>NW_026947485.1:93028336-95428336 GCF_034190915.1 Cavia porcellus
AGGTTATTATCTTTCAAAGCTTGAATTATTTCCCCCTACTCTCTTCATGATTTAATGGTTTGTACTGAGAAGTCTGCTGTAATTCTGATGGGTGTTCCCTTGTAAGTGACCTGTTTCTTGTCTCTGATGGCTATTAATATTCTGTTCTTATATTGGATTTCTGGAATTTTGATTATTATATGCCTGGGTGTAGCTCTGTTTGGGTTTTAGGTGGCTGGAGTCCTATATGCCTCATGCATCTGAGTATCTTTACCTTTTGATAAATTAGGGAAATTCTCTTGGATTATTTCTGTGAATAGCTTTTGTAGTGCATTTATTTGTGTCCCTACTTCTTTTATGTTCTTAATTCTTAAGTTATAGATCCTCTTATCATCTTCTAGCCTTTGTATTATTGCTATTTGTTTTCTTGTTATTTTTAAGAAGCTTTCATTTCATGCTCCCATATTACAAATCTACCCTCTAGTTCAGATAATCTATCCTTAGTTTCTTTCAAGCTGTTATGCCAGCTTTTGATAGAGTTTTTAGTTTCCTGGTAATCTCTTTAAACCTGCTTCATGTATTCTATTTTCTCCATCAAACAATTCTCCCCTTTTTTTCTGTTCTTCCATTCCACCATCTGTTTTTTTTTTTTGGGTGGTGCCTAGCATTTCTCTAACTATTCTACTTATATCTTGCTTTAGGTCATTAATAACTTCATTTTTTAACTCATCTATGAGGCTGTGGAGATATCACTTTGTGTCTATTGGTGCCATGTCTGATATTGCATGTTTCTCAGGATTGGGGGCCGAGGACCCTTTCTTGTTGCTCCCTCTTCCCATACTTTTTGTTCCTTCCATACAAGTGTATTTAGGAGGTCCAGTTTCTTTCTTTGTCAGTTACAGTTTATTTGAATTGCACTGGCTAGGTGTTCCTGCCCACTGCAGTGTCCTAGGGAGACACAGACCTGGGCAACCTATGTTTGGCCCACTTCTCCAGGTCAACCTACTGAAGGCTTCACTGCTAGGGTGCACCTCCAGGCGCTGGGACCTGGTTTGGGCTAGCCTAGTGGGTCTTAAGTCAGTGCCGACACCCAGGCCAGGCACTCCCCACCAATCCCGCTTGAGAGGGGAATATCGGACTAAGGACACTGCAGTGTCTTGTTCTGGCTAGTCTGCCCGGTCCCAATATGTCCTTTGCTGAAGCCTCCTACTCTATGAAAGGGTCCCCAATCTGTTCACTCACCACGGGTTGATGCAGGGCTTCCAAGCAGTCCTGCTCTCAACTCCATTTGCTGCTTCCCACACTCAGAGCTTTCGTGCCTCTCTCCTTGCCATGCTGATTGGGACACAGCAGCAGCTGCAGGAAATTCAAATCATGGCTTCCAAATGGCACTGGCTCCAGGTTCCACACTGAGACCTTATCTGTTCCTGTTATAGCACCGGGATTGCGTTTTCAATTGGTTTCTCCTAGTTTAGTTCATTCCTGGGTCGGCAGGATATATCTCCCCTTGCTTAGGACTTCTCGCTCTGCACCATTCCTGGATTTTAAGTGGGGTATCTCAGAGAGCCTCTGTATCTATCTATTCACCTCTGCTGCTATCTATCCGCCATGTTCTTGAAACCCAAAAAGGCTTTATACACAAGAATTATGAAATCAGGTTTGGGGTACTGATAATTTTTGTTTTAATTTTAGGAAATTGCTTTTCTTTCACTTATTCCTCTCTTTTTTGTTTTGTCCTTCTATATGTTCAATTGGGAAATTAGGTGATGAAAATTAAACAGTGATTTCTTTTTTGTACCGGTGGACTGACTGCAAGCTTGCAGAACTTCTTCACATCTGTACCCTCATTGGTATTCCTAAGAATAGTGTTATTAGCTGAGAAATTTGGGACTCAGTTTTCCAGATCTAAGTAAAGGGTTAGTCTCTGGATGGCAGTGTTGGGATTTGGGTCTCTGAATCCCAGGGAATGTGCAGACACAAGGTCAAATGTTATTTGCTCAATTCTTCTTTGCCTTCACAGAAGCAGGTCATTTAATATAAGGCATTTAGATTCTTTCTCTAGCCGTGGTTTTTACATAGGTCCTCTACTGCATGCTTCCAAGACACCAGTCAATGCTTGTTTTCTTTCACACAATAACTGCTCATTTTGTCATGACGTTATTAGCTTTTGGGGAGAATCCTGTGCTCACAGTCCCATCTCTGTCAGTCAGCTCTCACCATGTCCTTCCTTGTAGACATGGATTTGATTTCCTTTTTTTTTTTTTCAGAATGTGATCACTTTCCTCTCAAGTTCCTTTAACAATCATTCTTGCCTCATTAGATGTCTCTTCTGATTAATATTCTTTTGGCTGCAATGAACAAAAACCACTTGAGCTAGTTTTGGCAAACAGAATTCTCTGAGATCTGTAGCCAAACCCACAGATAGAGACTGGTTGGGCTTCATTGCAGATCAGAAGCAGGAATGCAATACCTACCAGAAAGTTTCTTCCAGCAACTTCTGCAGGTTGTATTTATTTTTTTCCTTAAAGCTGAACTATCTCTTTTAGTCTTCATTCCAGATCCTGGAGTAGGAGATTTTGGTTCATGGTCAGTGGATGTGTGGAGGTCACTCTATATTAACACAGTTGTTTCCACTGTAAGCCTATGAATGGTGAGAAGGAGGCAAGTTCTGAGAAATGGTACTAGGCAGAAATCAACCAGGCACTTAATTAAACCATGAAATTATAGTTTGGCTATGTGTTTAAATAGAGGTTGGGATTCTTTTCTTTACGCCAGCATTTAAAGAGAAAAGTAGGTCATCTTTTTAAATCTCTAAAAGTCATTCAATTTGTTATTTTTATCATTTCCTTTATCTGTGCATGGATCACCTTCCTCTTGACTCTTCTGGATAAAACGCTCTACAATCTACAGACCTTTGCCTTTGTTCTTTCCTTTTACCTTCTGCTTAGAAGTACACATATGTGGGTGTGTGTGCTTGCAGAATGAGTTTAGTTGGTGCCTAGACATGGCTGAGCTCTGTGGCAGGAGGTAGGGCAGAGGATGATTGGGTGGGTGAAGAGGGCAGAGATTTTTACATTGGCATCACAGAAACCCAGAGTGAGGAAGACAACATGGCTCAAACATCGCTCATGCATTGCAAGTTTGACTCCAGCTCAGAAGGACTTGGTTTTAGCCCCATAGAGTGTGACTACTGGCAGAAACTGTAGGAACTTGTGAAGGTCTGGAGGTCCAATTTGTACTTCAGTTAGCAGTAGAGTAAGGAGGGTTCTCTTTCTTCACTGAGTCCACCACTAGTGCTGTGAACTGTTAATACCAAGAATGGTATCATCTGATGCTTGGTTATATTCCCTTTTGAGGGCCAAATCTGCTTATAAGATCCTGGGGTCTTCATCACACCCATGTCACACTGTATTCATTATATTCCTTACCTACACTGAAGCCATCTCAAGTGGCTTTTAGGTAGGAAATCCCAATGGGAGGAGAATAAAAGGATATTGTTTAAAGAATTGTAAAACAGCATATATCAGATGCTCTCAGGGAGCCCCATAAATGCAGAAGGGGATGAGGTCCTCTCACTAGCCTATAAAATCTGAATGATTATTATGACTGGATCTCACTAGTAGTCAGCCATAGTCTGAAGTGGTCTTGGCAACCCACATGAGGGTCTTTTATGACCTGGGTTGTTTCAGTTACATAATCCCAGGTGATAGAAAGGAACATTTCTTTGGGAGGTGGAGAAGTGCCTGCCAATGTCTAATTCACATTTGATATCTGTAGTCACAGCTCTGGAACGAGTCCATTGGTCCAGCCTGGAGAATTCTAGAAGAGTTCCACTCTGTGCCTAGGTCATATAAGGCTTAACCTAATGGAGGCTCTGGATAGTGGGAAAGTGGTTGGGCCTGTGGATCAGGAAACTTTTGCTAGAGTGGAAGTATGATAGTAGGTGAGTGGAAAGATGAGAGGATGGCCAAAGCTTCAGAAGTTTGATTTTGAGATGTGGACCATTATAGGTAATGACTCTAGTTGTGAGGCTATAGTGCAGAAAAGGAAAAGATTGTAGGTACTAAGATTCAAAGAGCTGAATGGTCACAGTGTGGTATGGGGCATCCAGATGGACACTGAAATCACTGAGAATTATAACAGTAGTAGAATAACACGGAAGAAGATAAAGACTATAGTTATAAGTGAACATGGAGTGGTTACAGAAGGTTGGTAAGTGCAGCCATGAAAAGTGGTAAAATCTGATATGGACATTCTATCCAAGATCTTTCTAGGTGTGGTGCTTCATGCCTATAATCCCACCACTTAAGAGGTTGACTAAGGATTGCTGTGAGTTCGAGGCTAACCTGAGCTATATATTGGGTTCAAAGCCAGTCTGTGTCTCAAAAAACAAAAACAAAAACAAAACCCAAAAACCAAAAATCAAGATCTTTCATGACTCTATGCCTTTAGGAATGTGAATTACAGAAGGAAAAACTGATCCAGTGGAAAGGGTTGCAGTGCTTTCCCCTAAGGGACATCTAGGATGTTGACTGAATAGCACTGAAGTCTCTTAAGATGCTGACCCTGACTCAAGTTAGGGTTGTGTCACCCCAAAACATTCCATTTTGGCATGAGGTTTACTTTGACCTGGAGGCAAATGAAGATTAAAGATGCAGGAAGAACCTACATTAGAAGTTTCCTTATCAGACTAAAATCAGAAGCACATGAAAAATGAGGACTGCCTTAAATTCCTCTCCCAGGGATGTTTTATGGCCATGAAGAAGATAGATACATGGAAGTGAGAAGGACCTGGACAAACAAATCTTACCAAAAGCGTAACAAATTTTGTCATAATGGGGGCATAATACCCATGTTTACTATTTAGAATATTTCCATTGATGGATTGATGGATTATTTAATTTTATGAGTTATATTATATTGAACATTGGGTACTTTACAGGAAAAAATATCTAAACCATAAAGTATCAATTTTTGATTATTTACTATCTGTTCACAAAAGAGCATCAAAATTTTTAACATCAACTGATTTTTTGGTGATGAAGTCTAAAAAGGAAATACAGAAATAAATTCCTATATGAACTACAATGAAAATACTGATAGAACTCTAAAAAACAATCTTTAATTATCAAGCCTTAGGCAGTCTTCACACTTGACAACAGCACATTCCATGAACTTGTATCATTTACACTGACAGAGCATGTTTTCCATTCCTGGACTTTTTGTAGAACTCATTAACATCTCATTGGTGTTGCTGCTTTGTCAGGAGGTTCTTATGCAATGTGTAGTTGACAGGAATATAAAATGTCAGTAAAATAAAGTATTAAATTCTTAATAGGTATTGTGAATTTAGAGTAAATATCAATGTTTTCACTTCAGCTCTGTGCTTGTCCACAAAACTTAAAAGATAACATTGAAAATAAATTCCTATGAGAACTACATTGTAAACATAAAAGTCTACAACAAAAATAATCATTGCTTCAATTGTCACACTCAAGGTGGTTTTCACACATGACAACAGCATGTTCCATGCACACATCTTAGTTACACTGACAAAACAAGTGATTAGTTCTCCTTTTCCATGTGGGAGACCATTTTTGTCACCTCTCTTCTCTTCCTGTTTGTCAGGAGCTTCCTACTATATTGTATAATGTGTACACAGCAGGAAAATAAGATGTCAACAACAGAAAACATCAAATATGTAATGAGTGCTTAGACTAGACACCAACATTTTCACACTTGTTGTGTACATGCTTACAGAGCCTAAAAGATTACATCAGAAATAAATCCCTATGCGAACTTCAATGTGAATACAAACAAAAGCCTACCACAGAAATGATCTATGCTTCAATCGTCACATCCACAGCAGTCTTCACACATGAAAGCTGCATGTTCCACACACAAATATCACTTATACCGATAGCATGCATGTGTTGTTTTCCTGTCCCTTTTTGCAGGGTACAGTTGACATTTCTGGTCTCCCTATTGTTGCAATAGGCCTTTGGGATGTTGTGCCTGCCTGTTTACCTGTCAGCTCACCAATGTACTCCACAATCTTTTGGACACTTCCCTGGGCAGAAACATTCTGTTTTTCCTCTGCTGTAAATGGTGTCTTATGAGTTCTAGTCCCAGTCCTCTAAGGAAATTTCTCCATGATATTTTGCACTTGCTATTTTCTTTGTAGACGATCAAATTATTTATTCACCCATGTGTTTAGGATCAAGTAAAACACAGCCACTGGCCAGTGCTTTGTGTTGCAATGACCTCATAGTTGCTGTATAACTCATCAGCAACACCTTCACTTTTGGTGGAGAAAGTTTGTATTTCTGGCTTCCATTCTGTCAAGGTTTCCCTATCAGTGTTCCCATCATGGTGCAACATGGACATCAGCAGTACCAATTTTCCTTCACCGTATACAAGATCAATGTAAATCTTTCTGAAATCCAGAGATTGTACAATACAGGTCTCTGTTTTGAAATTGCAACATTTCATTTGGTATTCCTTCTTTGTTCCTGCATACATTTCCTACACTAATCAACTGTGCTCTGAGAGCAAAAGTAACATCAATTGGAAGCTGGTAAACCAATTGTCTTCTGCCACATTCTGAATAGTTTGGGAGACGGGGGGCAATGAGTATGTTCACAATATCTTTTACTTTTTTATTATATGAATAAGGTCTTGAGGCTGAATTCCAGGATAAATTTCTAAACTGAAAGTGTAATAAGCCTTCACATTTACAAAAGCGTATTTTTTTTTTATTTAAGAGGAAAAAGAGAAAAACACAAAACAAACCAAAGCGGCGTAAGGGTACACGCAATACAGAACTACAAAACAAAACAAAACAAAACAAAACAAAAAACCATAACAGTAAGAAATTACCTGCTAGTAGATTACACACTATTTTCTTGAAAATAGTTCCTCAAATCACAGTATCAAAGAACACAAGGTGGACATTCAAACAGGGAGACTGCAAACAGCTGTGTTCAATGTTCCAAAAACATTGATAAAGTCAGCTATTTAACACCCCCAAACACACTTGCTGTTATATCCGTTAGAGCTCCTTTTCTTTTTTTTTTTTCCCTCTCTTTTTTACAACAAAATTTACACATCTTGGATTTTATTACTCCTTAGTGCTTATTACTTTCTTTGGGGGGGGGGAAGAATACAGTCAAATATGGCAAAACAAAGCTGTCAGTCAATACCAAGGATAGACGTAGCACATGGTGTAGAACAGAGTACAAGTTTATCAACAATGGTTATCAACGTTGTCCCTTGTTTCCTTAAAAAGAATTGTCTATCTTATTAGATATTATAAAGTTGGACAAAACAGTAGAGAACAAGACCAATAAAACTTAGGCGTTGTAAACATTACAGGACTTCCAAAGAAGACAATAGTCAAACCAGAATGGGTATCTTAGTGAATCTTATTGTCTTCAAAGTAGTTGCCTATGTCTTCAAACTTGATACTATCATATAGAATGGAACAGAGTCTAATCAGTCAAAACAAGATCGTGGGAGTACTACAGGACTTCAAAACAAGTTAATAGGAAATCGAAAAGAGTTACTATTTATATATCCTAATTTTACAAAAGCGTATTTTGAAGGTTTTAGGGAGAATAAACTACCTGAAGCAACAGTCACCATGAAATGCTGCGACATGTCCATCAATAGTCATGCATTCAGATAGTATCTAAATTGCTTGGCAATTTCCCCAATTTTCGCAAACTGTGAATAGATAGTGGCCAGACTATCAGTTCTTTTTCTTTCTTGGTGGATGGTTTTGTGATCAAACCTCAAGTAATTTTGAAGGAAAACAAATCTCCTCAGTGTCATCATTTTTCTACAATCTTCAAATTCATAGCTAATTCTTTTCTATGCATCTTTTACATAAATCCCTGAAAAGTATGCAGACCTATGAATGCTTTCAGTTCAGCTAGTGAGGTGTCATGATAATTAATTTTTAGGGTGACTATCAATGCATACAGAAAATTTCACTTGTATTTTAGCCTATGTGCATTTCACAACATCTTGAATTGTAGCATTTCATCTGTTACAAACAATTCCCAACACCGAATGGCAGTACTTGCATTCCATCCAGTAAATTTCACCCCTGCCAAGATCTTCACTATATTTTTAAATGTAGTTCTAACATTGGGTTGTTCCATTTGGATGTGTGACCATTTTGACAATTTTTACTAGTCATATATGCACTAACATTTCTGTTTTTTTTCATCATCTGAATCAAGGAAGTCTGCATTATTTGTGTCTGTATCCAATAATTC
Organism: Cavia porcellus; assembly: GCF_034190915.1. Taxonomy (NCBI): domain Eukaryota; kingdom Metazoa; phylum Chordata; class Mammalia; order Rodentia; family Caviidae; genus Cavia; species Cavia porcellus. The sequence goes on from NW_026947485.1 coordinate 93,036,598, forward strand.
TTGATCCATTTCACTGTCACAGACACTTTGGCTCACATGGTCAACATCAGTCACTATCATCTTCATCATCCATGCTTGAGTAATCTTAAGATTCACTTTTGACATCTTCTATACCTTGCAAATCTGGTTTTCATGTGCCATTGTATTGAACTGGACTACTTCTATCAGATACATAAAAAGAAAAAAAAATTTTAAAAACAGCATATTTTGAATCCACAGAAATTTAGCAATGAACATTTTATTAAAAAATTGAAAGAAAGAGATTAAGATAAAAGACATAACAACATAATAACACAGGTCAGACCAGAACAATTTAAGCAACATAGTGTTTTACCACAAGATAACCCAACATAACAGTAGCCACTGTAGTGTCTTTTTCCTTGAAATATTTGAGTATAACTTGGTATATTATATCATCAAACACAACATGACAGTGTAAAACCATTCAAGAGAATGAAAGTATTACAGAATATTTAGAACCAACTAACAGAAAATGAACAATGGTTTCTATATTATCTCCTTGTCTATAAAAATTTTGTTTATACTATCACATATAGTAAAATCCAATAAGATACGACATGATAAACCGATGGAGACAGAAGAACAAAAGCCTGGTGGGACTTCAAAACAAGATGATATTAAATCAGCACTAGCTATTATATTGTCTTGTTTTCTTCAAAATAACTGCTCATACCATCACAGACAATAAAATCAAACAGCCCAGAATAAAACCACTACAATTAATGAATGAAAACATTATAAGGCTTCAAAGCAATATAATGGGGAATCATGTTTACCATGTAGTTTTATCTATTCTTACCATTTCTTACACTAGGGAAACTTTTTGGTATTTATACATGTGAGACTGATTTATTTTGCTTATGAGTATGGTCTCAAGCTGTGCCAATTTATTATAAATATCTCAATGTGATCATTCTTTATAGTTGAGTGGTACTCCATTGTACAAAAATACCACAAATTTTTATCCATTCCTCAGTTGATGGACACTTAGGATGTTTCCAAGGTCTGGCTATTGCAAATTGTGCTGCTATAAACATGGGTGCACATATATCACTGTGGTGTGATGTTTTCAGTTCTTCGGTGAATATGCCTAGAAGTGGAAGAATACACCTGGAGCAAATAGGACTTCCAACCCCAGCTTTCTGAGAAATCTCCAGACTGACCTCCATGATGGTTGCACCAGTCTACACTCCCAGCAACTGTGCAGGAGAGTTCCTTTTTCCCCACAGCCTCTCCAGCATTTGTTGTTGGTAGTTTTCTTGATCCTGGCCATTCTTTTAGGAGTGAGATGGAATCTCAGTGTGGTTTTAATTTGCATTTCTCTAATGACCAATGATGATGACCATTTTTTCATGTATTTATTTGCCATTTGTATTTCTTCATCTGAGAATTGTATATTCATCTCAGATGCCCATTTTTGGATTGGATCTTTGAATTTTGGGGGTCTGATTTTTTAAAATTTCTTATGTTTTAGACAGAATTCCTTTGTCTGAAGGACAGTTCACTAAGATTTTTTCCCAGTTTGTGGGTTTTCTTTTCATTATGTTGGAGATTTCTTTTGACATGCACCAAGTTTTTAATAAGAGGCGATCCCAGTTATTGATTCTGGGAAGTATTTCTCATGCGGTTTGATTCCTGTTCATAAATTCTCTACCTACCACAGAGTTTTCCAGATTTTACCCAATTTGTCTTCCAATAGATTTAGTGTTTATGTTTTAATATTCAGATCTTTGATCCATTTAGATTTTAATTTAGTACATGCTGATAGGCATGGGTCTAGTTTTAGTTTTCAGCACATGGAGAGCCAGTTTTTCCAACACCATTTATTAAAGAGACTGTCATTCTTCCAGTGAACATGTTTGGCCCCTTTATCAAAAATAAGGTGGTTGAGTGTGTTTGTAGTTGTGGTTGTATCTTCTAATCTATTCTATTGATCTCTGATTCTGTTTTGATTTTAGTACAGTTGCTTTGTAGTGTAACTTCAAGTCAGGGATTGTGATGCCTCCTGCCTTGCTTTTGCTGCTTAGAACTGTCTTCTCTATTCTGGGTCTCTTCTCACTCCAGATGAATTTGCGGAGTGATTTCTCTAGATCCATGAGGTATGTTGATGGTATTTTTATTGGGATTGCATTAAGTCTGTATAGCGTTTTGGGATAACGTCCATTTTCACATTTATTCTTCCTATCCATGAGCAAGGGATGTCATTCCATTTTGTGAGATCCTCTTCAATTTCTTTTTTCAGTGTATTGTAATTTTCCCTGTATAGGTCTTTCACTTCTTTCGTGAGAACAATTCCTAAATATTTCATTTTTTGGTTGCTAGTATGAAGGGTTTGGCTTCTCTTATTTCTCTCTCTGTGATTTTGTTGTCAGTGTATAGAAATGCTATTGATTTTTGAGTATTGATTTTGTATCTGGCTACATTGCTGAATTTATTTATTATATCTTGGAGTCTTTCAATGGAGTTTTGGGGGTCTTCTATGTAGAGTATCATGTTATCTGCAAATAATGATAATTTAACACCTTATTTTCCTATCTTTACCCCTTTTATTTCTCTCTCTTGTCTAATTGCTCTGGCTAGTATTTCCAGTACTATAATAAATAAGAGTGGTGATAAGGGACATCCTTGTCTTGTTCCTGATTTTAAGGTAAAGGCCTTCAATTTTTGGCCATTTAGTATGATACTGGTTGTTGGTTTGTCATAGGTGGCCTTTATTATATTGATTTAAATACCATCTATTCCAATTTTCTGTAATGGTCTTATAAATGAATGTTGGATCTCATCAAAAGCTTTTCCGCATCTATAGAAATGATCATGTGATCCTTACTTTTGGCTTTATTGATATGGTGGATTACATTTATTGATTTACATATGTTGAACCATCCCTGTATGCCTGGGATGAATCCCACTTGGTCATGGTATATAATCTTCTTGATGATATGCTGCATCCTATTTGCCAATATTTTATTGAGGACTTTTGCATATGTGTTCATTAGGGAGACTGGCCTGTAGTTCTTTTTTTTTTTATTTGGGTCTTTCTCATGTTTTGGTACTAGAGTAATATTTGCTTCCAGGAATGACTTAGGAAGGGCTGCTTCCCTTTCAATTTCATTGAAGAGTTTGAGGAATGTGGGCATTAACTCTTCTTTGTATTTCTTGTAGAATTCTGCAGTGAATCCATCTGGGCCTGGGCCCTTCTTTGTAGGTAAGGACTTAATTACATTATCAGTTTCATTAATAGAAATTGAGTTATCCAGAAGTTTTACATCTTCTTGATCTAGCTTTGGTACTTCATATGTTTCTAGTAGTTTATCTATTTCTTCTGTGTTATCAAACCTATGAGAGTAGAGGTTTTCAAAATAGGTGTTGACGATCTTCTGTATTTCTACAGAGTCGGTAGTGATTTCGCCTTTTTCATTCCTTATTGCATGAATTTGAGCTTTTTCTTCCCTTTTAAAAATAAGATTGGCTAGGGGCTTATCAATTTTATTTATTCTTTCAAAGAACCAACTCTTTGATTCATTGATTCTTTGGATTGTTTTCTTAAGTCTCTATTGCAGTAATTTCTGCTCTGATTTTTATAATTTCCTCTCTTCTTTTGGCTTTGGGCTTGACTTGCTCTTCTTTTTCTAGATGTTTGAGGTGTAGCATCAGGTTATTTATTTGTATTCATTCTGTTTTCCTCATCTGGAATCTCAGTGTAATAAATTTTTCTCTGAGGACAGCTTTCATTGCATCCCACAGATTCTGGTAAGTTGTATTTGTATTTTCATTTGCTTATAAGTATTGTTTAATTTCTTCTTTAATTTCCCCTGTGACCCCCTGATTACTCAAGAGAGTGTTATTCAGTTTCCATGTGTTTGTGGGATTTTTGCTGTATCTTTTATCATTATTTTCTAACTTCATGGTGCTATGATCTGATAGCATGCATGGGATAATTTCAACTCTTTTGAATTTATTTAAATATGTTCTGTGGGCTAATATATGATCTATTTTAGAGAATGTCCCATGTACTGCTGAGAAGAATGTGTATTCTGATGTTGTTGAATGGAACACTCTGTAAATATCTATCAAGTCCACTTGTTCACATGTGTGATTCAGTTCTGTTATTTCTTTGCTGATTTTCTGTCTGGTTGATCTGTCCGTTGGTGTCAATGGTGTTTTAAGTTCTCTTGTTATAACTGTGTTACTGCTAATTTGGTTTTTCATTTCTGTTAATACTTGCTTTATATAAGTGGGTGCTCTGGAATTTGGTGCATACATATTTAGGATTGTTATCTCTTCCTTTTGAAGTTTTCCCCTAACCAGTATGCAATGACCTTCTTTATCTCTTCTGCTCATTATTGGTTTGAGGTTCACTTCGTCTGCAAACAGAATAGCTATCTCCACTTTTTTTTGGTTCCTGTCGCATGAAGTATTGTTTTCCAACCTTTGATTTTCACTCTGTGAGTATCCTTTTGGGTTAGATGAGTTTCTTGTAGACAGCATAAGGTTGGATTTTGTTTCTTGATCCATTCTGCCAGTGTGTTTCTTTTAATTGGTGCATTGAGTCCATTTACATTAATGTTTATAACTGTTATATGTTGGTTTATTATTGACATGTTATCTTTCTGCTGTTGCATCTTTATCTTTCTGTTCTGTTTAATTGTCTGCTTTGTTTATTGTTTTTTTCCTAAGTGTATCTAAACTGTCTTTCCATATTCTTTGCAGGGGTGGCTTGGTGATCATGAAGTTCTTTAGCTGTTCTTTGTCATGGAAGTATCTTATTTCTCCATTGATTTTGAAGGACAGTTTTTCAGGGTACATCAGTCTAGGTTGGAAGTCATTTTCCTTTGGGATCTGAAATACTTCACTCCATGCGTTTTTTGACTTTATTGTCTGTGCTGAGAAGTCTGCTCTGATTCTGATAGGTTTTACTTTATAGATAATCTGTCTTTTCTCTCTGGCAGCTTTCAATATTCTATGCTTATGTTGGATTTCTGGAATGGTGATTATTATATGTCTGGGTGTTGTTTTATTTTGGTTATGGTTATTTGGAGTTCTATATGCTTCACTTATCCTGATGTCAGTTTCCATTCTCATGTTTGGGAAATTTTCAGTTATTACTTCTCTAAATATCCTCTTGACATCCTTTATGTTGTCCCCTTCTTTTTCATTTATCTCTATCAATCTTATGTTGTTTTTCTTTGCATCATGTTTCAATTGTTGAATTGTTATTTCCTGATTACTTGTTATTTTAAAAAGATCTTGCCTTTCCTGTTCACTAACTGCAATCCTTTCTTCGAGGTCTGAAGTTCTATCTTCACTTTCATTGAGGTTGTTTTTACCACTTTCCATGGAATTTTTGATTTCCTGTATATCTCTTTGTATCTGCTTTATGTATTCTTTTTGTTTCTTATATTGTTCACCCAGGGATTCTTCCTTTTTGTTTAGTTCCTCCAATTTTTTAGCTGTGTCTTCTTTAGATATGTTCAGCTTCTCTTTTATTTTTTTTTATCATCATTTCTTCTTTTACCTGGGAGATTGTTTCTACTTTGAATTCCTTTAAAGCTTCCCAGTGTTGCTTCTTTATTTCAGGTGTATGGCATATATTTTCTTCTATGTACATAGCTCCTAAGGTTTCTTGGGATGTGCTGGAGTTTTGAGATTTCATTTTGGTCTTTTGCTTTGTCATTTTTTTATATTTGTGTGCTTCAAGTGTTGTTCCAAGGCTTCCCCTGGATGTGTTGGAAATCATCTCCTGTGCCCTAGGCTCCTGGAATTGAATGGAAGTTGCTGAGCCTGGTCCAGTTAGGCCCTCAGGTCCTCCTGTGCTACCTTCAGTGTTCCAGGTAGTGGGCAGGCAGCTAACCACTGTGGGTGATGGGTTGAAGCTCTGCCTCACAAAGACCAATGCCCTGGAACTCACTTCACCTACTCTCAAATCCTGTAATTGAAGAAGGTCACTTGGCATAATATAGTTGGTCCCCAAAACCTCCCAAGGCTAATCTAGTGTGCCTGGGTGCTGGATGGGTCCTTGAGCTCTGGAAAAGATGATCTTATAGTCTCATGTTGTTCGAGTTGATGCACAAATTTACCCCAGTCGCCAGCTGAGTTTCTCAGTTTAGGAGAAGGTCACTGGGCGTGTTCTAGGCAGGCCTGAAACCTGCCAAGCACAGCCTAGTGTGGTTGGGCTCTGGGCAGGTCCTTGAGCTCTAGAAGAGATGTTCTTAATGTCTCCCTGGGGCTCAGGATGGTGTGCGGACTTACCCCAACTGCCAGCCGAGTTTCCTGGTTTGGAAGAAGGTCACTGGGCGTATCCTGGGCAGGCTTGAAACCTGCCAAGTGCAGCCCAGTGTCGCTGGGCTCTGGGCCCATTTCTGGGTCCTTGAGCTCCAGAAGAGATGATCTTATAGTCTCCCCGGGCTCGGGATGGTGCATGGGCTCACTCCAGCCGCCAGCTGAGTTTCCCAGTTTGGGAGAAGGTCCGAACTTTTTTATCTTAAAGAGAAAAAAAAAACCCAATAAAAACAGTAATATAGAATTTAATAACAGTATAATAGGAAATTAACAATGGTTACTATATTGCATATTGTTAGCAATGAACATTTTATGGTTAAAACTCACCTGTTGTTATTTTGGACCTCCTATACATTTACCATTCATCTGTGAAGTTGGTGATTGCACAGATGGGTTTTTTTCTTTCTGTAAGCACAGCTATTGTGAGTCACATCCACATTCTCTTATGATAAAGCACATATTTACCCAACAGAAGAGTAATATGGGTATATTTTATCCTCTCTGATGCTTGATAAGCATACTGAAGATCTGTTAGATAGAGCAAAATGTGGGTGAAAATTTGCTTGACACTTTTGCACAGATGCACATATTTTGCAGTAGATAAACACAAAGTTGTCTTCCTATATCCCTCAGGTGTAACTACTGAGATGCACAACTGGCTACTTGCTATGGATTAAAAACTAGTGGTCAACTTAACACCATCTGAATTAAATCAGCCTGGTGATGAGTGTAGATGTTCCACCTGAGGAAAGTTGCTAGAATAAATAAAGACAGGAAAAGGAGAAGGAAGGTGTTGTGGGTTCCTTTAAGTGTTACTATTTGAGCCATTGGTTCTGGAGAAGCTCTGGTCCTTTCATTGAGCATCACTTCCTAGCTCTGGAGGGGAATACATGTGCTGCTTAATCTCCAGGACAACTCATCACACTGGCTTCCTGGCATATACTTGACTGTGCTTATCGTTGGAGGAGCTCAGGACCTTTATGTAGCTGAGAATGACTGGTACTTCTCAGGACAGTCCTGGTTCTTATTTTGAGTGTGACTTCTCAGCTCCAGTGTAGAATCCTTAACCTACCAGCACAGTTCCTTCACCCCATTGATACAGACATTTTAGCTTTCACTGCTGACCTTTGGGCCTTTCCAGCATGGATCTGTGAAACAGACAGGCATGAGTCCTTTTTGTGGGCACTAGACCTCCAGTTGGACTCATGGGAGGCATTGCCATGGGATCTAGGTCTTCATTTGGACTCATACATGACATTGATGTGGGATATTGGCCCTCGGCTGAATATCCTATGTCTTTGGACAGATTTCCTGCACTTTCTTGTGTTAAACTCTGGGTGACCATCATAAAATAATATTATAAATTTTGTGTCTTGATTCTAATTGTTCTCTGCACAACCTCTGATTACAATACTACTATTATGCTAAAGTACAAATTTACAGTAGAAACATATGGGATGAGTTGTTGTAACATGTTGTTATGCCCTACTTTATCATACAGTAATTTTTTCCATGAGTTTATCGTCCCATATTTTGTTACCCCTAAAAGTTTAAACCCTCATTCTTTTGTCTTATCACTTCTTGACACACTTGTTCCTGCTGTAATGCTAAATAAGCTTCAAGTTCTAATCACCTGTTACTCATCACTGGTTTTCCTCTGGGTATGCATGCTGCAGGTGTAAATAAGCTGTTACTCTTTTGTCAGTCTGTCATTTTTTGGTTTAATTTCCAGAATTCCCACTGGAGGAAGCTGGAGGAAAGTTGCTTTCTTTTACTGCTATAAGACCATCTGATTTTCAGAGGAACAAGAAAAAATATTTTGAGAAGGGGCTGAGGAGTTCAGAGGTGCCTTGGTCTGTTTTGTGCTACTATAACAGAATACAACAATCTGAGTAATGTAGAATAAATAGAAATATATTGTTTCACAGTTTTGGATGATGAGAAGCCCAATGTTAAGCTGCAGGCATCTGTCATCCTACGACAAAAGGGAGAAGGGCAAAGAGCACTAGAGAGAGAACTCCCAGTCATAGCACTTTAAATGACTTTAATTGATTCACAAGGGGAGCTTGTGACCTTTGTAACCTGAGCAAGTTATTGGGCTCCACTTCCCAATACTATTGCATTAGAGATTATGTTTTCAATACATGAATTCTGGGGTATGCATTCAAGCCACAGTCGGGGTTTGTTGGTAATGGATATGAGCAGAAGGATTCTGAGGTAAGGTGAGGATGAAGTTGTAGGGCAGATGCATGGAGTAGAATGTAGATGATCATGTGAAGCATGCTAAGAAAACAGTTGCTCATGTAAGAAGCAGCTCTATTACAAGTCAGCAACTGCAACCTGGAACATCCAAGTTAATGGGTTTGATGAAAGTGCTGAACTGGAAGCCACTTTATATTTTCTTTGTCCCTGGCATCATGGTGAGTCCTTTCCAATAGACCAACAGAAAGATTTCTAGATAAGTTTAAGTCTCAATAGTCTTATGAGTGACCCTAGAAAACTCAGAAGTGAACTAGGGAATGCTACACAATCTGTATTTTAAGTTAGGCTACCAACTGTGTCCCCAAAGTCATTGTTTTTTGCATAACAGTATCAAATTGTCAAAATATTAAATTTAGTTATAAAGGCTCCTTACTTTGATCCAGAAAGCATTCAAGGCTCTCCAGAGTAATATATTTAGTTTAGCCAGATTTAGAAAGGACAAGTAAAGAATTTGGGTTAAAGCAAAATAACAATATGAAAAATTTGATAATGTCCTAGATAAACTTAGTATATAAAATGCCCACAGTATGATCCCATAGGAGTGCCTATGAGCTTATACCCTCCAAAGCACAGGAATAGATAAGATTCATGACATGTAAAAGATTAAAAATAAACCAGTAGTGCAGAGAAGCACAGCTATTCTTAATATAGGAGAACTGAGCAATTTCTCTTGTATGTCTTCAATAGGAGACTCAGTGTGATGTAGCAAATAATATCTTCAAACATTCATATAGAATATATAATAATGTAGAATAATGAGTTTCCCAGGGTTGTTTTCACAGTATCTTTCAATGTAGGTCAACAATATAGTGAAAAAGAATGGTTTAGTAAAAAGTTTTGTATGAGGAACAAAACTGTATCAATTTTTCTTTCCAAGGTTCTGGCTGATTCTAAAGTGTGCATTTAAAGTTGAAACAAAGAATGGATTGCAAGAAAAGAAAGAATGGATTGTAAGCTTTCCAGAGAGGTCTCTATGAACACTTTTTTTTTTTTCTTTGCAAATAAGTGAGGGTTACTAAGTATAGGATGATTTGTTGTGTGAATTCTTAGAAATGGCTAGTGTCAGACACTAAGATGATCATTAAAGGTAGATCCCTGGGCTGGAGAAAGTGTTTTCATCTTTTTGAAAATATGGCAAAATCTGAAATTTGACCAGGTCTTGTGCCTGAACTAAAGCTGGTCTACCTGCTTACAGATGTGGCTCACAGAACCACCTGTTAGAAGGACCAAAATTTTCCTGAGAAAACAATGCTAGATCTGTAGTAAGGCACATATGGAGGTTATTAAAGGCCCTAATTTTATGTGAATTGGAGCTCAGAAAATATTTAAAGCAAGCTGGTTGATTATGGACATCACTGAGTTCCCACACTGTAGTATTAATGACAAAATCCTTGTCTTTATGGAGCTAATTACTTTCTAGTGGATGGAAGATGGAGAGTAAAGATGTAGATGAACAGGTTGTGCTAAGTGCTGGGAGATAGGCAGGATGATATGAATGAGGAATAGCTGCATAGGTGGAGGTGAGATGGCTTTCCTTAATTAGGAAGGGCATTAACTATAGGAGTAGACATCACTGCAGAGCACCCAGAGCAGACGCCTTGTGCAGGAGGAAGTTGCCAACAGATATTTGGTTCATAGATCAGAGGCAAGCATTCACCAAAGGGCTTTTCATCTTCAGTCAGTCTAACTAGACCAAATGAATTAGTGCACAGCCCACATAAAAACCAAGAGCTGAGCCTTCTAACCTCACAGCTCTACTTCATCCAAATATCTGGCTAGAAAGTAATTTAAAATTGTTACCTTGCCCAGTATTGATTCAGATGAAATTCTACTCTATCCTAATCTTTTCACCTTTGTGGATAGGATGCCTGTACGCCATCATTTTCACTCCAGGTGGGCTAGCTGAAACTGGCAAATCTACATTGGTTGCCAGAGTGACTACTAGACAACCTCTCTATTCATTGCAGTCCCATTCACATATGCTGAGACAGTTGACAGTTGCCATGACAATGACCAGAAAGAAACACAAAAAAAGTAAAAAGGGTTGGCACCCAAATTCCTGGAAAAGACATGACTATCTCTGCCCTTTATTATCTATCCTTCCCCTTCATTGCTTTTATCCTGTATTACTCCATGAACCCTCAATTGTTCAAGAAGTTGATTTGCAAGTTTTACCTCCCACTTGCGTCTTTGGCCAAGAATAAAAGTCTTCTTCACTGCTCACTCAGTCTCAGTCTTATTATTTGTTCTACAACTCAGAGAGGGAAAAAGAAACCAAACTGGGGATAGAAATTGGTAATAAAATCTGATGGTTCAAAATTAGGTATAGAGATAGCATTGAGAGGACTCACTGAATATAATGTTCTGCTTTGCACCTGTTGCCAGGTAGATACAGACTTAAAAACTTACTAATTGCTTTTTTAATTGGAAGCAGAGTAAAGGGATTTTTTTTTTAGTCTAGGGTAGAGTTCTCTGAACAATTGAAATATTTTTATTCAGCCTATTGCAGTGTGGGAGATTGTTCATTAAGGAGGAAGCATTTCAAGTAAGAGTAAAAAATTGAAATTTTATAAACAAAGGAGCTTACTGAAAGAATAGAATATGGGAGAGAAGGATGAGAATTTGTTCCTCATGGTGGCTTTTTCTGAGTAGAGAACTCAGGTGAAGTGTGACATGCTTACTTTCAACTTGTATTTTTGAAATGAAAAACCAGTCATCAGCTCCTTTTCTAGTACTTCAGATTCTAAGTGTCTAAATATCTCCTCTACCTGTAAAGGTGTAAATATTTCCACTGGGCTATTGTAATACATTTTTTAAAAAGTGAAATTGTGCTACTTTCCAGAAACTCAGTTCTAGCACCTGTAATTTCTGCCAGCCAATGAATCTTTTCTCTCCAAATGTGAAGTGATTAAACCTTTTCTATGGAAAGGTTTAATGATGTCTTTGCAAAACCATTTTTATAATTAGCATTTCTGTAGAATGGAATGAAAGCAATTGTGGCTAAATTCATAAAACTTTTCTTTTAATGACTTTAACCAGAGTTTGTGTCTCTAAATTCTTAGGCATTCAAATTTCTTTATAATTAAGGGCATTTTGATTTTCCTGGCCTCATGAGTCACTTTCGCTTTAACTTGAACTTCTAGAGTAACTCAGAGAGTTCCAGTGCAACTTCTCACTTTATATATGTTCTACCAAAGTAAGCATCAGCTTCTCTGCCTGGTACTCATACTCTGTCCCTGGGTCAGACACAACTCTGAAAACCTTGTTGGTTCAGGAGCCTAAAATAAGGATGAGACCTCACCTAGTGTCTTAAGCAGCTTCTCATGCAACCCGTATGGGAAACCCTAATCTTGAGACACAGTGGAAAAATCAGTCTCTGGGTTACTGCTTTATCCACGCCCAGGAGCAACGCACTTGTAGGACCTAAGCACTTTAGCCTGAGGGAGTGCCTACCTCCAAAATGCATTTCTGTCTTCTCTGCCTGCCATTTCTCACTGTCAAAAGCCAAAATCATTCCCGTAAGAAAACCCAATCCAATTGTTTTCCCTTTTCTCTCATCCAGCATTTCATCTGTCAGAAAAGTCAAATCCTTTCTAAGTTTTTTCCCCTGCTATTAATTATTAGAAAGAAGCAGAGAACTGGATGTTGAAGGATACTATTGTGTCCCTCTACCGGGGATGGGGAGGAGAAATATGTGGTCTCTGTTTTAAAGGCCATAGTCTCATGGGAAGGACACCACTCCAGACTTTCTCAGGTATATGCCACAACCTTCTTAGGTAGTCTTATGGCCACTTGTTAAGCCCACCAAATTGATGTCCTTTCCTGGGTCCTTTAAAAAAATTTTTTAAAAAAAAATTTTATTTAAGGGGAAAAAGAAAAAAAAAAGCACAAAAAGAGTACAAGTTATACAGAATTTCAGAAAAAAATAAACAGTAGGAAATCACTAGTTATAGATTACATATTGTCATCTTAGAAATATTTGTTCAAGTTACAAAATTAAAGCATATAAAGTTGACATTCAGACAGTGAGACTGCAAACAGTTCTGTTCAATGATCCAATGAAACTCAGTAATATTATCCATCTTATACAATTAAATATACATGCAGTTATATCATTTAGAGCACTTTCTTTTCCTCTCTTTTGTACAATGACAATTACACATTTTGGGTTTTATTACTCCCACAGTTCTTATTACATTTTTTTGAAGAGAGTAAAACCAAATGTGACATAACAGGACAGAGTCAGTCAAATCAAAAGGATGGACATAATATATAATGTAAAAACATAATACAAGGTGATCAACAATGGTTACCATAATGCCTCTTGCTATCTTAAAAAGAATTGCCTATATCATCAGTTATAATAAAATTGAACAAAACAGTAAAGAACAAAACCAATAAAACCAAAACATTGGAGACATTACAGGTCTTCAAAAGTCAACCAGATAATAGTCAACCAGAATGGGCGTCATAATGAATCTTATTGTCTTCACAGTGGTTCCCTATAATTTCGAAGTTGGTACTATTAAGCAAAACAGAATAGAGTAAAATCAGTCAAAACAAGATGGTGAGAGCAATACAGGGTTTCAAATCAAGTTAATAGGAAATCAAAGTGTGTTACTATAATATATCCTGCTATTTTTTATTTATTTTTCCCTTAATTAAAAAGATAAAAATAAAAAAGTAAATAATAAAATGAAAATTGAGATAAAAGAGGGCATAACAACAAAACAGCACAGGTCAAAACATAACCATTTAAGCAAAATAGTGTTTCACCACAAGATAATCTCAACATAAAAGTAGTTACCATATTGTCCCTTTCCTTGAAATCTTTGAGTATAACTTCGCATACTGTAGCACCAAACATATCAAAACAATGTAAAACCATTCAAGGGAATGACATTATTACAGGGTATTTAGAATCAACTAACAGAAAATGAACAATTGTTTCTGTATAATCTCCTTGTCTATAAAAGTTTTTGTTTATGTTATCACATATAATAAAATCCAGTAAGATACAACATGTTAAGACCGATGGAGACAGAAGAACAAAAGCTTGATGAGACTTCAAAACAAGATGATATTAAATCAGCACTAGCTATTATGATGTCTTGTTTTCTCCAAAGTAGCTGTTCTTACCATCTAACCTTCTCTGCCTCATTTCTGTTGAGCTCTTTTTCTGTCATTAGTTGTCAGTTTGTCTTCTTCATTTTGCTTTCTGCTTCATTCATTGTGGCCTCTCTGCCACTATTTCTGGAATCTTGGTATTTTTCTTTTTTTAGAATATCCTGCAGTATTCTCTGTAGAGTTGAACTGGTGGTTGCAAATTTCCATAGTTCCTCTTTATCCTGGAAGCGTCTTGTTTTTCCATCAAGTTCTAGTGATAGGTGTGCAGGATATCTCAATCTTGGCTGTAGGTTATTATATTTCAAAGCTTGAATTATTTCCCCCCACGCTCTTCGTGATTTGATGGTTTGTGCCAAGAAGTCTGCTGTAATGCTGATAGGTGTTCCCTTGTAAGTGATCTGTTTCTTGTCTCTGATGGCTTTTAATATTCTGTTCTAATATTGGATTTCTGGAATTTTGATTATTATATGCCTGGTGTAGCTCTGTTTGGGTTGTAGGGGGCTGGGGTCCTGTATGCCTCATACATGTGAGCATCTTTACCTTTTGCTAAATTAGGGAAATTCTCCTGCATTATCTCTATGAGTAGCTTTTGTAGTGCATTTGTTTGTGCCCCTACTTCTTCTTTTATGTTCTTAATTCTTAAGTTATAGATCCTCTCATCATCTTCTAGCCTTTCTATTATTGCTGTCTGTTTCTTTGTTATTTTTAAGAAGCTTTTCATTTCATGCTCCCACATTACAAATCTGCCCTCCAGTTCCGATAATCTATCCTTAGTTTCTTTCAAGCTGTTATGCCAGCTTTCAATAGAGTTTTTAGTTTCCTGGTAATCTCTTTGAGCCTGCTTCATGTATTCTATGTTTTCTCTTATTTTCTCCATCAAACAATTCTCCCCTTTTTTTCTGTTCTTCCATTCCACCATCTGTTTTTTTCTTGGGCAGTGCTTAGCATTTCTCTAACTATTCTACTTATATCTTGCTTTATTTCATTAAATACTTCATTTTTGAACTCATCTATGAGGCACCAGAGATATTGCTTTATGTCTATTGGTGCCGTGCCTGATATTGCATGTTTTCTGTCCTCATTATCTTTGTATTTACCTTTCCTGGATCAGTGTTCTCAGGATTGGGGGCCGAGGACCCTTTCTTGTTGCTCCCTCTTCCCATACTTTTTGTTTCTTCCATACAAGTGTAAATAGGAGGCCCAGTTTTTTTTCTTTGTTGTTTACAGTTTGTTTGAATCTGCCAGCTAGGTGTTCCCACCCACTGCAGTGTACTATGGAGACACAGACCTGGGCAGTGTCTGTTAGGCCAGCCTCTCCAGGTCAGTCAACATATGGAAAGCTTCACTGCTAGGGTCCATCTCCTGGTGCTGGGACCTGGGTTGGGCCAGCCTACTGGGTTTCAGTCCATGGTGTCACCCAGGCCAAGTGCTTCCCACCAATCCTGCTTGAGAGGGGAATATGTGACTAAAGTCACTTCAGTGTCATGTTCTGGCTAATTTGCCTGGTTCCAGAATGTCCTCTGCCATGTCCTCCCAGAATTCCTGGGGCCTTTTGAGTTGCTTCTCAAATGCTAGCTTTCTTCGTCCCTCCATTTTACTTGGTTCTGATATACTTATGATAATTTTGGCCTTAAATTTATCTTCCTATCTAAAATGATATATGACCTGTTGTTGTTAAGTGAGCTCTCATTGTGAAGATTTCATTTGCCAGGAAACTCATACCCTCTCATGACATGAATTAGTGAGAATGTAGAGAAGTTGGGGATGAAGGGAGGGGCTAAGTAAGAATGAAAGAATTCAAGTTTTAAAAACTATTTTCTGTCTAGACAGCAGGGTTCAAAATCCCACTTCTCATGGGTTAATAGCAGCTCAGACGTCCACCCTAGTTTGTTGGTCTTTTTTGTCTATTAATTCTTAGATTCACATTTTCCAGGGTTCTCATCCATTAAACTTTCCTCAGATTTTTGCAAGTAGACAAGGTCTACCTGCTTTATTTGTAACAGGGAAAGACTTATAGGGAACCAGAAGCCCTCCTTGGATAGTGAGTCAGACTAGACCATTTATCAAATTACCTCTGTCCCAAAGAAGCACCTATGCAGAAAAATTTATCTCGTTTATTGAGATCTCCCAAGAAGACTCATTTTCTTAGGCATATCATGATATTAGGTGATTTTATAACTAGCTAAATGTATGCAGCCAGTAGAGCACCCCAACTTTGGATCCTCCCTGCCTAGAAGGTGGGTTGTGGACAAAGGAGAAGATTCAAAAGTCCAAGGGAAGTGTCACCAGCACCCCTCCCCAAAGTTGTTAGGCACCTGAATCCCAAGAAGTTTGGCTTTATCAGGGGGTACCTTATTCCTGCCTACAGACCCATCATGAGGTATATCTCATTGGTTCCACCTGATTCTCTGCCTTCTCTGACACTGGATAAATTCAACCCTCCACAGACTACTTCCTGTGCCATTGATACTCCAGGGCATAGGGACAACCTCCTGAGCTCACCTCATGGTAGGTCTGGACCTTCCTAACGTAAAGCTTTGGACTCAGAGAACTTGGCATCTGTTGTAGTCAGGGGTTGTGCACAGAGAACAATTCAGATCAAGACATGGAGTTTATTATATTTTTATAATGGTCACCAGAAGTTAACACAGGAAAATGCAGGAAATCTATCCACAACACCAAAGACATAGATTATTTAGTCAAGAGCCTAAACCCCACAGCAATGTCTCACATGAGTCCAGATAAAAATCCAGAGCTCAGGACAATGCCTCCCATGAGTCCAATTGGAGGCCCAGAGCCCACAAGAAGGCCTCACCCCAGTCTTTTTTACGGATCCGTGCCGGGAAGACCCAAGGGTTAGCGGTGAAAGCCAAAAAGTCTTTGCCAGCCGGATGAATGAACTGTGCTAGTGGGATGAGGGTTCTATGCTGGAGCTGAGAAGTCACACTCATAACAAAGACCGGGGCTATCCTGAAGGCACCACAGCCATCCTCAGCAACACAGAGGCCCCGAACTCCTCTGATGACAAGCACAGTCGGGTACGTGCCAGGAAGCAGCGTGACGAGTTCATCCTGGAGACCAAGCAGCATACGTCTTCCCCTCCGGAGCCAGGAATCAATGCTCAATGTGAAGATTAAAGCTTCTCCAGGAAAACCAACCGCTCAGACAGCAACTCGTAGGAGAACCCACAATGCCTCCTTAATGCCTCAACCCCCTCATACCTCCCTTCTTCTCCACCTTTTTTCCTGGCAACCCTCCTCAGGTGGAGCATCTTTGCCCAATGCATGCTGATGTAATACAGCTGGTGTTAAATTGACCACCAGTTCTCAATCCATAACAGCATCTAAGCCTGCCATCATTTTACCTCTTAAAAAAGTGGCAAGTATAGGTGGTACCATTTGAATTCAGGTCTTTCAGTCATGTATATCTAAAAATTCAAAGAGAAACCAGGCAAAGTTTCCGAGAATCCTGAGAAGTTTGCTGACAGATTCCATATCCTGTCAATGGCTTTTGATTTCTCCTGGTAAGATGTACAGTTCATCCTGATTTCTTCCTGTGCAGCAATAGAAATACAGGATTACATGAGCCACAAGAAAGGCCATTGATGAGGTCTTTGCAGTGGCAGCTGATAGTAGTCAGTCAGTTGATGCACTAATTTCAGCTCCAAGAGGAGCTCAAGTTGGATTATAGCACTGTGGATGGAGAGATCAAATAGAGGTTATACCTCCAGACCATCTTAGTGGGTATCCATAAGCATGTCTGAGCCAGTAAATCATAATAAGCTCAGAACTATCAATCAGGGTTCTGATGAAAATTCAGCAGCTTTCCAGCACCAGCTTAGAGACATTATGTAAATACACTAGTTTTAACCTGGAGTCCAGAGAAAGCTAGATAATCCTGGGATAGTATTTTATTAATCAGTCAGCTCCATCTATTAGGAGGAAGCTCCAAAACCTCCAACAGGCCTACAAGCTTGGATAAGTCAATTGCTCAATGTGGTTTACAGTCTTTAACAACTATGATGAATAGGAGGATGAATGGAAATTGAGTAAGGATGAAAGACAGGCTAAAGTCATCCTGGCTGTAATAGGTAAGGCTCATGATAAAGTGTGTGGTACCAAGAGAAACTGAGATAACTCAAAGGCTGATGGAGCAAGTCTAGAAACTTCAAGAATAAGCAATCTGGACATTAGGCAAAGGAATGCCCTCTGGAGCTGCCAATTCCTTGCTGAGCCTGTCCGAATACTGATAAGGAATCTTGGCACCATAGGAGGGAATTGTCCCTACTCCCAGAAGAGAATGAGGTCATCTACCACCATGGTAGCCTGGGAAGAATGCCAAGAGAGTGCCTGACAGTGCTGAGGCAGCCTGCACAAGGGCATCCTCATCACCTTGCAGGATCCTGGGAAAACTCCACGTCATGGGCAAGCATTTTCAATATTGAGGAGGATGCAATTCTAACCTCCTCAGTTGTTGTGGACCTTGAATGAATTAACTAGTCAGTTTTCTTACTCCACTCTGAACTCTGAAATCTCCAATTGGGAGATAAGTTTTTCCAAGCTGCCTTTGTAGTAATATTGAAATTTCCAAAGAAACATACTCTACTTACTCAGGGACGTTCTATCATACAAACTCTGGAAGCCTGCATCCTTGTGGCCAGGACACTGGCTCCATCAGGCCTGATTTCTTTTCCAGAAGTTAGTCCTCAAGCATAGTATAATGATGGGACCCCAGGGTGGGCTGGTAAACATTCAGATCAAGAGCTTTAGTCTATATGCTCACAGAAGGCAGTACCTGCTTAAGAGAGAGGCTCAGCAGGAAATAAAGCCCATTATTGATAAACTTTTGGCTACAGACTTGCTGGTGCCATGCCAGTCCCCATACAATCCAGTAATTTTACAGGTAATTGAGTCATTAGGACATTGATGATTTCAGAATCATCAATGAGGTTGTGGTACCTGTTCATCCCCAGTAGCAGAACCATACACTCTCCTTGCACAGATCATGGGTGATACTAATTGATTCTCTGTCCTTGATCTTAAGGATGCCTTCTTTTTTATTTCTAAGGACCCTAGCTCCCAATACTTCTGTATGGCTGATTTTACTACTCTCTTGCTTGCCCCTATTCATTCTTGAAATCTATGCCCCAAGATATAAAATAATCTCTTTTGGATTGTTCTTATTTTTCTTAGAGTTCTATTTGGTAGCTCAAAAATTGCCTCTAGAAGAGATAATAGGCAAAAGCTTCTTATACAGAATCTTAAATGTAACCACATCTCTCTTCTATTACCAATAGTTGTCTAAGGCCCTGACAGTCTAGGTGAAATTTCCCAGAGCATTGTCATTCTCCAGGATTAAATAGATTCATGGACAGTGGAGTTCCGGCAAAACTTGGCGGGGAGTAAACCTAACTTCTAGAAAATTGTGAGTATGCTTGTTTCTAGAAGAATGTTGCTTCTATGTCAATCAGACAAGAATAGACAGATACAATGCATGAAAACTAGCTGACCACACTTCTAGGATCCTCAGGAACTATCTAAGCTATGGGGATCTTGGTAAAAATAAAGAATTAGATATTCTTGTTACTTCCCTTTATTAAGATTTCTCATAGCCATACTGTTTGAGCCACATATATTTAATCTCTTCATCAGATTGTTTTCTTCTTGTTTAACAGCAGTTAAACTGCACATGATTATACAAGCCAAGGACCAAAACCCCTCTCTGTATCTGTAGTTTACCAACAAATCCTTGGAGGAGTACAAATCTCTTAGCCCCTAAATCAGGCGGAGTGACAGTTCCATGATCTTTACATAGGTAGGGCCAGCAGGAAACAGCTATAGAAGATGGATAGTTCACACAGCACCACTTAGAGATTTTGGTGGAACCATGTCTCTCAGGAGGAAATAACATAGTTCATACATGGGCTGTGGGACTACTCCCCTCCACTCATCTGAACCTGGGTAATGGTCCAGGGCCACCCACCCTCCCCTCACTTTGTCCTAAGGCCTACTACCTGGAGGTAGAGATAAAACACGTACATATCAGATCCTCCCATATAAGCTATAGCAACATTTCCTCAGTGGGAGCACTTTGAAATTTCATGCATATAGATTATATCTTATATACCCATTTATAACAGAATGAATTATTGAAAAGGACATGTATGCTAAATGCAGCCAGCATGACTCAGCATCCTGTCAATCATGCTCTGGGAGATCCAGTGAGAGGCACCTTAGACCTGGTGCAACATTTTAAATTCTTAAGCCTAACATCCCCAAGCACACATGCCATTTTTCTTTCTTCTGGGGGGAATCTGCTCATTCTGAGCATACTGTTACCTAAATTAAACTTTGCTGCTTTTTTCTCACCATCACATGCCACATCCAGTTCTTTGTTCATCACACACCAGAACCGAGAAACTTACCTGAGACCTTCCTTGCATAATAAGGGGAGTGAGAGTCCAGGGAAAGTTTTCCACTTATATTAAAAACAGAAATGTTTAATGGGTGCTTTACTGTGTTTAGTTTCATTGAACCAGATGACTTATCAAAGATGAAGCAGCATAAGCCCCTCATAGTGGCAGAAAAGCAATATTCTGCCTTTTGAAGTTGTTAGCAGGAATGGGTCTCTGTGCCAAAAACAGGTTAGCATATGAAAGACACATATATGTATGAATATGTGTATTTCATGTACATGTGGGAGCTACTCAGGGAAAGGTGAATAAATATCAATGAATTGCCTTAGCATGCTAAATGACCTGCTGATCAGTATTTACAGCTGATCTGGGGCATTAAGATCTAATAATGCAAAACACTAATTAACTGAATGGATAATAAATGTTTTGAGTATTTAGAAGTGGAGAAATACTCTTGGGCAGAGTTGGTGGTGATGTAATGCATCCATACATCTGTACTACTCATAATAAGAGGAACAAACTCAAAAATCCTTGTTAAGGAGGACAAGGGCAGGAAGTAGGAAAGGATACTCCAAGCCAGTGCTTTCCATACTTATATAAATATCAGATTCCCCTGGAGAGTTTATCAAAACACATTTAGACCTCACTCCAGGAGGGTCTTTTCTAGTAAGTCTTGATAAGGACTTCACATTTACATTTCTAAGTTCTAGGCAGTGGAAGTACTGAAGTCTAGAACCACACTTTGAGAATGACTGCTTTCAGTAAAGGCAAGGTGTAGTATTGTGTATTTGGAAGTTGGTCATTTAGCCAGCTGGGTTCCAGTGGGAGATTGTGCAAGCCAGGGCATTAATAAAATGAGGATTTTCAGGTAGTGTAGAGCAAATGTATTCATTAAATACATTAAATAAATAGTTTTATTATTGAAACTTAGTGCAAGCCATAAATTCAGGTCAGAATAGACTCAAAGAACAGTGTTCAAACAAAACAAATTTCATTTAATATTCACTGTGGGCAAGTGTGGTTTTCTGAGTTGTAGATTGCAGTTTTGGCTCTTAGTTTTATCTCCCAGTGGATCTACATACTTTGTTGTGTGACTTTGGATTTCTTTCATAAAGGTGAGGCATATTTCCCTCTACCCTGACTCTGGGATTATTGATATGTTTTTCTTTTTCCACAAGAATGAAGCAGAAGTGACAGTGGGCAGTATAAATCTAAGCTAAGTGACAGCATGGGTTTTTACTTCACTTCTTACGCCTCAGCCATCATCATGAGCAGGCTGTATCTAAGCTAGTCTAGAGGATGACAGCCATTTGTAACAGGGCCATCCCAGCAAAGCCTCAACAAGAATAACCATCCCTAGATGCCTGAAAAATAATAACTCACTGTTAGTATTAAACCATCCAGCTTTGAGGGAGCCTTGTTTATTCAGAAGTAATTTGATGATACCTCGTTTTAAAAATACATATTTTGATTTGAATGTATGGTTTTAGGCTGCCTAATCAAATACCAAATCCATTATTCATTTTTTTTGTATAAAAAAATCACAAGTGAAACCTGCTTCACTTGCAAAATTGGTGATAATCTGCAAGAACGTCTTCCAGACAGCTCTTTTATTAGAAGATGGGCCACACTCTCTGGGCTTTTCTCAGGTCTTCCTCTGTGGTCTATGGGATTTCAGTCTCAGGCAGAGTTCCTTCAGTTGGCTGGGTTTTATTATTCTTGAAGGATTTAACAAGCAGACCATTTTGTTGTCAGCTTATTGATTAAGAGTGTCTTCAGTAGTAGAGAAGATCATTGTTATGGAAATCTTCGTGCTTCTATCTATATTCCCTAAGAAACTTAGTGCAAATGAGAACAGAGAAAAGCCAGCACATAAACGAAACTATAAATCCAGGTCAGAATTCACAGTGAGGCTAAGTCTTGGGCTGTGATCCTCACGAATGTCTCTTCACTACAGAGGTTGCTGTGTTCAATGTCCAGTCCTACAACCAGCTCAACAGTGGATTCCTCTGACATAATGAAAGTATATATTTTTAACATGAGCCTTTTGTTTCCAGTTAGTGACAAAGCTCCAAAAATCCTTAGACTGGACAGAGTCATTAATCATCTATTTCTGTTACAGCCACTTTTCTTGTCACCAGGTCATAATATTTGACATCCATAACTTAAGCCTAAAGCACATAACACCAGGTTCCACCAATGCGTCTTTTACTTTTTTACTGTAAAGTTCTACTTTAGCATAGCAGTAATGAGCTATGCACCCCAGTACCTGATGTTATGCTCTCGCCGTAAGGCTCAGCATATACTTAACTGAGCATCACAGAGGGTATGATATACCCACACCACTCAAGGATTCGTATTTTTTATTATCTTAAAGTGATTAAAATCAAACAAAACTATAAAAAACCAATACAATAAAAATAATGTAGGATTTCAAAACAAGATGATTGGAAATTAACAGTGGTTACTATATTCATTAAAAAAAACCCTTTCTGTTAATTTTTCTGGTAGAAGTAGACCAGTTCAGTACAATGCCATATAAAAAACCAGATTTGCAAGTTTTGGAGGAGGTTAAAAGTGAATCGTCACATTACTGCATGGATCTATTATGGTAAAATGCATGCTTTCATAACAGACCAGTGGTGTGTGGATGGATGAATGATGATGATGATGAAGAAGATGACTTTGATACTGGTCATGTGAGCCAAAGTTCTTCTGACAATGAAATGGAGTGAGAATTCACTGATAAAGACACAGGGAATGTGTCATCTTGATTCAGATGATGAGGAAAGCAGCAATGCGAGTATACATTAGACTAGTTGAAATGCTGCAAAATGACTATGCAGTCAAATGGAATGATCCAATGTTAGAACTAGGTCCAGAGATACAGTGAGGATCTTGGCAGAGCTGAAATACATTAAATGGATTGCCAGCATAGTCATTTAATGTTGATAATTGTGACAGACAAAATGCTACAATGTGCTGTAAAATACACAAAGGTTGAAATACAAGAAAAACTTTCTGTATCTACCAATAGCCATACTAAAAAATGTATTTGTCATGACACCCCACAAGTTGAACTGAAAGCACGTCATAGATCTGCTGTATTTAGCAAGGATTTCTCATGATAATTTCAAGAATATAAAAATTTTAGAGGGGCTTGGTCAAAATATGGCATAATGTGCCAAACAGATGTGAAGACTTATTATGTTTTCAATTTAAAATTTATCCTAGACTTCAGCCATCAAGTCCTTATTCATTCAGTAAAAAACAAAAGATATTGTGGACATACTCATTGCCCCCGTCTCCCAAACTATTCAGAATGTGGCAGAAGACAATTGGTTTACAGGCTTCAAATTGATGTTACTTTTGCTCATAGAGCACAGTTGATCAGTGTAGGAAATATATGTAAGAACAAAGAAGAAATTCCAAATAAAATGTTGCAATTTCAAAACAGAGACTTGTATTGTACAATCTCTGGACTTCAGAAAGATTTATACTGGTCTTGTATACGGTGAAGGAAAACTGGTACTGCTGATGTCCACACTGCACCATGATGGGAACACTGATAGGGAAACCTTGACAGAATGGAAGCCCGAGATACAAACTTTCTCCAACAAAAGTGAAGGTGTTGCTGATGAGTTATACAGCAACTATGAGGTCATTTGCAACACAAAGCATTGGCCAGTGGCTGTGTTTTACTTGATCCTAAACACATGGGTGAATAAATAATTTGATCGTCTACAAAGAAAATAGCAAGTGCAAAATACCATGGAGAAATTTTCTTAAGAGGATTGAGACTGGAACTCATAAGACACCATTTACAGCAGAGGAAAAACAGAATGTTTCTGCCCAGGGAAGTGTCCAAAAGATTGTGGAGTACATTGGTGAGCTGACAGGTAAACAGGCAGGCACAACATCCCAAAGGCCTATTGCAACAATAAGGAAACCAGAAATGTCAACTGTACCCTGCAAGAAGGGACAGGAAGACAACACATGCATGCTATCAGTATAAGTGATATTTGTGTGTGGAACATGCAGCTTTCATGTGTGAAGACTGCTGTGGGTGTGATGATTGAAGCATAGATTATTTCTGTGGTAGGTTTTGTTTATATTCACATTGAAGTTCACATAGGGATTTATTTCTGATGTAATCTTTTAGGCTCTGTAAGCATGTACACAACAAGTATGAAAACATTGATGTCTATACTAAGTACTCATTACGTATTTGATGTTTTCTGTTATTGACATCTTATTTTCCTGCTATGTACACATTATACAATATAATAGAAAGCTCCTGACAAACAGGAAGAGAAGAGAGGTGACAAGAATGGCCTGCCACATAGGAAAGGAAAGTTAAGCATTTGTGCTATCAGTGTAAGAAAGCAGAATGCAGAATTGTTGGATCAAGGAAGTTTTCACCCATATTTCAAGGGAATGCCTGGGAGGCCAGGCAGTGTGCTCCTGGAAGGGTACTGCATGAAGCTACGAGAATGAACCCACAGTACATTGCAGAGCTTAGGAAGTTGAAGAAGACATGAACATGCTATGAAGGCCATAAGCAGTGAGTTAGAGTCACCCCAAAAAGAGAAGCCATGAGGCCCGCAACTGGCAGTGCTGTGGGTGGGGACTGCTCAACCATTTTGAGTTCAATTCTAGTAGCCACCAGTCCCAGGTGCTGGATGAAGAGCTAATGTTTGTCCTGCTGGGCTTCAGTCTTGCTTTGGTCAGGTTTGTATCATCCCATTTTTTCTGTTTGGAGTGGGAATATTTACCTGGTATTGCTGCATGATGGCAGTGTTTAAGTTTCACTTTGATTTTCACAAGGGCTCACAGCCTTGAATCTCAGAGGAGACATTGCACTGAAACTTTTCTGGCATCAGGAATTGATTAAACTTTGGTGGCTTTTAGAGATGCAATAAATGTATTTTGTATGAAAAGATGAACTTGACTGTTTCGAGGGCCTTGGTGGTTGTTACAGCTCAGACCCAAATCTCCCCCAAAAACCTCATATGGTCTGAGATGGGGGTTTGGAAGGTGATTGGATCATGGGGTGCTACAGCCATCAGTACATTAATCTGATACACTGATTACAACTAAGTTCACAACTGAATCTACTGTGAGAGTGTGGGACTTCAGAAGAGGTGGGTCACTAGAGGTGTGACCTGAGAGGTTATATGTCCGTCCCCAGCTTCTCCCATTCCTCTCTCTACTTGCTGGCTGCCATGATGTGAACAGTTTTTCTCTGCTTTTGCCCTTCTCTCATGCCCTTTCTGCCTTGTCTGTCTACTATAGACTGAAACTGTGAATCCAAATAAAGCTCTCCTTGTTTAATTGTGAGTGTTGGGTGTTTTGTCCAATGGATGAGAAAGTGATTAAAACATTAAGGCACAGTTTAAATACAACAAATGCACCAGCCTTAGGGATACAGTATTTCTGCTGTATCATCACCATCCTAATAAAAACAGAGAATATTACTATCAGACCCAAAAGTTCCCTTATGCCTCTTTGAAATCCGTCTCTACCTCCCTCACCAGCTCCAGGCATCCACTGATTAGCTCAGTCATTTTGATTTAGAATGTAATTCTGTGATAAATCTCCATGATGCTCATTCTTCCTCCCCTCCACTGCTAACCTCTGCTCTTGATTTTTCTTTTATGCCACTTTGGAACTTTATAGTGCTCCTTGGAATATCTTCATTGTCTCAGGTTTCTGGGTTGAATATTCTCAGTTCTGATTTTTCTAGTAATTTAACTCCATGTGCTGTCTTCCTGAGAGTTTAAAAAAATGTTATAGCCTTTTGATGACCTTCCTTGTTTTCTTGTGCTATTCTTGTTTGACAGGCTATCGTCTTAAAAAGTATAGCCTGCCAAACTGAGTGGGAAATAGACAAGAAATAATTTTTATGTCTGTCAGTCACTGCCTCAGCCATACTTTGTCAGTTTCACCATTTTTGTTCCTTAAAAGAAGTCTTGTGCAGCTTCTTAAATATTTTATTACTTCTCACCTATGAACTCTAACATGTAGTTGATTTAAATTCTTCTGCTTCCTCAAACCTGTGAGGTCAAGTACCTACAATGCAGTTAAGAGGGGCTTAGTTTGTCTTTGAAATGTTATTTACATTTCTCTGAATGTGGTCTTCCAGAATCTGGTGTAGATAGGAGGGATGGCACACTCAGAGTTATGTTGTAACTTATTGCTTGTGAACAGAGAGAAGATATCCTTCCCTTGCCCTGGTAATAAATGTCCTGTCTAGAGACGGCAACTCTCCTGACACAAAGTCTTGCTGGAGAAATACACAGTTCTCTCCAGGGGCAGGGACTGCCTGGATAAAATGGCACCTCTGTATTCCTTCAATTAATGCTAGTGGTCTAGCCTTGTAGCTAAGGTGTGTGTGTGGGGCGAATGATGTGTGGTTGACAGTTGGAGAAGTTGGTGTTCCCTCAAGCTGAAGGTGAGACAAATGCCGAGCACACCTGTTTGAACACCTTATCTTTTGGAGTTGTTATGGGGGCAATTTTCCCTGAAAAAGTAATACAACCTACAATTAAAGTTCTATTTCTTATTTGTCCCTAAAATGTATTGATTTAAAAAAAATATAGTGAGTAAAAATTTGGGATTTAGACTTTCAGGAACTGTAGGTAAAATTTTTAAATAATGCAGAACCACCTTTCTTTCACAAATGTGATGGTGAGAAAATGTTTAGCTTTTGTTATAGCTAGATAGCAATCTCATGTTTGTATTGCAGCTATGCTTTTCCTGGATTTGATATTCTTTCCAGAGTTGACCTGTAAATGGGCATCATGTTTTGTTTTTGTTTTTCATCTCTCTCTTTTTTTTTTTTTTTGGGAAGGCGCTATGGTTAGACCTCAGGGCTTTTATGCCAAGTTACATTCCCTGCTTTAAAAAAAAATTAAGATGGGATTTTGCATAGTTGCTCAAGATATCTTTGAATTTGTAATTCTCCTGCTGTAGTCTGGGTAGTTGGAATTAGAAGCATGCATCCCTGTGCTCATTTTAAAAATTTATTTGCTGTTTTTGACTTAATGATTCATCTCATCTTTTTAATTTGTCCTTAGAATGGCCCAGGTGAAGCTGGCAGTTTCTGTCTTCTGTTTCTCTGGTTGTTATGAAATGCAAGCCTGCAAAGCTGTCCAACCAAGTTTATGAGCCAGGGTTGAATTTTATTTCTTGAAAATGAATTATCATGAGGCTCTATAATGCTAGAAACACATTTAATAAAGAAGTTTATCCAGATGATTGAAAATAGATAGTTTTAAACCTGAAACATTTTGTTTTCATTATAATTGCAATATCATGCACAGGTTTCAACTGACACATTAGGGATGTTATAGAAGGGAAACAATGCAATCTGTTACTAGGCATCATGGTCACTAGGTTCTATTGTTTCAGAAAAGGCATAATGACTGCTGAAAAGCACTAATTGCCCACATTTTCATATAATGAATGAACATATTACATTTGTTCTGCCCTACAGATCCTTATTTCAAAAAGACAATTTAAGGTACGTAAGAAAACAATAACATATTATTCTAATTTCTGTTGCATTTGCAGATTATTTCTTTCAACCAAAGGATATTTTGAACAAATTTTTGGCATTTAAAATTCTCTAAGGAAAGTGGTGAAATGCAGTGAGAAGAGAATAGACTGGGTTTAGCATCCGTTTTTTTTTTTTAAATCTAACTTCTTATAGGTTTTTTTGTAAGCTCTATGGGTGAGTTTCCTTTATAGAAAGAGGGGAGTTGGGCTTGAAAATTTCTAGTTACAGTCAAAAAATCCCTTTGTGTATTGTGATAAGAAAAAACTTATGCACACGCAAATTTTATTTTTGTAGTGTTGGGGATTGAACCTGTAGTCTTGTTCATTATAGGCAAGCATAATACCAATAAGCAACACCCACAGTACTAAATTTAATTTAATTTAATTTTGAGACAGGGTCTCATGTAGTTCAGGCTGGTCTTGAACTCACATAGTCCAATCTAGACTCAAACTCATGGTGATCTTGTTGCCTCAGTTTCCTGAGTGCTGGGATTATGGGTGTGTGCACCACTTCCAGCCCCAATCCTAAGTTTTAAATAATTTGAGTAGAAAGAAAATGGCTATTGTTGTTGAGAGTGTAAAGCTCCTAGATAGAGAGGTTAGGTTGTATTACTACTTAGGTAGTTTCTCATGTAATTTCTGGTGTATTTTTAGGTTCAATTTACTATTCAATTGGGATTTGATTTTTTTCAGTAGGAATTTAAAGTGCCAAAGTCACATCAGTCTAATGGAGTCCTAGTTAAATTTTTAAAAAATAGTTGCATTAAAAAATCAGGACCAAGAAGCAGCCAGCCCATCCCCTACATGCATGTGGACCACCATCAGGACTCTCCTGCAGGTAACCAGCACAGGCAGAGGGAAGCAGCCAGCCCAGACCCCACCTGCATGCCAGTTGCCATCAGGAATCCCTGGCAGGTAGTCAGTGCAAGTTAGGAGAACCAGCCAGCCATGCCTTGGAGAAGCCTTGAGTGTCTACAGAAGCCCTCCCCACACCCTACTGCCTTGTGTGGAACCTGGGTTAGGAGAAATCCAGGAGTCACCCCTATACTGTGAATAGGTAGCACATGTGGAAAGTACCTGGGACCCACAATTTGCTTGTCTGAAGGATCCCTGGAAAATGGCAAGATGAAGCAGCAAAAGGCAATCTCTGGCCTCTAGCCCAAACAGGAGAAGTCCAAGATATATGGATATGAAAAGGAGTGGAAGTTGCATACCTGAAATTTCTGGGATGATGGCAACTGAAGTAAAGAAACTACTTCATGAAGTTGTAAAAGAAATCAGATCAGAAATAATATCTCAGGTAAAAGAAGAAATGACAAACACAATAAAAGGGTTGCTGAGCATATCTAAAGAAGACATAGATTTAAAAACGAGGGAATAGAAGAATGAGGGAGACCTTAAATGAACAATATAGAGAAGAATTGGAATGAATGAAACAGAGCAAAGAGATATCCAAGAAATTAAAAACTTCATGGAAAGCTGGGAAAACTGCTTGAAAGAAACTGAAGATAGATTTCAGATCTTGAAGACAGGGTGATAGCTAGCAATCATTAAAAAAAACTCTCTTAAAAATAATAAGGGACCAGGAAACAATAATTCAATGGCTACAAGAAGATGCAAAGAAAAATAATTTAAAAGTGATAGGTATCACCAAAGAAGTAGGGGTTGACATAAATGACATAAAGAGATTATTTATAGAAGTAATAGCTGAGAACTTCCCAAACATGGGAAAAGGACCTGACATCCACATAAACAAGGCATATAGAACTCCAACTAACCACAATCAAAATAAATTTACACTCAGACATGTAATAATCAAGATCCCAGAAATTCAGCACAAGAACAGAATTGTAAAGGCTGTTAGAGAAAAGAAACAGATCACCCATAAAGGAAAACCCATCAGAATCTGACAGATTTCTCAACACAAACCACCAAATCAAGAAGAATTTGGAGTGAAGTGTTTTAAATCCTGAAAGAAAACAATTTCCAGCCCAGATTGATAAGCCCTGCAAAACTGTCTTTCAAAATGAATAGAAAAATAAGATACTTCCATGATAAAGAACAACTGAAGGAATTCATGACCATAAAACCAACCCTACAAAGAGTACTGAAGGATATTCTAGAGAGAGATAAAAATGACCATAGTGCTAAGAACAGCAGCAAAGTGGGATCACCTTCTGCCCTGCCTTGTCTGCAGGGCAGACATTTCAATGGAGGGGAAATGTTGGGAGCTAACAGCAAGAAAAAAGCATGGCAGAGATGAACCAGCGCATGTTATCTGTAACCATTAATGTAGATGGCCTCGATTTACCAATAAAAAGAAACACAGGCAGAGTGGGTCAAGAAATAAGATCCATCAACATGTGGTATACAAGAAACACATTAACTCAGAAGGGAATTCATAGACTTAAAGTCCAAAGAGAGAAAACAATGCTTTACATGACAGGGAACCAGAAAACCAGGGTAGCTTGCCCATTAATTGCAGAACAGATAAGAAAGATATGGCATTTTTGTACAATGGAAAGCTACTCAGCTATAAAGAAGGGCAGTCATGAGGCTTTTTAGGTAAATTGATGCAACATGTGATCATACTATGGGTGAAATATTTCAGACTCACATAGGTGCACATCATGTTGTCTCCCTAGTATAAAAAATATGAAGGAGTTAGTGGGATTCAAAATGACCAGGAGATATTGTGAAAATGAAAAGGGAGAAAACATCTAAAAAGGGAAGGCAGCAGCCATTGTTAATTCCCTATTATTTTGTTTTAAAGTCCTGTATCATTTTCATTGTTTTGTTTTGACAGTCTTGTTCTGTTTTATTTGGTTTGATTTTATTATACCTGATGGCAGGGACAGCTATTTCAAAGATAACAAGATATATTATGGTAGCCATTGTTGATTTCCTACTATCTTATTTTGAAATCCTGTGTTGCTTTCACAGGTTTGTTTTGACTGGCTTTATTCTGTTTTATTTATTTTTTTTTGTTTTATTCTGTTAAAAAAAACCGGGGCCAGAAATAGAGCTCAGTGGTACAACACCTGCCTGGCAAATACAAAATCCTGAGTTTGATTCCTGGTATAAAAAAAAATCAAGAAACTATTAAATTATTTCTTATTCTGTTAATTATCAAGAATGAATCTCTCTTATCAGTTTATTCTTTGGCTATATAAAGCATATTGTATTTTACATTCTGTCATTAGTATATTGAATCAATTAACATAAGTTAAATAATTAAATCAATTAGTTGAAAAATTAAAATGCTAATATGTTTTAAGAGGGATATACTATCCCAACATACTTTCTAATACTTTTGAGACAGGGTCTTGCTATATAGCTCAGGTTGGCCAGGGCTTCAGGGAGGTCCAACATGTACAGTCACTCTGGAGTTGTTGGCTGTTGGTCAAGTTTTGAGTAGGGCAACCTAGTTGTCATGATTTTTTTTGGGGGGGGGTATCAAGTTTTGTAAGATTTTTGCTTTTTTTTTTGTATCTTTAAAAAGTCCACAACGAAACATGATTCCATTCTATGCAAAAAAAGATTTAAACAACACAGGAAAGAAGAGAACAAAATTCAGCAGCTGTGGTTAGTGTGTGCTCTCACTTTACCCTCTACCTCCTGGTTTCCTTTTTGGAGATCTAGTTCTAGGTGCCTTTAATGTATACTCACTTTTTTTCTTTTATTTTATAAATGGAATGCTCCAAAGCACACTCTTCCATAACTGACTTGTTATAACATTTTAGTAGATAAAAATTTCAAGCTGTTCAGTATTTCATTATGGACAGATGATCCCCACTGCCAAAGGCCGGAAAAAATCTATATAGCACTTATTCTATGTTACACAAAACGCCAAAGACTTTGCTCATGACTCCTTTAATCTTCATAGTTCTCATTGTACAGATCAGGACACTAAAATACTTGGGGCAGTTTGGCTGAGTCCTCAGCCAACTTTTGTCTTTGCAGTATGTTGACTGCCCAGAAAATCATTTTCTGAGGTTGGAAATCCTTTAATATCACTCCTAGATCATTACTGAGTTGTCAGGCAAGTACTCAGCTCAGGGCTGGTCATTACTGCCCTGCAGGAAATCCTGGTCCTGTGGGCTAACAGGTGGGTAGACAGACAGCAGCAGTTCCAGGCACTAAAGAGTCTGCTAAGTGCAGCAATCTGGACAAATTTTAGAGACAATCATCATCACTTGATTTAGGCTCTAACCGCAGGGGGGATGTCCAGAGCCATTCTTAATTAGAAATGGTCTTATTATTCAGCTTTTGCCTCTCTGACTTTTGAAGCATGCCTAATCATAATTTGCCTTATAGTCTTGCTCCTGAGGTTTACAGCAGGAGCTGTCAGTAATCAAAATAACCCTTCAAGCTTTGTAAAATGGTAGGTTTTGGAGCATCACTGTCTGAACTTTTCATTTCTACTTGAGATGTACTCCTCATTATTTTCCAGATTACAAATGTGGTTCACTAAATATGTCAATCCTTTCCCTTCCTGTTCTAATGCCATTTTTTTTCTAATCAATGATGACTTTTCAAAAGCTTGTAAGAATGCAAAGTCTATTCTGTTACAGTATTCCACTATCACGTGTACAGTATACTTTTTTCCTACTTTTACTTGGCCCATACATGCTCTGAAGAGCCTGTTTCTTTTCCTATATTTAACAAATGTAAAACTTCTCTGCCTTTTGTGCTTCTTGGGATAGAAAAGAACTCATCTTGATGGGGATTCTAGCATCCTAACACCTGGTGTCTCACCAGGAAGCAAGGCCTTTTTTGGGGCTTGTTTATTTATCTCTGACATCTAACTCAAGCCTTGATGGACTGGTTTAGTTTTTTCTTTTCCATTCTAATCCCTTGAAAAGCTTCAATCTCTTTTCATCTCTTCCTCCCATGATAGACTTTTATCCTTTGAAAAGTTTGAATATGTTTTGTTATTGGTGAGAGGCATGAAACTAGAAGTTGGTAAAATTAACAGAAACTAGGACTCAGGAAACTCTCACGGTACCAGGAACAATTTCTTAATGTGTTTCACCGTGTGGGAAGGAGAAGGGAAGTGCACGGCTTCACGCTTCTCCCAGCTGGTAAGAGGACGTTAGGTGTGCTGCAAGTGTATCTCCCACTTTTCACTTTCTCATTCTTGGTCACTCATTGTGGGTACAAATCAGTTAAGAGCTGCCAGAGAGTCTATTACTAACGTAGTTATAGAACAGATTATGCAAGCTCCATCTGTATGACCTAGAGTTTAGTTTGTCTTTTTCCTCTCATGTCTCTGTTCTCTATGATACTTGGCTCAGCTTTCTCACTCTGTTGTTAATCAGGTCTCCTGCTTAAGTAGTCACCTACCTCACCTTACCACTTTGTGTGCTCAAAGTCTTATTTGTGCCTCTTCCTTTCTTGGATTTTTATCTCTGCGCATCCTTAGTGGGTCACTTTCTCAGGGCATGTTTCTTACGAGTCCATCCTTTCATTATATCTTGGTCTATCATATGAGTTAATCACAGAGACGGTCCGCTTGGTTCATCCTATGGGTCAGCACATGAATTTTTCCATTTTTGTCAGCTGTTTTAGTTGATCATGTGGGTCGGTCACGTGGTTCCACCATGCTTGGCATTTTATTTTCCTTTTTATTTTTCCACCAAGAAATCTCACTCTTGTAGATAAGTGATAAACTTTTCAGTTTTGGGGACCATATGGGCTTCCTCCCCTGCCCTCTTTTGAATTGGTTTAGATCCTTTCCTGCTTTTTTTTTTTTTCTGACAGAAATTCATGCAGTTTAGGATTCATATGCTTGGGGAGAAGCTTTATTCTGAGCAGAATAAAGAAACACCCAGTAAAGCTCAAATCAAATGGCTGTGAGCATAAAAAAGTAGAGCAATCCTGGTTCTCAGAAAGTTTTAAATTTTTGTTTTTAAGCCAAGGTTTTTGTTATCAGGGTAAATGCAAGGGACATTGTTTCTCAGGGGACTCCAACCTGATCTCTTCAGAGTGCGCTGTTTCGGAGGAAGCCACTAGAAGGCGTTACCCTTTCTCTTAGGAATTAGTAGGGCATGATATGAAAATTCCTAAGGCTAAAAGAGACTCACCCCATGTTCAGAGGGCTCTCTTCTTCTGGGAAGGTACCGGTGCCACCCCAGCTTTGAGAAGAGATGTCTACTTAATAATCTCTTGAGACTCAAAAGGGGACACTTGTCATCTTTCTGTATGGGACTCCATCCGAAAGGATCCCAGACTTGGTTCTCTCTCTACATAGATCCCAAGATGAGTCACACGAAATACCATGAAGAGAACTCAGCACATCCTGTTGACCTTTATGCCTTATCCTTGATCAGTGAGAATGGCGTGGCCCTATCAATTTGAAAAGGACGATTACATTGTGGTTTGTGTCCAGTATGAACTAGGGAATGGCAAGAGATGAGTATAGGATGGCAGTTTAAATTATGATGCTATTTTCTGGTTAAAATGTTTATGAATAGAGCATAGAAGCTAAAATGAAATTCCTTATGTTTAAGCTTTTGAGATCCTTCATCTATGGAAAACCTTGGAAGCTATGGTATTTAGAGTGACCATGAGGAAGAGAGGAAAATCTTTGATGATTCTATCCTTGCATCCCTACCTATCTGACAGAGGGTTGTGGGTGTTGAATCTGTGTAATGAAGACAGCCACACTAGAAGGTCTCCCTGACTTTTTCTTTATTATTTTCAAAGCAATAAATCAGTCCCCTTCCCTTAAAGTGCATCTAAGATACCTCTGAGATTAAAGACTTGCATTACTCTTAACCTTCCCTCTTGGATGCCTTCAAGCGGGGAAGGTTGACTGCACTTGTGAACAGGTGATTTCTCAGACTTATGTGAGACGATAAGACATCACTGACCTGGCCCTCCAAGTCTCTGAGGAGAAGTTGTTCCCTGATAGAAGCAGCTTTGTTCAAGAAGGACATCAAAAGGCAGGTTATACAGTTATCAGTTCGTAACTTGTCATGGAGGCCAAACCTGTTTCCGCAGTGACCTCTGGCCAAAATAGCAGAGCTCATACTTACTGAAGCATTGATATTAGAAAAAGACAAAAACTAAGTATCTATAAAGCCCCTAAATATGAATTTCTGGTGTTACATGCCCATGTAACAATCTGAAAAGAATGTGCTTGCTGACTAATAAGCAATTATCTTTTTTTTTTTTTTATTTATTTAAGAGGAAAAAGAGAAAAACACAAAACAAACCAAAGCGGCGTAAGGGTACACGCAATACAGAACTACAAAACAAAACAAAACAAAACAAAACAAAACAAAAAACCATAACAGTAAGAAATTACCTGCTAGTAGATTACACACTATTTTCTTGGAAATAGTTCCTCAAATCACAGTATCAAAGAACACAATGTGGACATTCAAACAGGGAGACTGCAAACAGCTGTGTTCAATGTTCCAAAAACATTGATAAAGTCAGCTATTTAACACCCCCAAACACACTTGCTGTTATATCCGTTAGAGCTCCTTTTCTTTTTTTTTTTTCCCTCTCTTTTTTACAACAAAATTTACACATCTTGGATTTTATTACTCCTTAGTGCTTATTACTTTCTTTGGGGGGGGGAAGAATACAGTCAAATATGGCAAAACAAAGCTGTCAGTCAATACCAAGGATAGACGTAGCACATGGTGTAGAACAGAGTACAAGTTTATCAACAATGGTTATCAACGTTGTCCCTTGTTTCCTTAAAAAGAATTGTCTATCTTATTAGATATTATAAAGTTGGACAAAACAGTAGAGAACAAGACCAATAAAACTTAGGCATTGTAAACATTACAGGACTTCCAAAGAAGACAATAGTCAAACCAGAATGGGTATCTTAGTGAATCTTATTGTCTTCAAAGTAGTTGCCTATGTCTTCAAACTTGATACTATCATATAGAATGGAACAGAGTCTAATCAGTCAAAACAAGATCGTGGGAGTACTACAGGACTTCAAAACAAGTTAATAGGAAATCGAAAAGAGTTACTATTTATATATCCTAATTTTTTTTTGAATTTTTTCTTTAATTAAGACAAACATAAGAAATGACTAAATAATTTTTTTTTGAAACAATAAGGGGGAGATTGAGATAAAACAGGACATAACAATATAACAATAGAGGTCACAGCATGACTGTTTCAATAACCTAGTACTTCACCACCTTATAACCTGACTTAATAGTAGTTACCATAGTGTCTTTTTCCTTGAAATATTTGGGTAAAACTTCATATACTCTAGCTTCAAATATTTTCATATCAAGAAGCCCAGAATACAGCCTTTCTAATTAATGAGTGAAAACTTTATAAGGCTTCAAGGCCACCTAATGGGGAATCATGATTACCACATATTTTTATATATTTGAATCATTACTTACATTAGGGAAACTATTCGGTATTCACACATGCGAGATTGATTTATTTCACTTATGAGTATGGTCTCAAGCTGTGCCCATTTATTGATAAATATCTCAATGTGATCCTTCTTTATAGCTGAATAGTACTCCATTGTATAGAAATACCACAACTTTTTTATCCATTCCTCAGTTGATGGGCACTTGGGTTGTTTCCAAGATCTGGCGATTACAAATTGTGCTGCTATAAACATAGGTGCACATATATCACTGTGGTATGATGCTTTCAGTTCTTCTGGGAATATGCCTAGAAGTGGAATAGCTGGAATAAATGGGATTTCCAGTCCCAACTTTTTGAGAAATCTCCAGACAGATCTCCACAAAGGCTGTACCAGTCTACACTCCCACCAGCAGTGCAGGAGAGTTCCTTTTTCCCCACAGCCTCTCCAGCATTTGTTGTTGGTTTTCTTGATCCTGGCCATTCTTTCAGGAGTGAGATGGTATCTAAATGTGGTTTTAATTTGCATTTCTCTAATGACCAATGATGATGAGCATTTTTTCATGTATTTATTTGCCATTTGCATTTCTTCATCTGAGAGTTGCATATTCATCTCAGATGCCCATTTTTGGATTGGATCTTTGAATTTCGGAGGTCTGAGTTTCTTTAATTCTTTGTATGTTTTAGACAAGAGGCCCTTGTCTGAGAGAGAGTTCACTAAAATCTTTTCCCAGTTTGTGGGTTTTCTTTTCACTATGCTGGAGATTTCTTTTGACATGCAGAAACTTTTTAATAAGAAGTGGTCCCAGTTATTGATTCTGGGAAGTATTTCCCGTGCGGTTTGAGTCCTGTTCATGAATTCTTTACCTACTCCTATGTCTCCAAGGTTTCTACCTATTTTGTCTTCCAATAGATTTAGTGTTTCTGTTTTAATATTCAGATCTTTGACCCATTTACATTTTAATTTAGTACATGGTGATAGACATGGGTCTAGCTTTAGTTTTCGGCAAATGGAGAGCCAGTTTTTCCAGCACCATTTATTAAAGAGACTGTCGTTCTTCCAGTGAACCTGCTTGGCTCCTTTATCAAAAATAAGGTGGTTGAGTGTGTTCGTTGTTGTGGTTGTATCTTCTAATCTATTCCACTGATCTTCAGCTCTGTTTTGATTCCAATACCATGTTGATTTTACTACTGTTGCTTTGTAGTATAACTTCAAGTCAGGGATTGTGATGCCTCCTGCTTTGTCTTTGCTGCTTAGAATTGCCTTTGCGATTCTAGGTCTCTTCTGGTTCCAGATGAAATTTAGGAGTGATTTCTCTAGATCTATAAGGTATGTTGATGGTATTTCTATTGGGATTGCATTGAATCTGTATAACAGTTTTGGGAGAATGGCCATTTTCACAATGTTTGTTCTTCCTATCCATGAGCAAGGGATGTCTTTCCATTTTCTGAGATCATCTTCAATTTCCTTTTTCAGTGTATTATAATTTTCACTGTATAAGTCTTTCACTTCTTTCGTAAGAGTAATTCCTAAATATTTCATTTTTTTGCTTGCTAATGTGAATAGTCCAGTTTCTCTTATTTCCCTCTCTGTAATTTTGTTGTTCGTGTATAGGAATGCTATTGATTTCTGAGTATTGATTTTGTATCCAGCCACATTACTGAATTTATTTATTGTATCTAAGAGTATTTCAATGGAGTTTAGGGGGTCTTCTATGTAGAGTATCATGTCATCTGCAAACAATGATAATTTAACTTCTTCTTTTCCTATCTTTACCCCTTTTATTTCTCTTTCTTGCCTAATTGCTCTGGCTAGTACTTCCAGTACTATATTAAATAGGAGTGGTGATAAAGGACATCCTTGTCTTGTACCCGATTTTAAAGTAAAGGCTTTCAATTTTTGGCCATTTAGTATGATGCTGGCTGTTGGTTTGTCATAAATGGCCTTTATTATATTGAGGTAAAGACCATTTATTCCAATTTTCTGTAAAGTTCTTATCATGAATAAGTGTTGGACCTTATCGAAGGCTTTTTCTGCATCTATAGAGATGATCATGTGATTCTTACTTTTGGCTTTATTGATATGGTGGACTACATTTATTGATTTACGTATGTTGAACCATCCTTGCATTCCTGGGATGAATCCCACTTGGTCATGGTGTATAATCTTCTTGATGATTTGCTGCATCCTATTTGCCAATATTTTATTGAGGATTTTTGCATCTGTGTTCATTAGGGAGATCAGTCTATAGTTCTCTTTTTTAGTTGGGTCTTTCTCAGGTTTTGGTACTAGAGTAATATTTGCTTCCAGGAATGACTTAGGAAGGATTGCTTCCCTTTCAATTTCACTGAATAGTTTGAGGAGTGTCGGCATTAGGTCTTCTTTGTATTTCTTGTAGAATTCTGCAGTGAATCCATCTGGGCCTGGGCTCTTCTTGGTGGGCAAGGACCCAATTACATTCTCAATTTCATTAGCAGAGATTGGGTTATTCAACAGTTTTATATCCTCTTGATCTAGCTTTGGTACTTCATATGCTTCTAAGAATCTGTCTATTTCTTCTGTGTTATCAAACTTTTGAGAGTAGAGGTTTTCGAAATAGGTGTTGATGATCCTCTGTATTTCTATTGGGTCTGTAGTGATTTCTCCTTTTTCATTTCTTATTGCATGAATTTGAGCTTTTTCTTTCCTTTTTTTAATAAGGTTGGCTAGGGGCTTATCGATTTTATTTATTCTTTCAAAGAACCAACTCTTTGATTCGTTGATTCTTTGGATTGTTTTCTTAGTCTCTATTGCATTGATTTCTGCTCTGATTCTTATAATTTCCTCTCTTCTTTTGGCTTTGGGCTTGACTTGCTCTTCTTTTTCTAGCTGTTTGAGGTGTAGCATCAAGTTATTTACTTGTATTCGTTCTGTTTTCCTGATGTGGGAACTCAGTGCAATAAATTTTCCTCTCAGAACGGCTTTCATTGCATCCCACAGATTCCGGTAAGTTGTATCTGCATTTTCATTTTCTTTTAGGTATTGTTTAATTTCTTCTTTAATTTCTTCTGTGACCCACTGATTACTCAAGAGTGTGTTATTTAGTTTCCATGTGTTTGCGGAATTTTTGTAGTATCCTTTGTCATTAATTTCTAATTTCAGAGTGCTATGGTCCGATAATATGCAAGGGATGATTTCAACTCTTTTGCATTTGCTTAAATATGTTCTGTGAGCTAATATATGGTCTATTTTAGAAAATGATCCATGTACTGCTGAGAAGAATGTGTATTCTGATGTTGTTGGGTGGAACATTCTGTATATGTCTATCAAACCCATTTGTTCACAGGTGTGATTCAGTTCTGTTATTTCTTTGCTCATTTTCTGTCTGGTTGATCTGTCCCTTGGTGTCAGTGGTGTATTAAGGTCTCCTGTTACAATTGTGTTACTGATAATTTGAGTTTTCATTTCTGTTAATAATTGTTTTATATAACTGGGTGCCCTGGAGTTTGGTGCGTATATATTTAAGATAGTTATCTCTTCCTCTTGGAGTTTTCCCCTTACGAGTATGTAGTGAACTTCTTTGTCCTTTATGGTCATTGTTGGTTTAAAGTTCACATTGTCTGCAAACAGAATGGCTACTCCTGCCTTTTTTTGGATTCCTGCTGCATGAAGAATTGTTTTCCATCCTTTGACTTTCAGTCTGTGAGTATCTTTCTGGGTTAGATGGGTTTCCTGTAAACAGCATATGGTTGGATTTTGTTTCTTGATCCATTCTGCTAGTCTGTTTCTTTTGATTGGTGCATTGAGACCATTTACATTAATGGTTATTACTGTTAAATGCTGGTTAATTGTAGGAATGTTATCTCTCTGCTGTTGCATCTTTATCTTTCTGTTCTGTTTAATTATTTGCTTTGCTTAGTGGTTTTTTCCTTTGTGTATCTAAACTGTCTTTCAATATTTTTTGCAGGGTTGGTTTGGTGTTCATGAAGTTGTTCAGCTGTTCTTTGTCATGGAAGTATCGTATTGCACCATCTATTTTGAATGATAGTTTTGCAGGATATATCAGTCTTGGTTGGAAATCATTTTGCTTTAGGATCTGGAATACTTCACTCCATGCTCTTCTTGACTTTATCGTTTGTGCTGAGAAGTCTGCTGTGATTCTGATAGGTTTTCCTTTATAAGTGATTTGTCTTTTCTCTCTGACAGCTTTTAATAATCTATTCTTGTGTTGGATTTCTGGGATGGTGACTATTATATGTCTGGGTGTAGTTTTATTTTGGTTATGACTGTTTGGAGTTCTATATGCTTCACTGATCCTGATGTCAGTTTCTGATCTCATGCTTGGGAAATTTTCAGCTATTACTTCTCTAAATATCCTCCTGACATCCTTCATGTTGTCTCCCTCTCTTTCATTAATCCCTATCATTCTTATGTTATTCTTCTTTGCATCGTCTTGCAGTTGTTGAATTGTTGTTTCCTGGTTCCTTGTTATTTTCAAAAGATCTTTCCTTTCCTGTTCACTAGCTGCAATCCTGTCTTCAAGGTCTGAAATTCTATCTTCACTTTCATTAAGGCGGTTTTTACAACTTTCAGTGGAGTTTTTTATTTCCTGTATATCTCTGTGCATCTGCATTATGTATTCTGTTTGTTTCTTATATTGCTCGTCTAGGGATTCTATCTTTTTGTTTAGTTCCTCCAATTTTTTATCTGTGTTTTCTTTAGATATATTTAGAATCTCTTTCATTTCTTTTATCATTTCTTCTTTTATCTGGGAGATTATTTCGAGTTTGAATTTCTTTAAAGCTTCCTGGAGTTGCTTGTCAATTTCAGTGGCTATTGTGTCCGATATATGAGGTGGATGGGATATATTTTCTTCTATATACATCGCTCCTAGGGTTTCTTGAGATGGGCTGGAGGTTTGAGGTTGTAATTTGGTCTTTCGTTTTGTCATTTTCCTATATTTCTGTGTTTCAAGTGTTACTTGAAAGCTTCCTCAGGATCTGTTGAAAATCCCCTTCTATGTTTGGAGCTACTGGGACTATGGCGCCGTGCTACTCCAAGCCATTAGGCCTACAGAACCAGTGGCCCTCCTCTGCCTGCTCAGAACTCCGCAGTTCCAGACAAGCTGGGCCTCAGGGACACTGTGCGCCCACCTGCCCCTTGGAAGCTCCACAGTTCTTCAATCGCAGCCAGGTTAGGGTACTCACCACAGGCCGCAGTGCTTCAGGAACCTGTGGACCCTCCCTGGTTGCAGAGATATCCACAGTCCTCCAGACACGCAGAGAGGCCAGTGAGGGCACCCCAGATCTGCCCAGCTCCTCCTCTGCAGACCTGTGGCCAGGCACGGCAGCTAAACAGGCTGGGCTAGGCTGGTAGTGTGGGCCAGCCCACCTATTGGGAGCTCAGCAGGTCTCCAAATGAAGCTGGGAATGGGGAGGCTGATGTGGAAGCCTTAAACCCACCTCTCTCCTTCACTGCACCTGGAAGCCTGAGGGAACTCCAGCAGTCTGGGCGCAGAAATCCAGAGTCCTCCAGACACGCAGAGAGGCCAGTGAGGGCACCCCAGATCTGCCCAGCTCCTCCTCTGCAGACCTGTGGCCAGGCGCGGCAGCTAAACAGGCTGGGCTAGGCTGGTTGTGTGGGCCAGCCCACCTATTGGGAGCTCAGCAGGTCTCCAAATGAAGCCTGGAATGGGGAGGCTGATGTGGAAGCCTCAAACCCACCTCTCGCCTTCACTGCACCTGGAAGCCTGAGGGAACTCCAGCAGTCTGGGCGCAGAAATCCAGAGTCCTCCAGACACGCAGAGAGGCCAGTGAGGGCACCCCAGATCTGCCCAGCTCCTCCTCTGCAGGCCTGTGGCCAGGCGCGGCAGCTAAACAGGCTGGGCTAGGCTGGTAGTGTGGGCCAGCCCACCTATTGGGAGCTCAGCAGGTCTCCAAATGAAGCCGGGAATGGGGAGGCTGATGTGGAAGCCTTAAACCCACCTCTCTCCTTCACTGCACCTGGAAGCCTGAGGGAACTCCAGCAGTCTGGGCGCAGAAATCCAGAGTCCTCCAGACGCGCAGAGAGGCCAGTGAGGGCACCCCAGATCTCAAGCAATTATCTATAAAGCACAAGGAGGAAATTCTAACACCCCTAGAGTCAGTCCCAGGAAGGTCACTGTCATCATTGCTAGGGATACCAACAAGACATGATTAAAGTCTACTTGGGAAATCAAAAGGATAATAGAGTCAAAAGGGTTTGAATTCCATATTCTGAAGGAACTATTCAAACTGGTTGTCTCAAGAAACACAGAGAAAGCTACGAAAACCTACATGGGAAATGCTCACTAGAATTTTCACAGGACTAGAAAGAGAACTATTCCTGTGAAGACTTCAGGCTCCTCTTCAAAAAGTAAGGCTCCAGTACTTCTCTGGGTATACATAAGTTGAATCACCCTAATTCACCACAGTTTAAAAAAGCTTCCGCATTGAGGCCCTATGTTTAGTTTGATTCATAATGTGATTAATCTTGTTAAGGCTATGACTCTCAGGTTCTCCATTATTTATCTAACATCACACTTTGACATACTTTCTCCTCTATAAGAAATGCTGAAATCTGACCTGGAATAGCTTCCCATGTTTGTGTTCTATGTCTACAACCTAATAGTAAAGTTACTTTCCCGATAGATTTCTCTCATGAAATAGGCAGCTCAACAGTCATTAACTCTTTTATTATTGTCTTTAACCCAGCCAGTGAGCCAAAACACCCAAGGTAGTTGGAGAGCACATAATCCACAGGAGGTAGAGGCTATAGCCTTTTTCAGCAGAAAATAGCTGTATGCAGACAGAGACTTCCACTCTCTCAGGACTCCATAGAGACTTATAAGGATACATATCTTTCAGGGGAAAGTGAGGAGATGAAGGTATAGCAGACTGGCGGGGAAGTAGATACAACTTGTTAATTACAATATCCCAGGACACATGTGCAGAAAATTTCCAATACCCTGCACACATAATCAACCAGTGACTACTGGCTTCAGTTATTTTTGAAAAGGCCTTGAGCAGGTTTTTGAAAGAATGACCTAAACTTGGCATCAGCCTGAGGAGTGGGGGATACAGAAGGACAGTTGCCACTGACCTTTCCACTATTGTGTTCTCTCTTTCACTCCAGTTCACCCTCAGAGAATACTTTCATGGAGAGTGCAATTTCTTTTTTCTTTTACTTGGCACAAATTTGCTCTGTAGAGCCTTTTTCCCCCCTACCTTTAATAAATGTGTAACCTCACTACCTTAAAAAAATGCAAAGTAGGCAGCCGCTTACAAAAATATCAGCTGGTTCAGAAGTCATCAGTTAGTTTGCAGAATGGCAGGCACTGTGACAGGTTCTGAGGAGGTGCTTTCAAGTATGGTTGTAGTGCATTGTGATAATGGGACAAGTTAAGCATCAAGAAAACACATGAAGGGTCATAGGAGTTCAAAGTAACACATGATGCAACACTTTGTTTATACTCTGGGATACATAAAAACGGTGACCAGCTATCCCTGTTTGCTTGGAATTGAAAACTTTCCAGGATGCAGGTTGTTCAATGTTAACATCAGGGAAATTACAAAAAACTGGAACAAGTCGATCGTCTATCATGCTTCAAAAGCAAATAAGGAGATGATTGGACCAAGACTGTCTCTATGATAAGGGTCCTACACAAGCAAACTAAAACCTAATTCATAGCAAATAGTAAAATAAATTAGGTGTGGTAATACATACCTATAACTCTAAGAGGCTGAGGCAGGAGGATTGCTGCATGTTTGAGGCCAGTCTGGGCTACAAAGTGAGTTCAAGTCCAGCCTGAACTGCACAGTAAAACCTTGTCTTAAAAAAAAGAAAGACAGAAGCACCATGCATGGGGGTCTCTGCTTGGAGATCCAAGCCTCTGTGAGTCAGTGTCATTCACAGACTGCAGAGGGAGAGAACCAGACCTCACCAGGAAGGGATCTTCATTTGGAAACTGTATCATTTTCAACGTTTTGTTGGGTTGGGTTTTATTCTCTTCTGTTTTGTTTGATTATATTAAATCTGATGGCATGAGCAGGTATTTAAAAGATAGCAAGGGACTTCCGAGAGAATATGGTGGATAGATAACAGCAACTATGGAGGCTCTCTGAGTTAGCCAGCTTAGAATCCAGGAATGGTGTGGTGTGAGGAGTCCTAAGTAAGGGGAGATATACCCTGCCGACCCAGGAATGAACTAAGCTGAGAGAAACCAACTGGAAATGCAATCCCGGTGCTATAACTGGAACAGATAAAATCTCAGCACTGAAGCTGGAACCTGTATCTCTGGAAGCTGTGATTTGAATTTTCTGCT
Organism: Cavia porcellus; assembly: GCF_034190915.1. NCBI lineage: Eukaryota > Metazoa > Chordata > Mammalia > Rodentia > Caviidae > Cavia > Cavia porcellus. Next base: position 93,080,941 of record NW_026947485.1, read on the forward strand.
TTTGCTGCTGCGTCTGAATTGGCACAGCAGGGACAGAGAGGTGAAACCTCTGAAAGTGGGAATTGGCGAACGGAGTTGAAAGCGGGACTGGCAGGGATCCCTGCATTGACCTGTGGTAAGTGAGAGGAACGGCGATCCCTCCATAGATAAGGAGGCTCCAACAGAGGACATTCTGGAACCAGGCAGACTAGCCAGAACAGGATGTTGCAGTGACTCTAGTCACATATTCTCCTTTCAAGAGGGATTGGTGGGGAGCGCTTGGCCTGGGTGATGCCATGCACTGAAATCCAGTAGGCTAGCCCAAACCAGGTCCCAGTGCCTGGCAGTGCACCCTAGCAGTGAAGCCTTCAATCCGTTGACTGACCTGGAGGGGTGGGCCTAGGAGAGGCTGCCCAGGTCTGTGTCTCCCTAGTGCACTGCAGTAGGCGGGAACACCTAGCCAGTGCGATTCAAACAAACTGTAACCAACAAAGAAAGAAACTGGGCCTCCTATATATGCTTGTAGGGAAGGAACAAAAAGTATGGGAAGAGGGAGCAACAAGAAAGGGTCCTCGGCCCCCAATCCTGAGAATACTGATCCAGGAAAGGTTAATGCAAAGAAGAATGAGGACAGAAAACATGCAATATCAGACACAGCACCAACAGACATGAAGTGATGTCTCGGGAGCCTCATAGATGAGTTCAAAAGTGAAGTATTTAATGACCTAAAGCAAGATATAAGTAGAATAGTTAGAAAAATGCTAAGTACTGCCCAAGAAAAACAGATGGTGGAATGGAAGAACAGAAAAAAGGGGAGAATTGTTTAATGGAGAAAATAGAGAAAACATAAAATATGTGATGCAGGTTCAAAGAGATTACCAGGAAACTAAAAACTCTATTGAAAGCTGGCATAACAGCTTGAAAGAAACTAAGGATAGATTATCTGAACTGGAGGACAGATTTGTAATGTGGGAGCATGAAATGAAAAACTTCTTAAAAATAACAAGAAAACAAACAGTAATAATACAAAGGCTTGAAGATGATAAGAGGATCTATAACTTAAGAATTAAGAACATAAAAGAAGAAGTAGGGACACAAACAAATGAACTACAAAGGCTATTCACAGAAACAATCCAGGAGAATTTCCCTAATTTAGCAAAAGCTAAAGATATTCAGATATATGAGGCATACAGGACCCCAGCCACCTACAACCCAAACAGAGCTACACTCAGGCATATAATAATCAAAATTCCAGAAATACAACATCAGAACAGAATATTAAAAGCCATCAGAGACAAGAAACAGATCACTTACAAGGGAACACCCATCAGAATTACAGCAGACTTCTCAGCACAAACCATCAAATCACGAAGAGTGTGGGGGGAAATAATTCAAGCTTTGAAAGATAATAATCTCCAGCCAAGATTGATATATCCTGCACAACTGTCACTAGAAATTGATGGAAAAACCAAGTGTTTCCAGGAAAAAGAGGAACTAGGGGAATTTACAACCACCAATTCAACTCTACAGAGAATACTGCAGGACATTCTAAAAAAAGAAAATTCCAAGATTCCAGAAACACTGGCAGAGAGGCCATGATTAATGGAGCAGAAAGCAAAATGAAGAAGACAAATTGACAACTAATGACAGAAAAACTGCTTAATGGAAATGAGGCAGAGAAGATTGGATGATAAGAACAGCTATTTTGGAGAAAGCAAGACATCATAATAGTTAGTGCTGATTCAATAATCATCTTGTTTTGAAGTCCCATCAAGCTTTTGTTCTTCTGTCTCCATCGGTCTTAGCATGTTTTATCTTATTGAATTTTAGTATATGTGATAATATAAACAAAAACTTTTATAGATAAGGAGATTATACAGAAACCGTTGTTCATTTTCTGTTAGTTGGTTCTAATAATAATACTGTCATTGTCTTGAATGGTTTTACATTGTTTTAATATGTTTGGTGCTACAGTATACAAAGTTATACTCAAAGATTTCAAGGAAAGAGACACTATGGTAACTACTTTTATGTTGGGATACCTTGTGGTGAAACACTATTTTGCTTAAATGATTATGTTTTGACCTGTGCTGTTTTGTTGTTATGTCCTCTTTTATCTCAATTTCCTTTTTTTATTTTTATCTTTTTAATTAAGGGAAAAATAAAAAAGCAGGCTATATTATAGTAACCAACTTTGATTTCCTATTAACTTGATTTGAAACCCTGTATTGCTCTCACCATCTTGTTTTGACTGATTTTACTCTATTCTGTTTTGCTTGATACTACCAAGTTCAAGGGTGTGGGCAACAACTGTGAAGACAATAAGATTCACTATGACACCCATTTTGGTTTGACTATTATCTTCTTTTGAAGTCCTGTAATGTCTCCAATGTTTGGGTTTTATTGGTTTTGTTCTTTACTGTTTTGTTCAATTTTATTATAACTGATGATATAGGCAATTCTTTTTAAGATAGCAAGAGGCATTATGTTAACCAATGTTGATCACCTTGTATTTTGTTTTTACAGTATGTATTATATCCATCCTTTTGATTTGACTGACTCTGTTTTGTTATGTCACATTTGGTTTTATTCTCTTCAAAAAAAGTAATAAGAACTGTGGGAGTAATAAAACCCAAAATGTTAATTGTCATTGTACAAAGGAGAGGAAAAGAAAGTGCTCTAAAGGATATAACTGCATGTATATTTAAGTGCATAAGATAGATAACCATATTACTGAGTTTTGTTGAATCATTGAACAGAACTGTTTACAGTCTCACTGTTTGAATGTCCACTTTATATGCTTTAATTTTGTACTTTGAACAACTATTTCTAAGATGACACTATGTAATCTATTAACTAGTGATTTCCTACTGTTTATTTTTTCTGAAATTCTGTACAACTTGTACCGTTTTTGTTTTTTTCCTTTTTCTCCTTAAATAAAACTTAAAAAAAGATAGCAAGACATATTATGGTAGCTGTTTTGGATTTGCTATTGGCTTGTTTTGAAGTCCTTTATTGCCTTCATTGTTTTGTTTGTATTGTTTCTATTCTATTTTGTTGTGTTCAATTTTTACTATGTCCAAAGGTATCTGCAGCTATTTTGAAACAACAAAAGACATCATGGTAACTTGATTTCATATAGTTTTAAAGTTCTGTGTTACTTATACTGCTTCACTTTGATTGGTTTTATTCTGTTTTATTTTCCTTTGTTTTATACTCTTTAAAAATAAAGACAAAGCACTCCCCCCTCACTGTAAATAGTAAAATATAATTTAAGCTTAAGCAATCGAAAACCACCAAATAACCTCTAATGTGGCACTCTCTACTGGGTCATACCTAAATAAGGCACATGCCTAGCTGTAACTAGTCAGATAAGTTTTTAGATTTACTGCTGAGTTCAGCCTGTAAAAGCTTGCTGCTCATATTGTGGAGAAAAGTTCTCTGAAAGTCTTCTTATCTTAAGTGCATCTTCAATGATGAGTTCTTCAATCTGTTGCATTTATTTTGTCTAAACAATTTTTTCACAATAGATCCTTAAGAAAACTACCCTTCTTATGAAGCAATTATTAAAAAGATATCAATTACTAAAAAGAAAGAGAAAGAGTTGTAGGTGGTCGCATCTGTCAGCAATGCCAGCACTTGGGAGGCTGAAGCAAGAGAATTGCAAGTTTGAGGACAACATGGATTATATAACAAAAGAGAAAAAGTGAACAGATGACTACTTGGATCCTTGTTCATGCTGAGAGAGCAACTCTGGTTATTCAGACCCCAGAGGGAGTACTGGATGCACTACAATTGTTTGTGTTATGGTGAGATTTCATACCCTCTCTATGTTAGCCACTTACACTGCTGTAAGGCTGGAGGCTAACCTCAAGAGGACTTTCCAGGAGAGCAGATGCTAGGAAAACTGTAGAGGTCCTGTTTGGAAGACCGGCTGTCTTCCATGGTGATGCCTGCTGTCTGCTCCAGTGCTGGTGTATGTTTGTCATATGAAAGAGACACATGTGTCTTTTGCCTGTGAACCCTGTAAGGGAAAATTTACATAATGTATTACTTAAGATACCGTTTCTGCTGAATGAAAGAGAAATCTGTCTTTCACTTTTTAAAGTTAATTTTATTAGCACTTTTTTTTGTACTAGGAAAGGAATCAAACTCATGACCTTGCACTTGCTAGGCAGGAGCTGTGCCATTACTGGTGCATTTTAGATGTACATAATACATAATGAATACATTCATTATAGGAACTTTGTACCTGTACATGATATGTTATAAAGGTCTCTTTTCTGTCCTTGTCATGATCCAAGAAGTTTAAAATTCCATGGAATTACAAATCCTGTGGAAAAGTTATTGGAATTCTAGCAAGTTAATTCCAATCTGCCACCTCCAGTGCAAACCAAGGTGAGAATAAAGACACTAAGACATGTTTATAATTATGGGGGGGGGGAGGCATCCTGAAACTGGCCAGGATTAAGGCTTATCAGGACAAAAGCCTTGACCCAGGGCCTAGCCTGAATTTTATTAATTCATGAAGAGGGGAGTGGCTAGAGGATGAGCAACTGTGAGAATGGTGACGTTATGGATTAAAAAATGGTTGTCAGCTTAACACCAGCTGAATTAAATCAACCTGGTGCTGGGTGTCAGTAGCCCACCTGAGGAAAGTTGCCAGCATTAAAAAGAGACATGCAGAGGAAGATTGGGGTGCTGTTGGTTCTCCTGAGTGTTGTTGTTTGGGTCTACTTGTTCTTCTGGAGGAGCCTGTCATGCCTAGCTTCCCTGATATGATTCAGCTATTATCTTCAGAGGAGCTCTGGACCTTGTTGGTGAAAGTGGCTGCGGTTCACTTTAGGGGGAACTCTGGTCTTTACATTGAGCATTTCTTCCTGGCTCTGGAGGAGAAGATGTGTGCAGTTTAATTTCCAGGGGAAGCTTGTCACACCAGCTTTCTGACAGGTACTCAACTATTCTCATCATTAGAAGAGCCTTGGACCTCATTGTCACTGAGGATGGCTGTGATACTTTAAAGGAGAGCCCTGGTCCTTGTTCTGAACCCTTCTTCTTGGCTCCAGTGTAGACTCCTCAACCTCCTGGCATGAACCCTTCACCTTGTTAGCATAGCTTTCTAGTTTCTGCCACTGACCTTTAGCCCTTTCCAGAGCAGATACATAAGGCTAGCTTGCATGAGTCATTGTTGTGGGTTCTAGGCCTCCAGATGGACTCATGTGGGACATTGTCATGGGTTGTAGGTTTTAAACTGGATTCATGCAGGACATTACTGTGGGATCCAGGCCCTTGGCTGGATTTTCCAGGTCTTTAGTGTCATGGACAGATTTCCTGTACTTTCTTGTGTTTAATTCTGGGTGATCATAAAATAATAATGTAAATTCTGTGTCCTGTATGTAATTGTTCTCCTTGCAACCCTTGACTACAACAGGTGGGAATTACATGAGTACTGTGTGCTGGCTATGTAGGGGTCCCGAAAGGTCCTCTACAATATGTAGAGGGAGAGATATGCAAAAGACTGAACTGCAGTACATAATGTTACGGGATGGTGCTTTAGCTCTGGTGTGTAAACTTTTGTGCCCTGGGAAGTCATAGCCTCTTATCTTGAGGCTCAAACCCAGTTGACAGCCCTGCAGCCATGGTTCTTTTTTCCTGCCTCTGTCAAACATGTTTTAATGGGAGTCACAGGATGGAAAAACAGCAGTTGTTGCCTAGGTTCAAAGATTATGCATCAGCATCTCAGCCAGCCTATTTACATTGCTTAGAGCCAGGGGAAGGGAAAAAGAAATAGCTTAGCCAGTTCTGTACATATCAGTGCATGGAGACCAGGTTTAGCTAAAATGGAGAGGATTGGCCCTCTGATCAAGGACAGTCACCCAGGTGGTCCTCCACAGTATATCATGATTCTTCCCCCCAACCCCCTTATCTCCCTTCAACCTCTTTTTCAAAAGCTTCATTTCCATTTATCTTTCTAGTGTCTTTTATTCTTGTCTCTTTCTTCCTTTATCTTTACCTCCTCACTTGTTTCCCTTCTCATTTGAAAATTACCTTCCTTTTCATTAATATCTATTATAGACTTTGGTTTTTATTTACTTTTTCAGTTTCTCACACCATAGAAACAATAAGATATTTAAACATGTGTGTCTGATTTATTGCACTGAAGAGTACAGTTTCAAGATGCACCCATTTACCTAGAAATGCCTCAAGTTTATCTTTCTTTCTGACAGAGTAGTACTCCATTGCATAAAAAAGCCATATCTTCGATGTCTGTTCATTTGTTGATGGGCATCTTGGCTATTTCCACAATTTAGCTATTATAATCTGTACCACTAGAAACATGGGTGTGTGTACATCACTGTGGTACAATGGTGCCGCAGTCAGGGTTTACAAAAGAATGGATTTCATACAGGACACATAATTTATAGAATTATTTCATAACGTTCACCCAAAGAACTCCCCTGAAAAGAAGCAGAGCCATCCTCTGACAGCAAGGACCCATACTCTTCCAATGATGTGAACGCCTGAGTCAATATCAGGAAAACCAGTGTGACAAGTTTCTCCAGGGGAATCAGTGGCATACTATCCCTCTACCCCACCCCATTTCTGTTTCAGGCTGTTGGCAGTGATCTTCAGGTAGGCCTTCTACACCCAGACCATGCTGATTCAGTTCAGTTGGGTGAAAAGTTGACCACTATTTAATTCATCACAGATGCATTTAATTCACTAGCAAAAATAACAAGAAGGCAAATAGTTGAATCAAATGGAACTCCTGCTTTAGTTTTTGAGAGTTCCTCACACTGATTTCCATAGTGGGTTGCATCAGTCTACACTTCTACCAACAGAGATTAAAAATTTGTTTTTCACGATAGCCACATCATCATTTGTTATTGGTTGATTTCTTGATAATAGTCACTCTTTTTGGAGTGAAATGGAATCTCAGTGTTTTTTTAATTTGAATATTTTGAATGACTGATGATGTTCAACATTTTTTATATATTTATTTTCCATTTTAACTTCTTCATCTGAGAAGTGTCTGTTCATTTCAGATGTTCATTTTTGAATTGGGACTTTCAGTTCTGAGGTTGGATTTTTTTTTTTTAGTTCTTTATATAGTCTAGATGTTAGTCCTCTGTCTGAGGAATAGCTAGAAAAATTTTTCCACATTATGGGCTGTCTTTTCATTCTTTTGGTGATTTCTCTTGCTGTGAAAAAGCTTTTTAATAATATGAGATCCCTGTTGTTGGTTTTTTTCTAATATTTCTTGTGTGATCAGGGTTTGGTCATAAAGTCTTTGCCTACATTAATATTTTTAAGTTCTACCAATTCTCCCTTCCAGAAGATTTAGTGTTCCTGTTTTTATATGTATAAAATTTTAGTTTAGTGCAGTGTGAGAGATATGGGTTTAGTATTAATGTTTGGCATCTGGAAAGGCAGTTTTTCCAGTATTATTTATTCAAGATGCTATCTTTCTTTCAGTGAAGTTGTCTAGCTCATTTCTGAAAGATAAGTTGGCTGGGTACGTTTGGAGCTCTTTTTGCATCTTTTAATCTGTTCCATTGAGCGTCTGGCCTATTTTTTTTGCCAGTACCATGCTGTTTTTAATCACAGCTTTGTAGTATAATTTCAAGTCAGGGATTATAATGCTCCCTGCCTTGCCTTTGTTTCTCCGAATTGCTTTTGCTATTGTAGATGTCTTCTGGATCTAAATGAATTTTAGGATTGTTCCCTCTAATTGTGTGAGATATGGTTTGGTAATTTGACTGAGATTGCATTAAATATATATAACCATTTTGGAAATATGAACATTTTTACTATACTTATTTCTTCTCATGATCAGGGGATATCTTTCCATTTTGTGATACTCTCTTTGATCTCCTTTTCCAGAGTGCTATAGTATGAAATGTAAAGCTCTTTTACGTTATTTGTTAGATTGATTATTAGGTATTTCATTTTTGGGGTGAAAAGCATTATTTCCCTAATTTAGTGAGTTTATTTTGTGTACAGGAATGGCATTGATTTTGAGTGTTGATTTTGTGTTCAGCTACATCATGGAGCTTAGTTACTAAACCTAGCAGTCTTTTGATGGAGCTTTTGGGTTTTTCTATGCAGAATATCATGTTATTCACAATAATGATAATTTAAGTTCTTTTCCTATCCTTATTCTGTTTCTTTCAGTCTCTTGTCTAATTTTTCTGGTTTATGTTTCTAGAACTATATTGAATAAGAGTCATAATAGTGGACACCCTTGTTCTTGATGTTAGAGTGAAAGCTTTCCTTTTTTTTGACCAGTTAATATAATGTTGGCTATTGGTTTGTCAAAATGAGTATCTCAGAATGAGATAAAGATAATCTATTCCAGTTTTCCATACAGTTTTTTTTATCATGAATGGGTTTTGTAGTTGTCAAATGTGTTTTCTGTATCCATTGAAATTATTATATGGCTTTTGTCCTTGATTCCATTAATATGGTATACTACATTTATTGATTTGCATATGTTGACACATTTCTGTGTCTTTGGGATGAATCCTTGTTGATAATGCTATATAATCTTCTTGATTATTTGCTACATTGTTTGCCAGTATCTTATTGAGAAATTTTGCATTGTAGAGATTTGCCTGTGGTTGTCTTTTTGGTTGGGTCATTTTCTGGTTTTTCCATCAAGTAAGGTTGGCCTTTATGTATGACTTTAGGAATATTACTTCGCTTTGAGTTTCACTGAAGAGTTTAATAATATTGACATTAGATCTTTTCTAATGTTTCTGTAGATTTTGGCAGAGCAATTATTGGAACCTGGAATTTTTTTAGTTGGTAGTTTTAAAAAATTTACTTCTTTAATTTCATTAACTTATGTTGGATTATTCAAGGTTTTTATACCTTTTTGGTTCACCGTTGGTAGTTTGTATGTATAAAGGAATCTATTCGTTTCTTCAGCATTTTACAGTTTACTAGCATTCAGGTTTTCAAAGTAGTTACCAATAATCTGCATTTCACCTGTTGTGATTTCACCTGTTTCATTTCTAGTTGGATACCTCTGATTTTTTTTTCTTTTTCTTTGGTAAGACTTGCTAAGGGTTTGTGTATTTTACCTGATCTTTTAAAGATCAAACTGTTCCATTCATTGTATTTTCTTAGTCTCAGTTTCATTAAATTCTGCTCTGATCTGTATTATTTTCTCCCTTGTATGAGCTTTAAGTTTGACTTGCTCTTCTTTTTCTGGAAACTTGAGGTGCCACACTAGATTGTTTATTTAAGCTCAGTCAGTTTTTTCTGGTATGGGTATTCACTGGCATAAATTTCCCTTGTAGGACTGCTTTTACTGTGTCTCACAAGTTTTGTATATTGTATGGGCATTATTGTTTAGTTCTAGAAACTGTCTAGTTTCTTCTTTAATTTAATCTGTACCTTCTGGTTGTTCAGGAAAGTGTTATTGAATTCCCATGTGCTTATGAAGTTTTTGTTGTTTCTTTCCTTATTGATTTGTAATTGCATTGCACCATGGATTGAAATATGCATGGGATAATTTCAATTCCTTTACATTTATTTAAGCGTGTTCTATTGTGGCAGCACACTTGAGTTACCCAAGAGAAACCAAGAGTCAAGAAATAAGTGAGTTTTATTTCAGAAGCTGCAGTGGTCAGCAGACTCAGGCCATTGGAGCTGCTGACTTCCATCCTTTGTTCTTTTTATTTTAATACCTATGTGCAGGTTCAGAAGGTCAGGTGGTTGTCATGTATGTCACTTCTTAAAACACCATCATTACTTTGCAATGTTATAAGACATTCTTACACATCTGGTTAATTGATGCATGGTAGGTGGACATCAAGCAATTTGTCCACCTTGAGATAAAACCACTTGTTCTTCTTTCTGTAGTTTATGGCCAATTAAGGGGAAGGAGTCCTTTTGGGAGGTTAGTCAAAGTTCACTTACTGCAATGCCCAACTTCCAGCTAAACATCTAGGCTATAATCTGTAGGCTATAAAGTAAGTGAAACTTTAGAGACTACAGTTTGGAGTGTTTCAAAGAAAAGGGAAAAAAAGGGTAAATAATGGGTGTTTGGTGTTACAAATGCCCTGACACTTTGAGCTAGTTTTGGGTCTAGTTTGGACCTCATTTTGTGTGTGGCTGAGAAGAATGTGTATTCTGAAGTTGGTGGTGGGGAGGGTGGGCTAGTCTGTAGACATCTACTAAGTACATTTTTTGTAAAGTTTGGTTCATTTCTCATATTTATTTGTTGACTTTTTGTCTAAGTGATCTGTCTATTTGTTACTGTGGGGTATTGAGGGCCTTCATTAAAATTATATAAGTACGTATTTGATTTTTCATGGCCATTAATATTTATTTTATATAGTTAGCTGCACTGGTGTTTGCTGCAGATATATTTATGATTGTCATCACTTCCTTTTTAATTGTTTGCTTAACAAATATATGGTGAACTTCTTTGTCTCTCTGGATCAGTCTTGGCTTGAAGTACACTTTGTCTGCAAATAGTAGAGCTAAACTTACTTTTTGTCTGGGTTCCTGTCCCATGGAGTACTGCTTTCCATCCTTTGACTTTCAATCTATGAATTTCTTTTTGAGTTAAATGTGTTGCCTATATGCATCATATTGTTAGATTTTGGTTCTTGATCTATTCTGCTGGTCTTTTTCCTTTGACTGTTGAATTGATATCATTTTCGTTGATGGTTGCAACTGATATGTATTGATTTATCTTTCTCATGGTAGTTTTCTCTTGTTTGTCCTCTTTTTTTCTCCTCTGTTTAATTGCTTGCCTTGTTTGGTAGAGTCATTTTTTGGGGTTCTTGGGGTTATAGTTTCATTATTTATCTCTTTCTATATCTTTGAGAACTTTCTTGAGTGCTGGTTTCATGGTCATGAATTTCTTTAGATGTTTTTGTTATGAAAGTATCTTATTGTTCTATCTATTTGAAAGATAGTTTTGTGGGGTACATTAATCTGGATTAGAGTTTGTTTTATTTTAGGACTTGAAATGCTTTACTTCAAGCTCCCCTGGATTTGAGAGTTTATTTCAGGAAGTCTGTTATGGTTCTGATGGGCTTTCCTGTTAAAGTGATTTTTTTGGTTCTAATTACTTTTAATATTTTGTTCTCATGTTGAACTTCTGGCATCTTGATTATTATATTCTTTGGGATAGATTTGATTTTGATTATGGCTAATTGGTATCTTTATGCCTCATTTATCTGTATGTAATATTCCTTTTCTTTGCTTGGAAATTTTTCTTCTATTACTTCTTTTTTTTTTTAATTTTAAAGACAGTAAAATACAACAAAGCAAGACAGAACAAAGCCAATCAAGACAATGCAGCAAAATTGGTACAGAACTTTAGAGCAGAATACTGGGAAAACAATAATAGCTACCATAATATACCTTGTTATCCTCACAATAGTTGTCCATTGTGTCAGGTATATCAAAATCAAACCAAAAAAAAAAAAACACAATAAAACCAATCAAAACAGAATATTGAATAGAGCAAAAACAATAAATCAGAATGAAGCAAAACAGTGAAAACAGTCTTGGACTTCAAAGACAAGATGGAAGGAAATCCCTCCTATTTGCTATATTGCATACTGTCACCCTCTGGAGAACTGCTGTCACCCTCTGGAGAGCTGCTGGCCCCAGGCCTGCATAATCAACCAAACAATACAAGCATTTAGTTGCTTTATGTACCTTAGTTGTTATCAACTTAGGCTGTCCTGGGAACTATCCGGTTACTAATGGGGGGTGGAGATTGTTTCTCAGCCCCCATGTTGGTAGATTTGTGTAATGATCTAGAAAGGCTGGATCACTGATTTCTTGGCTGGTCCCCCAAGTCCCAGTATGGCAGATTCTCAGGAGATGCTGGTTTTTCTCTTCCTGGTGTGTGCACAGCTTGTACTACTTACCAAGTAGACTGGATTGTTGATTTCTTGGTTGGTCCCCCTCCATGGCATGGTGGATTCTCGGGAAATGCTGACTTTTATCTCCTGGCACACATCAAGTTTGTGCTGCTTACCATGTCATTACTGCTGTGAACAGGCTTTGTATGTCATTTGTGCTATCTCCTGCTTTTTCATGGACTCAGATTAATCTTACATTATTCTTCTTTGCACCATCTAGGAGGTGTTATATTGATTTTTTTGTTGTCTAATGTTATTTTTAAAGAAATCTTCTTTTTCATGGTTGTTAACTACAAGTCTATCTTTTATATCTGATATTCTGTCCTTACACTGGCTTATTCTGTTGCAAATAACTGGGGATCGAACTCACGACCACATGCTTGCAAGACAGGTGGTTATCCGTCCTCAGAGGAAAATTTATTGCACTGAGTTCCCATATCAGGAAAACAGAATGAATACAAATAAATAACCTGATCCTACACCTCAAACAGCTAGAAAAAGAAGAGCAAGTCAAGCCCAAAGCCAAAAGAAGAGAGGAAATTATAAAAATCAGAGCAGAAATCAACACAATAGAGACTAAGAAAACAATCAAAAGAATCAACAAATCAAAAAGTTGGTTCTTTGAAAGAATAAATAAAATCGATAAGCCCCTAGCCAACCTTATTAAAAAAAGGGAAGAAAAAGCTCAAATTCATGCAATAAGGAATGAAAGAGAAATCACTACAGACCCTATAGATATACAGAATATCATCAACACCTATTTCGAAAACGTCTACACTCAAAGGATTGATAACACAGAGGAAATGGACAGATTCCTAGAAGCATACGAAGTACCAAAGCTAGGTCATGAAGATGTAAATCTACTGAATAACCCAATTTCTATTAATGAAATTCGAAACGTAATTAAATCTTTACCTACTAAGAAGAGCCCAGGCCCAGATGGATTCACTGCAGAATTCTACAAGAAATACAAAGATGACCTAATCCCAACACTCCTCAAACTCTTCAATGAAATTGAAAGGGAAGCAATCCTTCCTAAATTGTTCCTAGAAGCAAATATTACTCTAGTACCAAAACCTGAAAAGGACCCAACTGAAAAAGAGAACTACAGACCAATCTGATGCAAAAATCCTCAATAAAATATTGGCAAATAGGATGCAGCAAATCATCAAGAAGATCATACACCATGACCAAGTGGGATTCATCCCAGGCATGCAGGGATGGTTCAATATATGTAAATCAATAAATGTAATACACCATATCAATAGAGCCAAAAGTAAGAACCACACGATCATTTCTATAGATGCAGAAAAAGCTTTTGACAAGGTCCAACATTCATTCATCATAAGAACCTTGCAGAAAATTGGAATAGATGGTCTTTACCTCAATACAATAAAGGTCATCTATGACAAACCAACATCCAATATCATACTAAATAGCCAAAAATTGAATGCCTTTATTTTAAAATTAGGCACAAGGCAAGGATGTCCCTTATCATCACTCCTATTTAATATAGTGCTGGAAGTACTAGCCAGAGCAATTAGATAAGAGAGAGAAATAAAAGGCGTAAAGATAGGAAAAGAAGAAGTTAGGCTATCATTATTTGCAGATGACATGATACTCTATATAGAAGATCCCCAAAACTCCATTGAAAGACTGCTAGATATAATAAATAAATTCAGTAATGTAGCTGGATAAAAAAATAAATACTCAAAAATCAATAGCATTCCTATACACTAACAACAAAGTCACAGAGAGAGAAATAAGAGAAGCCACACCCTTTACATTAGCAACCAAAAAAAATGAAACATCTAGGAATTATTCTCATGAAAGAAGTGAAAAACCTGTACAAGGAAAATTATAATACACTGAAAAATGAAATTGAAGATGATCTCAGAAAATGGAAAGACATCCCTTGCTCATGGATAGAAAGAATAAATATTGTGAAATGGCCATCCTCCCAAAACTTTTATACAGATTCAATGCAATCCCAATAAAAATACCATCAACATACCTCACAAAACTCAAAAAATCACTCCTAAAATTCATCTGGAGCGAGAAGAGACCTAGAATAGCAAAGACAATTCTAAGCAGCAAAGGTAAGGCAGGAAGTATCACAATCCCTGACTTGAAGTTACACTACAAAGCAACTGTAGTAAAATCAACATGGTACTGGAATCAAAAGAGAGCTGAGGATCAGTGGAATAGATTAGAAGATACATCCATAACTCCAAACACACTCAACTACCTTATCTTCGATAAAGGGGCCACACATGTTCACTGGGAAAACGACAGTCTCTTTAATAAATGGTGCTGGAAAAACTGGCTCTCCATATGCTGAAAACTAAAACTAGACCCATGCCTATCAGTATGTACTAAAATAAAATCTAAATGGATCAAAGATCTAAATATTAAAACAGAAACACTAAATCTATTTGAAGACAATTTGGGTGAAAACCTTGAAGATATAGGAGTAGGTAAAGAATTCATGAACAGGACTCAAACCGCACGGGAAATACTTCCCAGAATCAATAACTGGGATCACCTCTTATTAAAAAGCTTCTGCACGTCAAAAGCAATCTCCAGCATAGTGAAAAGAAAACCCACAAACTGGGAAAAAATCTTAGTGAACTGCCCCTCAGACAAAGGACTTCTGTCTAAAACATATAAAGAATTAAAAAAATCAGACCCCCAAAATTCAAAGACCCAATCCAAAAGTGGGCATCTGAGATGAATAAACAATTCTCCGATCAAGAAATACAAATGGCAAATAAATATATGAAAAAATGTTTGTCATCGTTAGTCATTAGAGAAATGCAAATTAAAACCACACTGAGATTTTATCTCACTCCTGAAAGAATGGCCAGGATCAAGAAAACCACCAACAACAAATGCTGGAGAGGCTGTGTGGGAGAAAGGAACTCTCCTACACTGTTGGTGGGAGTGTAGACTAGTGCAACCATTGTGGAGGTCAGTCTGGAGATTTCTCAGAAAACTGGGACTGGAAGCCCCATTTGACCCAGCCATACCACTTCGAGGCATATTTCCAGAAGAACTGAAAGCATCATACTACAGTGATATATGTGCACCCATGTTTATAGCAGCATAATTTGTAATAGCCAGATCTTGGAAACAACCTAAGTGTCCATCACCTGAAGAATGGATAAAATGTTGTGGTATTTTTATACAATGGAGTATTACTCAGCTATAAAGAATGATCACATTGAGACATTTATAAATAAATGGACATAGCTTGAGACCATACTCATAAGTGAAATAAATCAAACTCACATGTATAAATACCAAATAGTTTCCCTAGTGTAAGAAATGATAAGAATACATAAAAGTATGTAATCATGATTCCCAATCATATTGGTTTGAAGCCATATAATGTTTTCACTCATTAACTGCAATGGTTTTAACCTGGGTTGTTCGATTTTAGTATCTATGATAGTACAAATAGCTATTTTGAAGAAAACAACACAACATAAAAGCTAGTGCCGTTTTAATATCATCTTGTTTTGAAGTCCCATCAAGCTGTGGTACATTTGTTTCCACTGGTTTTAACATGTTGTATCTTACTATATTTCACTATATGCTATAGCATAATCAAAATTCTTTATAGGCAAAGAGATAATAAAGAAACCGTTGTTCGTTTTCTATTAGCTCGTTCTAAATACCGTGTAATTCTTGCATTCTCTTGAATGGCTTCACACTGTCTTGATATTCTTGATGTTATAGCATATGAAGTTATACTCAAATAATTCAAGGAAGGAGGCACCATGGCAACTACTATTCTGTTAGATTATCTGGTGGTGAAACACAATGATGCTTGAATGGTCCAGCTCTGCCCTGTGTTATTCTGTTGCAATGTCCTCTCTTATCTCAATCTCCCCCCCTTTTTAAAAAATTAATGTATTTCCTCTCATTTTTTAATTAAGGGAAAACTAAATTAAAAATAATGGGACATATTATAGTAACTTTCTTGGTTTTCCTATTAACCTGATTTGAACCCCAGTATTGCTCTCCCCATCTTGTTCTGTCTGATTATTCTATATTCTATTTTGTTTGATAGTATCAAGTTTGAGGGTATAGGCAACCACTTTGAAGGCAATAAGATATACTATGATGCCCATTATGGTTTGACTATTATCCTTTTTTTGAAGTCCTGCAAGGTCTTCAGTGTAGGTTTTATTGGTCTTTTCTGTACTGTTTTGATCAATTCTATTATACCTGATGATATAGACAACTCAATTTAAAAATAGCAAGAGGCACAATGGTAACCACTTTTGATCATCTGGTATTCTATTTTTGCATCATGTGTTATGCTACCTTTCTGTTCTAACTGACTCTGTTTTTCTTAGTCACATTTGGTTTTATTCTCTTCAAAAATAGTAATAGGAACTACGGGAGTAATAAAACCCAAAAAGTCTAATTGTTATTGTAAAAAAGAGAGGAAAGGAAGGTGGACTAAAGGATATAACTGCAGATACGTTCAAGTGTGTAGGATGGAAAACCATATTACTGAGCTTTTGTTGGATCATTGAACGGAACTGTCTCCAATTTCACTGTATGAATGTCCACTTTATATACTTTAATTTTGTAATTTGGACAACTGTTCTTGGGAAGATAATATGTAACCTATTAACTGGTGATTTCTTACTGTATTTTTTTTCTTGAAATACTGTATTATTTGTACCCTTTTACTGCTTTGTTTTTTTATGTCCTTTCTTTTTTTCTCTTTAAAAAAAAAAAAAAAGGACAGGCGCTTATGCTGCTGAGCTAAATCCCCAGCCACCCCTGTTGCACATACTTTCAGTAGCATTTTTCATCTCCAGGTGTTGATGATTTCCAGCACTTTCCTAAACTCTTTTTTATTTTATTTGTATGTACACTAGATCCATTAACCAAGCCTTTCATTAGGGTCATCATTTCTGTAGTTATCTGCAAAAACTATTTTCTGATTTGATTTCTTTTAGAGTCTCATTAATCTCTTTGTTACTTCTGCTGTTACCACTTGAGAGAGTCCAGCTTTGATGGCTTTGGAATTTTTCCTCCTCCTTGCCTTTGGTGAATTTGAAGTCTGTTGTTGTATTTCTCTTCCATGACTTGTCATTTTCTATTTTTTAAAAAAGTCTTATTTTTGCTTGCAAATTCCTTATAGTAGGTAGCTTTAATACTAGTATCAGGAAACTTTAGGATATAAGTTCTCAGAGTTGTCTTCCACATGTAGCTGGCTTTTGGGATTTGAATCTGTTAAAAATTCTACCTCTTTAATTTATTGGAGATAAGAAATTGCTGCCTATTTGACCTAGTCCTTGGTTCTTTGACACTGGCCTGCCATATTTTTTATGATCCTCAGGCAGTGTGAGTCTTGCTATACAGGAAGAACAACTTATTCAAACAACTATGTATCCTTGGCTAAAGTAATAAAATCAGTAATAACATCATCAAGCACAGCCTAGAAAATGATAAACTGTGGTAACTATTAATTTGCACCTTAACCATATGAGCATGATTTTTATTCGTATAAAGATATCCAAAACAAACCAGGAAACTGTATACAGTATCACTTTGATATCATGATTTTATCCTCAGGGAGAACATTTAAAAGGAGTTATGGGAAATAAAGAAATAGAAGAAGAGAAATAGATTAGAAGCATGGTTGGAAGACAAAGGAAGATTATGCAAACTTTGGCAAACTGGTAAAGATGACTGGATAGAAAGAAAGAAGGATGAAATAAAAAACAGGGCAGAAAAACAACAACAACAACAACAAATTAAACAGTGCTTACATTCCTACAAAAACAAGAACAAACCATTTATAAAAAGAAGAAAAATGGAAGAAAGGGATAAAAGCACACATCAGGGGTGTCTCTGCTATCTCTGAGAGACACAGGGGGAAGACAAAGAACCCAGATCTGTGTTGATTGATACCAGCAAGCCAGGAGTAGCATTTCTGTGTGGTGATGGATAATCCCAGCCAGTCTGTGCCTTTCGCTTTACTGATGTTCAGGCTGGTCCTGGTTTCCAGCCGTGAGGTTGAGTGTTTTTAAATCCCCAAGCACTCCAGGTGCCTTATGCCATCTTGAAAGAGCCTCTATGATCTTGGGTAGCTCCCAGAGCTGTGCCTCATCCACATGCTGGCAGCCACTATCTGGAGTCAACCCACGGGTGCTCTGAGGCATTCAGTTGGCTCCTTTTCAAAACAGCAACTAGCCAGTTACCTTCTCCTGAAGGCACCTGAACAGGACTTAAATGGAATCATTTACCAGCCACTGAAGTCTTCAGTATCCACTGCTCTGTTCCAGTGGAATGTTTCTGCATGGAAGCCTTTGGGGTTTCCAGAAATGACTGTTTCTCTGTAGGTTCAGTTTGTTGTATTTCAGTGTCTGGGCTCCAAATCTCAGAGAGGTTGTTTCTGTGCTGCTCACCACACTGCCATCTCCCTGGAAGTTCTTGAAATTTGTTTTTCATATTAGCCCAAATGCAACAAAAGTCTAGTTTCTTTTGTGTAATAGTCTAAGCCCCTTAAGGGTCCAGTGTCCTTCCATTTATTTTTCCATTATCTCTAATGTGTGGTCTCATCCATGTGGTCCAAGAATACCTCCATAATGTGTGCTTTCTAGCCTGTGGGGGGGAAGAGAGAGAGAGAGAGAGACAGAGAGAGAGAGAGAGAGAAGGAAAGAGAGAGAGAGAGAGAGAGAGAGAGAGAAGGAGAGAGAGAGAGAGAGAGAAGGAGAGAGAGAGAGAGAGAGAGAGAAGGAGAGAGAGAGAGAGAGAGAGAGAGAGAGAGAGAGAGAGAGAGAGAGAGAAAGAAAGAGAGACAGAGAGAAGGCAGATGAATTTCCTTCAGGAGTCCTACCCAGAGGTTGCGTATCACACTTCTCACAGCCCTTTGACCAAAGCTAAGTCACAGGGACTTCAAAAGCACCTAGGAAATGTAATGTTTATTCTAGGTGGATGTATTTTCAGCTTAATTTTCATTAAGAAATGAGGGGGATCAGAATACGTCATCCCATTAATGCCATTGTTGGGAAGTTAAGGAATTGAGAATCAATAGTGGTAGAGAGAGCTCCCTGTTTTCTCCATATTTTCCTAAATGTGAGGCACAAATACTCTGTTCCTCCTCTACCTGCTTTTATTCATGCTTCTCCTGCTATGGACTGAATTTAGGACATTATACATGCTACCATGATCTGTACCCCTAGTTCTTCTTCTTTGATTTTTATTTCTCTTCTGTGACTTACTTTGCATGTAAACATCAATAAAAATTGCATGTATTTTCTATTAAATATGACTTTTGTTATTTTAATTCAAGGTCTTAAGTACAGAGTATAAGAAGATGGGGAAAAAGATTTTCTTTTTTGATAGAAAAGAAAATAAGCATTGAAAAAGTAACTAGAGTTCTCTGCCAAACCTGGTAAACCAAGTTATGACAAAGATATAGTTTACCAGTTACTGAACTGAAGAAAGGGGTCAGAGCTGGATGTTTAATGTTTGTCATTGCCCCCAATAGTGGACATATACCAGCCCTATGCAGACAACTTTTTGTGTGGATTGTCCTGCTCCATTCCCATGGGGAGTATCCAGTGCACCCTACTCTTTCTTTTTGTCATTAAGTTTGATTGTATCATGCTGTCTCATTTATTTATTTTTGATACAGGGTCTTAATTCCCTGTTAATCATGTAGGAGTCTACAGTGGGAAGTTTCAATGGAGTGACAAACATTTTTTCTAATAGAATATAATCTCCATGAGATATGAACTATATCTCTTGTTTACCATCGCTTAGCAGTGCTTAATACATCCTAACTAGGGACTTGATAGATATTTTCTAAATTAGTAAATGTCCATTCCTATTCTGAATTCTTCACTCCTTAGAATGCTAAACCCATTTACTCTATGATAGATAAGTGGATCCCAGACTTCTCTTGCTTTCCTCCCTCCTAGTCCTGGAAGAAAGTCTCTCTACAAATTAATATTTAGATATCTATTTCTGATTCTTTACATAATGATTTCATGGATCAACTCTGAATTTTTAGGGAAAACTACATTCCCTGTCTCCTCTTATTTATTGCTTCCAAAGTAATTCTGCTACTTCTGTTTGGTATAGAATTTAACTTATTTTTTTATTTAAAGGAATAAAACAAAACAGTATAAGGGTACAAGTAATATAGAATTTCAAAAAAACAGTAAGAAATCACTAGTTAATAGATTACATATTGTCATCTTAGAAATAGTTGTTCAAGTTACAGGATTAAAGCATATAAAGTGGACATTGAAACAGTGAGACTTCAAACAGTTGTGATCCAACAAAAACTTAGTAATATGGTCATCTATCTTAACACACCTAAACACACTTGCAGTTTTATCCTTTGGAGCACTTTTTTCCCCTCTCTTTTTTACAACAAAATTTACACATTTTGGGTTTTATTACTACCATAGTTCTTATTACTTTTTTCTGGAAGATAATAAAACCAAATATGTCAAAACAAAGCAGTAAGTCAAAACAAAGGATAGACATAGCACATGATGTAAAAAAAGAATACAAGGTTATCAGCAATGGTTACCATAATGCCTCTTGCTTCCTTAAAAAGAATTGCCTATATCATTAGGTATAATAAAATTGAACAAAACAGTACAGAACAAAACCAATAAAACCTAAACATTGGAAACATCACAGGAATTCAAAAGAAGATAATAGTCAAACCAGAATGGGCATCATAGTGAATTTTACTGCCTTTTTAAAGTAGTTGCCTATACCCTCAAACTTGATACTATCAAACAGAATGGAAAAGAGAGTCAAAACAAGACAAGGGAGCAATACAGGGCTTCAAATCAAGTTAATAGGAAATCAAAAAACTTACTATATCCTGCTAATTTTTTTGATTTTTCCATTAATTAAAAAGATAATAATAAAAAATAAATAAAATTTTTTAAGAAAAAGGGGAGATTGAGATAAAAGAGGACATGACAACATAACAATACAGGTCAAAGCATAACAATTTCAGCAACCTAGTGCTTCACCACAAGATAACCCGACTTAATAGTAGTTACCATAGTGTCTTTTTCCTTGAAATATTTGAATATAACTTCGTATACTATAGCATCAAACATATCAAGACAGTGTGAAACCATTCAAGAGGATGAAAGTATTACAGAGTATTTAGAACCAGCTAACAAAAAATGAACAATGGTTTCTATATAATCTCTTTGCCTATAAAATTTTTTGTTTATACTATCACATATAATAAAATCCATTAAAATACAGCATGATAAAACCAATGGAGACATAAGAACAACAGTTTGGTGGGACTTCAAAACAAGATGATATTAAATCAGCACTAGGTATTATGATGTCTTGATTTCTTCAAAATAGCTGTTCATAGCATCACAGGTAATAATATCAAACAGCCCAGAATAAAGCCATTCCAATTAATGAGTGAAAACTTTGTAAGGCTTCAAATTTAACTTGTTTTTGTTTGCTATTGATTCTTTATATCAGAAAGCCAAACTATGCTATTAAAGAAGGAAGGCAGACAAAATAATGCAGTTGGGTTTTACACATATTAGACTTATTGTGGCAGTGTAATTGTTCAACAGCAACACAAATCTGGGATTTAGGCACCTTAGCTCTTTCTAATATTTGCAGATGTAAACTGTGGAGGCCTTGAATTTTTCTTGCTCATGGCATATTTGAAAAGAATGATTCCTTTGGTAAGGAAGCAACTTTTGAATTATTGAATAAGCCTGGGGCTCACAAGAAATGAGATCCTTATGAGATTGTCAGGCAAAGAGTGCAACTGGGGCTTGTAGGACCAGTTCCTGGGGTAAGTACCATAGCCCACAACCTAATCTGGGAGAGGGCAGAAATAATTACTCAAAACTGACAAAAGGGTACAGAGAAGGAACTCACATTCCAGCATTTTTCAAGATTATTCTTGTTAAAAAATAATTATTTTCTACAATGAGAATCTTTCAAAGGAGATGGAAACAATTATGGATAAGTGACTAGGAAAGGAGAACAACTGAAAAACAAAGGAAGGGGCTGTACAACTGATACTCTGAGAAACCTTTGATGCATGGCTCTTGGTCTTTAATGAACAAGATATACGAGGAATTGGTTTGTTGATATTGAGTGACTAGACATACAATTTTTTAATTGAAACTTCTAATCATAGAATACCTATTGTGTGCAAGATGCTAACTATATTTTGATTAAAAAGCTGCAAGACTCCACTTTGCAGTTTAGAAGATGGTTAGAGTACAAATAATAGAGCCAGAAGACTTTACTTTCTAAGAGCTCTTTGAATTTATTGTGCATTCTCTTGAAGTTTCATTCATTTGTTTTAGATCTTTTAGGTCCCATTTGCTTGCCTTACCAACTTTTAAGTCAGACTTAGGTTCATCTGAATGCAGGAAAAAAGGGAAGGAGTGAGCCTGATAAGTCAGTAATAGCAGTTATGTGGAGCAAGGAAAATCTATTCTTTTGCTTTCTGAAGGTTTATTGAAATAAACAGGCAGAATAATCCAGGGAGATGGCAAACTTATTAAAGTGCATAAGCACAGGAGAAATGAAGGGATTGCCCAACAACTCAAGGAGACCTAGGTGCTTGTGACACAGTTATGGCATAGTTTGGCATCACCACAGGGATAGGAGATAGCCAGTATCCTTGGTTCTTATTAACCGCTCATTAAAACACCATTTGAACATTCTTCTGGGACATTCAGTGACTTTCAAGCCATTTTTACTAAAAACCGTATCTCTTCACTTACTACAGATGCCCGATATTAACAAAAAGCGAAACAAAGCTCAACCTTCATTTTATATCTCTCTTAGTACTATAAATCTTGGACTACACCCTTTTTTAGCTTTGTATATATGTATGCTAATAATTTAGGAAGTGTTTATCTAAAAGTTGGCAAAGCAATATTGATTAGCTTGGAATTTACAGATATCATACCATTTCAAGACTGAGAACCCTTAGGATAAAAGACTTACAGAGCCATTCAACTACACCAAGAAATTTCCAGCCTTTGTCTCAAATATGTAATCATCTGAATTCCAACAAAATCTGAGTTCCGCATGATTGAAACCACAATTTAATAGGGGGAAAAAACTGGCCCTGAAACCATGAGGATTCCAGAATTATAAAGGAGGACTAAAATAATGATTTACTGGATCTCAGCCCACCAGCCAATTCTTAAAAGCTGGCTTCCTGCCTTTCCTCATGAGCCGGTTTGATTCCCTTCATCAGAGCATACCTTTCCAGTTGCTCAAGCGGAAGTCCTATTTTTGTTACTCTCCTTTGTTAAGGGCTGACTTGTCAGCTCTTTAAGCTGAAGTCTCTTAATCACTTTCTCTTACTTTCTAATTAACACTTTCTCTTTTAAGTCTGGGCTTTAGTTTTAATTTCCATTATTATCAAAAGCAAGGACACATGCTAGACTGCAACAGTTGCATATCCTTCTTTAGGTAGAGAAAAATGGGGGATGTGGTGAAAGTTAAAGGAAGGTGAGGGACTTCAATCTGACCAAGTCGCCAAGGTAATCGCAGACATACCCTTAGGAACATAGATGAAGTGTCTGCTTGTGATGATGATTTGCAGTCTCCTCTCTCCTCTGGTGATTAATTTTTCCTGATGATTTGATGAGATTTCTAGGGAAGAAGTTTAAAATAATTTTCTGTCTTTCAGAAGACAATTTCTCAGACAGACAAGAGAGTTTCAGAGAAAGGCTGTCTGTACTAGAGGGAGAAAAAAGGAAAGATCAGTGAGAGCTTGGTTCTGAGCCTGCTTCTTCAGCTCTGTATGACAGAGTGACATATTTTGGGGTATCATTTCCTGAGCCACAACATGACTCAGTGTTGAATTGGAAAGATCCAGAGAAGTGTGGATTTGTTGTTTTTTGCCTGTCCAGTGGATGGGCTCCAAATGCCCCTGAATCTGCAATAACAGTCACACTCCTAAGCTCATAGGGTTATAATGTCCATTGGGTTATAATTTCTACCTAAAATTTCCTACAAAAGAAGCACTCATTCTGTCCAATGAAGAGAAAGTTTTCATTCCTAGAAGCTGGGATCTGATGCCAAAATGCACTTATACAAATAAACCTCTTGAAAGTAGGCCATAAGATGGCAACTTCTCTGTTCTTAAAACTGTTAAATGTAGTTTTGAGGACACAGGTGCAGAACCTTATGACTTGACCAAAATGGCCTGAAGAGTTTAGTGGAACTAAAAGCTTCCAATGAGCCAATCAAAACCTGAGAGCCAAGAACAGGGCCTCTTGGACCTCGATTAGAAGCAAGGAATGCCATGGACAGCTTCCAAACAGACAAAAATTACCTACCCATTTTAACTGATTCTGTTATGGATGTGGAGTATTCCCAGACTTTGGCTTGTAATCCATTGACCCTCCATTTCCCCAGACTCTGGGCTACTGCTTCTGGCTGGAGGATGAGATGGATTTAAGCATGCTTCATCCTGACTCCTCAGTGGATCCCATATTAGAGCTCTTTCTTTTTGCAAAAGCCTAGTGTTATAGTGTAGGCTTCTATATGCACTGGGCAGTGAGATCTTGCTTAGTATCTATGATAACACCATTCCATCTCTCCCAGTAACATAGTCAGAGACTACCATCTGAACATAAGACCAACTCCTGAGCTTCATTACCGTTACTTGTTAAAAGCATGATCCATGTTCAGAGGAAGTCAGGAACTTGAAAATTGTTTTTACCTAAAAATAACAGTTACCTCATTTGAACCCACAGTGCCTAATAGGTAAACTAAAAGCAGAACAAAGGCTTGTCTTCATATAGGCATGTTAGTCATTCAGGTAGTGTCTGTTTACTAGCTGGCAAAATAAAATTGACTAACTTTGAATTTAAAAAAAATTATCTCATTCCCCTTCAAGACCGAGGGCACAAAAAGGAAAGATTTTATAGTGCCATTCAACTGTGTCTAGAAGTCTTCTTTATTTTAAACCTAGATCCCTTAGATTCCAATACAGCCTCCATGAGAGTGATGCTGCCCCATTCAGAAACCTGATTTCATGATTACTAAATTTCCCCCTCAAGCAATAAGGACTTCTCCAGAGCCCTCTGGAAGATGCAGAAATGATGTGATAATGCATTTCTGGCTCACTCTAAAAAAATCCATAAAAGCTGGTTTTATTATTTTTGTGAATGAGCCAATCTGATCCTCCTCATTAGAGCTGTGGCCCCTTGAATTGTTCAAAGTAGAATTCCTTTCTATTCTCCACTAGTTTCTAACTTGACCTAATAAATCTGCCTATGCTTCACATTGATATGTCCTGAAATTCTTTTTTCATGATAAGAATCAAGAACTTTCTCATCAGAGCTGATTGAAGTCCCCATCTCCTTTTAGGGGGACCTCCTTGGGCATCCAGGGACATCAGAGGCTCCCCCATGTATTTCCTAGACATTTTCCTATAGTTTACCATACTTAGACACTAAACTCTATTTTTCTGCTTGTCATATCTTCATAAATTTATTGTTCTTTCATTGAGAAGGTGTATATGTTCTCCATTCCTCCAATTTCTTTGTGGTCTTCATTTTTCCTGTGGAGGTTTCTGGGTACTTGTAAAAATATGAGATAACATTTATCTGCATTTCCCTGATAATCTCTCTTATTTTAATTCTAGGTTCAGCCACAGAACCTAACAGGATAAAGTATTCTTTAACTTTATTGAGTTATCTAAATTTTTTCATACACACTCACAATTAACAATATCATTTTATTCTGAATGTTAAAAATCACGGCTGTAGAAAGGAAATGTGCTCGTGTTTAAAGGAAAGAAGCCTTTAAGAACAAATATAGGATTAGTGCTAATTATAAATAAAATGCAATATTTTTTTCAGAACTAGTGAAAAAAATTATTTTAGGATCATGCAAGTGAGGATAAAAAATTTAGGAGTCAGGGTGTTTTTAGTAGGAGATTTTTACACTGCTGGTTAGAACAAGTGGATGCAAATTCCCCCAAAGACCTGGAGGTAAACATCCAGTTTCATGTTGGAGGCTCATCTGTAAGACTGATTTCTGACTAGCCATTCACCTGTCTGCTGGATTCTGAGCTCCAGAGGGCAGAGGATAATGCATTGAGCTGTTGTCCATGTCCTAGTGCTGAGGAGAAGGAGCAGGCTAAGCATCAACTGTGTCCACTTCTGGCAAAAGAAGTGAGATGGTTGATGCCTGGGATGTGGTTTCTGTATACAGAAAAAAAAGTTTTTCCTCACTCTCTGCTGGATTCAAGAAAACTAAATATTTGTGCCTTTCTGTGAAGTGGATGCACTGCTCCAAAGTCCCAAGAAAGGAGGCCAGGTATGATTACAGGCAACAGTCCTAGTTAGTGACAGAATGTGCATTTGGGTTACTTTCTGCACAGCTAAAGTGAGCAGGGAACAGATGGCATTTGGGAGTATTCAGGGAACCAGAAATCCATCATTTATTTCCGAAGACAACTGACTTCTAAAGGTGCAGCTGATAAACATACTTGTCACAGACAAAGCAAGATGGTTCATTTAAAATCTTGTTTTCTCTTCTTTCTCAAGGAAGAGGTTCTCAAGAAGAGTGGTGAAATACATACTAATAAAAGGAGAATTGTAGCTGGGAGCATAAGTGGCTCTACATGATTTTAAGTATTTTGAGGCTAATGAAATATTTCCCAGGCCTCTCCAAATGGAGTCATTTTGAACACTTCAAAGAATTCCAGTGTTGTTTTGAAGAATGATGGAACATGAGAGTGGTATAATTTGGAGAACTATAGAAGTTATTTTGATTCTTAAAAAGGGAAAAATGGTGTTTCCCCACCACAAATTTTAGTTTAGTGAGCTTTACAACTGAAGCCAGTTAAGATTCTAGAATGAATTACTAATCGAATTACTTGTTATTACTTAGAACTGAAAGTGATCAATGAAGTCAATGAATTTACTAAGAATAAGACAAATCTGATCTTATTTCCTTATTTCTATTTTGTTCTAGTAGTATTTTTGAACCCAACTGTCAATTACCTACTTAGAGTTTAACAAGGCATCTGACAGAGACAAAATAATCTCTGCATAGAACAGAGCATTGTAAGCAGAAGTTAGTGTAATGAGATGGATTTATAACAGAATCACTACACAAAGGGTATTAATTAATTGACTTGGACTCTTTGTAGATTTTTGATGGTGGCCAGGTGACATTGTACAACATTTAAAAATGCTGTCTTTGGTATTTTTGTTTTAAGGCTTAATGTTAAAACTTTCAAATAACAAAGGAGAAAAATAATTTACACAAAGGAATCATTTTGTTAATATTCCACAGATTAAAGTACAGGCCAAAACCAAAATACTTATTTATACATATTAAGCATTGGAAATAAATAATACAAAAATGTTATAATTGTAGATATAGATATAGATATAGATATAGATATAGATATAGATATTTATTTATTGTTCACAGTGGCCTGAAGTATATGTTACTGATTATCAGGTGACTTTCCCAAGGATACAGGTTCCTGCCACTTTGTGACTTTTCTAAAAGGTCTCATCTCCCCAAAATGTGAAAACAGAGAGAACATAGAGGGAGGTTCCCTGCAGGGACCGGTGAGTGGTGAGTGGAGCAGCAGTGGCATGGAATCTCAACCCAGCCTGGGGAACTCTCTTCCTGGCCTGGGGGCCAGGCCACGGTTCCCTGCTGGGTCCAGTGAGTGGGGCTGCCACAGGGAACCCCATCCCAAGCTGGCAGAACTCTCTCCCATACTTGGAACAACACTTGAAGCTTGAAAATACAGGAAAATGACAAAACAAAAGACCAAAATGCAATCTGAAACATCCAGCCCATCCCAAGAAAGCCTAGGAGCCATGTGCAAAGAAGAAAACACATGCCACATAACTGAAATACCTGAAATAATAGTAACTCAAATAAAGAAGCAACTCTGGGAAGCCTTAAAGGAATTCAAACTAGAAATAATCACTCAGGTAAAAGAAGAAATGATAAAAGAAATGAAGGAGATGCTGAACATAGCTAAAGAAGACACAGTTAAAAAATTGGAGGAACTAAACAAAAGGATAGAATCCCTGGATGAACAATATAAGAAACAAACAGAATACATAAAAAAGATGCAAAGAGATATACAGGAAATCAAAAACTCCATTGAAAGTTGTAAAAACCGCCTCAATGAATGTGAAGATAGAATCTCAGACCTCGAATACAAGATTGCAGCAAGTGAATAGGAAAGGAAAGATCTTTTAAAAATAACAAGAAATCAGGAAAAAACAATTCAACTGCAAGAAGATGCAAAAAGGAACAACATAAGGTTGATAGGGATAAATGAAAAAGAAGGGGACAACATAAAGGATGTCAAGAGGATATTTAGAGAAGTAATAGCTGAAAATTTCCCAAACACGAGATTAGAAACTGATATCAAGATCAATGAAGCATATAGAACTCCAAATAGCCATAACCAAAATAAATCTACACCCAGACATATTAAAATGACCATCCCAGAAATCAAACAAAAGAATAGAATATTAAAGCTGTCAGAGAGAAAAGACAGATCACCTGTAAAGGAAAACCTATCAGAATCACAGCAAACTTCTCAGCACAAATAATAAAGTCAAGAGGAGCATGGAGTGAAGTATTTCAGATCCTAAAGGAAAATGATTTCCAACCGAGGCTGAGGTACCCTGCAAAACTGTCCTTCAAAATCGATGGAAAAATAAGATACTTCCATGACAAAGAACAGCTGAAAAACTTCATGACCACCAAGCCAACCCTGCAAAAAATACTGAAAGACAGCCTAGATACATTTAGGAAGAAAACCACTAAACAAAGCAGACAATTAAACAGAGAGGAAAGATAAAGATGCAACAGCAAAAAGATAACATGTAAACAACAAATCAACATATAACAGTTCTAACCATTAATGTAAATGGTCTCAATGCACCAATTAAAAGAAACAGACTGGCAGAATGGATCAAGAAACAGAATCCAACCATATGCTGTCTACAAGAAACCCATCTAACCCAAAAGGATACTCACATTTGACTAAAAGTCAAAGGATGGAAAACAATACTTCATGCAACAGGAACCCAAAAAAGCGGGGGTAGCTATTCTGTTTGCAGATATTCTGAATTTCAAACCAATAATGATCAGAAGGGATAAAGAAGGACACTACATACTGGTTAGGGGAAAACTTCAAGAGGAAGAGATAACTATCTTAAATATATATGTACCAAATTGCAGAGCACCCTGTTATATAAAACAAGTACTAAGAGAAATGAAAAACCAAATTAGCAGTAACATAATTCTAACAGGAGATCTTAACACACCATTGACACCAATGGACAGATCAACCAGACAGAAAATCAACAAAGAAATAAAAGAACTGAATCGCACCTGTGAACAAATGGACTTAATAGACATATACTGAGTATATCACCCAACAAAAACAGAATACACATTCTTCTCAGCAGGACATGGGTCATTCTCTAAAATAGAACATATATTAATTCACAGAACATATTTAAATAAATGCAAAGGATTTGAAATTATCCCTTGCAGGCTATTGAACCATAGCACTATGAAATTAGAAATTAATGATAAAAGATACTTCAAAAATCCCACGAACACATGGAAACTGAATAACACACTCTTGAATAATCAGTGGGTCACAGAGGAAATTAAAAAAGAAATTAAACAATACCTACAAACAAATGAAAACACAAATACAACTTACCAGAATCTGTGGGATGCAATGAAAGCTGACCTCAGAGGAAAATTTATTGCACTGAGTTCCCACATTAGGAAAACAGAATGATACAAATAAATAACCTGATGTTACACCTCAAACATCTAGAAAAAGAAGAGCAAGACAAGCCCAAAGCCAAAAGAAGAGAAGAAGAATTATAAAAATCAGAGCAGAAATCAATGCAATAGAGACCAAAAAAAAAAAAAAATCAATGAATCAAAGAGCTGGTTCTTTGAAGGATAAATAAAATTGACAAGCCACTATCCAACCTTATTAAAAAAAGGGAAGAAAAAACTCAAATTCATGCAATAAGGAGTGAAAGAGGTGAAATTACTACAGACCCTATGGAAACACAGAAGATCATCAATACCTATTTCAAAAACCTCTACTCTCAAAGGTTTGATAACACAGGAAATAGACAGATTCCTAGAAGCATACGAAGTACCAAAGCTAGGTCATGAAGATGTAAATCTACTGAATAACCCAATTTCTATTAATGAAATTCAAAACATAATTAAATCTTTACCTACTAAGAAGAGCCCAGGCCCAGACGGATTCACTGCAGAATTCTAAAAGAAATACAAAGATGACCTAATCCCAACACTCGTCAAACTCTTCAATGAAATTGAAAGGGAAGCAATCATTCCTAAATCATTCCTAGAAGCAAATATTACTCTAGTACCAAAACCTGAAAAGGACCCAACTGAAAAAGAGAACTACAGACCAATCTCCCTAATGAACACAGATGCAAAAATCCTCAATAAAATATTGGCAAATAGGATGCAGCAAATCATCAAGAAGATCATACACCATGACCAAGTGGGATTCATCCCAGGCATGCAGGGATGGTTCAACATACGTAAATCAATAAGTGTAATCCACCATATCAATAAAGCCAAAAGTAAGAATCACATGATCATTTCTATAGATGCAGAAAAAGCCTTTGATAAGGTCCAACATTCATTCATCGTAAGAACCTTACAGAAAATTGGAATAGATGGCATTTACCTCAATATAATTAATGCCATCTATGACAAACCAACAGCCAATATCATACTAAATGGCCAAAAATTGAAGGCCTTTACTTTAAAATCAGGCACAAGACAAGGATATCCCTTATCACCACTCCTATTTAATATAGTACTGCAAATACTGGCCAGAGCAATTAGACAAGAGAGAGAAATAAAAGGCATAAAGATAGGAAAAGAAGAAGTTAAATTATGATTATTTGCAGATGACATGATACTCTACATAGAAGTTCCCCAAACTCCATTGAAAGACTCCTAGATATAATAAATAAATTCAGTAATGTAGCTGGATACAGAATCAATACTCAAAAATTGATAGCATTCCAATATAGTAAGAACAAAGTCACAGAGAGAGAAATAAGAGAGGCAACACCCTTCACACTAGCAACTAAAAAATGAAATATTTAGGAATTACTCTCATGAAAGAAGTGAAAGAGCTATACAGGGAAAATTATAATACACTGAAAAATGAAATTGAAGAAGATCTCAGAAAATGGAGAGACATCCCTTGCTCATGGGTAGGAAGAATAAATATTGTGAAAATGGCCATTCTCCCAAAACTTTTCATACAGATTCAACGCAATCCTGATAAAAATACAATCAACATACCTCATAGAACTCATGAAATCACTCCTAAACTTCATCTGGAGTGAGAAGAGACCTAGAATAGCAAGGACAGTTCTAAGCAGCAAAGGCAAGGCAGGAGGTATCACAATCCCCGACTTGAAGTTATACTACAAGGCCACTGTAGTAAAATCAACATGGTACTGGAACCAAAACAGAACCAAAGATCAGTGGAATAGATTAGAATATACAACCACAACTACAAACACACTCAACCACCTTATCTTCGAAAAAGGGGCCAAACATGTTCACTGGAAGAATGACAGTCTCTTTAATAAATGGTGTTGGAAAAACTGGCTCTCCATATGCTGAAAACTAAAACTAGACTCATGCCTATCACCATGTACTAAAATAAAATCTAAATGGATCAAAGATCTTAATATTAAAACACTAAATCTATTGGAAGACAAATTGGGTAAAAACTTTGAAGACATAGGAGTATGTAAAGAATTCATGAACAGGACTCAAACTGCATGGGAAATGCTTCCCAGAGTCACTAACTGGGATCGCCTCTTACTAAAAAGTTTCTGCATGTCAAAAGAAATCTCCAGCATAGTGAAAAGAAAACCCACAAACTGGGAAAAAATCTTCACGAACTGCCCCTCAGACAAAGGACTTCTGTCTAAAACATATAAAAAATTAAAAAAAATCAGACCCCCCAAATTCAAAGACCCAATCCAAAAGTGGGCATTTGTGATGAATAAACAATTTTCAGATGAAGAAATTCAAACGGCAAATAACTACATGAAAAAATGTTCACCATCACTGGTCATTACAGAAATCCAAATTAAAAACACACTGAGATTTCATCTCACTCCTGAAAGAATGGCCAAGATCAAGAAAACCACCAACAACAAATGCTGGAGAGGCTGTGGGGTAAAAGCAACTCTCCTACACTGTTGGTGGGAGTGTAGACTGGTACAACCTTTGTGGAGGTCAGTCTGGAGATTTCTCAAAAAGCTGGGACTGGAAGCCCCATTTGACACAGCTATTTTACTTCTAGGCATATTCCCAGAAGAACTGAAAACATCATACCACAGTGATATATGTGCACCTATGTTTATAGCAGCACAATTTGTAATAGCCAGATCTTGGAAACAACCTAAGTCTTCATCAACTGAGGAATGGATAAAAAAGGTGTGGTATTTTTATACAGTGGAGTACTACTCAGCTATAAAGCATGATCACATTGAGATATTTATAAATAAATGGATGCAGCTTGAGACCATACTCATAAGTGAAATAAATCAAACTCACATGTATAAATACCAAATACTTTCCCTAGTGTAAGAAATGATAAGAAAAGTATGTGGTAATCATGATTCCCAATCATATTGGTTTGAATCCATATAATTGCAATGGTTTTAACCGGGGTTGTTTGATTTTATTATCGGTGATAGTATGAATAGCTATTCTGAAGAAAACAACACATCATAAAAACCAGTGCTGATTTAGTATCATCTTGTTTTGAAGTCCCATCAAGCTGTTGTACACCTGTTTCCACTGATTTTAACATGTGGTATCTTACTATATTTTACTATACACGATAGTATAAACAAAATTTTTTATAGGCAAAGAGATAATATAGAAACCATTGTTTGTTTTCTGTTAACTGGTTCTAAATACCCTGTAATTTCTTCGTTTTCTTGAATAGCTTCAGACTGACTTGATATGCTTGATGCTATAGTATATGAAGTTATACTCAAATAATTCAAGGAAGGAGGCACTATGGCGACTACTGTTATGTTAGATTACCTGGGGGTGAAAGCCAATGATGCTTAAATTGTTCGGTTCTGACCTGTGTTGTTCTAATACAATGTCCTCTTTTACCTCAATCCTACCCTTTTTAAAAATTAATCTATTTTTTCTTACATTTTTTTTCAATTAAGGGAAAACTAAATTTTAAAATAGCAGGATATATTATAGTAACTTTTTTGTTTTCCTATTAACCTGATATGATCCCCAGTATTGCTCTCCCCATCTTGTTCTGTCAGATTTTACTATATTCTATTTTGTTTGATATTATCAAGTTTGAAGGTATAGGCAACCACTTTGAAGGCAATAAGATTCACTAAGATGCCCATTATGGTTTGATTATTATCTTCTTTTGAAGTCCTGTAAGGTCTCCAGTGTAGGTTTTATTGGTCTTGTTCTGTACTGTTTTAATCAATTTTATTATACCTGATGATATAGGCAACTTTTAAAAAAAATAGCAAGAGGCACAATGGTAACCATTTTAGATCACCTGATATTCTATTTTTACATCATATGCTATGCCCATTGTTTTGTTCTAATTGACTCTGTTTTGTTTAGCCACGTTAGGTTTTATTCTCTCCAAAAAAATAATAAGAATTGTGGGAGTAAAAAAACCCAAAAAGTGTAATTGTTATAAAAAGAGAAGAAAGGAAGGTGCTCTAAGGGATATAACTGCATGTATGTTTGAGTGTGTAGGATGGTAATCCTTGTAACTGAACTTTTGTTGGATCATTGATTGGCACTGTCTGCAATCTCATCGTATGAATGTTCACTTTACATGCTTTAACTTTATAATTTGGACAACTCTTTCAAAGATGACAATATGTAACCGATTAACTAGTGATATCTTACTGTATTTTTCCTTGAAATTCTATATTATTTGTCCCCTTTTACTGCTTTGTTTTTTTAAAATTTTATTTCCTTTCTTTTTTTCTCTTTAAATAAAAAAAGAAAGAAAACCAACAACAACAAATGTTGGAGAGGCTGTGGGGAAAAAGGAACTCTCCTACACTGTTGGTGGAAGTGTAGACTGGTACAACCTTTGTGGAGGTCAGTCTGGAGATTTCTCAAAAAGTTGGGATTGGAAGTCCCATTTATTTATTCCAGCTATTCCACTTCTAGGCATATTCCTAGAAGAACTGAAAGCATCATACCACAGTGATATATGTGCACCTATGTTTATAGCAGCACAATTTGTAATTGCCAGATCTTGGAAACAACCCAAGTGTCCATCAACTGAGGAATGGATAAAAAAGTTATGGTATTTCTACACAATGGATTACTACTCAGCTATAAAGAAGGATCAAATTGAGATATTTATCAATAAATGGGTAGAGCCTGAAACCATGCTCATATGTGAAATAAATCAAACTCATATCTGTGAATACCAAATAGTTTCTCTAGTGTAGGAAATGATTAAAATAAATAAAAGTATGTGGTAACCATGATTCCCCATTATGTGGCCTTGAAGTCTTATAAAGTTTTCACTCATTAATTGGAATGGCTTTATTTTGGGCTGTTTGGTGCTATTGCCTGTGATGCAATGAACAGCTATTTTGAAGAAAACAAGACATCATAATAGCTAGTGCTGATTTAATACCATCTTGTTTTAAAGCCCCACCAAACTATGGCTCTTCTGTATCCATTGGTTTTATCATGTTGTATCTTGCTGGATTTTATTATATGTGATAGTATAAATAAAAATTGTTATAGGCAAAGAGATAACATAGAAACCCTTGTTCGTTTTTCTGTTAGCTGGTTCTAAATACTCTACAATGCTTTCATCCACTTGAGTGGTTTTACACTGTCTTGATATGTTTGATGCTATAGTGTACGATGTTATATTCAAATATTTCAAGGCAAAAGACACTATGGTAACTACTATTAAGTCGGGTTATTTGGTGGTGAAGCACTAGGTTGCTGAAATTGTTATGCTTTGACCTGTATTTTTATGTTGTTATGTCCTCTTTTATTTCAATCTCCCCCTTTTTCCTAAAACAATTTATTTATTTATTTTTCATTACTTTTTTAAAGTAAGGGGGAAAAAAACTAGCAGGATATAGTATAGTAACTTTTTTGATTTCCTATTAACTTGATTTGAAGTCCTGTAATACTCCCACTATCTTGTTTTGACTGATTAGACTCTGTTCCATTCTGTATGATAGTATCAAGTATCAGAGTATAGGCAACTACTTTGAAGGCAATAAGATTCACTATGATGACCATTCTGGTTTGACTATTATCCTCTTTTGAAGTTCTATAATGTTCACAATGTTTAGGTTTTATTGGTCTTGTTCTCTACTGTTTTGTTCAACTTTATAATACCTAATGAGATAGACAATTCTTCTTAAGGAAGCAAGAGGCATTATAGTAACCATTGTTGATAACCTTGTACTCTGTTTTTATATCATGTGCTATGTCTGTCCTTGGTTTTGACTGACAGCTTTGTTTTATCATGTTTGATTTTATTCTCTTCCAAAAAATAGTAATAAGATCTATAGGAACAATAAAACCCAAAATGTGTAAATTTTGTTGTAATAAAGAGAGGAAAAAAAGTGCCCTAAAGGATACAACAACAAGTGTGTTTAGGTGTGTTAAATAGATGACCATGTTAATGTTTTTGAATGGATCACTGAACGCAACTGTTTGCAGTCTCACTGTTTGAATGTTCACTTTGTATGCTTTGATCCTGTGACCTGAACCACTGTCTCTAAGATGATAGTGTGTAATCTATTAATTGGTGATATCTTCCTGGTTTTTTTGTAGTTCTATATTACTTGTACCCTTACATTGTTTTGTTTTGTTCTGTTTTTTGTCTCTTTTTCCTTTTAAATAAAAAAGTAATCAGAATTTATTCTGACCTGTGCTGTTTTCTTGTTATGTCCTCTTTTATCTCAGTCTCCTTTTTTATTATTTTTATCTTTTTAATAAAGGGAAAAATAAATAAAAATAGTGGGATCTATTATAGTAACCCACTTTGATTTCCTATTAACTTGATTTGAAACCCTGTATTTCTCTCACCATCTTGTTTTGACTGATTTTACTCTATTCTGTTTTGCTTGATAGAACCAGGTTTGAGAGTATAGGCAACAACTGTGAAGACAATAAGATTCACTATGATGCCCATTCTGGTTTGACTATTATCTTCTTTTGAAGTCCTGTAATGTCTCCAATGTTTTGGTTTTATTGGTTTTGTTCTTTACTGTTTTGTTCAATTTTATTATAACTGATGATATAGGCAATTCTTTTTAAGATAGCAAGAGGCATTATGGTAACCATTGTTGATCACCTTGTATTCTGTTTTTACATTATGTACATAATGTGTCCTTTTGATTTGACTGACTTTGTTTTGTTATGTCATGTTTGGTTTTATCCTCTTCAAAAAAAGTAATAAGAACTATGTGAGTAATAAAACCCAAAATGTGTAATTGTCATGGTAAAAAAGAAAGGAAAAGAAAGTGCTCTAAAGGATATAACTGCATGTATATTTAAGCATATAAGGTAGATAACCATATTACTGAGTTTTTGTTGGATCATTGAACAGAATTGTTTGCAGTCTCACTGTTTGAATGTCCACTTTATATGCTTTAATTTTGTAACTTGAACAGCTATTTCTAAGATGGCAATATGTAATCTATTAAGTAGTGATTTCCTACTATTTATCTTTTTTGAAATTCTGTATAACTTGTACCCATTTTCTGTTTTTTTCTTTTTCTCCTTAAATAAAATTAAAAAAAAATCAACAAACCCCCCCAAAACAAAAAAAAGTGAACATAGAGGGTTCATTCTTGCTTTTTTTAAAAAAAGGTTTAATTCCTTGCTTTTTGAAATCAACAATGACTATTATGATGCCTCTTGTTATCTTCAAAATAGCTTCCCATACCATCATGCACAATAAAATCAAGCAAAACAGAGTAGAATAAAACCAATCAAACCAAAATGATGGAAGCAACCCAGGACTTCAAAACAAGACAATAGGAATACAACAGTGGCTACCACAAATCATCTTATATTTTCAGTAGCTATTTATACCATCAGACATAATAAAATAAAACAAAGCAAAATAGAATAATCAGCAAAACAAACCGGTGAACACGATACAAGACTTCAAAGAAGATAAACAGAAATCAAAACTGGCTACCAAAATATCTCTTTATGTCTTTAAAATAACTGCCTATACCATCAGGCATCATAAAATCAAACAAGACTTCAAAACAAGACAATAGAAATACCACAGTGGCTACCATAAAGCATTTTATTATCTTCAAAGTGGCATCTTATACCATAAATGACATAATAAAATCAAACAAAACAAAATCGAATAAAATCTCTCTGTTTGAATGTCTACTTTGTATTCTTTGATACTGTGATTTGAGCAACTATTTCCAAGATGATAATATGTAATCTATTAACAGGTGATTTCTTACTGTTATATATATTTTTTGTAGTTCTGTATTATGTGTAACCTTACACTGCTTTGTTTTGTTTTGTTTTTCTCTTTTTCCTCTTAAATAAAATAAAATTAAAAAAAAAAACAAAATAGAATAAAATCAATGAAAAGAAAACAAATAAAGAATACAGGGTTTTGAAACAAGATAACAGAAAATCAGTAATGGCTACTATAATAATTTTGTTATTTTATAATATTTTTATTTTAAAGAGAACAAAACAATACAAACAGAACAGTACAGAGTGAAGCAAATCAGAACAGAGGAATGCAAACAACACAGGACTGCAAAGCAAGACAACAGGATATCAACAGTGGCTATCATAATGTTTCTTGTTTTCTTTTAAATAATTGACCATACCTTCTCACAGAATAATATACCTAACAAAACAGTATAAAACCAGTCAAAAGAATCAAAGTGTTACAGGACTTCAAAATCAGATAGCAGGAAATGAGCAATAGATACTATAATATCTCATTTTCTGAAGATATCTCATTTTTTGAAGATATTATTATAATATCTTCAAAAAATAGATATTACTATAATATCTTCAAAAAAGTTGTCCATACTATTATACATAATAAAATAAATAAAATAAAATAAAATACAACAGAATAAAACCAATCAAAACAAAAGAATAAAAGCATGATAGCACTTCTAAGCAAGATAATAAGAAATCAGCAGTGGCTACCATAATGTCTCATTTTCTTCAACATAGCTGTTCATACCATCACAGAGAATAAAATCAAATAAATCAAAACAAAACCAATTAAACAAATGAATGAAAGCATTATAAGACTTCAAAACAAGATAATAAATCAACCATGACTACCATAATACATCTTATGTTCAAAGTAGCTTCATATACCATCAGACACACCAAAATCCAATAAAACAAGACAGAACAAAATAAGCCTAACAAAATTGTAGAAACAATACAAGAGTTCAAGACAAGACAATAAGAAATTAACAGTGGTTACCACCTTCTCCTCTTAGGTGTTCCCTCCTCCTATCACTTTTAGAACATCTATTTTGCTTTTTGGACCCCATAGACTCCTTCTGTTTCTTATGCTAGGAATCACCTGTATGAGTTCAAACTGTTGCCCATCAACATGATCTCCAGTTGCATCCACTTACCTACAAGAGCCTCAAGATTATCCTACTTTATAACTGGGCAGCTTCCCCTGTATGAAAATACCATATATTTCTTATCCATTCTGTGGTTGGTGGGCAAATTATCCTTGCTTTTTTTCTGGTCTCCTGTCACATGGAATAACTGTTTTCCCTCCCTTGATTTTCAGTCTTTTTGAGTTAAATGTGTTTCATGTGTACAGTATATTGATGATCTTGTTCCTTGGTGCACTCTCTCTGTGTTTCTTTTTATTGGTGAATTGAGACCATCTGCATTAATGGTTATAACCAGTGTACATTGGTTCATTTCTGCCATTCTATCCTCCTGTTGTTGGTCCTCCACTTTTTCCCTTTGATTCAGTGGCCTGTCCTGTTTGGCCATCCTCCTCTGCTGCTGTTCCTAAAACCATGGTCATCTTTATCTCTCTCTCTAGAATATCCTTTAGCATTCTCTGTAGGGTTGGTTTGGTGATCATGACTTCCTTTCATTGTTGTTTATCATGGAAAATTTTATTTTTCCATCACGTTTGAAAGATAATTTTTCAGGGTACATCATTGTGGGTTGCAAGTTGTTTTCTTTTTTTTAAAAAAAATTTTATTTTAAAGGGGGTAAAATTAAACACAACAGAACAGAACAAACTAGGACATAAGAAAGTAATGTAAGAGATACAAATTGCACAGCTAGATGACCTGAGATCTTCACTGTCTATCATTGCCTCTTGTGCCTTCCAAATAGTTGTCCATGTCTTTGCATACAGAGAATTCTTACAAAACAACATGGTGTAAAACTGATCTGAACGGAATGAGCAAGGCAATTTAGGTCTTCAAAACCAGACAATGGGGAAGTCACTAATGGCTATTGTAGAGTCTCTTATTCTCTTCAAAATATCTGTCCATACTTTCATGTATATTGAAGTTCAACAAAACAAAACAGGCAAGAAGAGAGTGGTTGCTTGGTTTCTTGGTGCTCCAGGTCACAACGTGGTATGGGTCCCAGTAAATGCTGGGGTTCCCATCCTGAGCTGCCATAGCCTGTCATGCTCACAGCCCCTCACCAGGGCGGTGAGGGGTTGCTTGGTTTCCTGGCACTCCAGGTCCCAGTAAATGCCAAAGGCTCCCGTCCTGGGCCACTGGAGTCTGCCATGCTCATAGCTTCTCACCAGGGGTGAGGGGTTGCTTGGTTTCCCAATGCTTCAGGTCCCAGCATGGCACAGGCCCAGTAAACACCAGTGGCACCTATTCTAGGCCACCACAGCCTACCATGCTCACAGCCTCTCACCAAAGGAGGGAGGGGTTGCTTGGTTTCTTGACGTTCCAGGTCCTGCCATGGCACAAGTCCCAGTAAAATGTGTGGCTCCTGTCCTGGGCCACCGGAGCCTGCCACACTCACAGCCACTCATCGAGGGGTTGGGGAGAGGGTATGCTTGGTTTCTTGGTGCTCCAGGTCCCAGCTTGGCATGAGTCCCAGTACATGCCAGTGGGGCCACCGCAGCCTACCATACTCACAGCCTCTCACCAAGGGGGGCAGAAGGATTGCTTGGTTTCCTGGTGCTCCAGGTCCCAGCATGGCACAGGTCCCAGTAAATGCTGAAGGCTCCCATCCTGGGCTGCCACAGCCTACCATGTTCTTAGCCACTCATGGTAGGGGAGGGGTTGCTTCAAGCTGTTTATTTGTAATGAATTGACCATTTCGCTGACCAAGTTCTGAAATGGCCAACAGACCATAGAAAGATGTCTCTTTAGGCAAGTTGTTTTATTTCAGGATTTGAAACACTTCACTCCAAACTCTTCTTGACTTGATGGTGTGTTGACAAGTCTGCCATGATTTCTGAATAGTTTTCCTTTATAGATGATCTGTCTCTTTTCTCTAACAGCTTTTAATATTCTGTTCTTATGCTTAGTTTCTGGGATCTTGATTATTATCTGTCTGGGTGTAGATTTACTTTAGTTATGGCTAGTTGGAGTTCTAAATGTTTCACTTATCTTGTATGCCGATGCTTTTCTCATGCTTGGAAAGTTTTCTGCTATTACTTCTGTAAATAGCCTTTTAATTTCATTTGTGCTGACCCTACTTGTTCACTGATACCTACCACTTTTAATTATGCTTTATTGCATCATCTTGAAGATGTTGAATTGCTATTTCCTGTTCCTTGTTATTTATGAGATCTTTCCTTTCATGATTTCTAGCTGCAATCCTATCTTCAAAGTCTGAAAGTCTATCTTCAATCTCTTTCAAGAGGTTTCAGCAGCTTTTGATCGACTTTTTAATTTACTGGGTCTCTCTTTTAATCTGTTTCATGCATTGTAATTCCTTTCTATAATGTTCATTCAAGATTTCTGTCATTTTCCTATGTTCCTTTTTAAAAATTCTATGTCTTCTTTAGATATGCTGAGCAATTCTTTCATTATGTTTTTGATTTCTTCTTTTACTTCAGACATTATTTCTGATTTGTTTACTTTTACAGTCTCATGATGTTGTTTCTTTACTTCAGTTGGCCTCCTCTCAGGGCTTCAGGTGTGTGATTTCCATTTTCTTTCATGACTGTTTCTCCCAGACTTGTTCTATGAGTGCTGGAGGTCTGAGACTGCCTTTTGCCCCTTTGTCTTGACATTCTCCTGGGTTCCTCCCAACAAGCTGGTGGTGGGGCTCCAGTCATTTCCCACTTTGGCTTCCCTT
Source organism: Cavia porcellus (assembly GCF_034190915.1). NCBI lineage: Eukaryota > Metazoa > Chordata > Mammalia > Rodentia > Caviidae > Cavia > Cavia porcellus. The sequence goes on from NW_026947485.1 coordinate 93,122,232, forward strand.
CCATGGTGTAGGGGAGTGGGACAGGCATCCAGGTTCCTCTGACCCCAGATTTACAGGGAGGTAGCAGAGTATGGGAAAACCTTCTCCAGACCTGTGCAGCTACACTGGGGCTTCACCAGTGATTAGAGGTGTGTGGAGATTGGGCTCCTTCTCTCAGCTTGCATGTCTGCACTGGGACTCCTGAAATGGTGGAAGGCACACAGGAATGTGTATGTCTGATTCTTCTGGTATGTGATGACTACATGAAGGAACCAAGGGTCTCCAATGGTGGCATATGGGTGCTCAGGGCCTACCTGATTGCATGTTCTAGCTCTTGCTGGCTGCCCACAGGAGGACACTTTGAGGGGCAGTACGCAGCAGGCATAGGCAGATCTGTCTGACTTTCTCTGCCCGCACTGACTGCCTGCAAGAAGGCTCCTTCTGGTAGCCATTTTGTTATTTTTGAAATAGCTGTCCATGTAATCAAACAGGAAAAAATCAAACAAAACAAAACAGAATAAAACCAAGCTAAACAGAACAATGAAATCAATACAGGGTTCCAAATCAGGATGTAGATTAACAATTGCCATGGCCTTCCCCCTCTAGACATCTCCTTTGCTTTCCCCTTCACAACTTCTATTGTGCATTTTGAATCCCACTAACTGCTTCAGTTCTTTATACTAGGAAGACAATATGATGTTCACCGATGTGACTGTGAATCATTTCATGCAGGATCATGATCTCGAGTTGTATGCATATACCTGCAAGAGCCTTGAGGTTATCTTTCTTTATAACTGAGTAGCTTTCCATTGTATAGAAATGCAATATCTTTCTTATCCATTCTGAAGTTGATGGGCAAGCTACCCCTACTTTTTTTATTTCCCGGTCACATAGAGCATTATTTTCTCTCCTTTAACTTTTAATTTATGAAGTTCCTTTTAAGTTAAATGTGTTTCTTGAATAAAGAAAATTGATGGATCTTGTCTCTTGATCCGATCTGTCTGGGTTTCTTTTTATTGGTGAATTGAGGTTATCTACACTGATGGTTATGGCCAACATTCACTGGCTCATCTCTGCTATGCTACTTTCCTGCTATTCACTGCCCATTTCCCCCCTCCATTCAATTGTCTACCCTTCTTGGTGATCCCTCTCTGCCACTGTTTCTGGTGCCATGGTCTTTTAAATTTATCTCTCTCTAGAATATCCTTCAATTTTCTTTGTAGGGTTGGCTTGGTGGTCATGAATTCCTTCAGCTGCTCTTTTTCATGGAAGTATCTTGTTTCTCCATTAATTTTGAAAGACAGTTTTGCAGGTTATATTAACCTGGGTTGGAAGTTGTTTTCTTTCAGGACTTAAAATACTTCATTCCAAGCTCTTCTTGACTTAATGGTTTGTGTTGAGAAGTCTGCTGTGATTCTGATGAGTTTTCCTTTATAGGTGATCTGTTTTTTTTCTTTAACAACTTTTAGTATTCTGATCTTGTGTTGAATTTCTAAGATCTTGATTATTATATATCTCATGCAAATTTATTTTGGTTATGGGTAGCTGGATTTCTACATGCCTCTCTTATCTGTGTATCATATCCCTTCCCCTATTTAGAAAGTTTTCTGCTATTACTTCTGTAAATAGAATTTTAATTGCATTTGTGTTGACCCCTGATTTTTCACATCTATTATTCTTAAATTATTTTGCTTTGCATCATCTTGCAGTCATTGAATTGTTATTTCCTGGTTCAGCGTTATTCTTAAGAGATTTTCTCCTTTCAGAATCACAAGTTGCACATCTCTCTTCAAGGTTTGAAAGTCTATCTTCAGTTTCTTTCAAGCTGTTTCACCAGCTTTCAATGGAGCTTTTAATTTCCTGGATATCTCTTTAAATCTGTTTCATGCATGCTAAATCACTCTTATATTGTTACTTCATGGTTTCCCTCATTTTCCTGTGCTCCTTTATTTTTTAGAATCTATGTCTTCTTTAGAGATGCTTATAAATTCTTTTATTATGTTTTTTATTTCTTCTTTTACCTGAGATAGTATCTTGTTCTAGTTTATTTTAGTCTCATGAAGCAGTCTCTTTATTTCTATTGCCATCACTTCAGAAACTCAAGTGTGTGACTACTGATCTCTCCTATGTTTTTATCACCTGGAGATTCTCTGCTTGGGTTGGAGTCCTGGGGCTGCCTTTTCCTTCTTTGTCTTGAAATTTTCTTGGGTTCTTCCAAGCAAGCAGGTAGTTGGGTCCCAGGCACTTCCTTCATTGGCTAAAATTTCTCTTGAGTGTGACTGTTTGGTTCTCCTGGCCAGTGATGGCTATAGATATCCAATGGTGGCCACTGGGTGTGCTTGTGCAGAGTGGGCTGCTGTTTTTCCCAGCATGTGCTGGCTACCTCTGGGTAGTGTCTCCTGAGAGCTGCTGCCCAGCCCAAGCTAGTTACTTGTGAACAGTGCCTTCCAATGGCTGCTGGAGTGCGTGCTGGAGAAAAACTGGCTGCTGCCTCCCTATTGAGTTGGTTACCTCTTGGAAGTGTCTTTCATTGGCTTCTGGAGTGTGCATTGGGGCAGTGATGGCTGCTGCCTCCCTCACAAGCTGTTTATTGGCAAGCACTGACTTCTGATGGTTGCCAGAGTGCATGCCAGGGAAGGGCTGAATATTCTTCTATTTCTTGTTGGGTTGTTTTGGTACTGTTGCTGGGGATTGAATTCAGGGTCTTACACTTGCTAAGCATACATTATACCACTGAACTGTGCCCTCAAACCACCAGGTGTGAATAAGCTTGGACACATGCAAATGTGCACAATGGTGTGATCATAATCAGGGAAATAGTTACATCAAACAGCTCCCAAATTTTTCCTTGTGATCCTTGCTTTGCTTGTCTCCTTAATTGTATAAGCATAGTTAATGTGAAAACTATCCTCTTAATGAGTTTTGAAGGGCACAATACCATGTTGATAACTATAAGCACTATGCTGTGTAGGAGGTCTCTGGAATTCACTTATCCATCCCATAGAGTGATAGTGTTATGGCAAGCAGACCCAGAATTTGGAGGCAGTTTCATTTAACATCAATGATCACTGTCAAGGAATCAATTATCCTTCAAATTGTCAGGTTCTGAATGTCAGGAAGGAGGTTTTTATGTAAAGGATAGTACAGAGGCAGAGTGTACTTGGCTGTCTTTTGACTTGTTTATACAATGTGTATCATAGTGACCAGCTATGGATCACCATGACCAGCCAGTAGTGGACAGTAGTAACAGGAACTGTAACAGGAACTGAAGTAAACTAGAGGTTACCTGGGCAACTAACAGACTTCATGGTGAGACGTTTTCTGCTACAAAAGCTTCCCATTTCCCCAGGCCCTGGAAATCACTATTTTATTGACTGCTTCTGTAAGCTTCATTCTTATAGATACCTATGTGTCTCTTAATGCGAAATCTAGGAATAATAATGAAAATACTCACACTGAATTATTATGGGAATTAAATGAGAGAATTTCTGAAAAGTATTTATTAATACACAACTGAGACTTGAGTATTAATTTCTCATTATGTGGTGGCTGTTATACTAAATTATTAATATTCATAAGCTTCATTTTGGACCTAACAATGAGCTGGAGCCATGAATACTGCAGGGGGCTGCCCAAAGAGGGAATGTAGAAGGGACACTGGTGTGCAGAACTCCATATGTTCTTCTCTATACTAGTAGATCAATCCTTCTTTTAGCTAGAGTTCCAGGAACATTTATGTGAAAGTCAAATTGTTAGTATAAGTGCAAAAACCTTTATACTACATGACATCTAGGTTTCCTGCTGGGCTAAAAGTTCTGTGGTTATAGGAATTAGAACTGTGAAGTGCCTCAGTCACCTTTAGTTCCACAGCTGCTCTTCTTAGAGCCCTCTGTCTCTTTCTCCTTTTCCTAGTGTGGTTCACCCTTCCTTCCCTGACTCTTCCATATCCAGAATAGACACCATTAAAGTTATATTCACTCATAGATATAATGGTTATGGAAACATTTATCAGCCTTCTGATAAGATCAATCCCATGAAGAGGTCATATTTGTTAACAATTACATATTTGTTTTTCACTCTTAAAAAAAGTCTAGGTCAGACCCCTCCTCCTCCCCACACACAAAAGACTTCAGCAGTCTAGGGAGCCTCGGTGATCCTCCCCCACATTTGGGCAACTTCTGAAGCTCTTGGGAGCATCAACCTCCTTTTTTTCAAACCTGAAAGATCTTGCAGCTGAGGGGACCCTTGACCATCCCTACCTCTTACCCAGACAGCCTTGGCAGATGACAGGAGCATCAGAAACTACTTCTGCAAACTGTAGTAGCGTGGTGGGGTGGTGGGAGACTTGGTGACCCCTTCCCAACATCCAGAGGACCTCAGTGGGCCACGGGGAGCATACCCAAAGCAGAGGACCTCAGTGGATCAGTAGGCACCTTGGTGAACTATCCCCCCATGTGAAGGACCTTCACAGGGTGGTGAGAAAATGGGCAAGTCTTTCCACACAGAGAACCCTGGGTGGACTGGTGACAGTGCTGGCAAGGCCTCCCTGCACCTGGAGGATCCCAAATGGGTCTGTGATACCCACAGTGATAAAGGAGGGTCCTGATTGGGAGCACACAATGGACAGGTGGGTCTGGTTGCTTGGAAGAGTCTGAAGCCACAGTACCAATACAAGCTAATGGTTGGTTCACATCAATAATTCTAGGCCACTCAGCCTAGGAAGAATATAGGACTCAGCCAATTGTCACCATAAGAAGAATTCAGGTCACTGGCCCCTCCCTACACTGCAGGACCCAGCAACTGGGTAAACATCAGCTGCACAGTAGGATTCTAACACACACACGATGCACAGATGAAATACTAAAATTTAAAAGACCTAAATATTAGCCAAGAGGTGAAAATGACAAAAAAGGTAGCAAAATGCAATCTCAAACCCCCAGTAAATCAGGAACAATTAGAGGAGACACTGAAATAGAGGACATTGGAAGTCACACAGCTAAAATTTCTGAAAAGATAGCAAATAAAGTAAAGAAACAAATCCATGAAACTATAGAGGAAATCAGATCAGAAATACTTTCTCAAGTAAAAAAAAGAAATGACAGCCTCAATGAAAGAAAATACTGAGACTATCTAGAGAAGACATAGCTAAAAAATGTATATCAGCACAGGAAAATGATGACAACCTTGAATGAACAATATAGGAAAAAAACAAAATGCATCAAACAGATTCAGAGAAATATCCAGGAAATTAAAAATTCCATTGAAAGCTGGCAAAACTACTTGCATGAAACTGTAGACAGACTTTCAGACCTCGAAGACAGGATCACGACTAGCAATTATGAAAAGAAAGAACTCTTAAACAATAACAAAGGATGATGGAAAAACAATTCAATACAGATGCAAAAAACAAACAAACAAACAACCCAAAAAACCAAAATAAGACTGTTAGGTGTCAATGAGAATGCAGGAGTCAATGCAAATGACATAAAAAAACTATTTTTAGAAATAATATCAGAAAATTTCCCGAGCATGGGAACAGAATCCTACATACAGATAAGTGGGGCATATAGCACTCCAAACAGCCATAACCAAAATAAATGTATATCCAAAAATATAATGATCAAGATCTCATAAATTCATCACAAAACTGAATACTAAAAACAGTTAGAGAAGAGAAACAAATCACATATCAAAGAAAGCCCATTATAATTACAACCAACTTCTTGCCATAAAACCTCAAGTTAAGATGGAGTGAGTATTTCAAGCCTGAAAGAAATCAGCTTTCAACACAGACTGATTTACCCTGAAAAACTATATGTCAAAATTAATGAAGAAATAAGATAGTTCTATGAAGAACAACTCAAGAAATTCATGCCCACCAAACCAAACCTAGAAATAATATTGAAAGATATTCTTTCTTTCTTTCTCTCTCTCTCTCTCTCTCTCTCTCTATATATATATATATATATATATATATATATATATATATATAACAGAGCAACAACAGAAAGAAACCACTAAGCAGAATGAGCAATAAAACAAAGGGGAAAAGCAGGGAACCAACAACAGGAAAACAACATGACAAAGATAAGCCAATAATACAAAGATAAAGCAATAACCATCAATGTAAATGGCATCAATTCACCAATTAAAATATTGGCTGGATGGAAACAACATTCCATGCAACAGTAACCCAGAAAAAGCAAGTATAGCTCTTTTGTTAGCAGACAATGTGAACTTCAAAGTAAAAATGATCAAAAGAGATGAAGAAATGCACTACCTACTCACTAGAGGAAAAATTCAAAAGGAAGAGATAAAAAAATCATAAATATATATGCACCAAATATGGGAGCACTGAACTATATAAAACTAATAGAAATGAAGAATCAAATTTGCAATAACACAATTGTAATGGGTAACTTTAAAATCCCATTGACAGAAAGCTAGATCAACTAGAGAAAAAGTCTGCGAAGAAATGATGGAACCGAATCAACTCTGTGAACAAATTGACTTACTAAAGGTTTACAGAGTGTTTTACTTAACAACATCAGAATACACATTCTTCTCAGATGCACATGGGATGTTCACTAAAATAGACTGTGTACTGGCCCATAGAACACGCTTAAATAAATGCAAAGAAATTGAAATTATCCCATGAGTATTATCTGACCATAGTTCACTGAAGTTGGAAATTAATGGCAAAAGAAATTGCAAAAACTTCATAAACACATGGAAATTGAATAACACTCTCCTGAACAATCAATGGTGAAATCACTGATGAAATCAAAGAAGAAATTAAACATATTTGAAATTAAATGAAAATGTGGATACAATATACTAGAACCTATGGGACACAATACAAGTGGTCCTAGAGGGAAAAATAAAGCAATGAGTTCTCACATCAGGAAAATAGAATGAACACAACTAAACAGCCTAATGCTGCACCTGAAGATTCTATGAAAAGAAGATCAAGTCAAGACCAAAGACCATAGAAGGGAGGAACTTACAAAGATGCAGGAATTAATGCATTTGAGACTAAGAAAACAACACAAAGAATTAATGAATTGAAAGTTGGTTTTTTGAAAGAATAACAAAACTGATAATTCCCTAACCAATCATGTCAAGAAAAGGAAAGAAAACACTCAAATTCATGCAATTCTCAGTGCAAACAGTGAAATTAGTACATAAACTCTGGAAATTCAGAAGATCATGAATACCTGCTTTGAAAATCTTCACTTACATAGACTGGAAAACAGTAGAAATGGACAGATTCCTAGAGACATATGAATTACCAAAGCTGAATCAAGAAGATATAAAAATGTTGAATAATCCAACATTGTACTAAAATTGAAAACATAATTAAAATTTTACCAACGAAGAAAATCCCAGGTCCTGATAAATTCATGGATGAATTTATAAGAAATTTAGAGAAGATTTAATGCCAATACTCCTCAAATTTTTTAATGAAATTGAAAGGGAAGCAGTTCTCCCTAACTCATTCCAGGAGGCAAGTATTACTTTGATATTTAAATCAGAGAAAGACCCAACCAAACAGTAGAACTGCAGGCCAATCTGCCTAATGAACACAAATGCAAAAATTATGAATAAAATATTAGCAAACAGAATACAGCAAATCATCAAAAATTATATAACTTGTGGGATTCAACACAAGAAAGCAGGATGGTTCAACATATGCAAATCAATAAATGTAATACACCACAACAAGAGAGCCAAAAACAAAAATCACATGATCATCTCCAAAAAAAGCAGAAAAAGCTTTTGATAAAGTCCAACATTCATTCATGATAAAAAGTACAGAAATTTAGAATAGATAGTTTCTCCCTCAATCTAATAATAGCCATCTATAACAAACCATTGCCACCATGATACTAATGGACAAAAACTGTAAGCTTTTACTCTAAAACCATGAACAAGATAGTTATCCACCACCACCACTTCTATTCAATGTACTCTGGAAATTTTAGTCAAAGCAATTAGGCAAGAGAGATAAATGAAAGAATATAAATAAGAAAGATTAAAATTAAATTATCATTATTTGCAGGTGAAATGATACTCTACATAGACAACTTCAAAAACTCCACCAAAAGACTGCTAGTAAGTTAATAAGTACATTAAGCAGCATGGCTGGATACAAAGTGAGCACTCAAAAATCAATATCATTCTTGTACACAAACAACAAAATTACTGAGAGGGAAACTGTGGAAATAATACCTTTCCAGTAGCATCGAAAAAAACCAAGATACTTTGGAATTGATCTAACAAAGGGCATAAAAAATCTATATATGAAAAAGTATGGTACTCTGAAAAACTAAAGTCAAAATGGATCAAAGATCTAAATGTTAAAACAGAAACACTAAATCTACTGGAAGACAAGATAGGTAGCAGTCTTGGAGACATAGGGTAGGCAGAGTTTATGAGCAAAACACAAAACCACATGGGAAGTACTTCAAATAATCAATGACTGGGATCTCATCTTATTAAAAAGATTTTGCACTTCAAGAATAATCACCAACAAAGTGAAACGAAAACTCACAGAATGAGAAAGAATTTTAGCCAGTATTTCTTCAGACAAAGATTTATATACAGAACATATAAAGAATTAAAAAATATCAAGCCACCCAAACTCAAAGACCCGATCCAAAAATGGGCATCTGAGATGAATATACATTTCTCAGATGAAAAAATACAAATGGCAAATAAATACATGAAGAAACGTTTACTATTACTTCTCATTTGAAAAGTGCAGATTAAAACAGCATTAATATACCATCTCACTCCAGAAAGAATGGCTGCCATCAATAAAACAACCAATAACAAATGTTGGCAGGGCTATGGGAAAAAAGGAACACTTCTCCACAGTTGGTGGGAGTATAGATTGGTGCAGCCACTGTGGAAATCAGTATGGAGATTCCTCAAAAAACTAGGATTGGAAGTTCCATTTAATCCAACTATTCCTCTCCAGGGTATATTCCCAGAAAAACTGAAAAGGTCATGTCACAGCAATATGTGCACCTGTGTTTCTAGCAGCACAATTTGTAATAGCTAAATCTTGGAAAGTACACAAATGTCCATCAGCCATGGAATGGATAGAAAAGATGTGGTATTTTTATACAATGGAGTATTACTCAGATATAAAGAAGGATAAGCTTGAGACTTTCATAGGTAAAATGGATGCACTTGAGACCATAGTCACAAATGAAATGAATCACAACTACATTGTATGTGTAAATATCTTATTGCCTCCCTAGTATAAAAAAGTCAATAAGATTCAAAATGTACAATATATACTATGAAAATGAAAGGGAAAGATATTGCTCAAAAGCAAAGTACAACTGGGTTGGGGAAAGAAGAAAAAAGGGAAAAAATTACATATATATGTCTATACATATAGATGTCTATAATTACATATATATGTCTATACATATGTCTATACATATATGTCTATATACATATAGACATATATATGTAATTTTTTCCCTATACATATAGATGTCTATAATTACATATATATGTCTATACATATGTCTATACATATATGTCTATATACATATAGACATATATATGTAATTTTTTCCCTTTTTTCTTCTTTCCCCAACCCAGTTGAATATATATATATTTGTGTGTATGTATATAAACATATACAAGATAGATAACTATACTTATGGTCTCTGTTCATCCAAAAGAACTTTCTTGTTTTCATTGTCTGATTGTTTGATACATTTTTGCATTTTTGAATCTTGAAATCTGAATGACTACTTTCAAGGTAATTGTCATGGTTTATGTCTGTGTCCCCCAGGCCTCACGAGTTTGCATTGTGCATTTGTGATTGGTTCATTGTCTAGTGCTTGGATTGATGGTGTCAGTGCTCCACCCACATGGGGGTGGAGCCAGGATGTGATGTAATGGCAGGAAGAAGGTGTGTCTTGCTCTTTGCTAGTTCTGGCTTGCTGTTTGCAGCCGCCATGAACTGCGGTCCAGCCATGCCCGCCTGCCTTGGAGCCAACTTAGTACGGACTGAAACCTCCAAAAACTGTAAGAAATAAATCTTTCCTTTCCCAACTTTGGGCTTCAGGTATTTTGTCTCAGCGACGAGCAAAAAGTAACCAAGACAGTAATAATATGCAATATATTAAGTAGTGTTAATTTCCTAGTTTTTTGAAATGATATAGTATTTTTATCCTTTGTTTGTTTGTAAAATAAAAAAGTTCTAAACTGGGTGTAATGGCACATGCTTGTAATCCTGTACTCTGGAGACGGAGGTAAGAGAATCATAAATTTGAGCCAACCAGGGACTCTGAGGGACTTAGACCTTGTCTCAAAACAAAAAATAAGACTGGGTGTGATAGTGCACACCTGTAAACCAGCACTTGGGAGGCTGAAACACAAGTATTACTTCAAATTTTGAGGCCATCCTGAACTGCACAGTGAAACTTTGTCTCAAAAACAAACAAACAATAACAACAAAAAAGTAAGAAAAAGGAAAGAAGAAATGAAAGGGAGTGAGGAATATAGCTCAGTGCACAGGCCTTGTGCCATGCAATCCATGCTACTGCCGAGAGAGGGAGAGAGAGAGAGAGAGAGAGAGAGAGAGAGAGAGAGAGAGAGAGAGAGAGAGAGAGACAGAGAGAGAGAGAGAGAGAGAGAGAGACAGAGAGACAGAGACAGAGAGAGACAGAGACAGAGAGAAAGAGACAGAGAGAGAGAGAGAGAGAAAGAACCAGACTCAGTCTTGGATGTGAGTGCATTTGGAAAAGAAGAGCCTTTCAGCTTTTATTCTGTCAGCAGCTGCTGCCTCAGCTGCTATGTGCAAGGTGGATTTGCCCTTTTCCCAGCGCAGGTCCCTCGCGTGTACAGAGTTAAGCTGAGTATGTGTGATAGAGGTGTCAATGTTTACAGTAGCTGGGACAGCTCTGAGCCTCTTTTAATTAAGTCTGTGTCAGATTACGTTTCATGAGTTCTTATTGTGGAAGGAAACATTACCTAATAAAATGCTAGGAGAGCAGCAATCTCTCAGCAGACCAGAATCAAGCCTGAAGGTAATTCTGGTAAGGCTTACAGACACAGCTTTCTGCAAAGTACTGTCCCTTAGGTTGAGGTCCCAGTAGCTGACACCAAGCCAAAAGTTCAGAGACAAGTACTTTATGAAGGAAAAGTTCCAGGAGACAGTGGAGGAGGCAGGAAATGTAGGAAAGGGACTAAGCACAGGTTTGATTTTGGGTGAAGACCTAGTTTTGGTTTTGTTACAGATTTTGAGAGGCTTGGGTCTCATTCTGGACGTGGTTTCTAGGTTTTTCTGTTTTGATAAAGAATTGATCAAGACATGTGCAAATAGTAGCAAATTTTTATTAAAGACAGGAAAAGAAACAGGCTCTGCAGAATGAGTTTGTGCCAAATAAAAGTAGGAAAAGGAGTACACTCTAAAGTGTGAGGTGGGCTGCCATTCAAGAGAGAATGTAATGGCTAAAAATCCAATGTGGACTGTCTGTTTTTGAATCATTCACTACTCAGGCTGACGTTGGCTCCAAACCATCCTATGGAAAACTTGCATAAGTTCTTGTGAGATGTTTGCATGCAGGGCTTTGGGAACTGTTCTGTGGATATGTTTTGAAATATTTTCATGCCTCCTATTTCGGGCAGTTTTAGCCACACCCTATTTTCCTGTCTCAGTTTGACGTGGAGGAAAGTTCTTGGAGCTCAGACTTTGTCTCCTGGAAGAGAAAGACCTGGGCCCCTGCACTTGTGAGTCAGGGGCGTAGACCATTGGGGGACACAGATGCCCAAGATATTTCCACTCTCAGGGAAGAGGTGGCTCCAGGATCTTGGGGGCATTCCTCTGAGCATCTTGTATTTGTAAACTGTCAGCAGGAGCTGAGCATGGATGCTTATCACTTAGTTGATGAAGACAACTTCTACTACTTCAGAGACTTGCCTACATAACAGGTGATCTTTATTCTTCATGGGTCTCTTCCCTCACCCTGCTATAACCTGTCCCCCTAACACTAGGGAGCCTTTAGCCCTGTTCTTGTTCATGGCTCAGGGTCCTATGTAAGCCTCAATCATCTGGATGCTTGCTCCTTTGATACTTATTTTTGTGGGACTCATGTGTAGTTAGAATTATGTTTTTTCTGTTAATCATCCTAGGTCACTTTAATTATGGAGCAGGAACAGTCCCTAGCAGGATAGAATAGAAGGTCAGTTTCCTCTCTTGGTTGTAGGATTTCACTAAGGAGGGGAACAGATGACAGGTGAGATGGTCAAGAAGCTGAGGATACTCCCCTGGGCCTTCTGTTGAGCATGCAAAGATAACTTGTGATTAAGTGAACATTCCCTGCCCTCCAGGGCTATGGTTATGCATGCAATGAGGGGCTGGTGTGGTGCCAGCCCAGGCAGGCCCAGGAGAACTTCTGGGGTTGAACACAGGATTTAGTTTAATTCTCTGTGGTCAGATGCCTCTCAGCAGCTGGTTCATTTATCTTTAATGAGTCTACATTTTTCTACTGTGCACTTTGCCCAAGTGACTTTATAAAACTGAGGATTCAGCCTTAGGTGTGAATCTGAAACCAGTCTCATGTTTTATGTAGTTCTAGTCTTTGTAGTGGATCAGTGCAAGCTCATTGGGTAGGGTCTGAGGAGATTCTCAAAAAGAGAACCTAAACTCACCCTGCTCACAGACTCTTTGTTGGGTTGGTGACTTGTATCTCAGAGAAAAGGGATTTACTGGGAGAAATCAGAGAGAGAAGGGAAGGGAAGGGAAGGGAAGGGAGGGGAAGGGAGGGAAGGGGAGGGGAAGGGAGGGAAGGGGAGGGGAGGGGAGGGGAGGGGAGGGGAACGGAGGGGAGGGGAGGGAAGGGAAAGTGTTAGAAGTTTGACTGAGAGACTCAACATGGAGCAAGGATTCTTACTTTGTAAATATCCTCAGTGTGTCCAAGAGGAAGGCACAGAGATTTTGTGAGTGTGTGTGTGTGTGTGTGTGTGTGTGTGTGTGTGTTGGTCTGTGTACAATATAAAGGAGGAGGCAAAGCTTGTTTCCCCATTTTTCTCTGGCTGCTGCCTTGAAGTGTTGCCCCAGTGCTGTGCCACCCTGCCTTGGCGCCAGCTGATTATAGACTGAAACATCCACAAAGAGTGAGCTAAATAAACCTTTCCTTCCTTTATTTTGGGTGTTGAGTGTTTTGTTCCTGCAACAAGAGAAAACAAACCAAGACAGAAGAGCAGAGAGAAGGCAAAGAAAAGAAGAGACAGAAGACATTCTTTCTTGGAACTGGGAATACACAATTCTCTTGATGGTGCGGAAACCCCAGGATAAGTCGGTACAACCCTCAGAAAAGTACCATCCATATTACATGGATAATTTAAGCATTCTTTGATTTCTTTTAACCTGTTCCTTTACCTTAGAGTTATGTTCTTTACCTTCTTAAGCCTAAGCCAATTTATGGACTTCCAGTTCTTTAAGGAATTTTGGGTGTGTTGGGTCTGAAAGAAAAGACTAAATTAACCAAGGGAAGGCTGATAGGGAGAGTCTTGGGTAACTTTAACTGGGTCTCAAAAGTTGTACTCTTTTCAAAAATACAATTTTATTTTGGCAGGGAGAAGTTACTCCCTTCAGGACAGGAAGCAAAAGCAAAAGAAGAGGCCAAGTTTCCACTCTTCCCTTTGGGAGGACATACCTCTAGGGACCCACCAAGCCCTGTCCTCTATAAGTATCACCACGTTTGGACCCAGCCTGGCACTTATTGAGGGGGACCTCAGCATCCAAACCATACATATGGCAGCCACACAAATGACAAGTTGCTGATCAGCGACTGTGAGCCAGTTTTCCTCCTCTGCTTTCAGGCTGTTCTCCCACATTCCTGTTGGAAGCTACTGCCTCCTCGCTTGGAGGCATAGACCCATTTGCTCAGTTCTGCCTGCCTCAGCTAGACTGTTTTATTAAAGTCTTCCACACCTCCCACAATTTGTGTTTCTCTCATTGAGTCATTCTGATCTCCAGCTGTGCTAACATATGGCACGGAAAATGCTGACCTTAATCATGTGTTCAGGAGCTGCTGAATGGCGGTTCCTATCATGGAGGCAAAGCCTGACAGAACACAGTGTGATTGCAGAAGCAAAAATATTGAAATGCATTCATTTTTCTCTGACTATTGCAATATGTAAACAGATGGCATGCTAGAAGAACTTCAAAAGGAAACTACAATGATATTTTTCATTTAAATAGTACAGTACCCCTCTCTAAGGAGACAGTTACTTTGCTTTGTAGGACTATTAATTTTATGATCAGAGGCCAGGAGCAGGGAGGATAATTTGTCAGTTTTATTTTCATTATCAAATTTATAGGAGAAAAAGAAAATTTACATAAACTTATATTAACACTTTTTTATTTTAGCATTTTGATGTGTTTTTTTCTAACCTTTTGTTTTCTTTATGCATAGAGTTAAATCTAATTTGGTTCTAGGCTGTATATATAATTTTATATTATCCCATTCTTCATTATTATGTTATGATATTATATAGTATAATTTCCCTCATATTATTATGTTATTTTATAACCATTTAACAAATTAAAATGGATAAGTATAACAGTTAGTTTTATTGTGTCCCTGTTTTGGACATTTGTATTGTTCTCCTTGCATTGTTATTCTTAACATCTTTGTGCCAATAGTTCTTGTGCATTTAGAATTAATTTTTTTAGGAGAAATTTCCAGAGTAGAAGTTAGAAGTATCTTTAAGAACTATTTCTAAGATAACAATATGCAATACATTAACTAGTGTCAATTTCTTTTTTAAAAAATTCTGCATTATATTTATACTTTTTTCTGTTTTGCTTTTCTAAAATAAAAAAAAAATTTAACAAAGAACTATTGCCAAATTGTTTCTCAGCATTAGCTCACTTTTCCTTCTTGGGGCCGTAGTAGGAGAGTGGTAGTTTAAGCCCATCTTCTTCACCTTCATGGCATTGGCTGAGGTTAGAAGTGGCTGATGCCGGAAGGTTTAAGTTCAAGAATAAAGCTGAGCTAGAAGAGAAGATCCAAACTGTCTCCTACCTCTGTGGTGGTAATGGCACAAGGCAGGAAACTTACCTTAGTGAAGGGAAAATTGAGGCATGTAACCTCTTCTTAGAGATAGGATCACGGCAATGAAAAAGAACTTTAAGAAACTTAAAAAGGAGATTGCTTCCTACACCTTGTTTTCCAGCCTACATCAAGGGAAATGGTCGTAAATTTTTCTTCAGAGAGACCTGCAAGTGAATAAATGCTAACCAAGTTCTTTGGGACCTAAGTTATTCAAAATTTTCTAAAACTGGTTGCATAGCTGATATTTGGAAGGGAAGCCCTGATCTCCAGGGAGAGGTGCCTGGCTGGCAGTGTAATAGTGTGTGTTGTGACAGTTCCCTAGCAGAGAAGGAGGTGGGGATAGGGCAGCTTTTTTTGAAGGACTGAGGTTGGTTGGCTCATCAGGAAGCCAGTCTGTAAGAGCCACTAGGAAGTGAATAAATAGGTATATGTGTGAGCAGTGGTGACCAGTACTTCACAAGTGTTGAACTCAGCTGCAGCATAGTTAGTAATTACTGTTATTGCTAAATCATCTTTGTACTTGTTTTGCGCTAGTTTTTGTGTCTGCTGGTGGCTTCTGATTTATCTTGGCTAGAAGGAGAATCATCCTGGAAAGGGAGAGGTCTAGTGGAGGGGTCCTTACTTTCTTGTTCATTCATTGTGTTCATTATGAACCAGGCACAACAAATATGGTTCACAAAAAGACAGACAAAATCCTTTCCTCTCCTGCTCTTTCTCCAGCTCATCCTGTATTGGTGCGAGGACCCTCAGTGTTAAGGAGGTTACATGAGAGTCAGGTGCTGATAGTTCCAGCAGGGTTGGCCTCATGCATTTATGATGGTGCAGTTAACATGGCCCTGCGTCCTGTTAGCGCCATCTTGAAATTCATAATAATTTTGTCTTTGAATTTGTGTTTTATAAGTGAAGTCTTTGATTCATTTTGATTTGATTTTAACACAAGTTAAGAGTTGGGGATCTTCTGAGAGTTTAGGCAATTACACTGAAGATGACAAGACTATGATACCCATTCTGGCTTGATTACTACCTGTTTTTGAAGTTTTATACTACATACAAAATTGTGTTTTTATTAATACTGTTATGTACTATATATTCAATTATACTAGGTCTGATGATATAGCCAATTCTATTGAAGATAACAAGAGACAACACAGTAACCATGGTAGAACCCCTTGTACAGTGGTCTTATATGTCTTTTTTGATTCATGTGTTTATAGGAATATTTTGTTTTGTCTTGCTTTGTTTTGTTTCTCTTTCTAATACAGAGGGAATAGAAATACATGTTAAGACTCATGCATGTGTAGAATCTATAAACAGTTTATGAGAACTGATCTTATGACACAAGATGAAATGAACAAATACTTTGAAGAAAGAGACACTATAGTACCCAGTGCTGATCCAGGAGTATCATAATGTGAAACCTAGCAATACTATTATTCTTTGCTCAGTGTGATTTTTTTTGTTGAACAGAACTGGTTGCAGTCTCGCTGTTTGAAACCTCACTTTATATGCTCCAATTTTGTATCTTGAATAACTATTTGTAAGAGGACAATATGTAAATATCAACTAGTGATTTCTTAGTTTATTCTTTCTTTTAAAGTATGTATTATTTCTACTCATTTTCTGTTTGTTTAGTCGTTCTTTAAATAAAATTTTAAAAAAAGAGCAAAGGGAGGGAAAGGTGGAAACTACTGTTAATTTCTTATTGTGTTATCTTGAATAATTATTGATTTCTTATTGATGCACAGGAATGTTATTAAGATTTGTATTCTGCTACATGGTTTTTGGCTGTTATATATATAGGATCATATATATATATATATATATATATATTCATATATATATATAAATGGGGATAATTTGACTTCTTCCTTTCCTATTTGTATCCTTTTTATTTCTTTTTCTTGCCCCAATGTTCTGAGTATAGTTTTCAATACTTTATTGAATAGGAATATTAAGAGTAGCTACTCTTTTTAAAAAATCTTTTTGAGACAGTGTTTTACTATGCAATTCAGGCTGGCACTAAACTCACTTTGTAGTCTAGGCTGGTCTCAAACTTGCAGCAATCTTCCTGCCTCAGTCTCCTGAATGCTGGAATTATAGCTGTGCACCACTATGCCTAGATCAAGAGTAGATACTCTTGGACCATTCATGATTTTAGAGGAAATCTGTCAGTTTTCCATCATCCAGTATGATGTTGGTTGTGGATTTATCATATGTCATTTTATCATTTTGAGGGTAAGGTCCTACTGTATCAGTCTTTTTAATTATGAAGGGATATTGGATTTTATTGAAAAAATTTTCTATATGTATTTTGAGATTATCATATGATTTTAACCTCAGTTCTATTTTTTTGGTGTCTGTAGGTTGTACCATCCTTGTATCTCTGAAATGAAGCTGAATTAGTTATGATAAATTATCTTTGTGGTGAGTTGCTGGATTCTGTTTGCAAGTACTTTCTTGAAGATGTTTATATCTGTTCATGAAGGATATTGGCCTGAGGTTTTCTTTTTTTGTTGAGTCTTTATCTTATTTTGGTACCAAGATAATACTAGCTCCAGTGGCTCAATTTGGAAGCATTCTTTCTCTTTCAATTACATGTAAACATCTGAGGAGTATTTGCATTAGTTTTTCCCTAAAGTTTTGATAAAATTTAGATGTAAATGATCATTCAGTCCTGGATTTTTGTGGTTGGGTAGATTTTTTATTACTGTATCAATTTCATTGCTTGTTATTGATTATTTTAGTATCCTTAATGGCACATTTCCCAAGCTTTTTGAACAGGCAGTGGGGGAGAGGGTGGCACTCTGCATCTCTGTGGAACATTTTTTGGGTGGGATTTAAATAGGTTAACATATTCAGATATGTTGAAGGCAGGCAAAATGAAACATTGGCACAAACAGCAAGAACTCTAGCTATATCACTAGACTCACTTCCTATTTCCCTTCCTTCTGTCACTGGAAACCACTAATCTATTTGTGTTTCAATCAGTTCCTTTTGGAACACTTTATGTAGATAAAATTACATAAGATGTGGTCACTTGTGACAGATTTATTTCCCTTAGTGTTCAATTTTAAGGTTCAACTACATTTGGGCATTTTTCAGCACTTAATTCATTTTTTTATGGATGAGTAATATTCTGATATATGGATATGCCACATTTTTTGTCACCCATTAAGTAGCCAGTGGATATTTGGGTTGTTCCTACTTCCTGGCCATTATAAATAATTTTGCTATGAAAGGTTACACCAAGTATTTTGATTTCTCTTGGGTAGATACCTAAGAAAAAAATCACTAGTTATATAGCAACTATATGGGTCATCACTGGAGGAACTGCCAGATTTTTCCCAAAGTGGCTGTGTAATTTACAACCTCATTAGTAATGCATAAGAATTCCAATTTCACCATGCCAGGTCAATATGTATTATTGTCTGTTTTTTTATTTTAGCCATCTAATGAGTGTGAGGTGGTATCTTTACACGTACATAACACATCTTAATTCTTTTTTCATTCATTTTCTCCCATTCCTACTTCTTCCACTTCTTGATATCCTTTTGCAGAGCATGGAAGTTTTCCCTATACAGGTCTTTCATTTCCTTGGTTAGGTTAATTCTTAAAAATGTAATTTTTCTTGACGTTATTGTAAATGTTATTGTTTTCCTAATTTTTTCCCAGTTAGTTTATAATTGGTCTATAGAGATTATGTTAATCTTTGTGTCTTGCTACATTGCTGAATAAAGATGAATATTCTAGGAATCTTTTGGTGAATTTTTTGGTTCTTCTATGTAAAGTATTATGCCATCTGCAAATAATGATAATTTAACTTCTGCTTTTCCTATGCATATCCATTTTTGTTTTTCCACTTGGCTGATTATTCTGAATTTTTTTGAGTATTGAATAGGAATGGTGATAATGAATATTCTTATCCTGTTCCTGATTTTAGAGAGAAGACAGTTTTTCCTCACTTAATATGATGTTAGCAATTATAATTGACTTATCAGATGGAGATAAGGTTTATCTGCACTTATTTTTTCAGTTTTGTTAAAATCATGGATAGATGTTTAATGTTTAATAGATGTCAAATACTTTTTTCTGGGATTGTGGGGGAGGGGAACAAGAAGCCAAGCCCTCGCTGCAAGTCAGCACCATGTGTGGGTCACTGCAGGGAGAACCAGACACCAGCCATTTCCAGGGGCTGGTGCCATTTCTGAGCTGTGTGGGATGAGAACAAGAAGCCACACCCTTCCTGTGAGTCAGTGCCATGTGTGGGCTGCTGGAGAGAGAACTAGATGCCAGCCTTTTCCCATGAGTCAGTGCCATTCACAGATAGTAGGGGATGAGAACAAGGAGCCAAGCCTTCCCTGTGAGTTGGTGCCATGCATGGACCACTGTGGGGAGAACTAGATGCCAGCATGTTCTGCCATATGGAGTGGGTGACAGGAAAAGCCAAGACCCACACCCCCACCCAAGTGACCAGCTGATCTAGAGAAACATAGGCTGCAATGATAGCTATTGGAGTAAAATAAAACTTAATGCTTGTAGTATTTAGCATTTCACTGACTTTGCAGGCCTAAAACTGGTAGTGTGGTCATCTATTCAGAGAATAACAATACACAATGTAGCATATATGGGGACTCTCCTTTTGAAGGTGGTAGCCATTGTTAATTCCCTATTATTTTGTTTTGAAGTCCTGTAGTATTGTCATTGTTTTGTTTGGTTGGGGTTCATTCTGCTTTGCCTTGTTTATTATATCCAGTAATATGGACAGCTATTTCAAAGATAACAAGATACGTGGTAGCCATTTTGGATTTACTATTATATTGTTTTGAAGTCCTTTATCACATTCATTGTTTTATTTTTATTAGTTCTATTCTGTTTTGTTTGATTTTTACTATGTCTGAAGTTATGGGCAGCTATTTTGAAGATAACAAGAAGGTTATGGCAACCATTATTGTTTTAGTATTATGAAGTCCTGTATCACACTGTTTTGTTTTGATTGGCTTTATTCAGTTTATTTTGCTTAGTTTTATTCTCTTTAAAATAAAAATTATGAAAAAAGACATCTTTCTGCATCTATTGAAATAATCATGTGATTTTTTCCTTTCTCCTACTTATGTGATGTATTACATTTATTGATTTTCATATGCTGAACTATAATTGTATCCCTGTAATGCATCCTATTTGATCATGATGTATTATATTTTAGATAATTTTGTTGCCAGTACCTTGTTGAAGATTTTTCCATCTGTGTTTGTTAGAGATATTGGCCAGTATTTGTCTTTTTTGGGTGAGTCTTTGAATGGTTTTATAATGACTTTGGGAATATCCCTTCATTTTAATATCATTAAAGAGTTTGAGGAGTGTTGGTGTTAGATGTTCCTAAAGTTATTACAGAATTCAGCAGTGAATCCATTAGGACATGGCTTGTTTTAGTTGATAGGTATTTTAAATTACTGTTTTAATTTCATTGCCTGTTATAGGATTATTCAGGTTTTAAAAAGTATCTTCTTGGTTCAGTTTTGATAATTCATATGTACATCTAGGAATCTATCCTTTTCTTCTGAATTGTCTAATTTATTGGATTACAGATTTTAAAGGAATTACTGAAGTCTTCTGGATGTCAGGTGTGTCTGTTATGGTTTTGCCTTTTTCACTTCTAATTGGATTCAAGTTTTTTTTTTAAAGATAGGTTTATCTATTTTGATTAGTTTTTCAAAAAATCAGCTCTTTGATTCATTAATTCGTTGTATTTCATTTTCAGTCTCAATTTCATGAATTTTGCCTCTCATCTTTATAGTTTTTTTCCTTGTTCTAGCTGTGGAATGAGATTGTCCTTGTTTTTGTAACACCTTGGCATGCATCATTAGGTGTGATCTTTTATGTCCCATAGTGTTATTTATTTGAGCTCACTCTGTTTTTCTGTTGTGGGCATTTATAGATCTAATTTTTTCTCTTAAGATTGCTTTTTTTATGTCCTGTTGGTTTTGAGATGCTTAATGGTATTTTCATGTGATAATAATCAGATTTCTTTCTTGAGTTATTCTATGACCCTATGATTACTCATGAATGTATTGTTCAGTTTCCATGTATTTGAACACATGGTTTTTGTGTTTTATTTTGTCATCAATTTCTAATTTTATTATGCAATGATTTGATAATCTGTATTGGATAATTTTGATTGTTTTTGTATTTACATGAGCATGCTTTATAGGCTAATGTGTGGTACATTTTGGGAAAAGTTCTGTGTTCTGCTGAGAAGAATGTATATTTTGTTGTTTTTGGCATAAAACTGTAGATGTCTATTAAGTCCATTGGTTCAATGGCCTGGTTTGATTCTGATATTCTTTGGTTGAATTTTCATCTGTTGATACATTTGTGACAGTGAAGTATTAAGACCCCTAATTATAATTGTGTTGAATTGTGTGATCTTTTACGTCCCATAGTGTTTGTATTACGGTGGTATATGCACCTGAGTTTGGTGTACATATGTTTATAATTGTTATCACTTCCTGTTGAATTATTCCCTTAACCAATATTTTGTGATATTCTCTGCTGGTTCAATCAGTTTTGACTCAAAAGTCCACTTTTTCTGAAAATAAGAATGCTATGCCTGCCTATTTTGGTGCTCCGATTGCATGGAATATTGTTTTCTCTCTTTCATTTACTTTTAAGTCTTCAAATTTCTTTTTGGATTAAAACCCAAGGGGCATCATAAAACCAAGTGGATCCATCCCTTACTTTTCTACTGTAAATTTGTACTTTAATATTATACTTACTGGCTGTGTGTCTCAGTATTTTTCCCTGAAAGATACAGAAAGCTATCTATATGTTTATCCACTTGGTGTGATGAATGGCAAGGAGTGTGTACATGTGCAAAAGTGTTAAAACAGGATTTGTACCCACCATATAATCCTACTCACTGGTTTTATGTATATTTACCTAGGTACTACCACTCAGGGTCCAATAGACCTATACCACCCCAGGATTTGTTAAAAAAAAGTTTAAAAAATTTTTTTCTGGTAGAAGTGGCCTAATTCAGTACAATTGCACATGGTAAACCAAATTTACAAGTTTCGGAGGTGGTCAAAAGTGAATCATCAGCCCTTTCCATGAGCTAGTAGCAGCCATGGACTGAGACAAAAAACAGAAAGCCAATTTATACTTCCCATGAGCCAGCAGTAACTGTGTGCTGGGAGGAGAAACAGGAAGTACGCTTCCCATGAGCCAGAGGCAGCCTTGGGCTAGGAGGAGAATCAGGAAGCCAATTTACCTTTCCTATGAGCCAGCCAGTGCATAGACTGGAAGAGGCGAGCATCCACAAAGTAGCCAGCTGATTCAAAGGAACACAGACTAGTTGATAGCAACTGAGGTACAAAAATAACTTAATATTTGTGTTGTTTTGATTGACTTTTCAGGACTAAAGGTAGTAGTCTGAGCATATATTTAAAGGATAGCAATACACAAAAGCAACTATGAGTGATTTCATTCTGTCTTATTTTTGAAATCCAATATTATTCTTGCTGTTTTGTTTTGCTCTGTTTTATTGTTTTATTTTATTGAATGTTTTGTTTGTTTGGACACCATTATAAAGTGGCTCTGAGCAGAATTTAAAATTAACTAATTGGCTTTTTATGTTTATCTGTGAGTGTGTCCTAGGCCTAGGCCCCTTGCCTGGCAATGGGAGCTGATGCATTGTAAGTGAATCTCTGTAAACTTCTGGTCCTGGTTGAGCCTGTGATGTTAGAGATACCTCAAAAGGAAGGATAAGGCCACAGCTGAGGACATCTGGCTCCAATTCCAATTAAGTAGATAGAGACTCCAGCTGCAGGCATCTACTCCTGTAGTCTCACTCCTACCATAAATGTCATCATGGAGATAAGACAGTTCTCCTAAATTGGCATAATTTACTAGTTGGGGAAGTCTTTGAAATGACTCCAAAGGTCCTGCTCATTTCCTGCTCTTTCCCCAGTCACCTCTTTGTTGGAAAGTGTAATAAGTACAGGCAGCCCAGAGATGCTCTTTGTCTTAGTCCAAAGAGTCAAGAGCTCTGCAGAGGGTTTTGATTTTCCTGGAGCCCTAAAATCATACCACTTATCTCATTTATTTATGTGTCACACTCATTTGGGAGATTGGGGACCTAGGCCAGACCCAGATAGGTTTTATTCTGTTCTGTTTTGTTTGGTTTTATTATGTCTGTTGGTATGGCAGCAATTTTGCAGATAACAAGAGGCATTATGGTAGCAACTGTTGATTTCCTACTATCCTGTTTTGAATTCCTGTATCACTTTCACTGTTTTGTTTTGATTGACTTTATTTTGTTTGGTTTTATTATCTTAAAGAAGTAAATCATCAGATTACTCATACCTGGATGATGATGATGATCTATTAAGGAAAGAACTTGTTTTAATAACAGAATAGTGGTGTGGGTGGATGATTATGATGATGATGATGATGATGATGATGATGAAGAAGATGACTTTTACATTGGCCATGGGAGCCAAAATTCCTCTAACAATGACATGGAGCAAGTATTGCTGATAAAGGCACAGGAAATGCAGACATTCCTTATTCAGAAGTCAAAGAAAGCAGCATATTTGACTAGTTGAAATGTTGCAAAATGGCCATGCAACCAAATGGAATAATCCAGTGCTAGAACTAGGTCCAAAAATATACTGAAGGTCTTGTCAGGGATGAAATTTATAGTGCCAGCACTGCCATTCAGTTTTAGAAATTATAACAGATGAAATTCCGAAAATGTTGAAATGTGAGATACACAAAGGCTGAAATGCATGTAAAATGTTCTGTATGCACCAACAGTCATTTTCATATATATATCCTTTTTTTGGTCCTGGGGATCAAACTCAGGACCTTGTGGTTGCCATGCAGGCGCTTATGCTACTGAGCTAAATCCTCAGCCCCCTTATAATGAAATCTTATGAGCTGTACTGAAACTATTCATAGGTCTTCTGTTATTTGCACAGCAGGGGAAAATAAAAATGTTTCTGCCCAGAAAAATACACAAAATATTGTGAAGCACATAGCTGACCTGACAGGTGAACAGGTTTATGCAGCATTCCAAAGACCTACTATAATAGGAATACCAGAAAGATGTCAGCTGAGTCCTACAAAAAGTACAGGAAAACAAAACATATGTGATATCAGTGTAAGTGATGCTTTTGAATGGAACATGAAATTGTCATATGTGAACACTATCTTGGGTGTGACAGTTGAAGCAAAGTTCATTTCTGTGGTAGATCTTTGTTTGTATTTACACTGTAGTTCATATATGTTTTTATTATTGATGTTATCTTTTAGGTTTTGTAAGCTAGTAAAGCTTACAAATGTCAATTTGCTGATACAAATGTCATTTGCTGATATGAAAATGTCAATGTCTATTCTAAACATTCATTACATATATTATATTATATTTTATTTTATTGATATGTTAAGTGCATGTTGTATAGTATAGTAGGAAGCTCCTGACAAAACTGGAAGAGAGGTGAAAAGAATTGTCTGCCACACAGGAAAGAAAGCTGAGCACATGTACTCTCAGTGTAAGCAAGATGTGTGCATGGAACATGCAGTTTTCATGTGTGAAGACTGCTTTGGATGTGACAGTTGAAACAGACTTTCTGTGGCAGATTTTTTTTGTATATACATTGTAGTTCACAAAGGTTTTTATTTTTGATATTTTCATAGGCTTTATAAGCAAGTACACAGTTGATTTGAAAATGTTGATTTTTTTTCTAATTGCTCAATATATGTTGGAGAGCATTGAAGCTGAATAGGCATGCAGGGCTGTGGCGTGTGACCTGGGCACGATTGAACTGAGGAGGAGACACCTCAAGGAACAAGATGGGCCACAGCTGAGGCCATCTGGAGACTTTCTGGATAGTTTTCCTTAATTGGCATCATCTGTTGTTCTGAGGGATCCTTGAACCCTTCCCAAGATCCTGCTCAGGTTTCTTGCATTTTCCACTTAACCACTTGCTTGTTCTGATTAAATATGGGCTGTCCAAGGTCCATCAGCCAGTCAGCTAGCAGAGTTATGAGCTCTGCCAAGGATTTCACTTCTCCTGCAGCCCTAAACATCATGCTGTTTGCCTCACTCCTTTGAGCCTTCAAAGTGCATCCATTTGGGGAACTGGGGTCTAGGCACAGACCCCAACAGCCTGGCACCGAAACAGGGAGTCGACAGTGGAGATGTCTGCTGTGGAGGGTGACTTACCTTTGCTGTGTTTCTGGGCTGGAACATGTCCCTGACGCACATTTGCTTCATTTTACCTCATTTTCTTTGGAAAATAGCTTCATCAGGTAAGTTGTGGAGAATCCCTGAAGTACAGCAGAACCACAAAGCAGAACTACTTTTCCTTCTTAGGAAGGTGGGCCATGTCTCCTACGAGGATGGTGTGGTGCAACTCTTGTTGGAAACTCATCATCATTGTCCTTGGTATCCTGAGGGGAGTATGTTCAGTGTGGAGGAATGGGGCAGGATAGGCAAACTGCTACACGAGAAGCTTTGAGCCCCTGTTCTGTCTTTCATACATGGTGTCTTTGCTGGGATGCTGTGACAACATTTGGGAGGTGGGCAGATGGAACACTGCATGGTTGGCTTCCTGATTTTCCTGGGTGTCCTGCTGCTTCTATGCCTCCCTCATATGCTTCTCCCCCATTGCCACTACCACTGCAAGATCAAGTCCTGTAAAACCTCTGGGCAACTTCCTACCAGTTCGAACTCCCATGCAAAAGCTAGTCCAAGAAGCTAAACAACATGGGGAATTAATTGCTAGTCCTGTTTTGTGTCAACAAGGACAAAAGCCCCTCTTTGAAGGCTTGTAATACCTTCAAAGAGTTAAAAAGAGCTGTCAAGGAATACAGACTTAAAAGTACTTTTGTAATTGGCATTATTGAAAATATCAGACACAGTTATGAGATGGCCCCTCCCGATTGGAAAGCCTTAGTACGTACTATTATTACTCCAACCCAATATCAGATGTGGCTCCAAGACTGCAATGATGCTGTGGACACACAGGCTATAAATTAGATTGCAGTATTTCTGTAGGAGTTACTGAATTATAGGGAGAGGGAGCTTTTTCAGATATTCGCCAACAAGTTCATTGCCACTCCCAGGCTTATGCTTAAGTGGCTTTAAAAGCTTGGAAAAGAATCCCTGAGGCAGCTGATGCTCAAAGTCCCTTTAGTACTATTAAACAGGAGGCCACTCAATCTTTCCTTATCTTTATAGATAGATTAAATAAAGCCACGGAATGCCAGCCATGTGGACAATACAGCATCAGCCTCTATCTTGTTAAAGCAGTTAACATAAGAAAATGCAAACCAAGATTGCAAAAATGTTTTAAAAGATATTTATATGAAACCTGCTACTACCTTGGAAATGCTGGGTATGTTTTATAAGGTTCCTACTACTTTTCATGGTCCTTTACCTCCTGGGACAAGTGGCCAGGTTCTTCCCTACTCACATGCTTCAGAAGGAGGCATTTTTTGATTCCCTGATTATACAGGGATATTGTTTCAATTGTGATCTCTTTTACCCATTCAACTAAACATTTCTGAGTCGGTAGCTCAACTAATTGTCTTGCTTTATGTCTCATCTGAAGCTCATGATGTTACTCATGGAAATCAGGGATTTGGCGCTACTGTGGTGACTGCAGCTATTCCCCTGGGGAATGAAAGCCCAAGCTTCTCTTTAACTATTGACATTTCCTTTTCAGGTTTGCTAGAAACAGATGCTGCTGATGTGATCTCTGACTCTTCTCTACAGCAGACCCTTCAGAGCATTGTTCACACATTTACCACAGATATGGTGGATCTGTTGTAACCTATATTAAAAACAAAAAAACAAAAAAACAAAAAAACCCTCCTAAATCTCCTGGGAGGCAAGAGAAAGATCAAAGGTAACTCTAAGAGCAGAACAGGATGTCTTCCTAATCTAAACTTGCTTGTTAGCCCACCTGAACCTTGCCTTCCCAACAAATGTAACCACTGTGTTCCTGTTCTGTAGTGCGCCTCAACCCCCACCCCCCTGCATTGTGAGACCTGCAGCTGTTTGTGGTTTTACAGGATGAAAACCCTGCCCTTTAGCTGTTGGGTGGGCACTCTTTCATATTGGCTACTGGAGGCTGCGTCGCCAGGCCTGTGCTTTAATAATTTTTTTCTTTCCAAATTATTTTCTCTGGTTCCTTCATATCTTGGGAAGCAGACCACCACAGTTCGAGTCCTGAAGGACTGCCCTCTTCCCTTACTCATTTTTCATTCAGCCCCTTTGCCCACAGGGGCTCTTGTTGCCATCTAGAGCAGCAAGGTATTTATTAAATGGTTACATTTACCCCATATGCCTGGCAATACTTTATTTCTACTTTCTCCCTTAAAACTGACAATGGTGCAGCCTGCACCTCACAGGCTTTTGCTTCCTTTTGTTCCACATGGCAAATTCTTTGTGTAACTGGTATTCCCTATAATCCCACTGGTCAAGCTATCATTGAATGAGCTCATCATACACTCACAACTCTTTAAACAAAAGAGAAAAATGCACCTCTGCACAGATTTCTTCTATTCTGTCCATGATGCTATTTAATTTAAATCATTTGTCTTCCCAACAAGGCTTTCTTCTTCATTGATTCAAATACATTTTCTCTGGGATGAACCTCTGCCTAAATCTTTTGTATTGTACAAAACACCCCCAAATCTAGGTGGGCAGGGGGCAGCTCCTCTGCTGACCTGGGAAAGAGGATATGCCTCCGTGTTATCCCCAACTCATCCTGTGTAGATTTCTGCTCATTGTGTTTGCCCTGTGATTTGGCACCATGGGCTACACAGTCTAGTTCCACAGTTTTGCCCTCTCCCTGAATCAAGTCTGGCTGCCTCAGATCCTTTTATATGAGATCTCTGCTAATCTGACTGGTCAATTATAGTTGTAGATTCTAAATTTGCAAGAAGTTACTGTAATTTGGTTTGGTTAAGGATATTTGAGTGCACTCTGATTTTGTAAGATGTTGGTCTTTGTATTGGTTATCCATCTGTCCAATCTGTTTGTGAGCAGTTGTTAGGAGTTTCTGAGCTTGTGATCACTCATATGTGTGGAGCAAAAAGCCCAAGTGCCCATACAAAACTGCCCAAGTGGCATGGAACACCTGGGAAATGCCCTGAGAGCACAGGGTGTAGGAGGTGAGCTAGCTTAGCAAAGGGGCATAGGTACAAGTACATGAGCAGCCTCTAGGGGGAACTTCAAGAGTTCTCACAGACCCCAACAAGCTGTGTGCTTGTTTCTATGTTTGTTTGAATCTGTACAGCTCATCTGTCTACATTTGTCCATTTGTTTGCTCTGTGAACGGCTGTTCCTTCTATTTTGAACTTAATAGTTTTTCTCTTTTTCCCTTTTCCTTCTGCATTTTTGGATTGTTTAATCAAAGATTTGTTTTGGTTGTGAATTTACAAAGCATGCCACCGTAGTTGCTGGCTGGTCCAAATGACACAAAGATTGGGTATATTAGTGTAATATGTTATTTATCATAGACTTGAAAGTCTCATTATTTAGAGGAAAAGTTCCCCTTTCCTCTAAATAATGAGAAAATAATAATAAAGGAAAAGAAA
The DNA here is from genome assembly GCF_034190915.1 of Cavia porcellus. NCBI lineage: Eukaryota > Metazoa > Chordata > Mammalia > Rodentia > Caviidae > Cavia > Cavia porcellus. The sequence continues at coordinate 93,150,911 of NW_026947485.1, forward strand.
AATAATATTATTAGGATGAAATAACAAAATCCCTTGGGGTTGGGATTGCTAGACAGGACTCTGATAAATCAGAAAGTAGCTGACTGGTAACATTTTTAACCACTTCTTGATTATTGATTGGAGAACGCAATAATCTCCAAGGAGGTCTTGTAAGGAACACTCCAGCTAAAAGTTATAAAATAAATTGTTGTTATATATGCACATTGGTCATTATCCAAAGGAAATAATACAATAAGTTTTTGTTTTGAAAATTCCTGTGCAAAGGTCTCATATGCCCATGACAGTTGATTGTATCAACTTCATGACGTATCAGATATATTCATGATTCTGAATGCATAAGTCTCTTAGGTTGTAAAACGAATTACTATGGTAATAGACTTCTGTTTCTTGTACAGACTTCTGCTGGTACTAAAGACTTGTGAGATCCACATTCTGTTAAAGGTCAATTAGTTGGATAGAAACTTTTTGTATACTAAGTAAGGGTTGATTCACTAAAAGGAATATATTATGTCAAAAAGGAAATTCAGATTATTGTAGGAATGTCATGATTGTCATGATATAATAATATGTAAGGTTTTAATTCCTGATTTACTATGTAAAATATGTAACTGTTAATGCTGTAGGTATTCAATAAATATCCATGAATATTAGAAAATAGGTTTCAATAAATGTTCTAGAATGCTTCGTGTTTATATAATGTTGGTCTGTACCTAGACCTTCAATCTCCCAAATGGGTGCATGACAAAGGCTCAAACGAGTGAGACACATGGCATGGCCTTTAGGGCTACAGGAGGAATGAGATCCTTGGCAGAGCTCATAACTCTGCTAGCTGGTCAGTCACCTGGTGCTAGGCAGCCCATATTTAATTAGAACAAGGAAGGAGTTAAGTGAACAATGGAGGAAACCTGAACAGGATCTTGGGAGAGGTTCAAGGATCCCTCAGAGCAACAGACAATGCTAATTAAGGAAAACTGTCCGGAAAGTCTCTAGATGGCATCATATGTGGCCTATCTTGCCCCTTGAATTGTCTCCTCATTCTCAACTCAATAATGCCTGGGCCTCTCCATACCCCTGCATGTGTATTCAGCTTCAGTGCTCTCCAAAAATATAAGGTGGTAATGTTAAGCTTACTGCCTCTAATATACTGTATTGTTGTCCATATTTTCTTCTGGATGTTTGACAGCTGAGATTTAGATACCAAAAATTAGACAAATGAATGGGCTAAAGGGAGAGCCAATATTTTGGCCCCAGTCCTTCAAGGTCAGTGGGGACCCAGGACATGAGAGAACCTCTCCTTGTGTCATCCTCAGATTGAGTCTCTGGTCTTTTGATAAAGAAGATTATGAGACCACAGAGGAAAGTGATCTTTAGTGTATGGTGTGCCTAGGAGAAAAATCTCCCAAGCTTTCATGGAAAGAAACTTGGTCAAGCGATGGCTGTGACTTATCCAGATGGCTGACACCAACAGAAGAGCTGAGAGGTCATGTGTATTGTTCTAAGATAACTCCTGAGGAGACTTACTTGACCTTGATAGTAAGAAATTGTATTTAATTCAGGTCTCATCTTAGCTTGGTCTTGAACCTCCTGCAGAAAACTATGGCCTCTGAAGGTATAATACAATGTAGAATTTTGGCTGTAGGGGTAGCTTGGATCACTAACACCCTCTGACAATTGCTGGTTATGCTGGTAACTGACTACTGTTATGAATTGATGGACTATGTGGAATTCAAATTGTGAGAGTTCTCTTAACACAACTTCTCCAGCTTTAGCTGGCCACCCATCCTGCATATTAGCAAAACAAAAAAGAGGGATATGTGGAGCCATGGACGCTGGATACACGTGGAGGGCTATGGTGTGGCCTGGGCATGATTGAACTGAGAACGAGGAGACACCTCGAGGGGAAGATAGGCCACAGATAAGGCCACCTGAAGACTTTCTGGATAGTTTTCCTTAAGCATTGCCTGTTGCTCTGAGGAATCCTTGAACCCTTCCCAAGATTCTGCTCAGATTTCTTGCATTTTCTATTCAACCCTTTGCTTGTTTGATTAAATACGGGCTGCCCTAATTCAGTCAGCTGGGAAGCTAGCAAGTTATGAGCTCTATCAAGGATTTCACTCCTCCTAGAGCCCTAAAGATCATGCCAATTGTCTCATTCCTTTGGACCTTTGCCATGCACTCATTTAGGGGATTAAGGGTCTCGGCACAGACCCCAACAAATACATATTCAGACTGTAGTATATTTTATTGATATTTTATGTTTTATTTTTGTTTTTGAGACAAGATCTAACTATACAGTACAAGCTGACTTTGAATTTGCTTATGTTGCCCAGGCTGGTCATAAATTCATGGCCTATCCCCCTGCGTAAGTCTCCTGAGTGCTGGGATTACAAGGATGTACCATTATGCCTATCTTATTGATACTTTGTTTTTGTCTGTGTAATATAGTAATAACTTCCTAACAAAACAAGAGCACTGAAAAGTATGTCCATAAAAATCAAGTAAGCAAAACATATGTGCTACAGTGTAAGTGACACATGTATATGGAAAGTGATGTCATATGTGCAGGCTGCTTTAGATATGATAATTGAATTAAAGATTATTTTTAATGTTTTTGTGAGGTACTATTTGTGTTTTCATTGTAGTTCATATAAGACTTTATTTTTGTTGTTCTTTTTAGACCAAGTACACCAAAAAATTAATGATAAAAATTTTGATGCTTTTTTTATAAACAATGTTAAAAACCTCAATAATATTTTGATATTTTTCCTGTTAAGTGCACATTGTTTAACATAAACATAACAAACTCATAATATTAGTAGTTCATCAATAGAAATATTCTAAAGAATAAAGATGATCTGACAGACCCATGTTTGTGTACCTTGATGATAAAATTAGTCTTAGATCCTGTTGTATCAGAGTTTACAGGGGAATGCATTTAATTTAGAACATAGCTTATGGGATTATTTTATAATATTCACCCAAAGAGTCAAATGCAGAAGAATACAAGAGATCTGTCCACACGCTAGATACCCAAGGAATCCTGTTGAGGGCATGGATCCCATGGTAATGTTCTGCATGAATCCAACAGAGACCTACAGACCACAACAGTGTCTCATTCAAATCTGTAACAAGGATCTGCACTGGGAAGGCTCAAAGGTAAATGGTGGAATCTAGAAAGCCTGCACCAGTGGGATGAAGGATCTGAGGCCTCTGCATGAGAGTCAGGAAGCATGCTTCAGGTAAGGACCAGAGTTTCCTGGAAAAGAGCTGGAGCCATCCTCAATGATAGCAAGGACTTGAGCTTCTCCAAAAATGAGAACACCTGAATTTATATCAAGAAAACCAGTGTGAGAAGTTTCTCAGAAGAACTGACAGCATATCATTTACTCTTCCAGTTCTGCTGTTATGTCGTTGGCAACAACCCTCAGGTGGGCCCTCCACATCCAGCACCACGCCAATTCAATTCAGCTGGGTGTTACAAGTTGACCATTAATTCACCAGAAGTCCTTAAATTTATTTTTGTATACAACATAACGTTGGGTTTTTTTTTTTTTTATCTAACCCTCCAATCTGTGGACTTTTTTTATAAGGAGGGGGAGGATTGAGACCACTAACATTGAAAATAGTGAAAGTTATTGGCTCGTTCCTGTCATTGCATGTTTTTCCATTATGGATTTCTTTTTCCCTTTCTGCTTAATTATTAATTGCTTAACTAGTCCTAGAGACTTTTTCGTCATGCTGGTTTGTTGGTCATGAATTTTTTGAGGTGCTCTTTGTCATAAGAATACTTAGTTTCTTCATCTATTTTGAAAGATATTTTTGAATGATATGTCATTCTGAGTTGGAGGTTGTTTGGTTTTACGGCTTGAAACTCTTCAACCTTTACTGACTTTTGATTTTTTTTTTTTGAGAAGTCTACTGTAATACTAGTGAGTTTACCTTTAGAAGTGATTTTTTTTCCTAACAGTTTTTAACAGTCTGTTCTTGTGTGGAACTTCTGAAATTTTAGCTATAATGTATATGAGGAAGCTCTTTTCTCATCTATTTGGGATTCTTCTCTATGCCTCACTTATCTGTATGTTAGTTAAATTATTTCCCCATGCTTAGAAAGTATTCTAATATTTTTATTTTGAACATTTTTATGCCATCTGTGCTGTCATTTGATTTCCCACTGATTCCAGTTAATCTTAGATTAGTGTTCTTTTTATGCTTTTTTTGTTTGTTTTTAATATTTCTCTGGTCATTTGCACTAGCTCAGTCTTCTGATTCTGACATTCTACCCTCACGTTGATTACTTTTTCTGCCCCTATTTTCAATAGACATTTAACAACCTGTATTTCATTCTGGTACCTGTTATGGTTGATAGAGTTTGTCAGTGTAAGAAGTTGAGGAGTTTAAGCCACTCAGCAGGGAGCCAGAGTCTTTGCTTTGTAAACCTGTGCAAAAGGAGGGGAAGGGAGACCATGTGGGTGCACAGCTTGCTTACAAGATAGGGAGGAAAAGATGCTGGCTTCTCCATCCTTTTTGCTCTTGTTCCTTTGCTGTCTTCTGCCACTTTGAAGTGTTACCCCTGTACCATGCCACTCTGCCGTGGAGCTGGCTGCTTATGGACTGAAACTTCCATGAACTGTGAGCTAAATAAACCTTTCCTTTCTTAATTTGGGTGTCAGATATTTTGTCTCGGAAATGAGAAAAAGCAATCAAGACAGAACCTTTCCATGGACTCTAATTCTTTGCTCACTTGGTCATGCATGTTTTGTCTTTTTGCTTAGCTCAGCTAGCTTTTCATTAGGGTCATCTGTAAGCTGGCTGATTATTCTGTTTGTTAAGTCCATTATCTCTTTAATTGTATTTAAGCTTGCTGAAAACCTCACTGATCTTTTTTTTTTTTTTTTTGTCTTCTGTTTTTTCATTTTATGTTGTTCAACTCTTTGGCATTTGAGTTTTCCCAGTCAGTGCGCCATGGCTTAGCTTTGGGAGAGTTGGGAGTTTTTGTTGACATTTTGTTGCCTGTTTTCTCATGGTTCTATTTTTTTTTTTTTTTTTGCTTTGAGGTTTGTGGACTGATTAGAGTGGACTCATTAGTTTACTGCCAGGATCAAGATCTCTGTAGTTAGGGTATGCTTTTCAGCACATAGTGGATTGACCCAGAACTTGTTTCTTTGTAAATGAATTACAGTACTGTTAGAAACTCAGAAATAAATCAGGTATTGGCATACAGTAAAAAGAAGTTAATAACTCTGCCACTTTGGTAATAGCAATAATGATAGAAAGGAATTCAACAATTGTAGCATAGATTTAACTTAGTATCTAAAGATTAATAAAGCTTAACAGTGATACTAATGAGGATGGAACAGTGGGGAAAAGGACAATGAAAGAAGTAAGATTTGAAAAACAAGGAAAAGGAAGACAAAAAGGAAAAGAGTGAAATATGTATCCTACAAAAGGGTTATAAGAAAATATAGTCAAAAGTAACAGAACAGATCCAATAAAAAGAAGGTAAAAGAAAAAACAGAGCACTTAACAAGAAAATGAAGGAAAAGAAAAGATTCAAGCTTGCAAAAGCCAATGAAGGAGTTAGGAAAATATAAAAAGAAAAGAAACAAACAAGAAATGAGTCCAAAAATTTTTCCTCTGTTTTTGAACAGGTGGTTTCTTTTTAAAAATTTTTTATTTTAAAGAGACTAAAAAGAGGACATGACAAAGCAAAGCAGAACAGAACAATGTAAGCAACAGCACTTCTCAATAAGAACAAGTGGTTTCTTTTAGAGTCTGCAGTGTAGGAAGTCATCAGACATTGGGGAGAAATAGTGCATCAATATTTTATTTCCTTACTTGCATTTGTGCGTGTGAATGCTGAATCCTGCCATATCTTTCCTGATGGGCCTGGTAGGTCAATGGTTTCCACTTTAAGGCTGTAGTCACTCCAGCATCTCCCAATTTCCATCGTACTCTGTGCTGCCCAGCTCACAGCTCTCTCTGCTCAGCTTCACGGCTGTTAGTTTTGTGAGGTTTTTCCACCTACCCCTTTGTTCCAGAAGCCTATCTGTTGCCCAGGCTACGGTAACCTTCCAGATTGAGGCATATCCCTCCTCACATTGGTACATGGGAAAAGCAGAGGCTACTGAGTTCTTTGGTGTAGGATTTAATACCAGTTCTTTCAGACTCATCCCCCTCTGAAAGCCACCGAGGACTGATATGGCTTCTTGTCATGAGGAGCAGTCCCCTGTGTTCTTTCTGGCCTGAATTGAGGCTTCTCAAAGGAGTCTACATCTAGCCCATGCAATCTTTGCAACTGTCTTTTGTGACCATTTTCCACCCAGTCACTGTGGTAGAGTGACACTAGACTCACTTAAGTATAGTTGTTCTGTAGCTCAATCTTAACCTCTTCCAAACAGGCTCCAGATTAAACCTTCTTTTTTTTATTTAAAGAGAAAAAACAAAAGAAAGGACATAAAAAACAATGCTGCAAAAGAGTACAAATAATACAGTATTTCAAGAAAAAAATATATACAGTATGAAATCACCAGTTAATAGGTTACATATTATCTTCCCAGAAACTGTTGTCCATATTACTAAATTAAAGCATATAAAGTGGACATTCATACAGTGGCACTGTAGACAGTTCCGTTCAATGATCCAACAAAAGCTCAGTAATATAGTTTTCCATCCTACACACTCGAATGTACCTGCGGTTATATCCCTTAGTCCACCTTCCTTTTCTCTCTTTTTTACAGTAACAATTAGACTTTTAGGGTTTTATTACTGTCATGGTTATTATTACTTTTTTGAAGAGAATAAAACCAAATGTGACTAAGCAAAACAGAGTCAGTTAGAACAGAAGGGTGGGCATAGCACATGATGCAAAAATAGAATAGCAGGTGATCAGAAGTGGTTACCATTGTGCCTCTTGCTATTTTTAAATTGAGTTGTCTATATCATCAGCTATAATAGAATTGATCAAAACAGTACAGAACAAAACCAATAAAACCTACACTGAGGACTTTACAGGACTTCAAAAAAAGGAACCTTCTTAACGATGGCAGGTGCTGGACTGGGTGTCTTCTTCAACTCTAGCCTGCCTTGTGGAAAGAGCTACTTTCATATTAAAACATCACACTGTTTTTGCAGTTTATAATGGCCATGGACTTTTTTGGGGGTGAGCACAGCTGGCCTGGTCTGTTTTTCTCCCTGGGGCAGCTGACCCTCTCTAGGCTTACCTTGTGTCAGCACAGACATGTCCCACTACCTAGGAGCTGGGGTGAGCCTTCCATACTGCTTCATTGTTTTCTTTGTATTGTGCTGTTTCTCCAGCTTTCCCACAGTTTCTAGTTTCCCTGTCATCTCCCACCTGATTCCTGGAAACTACTTCTTTTTTTTTCTTTTAACTAAGGTGTGAAGAGAGGATTTATTGTAGTTAGTTCCTGGTCTCTACTCTACCATTTTAAATCCTCTTACTCAACATTTAATTAACATTTAATTGATTTATTTGGAGCTATTTCATTATAGTAATATTAAAATGCATGGAGGTTTCTATTAAGTCCTGACTGTAGGATTGTAGAGAGAACATATGCTGCATCTTTATAAGTTGTTCAGAATTTTTTCCATCCAGTGTACCAACAAACTTTAATATATGTAGTTCATTTTCATCAGGGTGTAGATTGTGTTTAAACTTCAACTATATTTATGGTCTTAGCTCATTATTTTAAAGATATACATAACATGTAGATCTCCTTTATATTTCACGGCAGGACAGTCATTTAAAAGTATTCTACTGACCCTCATACACATTGTAGCCCAATGCCTTTTAATTTCATTAGTAGCAATCTTATTGGGCTGTTGGGAATAAGTGAAATTATATATGTCCCTTGTGCAACATTTGGTTCAATATATGTCCACAACATATATTGAAAAAGGAAGTGTCTGTTTCAGGCTCTCTCATGGTGATTTGTTTCATTGGCTTAAGTAAAACATCTGAGTGACCTGAGTCTTTGATTTCTATGATCATCTAAGTCGCCAAAAGCTGCAAAATCTGCAGCTATAAAATTCCCATTGTTCCCCAGGGGCCCTAACATCCTCTAATGCAGTGGTCACCAACTCAGGGCATAGACCAGTAGCTATTCTTGTCCTGTCAGAAACCAAGCTGCACAACAGGAGGTGAGCAGTGGGCAAGCGTATTTACAGCCCCAGTGGCCCCCGAGCCGGATCAGCTTTAGCATTAGACTCTCATGGAAGCACAGTCCCTACTGTGTGTTGAATTTAGGTGCCATGCTCTTTTGATCATCACAAATCACCCTTCCCCCATCCATTTGTGGAAAAATCATTTTCCTTGAAACCAATTTCTGGTGCCAAAAAGTTGGGACCTGATATTCTAAAGATATCTTTAGCTAGAAGAGTTTGTCCCGGGTAGTATTTTTGCAACCTAAATTCAGCAACACTGCCTACAACTCCTGAGTGTTGGGTTTTCTGAAAACTGTCAGCCTGAAATATCTAGCAAAACTTTCCCACAAAGGCAGTTAGCCAAATATCAACTTTAATGATATCCAAACTCTAACTATCCAACAATACAGGTTTTTGAGGTTATTTAAGCCAGGGAAAATTAAAACATTTTGTTGCTATTTTTTAGAGAATATATGTACATCTCCCATTTAAAAGGAGTTCTGTCACAGCCGTCAAATTTACAGTCTCCCAAACCAGACTTCTAAATGTTTTGAACTTGTCATTTTTGTTGGTCAGATGCCATGGGCATACACTTAGGAAGAGTGTTGGCAAGATGTAGCTTGAATAAAACCTAGGAAGTCTGTGGTCTTGGGTTGCAGAAACTCACATGCAAAGAAATAACTGCCTGGAAAAACATAGAAATGGGAGTGCTTCAAATTTTTACTTTGACATTTCTTGAGACATGGTAGAGGATTGGACTGGACTGAAGTATAAAACTTCTTAAAAAATCTCACTGAAGGACTGGGTTTAAAATTCCTTTAAAGATATTTGCTTTACCCAGTGTTGTTCTACTACCAGATGATAGCTCCTGAAAACCCTCCTTGTCTTCCCCCTCTCTGTGACCCAATAGGGTTGCAGAATGTGTCACCTGAATTCATATCCTTTGTGACATGAGGGTTATTTTGAGCAGAAGGCAATTGAGAAGTAGAAAATACAAAAAAAAAAAATCTCTCTGACTTCTCCCGATTTTTCTAAAAGTAGGGCATAAGTTTGCAAAGCTATCTCTCCTCTCCTGTCTCCTGAGAAGGACAAAAGTTAATCATCAGAGACAACTCTAGGCCCTTATCAGCCTAAAGACAGAACTACAGGAATCAATAAAACAAACTTAACCAACAATGGCTTATCTTAGATTTCCTTTTATATTTACCTTGTCACAATTTTCCACCTGTAGAAACTCAAAGTCCTTTTCCTTTGTCTTGTCACTTGTTGATAAAAGTTTATTGTTCCATTGTAGAGATGCACTGTAAGCTCACACTCCAGCCACCTATTTGAGTTACTGGTCTCTTGAGTACACCTGTGTGTAAGTGTAATGCACATGGTAATACATCTGTAAATTCAGATGACTAACATTCTCTAGTTCTTTACACACTTGTAAAAGATTGGTTTCCTTCTTCAGTGGGTTCCAACCTGATGGTAGGTGTAAACTTAAGAAAACAGTTCAAAATTGTTTCTAAGCAGTATAGTAAGAAACTAACAATTACATGTAGAGTAGATATGGAGAAGATGTAAAATTGAGGAGAGATCTCCCTGGGGTGGTGGTGGTGCTGAATTTTAAAGGAAATAGTGGGTATGAATATGAAGAGGGGAACCAGAAGGACATTTTAGAGTGGGGGAAAACTCAATTTAAAAATAGCAAGAGGCACAGCGGTAACCACTTTTGATCACCTGGTATCCTATTTTTGCATCATGTACTATGCCCACCCTTCTGTTGTAACTGACTCTGTTTTACTTAGTCACGTTGGGTTTTATTCTCTTCAAAAAAGTAATAAGAACTGTGGGAGTAATAAAACCCAAAAAGTGTGATTGCTATTGTATTTTTTGTTTTTGTTTTTTTACAAAAAAGAAGGTGGACTAAGGGATATAACTGCAGGTATGTTTGAGTGTGTAGAATGGAAAACCTTATTACTGAGCTTTTGTTGGATCATTGAATGGAACTGTCTCCAACATAACTGTATGAATGTCTACTTTATATGCTTTAATGTTATAATTTGGACAACTGTTTCTAATAAGACAATATGTAACCTATTAACTAGTGATTTCTTACTGTATATTTTTTACTTGAAATTCTGTATTACTTGTACCCTTTTACTGCTTTTTTAAAATGACCTTTCTTTTTTCTCTTTAAATAAAAAAAATGTGGCTTACTGTGATATTGCATTCACTGATTTCAGGAACAGACTGAAGGGAATTCATTGAGCCCAAAATGGCCATCGTAGTCACCATCTCCTCTAGAAGGCAGTCTGCAGGAAGTTCTCTGTGCATAGGTTTTCCTCTTTGTGTCATGTGACTCTATTTCCCTACTACAAGATGAGGCCAGTATGCCTGGCCAAAAGCCAGGGTCCCTGACAAGTGTTCTGCTTCTCTCACCCTCAGGGGTCCACCAGTGTCTTTTAGCATAGATATGTGATTGCATATAAAAGATTGCATATAAAATTTTTTCTCTCTTCATGTATTTTTCAGTAAGTATATTCATGACATTTATAATATATAAAAGTGGGACTTGGCCCCAAAAGATAAGAACCAGGATTCAAGGAAACAGAAAGAGATCTATACTCTATACATAATTTACTTTTGTGAAGATGTGCATATAATTACAATACTCACTTTGTGAGAACACGAATAAAAAAAATGCACATTAATCAGTACACAGTGGTTGTGGGTGGGGGTGGAGAGAAATGGTGTGATTTAGAGATAAAAGAAGAAAGGACCAGCATAAAGATGAGTGGTAGATTTTCTAGTAGTCTGGCTCAAGAGCTGTGGCCAGTGTGGTGCTGCTTTTTGCAAGATGACTCACTGACAAATTGAGTCCCTTTTTTAGGGAGTTTATAGCATCAGCCATGGAAAGAATCATAAAAGGAAGTACTTGTGGGATGAGAGCTGAGTGTGGCAGAGCCCTGGGGAGAGACATCGGATGCCTGCTTCTGTGGAAGGAACAAGATAGATGGGCTGCTATACATCATCATAGTGACTTGAGCTACTGTGCAGGGGAAGCTGCCTCAATATACTTCTTGTGATGTGGTCTTAACACCACAGACTGGGCTTGCTGAGGAGGCTCCTAAACTGCCATCCTATATTCCAAGATAACAGCAAATTTGATGCTTCAACAGCAAGCAGAATATGAGTCTATGCATGTAGGAAAATCCTTGGAACCTCAGGAAATCAAATGCCTGGGGTGTAGACTTACCATGTATCTTGACACTTGGCTTCTTCTTCAGGTGGGCAAACCACATGCTGCATCACAAATCCACTGGGGAATAACTTTCTATAAAGAGGATAAGGATAAGGTAAAGGGAATTTTAGAGTTTGCATGTCACTGATTTGTCAACTATCATTTTGAACAGCCACTGAGATATCAGCAAAGGGTCAGAAATGTACACACAACATTTAGTTTTTACAGTTGCACAAATACCCCTCTGTGCTGCTGTTACAATGTCTAATGCCATGCAATTTTGGAGGATGGCCTGTCTTGTTAATTTTACTTTTTCATTTAGGAAAGAGAGACAAACCGAGGTGTCATTTAAGGTCCACTGAGTATAGATAGGTAAGGCCTCTATATGTGTTATAATACCTTTTTTTTTTTAGACAAGATTTAGTATATTCCAGTAAAAGGAATCTAAAATGAATCTAGCATCTTTGTCATTGATTTTATCTGTATGATTACAGATGGGGTTTGGCATCTTCTAGGCAAGAACAAATTTTTATCAAAGTATGCGTGCAAAGGCATGTACAAGCAAAGCATAAACATTAGAGCTGACAGGTAAGTTTAGAAACTTTTTAAGGGATACCAATTGTAATATACTGACTCTTAGGTCCCTTTATTAATGGAGTTTGACATTTTGTCATAAGTCCCTCAAACTTTAGTTATGATTATCTCTAAATTTTTGAAAACATATGAGAACTAGCTTAATACATCATCACAACCAACAAGAAACCCTTAAGTTCTTGTACATGAACAGTAGTATGTACTGCATTTGTAAAAACTGGTCTCAGTATCATTTTGATTAGTTGACAACGTGAATATATATATATATTTCAGTATTAACACAGGATAAAATCTCTCCAGGATGGAAGCTAGTCTTTCAGGCATAACTAAAAGGAATGAACAAAGAGAAAGTTATCTCAATTACAGTTTAAGCAAGATAGTTTTGGTGACTTTTTATTGAGATAAAATGGCTGGAAGGAAGGCCAAAGTTGGAGAAGGACAAAGAGACATGTGCTGATGTCCAACAATAGTCTTGATTACTCAGGGTTCCTCCACTGAGATGACAGGTAGAGATGGCAGTCTGGCTGCAGGGAGGAGGAGGAGCACCCCAAGGCCCTTTAGGCTTGCTGGACCACCTGGTGAGATGAATCTGAGCTCTGGGGTCTGCCTCAGAGTGAGTTTCACTTCCGGTTGCAGGACATGGCTTGGGGAATCCTCTTGGGGATAGAGCTCTAAAGGCAGTCCCTCTTAAGGTGGCATTCGCTTTCCACAATAGTAGCAAGTGAATCTAGTTACAGCTCCAAGAATCAGACTTAACGAATGTATCTTTTAAGGCTGAAACAAGGGCAGCTACTTTTTGGTCTGTTTATTTTCTCTCCTTAGCTTCCTCAGAGTCCCAATTATAGAAGGCAGTTTTTACTAATGTATCAAGTGAACTACCTGAAAATGTCTCCTGCTCCAATCTCCTGTGGGAACTGCTTGGGCCCCAATAGGAACTGGTGGTTCCTCTGGCTGTTAATCTTTGGGCTGTCTAAAATTAACAATATAATATTTGCAATGGTTTATTGATTCTGTCAGCTTAAGAATTTAGAAGCTTAACTAAATCAGCTTAGCAATTCTACACTTAAGGGTATAGGGGAACCACTCTAAGGGTGACTCATCACCTGGATTCTATAAAAGAGAACACAGGACAGATGAGGTTCCATTCTTCAGAGGAGGGCCAGTCTTTACCTTCAACATGGACACTGTCTCCTGGTTCCAGCACAGAATCTTCAGTTTCTGCCTTCAGACTTCTAGCAGAGACTCTTAGTCTTCTGTTTCAGACCCATCGACCTGCTGGTGTGGCTTTGCACAGGACACTGCAGGGAACTCCAGGCCTTGGGTTGAATCTTTTGATCACGGTGTGCAGATATCCTCTGCATACCTCTTCATCCAACTCTGTGGCTGACCATCATAAGTCAATTTTGCAATTCCTTGTACATTTTTATACATTGTGTTAAATATATTTCTTGAGTAAAGTCCCAATACAGTATTCATTTTCAAATATAATAGTAGCTTGTAATACTTGTCTTTCATTAGAAGTCAATGCTTGATTTAAGATTAACATTACATCTTTCCAGCCTAGCTTATAGGTCGTAGTAAATCCTCTAAAGACCTCAATGTACTTATCAGGATCATTTGAAAAATTTCCTAGTTCTAGCTTAATTTTCTTTAAATTACTGAGAGAAAGAGACCTATGAAGGGGGTAGTCTCATAAGGATTATAATTATACCTTTAGCATAAATAAGAATTATGTCTTAATGCAAAGAAAATTTGAACATAAAGCAATTCTGACCATTTTACCTCTTTTTTGCAGAATGATTTTAGTTGTAAAATAATATCATAATTAATCATGCACACACACAGAGAAATATCAACTGGCTCTTTTTCAACATGTAATGGCCAAATATTGTCCAGAGTTTAATAATGCATTACAAAGGAGTAGGGGGCTTTGGCATTGAGTTACCCATATCTGTAATGTTAAAAGCAAGGTGTAAGTGTTCAGCATCTTTCAGTGCTTAAGAATGTATTCCAAAAGAGTATGAGACTTTGATATTGAGCCACTTATCTATGCAAAAACAAATATTGGGTATGCCTTTCTTATTTTATTTAATAATGTACTCAAGGTGTCCCTCAGGCTGATTCCATTCCAGGGTAGATGGATGACATCTGGAGAAAGCAGAAAACAAAATTCCATCGGCCTATCCATCCTCAAATTGGCACTCAATCTTATATTCCAAGGTAGCTTATCTGAAGTTACAATTGGTCATAATTGTGACAGGAATGTTTAAAGAAGGGAGCATGACTTTGTAATAAATTATAGCTTTTTGTTTATTGGAGCAGAGCATGTGTAAAAAGGTGAATAAAAAGTAGTTAAAGCACTTTTTTTTGGCTGTGCTGTGGAGAAAATTCTCTCTAGAGATAAATAAAGGCAACAAATAGAGTTGAGGAACTCCTTTTTGGGCTCTAGGGCAAAGTCCCCAAGGTATTTGTGTCCTTTCATTACCTAGGCAGTCTTTCCTGCTAGTGGGACATGGTTATGTTTTATTTAAATTTTTATACCTTTGAAATTCACAGGTTACACTTAAAATCATTTAGCAATCACATTTTATATGTTAGTAAAGCATTTTATGCACACTGAACAGGATGACTAAAATGTCATTGTTTCTCTTTTTTTCTTAGGTAACATATGTAAGGCACAAATGCAAATCGTAGTCCACTCGTTTCTTTGAAATGTAAACAGTCCTTGTAAATTGCCTCAGCCTAATTTCTGAAAGGAGAGATAATCTAATTGCCTGAAAAGTTTAGGGAACATTTTTAGTTTACAAGCAGAGAGGTGTAAGTACAATAGACAGGTGGAGATTTTTCTGTGCTCAGAAGCCAGTTTCCACTGAGGAACTTTTGAGCATCTGCCAGAAAGATAGCTCTGGCCATGAGCCCTTAGTTATTCTCAGTTTCTACTGGCCCAGATAACCAGAGGTCAGTCTCCAGAAAGGAATCCAGTTGTCTGACTGGCCACTGGCTTCCATGGGGATTCACCAAAGAGATGCTGGGGAAAACTTTGCTCCCGTCTAAGAGTGGCAGCTGTTCTTAGAAAATTTACTAGCTGGCAGAGTAACCCCTGTTTGTCAAAGTTCCTTAATGGACAGTTAAAACCTGAGCAAGATCATTACCTAGTACTTAAACATTTACATTAAAGGGTTTCAAGTCTACAATATATTGTTATAGTATTTTCTTATACACGTAAATGAAAGGTTTGAAAGTCTCTCTTAGTCCAAATGTGTTTTGGTCCCTTAAGTGTGTTGTTTTTGGAAATAGCTCTTTCTTGGTTTCACCAGAAGAAGTTGGTCTTTCCACTAGACTCAGTCATCAAAAGGAGACCTGCCTAAAACACTAAGCCAGGACATGACTGTTATGTGTGTTCTCCTGGACAGGCAAAATTCTGATGTCTCATTGGACCCAGACATGGTATATGTGCCCTTCATCTAAGATAAATATCTCTGACTTTGGTATTAACAAATGTTCATTTTCTATGGGCTTAACTTAGTAGGTGGAAAAGGTTGGAACAGAGTAGAGTTCTAATTTTACATACTTCTAAAAACAAGGTACAAAGTGCTGGGAAAAGATTAGAAGTAAAGCCAAAGAAAGGAAATTGAGGCACAACAGGCTTGACATTTCCTCTAGAATATAGAAAGAGGATCAGAGCCAGTGTATCTCAGTAAAACCTGTTCTCCAAGTAAAACCTGTCCAGCCTAGTGCTCTTTAATGATGGAGGGAGTGCTGTATTTCACAGGCATATATGTTTGCTAAGTTTGAGCCAGATTTTATTTAAGAAGACCTATTTTAGAGATTTCTATATTAAAGTCTATTAGGAGCATTTTAATATTACTCTCTCTGGTGCTATTGTCTAAATAAAGTCAAGAAAGGAGTACCAGTAAATTTAGTAACTAGTCTAAATGCAACTTGTACAAGAACAAAGCAGGAATGAAAGTATCTTGTTAAAGAAATATCATAACCTTATAACCTTCCCATATTTATTTTATTTTAAAGAGGGTAAAACTAAACAAAACAGAACAAAGCAGATCATAAGAAAACAATGTAAGTGACACAGATTTCAAAGCAAGACAACAAGATCTACAGTGGCTACCATAATGTCTTTTGTTTTTCTTCTAATTGGTTGTCTATATCTTCACATAAAATGAATTCATACAAAACAAAATAGTGTAAAACTGATCAGACAGAGTGATGAGGGCATTATAGGCCTTCAATACTAGACAATAGGGAGATCAACAATGACTAACATAAAGTGTCTTCTCTTCAAAATGTCTGTCCATACCTTCATGTATGTTGAAATTAAGTAATACAAAACAGACTAAAAGCACTCTAAAAAAATAAAAGCATTACTGGTTTTTGAAGCACAATGATAGAAAATAAAAAATGGATACTATAATGTCTCTTTTTCTTCAAAGTATCTGTTCATTTCGTCATGCATAATATAATGGATTCTCGTAAACTGTTCAGGGGAAGTTCTATGCATGTATAAGCCTCTACATGTATAACTACCCTTCTTTCCCACATTTTACTTTAGGTATATCATTATTTTAATAAAACTATAACAGACAAACCATAAGCAGTTATAAGCAAAGGGTAAAGACATAATGAAATTTGAAGTATAAAAATTTGTTACCTAAACGAGTTCCAATTCAGAGTCTATCAAGCAAAAGCAAATTCTTATCTCTATCCAATGACCTTGGTGGAAGGCCTCCAAATGATATACAGGAAAGATACTCCCAACTTACTAGATGTCCAATTTGTGTTCTGTAAAATAGAAGAATGAATTTTAGGAACAACAGAAGTTAAGAGCAGAATATATTTATTGAGAGAAAGAGAGCTTTTGTCTGAGAGAGAGACAGAAAGGGTCCTGAGTGGTTTACCCTTTCCAATTTTCAATGGATAGAAAAACATCAAAAAACAAATTCATTTTGTGATAGGGGTATTGCATGAATTTCAAATGTAAATATTCATAAATAAAATCTTTCTAGAAAATTTCTATGTCTTATCATTTACAAATAATACTTATTGCTGCTTTTATGCTGCAGAGGTAAAGCTGCAGGGATAGCTGAGACAGAGACTGTATAACTAGGGAAGCCTTGAAATATACTATCTGTCCCTTTACGGAGAAGATTTTCACATCCCTATATGAAAGCTTTACTGGGGATGACAGCTTGAGGAAAAATGTGGGGAAAAATGAAATATGAGAAGGAAGCAAGGAAAGAAACTACAAGATGATGTGTTCCAGAGCCGGACAAGATAGCCAAGAACACTGCCATGGGGAGCACAGAGACGCAGAATTCAGTTACTGACGCTATCCAAAGTAAGGAAGAAGGTGAAAGGTTTGTCAGTGACTCCTTTTTGTCTCCATTATAGAGGATCTTCTTGGAGAACGTGAACATTTCTGGATTATGTGACTTGGTCCCAGGAGGTACTTGAAAAGACAGAGTTTCTGTGGGCCCAGTCTACTCAGTATGCAGCCTGAGCAGGCCTTATCTGTTAATACATGTGGGGCCTCAGCATTGGTGGCAGCAAAGGTGGTGGAGGCAGTAGGGGGCTCTCTAGCTCAGGCATGATCCTTTTTAGGATGGAGTGAGAAGGCAGAGGTGATGACAAAGGCGTAGACTGGAAAATCTAGGGTGGGATATAAACTGTTCCTCATACGTGGTGACCTCCAAGGACTTTAATTGGTTTCACTCCCCTCTTTCCAGCAGTTACAAGGTTGTAAAAAAAAAGATCACAATGTCACAATATACTTTCTAGAATTAAAACTATGTGAAATTTGGGTTCAAGGTACTATTAGCGGTGTTTGGCAGGGCTGACGTAGGGAGCGCTTGGTGAGTAAGGGTTAGGGAATGATAAATATTTTTTAGTCAAACACTCTAGCCTTTCATGCTTCTGCAGAAGAAAAAAGGCAAACTTTTGCTTGACTCTTTGGCAGTGGACAAGGTCAGTGCATATCCATAGAAGCATTTAAAGCAACTTGAATAAATAGGACAATAATTGCTATTTTCTGAATTTAATAAGGTTGGTCCTAATGCCTACAGAACTGTCTTTGTTAGCTTCTTATCTCTGGGACAAAGTACCTGACACCCAAAATTGGAAGGGGCAGGCATTTATTTTGGCTCACAACTTCAGAAGTTTCGGTCCATGGTCATTAGCTGCTCAAAGGCCGAAAAATGATAGTAAAAGAACGTGGTGGAAAGCAAAGTTGCTTTATTACTAGGAACTGGGAAGCAGCACACAGGGAAAGAGCACCAGAGACAGGGGCCAGGGACCAGATAGTCTCCAAGGCCTCATCCTTGTGACTGACTGAGACACACACAGAATGTGCTTCACTACTTTGTTAGGCGTCTCCTCATTTAATCAGATTAACTATCAAGAGTAACTGTCACAAGAATAAACCATGTGCTGGCAGCTTTATTTCTTTCAGTAGTAAGATTTTTGATAAACAAAATCAAACAAACAATGAAAAATAAACATGTGTAAATAAAAGAATAAAACATTAAAAATCCAGTGTGTGTGTGTGTGTTAAAACACCTTAAAAACAATCTGAATTTAGAAACAATTTAGAGTTTAGAAACAATCAGAATAGATATATTTCATGGAGGTGGCTGGTAGTATCTGTAGTCATTGTCATGACACATAAAATCATAAAATTTAGCATAGAAAGGAATAGGCTTGCCTGTTTAACAAATAACGACTGACAACTCCCAAACTGAGCCAAAGACTAAGAAAAAGAGCAAGCAGCATAGAAAAAGAAAATAAAGGATAATGAGAAAAATCTTCAGGCAATCAGGCAACAGAAAAGGTAATAATTCTCTGAATAAATGAAAATAGGAATATTTGGCCTTAAATAAGAGGTGGATGTGGGAACCAAATGCTAGCAATGGGTAATCCTAATGAGAGAAGAGGCTCTTTCCTTGGTACCCTCTGTAGTGGATGCGGATGATCATAACAATGATCAGTGTTCCTGTGTACTTGTTCTCGACTAAGGTCTGACCCCAGAGCTTTTGATGTGTTAGCATCATTGAAATTTATATCTGATCGCCCTTATTTATGACATCTAACATCATTGGTTAAGGCTATGAAACAGCATTCCTGCCTTGATCTCCTGTGTTTTAGCCTGTGCCAGATTTGTTTCCTTGGTGGCATAGTGAACAGCCTGAGGGGACAGCATGTCTTGAGTGAACTGTTTTTGGTACCAGCACAGGGTCAGGTGAGTTTTGGACCTGGCTTTACATGATTAAAATTTAAACTTATCACCAGCAAGATGCACTGTTTTATTGGGGAGCCTCTGCAGGAGGAGTAGAGAGCTCTTTTGCAGTTAATGAAGGGCTAGGCTCTATTTTTGGGAACTTCAATCAAACATGCACACTGCTGTGTTTGGCTAGAACACTTAGATGCTGCAGTTTAAGGATGAACTGAGGTAGAATAGACACCAATTAGTATTGAGGTAGAAAGATAATGCAATGAAGACAAAGAATTCAAGGGAACTTGCAGAAGTGATTCTGTTTCCCTCCACTTATTTTTTTAAATATAACATGTAAAAGCATTCCAAATGTTTTGCATGGAGTGTCTATATATATGCATGTGCAAGTACGCACAAGTTTCTATGCATTGCACAGAAAACAAGTCTGTGGGTTCTAGAAATAATCCAAGTGATATATGATCTCTGTCTACATACATTGTAAGCAATGATGCCAAATTATTTGCCCAAGTTTGGTAGCAGATGTGATCTGTTTAGTTAAATAGATATTAATTTTCAGCTCCTTGACCCTCTGATAAATTATATCCTTCTGGAGATACATCATAGCAAGCTACAATAAAAGCTGTTGTTTCAAATGATTGTCAAGACATAGTTCAAAAGAGATGAAGATGCTCACCACATATGTTATCTTTTGGTTTAGAAAATATTCAGAATGTCAGTTTAAAAATTTATATAGTCATAGTAATAAAGACATTTTATTACTCAATATACTTCAAAATAACATATGAATCCTAATGAGTTATCCAATATTTTGAGGCATTTATTATTTCTGATAAAAGTTTTATCTCCTGTGTTTGGACTTTTTGGTACAGAGCTGGCTCTAGCACTTTTCCTGAAGAATATTTTTATATTGAGACCCCAGCTTGAAATATTGCTAGGCTATAAAACAAAGTCACTTGGGTGGCTTAAAAGCCATGCTCCTTTTGTGTGACATGTGATTATTTGCAGGATTTCCAGTGATTGAAAAGTTGCCATCAATTTCAGCAGATGATTTTTTTTTCATTTATGAAAAGTAGGTTTCTCAACCTCAATATTATTGACAGTCCACAGAGTTATTCTATTGTGTGTACTTGTCCTGTGCATGGTGAAAGTTGGACAGCACCCCTGGCCAGCTATATGCCAGTAACAATCCCTACTTGTGACAATAAAAAATATTTGCAAAAATTTTCCAGTAACTCCTGGAGTCAAAAGATGCCCCCACCCGTTGAGAACTACTGATGTAAAGCTTCAGAAATTCAGATGCCTGCCAACTGCATGTGGACCAGATTTTATGGATAGTTGCAAAATATTTCATATGTACTATATTTTTGAAATAGCTATTAACATAAATAAATATTCTTTATAATTCTGGCAACAGCATGGCAGGGAAGATTAATGGAGGGGGAGAAAAGCAAAAATATCATCTTGTGATATTGCAGTGCACAGAATTATATGCTATTGCAGTGCCAATAAATGAGACAATAAATGCAGTAACCTTTACTTAAATGCTGTGTTCCTGGAGGATGCTTGCTTTCTATTTATATTGTCCCTCAATTATTGCCTATTTTCTGGATCAGTTAATTGTATGTTTCTTTTTAACCTTCATTGATATTGCTCAATGTTTATTACTTAGTATTTTTTGTTTAAAAAATTCTCATGATCAATAAAGCTTTGCTAACTATTTGTCATTAAAAGTGCTGGTTTGTTTTTCATTCTGTATATCTGGTTGGTTTCCTGCTTGGATGGATGGAGAAATCTATTTGACTTTGATGCAGCTAAAATTATATTGCCATTGATCAATGTCTTTTGCATGGCAAATCTTGTTGAAATAAAATTATAGAATTTCAGTCTGCAGGTGAGCAGTAATACTGAAGACAAACACAATATTCTATTAACAGGCTGAGAGTAAGCTCTTAAACTGGATCCTGGAATATGCCTTTTGGCTTGTATGGTAATATAATTTGGACTATGAATGTAATGATATTATGGTTTTAAAGAGCAACTCCAAAATCCTTATTTTGAAAATGAAAAAAAATTAAAGATAGGATAGAAGAAATGTGTTTTTGTCAAGAATGTATAATCAGATAGGTCCAGAAATGGGACTAGAGGTCTGTGTGGAAGATTGCAATGATGATCCTAATCCAAGAGTTGGAAAACTGCAACTGTCATAGTAAAGCTGGACTTCAGTCTGGTTTTCTAAATAAATTCAGAACACAGACATGCACATCAGTTTACTTATTATCTATGGCTATTTTCAACCTAAAACTAGAGTTGAGTAGTGATGATGGGAATGGCATGGTGCACAGTGTCCCAACATGGCGGGTTATAGTGGTAGATAAATCTGGATT
Source organism: Cavia porcellus (assembly GCF_034190915.1). Taxonomy (NCBI): domain Eukaryota; kingdom Metazoa; phylum Chordata; class Mammalia; order Rodentia; family Caviidae; genus Cavia; species Cavia porcellus. The sequence goes on from NW_026947485.1 coordinate 93,172,521, forward strand.
GGATCCCGAGTGCCACTTTTTAGTTATATACACTTGCTGTTTCTCATCACGTTTCCTCTCAAATCTGTCTTTTTTCTAGTAGTAGTAGATGCCACCATGTCCCTGCATCTGGTTTTCCTCCCTTAGAAAGATGGAAGGTTGCATTTCTCTGCCTCTTACTGATGGGCAGGCACTGTGATTTGCCAAGCCTGAGAGGCTGTGAACAGAAGTTCACATGTATCACTTCTAGGTGGAAGCATGTAGTTTCTGATACTTGAGTCCTTACTAACGCTCTCTTCATGTGCACCTGGGAAAACAGTTGATACACAAAGCTGAACCACCACACTGGATAATTCTCTTGGAGAGTTGTCCCACAGTGGATTTTACTGGGGTGAGAACTAAGCTTTTGTTTTGTTAAACTAATGGAAGTTAGAGGAGCCTTGTTATAGCTGAGCAAATGATTTTTTGTGGCTTTTTTCTAGAAATTACTACAGGTGAGAAAAGCTGTGAAGGAGAGGATGAACAAAAAAAAAAGAGGAAAATAAAACTTTACCATATCACCTTATAGGGTGGAGTTCACTAAATAAATTGATCTGTGGAAGTCACTCCATCCTCTTCCTCTATGTTTGGTTAAACAGGGATAAACCTATACTCTTTTAAGGATTGTGTGAGGGTCTTAATGAAGTAGTAGCAGGCTACAGTCCTGTATGGCTGTCAGGAACACTTATCCGTGGATAGGATGGGATATGTTGGCACTGGGGTCAGACTGGAGTTCACAATAGCCCAGCTGAGTCATGGAATGTGGCTGCATTTGAGGAAATCCTAGGTCACTTCCAAGGAAGGCCAAGAAACTATAAAAGAACCTGGAGAGGTCATAAATATCAGAGTCCAGTGAAGGAGTGTAAAAAGAATCAGGGCATCTGGGCATGGAATACATCAGGAGTCATTGGAGGCAGAGCAAAGGTTTAGTGCAGGCCTTGGGTTTAAGAGCCCTGAGTTTGAAACTTATTGACTCACTGCATGCCCATGAATAACTTGTTTAATCTCTGGTTAAGTACCAGAAACCATAGTTTTAACCCTATGTTGCTGTGAAGAAAAAATTTGAGAATATCTGTAAAGCACACAGAGAAAGCATTTAATTAGGTATAATAACATGTTTTATTATTGAGGCAAGCTATAAATTAAGGGATGTTCTGGCATACCAAATTGAAGTGGTATCCAGCTAACGCTTTCTTAAAAAAATATGTAGAGACAATGGTGGAGTAAGTTAGGCAGCTAAAATAATGGTGAACTTGCTTGGTCAATATTTATACTTCATGGGAATAATATTTTGAAAATAGATTGAACTTGCCAAGTCACAATAAGTTTCAAGCACTAATGATACTAACTAGAAGGACAGTACACCCTGTGGGGGTCATGAAAACCAGACAACCTATTTGATCCTGCCTGACTATTTCTGTAAAAAGTATGTGAGTGTATGATCTCCCAGCCATGAGGAATTCAAGATGAACTTAAAATCTCATACTGGCTTTAAAGGTTTTTTCTACTTTTGATGGGTAGATTGGTTAAAAATGCCTTAATTTATTTTCTCCTAGTTGCATAAAGATAAGAATTCTGCAACAGTTTAAATTTTTTGTCAATTTCCATTTCTACTTTAGCAGTGTTAGCAAGATGGAAACTCTGAAAAGAACAATTAAATTTTATACCCTATGTATGTATTCCAATTGAGTACTTCTTTTTTTTTTTTTTTTTTTTGAATTGTTAAGCGTATCTGGGGTTTTAGCTTATTGGAAGAATCAAGAAGCAATATTCCACGTGGGCCAAGTTCCAGAAAAAGAGGTTAAGAGCAGGTTTTGTGTGGGGGTTTCCATTGCATTTTTTAATGGTACATACCACCTGGGAAAAACATAGAGAATTTGCCCAGCTTGGGTGTAAACCAAGGGTCAGCAGAAAAATTCACTAGAGTATGTTGCTGGAAAGGCAGGACAGAGGCTTCTGTGGAAGATGTGAAATGTATCTTTAATTAGTACCATTAGGCTTTTGGAGAGACCTTTCAAGTTTACAATTAAAATTTTGGTAGCATAGTCATATACCACTTGATTAAACATATTGCACACTAAATATGCCTTGAGCCAAGAATTAGTGTATCATGTAATTAGAAAAAAAGTCACAAGTTTTTATAACAGGAAGAATCATGTGAATTAATTTCTAACCATTCATTCTTTCTATGGGCATTGCCTGGAGAGGGCGTTAAATGCAAAGAACTGAAAAATTGAAGCGAAAGTCTGTCTTTTAAGGTAATATGAGGGAATTGTACTTGCTTGGGAAATCTTTGAATCTAGAAGGACTCTTTTCACTGCACAATTAGAATACATTCACAGTAGATATCTGTCTTAATTACTTTTCTCGATGCTGAGATTAAAATATCAACTAAGTTGAAGGAAGAAAAGCTTATTTAACTCACAGTTTAACTCAGGTAGAGTCTTCAGTCCCGAAACAGCTAGGTCCAAGGCAGGGGAAAGACAGTTCACGTCAGACAGAAGGTAGCAAAGCAACAAGGAATGGCCATAGTTCTATATAACCCTTACAGCTTATCCAGGGTACTTAGAGCAGGTAGCACTCACATCCTTAATACTAGTACCTTGATCCTATTATTGCATCATGAATCAATTTAGCATCACACAATCTGTATCTAGCCACCTCTAAACCTTCCTTCTAATGACGGCATGAGGCTTTGGAGGGATGTCTGGACACAAATCATAACATTCCACCTCTGACTCCTAAATGATTCATGCAATTATAGGTGGAACCTTTGCAGAGGTAACTAGATCTAGAGTGTGTAATGGATTCATGGTACAATGTTAGGATTAAGGATGAGTGATTACTAAATCAGTCCACTGATTAGCACTGCCTTAATCTTGGTGTCCTGGATACAATATAAGGAACAGAAAGAGGCTTGTCTTGTTTCTTGCTTGCTTTTTAACCTTCTGCCTGCCATGAACTGTTTCTCCTCAGTGATCCTTGTTTGACATGACACCTTGGCTTGGAGCCAGCTGATAATGGACTGAAACCTCCACAAACTGTGAGGTGAACAAATCTTTCCTCATTTAACTGTGTGTGTCAGGCATTTTGTCTCAGCAACAAGAAAAGTAACCAACAAAATATTAAATTATTTTTGTGTTAAAACAGAAAACATATGTGGCTTTGATTTTATTTTGGGTTCATAAGGAGAACTTTTATTGTCAGCTCGTAAAACTCCTTTTATTCAGGAATACAGATAATTATTTTAAGCTAGATTCCAGAAATGTAAGCAATATCACCCCCCCAATGCCTCATATTTGGAAATAGAATTTGAAGGGCAATTTTATTTTTGTTCTTTTATAAAAGGCAATTTTTTCCCCTTTGTAGATCTTTTCAGTTGTTTTTGTGTGCATAATCCTTTTTGGAATATTTTTATAGTCTAGTTTAAATTTTATATGAAATCAGTTTGCTTAGGGGACCCTGAAAACTGTTATGGTATAAAACTTTTATTTACTTGGTTTTCAGAAAATTCACAAGACAGTTCAGCACTGTTGTGAAGTTTAATTAATATGACTAAATTTCTTCCAAATTCCAAGGTAAAAGCATCTATATAAGTATGAAATAGTCAAGTTCTTGCCCCTTGCGATTCAGTAGAAGTGTAGGCATGTAGAGTCACTGGAAATGTAACTGGTTGGCTTGGGTACTCCCTGCTAGTATTGACGTGTGTGTTGTGTGCATGTTTACAAATACATATTCGTACATATGTACATGTATTTACATATTTTAAGCAAAGTTTGTTATATTAAGACAGAAATTCATTGAACTCCTTAACTGATCCTAGTACAGTCATGCGTTATTGAATGATGGGGACATAGTGTTATAGTTTGCATCTGGATGTCCCCCATAGCCTCATGCCATCATAGATGGATAGATGGGACTAAATTTTAGGAAGTGGCTGAATCAAGGGTGTGTGCTGTGGCATCAAGGATGTGATGCTGGGATTGATTCATGGTGAGAGGCTAGGATTAAAGGCATGATTTAGGGAAAGTAGTCTGGATAAAATATAAGGAACAGACAGAGAACTCCCCTTATCACCACTGGTCACTTGCTTGCTTTTGCCATCTTCTGCCTGCTGTGAATTGTTTCTCCTCTGTGATGGTCCTCTGCCATGCCATCTTTCCTTGGAGCCATCCAACTGTGGACTGTAACCTATACAAGCTAAATATACCTTTCCTCCCTTAACCTGTGTTGGGTATTTTGTTTCAGCAACAAGAAATGTTTCACTGTGCAAACATCTTAGAATGTACTTACCCTCCTAGATGATATAGCCTGCTCCACACCTACAATATATGATATATCTGTTGCTCCAAGACTACAAACCCACCGTGTTACTATGTTGAGTACAATAAGCATTGTGACATAATGGTACTTGTGTATCTAAATGTATTTAAACATGACAAAAGTACAATGAAAGTGTAAATGTAGGATTTTTTGCACAATTGTAATCTGATGGGTATTCTCATATATTTAGTTCATTTTTTACCAAAATATTGTTAGCAAAAAATGGCCATAATGCAGCTATGCCTGTAGCAGCATTGTCCCTGACTTTCACCATCTATGTATATGATTACAGAAAATTAATTCAAAATAAAAAAAGCTAAAGCAATTAACTATTCTGTGATCAATTTATCTGACTTTTGGAAGTGGATCATGATCTTAAAAGATGTGGAACAGGGGTAATTCCTTAGAAGCCTCAGGGCCCAATCTGATAGCCAATGTACAGAGAGGCATTTCAGGTCTCTGGAAGCCCTTACTCTTATTATCCTGGCTCAAGATTGGCTTCTTAGACATTCTGAGATCCTACAAGCGAGAGGCAACACACTTTTTGGAAGAAAACTAATACATGTATTGAAAAATTATGAAAATCCATTTAAAATCTGTGATTTTTTTGGTACTGGGAATTGAACTCATGAACTTGTTTTTGCCAGGCAGATGCTGTGTCACTGAGCTATATTCCTGGTGCCTCTTTCTGTGAAATATTATTTTATTTCTTTTTAATATATTGCATATTGTTTTACTGAAAGTAGTTGTTAAGATTACAAGATTCAGGCACAAAAAATGATCAAACAATCAGAGGAAACAAAAACTATTCTTTTTGATGAATGGAGACTAGTAGTGTAGTTATCTATCTTGTATATGTTTACACATACACATATATGTATGCATATGTATGTATGTATATATACATATATAGATATATACGTACACACATATAATCTTTGCCTTATTTCTTTTCTCTTTTTCTCTATTCCAGTTGTTCTTTATCTTGGAGCACTTTCTTTCCTTTTGTTTTCATAGTACCTATTGTACATTTTGGATCTCATTTACTTTTTTTTTTACTTTGATATCAGGAATCAAACTCATGACCTTGCACTCACCAGGCAGGCACTTATGCCACTGAGGTAAATCCCTGGCATTACTTTTCTTTTTTACACTAGAGAGACAATACAATATTTTTTTATTTTACAAAGAATAAAACAAAAACAAACCAAAACAGAATAAAGCAGATCAGAACAAAACAATGCAAGCAACACAGGATTTCAAAAGACAACAGGAAATGAGTTGTTCATATCTTCACACACAATGAATTCAAACAAAATAAAACAGTATGAAACAATTCAAACAAAAGAATGAAAGTGTTACAGGCCTCCAAAACCAGAGAATAGGAAAATCAATAATGGCTACCATAATATCTCTCTCTTTAAAATAGCTGTCCATAATTTCACACATATTGAAATCAAATAATAGAAAATAGACTAAAAACTAATCCAAACAAAGAATAAAAGCATTATTAAATTACAAAACAAAATAGACAGCAATGGCTACCATAATGTCTCATTTTCTTCAAAGTAGCTGTTAATACCATCACTGATAATAAAATCAATTCTTGTAAATTCTTTAGGAGAAGTTCTAGGCACATATAAGCCCATACATGTACATCTATCCTGTTTTAGAGGGGAAAACAAAGCAAAGCAAAACAAAACATAACACAAGAAAAATACAACAAAAAACAAAAGAGAAAAGTAAATAACAATAACAAAGTTCCCCAAACAATTACAATATAGGCTTTCAAAACAAGGTGGTAGGAATATAACTAAGGCTGTAATTTTGCATAGTTATCTTCAAAAGAGTCACTCAGATTACCAGATATAAACATGAAAAATTGATCTAACCCTATGAACGTTAACTGCTTTATTCCAAGAACTATAGAATTAGTAGCACAATCATCTTAGCTATCTTAAGTGTATATATACAAATTTATATCTTTTTTCTTTTTCCTTCCTTCTTTTCTCATTTTCCCTGATTTATTTTTCCCCTTTGTACAAGTTCTTACCCTTTCACAATACTTACTGAAGATTTTGTATCTTATTTACTCTTTTGGTTTCTTACACTAGGGAGACAATATGGTATTTACACACGTGAGTTTGATTTATTTCACTTAACAGTATGGTCTCAAGTTGCCTCCATTTACTTATGAAAAAAATGTGATTCTTCTTTATAGCTGAGTAGTACTCCATTGTATGAAAACACTATAGATTTTTGTCCATTGTTCAGTTGATGGGAATTTAGGTTGTTTTCAAGATCTGTCAATTACAAACTGTGCTGCTATAAACATGAGTACATGTATATCACTGTGGTATGATGTTTTCAGTTCTTCTGGGGATATGCCCAGAAGTGGAAGAGCTGGGTTGAATGAGACTCCTCAGCTTTCTGAGAAACCTCCACCCTGATTTCCATAGTGGTTACACTTGTCTACACTCCCACCAGCAGTGAAAAAGAGTTTCTTTTTCCTCAGCCTCTCCAGCATTTGTTATTGGTGGTTTCTTGATCCTGATCTTTCTTCCTGGAGTGAGGTGAAATCACAGTGTTAAGCTGCATTTCTTTAATGACCAGTGATGCTGAGCATTTTTTCCATGTGTTTATTTTCCATTTGTATTTCTTTAGCTGAGAACTGTGTATTCATCTCCGATGCCTATTTTTGGATTGGATCTTTGTATTTCAGAGTTCTAATTTTTAAAATTTCTTTATATGTTCTAGATAAAAGTCCTTTGTCTGATGGACATTTGGCTAAGATTTTTTCCTAATTTGTGAGTTTTACTTTCACTCTGTTGGAGATTTCTTTTGACTTGCAAAAACTTTTAAATAATATGAGATCCCAGTTATTGATTCTGGGAAGTATTTCCCATGCAGTTTGATTTTTGTTCATGAATTCTCTACCTACCCCCATGTCTTCAAGATCTCTACCTACTTTGACTTCCAACAGATTTAGTGTTTCTGTTTTAATATTTAGATCTCTGATCCAATTTGACTTTAGTTTAGTGCATAATGATAGTCATGGGTTTAGTTTTAGTTTTCAGCATATAAAAAGCCAGGTTTTCCAGCACCACTTATTAAAAAAGCTATCTTTCCTTCAGTGAATATGTTTGGCTCCTTTGTCAAAAATAAGGTGGTGAGTGTGTTTGTAGTTGTGGTTTAATCTTACAATCTATTCCATTGATTTTCAGGTATGTTTTTATTCCAGTACCATGCTGATTTTTATCACAGTAGCTTTGTAATATAACTTCAAGTCGGGGATTGTGATGCCTCTTACTTTGCTTTTGTTGCCCAGGTTTGCCTTTGCTAATCTAGGTCTCTTCTGGTTCCAGATGAATTTTAGGAATGATTTCCCTAGATCTGTGAGGTATTATTGGAATTGCATTATATCTGTATAGCAATTTTTGGAGAATGGCCATTTTCACTAAGTTGGTTTTTCTCCTGAAAAATAAAGGCTATCTTTCCATTTTCTGATAACCTCTTCAGTCTTCTCTTTCAGAGTACTGTAGTTTTCAATGCCTTTTACAATATTCTTTAGAATGATTCCTAGATATTTCATTTTTTTTTTGGATCCTATTGTGAATTATAATGTTTCCCTAACTTCTCTCTCAGTGAGTTTGTTTTTCAAGTATAGGAAGGCTACTGATTTTAGAATATTGAATTTGTATGCAGTTATGCTACTGAATTTGCTTATTTAATATAGCAGTTTTGTAGTGGAGTTTTTGGTGTCTTGTGTGTAGAGTATCATGTCATTTGCAAATAGTGACAATTAAGTTTTTCTTTTCCTTTCATTATTCCTTTTATTTGTTTCTCTTGTTTAATTGCTCTGGCTAAAGTTTCCAAGACTGTGTTGAATAACAGTGGAGACAGTGGACATACTTGTCTTGTAGGTTGTCTTGATTTTACAGAGAAAGTTTGCAGTTTTTCATTTAGTATGATGTTGGCTGTTGGTTTGTTGTAGATACTCATTATCAGATTGTGATAAAGACCATATATTCCAATTTTTTGTAGGGTTTTATCATGAATGGATGGCAGACTTTGTCACAAGATTTTTCTGCATCTATTGAGATGATCATATGATTTTTATCCTTGGCTCTGTCAAAATAGTGTTTTACATTTATTGACTTATGTATGTTGAACCATCCTTTCATCCCTGGGATGAATCTCAGTTAGTCATGGTGTATAGTCTTCTTGATGATTTGCTGCAGTATATTTGCCAGTATCTTATGGAGAACTTTTGCATCTATGTTTGTTAGGGAGGTTAGATTATAGTTGTTTTTCTTAAGTCCTTCAGAGGTTTTAGAATCAGGATAATGCTTGCTTCCATAAATGAATTTGGCAGTATTGCTTCCCTTTTTGTTTTATTAAAGAGTTTAAGAAGTAGTGGCATTAGGTCTTCTCTACATTTTTTGTATGATTCAGCAGTGAATCCATCAGGGCCTGTGCTTTTCTTGGTTGGTACGTTTTTCTTTATATCTTTGATTTCATTGATTGATATTAGTTTATTTAGAATGTTTTTTTTTCTTTTCTTGGTACAGGGAATTGAATTCACAGCCTTGTGCTTGTCAGTCAGGCTCTATGCTGCTGAGATGTGTTCCCAGACTTTATTTAGGATTTTTGTATCTTCTTGATTAATATCTATCTAGAAATCTATCCATTTTTTCTGCATTTTCCATCTTACTAAAATACAAATTTTCAAAGTAAGAATAGATGGATCTTCAGGATTTCTGCAAGATCCATTATGATTTTAGCCTGTTCATTCCTAATTGTATGGATTTGAGTCTTTTCTTTACTTTTTTTAAAGATAAGGTTGGATAAGGGTTTGTCAATTTTATTTAATCTTTCAAAGAAGCAACTCTTAGTTTTGTGATTCTTTTTATTTTTATTATTTAATTTTAAAGGCTAAAATGCATTTATGTTTGCTCTGAGGTTTATAATTTCTTCCCTCATATGAGCTTTTGGCTTAGTCTGCTCTTCTTTTTGTAGAAATTTGAGATTCATTGTAAGTTATTTATTTGTGCTTGCTCTGTTTTCCTTATATGGGTATTTACTGCTATAACTTTCTTAGGACTGCTTTCATTATGTCCCATAAGTTGTTGTACTGGCATTATCATTTAAGTTCAGAAATTGTAACTTCTTCATTTGTGACCCATTGGTTGTTCGGGAGAGTGCTATTTCATTTCCCTGTGTGTATAAAGTTCTTGTTGGTTTTTTTTTTTTGTCACTTATTTCCCATTTCATTTCAGTATAGTCTAGTAATACACATGGAATAATTTCAATTCCTTTGCGTTTACTTAAAGCATGGGCTAGTATTTGGTTTACTTTGGAGAACATCCTATGTGCAGCTGAGAAAAATGTGTATTTTGATGTTGGGGGGTGGAACACTCTGTAGATACCTACTAAGTCCATTTGTTCAAAACTTGATTCCATTCTAATATTTCATTTTTGATTTTTTGTCTAGTTGGTCTGTCTTTTTGTGACAGTGGGGTATTAGATTCACCCATATACTATTGTATTAATGCTTATTTGGTTGTTCGTGCTTGTTAATATTTGTGTTACATCTTCCCTCTTGGTAAGTGCCCCTGGTGTGGGCCAGGAGGAGAACCAGCACTCCTGGGATCCAGCCATGGTGGATCTTAGGCAGCTTATTCACCCGCCCTCTTGATAAGTGCCCCTGGCATGGGCCAGAGGAAAATCAGCACTCCTGAGATCTGGCCATGGTGGAATTTAGGCAGCTTATTCACCCACCCTCTTGACAGGAGAACACTGAGGTGTTGATATTTGCTGCACTGAATAATCACTGATTGACAGCAGAAGGCACATGGAGGTACTTTTAGCAAGAACAAACAAGGGTAATGTTTTTTCCTTTATTTGTTTAAGGAAAATTGTTTGTAACCTGTGGACTTTCAAGTGTTATCTCAAAAAGATGATATGAAGTAAAGTAATACCTGTGTTAATTAGCTTGACTTAGCAATTCCAATAAATGTAATATTTTAACCAAGAAAAAAATTTATGTTATACAGCTGGGTGCACTGGAAATTATTGCATATATATTTATGATTTTTAGCTGCTCCTCTTGAATTTTTCCTTTTATAAGTATGTAGTGACCTTCTTTATAACTTTTGATCACTTTTGGTTTGAAGTTGATGTTGTCTGCAAACAGAATATCTACACCTGCTTTTTTCTGTGTCCTGTATCATGGAGTATAGTTTTCTATCCTTTGATTTTCAGTCTAAGAATTTCATTTTGAATTAAATGTGTTTCAGTGCACATTTGGATCTTGCATTTTGACCCATTCTGCCAGTCTCTGTGTTTTGATTGGTGAACTGAGACAATTAACATTGACAATTATAACTGATATGTACTGATTTATCCCTATCATGTCATTTTCTTGTTGTTGGCTTCCCTTCTCTCAGTTTACATTTTGCTTGACCTGGTGAATTATTTCTCTTGGGGGTTCATGGAGTTGTAGTCTTTGTTATCCCTTTCTATCACGCCCTTCAAAATATTTTGAATACTGGTTTGGTGGTAATAAATTTCCTTAGATGTTCTTTGTCATGGAAATAACTCATTTCTCCATCAGTTTTGAAAGACATCTTTGTGGGGTATATCAATCTGTGTTGAAGGTTGTGTATCCCTTTAGAATTTGAAATATTTCTCTGTAAGCTATCCTTGACTTGAACATTTGTATGGAAAAGTCAACTGTAATTCTGATGGGTTTTCCTTTATAGGTGATTTGCTCTTTTTCCTTACAGCTTTTAAGATTTCATTCTTGTGTTGAATTTCTAGAATCCTGACGATATGCTTGACTGTAGATTTTTTGATTGTGGCTATTGGAATTCTATATGCCCCACATATCTTTATGTCAAATTCTTTTTCTCCATCAGTGAAGTTTTCTGCCATGATGTCTGTGATCAGTTTTTTATTTTTTATTTTTTTGCCTTTTTCCTTGGTACTGGGGATCGAACTCACGACTGCCTGCTTGCAAGGCAGGCGCTTATGTCGCTGAGCTAAATCCCCAGCCCCTGTGATCAGTTTTTTAAAAAATATTACTTGTGGTGTTTCCTGATTTTTCATTGACTCCAATCAATCATAAGTTTTTCTTCTTTGCCTCATCTAGCAGCTGCTGGATTGATTTCTCATGGTCCCTTGCTATTTTTAAGAAGTGTTTTTCATGATTGTTTAACTGCAAGCCTGACTTCTATATCTAAGATCCTGTCTTCACATTGGCTAAATCTGCGATGACTACATTAATGAAATTTTTATTCTCCTAAATATCTGCTGAATCTGCCTTATGGATTCTATTTTTTCCTATGCTGAATTCATGGCTTCAAGTTTTTTCTTTCTTTCTTTCTTTCTTTCTTTCTTTCTTTCTTTCTTTCTTTCTTTCTTTCTTCGGGTACTGGGGATTTAACTCACAACCTTGCAGGCAGGCATTTGTGCTGCTAAGCTAAATCTTAGACCCATGGCTTCTGGTTTTCTTAACCTCATCTTTTTATTTGTCTGTGTTTGCTATAGACTCACTAATCATGTTTTTAATTGTGGACAATATCTCTGCTTATCTGAGAAGTTAATTCTGATTTGATTTTTTCTAGAGCATCATTCACTACTGCTTTGTTATAACTACTTCAGAGAGGCTAGGAGGGTGGTTTTTGAATTGTCTCACCTCATTTATTCCTGGGTTGGTCTTTTGTGAACAGGACATCTGGGTTTTCATTTTCTTTAACTTTCTTCTCATTTTCTTTTTATTTTTAGTTTAATTCCTGTTATGATGCTTGTAAATTGACTACGGTGGGTTAATTTATTGCTAGTATTTAGGATGATTTGGTGATGACTACTTCTCTGATGTATCTTCAGGTGCAGCTTGTTTTTGAGTTTTGAGTCTGTTTGTAAGATCCTAGATCTTCAATATGTTGGAGAGAATAAGTTGCAGCCTATTTGGCACAGTGCCTGGTTCTTTGGCACTGTTACACAGTATTTCCTGTGATTCTTACTCAGTCTGAGTCTTGGAATACCAGGAAGTCTTGGAATACTAGGAATACTGTTTGGAACAATTGTCATAAATCAGCTTAGAAAATGACAAACTGACCTAACCATTAATTTGCCACATTTAACTGTATGAACTAGGTTTGTGGTTAATATAAAAAATCTAAAGCAAACCAGAAAATTATATGCAGCATTCATGTCCTTAATATGTCAATTTTGCTCTCAGGAGTTAAAACTTAAAATAACTTAGGGAGAAAATAGAGAAGAAAGAAGAAGAAGGAGGAGGAGGTAGAGGAAGAGGAGGAAGAGGAAGAAGAAGAAGAAAAATAAGAGGAGGAAGAGGAGAAGGAGGAGGAAGAGTAAGAGAAGATTGAAGTAAGGCTGAAGGACCAAGGGGGATCAAGTTAATTTTGGGAAATTTGTAGAGAAAAGTGGAAGAAAAGAGAGAAAGAAGAGACATAAGAACAGAACCAAACCACAGCCACAAAGAGAATAGGAACCATATTCACACTCATAAAAAAAAGTTTTAAAAATGAAGGAGAAATAAACAAAAAAGGAAAACAAAACCACCACTACCACAACAAAAAGAAAAACAAATGAGACAGACAGAGAGAGATAGTGAGAGACAGTGGGAGACAGAGAGTGAGAGAAGAAGAAAAGAGAAATGTCTACTTCCTGGTTTGTCTCTGTTGTCACTGGTAGACAATATATGGGGACAGAGTCCCAATCCAGGCTGATTTATTCCAGCAAGCCAGCAGTAGCTTTTTAATGGGGTAGTGGATCATCTCTATGAGCCTATACCCTCTGGCTGAGACTAGACTCAGCCTGCAGCTATTAGCTCACCTTCTTGGACTTGAGCCCTGCTGGGAACCACTATATGGAGCTGGCAGCAGCTCTGAGTTTTGAGCTCAGTCAGTCTCTTTCCTAGATAGCTCCCAGCAAATTATTCTCCTGCATGGGAGGACTGAGCCTTCAACACTCAGCACCAGCTAGTGCAATCAGTCACATCCACTGCTTCCCTCCACTGCTGCCTCTCTTTGTGGAGGCCTTTGGGGTCACCAGCCATCGCCGTGTGTTTACAGGATTTTTTTAAAAAGAGAACACAACAAAAAAATTAAGAAGCAAAAAACATTAAAAAAAGCAAACTGATGACGACAAGAACGGCAATATAGGATATCAAAACAAGATGATAGGAATTTAACAATGGTTGTCATATTGCATATTGTTATCCTGAAAGTAATTGCTCAGGCTATGAGATACAATTATGCAAGATTGAACAAACAAGAAAATTTCTGACTTTTGGAAGGCTTGCTTCCTTCAGATAGCCACTCTCGGCAGGGAGACACAGCTAGGTCTGCCCCTGAGCATCTTTTGCCACCATTGTAAGACATTTTTTCCTGAAGGCATGCAGCCCAGCTAGGGAGACAGAGTCATATCTATCTTGTGCACCCCCAGGCCACTACTGGAGACATTTGCTTTCTTCAGGCAATAAGGGCACACTGGTAGAATCAGACAAACACATTCCTGTGTGCCTGATGCCATCAGGGAAATCCTAGTGTATTCACACATGCTAAGAGAAAAAGTTACATCACAACTGTCATGGTTTATGTCTGTGGCTCCCAGACCTCATGAGTTTGAATTGTGCATTTGTTATTCGGTCATTGTCTAGTGCTTAGATTGATGGTGTCAGTGCTCCACCCACAAAGGGGTGGAGCCAGGATGTGATGTAATGTTAGGAACAAGGTGTGTCTTGCTCTTTGCTGGTTCCTGTTTTGCTCTTTGCAGCCGCCATGAACTGTGGCCCAGCCATGCCCGCCTGCCTTGGAGCCAACTAAATATGGACTAAAACCTCCAAAAACTGTAGGAAATAAACCTTTCCTTTCCCAACTTTGGGCTTCAGATATTTTGTCTCAGCAACGAGTAAAAAGTAACTAAGACAACAACCATGCATGCTTGGCCATTGCAGAAGCCTCAGTGTAGCTACATAGGTCTGGAGAAGCCCACCCTATATCCTGCTACCTCCCTGCAAATCTGATTTCAGATAAATCCAGGTATCTGTCCCATTCCCCTACATTATGGAGGGACAGCCAACATGAGAAGTGCCTGTGACCCCACAAATGGATTGTTGGGAGGAACCCAGGAGAATGTCAAGACAAAGAAGCAAAAAGGTAGCATCAGACCTCCAGCCCACACAGAACTAGTCTGGGTGATATAGTCATGGAAGAAAATGGAAGTCACATACCTGAAATCTCCAAGAGGATAGCAACTGAAGTAAAGAAACAACTTCATGAGACTGTTTTAAAAGTAACCAGATCAGAAATGTCTCAGGTAAAAGAAGAAATCACAAACATAATGATAGAATTGCTAAGCATATCTAAAGAAAACATAGATTAAAAAAGAGAAGCATAGGAAAATGATAAAAACCTTGAGTGAACAATATAAGAAGGAATTACAATGCATGAAACAGATTCAAAGAAATATCCAGGAAATTAAAAAGTCAATTGAAAGCTGACAAAGCCACTTGAAAGAGACTGAAGATAGACTTTCAGACCTTGAAGACATGATCACAGCTAATAATTATGAAAGGAAAGCTCTCTTAAAGATAACAAGGAACTAGGAGTTATTCATTTACTGGCTGCAAGATAATGCAGAGAAAAGTAATTTGGGAGTGGTACACTGAGACAAATAATAATCAAGATTCCAGAAATTCAGCACAAGAGCAGAATATTGAAAGCTGTTAGAGAAAAGAAACAGATCACCTATGAAGGAAAACCAGTCAGAATCATGGTAGACTTGTTAACAGAAACCATCAAGTCAAGAAGAGTTTGAAGTAAAATGTTTTAAATCCTGAAAGAGAACAACTTCCAACTCAGGTTGATATATCCTGCAAAATTATCTTTCAAAATTAGTGGAAAAATAAAAGAACAACTGAAGAAATTCATGGCCACCAAATCAACACTACAGAGAGTGCTGGAGGATATTTAGAGAAAGATAAACATGACCATGTTTCCAGGAACAGCAGCAGAGGAGGATCACAAAACAGGACAGGCAACTGCGTGAAAGGGAAAAGTAGAGGGCCAACAGCAGAGGATATCATGGCATGATGAACCAATGCATTCCAGTTGTAACCATTAATGTAGATGGCTTCAGTTCAGCAATAAAAAGAAACACAGGGAGAGTGGACCAAGAAACAAGATCCTTCAATATACTGCATACAAGAAACATATTTAAGTCAAAAAGAAACTCATAGACTAAAAATCAAAGGAGAGAAAACAATTTTTACATGGGACAGGAGATTAGAAAAAGGCAAAGGTAATTTGCCCATCAACTGTAGAATGGATAAGAAAGATATGGTATTTTCATACAGTGGAAAGCTACCCAGCTATAAAGTAGGGTATTCTCGAGGTTTTTGTAGGTAAATGGACACAACTGGACATCATGCTCATGGATGAAATGGTTTGGGTTCCTACAAGTGAGCAATGAGTTATCTCCCTAGTATAAAATACTGAAGGAGTTGTATCAAAAAGGCACAATAGATATTATGAAAGTGAGAGTAGAGGAGACATCTAAAAAGGGGAATTGGTAACCACTATTAATTTCCTATTATCTTGTTTTGAATTTTTGTATTATTTTATAATTTTGTTAGCTTTGGTTTAATTCTGCATTGTTTTGTATATTTTACTGTGTCTAATGGTATAGGCAGCTATTTTGAAGATGATATGATGTATTATGGTACCCATTGTTGATTATCTTGTTTTGAAATCCTATAATTCTTTCATTTTAGTATGTTTTGATTTGTTTGATTTTATTATGTGTGATGGTATGGACAGCCATTTTGAAGAAAACAAGAGACATTATGTTACAGTTGTTCACTTTCTATTATCTTGTTTTGAAATCCCATAATTCTTTCATATTTTGTTTTGATTGGCTTCAGTGTTTTTTTTTTATTTAAGAGAAAAAGACACAGAAAAGGAAAAAAAAAAAAAAAAAAACAAAGATCAACAAACAGCAACAGCAAACCCAGTACAGTAATAGTATAGGTTTATAAAAAAGGATGATAGGAATTTGACAGTGGTTGTAATATTGAATATTGTTAGCTTCAAAGGGGTTGCTTAGATTTATATTGTCATGTAAAATTGATCTAATCATATAAGCATTAAGTATTCTTTTCCAATAGCTAATACAATTAGTACAGTCATTGTAGCTATCTTATGTATATATATACAAATTGACGTCTTTTTAATTTTCCCTTCCTTCTTTCCTCCTTTCCCCTATCCCAGTTACTTTCCCTCTTTGATCAGTTTCTTTCTGTTACAGAGTATTTATGTAGATTTTGGATCAAATTTACTCTTGCAGTTTCTTACACTAGGAGACAATATATTTATACATATGAGTTTGATTTATTTCACTTATTAGTATGGTCTTCAGTCACATCCATTTACTTATAAAATCTCAATGCCATCTTTCTTTATAGCCAAGTAATACTCCATTGTCACAGAGATAGATTAACCAAACAAAAAATCAGCAAATAAATAATGGGGCTGAATCAAACTTCTGAACAAATAGATCTAGTAGATGTGTATCAAGTGTTCCACACAGCAACATGAAAATATATATTTTTCTCAGCTGTACATGCGTCATTCACTATACAGATCATATACTGGTCCATAGAACATGTTTAAGTAGATGCAAAGAATTCAAGTAATTCAATGCATATTTTCTGACCATAGCACAATAAAATTAGAAATTAACAGCAGAAAACTCACAAGAACCCCCCAAATGTATGGAAATTAAATAACACTCTCCTAAACAACCAATGGGTCACAGAAGAAATAAAAGAAAAATTAACAATATCTACAATTGAAATACAAATACAAATTATTGGAACCTATGGGACACAATGAAAGCAGTCCTCAGAGGAAAATTTATAGCATTAAACTCCCACATCAGGAAAATGGAAAAAAACAAATAACAAACTAATGCTGCACCTCAAACTTTAGTCTGTTTCGTGTTGTTTGATTTTATTATATGTCGAGGTACGGACAGTTATTTTGAAGAAAACAAATGACATCATGGTAGCCACTGTTGATGCCTATAATCTTGTTTTGAAGTTCTATAATACTTTCATTCTTTTTGTTTTGATTGGTTTTATTCTATTTTGTTTTGTTTGATTTTATTATGTGGAAGGTATGGAAAGCTATTTTGAAAAAAACCAGAGACATTATGATAGCCATTGGTGATTTCCTGTTATCTTGTTTTGAAGTCCTGTGATGCTTTTATTCTTTTGCTTTGATTGGTTTTGTTGTGTTTGATTTTATTGTGTGTGATGGTATAGGCAGCTGTTTTGAATAAAACAATAGACATAACCATTGTTGATTTCCTGTTGTCTTGTTTTGAAATCCAGTATCACTTGCATTGTTTTATTCTGATTTGCTTTATTCTGTTTTTTTTCTCTTTAAAATAAAAACAATAAAATTTCCCTTTGAGAAATTTCCCTTTTACTATATCTATTGTAACTTCTGGATCTTATTTACTCTTTCAGGTTTTTACACTAGTGAGACAATGCAGTGTTTACACATGCAGTTTGATTTATTTTACTTATGAGTATGGTTTCTAATTACATCCATTTACCTATAAAACCCCGAGTTTATCATTCTTTAGGCTGAGTGGTATTTTATTAGTGTCCACGGATTTGAACTGCTCCTCTAATGCAGTGGGTCACATCTTAGTTAGAAGGCCCTGCTGACTACCTCTTTCTTCTTTGCTGAAGTTTTTCTCTTTACTCTCTCTGTGAGCTTCAATTCACACTTCAGATTCTTTCTGGGTCCCTCCTTCTTGTCTTGTTCATGTTTCTATATTCCATCTTCTGGTTGGTGACTTTGTGTGTAGCTTACCACTCCACCATTTCCTCTCCTGCTGATTTCAGAATTTTAAAGTGAGAATTGGGGTTTGTAGCATAACTATGAATAGTGAAGCAAGCAGTGCTGATAAAGGGCTGTTGAATATTACACACACTGCTTCAAAGTGATGACACAGAGAAATGGCTTTTCCTTCAATAAAAGTTTTAACTCTAATGAAACTGGCCTTTTCTGGAGGAAAATGCCCAGGACAACATACATTACTTAGGAAGAAAAGAAAATGCCAAGCCACAAGCCTATGAAGGAAAGGTTAAACTTATTGCTATGTGCCAATGCAAGTTATGACCTCAAGAAAAAGCCTAGAATGTTTGAAAACATAAAGTCATGAAGAACAGGCTAGTGGTCATGTGGAGATCTAGTGCAAAATCCTGAGTAAGAAGAGTATCTTTTCTTGAGTGGATTAGGGAAGCTTTCTGTCCTACTGTTAAGAAATATCTTATCATTTTGTTGGTGATTTCTTTGGCTGTGCACAATAAGGTGAGATCTCAGTAGCTGATTCTCTGCAGTATTTCCTTACAACCTGTAGTTTATTTATGAAATCTCTGCGTACACTTTTGTCTTCAAAAGTTCTATTTTCTCTTCCAGAGATTTAGTGTTTCTCTTCTAATATTTAGACCTTTGATCTATTTTGATTGTAGCTTAGTACGTATTGATAGATATGGATCTAGTTTTAGTCTTTGGTGTGTGGAAAGCTAGTTTTTCCAGCACTATTTATTAAAGAGGCATTCTTTCATCTGTTGAACATCTTTGTTAAAGATAAGGTGGGATGATGTGTTTGGAGTTATCTTTTGCATCTTATAATCTGTTCCATTGATCCTCTGATTTTTTTGCCAGTGCCATGCTGTTTTTACCACAGTAGCTCTGTAGTATAATATCAAGTCAGGAATTGTGATGCCCACTGCCTTGCCTTTGTTGCTCAGAAATGCTTTTGCTATCAGGTTTATTCTGATTTCCAATGAATTTTAGGATTTTTTTTCTTTAATTCCGTGACGTATGTTGTTGGTATTTTGAGATTGCATTAAATCTGGGGATTATGGCCATGATCACTAAGTTGATTCTTCCTACCCTGGACTGAGAGATACCTTTCAGTTTTCTGATATCCTCTTTAGTCTTTTTCAGAGTATTATAATTTCCATTGTAGAGATCTTTTTCTTCCTTTGTTAGATTAATTGCTAAGAAATCACCAACAGAGTGAAAAGATAACCCACAGTGTGGGGAAAAAATTTATCCAGTTGCTCCTCAAGGGAATAATACCTAGAACATTTAAAGAATTGAAAAAAGTCCCAGATTCCCTAAATTCAAAGACTCAATACAAAAATTGGCATCTGAAATGAATATACACTTCTCAGATAAAGAAATAGAAATGGAAAGTAAGTATATGAAAAAATATTAAATGTCACTGGTCATTTCAGAGATGAAAATTAAAGCAACACTGAGATTCCTTGTCACTTCAGAAGGAATGGCTATTATCAAATATCCATCAATAATAAATTCTGACAGAACTGTGGGGGAAAGGGTATCTTTCTCCTCTGTTAGTGGGCGTGTAGACTGGTGCAAGCACTTTGGAAATGTGGGGATTCTTCAAAAAACTAGGACTAGCAGCCCCGTTTAAGTTAGCTATTTCTCTCTTTGGTATTTTCCCAAAAGAAGTGAAAGCATCATTTCTCAGTGATGTATGTGCTCTCATGTTTATAGCAGCAGAGTTGGCAATAGCTAAATCTTGGAACAACTCAAATATTCATCAACCAATGAATGGATATAAAAGATTTTTATATATAATGGAGTACTACTCAGCCATAAAGAACAGTCAGCTTCAGACATTTATTGTTAAAAGGATGGACCTTGAGACCATACTCTAAAGTGAAATAAATCGGACTGTCATGTATAGATATCAATGTCTCACTAGGGTGAGAAATTGAAAGCATAAAAAAGAATCAGATTGTACAATAGATATTGTGAAAAGCAAAGAAATTTCTCAAAAGAAAAGGAGACTTATGGAGGGGGAATGGGAAAAGGAAGGAATAGAAAATAAAAGATGAGAAAAGAAAAATAAAATTGAAACAATACCTTGTAAATAAGGAGAGGGAAAAGGAGTTGAAGGGAGGGAATAGAAATGGGAAGTAAAAAAGACAAATCAAGATATATCATAAACAGGTACCAATTCCCTATGATGAATGTGATCATCGTATATACCTAAATTGTACTGATCAATTTAATGAAATAAAATAAAAGAAATATCTACAAGACAAAGAGATGGAAATGGGAGGTAAAAAGACAAATCAAGGTATATCAAATACAGGTACCAGTTCCCTATGATAAATGTGATCATTGTATATACCTAAATCATACCAATCAACTTAATTAAATTAAATAAAAGAGATATCTACAAGACAAAGGTTTATCACTTAGGGCTCGCCTCATCATGAACAACACTCTTGCTCACCTACAAAATTTGGAAGAAGAATCGACTGAAGCATTCTCATAGGGGAGAGGAATGGGAGAAAAAAAGAGGAACTAAGATGTACCGTGTATAGGTACATACATAGCTATTCCTTTACCTTTCCTATACATACCTTTATAATGAATGTAATTATTATGTACATCTAAATTTACCAGTCACCTTAATAAATATAAAAGATGGACAGAGCCATAAACATTCGTAGGAAAGATCCACTCAGACTCAGAAAAAGCCAATTGTTGCACTCATTTGCTTAATGACAATGCCATGTTATATTACAGAACAGTACTAAAGAAACAGACAAGCTTAGCCCAGCTTTTAGTTCTGAAAAGGCTGAAACATAGTTAGCCAGAAGCAGGTCCTAATGGGATACAGGCTCTCTCAAGGAGAGAAAAGACACCAGAGAGCCAGATTCCCGAGGTTCTTATGGAAAGGGACTCTCCTTCCAACAATACCATCTTCCATTTCGGCCTCCCTTCCTTCAAGCCAAAGATGTTAACTTGAATGATGAATACCGTATGAAATTATTTCTGGTAAATAGATTTTTGGTGAATACACTAGGGAAGTCACTGGTTTTTTGAGTAACTTATACACATTCTACTACCTTTTTTATTACAAAAAGGTTAGGTAAGGGGTGCTTTGGGAGGTTCAGAAGGCTTTATGCATATTTCCATTTTTTTTGTGGAAAAATAGACTTGATTTACAAACAAGTTTAGTTACAAGCAGCCCCTGTGAGCAAGTTGAGTTCATAAGTCAAGTGTTCACTGTATTAAAAGCCTAGTTTCTAGAAGTAAACTTCATTTTTTTTCTTCTCTCCTCTTTCCTCATCCCAAAACTTTAAACCATTACAATTTTGACTCAAAAACAGTGAAGAAAATTTGAGAGCTCCTGGGAATGGGTGAAGAAATGGGACCACAGTGGTATCATGTCCTTCCCACTGGATCCTGAGGTTCAGGCGGCACAGGGTAGGGGGGGATGGAGTGCTTGTCTTTTGGTCCTCATGCCTTTTCTAAATGAACCATTTTAGAATAGGATTCCAAAATGCACCAATAATTTCAACATCCACAGAAGATCCAAAAATTAAGTCCACTGTAGGAAGGTAACTTTCTCAGTGAAGCATTGGTGAATCATGTCTATGAGACAAATTAATTTAATTATCAGATGCTGTTGCTTCATTTGAAGTGATCATTCATTCACTGAACTGGGTAAATTGTGTTCTTGTCATTCACCACCTCATTTCACTACCCTGGATGTTGATCTCCTACATGTTCCTAAGAATTCACTAGGCTGCTTTCCTCATCCTATCCAATGATTTGTGCACCAGCACTTGTTCTGCTTCTCTCACTGGGTCCCAGGAGGCATTCTGTAAGGGGATCTAGCTCTTCTAGTTTCCTTTGTGAGTTGAAAATCTTGTCTCTTCTATTTAATTTCATTTTATTTTGCTCCTGTCTTGAGGAAAAGATTTAAGGCGCTGAATGTAAAATAGAGCACATGATACTTTATTTCTTTTGATTGCTGGGCTGCTCACTGCCCACTGGAAGATTAGGGGAGCTCCTGAACAAAGCATTCTGTGAAATTCTCTGCTGTTCACTCTACTTGGTGCCCACCTCTTTCCAAAAGGGCAGATACATTCTGTATCTGAAGCCTAGCTCCTCCTAACCAGGCTCAGTTGGGAGAGGTGAAAGACTTACCTTAAAAGTTAGCATTGAAAGAAAGTATAGTAGTTTCCTACCCAACTGCCTATCTTGGAGAGTGATCCTTTTGTCCCTGGCTCATCAAATCACAGATGAGCTCCCACCAGTAAAAAGATTTAGCACAGTTTAAACACTCCAAACGATACGACCTTTCCTGTCATAATCATCCTTAGCAGTGTGTTCGATTCCTCTGTGTTTATGTAGCTTTTTAGTACAACCATCATCTTCTGTTTTCAGTTTCTATCTGAATTAGTTGGAAGTAACTTTTACTTAGCCCCAATCTGTGTCTTGTAGGAGCCATTGAGCAAGGTCTCAAGAAAGCATTTTGCTCCTCATGTTTTGAAGTTATCTCTTTCCAATCCTTGCATCCCTGTGTCTGAAGATGAAAACAATCTTTATTGTAACAACCCAAGAGGTGCTGCTAATGTCTATGGGGTTGAGTTCAGAGGTGCAGCTCCACATCCTACAGAGCATGGGACAACCACATGCTCTATAGGATGGAAACAAATTATTCATCCTCAAGTATCAATAGTGCAGAGGTTGAGAAACTATATCATAAATACAACACAAGTCAGTTTTGTATTTTGAAAAACATAATGGAGCACAACCCAAGCACCCGGTGTCTCCAATGCCCAATAGAGAGCTAAGCCTTCAAGGATGCATCTTCTAGAGAGCTGTAGAGAAGACAGCCTCTGCAACCCACGGTCACACATGCAGCCAGAGCTAGTTTATTGATCCTGTTAAGTGAGCAAACGGCAGCCCTTCAAGCTGATGGTTTTCCCAACTCTTTCATTGTTGATTACTTTAAGGAGAGATGAAAACAGAAGTGTTTGTACTTTAGTGTTAAACGCAATGACTATCTGCAGGTCACTTAAGCCAAGTGGTCTTGTTGCAGAAATCTCAGTTTCCACTGTATAACCAACTTTCTTCTTCTACAGTTCCAAGAAGACTGCTAGAAGCTATAGTTTAATAACAGAGAGCACACAGCTCTTTGCTTTCTGATCCAAAGATTTTTTTTTCTGAAAGTGCTGAGTGTGTATCCCTTCTGGGAGAGATGAGGGTAGTCCAAGTCCATAAATTGGGACAAGAGAAGGCAGACAAAGGGACCATGCAAGCTGCTGTTTGGATGCTTTGGAACTTGGCTAAATATTAAAAATGTTATGGGGAATTGAACAGTGCAGAAAATACAAATATCCAACAGTGTTTTAAGTATGAGAACCAGCTTTCACATTTGTGAAAAATAGATGTGGTTGTTTTTTTTCATTTGAAAATTAGCAACATGATAATTAGAGACATTTTATCATTTGGTCTCCAAGTGAGATAGAAATCAAACTTTCTGGTTGGTAAAATGATAACTCTTCCCTGACCAGGGAATTCTCAATTTCTAAGAGATTACATATTGCACTTTCATTCCATGTCTTCTTCTGTGACAGTTAGGTGATAACAAGTGATCTATTTGTGAGGTCAGTCCCCATTCTGGAAATGAAAATGAAGGGAGATTCTGAAAATATCAACTTATTGCTGGCTCTAAACCCAATATAGTAGAATTCTTAGGAGCCTCCATTTTATGGTCAAAGGATACCCCATTTCATAGATGGATCATATTGTGTTTAACCAGTTCATCACTTGTAGGCACATCAATAACGGATTCTGGGAATTTGGCCCTGCCGGTGCCCTCATTCTAGAGACTGGATGGCCTGGGGTGAGTATCCCCACACCATCCCCCAAGTCCTAGGAGTTTAAGATCCTAGCTCCCAGCCTGGCCAGGGAACTTTATGGCTTCCTGCTGCACTGGACTGGCTCAGGAGGTTTTGAGCCTGCCTGCACCAAATTTCTGGCTTCCTGCCATGCTTGGTGGACTCTGGGGATTTGGGCCTGCCTGCACCCTTAATTCTGGAAACTGGGTGGCTTGAAGTGAATATCCCTGCACCATCCTGAACCCAGGAGTTTGGGATCATTGCTCCCACCAGCCAAGGAACTTCACAGCTCCCTGCCACACTCAACCTGCCACGCAGGGCTTGGGCCTACCTGCCCCATCCCTAATGAGCCTCTCTCAATCGGGGGAACTGGGCGGCAAGAGTTCCAAGAGCTGAGGGCATAAAAGAGGATTTCTAACAGGCCCTGGGGAAACCTTGGAATAACACTTGAAACACAGAAATATAAGAAAATAACAAAATTAAAGAACAAAATACAATCTCAAACCTCCAGCTGATCCCAAGAAACCATGGGGGCTATGTACATAGAAGAAAATATATGCTGTACACCTGAAATACCTGAAATAATAGCAACTGAAATAAAGAAGCAACTACGGGCAGCTTTAAAGGAATTCAAATTAGAAATAATCTCCCAGGTGAAAGAAGAAATGATAAAAGAAATGAAAGAGATGCGAACATATCTAAAGAAGGCACAGTTAAAAAATTAGAGAAACTAAACAAAAAGGTAGAATCTCTGGATGAACAATATAAGAAACAAACAGAATACATAAAGCAGATGTAAAGAGATGTACAGGAAAACAAAAGTTCCATTGAAAGCTATAAAAACTGCCTCAATGAAAGTGAAGATAGAGTTTCAGACCTTGAAGACAAGATTGTAGCTAATGAACAGGAAAGGAAAGATCTTTTAAAAATAACAAGGATCAAGAAATAACAATTCAACAGCTGAAACATGATGCAAAGAAAAACAACATAGGATTGATAGGGATAAATGAAAAACAAGGGGACAACATAAAGGATGTCAAGAGGATATTTAGAGAAGTAATAGCTAAAAATTTCTAAAACATAAGAATGGAAACTGACATCAGGAACAGTGAAGCACATATACTCCAAATGGCCATAACCAAAATAAAACTACACCCAGACATATAATAATCACCATCACAGAAATCCAACATAAGAATAGAATATTAAAAGCTGTCAGAAAAGACAGATCACATATAAAGGAAAACCTATCAGAATCACGTCAGACTTCTCAGCACAAACAATAATGTCAAGAAGAGCATGGAATGAGCTATTTCAGGTCCTAAAGGAAAATGATTTCCAACCTAGACTGATGTACCCTGTAAAACTGTCCTTCAAAATCAATGGAGAGATAAGATACTTCCATGACAAAGAACAGCTGAAGAACTTCATGATCACCAAGCCAACTCTGCAAAGAATACTGAAAAACACCTTAGATACACTTAGGAAAAAAATCACTAAGCAAAGCAGACAGTTGAACAGAACAGAAAGATAAAGATGCAACAGCAGAAAGATAACATGTCAATAATAAACCAACATATAACAGTTATAAACATTAATGTAAATGGTCTCAATTCAGCAATTAAAAGAAACAGACTGGCAGAATGGATCAAGAAACAAAATCCAACCATATACTGTCTAAAAGAAACTCATCTAACCCATAAGGACACTTACAGACTGAAAGTCAAAGGATGGAAAACAATACTTCATGCAACAGAAACCAAAAAAAGTGGAGGTAGCTATTCTGTTTGCAGACAATGTGAACTTCAAATCAATAATGATCAAAAAAGATAAAAAAGGTCATTACATACTGGTTAGGGGAAAACTTCAAGAGGAAGAGAAAACAATCTTAAATATATATGCACCTAACTCCAGAGCACCCAGTTATATAAAGCAAGTATTAATAGAAATGAAAAACCAAATTAGCACTAACACAATTATAACAGGAGACCTTAACACACCATTGATACCAAGGGACAGATCTACCAGATAGAAAATCAACAAAGAAATAACAGAACTGAATCACATCTGTTAACAAATGGACTTGATAGACATATACAGAGTGTTCCATCCAAGAACATCAGAATACACATTCTTCTCAGCAGTACATGGGACGTTCTCTAAAATAGACTATATACTAGCCCATAGAACATATTTAAATAAATGAAAAAGAGTTAAAATTGTCCCATGCATGTTATTGGATCATAGCACCATGGAACTAGAAATTAATGATGAAAGATACTGAAAAAATCCCACAAACAAGTGGAAACTGAATAACACACTCTTGAGTAATCAGTGGGTCACAGCAAAAATTGAAGAAATTAAACAATGTTTACAAGAAAACAAAAATACAAATACAACTTACTAGAATTTGTGGGATGCAATGAAAGCTGTCCTCAGAGGAAAATTTATTGCACTGAGTTCCCACATCAGGAAAACAGAATGAATACAAATAAATAACCTGATGCTACACCTCAAATATCTAGAAAAAGAAGAGCAAGTCAAGCCCAAAGCCAGAAGAAGAGAGGAAATTATAAAAATCAGAGCAGAAATTGATGCAATAAAGACTAAGAAAACAATCCAAAGAATCAGTGAATCAAAGAGTTGGTTGTTTGAAAGAATAAATAAAATTGATAAGCCCCTAGCCAATCTTATTTAAAAAATGGAAGAAAAAGCTAAAATTCATGCAATAAGGAATGAAAAAGGCAAAATCACTATAGACTCTATAGAAATTCAGAATATCATCAACACCTATTTCAAAAACCTCTACTCTCACTGGTTTGATAACACAGAAGAAATGGACAGATTCCTAGAAACATATGAAGTACCAAAGCTAGGTCAAGAAGATGTAAAACTGCTGAATAACCCAATTTCTGTTAATGAAATTGAAAACGTGATTGAGTCCCTACCTACAAAGAAGAGCCCAGGCCCAGACAGATTCATTGCAGAATTTTACAAGAAGTACAAAGAAGACTTAATGCCCACACTCCTCAAACTCTTCAATGAAATTGAAAGGGAAGCAATCCTTCCTAAATCATTCCTGGAAGCTAATATTACTCTAGTACCAAAACATGAGACAGGCCCAACTAAAAAAGAGGACCTCAGGTCAATCTCCCTAATGAACACAGATGCAAAAATCCTCAATAAAATATTGACAAATAAGATGCAGCAAGTTATCAAGAAGCTTATACAGCATGACCAAGTGGGATTCATCCTTGGCATGCAGGGATGGTTCAGCATATGTAAATCAGTAAATTTAACCCACCATATCAATAAAAGCAAAAGAAGAATCACAGGATTATTTCTATAGATGCAGAAAAAGCTTTTAATAAGGTCTAACATTCATTTATAATAATAACCTTAGAAAATTGGAATAGATGGTTTTTACCTCAATATAATAAAGGCCATCTATGACAAGCCAATAGCCAGTATCATACTAAATGGCCAAAAACTGAAGTCCTTTACCCTAAAATCAGGAACAAGACAAGGATGTCACTTCTCACCACTCCTATTTAATATAGTACTGGAAATACTAGCCAGAGCAATTAGACAAGAAAGAGAAATAAGAGGGGTAAAGATAGGAAAAGAAGAATTAAAATTATCATTATTTGCAGATGACATGATACTCTACATAGAGGAGCCCCAAAACTCCATTGAAAGACTCCTAGCTATAATGAATAAATTCAGCAGTGTAACCAGATACAAAATCAATTCTCAAAAATCAATAGCATTTTGTACACTAACAACAAAACCACTGAGAGAGAAATAAGAGAAGACACACCCTTCACAGTAGCAACCAAAAAAATGAAATATTTAGGAATTATTCTCACAAAAGAAGTGAAAGATCTATATAAGGAAAACTGCACCCTGAAAAAAGAAGTTGAAGAAGATCTCAGAAAGACATCCCTTGCTCATGGATAGGAAGAATAAATATTGTGAAAATGGCCATTCTCCCAAAACTCTTATACAGATTCAATGCAATCCCAATAAAAATACCATCAACATACCTCATAGATCTAGAGAAATCACTCCTAAAATTCATCTGGAACCAGAAGGGACCTAGAATAGCAAAGGCAGTTCTAAGCAGCAAAGGCAAGGCAGGAGGCATCACAATCCTTGACTTGAAGTTAGAGGACAAAGCAACTGTAGTAAAGTCAACATGGTACAGGAATACAAACAAAGCCAAAGGTCAATGGAATAGATTAGAAGATACAACCACAACTACAAACACACTTAATCACCTTATCTTTGATAAAAGGGCCAAACATGTTCCCTGGAAGAATCACAGTCCCTTTAATAAATGGTGTTGGAAAAACTGGTTCTCCATATGCCGAAAACTAAAACTAGACCCCTATACCTATCACTGTGTACTAAATTAAAATCTAAATATATCAAAGATCTGAATATTAAAACAGAAACACTAAATCTATTGGAAGACAAATTGGGTAAAAATTTTGAAAACTTCGGGGTAGGTAGTGCAATTCATGAATAGGAATCAAACCACATGAGAAATACTTCCCAGAATCAATAAGTGGGATCACATCTTATTAAAAAGTTGATGCATGTCAAAAGAAATCTCCAGCATAGTGAAAAGAAAACCCACAAACTGGGAAACAATCTTAGTGAAATGTCCCTCAGACAAAGGACTTTTGTCTACCATATATAAAGAATTAAAAAATATCCAACCCCCAAAATTCAAAGATCCAATCCAAAAATGGGCATCTGAGATGAATATACACTTCTCAGACAAAGAAATACAAATGGCAAATAAATACATGAAAAAAATGTTCATCATCATTACTCATTAGAGAAACGCAAATTAAAATCACACTGAGATTCCCTCTCACTCCAGAAAGAATGGCCAGGATCAAAAAAACTACCAACCACAAATGCTGGAGAGGCTGTGGGGAAAAAGGAACTCTCCTGCACTGTTGGTGGGAGTGTAGACTGGTGCAACTATTATGGAGGTCAGTCTGGAGGTTTCTCAAAAATCTGGAATTCTAAGTTCCATTTGTTCCAGCTATTCTACTTCTAAGCATATTCCCAGAAGCACTGAAAACATCATACCATAGTGATATGTGTGCACCCATGTTTATAGCAGCACAATTTGTAAATAGCCAGATCTTGGAAACAACCTAAGTGTCCATCAATTGAGAAATGCATAAAAAAAATTGTCGTATTTCTATACAATGGAGTACTACTCAGCTATAAAGCAAGATTGCATTGAGATGTTTGTAAATAAATGGATGCAGCTTGAGACCATGCTCATAAGCGAAATAAATCAAACTCACGTGTATAAATACCAAATAGTTTCCCTAGTGTAAGAAATGGTAAGAATACATAAAAGTATGTGGTAATCATGATTCCCTTTTATATTCTTTGAAGCCTCATAATGTTTTCATTCATTAAGTAGGATGGTTTTATTCTGGGTTGTTTGATTTTATAGTCTGTGATGATATAAATAGCTATTTTGAAGAAAATAAGACATTAAAATAGCTAGTGATGGCTCAATAACATTTCGTTTTGAAGTCCCATCAAGTTTTTGTTCTTCTGTCTCTATCGGTTATATTATGTTGTGTCTTACTGGTTTTATTATATGTGACAGTATAAACAAATTTTTTATAGACAAGTAGATAACCATTTTTTGTTTTCTGTTAGATGGTTCTGAAAATCCTGTAATACTTTCATTCTCTTGAATGGTTTTACACTGTCTTGTTGTGTTTAAGGCTATAGTATATGAAGATATACTCAAATATTTCAAGGAAAGAGACACTACAGTAGCTACTGCTATGTGAGGTTGTCTTGTGGTGAAACACTATGTTGCTTAAATTGTTTGTTCTGAAAAAAAAATAAGTAATGGCTGCATCTGCCTGTTGAGTGCTCAAGAAATAAAAGGCTGTATCCATTCGTGTAGCACAAATGTACTGGTGAACTACTACATACAATACTCATTTTAGGAGTTGGAGATTTTGTGGTGAATGAAACAAATTTTATGTTGTAGATACAGGAGTGAACAAATGAACTTGTAATATGTAAGAGTATGAAGAATATGAAGTAGAGTAAGGACAGAGAACTTAGGAGACTTATGCTTTTGCATATAAAGAAGGTTCCTTTCTCTTACACCATCTTTGTTTCCGGTAATTCCCAAAGAAGTTACAGAGCTAGGCAAGAAGCCAGGTCTCTTGGTTCCCAAGTGGTGCTCCTGACATCACAAGGTTGCTTAATGCTAATGTAATGCAACTGGGTCTGTGTTTCTCTGCTCCTTTTCACAGATTCAGTGTCTCTAGAGAATGTACCACCTATCTTCTTCCTTTCTTTCTTGCATACTATATCCTAAACTATGTAGGTATTGTATATGTGAGAAGCTCACTGTTATTTTACCCTTTGATGTCATTCTTTTTATTCAAGGAATTTAATTCCTGCCAATCAACTGTGGAAGAAGCTGGCTTGTGGCACCCAGCTGAGGATGGCATTTGCCAGTGCTCAAAGGATTCCCAGAAGCCAGAGGAGGCTTTGCTAATTTTGTGGTGAGCATGCGGAGTCATTGCCTGCTAGGTTCCAAATAGCAGCCGTCTAAAGCTTCAGCAGATGCTTCTTTTATTTGGTTTACCTTCCCTTGCAATGTCAACAATCTGGTTTTTAAGAATTTGAGTAGGAATTTAAAAACAAAAACAAAAACAAAAAATAAAAAAACACCCCAAATGCACAGAGTTGATAGACAAAAAACCAAAATTGAGTATTTCTTCTCTGTGCAGAATTAGGTGTCTGAGACAACTAGAAATGGAACAGCTGAAGTTTACTTATAAGACAAGAAGTTTGTCCTCACTGCATATTCTTTTCATGAAAATCTCTTGCTTTGAAAAATTTAGACCTAACTCCTATTGGCCTTTGTCTTATATCATGAACTTTAGAACTGGGGGAAGGTGACATCTGACATTTGGAAATACTAATGAGACTCCCTCTGGTTTTCAGGGTTGGATCAAAGGCTCTGTGCAGTGGGTCTGATGTCTCATGTACAGTCTTCATATTTTTGCCTATTTGGTGTCAGGGACCTGAGTACTCCCAAGATAAGTTATTCAGCCAAGTAAAAGTTGCTCACTGCCTTGGGGAGAAATACAGGAGGCAGAGTTCATGGAAAGCCCATCTGAGGCTCTGGGGCATTTTCTCCTTAATTAGCTGGTTAGACTCCTTGCAGAAAGTGAGCCTGTTCATCAACAATCTATGACTGACTGGGGACTGTGCTCTGAAGAGGAAATATACCTACAACAAATAAATTAAAAAAGATAAAAATCTGTTTATTAAATTTACATATGATAAGTATTTATTTTGAACTTAATTAAAAATTGCATAGTTATAAATGCACATTGTTTAAAAAATCCAAAGAACACAGATGAGAGCTAAGCAATGAAAAATAATTCTCCCTCTCCTCTCATTTCCGTTTCTCCTCTCCAAAGGTAGAGTTCTATGCATTTTGTCTCAAAGATATTGAGTGGAAGCAATTTTTAGTGCTATAACACTTTTTAAATGATCACCTGTAGATAGCATAGCAGACTGCCAGATGAGCCAATATTTGTGCCTTGCTCTTAGTACCAAACGTCTAGAAGCCTTTGTACTTTCTTCCTTCTGAGGGTTTCTGGCTCTAGATGAGAGGATTCTTGTAAATCCTGGGGCTCAGTCACAAACAGTGTTCAGTAGGTAGTGATATTTATTTATGAAGTATTCAGTATATTAGAGATTCCAGATAAAGTACAGGACATCCAGTTAAAATTTCGGATGAACAATAAATGGTTTTTTTAAGCATAGTCTCCCTTGGTTTGTACAGTGAATTGGTTTAAGAGACCCCTGTGGATACCAAAATGCAGATACTCAATTCCCTTACACACAGTGGCATGCTATTTTCAGGCAACTTGTGTACACCCTCTACACACTTTGAATCACCTGTAGTGTACTTGTAATACCTATTTATAAGGTATGTATCATTGTTATGCTATATTGTTTAGGGAAAGATGACAAGGAAAATAAGTCTGTGCATACTTCAGTAGTTCAGTACACACACAGCATAAGAGGTCTGACTACAGGAATGGGAAGTGAGATGAACAAGAGAGCGTTGGAGAGAGGCTGGGGATCCCTGAAATGGTGAGAGACCACCTCACACTGCACCACACATCATTCTCTTCATGTGGATTCTGTGTAGTGCTCTGTGCATGTAAATTCAGCTTTCTTTCTCTTTCTCTTTCTTTCCTTTCTTTCTTTCTTTCTTTCTTTCTTTCTTTCTTTCTTTCTTTCTTTCTTTCTTTTTCTTTCTTTCTTTTCTTCCTTCCTCCCTCTCTCTCCTTCCTCCCTCCCTCCCTCCCTTCCTTCCTTCCTCCTTTCCTTCTTTCCTTTCTGCTTTTTAAAAAATTTCTGGCACACTCCTTCTCCCAGTATTTTCAATATTTGCATTTGTTCCAATTCTTGGATGTGAAATCTGTGGATATGGATATAGAAGGATGACTCCATAAAATGCTCCAACTATCACATGGGACATATACTAAAGACTGTTCACTAATTTGACTGGATGTTCTGTATTTTAGTTTGCTAAATCTGGTGACCCTAAATTGAATGTCACCGTGCAGAGGATGGCATCCCAGGAGGTTGATATGTTGGAGTTGGAGAGGGGGTTGAGAGTTACCTGACCATGTTCTGAGGCCACATTCAGCCCTCAGGTATCCTTCCACCCTTGTCACTGAAATAGATTCTGTATCTGGCTCTAACATCAGGCTCTGTTTTACACAGTTACTGTAAGTTGTCCTCCCTTCCTCTCTCTCTCTCTCTCTCTCTCTCTCTCTCTCTCTCTCTCTCTCTCTCTCTCTCTCAGAAAAAACCAAAACATGAAATATTTGTGAATGTTGGGTTGAGGAGAGAGAACCCTGTGAGACTTATTAGCAAGTAATTTAGCTCAGTCATCTCATAAAATCGTTCTTATGGTTACTGTTTTCATGAATAACATAGACACTGACTAAACATGTTTCAGTTGACTAATGTAAAGATCCTTACTCTTTTTCAAAAAGATGATACTCTATAAATTAGATTTCAAAAGTACTTTTGGTCTGATTTTAATGAATGCACCGTTCTCTTTATTGTACGCTCTGGATCTTTATGTCTTGGCCCCTGGTTTTTTCTCTGTAGCCCTCTTCCCTCTCCATACTCCTAGCTGGACCCATTTCTAGAGCATGTCTGAGATTCTCACTGGCTCCTACAAAACCATAAACAATGTACTTTTCATTGCTTGGAATGGATGATATTCTTGGGAAGCAGAAGTTCTAAAAGATAAAAAGTAGAGAAAGAAAGGGTTTGGAGATAGCTCCCTTCTCATTCTCTTCTACTAGAAGATGCTGAAGATCACCCAATGGAAGCTGTCAGAATGAGCACATCTACAACCAGAGATCCTCCCTTCTGAGCTGGAGGTCAAACCCAGGGCCTCGTGCATGCTACGCAAGTGGTGTACACTGAGCTACTTCTCCAGCTGCTTACAGTTTCCTAAGCAAACAGCTGCTCTTATTAGCCCAGGTGGAGGGCAGGTGCATCTCCCTAGTGTAAAAAAGACTGAAAGAGTAATAAGATCCAAAATGTACAATAAATATTGTGGTAGTGAAAGGGAAAGAAAGTATGCAAAAGGACAACTGGGATAGGGAAAAGGAGAAAAGGAAGAAGGGAAAAGATTGTGTGTGTATGTATGTATATATAAGATAGATAACTATACTACCGATCTCTGTTAGTTCATCCAAAAGAACAGTTTCATGCTTTCATTTTGATCATTTTTTTCATGCCTAAACCTTGTAACGTGAACCACTACTTCTAAGATAACAATATGCAATATATTAACTAGTTAACTAGTGTTAATTTTCTACTATTTTTCTTGAAATTCTGTATCATTACTATCTTCTTTTCTGTTCTTTGCTTTTTAAAATAAAAATTAAATCAAAATTCTAACAAAATTTTTGAGATCAAGTTTTTTCAATCTATTTCTTGATGAGTATAACTTTCAACATAATGGGGTAAATTGTGTCTATACAACATTTAATAAAATACTGTTTAGTTTGGTTTCTTAGAAAGGTTTTGCATTTTGGGGGTGTGCGTTTGGCTCACACTTTTCATCAGATTTGTTCTCAGGTAAATAATAATTCCTGTTAGGGATAACACTTGCAAAGACAATGTAGAAAGTGAAATATAAAACACCTTTGTGAATTCTAGAAAGAAAATCTGACCAATTACGATGGGGTCAATATGTCATAAAAATTTCAAAGGCCTTTAAACTAGAAAGACTTGAGGTTTATAGGTCTGGAATATTATTATCATCAGGAAGTTTGGAATTTAATGAAGCAAAATACATACTTCACTTGAAGATGTTAATTAGTCTTTGGTATGCTTAGTGAATGTAACTACTGCAAAGTCATGATTTTCTTCTATAAAAACCCAGATAAAGGTTGAGCAGCTTGCTCCTTAATTTATCTAAAAGTAAAATACAGTGGAAAGCATTTTAAAAAACCTATTAGCCGTTAATGAAGTAGAGGAGTCACTTGGCACACAATAAATATAAGTGTTTAAAAGTAGGTTTGACAATTTAGGTTGACAATTTGTAACTGTCAATGTATCATTGAGAGTTAATAAGCTTGTGATACACTTTATATGATAAGAGATGATCTATCAGTCCCTTTTAAATGGAGGCAAGTTATAATACATAAAAAAGATCTACAGAGATTATGTGTTGGGCCTATCTTTGTTCATTATACTAGCTCAGAGATGTATAAAACCAAATATTTCTACTTTAAAATTTATAAAAGTTACACTGAGCATTTAAAAGTTATCCTTTCCTTGACGTAATGATTGTTTATATATGTAATGTACAAAATATTTAGATATATATAATATAATAATCAAATCATGGTAATTAGCACATTCATCATCTTAAATATTGACCATTTCTTTTCAGTTTCAATGTTAAATCTTTTCTTTTAGCTTTTTGAAATGCATACTACATTACTGCTAGCTGCAGTCATGATACTGTGTTACACAGAACACCAGAATTAATTCCTCTCATCTAACTACAACGTAGTACTCATTGACTAGCTTCTTTGCCTCATTTTCTTTCCCTTATCCTCTCTGACCTCTGATAATAACTATTCTACTCTCAACTTCTACAAAAACAGCTTTTCAAAACTGTATGTATGAGTGAGATCATGTGATTATATTCCACGAAAATCCAGATCTAGAACATACAACTTTCTTTTCGTTGTTGAAAAGTTCACTTTTTGAAAATATTCTACAAATGTGTAAATACATTTTAGAAGAAAACCTAAATTAAAAGGAACAAAAGCCCAATGACAATAGATGAAAACTCTGAGAATGTTTCAACTAGCTGGTGTTTGCATGGTCCTAAGAGTACCGTTAAATCTTCTAAAATTCCCCATTTCATGTCATTTGTGTGCTGGTGATTTATGAATATTGTTTGCTTGTTTAAAAACAGTAGTGGTTTCTTGTGCCTTTTCACATAGCAACCTGAAGCAGAACTTTTCATTATAAAAATATCAAGTACATTCCCACTTTAATTTGGTACAAAGTTCTGCCCTCTGTATTTGATTCTTCCTTCCATCTGCCTGATAAGGTATTAATGGCGTTGTAAAATGGGAGCAAATCTCACCTCTTCAGTGACACCTACCCCACCACCCAAGGCCCAGTGTTGTTCTCACATCTGAACTCTCTTAGTACTCAATGCTTCTATAATAAAACTTCTATAA
This sequence comes from Cavia porcellus, assembly GCF_034190915.1. NCBI lineage: Eukaryota > Metazoa > Chordata > Mammalia > Rodentia > Caviidae > Cavia > Cavia porcellus. Next base: position 93,208,464 of record NW_026947485.1, read on the forward strand.
TTCTTTCCCTTTTCAACATGTGGCTGTGGAGTTTTAGTTATTTTTCCTGCATATGTCCCACCTCTTATCTGGTAGGACCCCATTTTGAAAATGTGGGCATATTCACCTTAGTAGAATTTGTTGCAACATATACATATTAATTTGGCATCAAAATGCAGAGGCACTAACCATCACATGGAAGCTAAGAAGAGCAGCAGAGGTCCAAGAGCCTGAGGAAGTTAAAAACTTTTCCTTTGAACAGGAAAACATAAGGATGAATCTGAAAAACAGAAAGGACCTGTTTTATCATCAATTGCACCTGGGCTGGTAGTCAAAGGCAGAAAGACATTATCGATCAATCTGTAATCGCCTGAAGATCACAGGAAGTAATAAGGCAAGCCTGGAAAGCAAGCCTGGCTCAATCTATTTCATTTCCTTTGAAAATAACAGCTTAGTCATAGAGATAATAGGAGGAGATGAATGTAATCTGTTTCGACCTAGTAATGTTTTTCCTCCTTGACATTTCATTTTAATCAAGAGATTGAGAATTAGAAGTCTTCATACTCTCAAGAACAGAGTGACAGCCTCGGAGCCCTGGTAACCGCTATCACCAGAGCTGGCTTTAAGTCAAACAATAATTTGCTTTAATAAGTGTATCTTCGAAGCCAACCAATCAAGGACAACCTTGTGAGTCAGTCAAGTGACAATACACTTTACTTCAGTGACCATGCTCCTCAGCTGGCACCAGTCCATTCCAGTGCCTACATCAGCAAGAGACACATTTCTGAGGCTGATGTCTTCCCACACCTGCTTCTTCCCACAGACTGTAGAAAATCAGTGAGTATTTCTGTTCTCTAGAATCTTACGAGTTTTTGGCTCAGTGATGTCTCCTGTGACCTCCACAGGTATTTCAGACTTAATTAGGTAATATATTTAGCATTTGAGGTGCAGGGCTTAAGTGATGGTCTCATCCTTTGACAACCTTTAAAAGATGCCACAAAAACCATTCCAAAGATCCTCACATGGAAACACTGGGTGTCTTGGGCTAACAGATATGCTTACTGATCCTACATGCTACTTTTCTCTTGAGCCTACATTTTACTTTTCCTTTATTCTTGAAGCCAGATAAGTCTGTCTCAAAAACAATTTATGCTGTAAGTCCAATGAACGCTTGATGCTGAATTTGTTTTGTTATGCATTTTCATCAGTCTTTTAACTTATTTAAGTGAGCTTTGGTAGCTGCATTTGTTTTGATTATCTATGATTTATACCTTTAGATTTATTTAAGGCAATTAGATCTATGTTGAGTTTTGCTCCCATAGAGTTATTGTCAGGAGGAAAAGAAGTGGTATTTGACTTTCTGAATATAGCTTACACTGCTTTACATGTTGTTCATTAGTTTATCCACTTCCCTACAAATGCTTTTGTTTCTCATGGCTGAAAAATTCTCTGTTGCCCATAATATCAACATACTTTGTACAGCCGTTCACCCATTAATGGACACCTAGGCTGGTTCTGCATCTGGCTTTGTGAATTGTGCTACAGTAAACATGAATGTATGGCGGGGGCTAATCAGACCCCCAGAGACCTAAGAGGGGAATGACAGGGAACAAAGAAAGATAGAGACAATATTCAAGATGCAAGGCCACTGAGCGGAACCTTGCCTCTAGTGGACAGGCACAACAATTTCCACGGTTGACTCACCTTTATTAGCAAGTGAGAAGCAAGTGAGGAACAGCAACTGCAATAAATGAGTAACAATTTAATGGAGTACAAATCCATCCCCATATCAGTATGCCTGCCTTCTGTAGATTGCCCTCAGCAGATGTTATCTTGCCTTAGGAATGTTGCAGTTACAAGCTTTCTCTGCTCAGCCAGGAAGCAAACAGCCACGCAGCCTCCTGTATACTTCTCTGTGCTTAAAGCAGAACCATGGGACCCTGCTAATGTAGCCTGGTCCCAACAGGTATGCAGGTAATTTTATAGTATCCTGATTTTTGTTCCTTTGGGTATAAACTGAGTGAGAAGCAGCATTCCTGGGTCATATGGTAGCTCTAGTTTTAGTTTTTGAAAGTTGCTGGTTTCAATAGGGATTACACTAATTTACATTCTTACCAATAGTGTAAAAGTGTTGTTTTTTGGGAGATAAACTTCTGATATGTCAAAATTAAAGCAGTTAAGAAGGACTCTAGGAATATTAATTCAGATTCACAGTTCTCTTTTTTTTTTTCTGGGCCTCCCAAGTGTGTGCTCTTTTCTTCAGTTTTCTTAAGACGTGAACAATCACATTATAAAATTGCCAGACTAAAAGGCAGGCGTGGAAGCTGAATTTAAATTATGGCCTAGAGCTGAGTTAAGGGCTATAATTAAATATTTTTAAACCTCAGAATTATGGAAGTCTGAAAAATTTTATTAGATATTTACTGTTCTAGATCATGAAAACTATATGATATATTCAATTTGAATGGTTCCTCAAATGAGGAAAATGACTAAAAACTGGAGATGGGAAAGATAAAGAGAATTTAAATAGCCCAGTGTTGCATTATTTAATAATGGCCTTCAGAGAGCCAGAAAAATAGATGGTGTATCATATTAGGCCATTATAGAAGTGTTTGCCTTCGGGGGCATGGAGTAAAGATCTAAAATTGCAAACAAATGAAAAGGAATTAATGGGAGACTCAAAATATAGATTCTAAGCATTGTTAACAATAACTAACTATGTATATTACAAAATAATTGGAAGAGAGGATTTTGAATATGCTTACCATAAAGAAATGATAAAGGAAGGCTGAGGGTTTAGCTCAGTGGTGTAAGGGCCTGCTTGGTAAGCACAAGGTTGTGAGTTGGATCCCTGGCCCACAAAAAAGAAAAAAGTTTAAGGTGATAGGTGTGTTTCATGCTTGTTTCTCAGATTTGATCATTACTCAATTACACATGAACCAAAATATCACACTGTACCCTGAAAATATGCACAAATATTATGTGTTAAAGACACAGAATTAATAAAAAGAGTACATTCTAGGAATCATTCAAGTAGAATTTGAGTTGATCTAGGAGCTCAAGTAACAGCAATCCAGCTCTCTTTTTGTAGTTTATTTAGTCATAAGTAAACTGGAATGGAACATTACCAATTTAAAAAGTCTCCTATACATTCCTAAGTATCTTAGAAAGTAAATAAGCTAGAAATGAAAACAAATTTCTGAACCTCTTGATATAACAAATGACCCCTGAAGTGAAAAAGGTCAAAGACAGGTTTACAAAATTCTGTGAATAAAGATATGTACAGACACTTGCAAAGGAAAGGACCATAGAAAGAACCAGTGTTCCATATTAGCAAGGAAACAACAACTCAGACATCATATACTTGACCTCTGGTGCTCTCACTGGAGGGTAACACTGACACACTAAAACTTTCCTTCCTTTAATCTTCCAAGGGGAGTTACATAGAAATATCAGAGATAAAAATGAAGTTTTTCTTGTTAATATAACTGTTACTAATTATATGTACTATGAAGACCATTGCCTGAGGATACAACCCCTGGAGTGAAATCTTACAGTTCTCTGAAACCCAAAAAGACCTACAAATCAATGGATAAAGTGAAATCTGGATTCTTTGGGCCTCTAGTGTGTGGGAAGATTTTCCAGAATCCTCTACATTTGACTCTTTGGGTGAATGTTATGAAATAATTCTATAAATTACGTGTCCTGTATGAAATCCATTCTTTTGTAAACCCTGACTGTGGCACCATTGTATCACAGTGATGCACACACACCCATGTGTCTAGTGGTACAGATTATAATAGCTAAATCATGGAAATAGCCATGATGCCCATCAACAAATGAACAGACATAGAAGATATGGCTTTTTTATGCAATGGAGTACTATGTCAGAAAGAAAGATAAACTTGAGGCATTTCTAGGTAAGTGGGTGCATCTTGAAACTGGACTCTTCTGTGCAATAAATCAGACATAGGTGTTTGAATGTCTTATTTTTTCTATGATGTGAGAAACTGAAAAGGTAAATAAGAACCAAAATCTGTAATAGATATTAATGAATTAGGAAGGTGGTTTTCAAATGGGAAGGGGAACAAAGGAGGAGGTAAAGGTAAAGGAAGAAGGAGACAAGAATAAAAGAGACTAGAAGACTAAATGGAAATGAAGCTTTTGCAAGAGAGGTTGAAGGGAGGGAAGAGGATTGGAGAAAAGAAGAATCATAATATACTGTGGAGGACCACATGGGCGACTCTCCTTGATCAGAGAAGAATCCTCTCCACTTTGGCTAAACCTGGCCCTATCTCCATGTACTGATATGTACAGAGCTGGCTAAGCTATTCCTTTTCTTTCAATTGGCTCTAAGCAATGTAAATAGGCTAGCTTGAGTGCAGATGTGTAATATTTGAAGCCAGGTGACAGTTGTTGCTTCCCCTCCTCAGTGTCTCCCTAAACGGTTGCGCCCAGCAGAATGCACAACCAAAGCTCTGGTACCTGCCAACTGGGCTCCAGCCTTGAGATAAGAGGCTATGACTTCCTAGGGTGAAAAGGTTTGCACATCAGAACTGAAGTACCATTAAATTCTACCTTAGTCGTGTTATGCAGATTGGCTTTTCTTCACATACTTCTCTGCATATTGCAGAGGTGCTTTCTAGCCTCCTGGCTAGCTCAACTCATAGTGCTCATGTAATTCCCACCATTCTCACAGTCACTCATCCTCTATCCACTCACTTCTTCACAAATTAATAAAATCAAGCTGGGCCCTGGGTTGAGTCTTTTGTTCTCATGAACATTGATCCAGATTGGAGTCAGGACCCCTTGGCCACCCATAATTATAAACGTCTTAGTGTCTTATTCTAGCCATGGGTTGCACTAGAATGGAATTAACTCGCTAGAATTCCAATAAAGTTTCCATGGGATTACAAATGTAAACTTCCCTGGCCACAGTGAGGATGGGAAAAAGGTGTTCTATATGTAGCTGCTATCCAGGTGAGTCACGTCCTCGCTCATGTTGATACATGGGGAAACAATCCTGCCATGGTATCTGCTGGATGTAGGCAGCAGAGTGCAGGCCAAAGCAGACTGTTGGACTCAAGCATCATCACTTTCAGAACCAGCCACCTCTGAAAGCCATGCCCACCACATCTGGCATCATACCTTGGAATGCCGGCCCTGTGGTATTCTTGACCTGGGCTTGAACTTTGCAGGAGATCTCTGGGGGCTCTCAGAGTATCTGAGCCCAGTCTTCACCCTCTTTGTGTCTGTTTCCCATGATGCCTCTCACCCAGTCTATGTGGTCGGGTAACGCTTCAGTCCTGGAGGGAAACTGTAGTATAGATGTTCTGTGGCTCAGTCCCACACAATTGACTCCTTCCCCAAATGGCTTTGATTAAATTCTATCTGGAAATATGGCAGGCCTTCATTGGATTTCTTTTCCAGCTCTATCCTATCGTGAAGAAATCACTATTGTGTCAAAACCTCACATGGTTTGCAATTTACAAGAGCCATGGGCTTTCTTGGGGCTTGCATAGCTGGTTCACCCATTATTTCTCCTTGGAGCAGCTGACACTTCGAGGGCAGTCATGTTGGTTGTTTGCTACTCACCTCCATGACTGAGGAGAACCAAGGTATAGGGTTGCCTAGCAGTTGGTGGTTTGTTGCACAGTGGAGGCAGGTACTCCTCTATGTGGCCTGGTGGCAGCGGTCATTCCCAAATATTTCTTATAATTAACTTTGGAGAACAGCCTCTTTTTATACACAGAAATTCAATATGTTTTATTTTTATATTTCTAATTTTATAGGTCTTATCGACTATCCGTACTTCATAACTTTTGCCTTTGGCTGAAAGCAATAACATTTTAAAGTCTAAACTGCTAGGATATTAATTACTGAAATGTTCATGGTCAGTCGGGTATAGTCTGGGGATATTCTTTAGAAAGCGAACCAAGTTCTGTAAAAGAAGCAGCAAGGCATACAGTCTTTGTCCTAAGAAAACCAATATTTTTCTACTTGTGCTTTATGAATAGAGCATTAAGTGAACACAAAGAAAAAGCTCAAGGGCAGCCTTCCTTTCTGAGATCTGTTTCTGTTTAAAGCACTTAATACAATCCTGCAATCATGCAATGTAATGTGTAATATAACTATGTACTAAGTCCAATATTTGAATGGATATAATTTTGTTATGGATAATTTTTGTAAACAAGATACAAGACATCACAAAACACTCAGACTTTTCACAAAGTATAATTTTTAACTTTAGGAAGCATATAATTTTGAATTTACATTTTTAAGACAAGAAAATGAAGCCTAGATCATAGGCAGGTCTGGTCGATTTCCAATGTGCCCCAATCCTCTTCCCCCAGCTGAGAACCAAAAGGTTGTGTTACTGCTGTGATTGATTTAAATGTCTATCTGCAGCTTCTCAGCTCAACACTTTAGGAATTCTTGAGGGAAGATTCTGATTAACTCTGCCTAGAAAGGGGTACATGAACTTCATATTTCCTAGTGGATACCACCCTCTATTTCCTTTCATGATGAAAAATGCCAGGGTAGTAGGGATGTCTGGACTGCAATCTAGTCTCAGGGATTTCCAATAGCTTGTTGCCTTCCAATGGCCAGTCAGCAATTCTTGTCATTACTGTAAGTAAGCTCTTACCCACTCTCTATACCTCTGACATCTTTCCAAAGAGGGTTACTTAAATATGGTTCCCTCTAAAGTATAATATTAGTATGGTTCCAGTTCAGGAAGGCTTTGATTTCCATTTCTCAAAAGACAGCACCAGGACACTGAATGGAGTTCAGAATTCTTGTTTGATCCCTGCTAGTATATTAAGATTTGGAAGTTTGGACTTGATTTCTGTCTTGTGCCCATTGTGGTTACATTCTGATTTTGCTTTGTGTCTGGTAGTCCTCTCTTCCTTTTTTTTTTTTTTGCAGATACTATGTTAAAGAAGAAGAATTAAGATATGAATCTAACAATTCATGATCTTAAGGAGCAGAGTTTAGGAGACAAATGCATAAACAGATAAGTATTCTGCAATTTAGAAAGTGTAGAATTCCTATTGTATGGATGAAAACAAATCAGGTGTATGTCTTGACCATAATAATTATTAACATACATAAATTGTAGGAGAGAGGCCCAAGACCTAGGACATCTACTGTGTAAAGTCACACAGCTTACAAACGTCAGAGGCGAAACTTGAGACCAGGGACTTTGAGTTCAACATCCTATTAATCCTCTAACATTGAGATTTTACTTTTTTGCAATCTTTACTCTCTGGACAGTAACTCTCAACTGTAGATACTGGAAACACTTGAGTTTCTGTTTCTAGATTGATGCTAAATTGTGTAATAGTTATTTGTTTATGCATTTGTCTCCTAAACTCTGCTCCTTAAGATCATGAATTGTTAGATTCATACCTTAATTCTTCTTCTTTAACATAGTATCTGCGAAAAAAAAAAAAAAAAAAAGGAAGAGAGGACTACCAGACACAAAGCAAAATCAGAATGTAACCATAATGGCACTCTATGATTCTGCTCAACGCCAGCATCTTTGCTGGTGGGCTCCACCTGACTACCAGTATACACCTATACATTTGTCATATCTGATCAATGAACTGGCCTGGTGTTTGATTCTCCTGAGACAATGGAGAGAAGTGGTGGGCTTTGTGGGGCAGAAGGATTCGAATTGCTGCCCTTATATGGCCTTTTCTTTCTTATTATAATTCATCTACAAGCCACATGGTGGTTTATTCTTTTATTTATTACAAAAAGAAAAAAGCAAAACAAAAAAGGGTAGAAAGGATACAGAAATTTAAAAAATAACATTAAGAAATCATCACTAATTGACATATTACATATTGTTATTTTAGAAGTAGTTGTTCAAGTTACAAAATTAAAGCGTAAAAAGTGAACAGTACCAGGAATTGAACTCAGGGTTTTACACTTGCCAGGCAAGCGCTATACCACTGAGCTACATCTCTGTTGGTGGTTTATTCTTCTTTAGCACCAGGACTGTGGGACAGCTCCAAGCAGTTCTCCAGTACCATTAGTGCTGGTATCATGTAGTATCAGCTTGATGTTGAATACAATCCCAGATTCTTAAGGGTTTCCTAAATTGCACCCCAAAATATCTCTCAGTGTCTAATCTGAAACAGCTCTTTCAGGGTCCAGTCTGTAGTATGATGGTCAGTTTCATGTTTTTGGTGCAAGTAAGGTAAGGAAACTCAATTGCTTGAGCACTAGTGACATTTATTAGCTGTCAGAACTTTCCTGTCTTGAATGCAATCAGCTTCAGGTCTAGTTGAATCCAGAGGCTTAAATAATGCTACTAGGATTCATGCTCGGACTGAGCCCACCACTTGATGCATGAAGTGAACACCTATAACCCTTTTAGCTTAGTGATCCCTAAAAAACATAGGCTTTGCTGATGGCACCAGGGCAGATGAATTGCCCTGATTTGAGTCTGTACCTACCTTTGTAATGAAGGGTCTGGAAGTTATCAAAAGGACTTTAGGTCTGAAGAAGGAGGCCATAGTTCCAGGCAGACAAAAACAAAAGGAACGTCTATAGCTGGCATCCTCAAAAATTCTTAAAATCCACAAATAACCCAAGGACCATTGTGAAGTAGAGCTGTCATACAAAAATCAGCTCTCCAGGAGATTCAGCGAAAACCCCAGTTTATAGTTTGCCCACTTCGTCATGGTCTTTCGTCCCTATCAAATAGGTCCCAGAGAGATACATCCAAATTGGATTGAGAAACTGAAATACCCCAAATTTACCTAAGATTGTTATGCAGATACAATATCCACAATGAGTCTGTTTGTAACTTTATCCCCTACTAGGTTTATAGTGGAGTTCATTCTGTAATGGCTTCGTAGGATATGAAGTGAATGAATATTTTAAAGAAAAAACCTGAATGTGATAAAATGGGGACTTTCCTTAGTTTTCAAAGAAATAAGATTCTGGCATTTACTCCATACATTCATGAAAAATGCCTGTGTGTTTCATTGTGCAAGACATTACTCTCACTTAGATTTTAAAATTCATACACTTTAAAATATTCATTTTGCAGTAAAATGAACATGTGGCTCAAAACTGCAATCTCCACAAGCAATTTATTTCCTCTCAATTGCTATTAACTTCATGTCTTTATTTAGAGAATGTGTTACAGAAGCTGCTCCTTATGATTTAACTTAACTTTGATAAATAATATTGCAGGTCACAGCAAGAGTCCGATGGCTTCTACCTAGTTGGGACTCATACTGTGAAAATTCAGGACCTGGCAGATTTTCCTCTAGGTTAATTAACATCACTGCTTAGTAGGAAAAATGGAGTTAGTAAGCCTTCCATCTAGTGCCAGTGTGGATTGCCATGTGGCTGCTTGATTCATACAAAGTAAACACATGTATATTGGTTTGGTGATAAAGGAAGTCTCTGAGGCCTCCTCTGATTCCCTCTGGTGTTCTTACTTCTTATCAGAGGGTGTCAGGACCTGATTGCACAAATTTCCCTCAAACTGCAATAAAAGATTGTAGGGTTTCTTAAGAGTCCCGAGAAGTGAGTAAATGGGAAGGTAAGTATAATTTGAAGTGACTCAGCAGCATAATTAAGAATGACCACATTCCCATGAAGAAAGTTCTGTTTACGTTTCAGAGGTAGGCTTCTTAATTGGTGGATTAAAATTTAAGATCTTTTCAGGGTGCAGATGAGCTTGTTGTGGTCTGATGTCTTGTTTTTCTATTGATCCTTCTACACCAGCACTAGCAATAACAACAAAAATGTTACCATTGTCCAGAGGCCTTCTATGCTAGCTACTCTGCTGGACAAGCCTCATTCTTCCTGTAAATTGTATCCAACCTTGTTTTCTGTAACGGAATCTTTCTTTACTCACTGAGCTCAGAATGTCTGCAGAAAGTGGAAAAGAACAAGTTGACATCAAAGGAGAGCCAGTGGCCCTTCATGGGAATAAGAGAAGCTTATTCCTTAGCTGTCCTGTGCCTGTCATCACTGCGTGTTTACATGAGTTGTTCAATCCACGTACCATTGTGGGTCTGGGTATTACCATCTCTAGTTTATAGACAGGGAAACCATAGCTCAGGCAGTATCAAAGGCAAGGTCAAATAATGTTCAAGCTCAGTATTCAAATCCTCCCTGTCTGAATGCCCTTCCCTCTGCATCTGCATGTCTGCATGATGGCAATGGAAGGATAAACACTACTACCTGTGACTGCAGACTAATTGCAGCATTATTATTAGGAAAATTTTTGTACAGGTATGAAGATATACTCTTTCATTGTAATAAATGAGGAGCAAATGGTTTGCAGCAAGTCATTATTTTCTTTGTTTGTGGAAATTAGTTCTGGTGGTGAAGGGACTGGGGTGACTTGAGGCATCTTTGGATGTCCCTCTGCACTAGTTTTTCCTCCTGTTTTGAACCCTCCTGTTCAGACACCCCATCTGTGCTGCAGGGATTCTGTAGTTTTAGAACTGAGGGGGTTAGATTCAAGGCATTTGGGTCCCTGCCTTTTCCAAGTAGGTTGTTATTGAAAGGATGCAAAATGATACCCAGAATAGCTGCTCAGGATAGGTATCCTTTCTACAAAATCCTCTTCCCTAGCTTGTACTAGGGGCTTCTCTGAGTAACTAGTTCAACCCTTCCTTCCTTGCCACAAATTTATTATTATTATTATTAATTATCATTATTGTATTTAGTTCTGGACATCAAACACAGGGCCTCCTCTGAGCTAGGTTTCCAACTCTCCTTGCCCCAAATTTTTAAAAAAAATTTATTTAAAGAGAAAAAAACAAAACAAAACAGTAAAAGGGTACAAGTAATACAGAATTTCAAAAAAATAAACATTAAGAAATCACTAGTTAATAGATTACATATTTTCATCTTAGAAATAGTTGTTCAAGGTACAAAAGTAAAGCATACAAAGTGGACATTCAAACAGTGAGATGCAAACAGTTGTGTTCAATGAAACCAAAAACTTAGTAATACGGTCATCTGTCTTATACATCTAAACATACACACATTGTATCCTTTAGAGCACTTTATTTTCCTCTCTTTTTTGCAGTAACAATTACACATTTTGGGTTTTATTACTTCTACAGTTCTTGCTACTTTTTTTGGAAGAGAATAAAACCAAATGTGACAAAACAAAGCAGAGTCAGTCAAAACAAAGGATGGACATAGTACATGATGTAAAAACAGAATACAAGGTGATTAACAATGGTTACCATAATGCCTCTTGCTACCTTAAAAAGAATAGCCTATATCATCAGGTATACTAAAATTGAACAAAACAGTACAGAACTAAACCAATAAAACTGAAACATTGGAGACCTTACAGGACTTCAAAAGAAGGTAATAGTCAAACCAGAATGGGAATTGTAGTGAATCTTACTGCCTTCAAAGTAGTTGCCTCTACCCTCAAACTTGATACTATCAAACAAAACAGAATAGAGTAAAGTCAGTCAAAACAAGATGGTGGGAGCAATACAGGGCTTCAAATCAAGTTAATAGGAAATCAAAAAAGTTACTATAATATATCCTAATTTTTTAAATTTATTTTTTCCCTTAATTAAAAAGTAATAAAATATAAATAAATTTTTTAAAAAGGGGGAGATTGAGATAAAAGAGGACCTAAGAACATAACAACACAGGTCAGAGCAGAACAATTTAAGCAACATAGCGTTTCACCACAAGATAACCCAACATAATAGTAGTTATCATAATGTCTCTTCCCTTGAAATATTTGAGTGAACTTCATATACTATAGCATAAAACATATCAAGATAGTGTGAAACCATTCAAGAGGATGAAAGTATTACAGGGTATTTAGAACCAGCTAACAGAAAACAAACAATGGTTTCTATATTATCTCTTTGCCTATAAAATTTTTGTTTATACTATCACATATAATAAAATCCAATAAGATACGACATGATAAAATCAATGGAGACAGAAGAACAACAGTTTGATGGTACTTCAAAACAAGATGATATTAAATCAGCACTAGCTATTAGGATGCCTTGTTTTCTTCAAAATAGCTGTTCATACCACACAGACCATAAAATCAAACAACCCAGAATAAATCCATTCCAATTAATGAGTGAAAACATTGTAAGGCTTCAAAGAAATATAATGGAGAATCATGATTACCACATACTTTTATGTATTCATATCATTTCTTACACTAGGGACACTATTCGGTATTCATACAAGTGAGTTTGATTTATTTCATTTATGAGTATGGTCTCAAGCTGTGCCCATTTATTTATAAATATCTCAATGTGATCCTTCTTTATAGCTGAGTAGTACTCCATTGTATAAAAATACCACAACTTTTTTATCCATTCCTCAGTTGATGGACACTTAGGTTGTATTTTCATTTGCTTGTAGGTATTGTTTAATTTCTTCTTTAATTTTCCCTGTGACCCACTGATTACTCAAGAGTGTGTTATTCAGTTTCCATTGTTTGTGGGATTTTTGCAGTATCTTTTATCATTAATTTATAATTGCAACTGCTATGATCAATAACATGCAAGGGATATTTTCAAGTCTTTTGAATTTATTTAAATATGTTCTGTGAGCTAATATATGGTCTATTTTAGAGAATGACCCATGCACTGCTGAGAAGAATGAGTATTCTGACGTTGTTGGATGGAACACTCTGTATGTGTCTATCAAGTCCATTTGTTCACAGGTGTGATTCTGTTCTGTTATTTCTTTGCTGATTTTCTGTCTGGTTGATCTGTCCCTTGATGTCAATGGTGTGTTAAGGTCTCCTGTTAGAATTGTGTTACTGCTAACTTGGTTTTTCATTTCTGTTAATACTTGTTTTATATAACTGGGTGCTCTGGAATTAGGTGCATATATATTTAAGATTGTTATCTCTTCCTCTTGAAGTTTTCCCCTAACCAGTATGTAATGACTTTCTTTATTTCTTCTGATCATTATTGGTTTAAAGCTCACATCGTCTGCAAACAGAACTAGCTACCCCCGCTTTTTTTTGGGATTCCTGTTGCATGAAGTATTGTTTTCCATCCTTTGACTTTTAGTCTGTGAGTGTCTTTTTGGGTTAGATGGATTTCTTGTAGACAGCATATGGTTGGATTTTGTTTCTTGATCCATTCTGCCAGTCTGTTTCTTTTAATTGGTGCATTGAGACCTTTTACATTAATGGTTAAAACTGTTATATGTTGGCTTATTGTTGACATATTATCTTTCTGCTGTTGCATCTTTATCTTTCCATTCTGTTTAATTGTCTGCCTTGTCTAGTGGCTTTTTCCTATGTGTATCTAAACTGTCTTTCAGTATCCTTTGCAGGGTTGTCTTGGTGATCATGAAGTTTTTCAGCTGTTCTTTGTCATGGAAATATCTTATTTCTCCATCAATTTTGAAGGATGGTTTTTCAGGGTACATCAGTCTAGGATGGAAATCATTTTCCTTTATGGTCTGAAATACTTCACTCCATGCTCTTTTTGACTTTATTGTTTGTGCTGAGAAGTCTGCTGTGATTCTGATAGGTTTTCATTGATAAGTGATCTGTCTTTTCTCTATGACAGCCTTTAATATTCTTATGTTGGATTTCTGGGATGGTGATTATTATATGTCTGGGTGTAGTTTTATTTTGGTTATGACTATTTGAAGTTCTATAGGCTTCACTGATGTAGGTTTCTGATGTCATGTTTGGGAAATTTTCAGCTATTATTTCTCTAAATATCCTCTTGACATCCTTTATGTTTTCCTCTTCTTTTTCATTTATCCCTATCAATCTTATGTTGTTTTTCTTTGTGTCATCTTGCAGTTGTTGAATTGTTATTTCCTGATTCCTTGTTATTTTTAAAAGATGTTTCCTTTCCTGTTTACTAGCTACAATCTTGTCTTTGAGGTCTGAAATTCTATCTTCATTTTTATTGAGGCAGTTTTTACAACTTTCAGTGGAATTTTTGACTTCGTGCATATCTCTTTGCTTCTGCTTTATGTATTCTGTTTCAACCCCGTGAAATGTCAGGTAACGAGACTACTGGGATCCTGTGTTTAGAATCTTCTTCCCCATGCCTATCTCTCTTAAAATAAAATTAAACTCCTCACCTTATCCTACAAGCTCTTCTAGATGTGAGCCTGTCCCTCTTTATACCCTGGGCACCCTGGACTTGTTGTTTCCACTGTGGAGCTTTGAACTTGATATTTCAGTATTGACTTCTATTCTATGGATACTCAATTTTTCTCATTTTCATTTCTCAGCTGCAATATCACCCCTCCAGGAAGGCCTACTCTTGATCCAACCTGCTCCTTAGTCACATGCTGCCCCATAACCCTATATTGGTGATTTATGATCTTATCAATGTATAGGTTTATTCTATTTATGTATTTGTCTCTGTAGTAATTTTTCCTCCTATTCTAATCCTATTAACTCAGTGAAAACCCCCTTGATTCCATTAACAGAGACACCATAAAATCACCACTTTTTTTTGACAGAGAAGCACAATACCCAGCATATAAGCCTTCAATAAATAAATGTTTGTAGTATGTAGGTTTTCTATACAAATTGTTGGATATGTGACTACATTTCCTTTGATGACAGCTCTAGAGTCCTAGAGAGTCATGGATTCCTTCACAAAGCAAGTCCAAACAATTTTGGCCCCTTTTCTGCTTAGCATTAGAGAGGGTCTATGATACACACATTTTTAAAGTTACTTGTTTTAACTTCCTTGTAAGTTTTCAGTAATTCTTAGGCCCAGACATATCCAGTGAGAGAAAATTCTCCACCTCCCAGGATGCCATGTTAATCTTTGGGCAATCTTGCTTGTATTAGGATTCTTGAGAGAAACAGAACGTACAGAATTTATTATATGAATATATCATATTTATTATAGTTATCATTGAAATGAGCATGGAGGCTGAGAAGTTCCATAATCTTCCATCTGCAAGCTAGACTTCTGGGAAAGTCATTGCCTGACCCAAAGACCTTAGGACGAGTGCAGCTGATGGTGTCAGTCCTTCTAGTCCAAGGCAGAAGATCAAAGTCCAAGCTCAAGAAGACAGGCAGAAAGCAAAAGCAGTGAATTTCCCCTTTCTGTGCCTTTTGTTCTGCTTAGGTCCTCAAAGGATTGGGTGACCCACTCATATTGAGACCGGTGATTTCTGTTACTCACTACTGATTATATTAACCCCATCTGGGAACACTTTCACAGGTAACCTGGCTAGACTATTAAGAAGAGTAGGTGTTGTGCCAGGTGTTTTCTGGGCTCATAATGGATGAGTAAATTCATATTTCTCATCCTGGACATGCTAGTCATCAGAAGACTTCATGGTAATTTTGTGAAATGAGGCAGTAATGAGTTAGTTCACTTTGGAGGCATACATCTGTTAAATGCACAAGGTTGAGTTCATAAATACTTCCTCTTGATTGAATAAAACAGAATTTCCTTTGAAAGTTTTATTTTCCATTGAAGTCTTTTTCCTAAGTTGATACGTTTTGGAGGTACTGTTATATGATTATTCTGGTTAGCTGTTTCTGATCAGTAGTCCACATGGGAATTATTTAGAACATATGTTCTTATTACTAGCGTAAATGAAGAACATCTTGTAAAGAACCCAAAGGAATACAAATGCGAAATCTTGCATTTGGGATACAATTTTTATTCTTGCTAAATTCATGGTAACAGAATAGTTTGCAAGTTGATCAATGCCAGACTGACATCTTCCTTTTTGGATTTTATGGTATTGTTCTTTAAAAATACCTTTACTGGGAAATCAGTGAATAATGTATGAGCATAGAAATCCAATTATCCCACCAGAACTCAATACTCAGTCTTCCTCACTGGCCCCCTGGAAGCTGTGGAAAATACTGGCCCTGGGGAAAGGAGAGAAACTTAGGTGACACTGGGAGTGACATAGAAATTGGAATGATCACATATCCACCCTCATATTACACACGTCTCCTGAGGACAGGCTGAGATGATTTATTCAAAACCCTATTGATATAAATGAAACATGCTGGACACATTGTTAATAATTTTATGAAATCCACAATTTTATGAATCCACTGAACAATTTTCTGAAAAGGGCAGAATAATGCCTTCTGTCCATATTCTAATTGCTAGAACCTGTGAATATACTACATTAAATGGCAAAAGGAATGAAGGTGACAGATGAATTAGAATTTCTAATCATATGAAGTTAACATAGAGATGATCCTGGATTATTTGAGCAGTCCAGTGCAACCACACAGCCCTCAAACGTGGAAGAGAGAAGCTTCTCTACAAATTAGAGAAGACAAAGAAATGAATTCTCTCCTATATCTTTCAGACTGGAGTGCACCTTCCTGAGTTTAGCACTGGGAGACTTGTGTTGGATTTCTGTTATAAAAGATTAAATAATAATAAATTGGTGTTATTTTATATTGCTACATTTGTGGTAATTTGTCACCGCAGAAATAAAAAACAAATATAATCTCTCATTAATCCAGTGCAGAGGGCATGTTCTTCCTATGAGCTGAACGGATATGTTTCTTATCCTGCCTCACATCTGTGTTATGGAATGATCTGAAAATATATGTATCATCCTATTACAAACACTGGAGAGTTTGTAAGACATTTATCCTCAAACTACTGCTGACCTATAAATAATCTTTCTGTGCTTCCAGACAGCTCTGCAGACAGTGTGCCTGCTTTTAGGCATTCATTTCTCCATTTTTTTTCTCCTCAATTTCCATTTCATAAATTATTTGTATTTGCTTTTCCTCAGAATACAATTTGAAAAGCTATTGTGTAATTTTTAGCTTCTTCCAGCCTTAGCTATTTCCAAGTGAACGATCTTTCTCTTTCCCTGAGTTTTAACTGTGCAAAATAGAGTTTGTTTTCAGAGTTGTCTTTTATATTTGAAACCTGTTTGTCTTTGTTTTCTTCCCTGTTGCCAAATGGCAGAGAATTTGTTTGTTTGTTTTCAGAGTTGTGTTTTAGATTTGAAACCTGTTTATATTTGTTTTCTTCCCTGTTGCTAAATGTCTTACCCTTTTGGAAGTTTCCCTGTCTTCTTTGACTCAGCAGAAAATCACTAGCAGTATACTCTGTACGTTTTTATAGTGCATCTGTCACAATGTTTCTTAATTATGCCTGGCTTGAGGGAGACGTTTGGTTTCCTGAAGATAATATCTGGTCTTCCTTGGAAGTCTCTAACATGTTAATGGTTCTTCCTGTTCCCACTAACCTGACTCTTGTACTGCAGAAGGTAGGTGGGCCAAATCTCTGCTGTGTACTAGAATGTGGATGCGAAAAGGCACATACTCAGACTGATCCATCAACTATTCCGTGAATGGTTACTTGGCCACATGGGTAGACACTGTGCAAGACATAGCAAACATAAAATTACTTTCTGTCTTAAAAATGCTGAGATGCTAGAGAGCAACAGATTTTTAAAAGTAACAGGACACGCTATAGTTTTGTTTTCTCCTTGTCTCCTGGGAGGTAGCTATAGTGTCTTACCCAGTGTTATGGTTTAGATCCTAAATGTCTCTCAAAGTCTCATGTGTTCAGTGGTGGGAATTTTGGAAGGTGATTGGATCACGGGGATCCTATACTCATCAGTCGACTGATTCAATGATGAGTTCTTAGTTAAATGTGCTGACAGGTGGTGGGGCTTTATGGAAGAAGGGGGTCACTGGTGTGTAACATGAAAGCATGTATTCTTGTCCTGACCACCTATCTCTCTCTGGATCCTGGTTACCATGGGCTGAACAGCTTTCTTTCTCCAGGTTCTTCTATCATGCTGATTTTATCTTGGACCACCTGACCATGAGCTAACCCTGAAGGCAAAATAAACCTCTCCTTTAAATTGTGGTTATCAGATATTTTGTCTCGGTGATGGGAAGGTGACCAGTATATGCCACTGCCTGGGAGGCAGGGGTGACCATGTGCCTGAATTGTAGCTAAGTAATTTGAGTAGACATGATGTGTGTTCCCATTCAGGCCTGTACAAGACAACCCAGCATGTTATACCATGTTCTTGTCCCCTCCCTGCTCCCAGGGCCCACTAAGCAGCCTGTGGCATTGCCAGGCTAGGAGGAGGAAGTTCTGTTCATTTGCTTACCAGCTTCAGCTGTCACACGATCAAGAAGTAAATGTCAGTTGTATTTGAGCCATTTTATATTTTTGCTACATTTGTTTCAGTAGTGAGCATTATCATAACAAATGTGTTAGACAATTTCAGGTGGATGTAGCCTTGAGTGGCATTTAAAAACTTTAGTAGCTTGACGTTTATTTTAGAATTTAACAAGAAGGTACAACTAGCACACAAAAAGTATGATTTCATGCATGATATTACTTGGGACATGGCTAAAGTCAGTGTTTAAGTTCAAAATGTATTAGCTTGGGGACAAAAGGAAATAACATTGATAGTGCTCTACCTGGCAAAAAATTTATGGCTAAGCAAAACATGGGTGGCACATGTGACATAGCTTCAGGCTATTACCTGACGGTAATATAAGGGGTGATCAAAATGCATAATGAATATGTAAAATTTTAAATGTTATTATAGTGAGGCACATTGCTATTTATCCATCTATACTTCCCCTTTGCTTCAAACACACTTATCCCACTGTTCTCCATTTTCTGAAGCAGTTTCTGGAAGTTCTCTGTCGTGAGTATCATTATGAGGTATGATAAAAACATGGTGGATGCTGCTGCCCAGTGTCACTCAACAGAAAGGCAGGCTTGTAAAAACATTACTGTGTGTATCCTTATCACCTTATTCACTAGATCTGGTACTGTGTGACTTTTAGCTTTTTCCTAATGTCAAAATTGCCATGACAGGGAAACCTGACAGTGTGACCAAAGAGACTCCAACAGAAGACTTCTATAACTGCCTCAGAAGTGGTAAATGATGGTAATAAGTATGTTCAAAGAGAGGGTGAATACTTTGAAGCAGATTAATGCCAGTGTGCCTTTTACCATAACATGTTAAAAATTAAAATGATGACTGTATTTTTCAATCGTCTAGGTACTGTCAGAGATGTGGGGACTGCTCAGATCTTAATATTTAGGTTCTCTTCAATGACCCTTATTCACAAATGCATGGAGAAAAATCCCTTTCTTTTTCTTCTTCAAATGTTTTGCAGAGGTGAAATGTTCTGAGTTGGCAGCTGCAGTGTTGTTATTGTTTTCCTTTCTAGATCTCAGGTGCCACTGTGAGTTACATTCTTCAGTGTCACTATTGTAGGGCATTGTCATTGTCAGTCTGCGCAGGTCTGTATACGTTGTTCTATTTTCCTTCTTTATCTTGATCCTTGCTGGTTGCTCCCCCATAGGCACTGACTCTAGAGATTTCTGTGTGTCCTTTAATTTATATGTATCCCTGGAAATATTTATTGTTTTATATGCATTTGAATTTACTTAAATGCTATGGAGATATGAGCCCTGTTGTGTTTCTTATTTTTTCTCCCTCAATTCTTTTTTTTTCTTTCTCTCTCTTTCCAACCTAGTCTGGCACTGAATGTACATCTAAATTGTTTTTGCAGCATAGAAATTAATAGCATTTTCCCTCTCTGCTTTTTCTTATCCATATCACCAAGTAATAAACTTCACAAAGCTCTCTGTCCATTCATTCTAAGACCAAGGATGAGACAGGCCCTGGTCTGTGTCTTAAAAAGAAGCCCAGTATTTACTGAGAAATAAAAGAGGGCCACAAAAGCTAATGGCAATACCATGTGATACAGGTTGCATCTTAGATTTGTACAATTCTGAAACTGAAAAAGTTCTCCAAGATAATACGGTGCAGAGATTTTCAAAATTTCAGGATGGGTTAAATAAATGTTTGATCTAAATATTATTTTTAAAATATATTTTCATAAATGAGGCAGTTGAAATAGTGTTCACATTTAAATGTTATATGTACCAAAAATTAAGATACAATTTTCAAACTGATGTGTCTATAAGAGACAAGGTAACAATAGTGAGTTCGATCCCCAGTACCAAAACAAAATAAAACAAAACAAACAAAACAAAACAAAACAAAACCACAGAAACCAAGCAGAACCTAAAACAAGCATTTGAATGTGAACGGCTTATTTTGGTGTTAAAATCAGGAGGTACAAGTGTGGAAGTAGGGACAGTGAGGCTGGAAAGGAGTACAGGATCACAGAATGTATAAACAAGCAGGTGCCTTTGTGGCCAAAGGGCTAAATCTCTACCAGGTCACACCAGCAGAACACGGGGAGGCTGGGGCAGTTGTCCTCTGACTGTACCTTACTTTGGTGGCAGGTTGTTTGAGGGAAGGGTGGTAATGTTAAATCCTTCACTCTTCTGGCTTGAATCTACTTGCAGGGTGTTAACCCCACATGTGGGGCCAGATAACAACAAATACTTGCTGTAGAGAACTACATGCTGGAAATCATATTCCAGATCACACGTGAGCTCAGGTGGGTGAGTGAGAGATGGGGTTGAGCATCCACAGAAGCAGTCTTCTCTCTAGCCCCAGCATGAATGGAGAATCATGAAGAACAGATAAAAGGAGGTGGTCTGGGGGCCATGATAGCTGGGGTTGTGATTTGCTACTTGTTATGTGATTCTGCCTCCTGTTAGACTTTTATCTCTGCCTGTTGGTTTTCTTGTTTCCTTGGTATTCTCTGCGGATAGCCTTGACTTAGATAACCTTGAATACTTTAGGGTGTTCATGTGGAGGTTTGTATTCATTTCCATCCCCCTGTAGAGGGCTAAAAACAACCCTAATTAAGGGTTGCGGGAGATTCAACCCTGATTAAGAGAAGATCTGAACATGAGAGAAAAACTACTGGGAGACAACGTTTGTACAATGCTTTATCCACGACCATTGGAGGACTGGGAGTATCTGCTGAGGCCCAGCTGTGGAAGAGAAGCATCAATATTGATGCAGGCTTGATACATGTAGTGAAAATATCAGTGTTAGCCATTCAAGACTTGCCTCAAGCTTTCATGATATAGAAGCATTTCAGCTGTATAAAATGATAGCTATTGAGTTTTTGGGCTGAAAGAGTAGTATGCAGGAGCACTTGGAAAGGAGAGATATCCTGAGCAAATGCATTAGCGGTATCTAGTACATGACTGACATTCAGCTATGCAATAGTTCTGTTGGTATCATCTCCCACTTATGGATGGGGTATTCATATGCTTGGTGGTACTCAAAAATGGTATGGGTATTTCAGAGGATCTCTGCAGGTGTCTCTGGGGAAGGTCAAGAGTTTATTCTTTTAAGATGATGGATTGAATATTAAAGTTATTGCAGACTTTTAATGGTAATTACATAGTGACCTCAGTTATAAAACTGAGTTGGAGCAGATTTGTAAAGGCTATTGTGGGCAGAGAAAGCCATGGTTACATTTGTGCGATTATTTTTTTTTTTCAGTAAACCACAACAATGTAAGCCAGTGCTCACGTGGACAATAGTTAATGTGATTTGCAATTGAAAAAAATCTTTATAGGAAACCAAAAACCTATAAAGTTCTGTGAACCTAGCTGTTCATGGTGGTGCATGCCTGTAATCACAGCATTTGGGAGACTAAGGTAGTAGGACTGCTGTGAGTTGGAGGCCAGTCTGGACTACATAGCAAATTCAAAGTCAGCCTGAACTACATAGCACCACCCTGTCTCAAAAACAAAACAAAACAAGACAAAACCCCCAAAAGATAACCTTAAAATGCGTCATCTGAAACTAGCCCTTTCATAGCATGTTTTAAAATTTTAAAAACCATATTTTTGCACGACCTGCTTCTTTAAGTTCACAAATAAGAAGGACACTACTTTTGTGACCTAGTAATTGTAGGCTGTGTTTGAAGCTAGGTAAGGTCAGTTAGAGTTTACCTAACTGACCTGAGTTAGCTGTGCACTGGATTTGAGGACAGATAGCCCTTAGCAAAGTGCAGGAAATGAAAGAATCCACAGTATTAAATTAGTATGCTTAGACTTCTGGTGTGTGTGTGTGTGTTTGAATACTTTCCTGATAACAGTCTTGCTGATGGAATTTTGTGTTTCAATAGCGAGATTAAACCAATGGGAGGCATAATGCCAAGGTCAATTGTATACAGAAGCCAGGAGTTCTGATTTTACATTCCAGACTGGAAAGCTGGCTGAGGTCTTTGGCTGGGGAACATGATAAACCTCTTAATGTAACATGTCACATTACCATAGCCATGTTGGAGCCAGAAATCTCCAGCACCAAGAGTTACATTCTCTGAGGCTTAGATGACCATACTTTAGGGTTGATCAGTGTCCAGAAGAGGCATGTCCTCTTCTATAGGCTTTGATTGACACTCAGGACTCTTGCTAACACTGAACACACTTGTAATGACAACTATTTGCATTGATTGACTTATTTATTTATTATCTAAAAGTAAGTTTTTAGTTCTTTTTAAATGTCAAGAACTGTGTTGCATGTTAGGGATTTACTAGAAAATAAGGCAGAGGCATCTCCTGCCCTCCCTAGCTACTGCTTTATAGAGAAACCAGGGAATAAAGGAATCACACACATGCAATGGAAAGAAACAAATTATTGACCCACTTCTGAACTGTGATGGAAATGCCAATGGAGTGTTTGTGGGGTTAGGGGAAGAGTGTGGAGGGGAGGGAGAGTAAGATGCAAACATGAGAGAAAAACTCTGGTGGCATTTAAACAAAAAGGGAATATGAAGGAGTAGGCAAGGGAAAGCAGGGAACTGGATGAAAAATACACATTAATTATAAAAAAGCCATTCATATGATCAACTTGTGGATAACTCTGTGTGTATAATGGTCTTTCAGGATACACTTGAGCTTCTAACACATCTTGGACATTGATTAGCTTCAGGATATTACAAAATGGCAATCTCTCATAGACTCATTTTCTTCATTTGTAATTGTATAAGGATTAGAGATGGGGTGTAACGTGCTTAACCTGGTTTCCAGAACTGCAGTTCTCTCCTTTGGAAGTTCAGTAGAATATCTAGAAGCATTTGACAATCTCAGAGCCAAGGCTGCTGCCAGGTCAGTTTTTCCAGAGCCCCAGACACTAGGATTTTAAAGCTTGCACGTGATTCTCATGTATGCATGGCTGAGGACATCTTGGTTTAACATATTTCCAGCTTCACAGATCTGCAGCATCTATATCTAGTACTTAAAACTGTGGCAGTGATCAAATCTCCCACAAGTTTTGCACTGTCTCTCAGTCTTTCAGGGATTCTGGTCAGTTGGGTGTTGTTTGAAGTCTGGCATACATATAGGAAATTTTGAAAAACAAACCTTTTTATTGAGATGCACTATACACACATACTCATGCACAGGTTGCAGAATTGCCACAACATAAACACACATGCATAACTGGCATGCAGGTCCTGAAATCCCTCCAGAAATTTTCAAATACCCCAACAATCACTTCCTATGTTCCATGCTTACAAACCATCACTAGGATGATTTCTAATGCCCACACTACCATTTAACGGCAGGTGAGTTCAGTGGCACAGAAATGCAGATAACCACGACAGAAATGAGCTAGGGGCACACCCAGATACAACAGAACAAAATGTCTGATGTTGCAGCCTTGAGGCAATCCTTTGGGCAGGAATCAAGTCCTCTGCTCACCCAGGAAGTGGGGTGATGATTTGTCTGGGTTCCAGAGATAGATATGCCAGTTTTGGCACTGCTATTCCTGATTTCTTCCTAAGTGACTTTCGGCAGTCTTTGGGTAGCTGAGTAACCTCTAAAACTCAGTATTGCTGCATATAAAATGGGTGTCAAAGGATGCAGTTTCTCATCTGGTAGATCACAATAAGGTTGACATGAAAGATGACACATGGGGCCGGGGTTTAGCTCAGTGATGTAAGTGCCTGCTTGGCAAATACGAGGTCCTGAGTTCAATCCCCAGCACCAAACAAAACAAAACAAAACAAAACAAAAAAAAACACACATGAACAGTCAGTCCAGTACCTACAAATGCTGAACAAATGTTAACTCTTATTTTGATACATATAGCTAGAGGAATATAATGTAGGACACATAGTTCAATCTGTGAAACATACAATTGAAATATTCCTTCTCTTGATTATATTAGTTCAAACCCCTACAGAATTTTCATTGGCTTTTAAAAAATAATTTTGTAAACTATACATGTCTTAGTCACCTTATAGTCACTGGGACACAAGATCTAACATCCCACAACTTAATGGAAAAGAAGTTCATTTTGATTCACATTTTCAGTCCGTGGTTGGCTGACTCCAGAGTGAAATGACATAGCAGAAGGGCATGGTGAAGGAAAGCTGCATGCATTATAAGGCCAGGAAGCAGAGAAAGAAGGGAGGTATACCCTTCTAGACCACACTCCTGGTACCTGACCTCCTTTGACCATATCCCACTTTCCAATACCAAGAGAGCCAGTGGCACCCACAATTCAGTCACCTTCCAAAAGCCCCACCTGTGAGTGCATGAGACCTTTGGGAGACATTCACAATCAAAACCATGATAATTCATAACATGTATTTTTCTATCTTTACTATTGTCAGTGTATAGACCAGTGGTGTTACGTATGTTCACCGTGTTGCACAGCGATTACTACCATCTATTTCCAGAACTTTTCATTTTGAACAATCAAAACTCTGTACCCATCAAATAGCAACTCTTCATTCTTCCTTCTCCTCAACTCCAGGTATTCACCACTCTGCTAACTACAAATCTGACCACTCTAGATACATCATGTAAGTGGAATAATTTAGAGTATTAGTCTTTTGAGTAGCGGCTTACTTCATTTGGCATAATGTCTTTCAATTGAATCCACTTTTCAATAAATGTCCAAATTTCCTTCTGTTTTGAGATGAATAATATGCTATTGAATGTACATACCACATCTGGTATGCATTCATCTGAGAGACATTTGTTTTCCTTTTACCTCTTAGCTATGAGCACTTAGCTATAGCACTGCTATGAGTATAGATATATAAATATCCCTTTAAGACCTTGCTTACAGTGTTCTGGACATAGATGCATAAGTGGAACTGCTGGATCATACAGTAGTACTATTTTTAATTTTCCTGAGAAGCACTATATTGCATCCTGTGATGGTTGCACCATTTTACATTTTTACAAAAGTGCGTGAGTCCCAACTTCCTTATATACTCATCAACATTTGTTGTTTTTCTTTTCTTCCCATCTTTTCCTTTCTCTCTCTTTCCATCTCTCTCTGTGTCTTTCTCTCTCTCTATCTCTCTCTGTTTCTCTGTCTTTGTCTCTCTCTCTAAATGATGTTATTCATTGATTTCTTTGGAAAGGCCACTTGATTCTGAAGGCCCAGGCCTCACTTAGATGCCACCTGTGTGACCTGGAAAAGGAGAGTAGCCGATGATGCCTATTTTTCAGGAAAGCTACTGGAGTGGATGAGTGCAGAGCCAAAGTTTTGCCCATGATTCTTGCCCATGATTCTGCCACGTACCTGTGGGGACCTTGACCTTATGCCTCCCCCCAACTCAGATGCATTTTCCCATGACCAGGGTGTGATTGCCTACTGTCTTAGTCACTGCCCCATGACTGAGCTGGTGACACAGTACACAAAACACTGTGTGAATTGTTGCCATTAATTTGTTTATACATTTGGTCTCAACTTTCACAAAATCCGCCACAGGAAAATACTGTCCAGCAAAAACAAAAACCATCAAATATGGAGGCTATTAGCTCTGTAGAGATATTACTTTTCAAGGTAATGATTTTTTAATAACATTTTTAAAATTGTCCATTTGTGTCATATGTTGGCTAAATATAAAGCAAGAATTGGGTACTGATTTATTTTGAGCCTGTTTGTCATAGTCCTAAATATAGGGGCATTTATTTTTAAAAATGTCTTTTTTCCCTTTGATTTTAAAAGCAACAAGGGCTTTCTAAAAAAGTCCAAATATTGCATAACTAAATCATGTAGGGGGTAAAAGCCCATTGGACTTCATCCTCCATATAAAATTATTGCCGACAGTTGATGTATGTGCATGTTCCTCCAAATTTTGTTTGCATGTTTATTAAATTTTTGGAAACGTATAAAATATACAAAGAGAATTTTTTAAAAACAATTTTACTTCACACCTTGACTTTCCAGGAAACAGGATTTGATATGATCTTCTTGTGAGAATCAAAGACTAGTGCCAGAGACAGCATTGCAGGAGATTTGGCCAAAAGAAAGCAGAAATCTCTGGAGAGAGAATCTAAGGAGGGCAGGCTAACATGCACAACAGCTGTAATTCCACTGTCTTGAAATTGTTTCATTTTGGAAATCATCATCAATCTGATGATGATACACTTTCCTTTGTGAAAAGACTTTTTATTAGTTTATATTACACAGCATAGTGAATTTCACTTCAGAATATTCCTACATGAAATGTAACATATTTCTATTCATCTCCCTTCCCCAACCTCTTATCTTTTCTCCAACATCTCCCTTCTACTTTCATGCCATCTCTGTTTAAGAAATTTTAAAATTTATTTCTCTAGATACCTCATGTGAAAGGAAATATGCAATAATTGACTTTCTGAATCTGGCTCATTTGTTCAACATGACTATCTCCAGGTCCATCTTGTAAATAATATTTCATTCCTCTTTTTGGCTGAATAATATTGTTCCATATACATATTTCATATTACCTTCATCCATCCATCTATCAGTTGACAGGCACCTAG
Organism: Cavia porcellus; assembly: GCF_034190915.1. Taxonomy (NCBI): domain Eukaryota; kingdom Metazoa; phylum Chordata; class Mammalia; order Rodentia; family Caviidae; genus Cavia; species Cavia porcellus. Next base: position 93,235,097 of record NW_026947485.1, read on the forward strand.
GCTGTTTTCATAGCTTAGCTGTTGTGAATTGTGCTGTAACACACATGGCTTTAATTTTCTCAGGAACATAGGAAGGGCTAATATAGCTAGAGGTAATACACTTTCTAATACTGGCTGCCATGTACAAAGAAATAGGCTTATAAGACACTTATAGAACACCCAGTTGAAGGACTTGTCTCCACCCAGTGAGTAGTTAGAAACTAAGAGCCTGCCCAGTGCCTGCCAAGTACCTTTCTTTCTCTCCATTCAGATGCATTTTCCCATGACACTGATGTGATTGCCTACTGTTTTAGCCACTGTTCCATGCTTGAGATATAATACCCAACCTTCAGCTTCACTGGCTCCAAATAAGATAGCATGACAGCCTCTATAATCCAATCACCTTCCAAAAGTCCTGCTTCGGTTTCTGGGATTCTTTAGGGGGACATCTAGAATATATATCAAAACACTTACCTTTCCTGCATTATTTTGTTCCATTTTTTTATTGATAAATGTATTATTCTAGTTTTAAAAAGAAAAATGTGCAACAATGATGCACAGTTTCAAAACAGAATATTAGGGGATTAACAACGGTCAATGTGTTGGGTGTTGTTGTTTTCAAAATAGTTGTTTAGACTCCCAGACATATGTAGGAAAAAATGATCAAACAAAAGCACATACCACTCTTATTGTGGGACTAACAGAGGTTAATAGCATAATTATCTATCATATATAATATATATAATCTTTTCTTTTGTTTCTTTTCTCCTTTCCTCCATCCCAATTGTTCCACCCCTTTTTAGTCATTTCCTACCTTTCACTTTTACAACATGTATTGTGCATTTTGGATCCCACTAATTCCTTCAATTTTTTTATACTAGAGAATAATGTCTGGATTGAAAGGTGTTTTCTTTCAGGAATCGAAAAACTTCATTCCAAGTTTTTCTTAACTTGATGGTTTTTTAAAAAATTTTATTTTAAGGAGGGTAAAATTAAACATAACAGAATAAAACAAATCATAGGAAAACAATGTAAGAGACACAGATTTCAAAGCAAGACAACCGAAGATCTTTACTGTCTATCTTATTGTCTCTTGTTTTTTTCCAAGTAATTCTTCAGATACATGTTCTTCACATATCTTCACATACAATGAATTCATACAAAACAAAATAGTATTAAACTGATCAGAACAGGATGATGAAAGCATTTTAGGTCTTCAAAACCAGACAATAGGGAAGTCAACAATGGCTGCCATGATGCCTCTCATTCTCTTCAAAATAGCTGTCCATACCTTCATGTATGTTGAAATTAAACAATACAAAACAGACTAAAATCACTCTGAACAAAGAATAATAGTATAGCTGGATTTCACATCATGATGCTATAGAATCAGCACCGGGTACCTTACTCTCTCTTTTTCTTCAAGGTAGCTGTTCATTTCATCGTGCATTATGTAATTGATTCTCATAAACAGTTTAGGAGAAGTTCTACGCATGTATGAATCTCTACATGTATACCTATCTTTTCTGTATTAGAGGGAAAAACAAAACGAAAACAAGACAAAACAAAACAAATTCCTAAGAAAACACAAAATGAAAAAGACAAATAAACAATAGCAAAGAGTCCGGAACGCTGACAATATAGGTCTTCAAAACAAGGTGGTATGAGCATAACTAGGGTTGTTATTTTACATAATGATCTTCAAGAGTTCCTCAGATCACCATACAATAATATGCACAATTGTTCCAATCCTTTTTGTTCCAAGAGCTTATAGAATTTGTAGCACAATCATCTTAGCTATCTTAAGTGTGTTTATATAATTTTAGATATTTTTTTCTTTTCCCTTCCTATTTCTTTTTCCTCATTTTCCCTGAGATATTATTTTCCCCTTGAAACAGATTCTTAACCTTTCACTGTAATTATTGAGTTTTTTGTATCTTATATACTCTTACCATTACTTGCACTAGGGAGACGATACGGTATTTACACATGTGAGTTTGATTTATTTCACTTTTTGGTCTCGAGTTGCATCCATTTACTTATCTGAATGTGATCAGATTAAGACAAAATAGGACATAATAAAGCAGATCAGATCAGAAGAATGCAAGTAACACAGCATTTTACCACAAGACAATCCATAATTAACTGTAATTACCATAGTGTCTCTTTCTTTGAAATAGCTGAGCATAACTTCATATATGATAGTATCAAGCATAACAAAACAGTATAAAACCACTCAAGAGAATGAAAGCATTACAGGGCTTTCAGAACCAAATGGCAGAGAATGAACGATGGCTAGTATATTATCTCATTTTCCATAGAAAATTTGTTTATACTATCACACATAATAATATCCAATAAGATATACCAGGATAGAACCAAAGGCAATGGAAAAACAAAAGCATAGTAGGGCTTTAGTGTAAGATGATACTAAATTAGCACTGGCTATTCTAATGTCTTCTTTTCTTTAAAATAGCTATTTATACTATCACAGATAATAAAATCAAACAACCTAGGATAAAACCATTCCAACTAATGAATGCAGACATTATAAGGCTTCAGAGCAATGTAATGTGGAATCATGATTACTATAAACTCTTATGTACTCTTACCATTTCTTACACTAGGGATACTATTCAGTATTTATACCTGTGAGTTTGATTTATTTCACTAATGAATATGGCCTCAAGTTGTGTCCATTTATTTATAAATACCTCAGTGTGATCATGCTTTATAGGTGAGTAGTACTCCATTGTCTAAAAATACCACAGCTTTTTAAAATCCATTCCTCAGTTGATACACACTTAGGTTGTTTTCCAAGATCTGGCTACTACAAATTGTGCTGCTGTAATCATGGGTGCACACATATCACTGTGGTATGATGTTTTCAGTTCTTCTGGGAATATGCCTAGAAGTGGAACAGCTGGAACAAATGGGACTTCCAATCCCAGCTTTCCGAGAAATCTTCAGACTGACCTCCACAATGGCTGCACGAGTCTACACCCCCACCAACAGTGCAGGAGAGTTCCCTTTTCTCCACAGCCTCTCTAGCATTTGTTGTTGGTAGTTTTCTTGATCCTGGCCATTCTTTCTGGAGTGAGATGGAATCTCAGTGTGGTTTTAATTTACATTTCTCTAATGAGTAATGATGATGAATATTTTTTTCATGTATTTATTTGCCATTTGTATTTCTTTGTCTGAGAAGTGTATATTCATCTCAAATGCCCATTTTTGGATTGGATCTTTGAATTTTGGGGGTCTGATTTTTACAAATTCTTTATATGTTTTAGACAGAAGTCCTTTGTCTGAGGGAAAGTTCACTAAGATGTTTTCCTAGTTTGTGGGTTTTCTTTTCACTATGCTGGAGATTTCTTTTGAGGTCTAGAAACTTTTTAATAAGACGTGATCCTAGGTGATTCTGGGAAGTATTTCCTGTGCGATTTGATTCCTGTTCATGAATTCTCTACCTACCCCTGTGTCTTCAAGATTTTTATCTATTTTATCTTCCAACAGATTTAGTGTTTCTGTTTTAATATTCAGTATATTGGTTTACTTTTGACATGTTAGGTGTTTCTGCTGTCGATTCTTTACCTTTCCCCTCTGTTTTCCTTGCTTGGTGGTTTTTTCCTATGTCTGTCTAGATTGTCTTTCAGTATTCTTTGAAGGGTTGATGTGGTGGTTATGAAGTTCTTTAGCTGTTCTTTGTCATGGAATTATCTTATTCCTCCATCCATTTTGAAGAACAGTTTTTCAGGGTACATCAGTCTGGGCTGGAAGTCATTTTCCTTTAGGATCTGAAATACTTCACTCCATGCTCTTCTTGACTTTATTGTTTATGTTGAGAAGTCTGATTCTGATAGGCTTTTCTTTATAGGTGATCTGTCTCTTCTTTCTAGTAGCTTTTAATATTCTATTCTTATGTTGGATTTCTGGAACATTGATTATTATTGTTATGGTTATGTTCACTGATCTTAGTGCCTCGGAGTGATGTTTCAAGGCTTCCCTGTGTCCTGGGATTCAACTGGCATGCATTCAGTGCCCAGAACTGAATTTTGGCCCCTCATAACGGCTTGGAGTTCACTGGGTGAATTAATGTTTTTTTTTTTTTTTTTGAGAAATCTGTCATGATTCTGATGGGTTTTCTCCCACCATTCATGTAGCTCCAGATGTTTTCTGAGGGAAGGATGGTAAAAAGATGATTAAAATAAAGAAGAGACAAAATCTGGGGTCAGGGAAGACCTTTTTTCTCCTGATAGGAGGAGAGGAACTGCCCCCTCACTGTAGGAGCATTTATTTACACATTTTAGCAACTTAAAGTCACATGGCATCCTGTTGTCCTAGCAATCCACTGTTCACATTGTCTTGGGGCTAGGTGTTCTTTGAGCTGAAGCAGCTTCTTCACATGGTTTACACCAGGCACTCTTTGTTCTTGGGATGCCATGCCCCAGCCTTGCATATGTGGTCAATTTCTAGCTTCAACAATTTCCAACAACTTTCCTTCATAGGTGATATGTTTGTTTTCTCTAACAGCTTTTTAATATTCTGTTGTTGTGCTGAATTTTTGGGATCTTGATTATTATATGTCTGGGTGTAGATTTATTTTGGTTATGGCTAATTGGAGTTCTATATGTCTCACTTATCTGTATGTCAGGTCCTTTTCCAATGCTTGAGAATCTTCCTGTCATTTTTTCTATAAATAGTCTTTTTATTGTTGACTTTGGCTTTTTCACTGACATCTGTCAATCTTAAACTATTTTTCTTTATGTTGTCTTGCAACCATTGAATTGTTATTTCCCAGTTCCTTGTTATTTTAAGAGACCTTTTATGATCATTAGCTGCAATCATGTCTTCAGGGTCAGGAGGTATCTCTTCAGTTGCTTTCAAGTGGTTTGCCAGATTTCAATAGAGTTTTTAATTTCCTGAATATCTCTTTGAATGTCTTTCATGCATTCTAATTGTTTCCTGTATTGTTCATTCAAGGTTCCCATTACTTTCCTATGCTCCACTTTTTAAAAAAAATCTGTCTTCTCTAGATATGCTCAGCAATTATTTCATTATGGTTGTCATTTCTTCTTTTACCTGAGATATATTTCTGATCTGATTTCTTTTACAGCCTCATGAAGTTGTTTCTTGACTTTAATTGTTATCATTGCAGGTGGTAAACTTCCAGTTTTTTCTATGTCTATGTGTCATGGACTTGTTCTGTGTGGGCTGCAGGTCTGAGATTGTATTTTGCTCTTTTGTATTGATATTTTCTTGAGTTCTTCTATATGAGCCAGTTGTGGGGTCCCAGGCACTTCTGATGTTGGTTGCCTGTCCAAGGTATAAAGAATGGGCCAGGTACCTTGGTTTTTCCAAACCTATTTTGCTGGGAAGGCAGTGGGGCATGAGACAGACTTCTCCATACCCTTGCAGCTACACTGAAGCTACCCAGATGGCCATGGGTGTGTGGGCCTTGGGCTGCTTCTTCTCCTAGCCTGCACTGCGTATGGTGGGAAGGTCTCTAATGGTGGCCAGTGGGCATGTGGGGTCATGGTGGCTGCTCCTCCTGGCCTACACTGGCTAACAGTGGGGAGATTCCCTGATGGCAGCTGGTGGACACAGGGGGTCATGATGGGTTGCTTCTCCTGGCCCCTCCTACATTATTTTAATGCTTTTGTTATGTGGTTTGTATTAATGAGCTCTTTAAATATATAAGTAATTTTTGTTAACTAGAACAATTAATATTCTACAAAGTCACAGTGTATACTGAATTAGTAAAGTGAACATAGGGTTATCTTCCTATTATCTCTGATCATAAAGTTTTAATCAATTTATAACTTTAAAAATGTTTCAAGGCACTTTAATATATATTATCAACTCATTAACACTGAATACATTGCCAACAGCCCTACAACCTATACCTGTGTAAAGCTTATTGGACACATGTATTTTCCAACCTTCTTTTCCTTAGGAACCCCAGATAACACTTTAGCACTATGCTGTTTCATTTATTTATTTAATTATTTTTGCACTGCCGTCTGTGTCCTCTTCCATGTCTTTTTAATAGTGACACTGCCAGGAAAAAAATCCACAGCAATGTGAAAAGTATGGCATTAGGTAGACCATGATGAGGATGCTCATCTTTAGTAGGAGAGCTGGAACTAGAAGGCTCAGTGCTCCTTTTTGTGATCTCAGGTGACTATGTGATGGTCTGTGCCTCTGTGAAAAACTACGAAAACATTGCAGTGAGACAATGAATTTGCAAATATAGAATCCACAAAAGATGGGTTGACTGACTATCCTGCGGGTGAGGACATGAGATGGAGTAACCCGTAAAAGCGGAGCAAGTAAGACTCAGAGCACTGGATTCTCTCTGACATAGAGGTGTGGACTTGTTTGCACCTGAGCAATTGTGTGATAATGGCAGCTGGTCTTTTTCTCTTTATCAAGGGGCTTGACTTAGTTACGTCTAAGATATTTTGCCTTCACTAAAATTTAGTGATTGAGCCCTACTCTCTTGGAGGAATAGAATCACTACCATGCAATTCATTGTTATGTTCACTTGCTGCTCTGTGCTGAAGAGTTAGTTACCTTTGTCTCTGTGTCAAACCTATGACACTGTCTTCTTTTGTCCAGAGACTGAGCTTTAAGATAAAGTGAAAAAGGCCTTTAAAACTTGACTTGCAAATAAATATTCCAGATTGCAATTGTGTAAAGATCAAGGTGACAAGTAAGATTTATTGTAGATAAAATAAACAATTCTAGAGCCAAAGATACCTTTTTCAAGAGATAGAGCAATTGAAGGCAGTTTTAGCACAGTTCAAGGTTATTGTCCCAGTAAAAGTAAGTAGAATTTGTATGAGATTTTGCTCAGCAGGAGAAATGGCAATAATAGCCTGGTGACATTTTCAGAGGGAAAATATCCAAGAGTAGAATTATGATGCCACATTTATGGTAAAATTAGGTTATTTGTTAGAAGAATTAGGAAACACCAAACATGTGGATATATTTAGACAGTAAAATTACTAGATAGTAGTAAATATATCCTATGGTCTACTTAATGCCATACTTTTCACATTGCTGTGGATTTTTTGCTGGTAATTTTACTATTAATATGACATGGAAAAATATGACATGAAAGAGGACATAGATGGAAGGGTGCAAAAATAATTAAAAATTATTAAAAAAATTAAATAGCATAGTGCTGATGTGATATCTGGAAAATGGTCTAATAAGCCTTTGTTAGGATAGTATCAATTAATTAAATAAAATACCATACAGTAGGAGTTCCTTATTTTTTCTTCCCATAACTACAAGAGAAAGTATCAGACTGCTAGAGAGAAAGATGACCTGTCAAAGTAGACAGGTAAGAAAGCTACCAAAAAACATCCTAAAATTCACACTATCATCTTTCTAATTGACTTGACCCACTTTCCATTGGAAAGAGAAAAAAAATCCGAAATGTATTAACATGGCTTATTCACTCAAATCAGTACCTAATTTTTCATTGCCAGATAAGAAGTGTAAAGGTCATCTTCTCCATTTGAAATTTCTGAATCATTTAATAGCTAATTTGTACAGCTAATTACTACCTTTCACTTCTGTAATTATTTTGAATTATTGTGGCCCTGATACTGTTAATGCATAAGGCAGCAGACAATAAAACATGGCTTTAAGTTTCAATTGGTTAGCCTTTCAAACTGGGCCACTTGGGAGTGGCTGAGAAAGATTCCATATTTGCTAGATTGTTAACAAACTTTTAAAAAATCAGCAGCTGAAACATTATTTGCATCTTTCCAATCTGGAACTATTTTCCACAAATATTTTGGATGGTGACCTTAATTTTGGCTGGTCAACAACAATATTAAAGTTAAACACACTAATGCTTCTGGTCTTCTAATTGTTCCTGTGGTCCCTAGATATACCTAAAACACCTGTATGCTTAATTAACTATCCACAGACCTTCTGAAATTAGCTCACCAATCTCATAGCTATAGAGTTTAGGAAAAACTTTGGTAAATATCTGAGAACTAATTGGGCTACATCTTGTGAAATTTTTCAATAGTATGATTCTAGGATGGAACTTCTGTGAATGTAGTCATGATTTTAAGGTATTATGATGAAATTTTACAGCTTAACCTTATACAGTCTTCCATGTTGTTGGAACTGACAAATATCAACAGAGTTTCGGGGCCCTGGATTTTTCACAAGCAACAGCCAGGGTCTATATTACTTCCTTTAAATATAATCTTGTTGTTGTTATTTTACTCTTAACAATGCTCTGCTTGAGAGTAGATATTCCCAGGAAGCCCAGCTTCTTGCTCAGCTATCAGTTACTTCCTTATCAGGGAATCTGGCTGCATGTATAGCTGTGGGGAGAATCACAAAAGTAGTGGTGTATGTGTGTAGGGGTCTCAAACCAAATCATCTCTTTTTGGTAATTTTGTCTTGGGTAAACCCTTCTCATAATATTTGATGGAGGTCTGATTGGTGCAGCTTATACCTACTTCAAATTCATTGATTTTATTCAGATAAATCAAGTTGGCTATCATTAATTATATGTGAAAAGAAAAGTGGTGGAGAGATGCCAGGTGAAGGTTTGAAAGTGATAAAATTCGAGAAGTACAGTTAGGAGTATGTTGGAAGCAACAGGCTGAAATGTTAACGTGGTACATCATTTATTCCTGTGGGATAGGAGTGACAGCATCAGTGAGCACAGTATCTTTGATTGCTTTCCAGCATTATTCATTACCATCTGTCAGCTGCAAAAGAGGCCTTGTGACACTATGGAATAAGTATAGGACTTGGAATAATAAATATAATAGCTACCATTTATTGTGCTGTTTCTGTGCTCAGTTCTTTACATGCATTGGCACATTGCCCTCTTCTGATGGAGGCATCATGATTTTCCCGTCTTACAGATGAGTGTAGTTAGGTGAATCCTGAATGGCCACATGGCCAGAAAGTGGCAGTTTCTAGACTTAGTTTCAAGTTTCTGTCTCCAGGGCTTATGTTTTTAACTACTATATGGCTATTTGAGCAGTCTAGAAAGTTCTTTCTCTGGGTTACAGGAAAATGAAGAGTCACATTGTAAATAAGAAAAAGAAAGTGTGTGTGGACCAGAAAATTCAAAACAGTGGAGGAATAAAGGACTTTATTGTGACTACAAGTTTTGCAAATATGTCACTTTCATCTGCCCCACTCTTGTATGCAGCATCTTCTAGGCAGCTAACTAATATAACTCAGACTAACAAAATACTCCTTTTTCAATAAAAATGGATAAAATCCAGGAAAAAACAAGTCCCCAAATATTGTTATTTTTCAAAATATTTCTAAAACACATAATTTCCTATATTGTTGACAGTTTTCCCCATTTGCTTTTCTCTTTTAAAATAGAATTATATGTATTAAGATTTCACTCCTATTTGCATGAGAACCTGACATATTAATTACCAATAAATATTGAATTAGATGACCAGAGAGGAGAATTATTGTTGGGATGGTTAGCTTAGCTCCTTGATACATGTTCCTACCAAACTGTAATGAAACACAAGGCCTCAGTTTTCCTTAAGGGCAGTCCCGAGTGACATTTATCTTGAGGGACATTTTTATATCTTGAGGAGTAACTTCCCTGGAGACTTGTAAGTTGGGTTAGTCAGTGGCCCTTGGACTATGTCCCATTACATCATAGGAAACTTTCTCCTTCCCTTTAACTGATGATATATTGTGATTTCTTTCTTCAGTGGATGATGTTTGTTTCCCTTTTGATTTTACTTACAGTACTGGAGATGAAACCCAGGACTTCATGAAGGCTTAGGAAATACTATATCACTGAGCTACAGCTACAGTCCCTTGTTTCTGTTTTCTGCCTTGGCAGGCAAGAAAGTCATTTGTTTCATATTGTGACTATTTTATATTAAGGTTCTTGGAGAATATCTCTAACTCTCATATATGATTTTTATTACATAGTTTTTATTAGTTATTTTCATTAGAACTTATAATAATGGACTTCACTGTGACACTTTTGTGCATGCATGTAACACAGCTATCTCATTCCTATCCCTTCATAACTATCCTTATCCCTATCCCTTTTCCCTGATCATCTTCCTGTTTTCTAATAGTCTCTATTCTATCTTCATGCCATCTTCTGTTACTCTAAATTTTACGTATGAGATAAAATGTGATCTTTGCCTTTCTGAGTCTATAATACTTCACTTCATAATCTGCAGTTCCACTTATTTTCCTGCAAATGATTGCAGGAAAATGGATAATACTCCATTATTTATATCTACTATATTTTTCTCCACTCACCTGTTCTGATTCTGTAACTTGGATATTGTGAATGCTGCAACAATAAATATGGGTATGCAGATATCCCTGTAATATATTGACTTTGGTTCTAACCCTTTGGGTATATACCAAGGAGTGATATAGCTCAATAGGTTAATTCTATTCTTAGTTTCTTGAGGAACCTGCATATTGACTTCTGTGGTGATTTTACTAGTTGACACTCCCACCAACAGCATAGAAATGTTCCTTTCTCCTATATACTCACCAGAATTTGTCATTTTTGTATTCTTGATGGCCATTCTGTCTAGAATGAGATGAAATTTCAAGTAGTTTTGATTTACATTTCCCAAGTAGTTTTGACTTACATTTCCCTTGTGGCTAAATATGTTGAAAATTGTTTCATAAATTAATTGGCCATTTGTGTTTCTTCCTCTGAGAAGTGTTTGTTCAGTTCTTTTAATCCTTTAAAATTGAATTATTTGTTATTTTTATTGGTAAATTTTTTCAGTTCTTCATATATTTTTGATATTAATCCTCTGTTGGAAGGGCTTGCTCATTCCCATGCTGTAGGCTGTCTCTTCAGCCTGTTAATTGTTTTACTTGCTGCAAAAAACTTTTTAATGTAATGTAACTCCATTTGTTACTATTAATTCCTGAGCTATTTGAGTCTAGTTCAGGAAGTTTTTACCTGTGTCTTTATCTTGAAGCTACTGGAGTCCTACTGAGAAATTCATTATCTATGCCTATATTTTGACATGTTTCAAAGTTTCAGGTCTTACATCCAAATCTTTGATTTGTTTCAAGCTGATTTTTGTACAGAGTAAGAGATAAGGATTTAATTTCAATCTCTATATATGGATATTCAGTTTTCCCAGCACTACTTGTTGAAGATACTGTCTTATTTCCAACAAATGTTTTTGGCATCTTTGCCAAAAGTAAGATGGCTGTGGCTCTGTAGATTTATTCTTGTATCCTGTATTCAACTCCCTTGGTCTAAAAGTCTGTTTTTATGACAGTCCTTTGCCAATTTTGTTATTATATCTACATAATATATTTTAAAATCAGTATTGCGATACCTCTAGAATTTCTTTCTTTTTTTCCTTCTCAGGATTGCTTTGACTCCTCAGGGTGTTTTGTGTTTCCATATGGATTTTAGGTTTTTTTCTTTCTAGTTCCATGAAGAATATGTTTGAGATTTTGATAGGGATTACATGGAATCTGTACATGGCTTTTAGTAGTATGACTATTTTAACAATATTAATTCTGCAGATCCATGGACAAGGAAGGTCTTTCCATTTTTTAGTTTCTTTTTCAATTTCTTTCCTCAGTGCTCTGAAAATTTCACAGAGTTTTTTTTACTTCCTTAATTAAATTTATTCTTAAGTATTTTATTTTTTGAAACTGTTTGAATGGAATTATTTTCATGATTTTTATTATAGTTGGTATCAAATATTGCACTTCAGTTTCCCTCATGGTTGTATCCTACAGTTTCTGGTATGTGTATTTGTTTCAATTTTCATTTGATTCTTAGCATTTTTAAATTCACATCCAATTTCTCCAATGACCCACTGATTATTCAGTGTTCATCTGTTTGTATAGATTCTGTTGTTGATTTCTAGTTTCATTCCATTATGAACTTATAATATGCAAGATTTTTTCAATTATTTGCTAGACTTTATTTATGGCCTGAAACAGTCTACCTTGGAAAAAAATTTCCTTGAGCTGATAAAAACGACGTTCTACAGTGGTTGAACAGAATATTCCACAGATGTTTGCAAAGGCCATTTGATCTATGGTATAATTCAATCTGATGTTTCTTTGTAGAGTTTTTATGTTGGTGTGACTTACCTGTTGGTGCGAGTGGAGTGTTGAAATTGTCTGTTATTACTGTATCAGGACCTTAATGTCCTTTTACACTAACAGTGTTTGTTTTATAAAATTGGGTGTGCTAATGTGGTTGATGGAAAGTCTTCTTCAGTCTCTTCTAATTTTGGTTTGAGATCTACTTTGTTGTACATAAATTTAGATATGCCTACTTGCTTCTGGATATCAATTGCATGGGATACCATTTTCCATCCTTTTTATTTCAGTTTATGTATGTTTTGCAGTGAAGTGTGTTTCTTGCGGGTAGCAAGGAGTTGGGTCTTATTTTCCTATCCAATTTTCTAGTTAATGGCAATAAAAAGTAAGACTATTTACATTTATGGTTATTACTGAAAGATATATGCTAATTTCTGATTATATACTTAACTGTCCAAGTGCAGCATCCTAAAGTGTACTGCAGCTTCTTTATAAGTGGGAAAAGGAGTAAATTTAATCAAGCCAATGGAAACATAATAGAAATATGGGGAAAATCCATCTCTTAGTTATTCTTATTTGGCTACCTTGGTTAATGCTTGGATCCTTGGACCTACTGTATATTTATTTTTCACATAATAATTATATTACAAATTGTGCAACACAGTGTTATGTAAACATAGATAATATAATATTAGTATAACATATGATATATAATCCAGTGATGTCTTCCTCTTCTCTATCCTTGGGGTTGCAATAGCTCAACTGATTAACTATCCTCTTTTGTTATCTTAAGCCACATCTTTGTAAGTAACATGTTTGTAAATACCTACCCTTGCTGCATGCATATAATCCATCCTGCTTCTAGAGTGATGTCCTCTGGTGACCTTGGCTGATACTTTGGCCAATTTCATTCTAGGACTCAGATTACATTTTTTTCTGAGGAAAAGGGGAAGTATCTTCAGATTAATTCATTGTTCATGTGTATCGCTCTCCTTTTCTAGACCTTGTGACAACTTGAACACAAGGACACTTTATTGAAGTTTTAACACTGAAGATCTCTGGAGAGTAGGGCTTCTGTGGGCCTGAGGGTCTGATATTAAAGCAGAGAAGCTGACTTAGGGAAATAACCTCGTCAGTAGTACCAAACGGGAGCTTCTCAATATGGAGGAAAAACAGCTGGAATAGTCTAAGCCAGATGTTTGATTATGACAGCTACTAAGGCATTTAAGGATTATTTTATACCATTTTCAGCAAAGCACTTGGGGAGAACTCTGATGCACTTGGGAAGACCTCTGATCCACCTTTCTTTCTGAATTTGATGCTGTTGGGAAGGGTGTTTTCTTGTTCTTCTCTCAAGAGGATTGTCCTTGATTTGGATCATGGTAACCAGCTTTTTTCCATTTCTCCTTCAACAATGTCAGTGCATTAAACGTAAGTCAAACTCATACTGCCAGAGCTGGGAGGAGAATTGTGCAACAATTCTCTTGTGCAAGAATTCTCAATTATGGCCAGTTATGGAACCACTGGGGTCTTTTTAGAAATCTTCATCTAGGTTTATCTGGTAGAGAAGCTAAGAGTCAGAAGTAACACCAAGGATTTAACCCTCTATTTCTCCCCTTTATGAAAATTTGCAGAAATCTAGTAGCAGTCTTTAGGATGAATTGGAAGAGTTAGAAGTATATGTGTCTAATTCTCTCATTTTTCATATGGAGAAATAGAGATCCAAAGAGCAAGACTATACTTCTGAGCATATGTGTTAGAGAGAAACAATCAATAGCATATATATGTATACAAGGGGATTTATTAGGTTGGCTAACAGGATCAGAGATGAGAAAGATCACAAAGACTGTCTGTGCATCAAAGAGGTGGAGGGAATCCAGTAGTTTCTCAGTCAAACAAGCTGTAAACAACAGAGCAAGAGGGATCAAGGATGCAATGCTAGACTAAGATCAGGAGCCTGGACTCTCTCTGGAGAGTCACTGGTCTAAGTCTGCATGAGAGGGTTGAAGAAACTGATGTGTGCAGGCAATAATAGTAGCAAAAGATGAACCAACTAAAGAATATGTCTTAAAACTCCAAGTTAAACCGATCAAAGCAAGTCAATCTCAAAACCAAAGCCCTACCTTGAAAAACAAAATGAAACAAAAAAATTGAGCAGACTTCTTTGTTCCTTTTTTATTTCTGCCTGGCTGCAAGTCTCTTAGATGGGGTCATCTGCAACCAGGGCATATCCTACTCCCTCAGCTGCTGTCATGCATACTAATCATCTTTGGAAATACCCCGCAGACGCCCTCAGAAGTGTGCTTTACTAATCTCCTAGTTGTTTTGCAATTTGGTCAAGTTGATACAACATGACTAAGACACAAACCATCTGTTTCAGTTCTAGTTTGCTCTTCCAGGTGCCTCAGAGCTAATGAAGTTTTAAGTAAGAGACGTCAGGATTTGTTCGGGACTTAACTTATTTTGCCATGGTGCATCTCGTAGATTCTGCTGTCCATTTTGCATCTGGAAAAAGGGAAAAACAATTAATTCCTTTCTGTTGTTGTACAGGTGGCACATGCAGATGGGGCTCCTTCTCTTAGAAGCCAAGCACACTGTGAGGTGCAATGAAGAAAGCAAAGAGCATACAGACATGGAGATGGTTTTGAAATGGTCCCTCTCACATTGTTCCACCTTTAAAAGTTTATGTTATTATTTATACTATCTGATAACTCTGCTTTTGGGCAATCTACCAAATATGTTACCAAACAAAATAACATCTTTTAGTAAAATGAAAAAAAATTACCTTTGAATTAAACTCTTTGAATATATGTGATTTTCAAAAAAAAAGAGATAACATTCACTGGTTAATATATATTTGATAAGTGGATTTTTACACTGTTAATGAGATAGGTCAGTAGAGTTATTTTTAAGATGTCTTTAGTTATGAATATGACATGAATATTTTGGAGATTAAAGGATTTTATTTTGATGAAAAATTGAAATATGAAGAGATTAGGAAGAAATAGATAACCCCAAAAATCTCTGGTATGGTATAAAGGTTACTGCTGGTGACAGAAAGTTAAATGAGTTTGACATAAAAATATTAATTTTATTGCTTCCTGGTTAAAAGAACAAGGGCACAGAAACTCCATGGAAAGCTGTAGGAATTGCAATTTAGTTTTAACACACTTCCAGGCGTGGGATTTAAAATTGGATTTTGTATATTAAAATGTAAGTGCCTTAGATAGAGGACTGCTCTAATTTCAATTACTCGGGCCCAAACAGTCCAGTGTGGTGAATAGTAGGCGTTTTCACAGATATCATATATTCACTTAACATGCCTGGATGTGTCCATGGGTTTCTTTTTTCTTCTAGTTGAAAATATTATTTGGTGTATAGATTTTCTTTTTGTCCTGAGAATCTGGTTTCACTGATCACTGAGCCTGTCATTTCTCATGAATTGGTTAAGGCAATGACATCTGCCTGCCTGAAAAGAAGAAATACATTTCTTCTGGCTATTGGTATTTCAAATTAAAGTGATTCTCTGGGAATAATTCTTCCCAGAATGTAAATGCTACTGGACATTGTTCATATTTTCCTATGCAATTTCTTCTTTTTAGTTAGACTGCAAAATTAAAAGAATATTCCCATGCAAATGGATTTTGGAAATTTCTGATTATAAAAATAAAAATAAAAATGTTTACCGTGAATAATTTAGAACCTATAAAAGTATACACTTAAAAAAACGGGGTGGTATGACTCAGTTGTATAGTGCATATTTAGTACTCATGAGGCTCTGGGTTCCATTCCCAACAGCAATACAGCAACAATGAAACAGCCAGAGAACATTACTATATTTTGTTGTACAGCCATTCCAGAGTCATCTTTGTACTTACAGATATCCTACATATTCACACCTATTTTTTGCATACCTGTTCAGGAATAAACATGATGCCATATAATACATGCTATTTAGAAACCAATTGTTTTTATTCACTTGTGTCTTTTGTGGATAGTATGTTTTAATACACCTAGGTTGTATTTCTTTGTATAGATGTTTCATAATTTACTGAATCAGCTTCTTATTGGTGGGGGTTGAATTCTTTTCCTTTTTTTTTCTTTTTTGTGGACAAGGTCTTGCTATGTACTCCAGGCTGGCTTTGAACTCATTATGTAGCCCAAGCCAAGCTCGAACTCATATCAGTCCTCTGCCTTAGCCTCCTGAGTGCTAGGATTATAGGTATGCACCACCATGATCCACTATTTTCATTTTTATATTACTAAAAATACAACTGGAATGTATCCTTATCTCTGTATCCTTACTTTCTGAAGACAAATTCTTAAAAGAAGGGCTTTTGAGAAAGAAATACGCAGTCTTTAAAACTTTTAAAACATATTGCTAACCTGCCCTCTACTTAGATTTTTAAATCTTTATCATGGAAATTGGAAATGCATTACTTATTTCCCTGATTAAGTTTTTCTGGAACTTATATTTATTCTTTATTTACTGGAAGGTCAATGCTACATAGTTAAATTTCCTTGTGTTTTGTTTATTTTCTGTCTTCTTTACAGAGTTGGATTTAAAATATTTGCTAAATGTATAATGAAATACCTTTCCTGACTTTAGAGTCCCCGCCACATACTGTTTTAATTATTAGTTATTTTTTGTTTAAAAAAAATAAAAAAGATAAAAATAATGCAGAATTTCAAAAATAATAGGAAATTAACACTAGTTAATATATCACATATTGTTATCTTTAAAGTAGTTGTTCAGATGACAAGATTTAGGGATTAAAAAATGATCAAACAATGACTACACAAGCTATTCTTTTTGAACAGAGATTAGTAATATAGTTACTTATCTTGTACATATTTATGTATATAAATGTATATACAATTTTTCCCTTCTTTCTTTTCTCCTTTCCCCATCCCATTTGTTCCTTCCTTTTAAGCACTTTTGTTTTCAGTATTATTATTGGTTTTGAAAAAATTTATGTACTAAAGTTATTGCCTCTTTGTCATATAGTATGCAAGTATTTTCCAGTTTCTCTTTATGTTTTAACTTTAAAGGTTTTGCTTTTGTATATAGAACTATTATTTATTTATTTTGGTACTGGGATTGAACTCAGGACCTCGCGCTTACCAGGCAGTTGCTTATACCACTGAGGTAAATCCTCAGCCCTGAACTATTTATTTTGCGTTAACTGTATTAATATTTTTGGTAGTTTTATATTTTCTGTTCTTTCTGGGAAGAAAACTTTTTCATTCTAGAATGATAAAACTGTAACCTCAGGGTTTTTTTTCTAATTATTTTTAGTGGTTTCATTTGAAACCTTTAAATTATTAATCTCCAGGAATTTTTGAGGTGAAATCAGGGATTTATCTTGAATTTTAATCCCCAGATATCTTGCTGGTTGTCACAATAATCTTGCTTTTTCCTTTATTCTAAGACTTTTGAAGGCAAGGAGCTGGAAAGAGAGAATTAATGTTTAATGGAGAACTGTTTTACAGATATGTGAAACAGACTGTACATATGTAATTACTGCACTTAACCTTTGTGACTTAATCTGTGAGGTAAAGTTCATCTCCAATTTGCAGAGTAGGAGATGAAAGCTTAGAGAAGCAAGAAGCATCTCTGGGTCAATTGGTAAATTCAAGGCTCACAAATCCTTATCCTTTCCCTGACATTACACTGTGTTCCGGCTTCCAGTCTCTGTTCTCATGTCTGCAGTGTTCTCCCCAGCAAAAAGCTGCCTGCATTTAATGGTAGTGACGACAGATTTTCTACATTAAAAAACTGGGATTCTCGAGTTGAGAAATGTAAAGGAAAGTGATATTTTGTTGAGGAAGCAAACATGTATTCACAGCTTCCTTTTGTATTCCTAAGATCTATTTCAAGTATGCAATACATGTTTTCCTTCATCTCTAGACTTTATGTTGTTAGAGAAGGGCAGAGGTTAAAAGCATGGAGTACAAATTTTAAGTACTTAACATGGAATAAAAGTTAATGTGTGGAAAATGGGGATAATGATTATTATTTAAGATGTGCAAAATGCATTCAGAGTTGTAACTGGCAATTCTAGGAGAGCAAGCATTATTTATTGTTGAAACATGGCTTGCCCCTTGAGCTGAAACCCAGTGCTTCAAACGATGTTTTAAGAACTGTATGTGTACAGTATTTTGTGCATAGTTTTTCTATAACTGCAGTGTTGTACCATAGTGATTTTTCCAAATTATGAATTAAATGAGAATAATCACTTGAATGTAATTTTAATGATCTTAAGAATTTAAATGCTGCAGCAGTGTAAATCACTGCCAGCGTGATGCATTTACAACATGGAAAGAATATAAAACAGTTGAGCATTTTTAGAGGCTTGAATGTACATGGTACATGGATTTGCATTTTTACTTTCATTTATGTTAATTTGAAATACAAATGGGCAAAAAGAACTGTTTTGTGTTTTATAAGAATAAAGAATATATATAATGTAACCAGCACAGGTCATGTTTTAGTTATAAATAATATATCAGAAACAGTATAGGGTAAAAAAAAGAATAAATGCTTTATATTAGATAATATAAAATAAATACAACATAAATGTTTTGAGTATATTACATAATTATCACTATGCATTATAAATATACTATCTGTAACATTTATATTTATGATCAAAAGCTACTATAGTATCATGTTTTTCATATTTTCTCCTTGTATGGCTTTCTTTTTATTGTTTCATCTTTTCTCCCTGCCTTATCCTCCTCTTCCTTCTTTTTCTCCTTTCTTTTGTGGTACTGGGGGTTGAACCCAGGAGTATGCTACCACGAAACCTATACTTCCAGGTCATTTTTATTTTATTTTGAGACAGAGTCTCTACATTGCCTAGGCTGACTTAAAACTTTTGCTCCTCCTGTGTGAGCATCCTCAGTAGCTGAGATTATAGCTGTGTACCACCATACTTAGCTCTATTATCTTTTTAGTATTTGTACATATATTCTTCAGAATAGTAATTTGTGCTATTGTTTTCTTAAAGTCTTGCTAAAGATTTATGAAATATGTGGATTTTTCCTCAAAAGTCAACTATTGACTTTCCTAATTCTCTGTTAGTTTATTTTCTGTCATTGACTTTTGTTTTTACCTTTATTTTTAGTTGATAACTAATTCATCTTTACCTAATTTTTAAAGGTGAGATCTTCAGTCCTACAGTTGCTGATTTTTTATTTTTCTTCTTTTTCTAGTACAGGGATTTAAAGTAATAGTTTGCCTCCTTAGCCAGACTTGACTGCATTTTGATATATTGTATTTTCATTATTATTAAGTAGAAATATATTTTAATTTATTTGTGACTCCTTTGATCCTCTGATTATATAGGAATATGTTAATTTTAAAGTTTTTCTTTGATATTTTATTAATGTATTTTTAAAATTTAATTTCACTATGGATGACAAACTAAGATCTCAATTTTTTGAAATGAATGAAAATTCACTTTATGGTTTAGCATATAGTTTATCTTAGTGGTATTCTGTTGCGAAGAATATACATTTGAAGTTGTTGGTTTTAGTGTTCTGTAAATATCAATTTAGCCAAATTGGTTTATAGTGATCAAAACTTCTCAGAGAATTCTTTGGTTGTTTGCTCTATCAGCTGCTACTAAGAGTAGATAATGAACTGTCTTACTGTGGATGTAGATTTGTCTTTCCTCTTTTTAGATCTGTCAGTTTTTGCTTCAAATGTTTTGAAGTTGTTATTTGGTGCATATATGTTTAGGATTTTTAGGTCTTT
Source organism: Cavia porcellus (assembly GCF_034190915.1). Lineage (NCBI taxonomy): Eukaryota > Metazoa > Chordata > Mammalia > Rodentia > Caviidae > Cavia > Cavia porcellus. The sequence goes on from NW_026947485.1 coordinate 93,254,910, forward strand.
TCATGCAATGATTCTTTTATCATTGTGAAGTATATCCTTCTTAATCTCTGCAAATATTTCATTTTTTGAGATTTGTATTGTTTGGCAGTAATGCAGATACTCCTGCATTTTTATTATTAGTGTCTGCATGATATATGTCTCTTTCGTTTCTTACAATGTCAGTTTGTGTCTTTATCCATAAATTCATAATAACTGATAGCAATAGTTTTAAATTTACCAAGTTGCTATGTGTTTACTACTTGTCCCTTGTTTCTTTTTAAATTTGTTTTTTTTGTTTGCTCCCTCGTTACTTCTTTCCTCCTTTGTTGATTAATCAAATATATGTTAGTATTCTGTTTAACTTCCTGCTGGCTCATCAGCTAAATATTTTATTCTTACATCTTTAGTGGTTTCTCTGAGGCCAATAATATGCATTTATAACTCACCAAAATCTTAGAATTACTAAAATTTCACTGTATGCTTCAGTTTGCACATTTTATACAAAACTCTACTCCTATTTCACTCTTTTCACCTAAAAATATGAAGAATTTTAAGATAGTTTAGTTACATTTATTTTAACTTCCCCTTTGTGGTATTGTTGTCAAATATTTAATTTACTCATAATTATAATCCACAATTTATAATTTTTTAAACCTTAAACCATCTTTTAGGGCTTTTGAAGAATCAAAAGAAAAAAACAATCTTTCATATTTATTTGTGTATTTGCTTTTGCTGGCATGCTTCTTATCTTTCTGCACAAAAATATCCATTTTATTTTATTCTGAAAAAATCCTATTAGCATTCAGATTTTCAACAATGAATCTTTGTTAATTCCGTGATTATAGTATTAGTATTTTGAAAAATTTAAATTAGTAGGTATTAGGAAATTTTAAAATTTTTTCTCTTCAAATCTTTTTTTTTTTTTTTTTTTTTTTTACAAAGTCAGTGGGGTGGTTCATCTACTGGTTAGTGTATATTTTGAATTTTTGTACTTTCTATTATCTTTAATCTCTAAAGCCTTGCTCCTTTAGTAAAAATGGAGCTTGTAAGTATGGTTATATGGTCATGTTCTTAATGACATCTGGTTTCTATTGCGGTTTCTACCACAGCTTACAAAGAACTGCAGGAAGAGCTCTTTCTCATTTCTTTTCTGAGCTCTGCCACCTGCTGCGTTTTGTTTTTTCTGGTTGTCCCTCTCATCTTTGTCTGCTTTGTTGACCTCTTTTCAGACAGACTAGGTTGTCTGCCTTTGAATGTATGTAGACCTATGAATCAACTTTCCTGTTTTCCAGGCAAATTTCCCTGCTCATATGCTGTTCTTGCCTTTTTCAACACTTCATTCTCCTTCATTTGTCTTCATTCTATGTTGATTTCTTTCTGGTCACAGCTCATCTTTAAATATGAACATCTCTTTATTTGTCATATCTATGCTGGTGAATACTAGGGCATCGTGAAAAAATGGAAGAGGGCCATTCATAACTTATTTAGGAGTGTCTTTAAAAACTTTATTAGTATATGTTAGTTGTATAGAATATTGGGTTATGTACATACCCCAGACTTTGATTATTTTCTCTACCTTATTTTCCCTATTGCCCTTCCACTCCTGTGCTCTTGATCCCCTTTCTCTTCTCTAAGCAGGCTGTTTCCTTGTTGGGACACTCAATTCTGTTAGGTATTTCTGTGCTCTGTGCTGGTCATGCACTTCTTCTGTCTTTGGCACTTGGCGGGAGTGGACTCATGGTGGAGTGCCTTGGGCCACAGCCTCTGAGTCATGATGCAGACTGAGTCCCTATGGTCTCTTGTTCCTTCCCTGGCCTCCAGGTTGGCCTTGGTCAGGAACCTGAGTGGTGGTTAAAGTGAACTCTCCCCTCCATTTTTTCCTCTGATTCTTCATTTTTAATTTTAAAAATAATTTTATTATACCTGTTTATGATACATAATAATTACTTTCCTCATGGGTTCCCTGTGATCTGCACTGACTTCCTGATCATAGATTAGTGCCACTCATTTCTGGGGCTGGTTAGGCCCCTCCATCCTGATGTCCAGTGGGTCAGTCTTACAGTAACACTTTGGGAGAGATCTGGATCTTTCTCTGGATCTGAGGAGTTAGGTATTAACAGTTAGAATCCTGTTTCATTTTGGTTGTATTTTATGGTATTTGGTAACTCTTCTAATTTGACTTTTTGGGGTTATGGCCATGACTTTGTTTCACTGAGAATGGAGGACAAGTAGGAATATTTTTCATGCTCTCCTCCTCTTCTTCCTCTATTATATCCTCCTCCTCCTCCTCCTCCTCTTTCTCCTCTTCCTCCTCCTCCTCCTCCTCCTCCTCTTCTTCTTCTTCTTCTTCTTCTTCTTCTTCTTCTTCTTCTTCTTCTTCTTCTTCTTCTTTCTTTTTCCTCTTCCTCTCCTTCTCCTTCTCATCCTCCTCCTTCCTCCTCCTTCCTCCTCTTCCTCCTCCTTCTCCTCCTCCTCCTCCTCCTCCTCCTCCTCCTAGGCAGGCATTGTGCCACTGAGCTATATCCCTAGTACCCTCCTATTCTTCTTTTGTGGTAGTGATGACTGAACCCAGGGAGTGGTAAATCATATCTCTAGTGACTTTATTTAATTTAATTTAATTTTTCTTTTGAGACAGGGTGTTGCTAAATGCCCCAGGCTGGCCTCAAACTTGTAATCTTGCCCCAGCTTCCAGAATAGCTGGGATTACAGGTGTGCACCACCATACTTGGCTTATTCTTTTAAAAAGTACCTTTTTTGGTTCTATAATCCTGATATGTCTATTTGACTTGATCAAGAAACACCTAGTGGATTAGTAACACACACTTCTGAGTGTTTTGGTGGTGGGGGGTTCAGACATTATTGGCATGTTAGGGAATGGAGCAGGGAAAGGCTCATTCCTAGGCTGTTCCCCAGCATGAACCTATGGCATCATAGAATCAACTGACAAAGGAAGAGAGGGGTAGGGTTTGGTTTACAGATGGTTCTTCATGTTATCCAGGCACTTTCTTAAAATGGACAGTGGTAGCATTACAGCTCTTTCTGGGACATCACTGAAGGACAGTGGTGAAGAAAAATCTCCATAGTGGGGAGAAATTTGGGCAGTGTACCTGGATGGAAGAAAACAATGGCCAGATGTATGACTATATACCAATTTATGGGCTATTAGCTAATGGTCTGACTGGAAGGTCAGGAACTTGGAAGCAACATGACTGGAAATTTTGTGGCAAAGTCATTTGGGGAAAAGGTATGTGGACAGACCTCTCCATACTGGAAAAGGATGTGAAAGTATTTGTGCCCCATGTAAATTGCTTGCCAAAAGCTGACTTCAGGAGAGGAGGACTTTAATAATCAAGTGACTAGAATAACCTGTTTTGTGGATAGCAGTCAATTTCTTCTCTTAGCTACTCCTCTCATTGCCCAATGAGGTTATGAAAAAATTGGTCATGGTGGCAGGGATGGGGATTATGTGTGACCTCAGCAATGGGGACTTTCACTTTTACAATGTCAGGAAAAGTGTGAGCATCACTCAAAGAAAAATTTTACCTTCAATTCTTTGGGGATACAGGGACAGTGAATTTCAGTTTTGTGCAGGATGGTTGTATCCTGATAGATGTAATTATGAACTTGTTATTATATTTGGAGATCAAGTATAGTTTAAGGAGATGTGTCTGGCTGTCATGTTGACAAGAGATGAATTGTGACCATTAGTCATGAAGCATCACCTTGAAAAATTAAGAAATGACTAACAGACTAGTAACATACTTCTAGGTGTGTCTATAGGGTGTTTCCAGAGATGATTGGCATGCCTGTAAACCGGAAGGAAACCCAACCCAACTGGGAATGGTGCCATTCAATAGCTTTGAAGCCTTGTTGGGTAAAAAGGAAAGAAAAAAGAAATTGGTGTGTGTTTGACGAGCTCCATTGCACTTTTGCTGTCATTACTTGTGGATATGTCTCCTCTGTTTTTAGCCTTCCAACACAAAGTCATACCAGTGACTCTCCAGGGAGCTTTAGGCTTTTGGTCTCAGAATAGTGCTATATTATCATTGATCTCTCTTACTCTTCAGCTTCCAGCTCCTTGGGCCAGGGTGCTAGATTGTCCTAGTCTCCAGCATGCAGATGACCACTTCATGGCATCCTACCCAATAATTCCCTGGTGTACAAACTCTATTCCTTTAGAGGACCCTAAACCAGTGCCTATACAAATTGGTTTAAAGGTAAGGAATAAAGTACAAAATATGCAAAATATTTTCCTTTGCTCTAAGTAACTGGCAGTCCATGCATTAGGTTTTAATTAACTCAGATCTACTTAGGTTTTGAAGATGATTCTGAAGAATAAAATGATATAAAAGAAGGCAAATGCTACAGAAACTTCTAAACAAAGCTTTCAAACATGCAGAATAAAATAATTTTGGTCTATTTCTCTAAAATTTGCATTGTGATGATTCCAACAATCAGTCACCAATAATATGTGTGTCACTTATGCATCATCTCATTTATATAGAAGATATTTTTTATTTAAAAGATATTTACTGAGCACTGACTATATGCCAAGAATCGTTCTGGCTACTACTTCAGAAGGGCAGTATCAATATAGGTGATAGATAACTGTCACAAATACAAAATAGCAATTCACAGTGACTGTGTGTGATATCTTGTGCAGAGTTGAAATTTAGCATGCTGAGAAGTTAATGTGAATATTTTATTGACTTATTTTGAAGTTAACATATTTCCTCTATTGTTCCTGGAGTCTTCACTCACCACTCATAGTTTGATGTTAAAACCTTGTTTTTACTTGCTCATATGTGAGAAAACTTTAAATTTGGGACTTTTAGAGTATTAATCACATTGCCCTAAAACCTCTAACACAATTGGTAGGCTTTTATACATTCAGGGGGATTCAATACATCCTTGAAATCAATGACAATGCTGTTACAAATTCATATAAGAAAGTTTTCTGAATAGATGATGAATGATTTATATAAATGAATACTTCAAGGACTTGATATTTTTGCTTTGGTGAGACAGGTAGCGTAAGGGACTCCTTTCCCGGGCTTTTTGCCTCAGTTCATTTATCCTTTTATAAGCCTTGCTTTGCCATCTTTTTACTTATTTTCATTACCTTAGTCTGGATCACATCCAATGGCTTTTAAACATTCAGACCAAATTTTGTTAGTATCCTAATGATAACAGTATAAATTCAAAGGGAATCCAGAAAGGACTTTTACATCACATTCAAATGGAAAAAAAATATCACTTTCTTGGGATGCATTTGGCTCATAAGTAAAACAATGAATCATTTCTTTAAAAGGATGAAAGTAAGTAAGTCATTTAAAATCTTTAACTGGTTTGTTCCACTTGCTGCTATGCAGGCTGTTTATGTGAAGCAGGGATATGGGTCTTGAAGCAGATGTGCCATTGCTTGGAGTGAAATGATGTGGAGGAAGGCTATTTGTCCCCACAATGGTATTGCTGGTACAGGGAATACATTGCTATTTAGAGCTCTTGATCAGTTTAGAAGGTTTTGCACGTTAGACGGTAAGACAGGTGCTTGAAATAGTCAACGTGTATCCTAAGCAATTATAGAATCCTGAAGTGAGCGCCACTGAGAATTCACATTTAGAAGAGCTGACAGTTAAACTGTTAGGTCAAGCAAATGACAGAGCAGAATTTGGAGCTGCATCAATCAAAAATATTACATTTATACCAGCCAAATTTGATATAGCATTATTACTTCAAAAATATCTAAATATGCAATATCTTTCTCAGCACAGCAGATGGACCCAGTAGGATCACTCATTAAATTTTTGGCTAATCAATATTTTTAAAAGTAGAACAGGAACATGAGGTATGTTCAGCATAAATTGCAATATGGAAGGAGGAGAAACAGGACTCCAGATTGCTCACATGAACCCAGTGTGAAAGAGGAACAGCCATTGTATATATTAAGAGGGCCAGTGATGTTTTCTTGCAATATCAGAAGTTGCTGGGGCTCCTTTCCAAGCTATTTACTGAGCAGCTTCACCTGGGATCTGGAAGGGTCCTTTCTACCCAAATTCCCCACAAGGAACATTCTATAAATGTACCCTGTATTGCTCTCACCATTTTGTTTTGACTGATTTTACTCTATTCTGTTCTGTTTGATAGTATCAAGTTTGAAGGTATAGGCAACTATTTTGAAGGCAATAAGATTCACTATGATGCCCATTCTGGTTTGACTATTATCTTCTTTTGAAGTCCTGTAATGTCTCCCATGTTCAGATTTTATTGGTTTTGTTCTGTACTATTTTGCTCAATTTTATTATACCTGATGATATAGGCAATTCTTTTTAAGGTAGCAAGAGGCATTATGGTAACCATTGTTGATTACCTTGTATTCTGTTTTTACATCATGTACCATGTCCATCCTTTGTTTTGACTGACTGCTTTGTTTTGTCACATTTAGCTTATTCTCTTCAAAAAAAAAGTAATAAGAACTGTGGGGGTAATAAAACCCAAAATGTGTAAATGTCATTGTAAAAAAGAGAGGAAAAGAAAGTGGTCTAAAGGATACAACAGCAAGTGTGTTTAGGTGTGTAAAATAGATGACCATATTACTGTTTTTGTTGGATCATTGGACACAACTGTTTGCAGTCTCACTGTCTGAATGTCTACTTTGTATGCTTTAATTTTGTAACTTGAACAACTATTTCTAAGATGACAACATGTAATCTATTAACTAGTGATTTCTTACTGCTTATTTTTTTGAAATTCTATATTACTTGTATCCTTTTACTGTTTTGTTTATTTTACATTAAATAAAATTTTTTAAAATGCATACTTTTGATCTTTTAGAGCTGCCAGACTTAATGTTCATGTTTCTGAGTTGCACATTTTGTATGACTACATAAGGGTCCTCCTTGAATTATAATGGCAAAGATATTCAAATCATGGACAAATGTCATTTGAGCATGTGGGACAGATTTCCACAGATTATTTATAATAATTTAAATTCTGGAGTGAGTGTTATGAGCTTAAGGAAATTTATACTGCACTTGACCTCTGAATAGATCTGTTTTTAATGAAGTTCTATGTCCCTGAGATGCTTGGAGTCAGAACAGTTTCCCATAGTACCAAGAAAATACATTTATAACTAAATCAGGAGTAGATTTAAGACTAAGATCTCAGAGCTAAATTTTACAAAGGATCCTCTTCATTCTTACCTTTTCCATTCCCAGGAAAGATCCTTGGGATCCTGCACATCTTTCAGGTAGGTTGCTACACTGGGAATTGATGATGGTTGTGAGTCTAAATGTTTCTGAACCTGTGTTTTTTTGGTGATTTTCATGGATGCTGGAAACAGATGTTGGAAATGAAAGGTGGGTTAAAGAAAAATATGTCCTGAAAAAGTTCATGGGAAGCTAGCAGTTATTTTGCTTCATGGTTTTTAAGATTTTACTGTTTGTTAAGCTTGAAATTACATCTGTGGTTTTGCATTAACTTAATTATTGTTATCTTGCAATTGAATAGTATTTTGAATGCATTTCTTAGCAAGTGTTTTACCAGTGGAAATCTGATTTGAAAAATAATCTCAGTGCAATCTAAGGCTTAATGTGTATTGGAATTATCTATTGATTTCACTATATACAGATCATGTTTTTTTATACCTTATACAATAAAGTTGAATGCAATTGTTTAGTTAAAAATCCCATATCTCCAAGGAAATTAAAACTAAACAAAATTCCCTTGCTCAACATTAGGGAGAATTATTTTCTCAAAGGATTCCTAATATTTACATCTATGAAATCAGTAATTTTTATCATTTCTTCAACTTACCTGGCTGCTGACAGTCTTTCTCTGTGTGTATTGCTCAAAGGCTTTTAAGCCTGGAATCTGAGTTGAGTTAACAAGGAATAGTGACACTGGCAGATGAAATGCAATTAATGGTCATATGGGAAAATGTAGATAACATAATAGGCAAAATTTACTTCAATTTTATTCCAGGGCTACATTGAGAATTCAGTAACTACAGCTGTTTATTTCTCTTAAAGATGAAGTTAGTTCTATAAAAATCCTGGAATAAAGAATATAGAAATAATTTTCACAATGGATTAATTGAAATATGTAAAATTTGACTTTTTTGGAATGCAACTACCCATGCAGTTCTTGTTACCAACTAAAACCTTCTGAGCCTGGTCTTTATTGTCTGCATTTCTATTATATTATGGATTTATGAGTTCCAACCAGAATGTGTTCTGATGTACCAGCTTATCTGGAACATTCCTTTCTTATTTCCTGATTCCCTATTTTTGTGCCTTCAAGGCACCCTATGATTCCAGTACAGACAGTGGTAGTGATATGCAGTACCATTATATTAAGTTATGACATCTTTTATATGCCAGTTCTTTCAAAGTACTTTGTGCTGTCTGGAAGAAAAATATCTGGAACATCTTTTCATCTCTTTTAATTGGATCTATTTCCTTCTCTAGTCCCAACACTTAGGTCTCATGTCCTCTGAACATGTGAAAAGAGTAAGACACAACAGCCAAGGCATGAGTTTTACCATAGTAAACACCAAACTTCAGCATCCAAAGCAGAGTCAGTACTTGTCTGATGAGAAGCAGGTGCCACATTGGCATTCTAATTGATGTTAAATGCACATGTCTCACTAAATTTGAGTGTGCTGTGCTGACAGTTCCATGGTTGGATGGCAAATGCAAATGACAAAGAGAACATTATCTGCACTTCATTAAAAGTGTGTTGTAGTTCAGTCATGACTAATGATAATGAAGCACTGACTAAACACCAAGTGCTAATACCTGATTTAACCAGAGGGCTTCCAGCTGTCACTAGAATATTCTGGATAAAATAAAAAGAAGATTCTCACCAGAGAGTACTAGGGCTCTATTCTAAGGAAAAAAATTTTTTTATCCTGGAATGACAAAAATATTCACTTGGTTATATTATATGTTAATGCTGGAAATGTGCTTGTTAATTTTGATATTTTCTGAGGCATGAATATTGTGGAGATTTCTTTTCATACAAAATCATTCCTATATGATTTGCAGCGATTCCTTCAAAAAAATTGGAGAAGCAGTATAAGGTAGAGGTCAAGATCAAGGCTGTAAAAGTCAGAATTGCCTGGGTTGGAGTCATGGTCCCACCACTTGGTAGCTATATGATCTCAGGCCTTTGTTTTTCTATAAAACTGAAATCATGACTACCTTTCTTCTCTACCCTGGGTAAGATCAGATTTGGTAATGTTCCTACAGTGACTAAAACAGCTAGGTAAACTGCAACTCCAAAATCAAGGCCAAACAGAGCCAGTCAGTCTGGCTCTACTGGGGCAGGTTTCTGCCCCAGTAGAAACTACTGAATATTATGGTAGTAGTCTGGCCAAAACAAAAATAACAGCTCATCTTTCTGGTGACTACTTCCTCCTCCTTCTTCTGTCAACCCTGAATACAACTTCCTATTTTCTTTCCCATGCACGAAGAAAATTCTTATCAGTTCCTCACAAGTCCTCTGCACCTGCCCCAAGCTCTGGCCAGAGGTTATATATTCAGCCAGAGGAGGAGCTCAGCCCCAGGAGTGTGCACTCCTCTCCAAGGTCTCAAGAAAGGCATCTTTTTCTTTCTCTTTTTTCTCCCCTCTCTATAACTCTAGAAAATCCAACACCTTACAAATATTTAGATTGTTAACTTTCACAAATACAACAGACCTCTTCACATTACAAACATTTGTAGCTGTAAACAAATTGTGGAAGTAACTCTTAGGTCTGCTGAACACTGTCACAGTTATGCTGCTGTGTACTTACTGTACAGTGATCAGTCAGAGCCCAAAGTATCTGGAAGCAAGAGGAAAATCAATGGTAACTATGTTGTATTTAACATTGTACTGTATACTAGCACAATTTTAAGGTAACTGTAAAAATAAAAATAGTTTATTTACAGTATTTATGTGTGCACACTTTTTTTTCAATGCTTTACATTGCATACTTGTGTCAAAGGTATGTTAAGACTACCGTTGTAGGACTTAATGAATCTGACTTACCTACCAAATATGGGGAAAAACAAACACTTTCTACTGTGGACCAGATAGCGAGACAAAAGATAAAGCAAAGGCAGCAACACCCTAAGGATAAGCATTGGGAATTGATATTCTAAACAGACCTCAATCACCTTAAGGAAACCAGAAAGAGCTACTAACCCAACCGCTACAGGCAAAGTCCCAGTTCTGTATTCCTACTCACTTGCTATGACTTGTTTGCCTATCTGCTCTCAATTTAATTAATTTTACCTGAACGATTACACTTATATTTATTGGTTGGCCATAGTTCTATAGCACCTTATACTTGCCTTGTGAGTTCCCGGTTTCCCCCACTTTGGGTCCACCTCACCTTGTGGTTTTGCTCTATAAAAATTCCTAGAAAAAGTGGGAAGCAATCCACTGGGGGTCCTTTTTGTCTCTCTCATCTATAAAAGCTTTATTTCTTTCAATAAATATATTCTGCTCTAAAAAAAAAGAATGCATCTGACTTACAAATGTTCTCCTGAAATAAAACTTATTTGTAAGTTGAGGATTTACTGTATGACTTTAAGAAAGTAACCAAGAACTTCTGAATGGAACATATAACTCTGGGGTGACTTTGCAAATAGTGTCAGTGTCCCAAGTGAATCCCACTCAGTTCTCTTGTACCCCAAAAATGAGCCCCAAAATAGTGCCCCAAAAATGGGGCAAGATATGTTTTTTAAAGAAAAAGGAGTGCTTTTATTTATCCTGGCACCAGTGACACAATGTAGTTGGAGTTTGCAAGACTGTGTGTGTGGCTTAAAATTTTTACAGATTTTTGTAGGAAGAACAATTACAGAGTAAATGGTTATGGGTGTGGATCAGGAATGAGGAAGTCTTTGGTCACCTAAGGAATGAGGAAGACCTTTGTTTCCCTTAGCTTGAGGACAGAGAAGATTCCCAGGAATTTACAGTCCTTTGCAGAGGGGAACAATGGTTAACCTATCAATCAGATCACCCAGGAAGATGGCATATACAGAACAGTATGACTGCACTGCAGCTATTTTATAACAATTTGGTTGGTGCCCAGGGTGTCTGATTGTAGAAAATAGTTGCGTTTGCAAAGGGAATTAACAGGTAATTTGGGCATATAACTTGGGCATTGGCAAACATAGTACAGGATGATGAAGCTCTTTTTGCTAGTGTACAACAAGTTCAAGGTGATACAAATTGAGTAAGTTCTTGAATCTGTATGTGTTAGTGTTTTTGTTGATGTTTGCTCCTTCCTAGGAGCTAGCACAATGCAGTACACTGGCATTAAAAAAATAATCTGGTTTGCCAGGTCTCCATACTTGATTTCTTTCCAATCTTTCTTTGGCAGTACTGGGAATAGAACTCAAGACCTCATTCTTGCTAGGCAACAACTCTCCCACCAATATATCAGGCTGGAGATGTACCTGAGCTCAAATATATATACCTTAGAAAAAAAATATATACATACCTTAGAAAAAAATATATATTTAACTGAGGGAGTGTTCTTTCCAAATGCAGATCTAAATCTGCTTCCTGTTTCCTGTTTCTTCCAGACATCCAGAGAAAATAGGTAACAGTACTCCTGGTTGCTTATACCTCTGCTAGAATTTAGGATGCCTCAGAATGGGACAGTGACTGAACAGAGGAGTGCCTGCTGATAGAAGCTGTGGCTGTTGGCATCAAAACCCCCAGGGCAAAGAAGTAGGAAACAAATGGCACCACCTTACTCTTCCCTTGTCTTTGATTCTCCTGCTGTGGATATCCATGCAGCTAGTCCAGCTGGAAGTTAGCATGCCTGGAACTGTCTACATGGGCCAGATTTGTGGGCTACTCAGGTCCAGAGAAGGGTGATCAGGGGTATCTTGGATTTGGAGGGCCAAATACAAAATGACAAGAACTGAACTGGTTGTCTCACTCAAATCCTTTGGAAGGTGTTAGAAAAGCATTCTGGGAACACAAACACTGTAAAATCTCTACTGATTGATAGAAGGGATAATGCAATCAACATTCCTTGACATAAAGCCCAAAGAATTTGTCTTATAACCACTAGTGCCCTATCTTATCAGAGACTCCTTCAAACTGACATCTGAAATGTATATCTGGCTTTTAAATACCTGTAAATAATTTATCTACTTTAATTCAGACATTCAAAATGCATGTTTAGTTGTTTTCTAAATGTATTCCATCTCCTATTGGTAGTTTATACTACTTAGTATTAAAAAATTACCTATTGAACACCATAGTCCTTAGATCAATCTTAAATAAATCTCTGGGTGTAATTTTTGTATTTCCTATGGTAGATTTGTATTTTTTTCCATTGAGCCCTTGTGTGCTTCTTTTACAAAGTTTTCAGGTCACAATTGACAGGTTGTTATAAATGTTCCATTAACTCAATCAATTTCACCTTGTATAGAGGGAATTAATCTGCTGAGTTTTCTAGACATTAGCAATACATTGAAATCCTATAATAAAGTGTGCTATTATCTCTCTTTGAAAATGAGTAACGAGGCATGACAATTTCTTTCTGAAGCAATAATCAAGAGAGAGAGCTTTAAATTTAATTTATTATATGAATCCATAGAAAGAGCAAAAGAAAAATAAATATTTTTCACTCATGAGTCAATATCAGGCCTAAATTATAGGTGCTTGCAACTGTAACTTAATTGCTATCACAAAGAAGCAGGGGTTGCTGTGATCAGATATCTCATGGAATACAAAAGCACTAATCCTTGACATTTTGAAAGGTGGTATAATTCTCTTCATCCTCTCCAGCATGAATTTTAAAGAGTTTTAAAAAGATACAACCAAAGACAAATTCAAATATGAAGAAATTCAAATGTAAGTCCTGTGACTAAGATACAGTCTATAATAGTAAGAACATTCATAGGTCATGGTCTTTCCCAGTGTCCATATTTATGGTGAATAATGACGTTATTAATGGCAGTACCTGGTTTGTTTGAAAATTGAATTTTTGTGTGCTAATATGTTTTTGTTTAACTCAAATTTCTGTCTTGTTTCTTAGCTAGAGGAAAGATGAAATGGGAATTTTTAATCCCTTCACTTCCTAGAGGAAGGCAAAGTTGGTTTTTGTCTTATTGTTATAAAACTTCACTGTCCAGTGTGATAGTCACCTGATGAATGTGGTTATCGAGTGCTTGACATGTGGTTCTTTTCAAAGAGAATGTGCTCTGAGCATGATATACACACTGACTTTCAATGACTTAGTACCAAAAGTGGGTGGAAAATATAGCTAACAAAGTTACTGATAGAACTGTGGGGGATTGGCAGCAGCTGAAAAGATAAGAAGTATGAAATATAAATGACCTTTATTTTGAGAATGTGGGGAGAGACACCCCGATCCCCTGGGGCCTGGCATCTCCACCCCCGGGGTTGGCGATCTCGTGGAACACGTGGAGTGAGGCACATAAGTAGCCCTGGTTTGGGGTGGAACCTAAGGGGGCATTAGGGATGCACAGGTAGCCCAATGGTCTTTGTTTGGTGCCATAGGTAAGTTCCTAGGGGAGGGGGAGATAAGAGCTCCTTGGCTTTACCAGCTACAGTGTCCTGTCTGGGCCAAAACTCTTTCATATCCCGTCTTATGATTATTATTATGAAAAGAGGTGAAGGTTTCTCTCTTTAACTGCTTCCTGCTGGCAGAAGGCGCTGTACTGGGGTCTAGGGGAGTTGACAGGATGACGGTTGATGCCTAGGTAGAAGCTAGAGCCAGGTGTTTTAGCCAGGACAACTTCACTGGTGAATATACATATGTAAGACTGGAAAAACAAAGAGACAACATGTTATGAGGAGACATGGCACTGTCATATTTAAAGACCTAGGTGAGGTAAAAGGAAAGGTGCCTTTAATTTAGACATGTCATTATATCAGGACCATGTTGAGGTAGTAACATTTGCATGGTAAGGCAGGATTCTGACATATAAATGTGGGGTTAGGAGGAGTGAAGTTATGAGAGGTGCTTATTCCCCCATCTGAAAGCTTAAAAGTTAAAAGGGTAAGTAGGTAAGGCTTGTCTCTGGTATGCATGACATTGGAGTCTTTAGGAAATACTGTTAAGAGTCCTGCTGTAAAAATGATCATTAGTAGAATGTAAGAAATTAGGGAACAAATTGGATAACAAAACATGACAGCCTGAGAGTCGTGGCTGTGAGGCCTTGGTAAGGCAGAGATGAGTAGGAAAAGAATGGTTAGATCTAGGGCTTGAGTGATGTGAAACCAGAATGGCAGTCTAGCAACTCTGATCACTGTTGAGGTTGCCAAGAATATCAGGCAGGTATGGGTTGCTGTAACCTGGTTGTAGTCCTTGGAATGATTTGCTGTAACAGAACTTTAGCAAGTATATCAACAGTTTCCCTGGTTGTGGGAAAGGCTTTTATGTATCCTGAAAAAGTATAAACAAAGTGAGACAAATTGTGTCTGTCAGCCTTGACCAGGGTTGCCTGAGAAATTGGTGAATAAGAAAGAAGGGGATGGTCTTATATCACTGAGGAGAGGTTTAGGACTGGGACCTGCCCAAAATAGGCCCTGTTTATAAATGGCATAGGTTGACCACCAATACCTCCTAGAGGCTGAGGATTTAATATAGCAGCCTAAAAACTCAGGAAGAACTCTGTACATATGGCCTCTATGTCCACAAATATAGAGAATGTCTTATCTGAGAGTTTTAGTGGGACTTGGACTCTGAGATGGACAACCATAAAGGGGCCTGTTGGCCCTGAGCCCCATCAGTCTTTGGCAGCAATTTTATCTGTCGGCAGCGAATCTGGAAGTGCTGGCATTTCCTGTGAGGGATAGAAGTTAGGATGGCTTACCCACTCTCTAGTGGCTAGGACAGTCCAGTAGCCCTGGAGTAAGGTCTCAAAGAATGCCAGGATGGGGCACTCCCTTGCCCAATGTCTTCTGCTGCATTTGAGCATGGCCCATGGTGGGGGGGTCCCAGGCAGCTCCACCTCGTGTAGGTTTACCTGTCTCAGAACTCTAAGTGTCACAAGTGTTATCTCTGTTGTTGAAAATATGAAAAGCCATATTAAGATCTCTATGAAGTTTGAAGGTCAAGTTTTGCCTTTTTGTTTGGGATTTGGACTACAGTAGAAGGTATCTGTAGAATTAAGTAAGTATGCAGGAGTTAACAGGGTATTTATAACTTTAGTAATGACTTCCTAAAAGGAGGACAAGGTCCAGAGAACTTTAGGAACTGACATGTTATTTATGTCATGTATATAAGTATCTCTTTATGGTATTAAAATGTGTAATGCCATCTGATTTTTAGAGGATGGCCTGTTTATTAATTTTTACTCTTTTATTTAGGAGGGAAATCATCTATGGTGTTATACAGGCTGGGAAAAGGTTTAAGTTTGACTTTGGCCACAGTGCTGGTTTTGCTGTTTTGCATATATCACACAACCGCTGTCCCAGAAAAGAGCCAATGGTTTCCAGCAAAAGGAATCCATAATTATTTTTAACCTTAGTTGTTAAACAGGATATCGGTGACAACACAGTATAATACAGGCTGTAAGCCCAACATAGAACATTACTGGTGGTCCACAGCAAAAGGAATTTATAAATGACAATACAGTATAATATAGGCAGTAAGCTTAACATAGAACATTATTGGTGGTTTATAGCAAAAAGGAATGTAAAAATACCTCCCAATTTTAGTTGTTAAAACAGGAGATTAGTGAAGGCTTTAATTGATAAACAAGGTTGGTAAAATTACCAGGTGGCCACTGTCCCGAGTTTGTCAGCCAAAGTCTGGTGTAATGCTGGCTTATTCTACCTTGATTAAATTGTTTGAGACTTGTAAAAAAAATAGTATCTCTGAGCGGAGCCAAATTGTAAAAAAATAGCATGTCTGAGTGGAGCTGCTAAGCTGCTGTTTATCTGTGTTTGTGTTGTGGCACACCAACAGAGCATGCCCAGCGTTGGGACATAGCACGTGCAGGGGCAGGGCTGGGACTGCCCCCAGAAACGCGCAAGGTGGAGGTGGTGCCACGGTGGCAGTGGTGGGCTTGCAGCGGCAGTGGCAGGCTCATGGTAGCAGTGGCAGCGGTGGGCCATGGCGCACGGGGGCAGAGCTGGGAGTGTGTGAAGACGCAGTGTGAAGCTGGGACTTTACACACTGGGACCCTGTCTGCTGGGCACCTCATGAAGCTGGAACTGCTCACGGGGCATGTGGATTAAGGCATGGCGTTAAAGCTGAACCGCACGGAGTTGGGAGGCGGCGCAAAAGCCCAAAGCAGCTTACAGCAGTCCTGCAAATATCTCTCAACACTGTTTTGGGCTCATTTCCCATCTCGGTGGGGAATGGGTTGGCACGCACATCGGGCGTGGCGGGGGAAGGCAAGTGGTGGGAGACAAAGGGACGGGGATGCTGGCAGGAAAGGACACGTTCTCAAAACAAAGGCTTAAAGATAGAGAGTTTTGTAAACTTGTTGGCAGTGTGATAAGCCATAGATAGGCATGGTTTTTTTGGGGGGGGGCAGGAAGTGGTCTCCAAGATAGAATCTGGTGTGAGGTCTAGCCCCACACCAGCCAGATGAGGCAATGGACCATGGTCTGCCAAATTTAAAGTCGTCACCTTGCACTCCAGACTGATCAATTATTATATAGCTCCAAAACTCCTAATAATTGGCCATCACCAATATTATGAGTGAACTTCACATGGGTCTAGTAACAGCTCTGCCCATGAGAACTTAAAAAGTTCTGAAGAACGTGAGAGTCTCTCAGTGTGGGTTGGCCCAGGAAAACTCTGCCTTGGGTTATCCAAACCCAAAGGACATGAGAGTCCTTCAGTGTGGACACAGGTTGCCCAGAAAGACCTTGTCTTGGGCTGTCTTAAGGATGTGAGAGCGTCACGGGAACCCATGGAAAGGGGGAGAAAACCCGCCTGGGGCCTGGCCCAGTGGCAATCTCTGGGGGTTGCTCACCTGTGGTAAATTGGGTCGGTGTTGTTTGCGAACCAGCAGCAACAAGCTTACAGCTCCTGAGTGTAGAAGTGAGGAGTTAATGCAGGATGCAGTCCGGTCCTGGTCCTGAATGGCAGGGGACTCAAACTGGGAACCAGCCCCAGGAGTTGCTCATCTGCCATTCCCGGTCAGGGAACCATATGATAGAACTGTGGGGGACCAGCAGCAGCGGCTGAAAAGATAAGAAGGATGAAATATAAATGACCTTTATTTTGAGAATGTGTAGAGAGACACCCCCAATCCCCTGGGGCATGGCATCTCCACCCCGAAGTCGGTGATCTCTCCGTGGAACACGTGGAGTGAGGCACATTAAGTACTCTTGGTTTGAGGTGGAACCTAAGGGGGCATTAGGGATGCACAGGTAGCCCATTGGTCTTTGTTTGGTGCCAGAGGTATATTCCTAGGGGAGGGGTAGATAGGAGCTCCTTGGCTTTACCAGCTACAGTGTCCTGTTTGGGCCAAAACTCTTTCAGTTACATACTTTCTTAACACCAAGAATGTAAACTTCAATTTTTGTGACCTGTTATCAAAATCAGTATGGTGGTTGGAATATAGACTGGGACCTGACCCATCCAAATATACCTGTCCGTAGGAGTGAACTAAGGTATGTGGCACTGATACAAGAAAGTGATTCTTCATTACATTGTTTTGAAGCCTTATAATGTTATCATTCATTAGTTGGAATGGTTTTATTCTGTTTGGTTTGATTTTATTATGTGTGATGGTATTCTTTTAATCCACAAATGACCCCCCAAGCTCGAGTTTAAAAAATGAGGCAATAACATATTTTGAAAAGCAGCACTGGTTTATTTTACCCTGGGCCTAGCAACACGGTGCAGTAGTAGATTGCAAAAGCTGTGTCTTTCCTCTACACTAGTCGCCCCTCCCAGTATGTATCACAGCTCCCAAAGTAAAGGTCGTGGGCGTGGATCAGGAATATAGGCTAATGGGGAAGATCCTGTTTTTCTCAGCAGAGAATAGAGGAGTGTAGCAGCAATTAACAACTTTTGTTTTCCTTAGGAGAGGACAGGGAAGCCTCGCAGGAATTTACAATTTTTTTACAGAGGAGAACATTGATTAACATATCAATTAGGCCACCCAGAGGGAGAAGGGGGTAGGGGGAAGGGAAACATATATACAGTATGGCCAGGGCTGGGGATTTGGCTCAGTGGTAGAATGCTTGCCTAGCAAGCTGAAAGCCTTGGGTTCGGTCCTCAGCACCAAACCTGAAAAACAAAAAATCCATAAAAAAACCACAAAAGATATACAGTATGGCCAAGTTACAGGTATTTTGGCATAATGCAAATATAACAAAGGTTTTTTTTTCCTAGTGTACAGCAGGTATGAACAGCATTGAAGAAAACAAGACATTATGGCAGTCATTGCTGATTTAATACCATCTTACTTTGAAGTCCTACCATTCTTTTGTTCTTCTGTTTCCATTGGTTCTATCATGTTGTTTCTTATTGGATTTTAATATGTGTGATAGCATAAACAAATTTTCTATGAAAAATGAGATATTATAGGAACCATTGTTCGTTTTCTGTTATTTGGTTTTGAATGACCTGTAATACTTTCATTCTCTTGAGTGGTTTTATCCTATTTTGCTATGTTTGATACTATTGTATGTGAAGGCATGCTCAACTATTTCAAAGAAAGAGACATTATGGTAGTTACTGTTAATATCTGGTTGTCTTGTTGGAAGAGCTGTATTTCTTACATTGTTCTGTTTTAATCTATTTTGTTCTGTCCTCTTTTGTCTTAATCTCTTTAAAATTAAAAAAAGTGAGATATTCCTTCCCTCCACCCATCTGTCTGAGCCAGGGAATTCCTTCTGCATCTTTGGGTTCTGTTCTGATACTGTCCTTTTTAATGTCATGGTTTCATTCATTTTTCATCATTTATCACTTTCATAGAAATTGTGAAATATTTCAAGCATATAGAATATTACAAAAAATAAATGTCATGTGTACATTATACAACTTTCTCAAATATTACATTATATCATGATTGATTTAGATTTTTTTCTTCTTTAAGAAAGAAAATCTCAGTGTGTTTCTTGCAAAATCCTTGGAGGAAAGCTGGACCAGGGCTCCCTCCCTTACTCAATCTTTGGCTCATTCCCTGAGGTTATTTATAACCATGGCAGAGGTTTTCTCTTGCTCATTCTATCACTATTTGTTTCCAGGGCTCAGTCAACACCCCAACTCCCACTCTCCAATTTTTGTGACCTGTTATCAAATGCCTGGATGCCATTTGCAGATCCCTCAGTCATGGGGCTGAGCATTACTTTACAACATTTTTGGTAATTCAGGCTTCCTATTTGGCTTATCATTTTTTCCTGATTGGTTTTTAAGGATAAAGAATCCTTCATGTGCTGCATGATGGATATTGATTCCTCTTCAGTGCAGTAAGCTGCAAATATCTTCAGCTGTGGTTTTCTTTCTAACTTTATTTTTAGTATCATTTTCTATAAAGATGTCTAAAGTATCTAGCTGGATCAATTTTTGCTTTCAAGGCTTATTGTCTCTGGGTTGCTTTAATTACAAAAAAATGAGAACATAAGCCAGCCCATTGTATGATCTATTTCCACCAGGACGTGTCACTGAAAGGCCAGACTGCTCTGAGCAGTGCTGCAACTGGAAGTGTCTCATTATTACATGGCATATTCTGGCCAGCCAAGAAACAGAGAACTCATTTCTATGGCTTAGGACAAGTATGGAGCCCCATGCTATCTTCAGAGCTCTCGGACCCACAGAAATGGCAGTACGTCAGTTCTCTAATCACTGTGTAAAGCTCTGTGAATGAGCCTGGGTTCCTAAGTAGCTCCCCACTTCTGTATCTCCCCTGTTTTTGTCCCTTTTCCTTATTTCCAGCATTAGACCTCTGGCTACTACCAAACCTGGAATTCAGATCCGTGCTTGACTGATCTGCAATTCTAGTCTGCTTCAGCATGTAGGGGAAGGCATAGTTTTTAGGGCTCCTGTAGTTTTCAACCAGTGAAAGAAAAGGTTCGCTTCACTTTTTAAAATAGATCAAAATGTCCTTGGGAAAAAAGCCCCTCTAAAAATGCAACCAAAGAATCTATACTGACAATATGAATTTCTAAGGCAATCCTGAGGCATCCACTCATGTAATCAGTTGATGATTTCTCCCTTTCTTCTAAGTGGCTCTGGGCTCAATTTAGACTGAAAAATTCAACAGAGAAAGCTGTAGCTTCTAATCAAAGCTTTGTATCAAAAGTGGGAATGGAAGAGGTATGGCTGGCATTTTTTTTGTCCTTTGGAAGCATTTCCACTATCTGGACACTACGAGGCAAATGGGAGGGGGCTTGCTCTACTTTGTCCCTGTCTGGTGGTGGATCTTCATAAAGACAAAGGTGTCATTTTAGACCCAATTGTTTCCCCTAACAGGCCCAGTACAAACTCGGATAAAGATTCACAGCCTGATAATCCTCAGAGTGCTGAGTAACCTCTGGCTAAGCATCTCATTACACTTAGGAAAATGAGATGCTCATTTTTCTTTTGAGCGCCTCGTAGTCTTGGCTTGCTATCTTCGTGGTGTTGGGTATTTGGAAGACTCTCTTTCTGTGTCCAGGAGTTACCCTGAGATGTCACTGAATGAGTGCCCAATTTGAAATGAGCTACACAGTGACACCATGTAATTTGATTTTGCTTTCAAAATGTGAATACACACATCCATACACACAACACACACATACCCTATCATTTTTCCAGTCTTCTGTTACTTTCTTCCAGTGCAAATCCTTTAAGAGCCCATCCAAAACCCATAAAGGAGAGGATATGCCTGTATTTTTAGATTAACTTTTAATTATACAGTAGTTTTAGGTTTACAGAAAAATTGCAGGAGAGAGCCAGCCAGCCTTTGTCTCCCGAGAGAATTTAGGGCACTGGGCAACAAAGCAACCCACTTACCTTCCTAGTAAGTATCTGTGGCTCAAGTGAGTGGCGGGAAATCTAGGGAGAGAACCAGCCAGCCAGCATCTCCCAAGATCCGCATCATGTTGGAACTTAAGGCACCGGGCAACACAGCAACCCACTCACCTCTCTGGTAGGCAGCTGTGAGCCTACTGGTGCAACACCCCCCCCCCCCACCGGCCCTCCACATTAGCAAATGGGAGTGAAAGGTCTGAGCATCTCTTGGGAAGATGACTGTAAGCAATATAGCAAATATCTATCATCTCTTTGAAGGAAAGTGCTGTTGTCACTGTTTTACTTTGTTCTAATTAATTATATTGCTCTATTCCATACTCTGTTTTGATAGGTTTTATGATGTTCTGTATTTGGCTTGATTTTGTTATACCTGATTGAAAGGACAACTGTTGTAAAGATAATGAGATATGCTAGGGTACCTATTACTGTTATGCCAGTAACCTGCTATGACGTTCTGTACCAATTTCACTGTATTGTCTCGATTGGCTTCATTCTGTCTTGTTCTGTTGTATTTTACTACCTTCAAAATAATAATAATAATAATAATAATAATAATAATAATAAAGAAAATTGCAAATATAGTACAGCACTCCAGTTCCCTCTACTTTTAACATCCTAGATCACTATAATGCATTTTCACAAAGAACGAATTAATAGAGCACATTATTATTAACCAAAGTCCATAGTTTATTCAGATTTCCATGGTTTGCAAATTAATGTCTTTTTTCTGGTCCAGATTTCTATCCAGGATCCCAGATCACATTAGTCATCATGTCTCCTTAGGCTTCTCTTGGCTGTGACACTTTCCAAGACTCTTCTTGTCTTTGATGACCTTGATGGCTTTGAAGAGTATTGGTCAGGTATTTATAGAATGTCTTTTTGTAGGGGCCAGTAACTGCCTGATGTTTTTCTCATGATAAGTCTAGGATTATGAATTTTGGGAGGTAGACCATAGAGGTAAAACATGAATTTCAATATGTAATATCAAATGTGCATCATTTTTCCTGATGGGGAAACTGAGGTTCAGAGACAGACAACTTCCTATAAGGTATGGTGTCCATTTGCATCAGATTTTTCCTGGCTCCCACATTCATGCCTGTTATGGTTTCTATTTAGATGCTTCCCCAAAGCTTCATATGCTCATAGGTGGAGCTTTTTGGGAAGTGATTAGATCATCAAGGGGTCACATTCAGTCCACCGATGAGTTTATAGCTAAACGTGATATTGAGAGGTGGAGTCTTGCTGGAGGAGGTGGGTCACTAGGGGTGTGGCCTGGAAGGGTATGTCTCCTCTCCTCCTCTTCGGGCCCTCTGCTCCCTGTCTGCTATGCTCTGTGCCATACCATCCTGCTTTGGAGACAGCCAACTATGGATTGAAACCCCCACAGACTGTGAGTCAAAATAAACTTTTCCTTTAAGTTGTAAGTGTTGGATATTGTGCGTCAGCAACCAGAAGAATGACTAAGAAACTGCCCCTCTCATTCCATGACATTGCCCTCTTGAACTTCTGCAAGGGGTAGGTATGATCAGGTCACCAAAGAGTAGTCCCTTCTTCAAATAACCACCTCTTCCCATGCTGGCCCCTTACCCATTACTCAGTGTTATAGGTGTTTGGAATTTTGAAGGCATGGTGATAGGATAGAGGAGTGTGTCTCAACTTGGAGGTGGGGTACCAAAGCCAACTGAAGACATCTAGATGTCCCCTGTGCCTCCAAGTAAATGTTCACCTCCCTTAAATTGTTTGAGATTAAAATGCCTGTTTCTTAAATTAATATATTGTATTCAGTATATTCTGATTTGGGGGAGGTGCATGAGCCAGGGACACCTCCTGGATCAGGTGATGATAATAATCAGGGGCTATAGTAGCTAGCATTTATTGGGTACTTGTTACTTGCCTGTCTCTGGAATGACATCTGATTGAAACTTCACGGCAGTCCTCATGAATTCATTGTCATCATTACTACCACCAGTTTGCCAAGGAGTAACTTGGGTCAGAGAGGTTAGAAGTAGAGCAAGATGACTCTGGAGTTTCCATTCTTGACACAAGTGGCTGCTTCAGCAGTGGGAGTTTTCAATCAACTTTCTAGATTGTTACCTTTAAACTGAGATATAGTGATATATGGTCTCTGTCACTTTCTCCCCTTGGTTTCAACTACTATGGTAAACTGTTCTACCGGCATAAATTTGACCAGCTCTACATCATAGGCAGGGTCAAATGACAAAAATTTAGCTCCTGAGATTCCAACCTGTGTATTGACACTGTTTGCAAAAGAGGGAAAATATGATCCTGAAGGACTGTGCCCCTACTCACAGAATTTCATCTTATGCTTCTATGACTACATTTATTTTTTTAAGAGACAACAAAGCCACAGAAAAGAAAAACAAAATGCAAAAAAGAGAAACAAACAATAACAATGAACCCCAAACAATAATTGTATAGGTTTACAAAACAAGATGATAGGAATTTAACAATGGTTATAATATTGCATATTATTACTTTCAAAAGGGTTGCTAAGATACCAGATATAAACATGTAAAATTGATCTAATCAAATGAATATTAACTGTTCTTTTCCAAGATCTAATACAATAGAAGTAGAGTCATTTTAGCTATCTTATGTATGTATGTACAAATTTATGTCTTTTTCCTTTTCCCTTCCTTCTTTCCTCCTTTCCCCTATCCCAGGTACTCTGCCTCTTTGAGCAGTTTCTTACTCTTACACAGTATTTATTGTAGATACAGTTTCTTACACTAGGGAGACAAAATGGTGTTTACACATGTGAGTTTGATTTATTTCACTTATCAATATGCTCTCAAGTAGTGTCCATTTACTTATAAAAGTATCGATGTAATCTTTCTTTACAGCTGAGTAATACTGCATTGTACAAAACTACCACATCTTTTTTCCTTGATTGACAGGCAGGCACTTAGGTTATTTTCAATATTTGGCTATTACAAATTGTGCTGCTCTAAACATGAGTGTACATAAATCACTGTGGTATGATGTTTTCAATTCTTCTGGGAAAATGCTCAGAAGCAGGATAGCTGGGTCAAATGCAGCCTCTACTAATCCAAGCTTTTTTTTTTTTTTTTTTTTTTGTCTTTTTCCTTTTTATCGGTACCGGGGATTGAACTCACGACTGCCTGCTTGCAAGGCAGGCCCTTATGCCGCTGAGCTAAATCCCCAGCCCCTAATCCAAGCTTTTTGAGGGATCTCCACCCTGACTTCCACAGTGGTTGCACCAGCCTACACTCCCACCAACAGTGGAGAAGGGTTCCTTTACCCCACAGGCCCTTCAACACTTGTTATCAGTTGATTTCTTGATATTGGCCATTCTTTCTGGCATGAGATGGAATCTCAGTGTTGTTTTACTTTTCATTTCTCTACTGACAATTGATGCTGAGCATTTTGTCATATATTTAATTTTTCATTTATATTTGTTCATTGCAGAAGTGTGTACTGATCTCAGATGTCCATTTTTGGATTGAGTCCTTGAATTTTGGGGCCTGATTTTTTAAATTCTTTATATATGCTCTAGGTAGAAGTCTTTTGTCTGAGGGATATTTAGCCAAAATATTTTCCTAATTCACGGGCTTTCTTTTCACTCTGTTGGAGATTTTTTTGACATGTAAAGCTTTTTAATAAGATGAGATCCTAGTTGTTGATTCTGGAAAGTGTTTTCCATGCAGTTTGAGTTTTGTTTATGAACTCTCTGACTACCCTAATGTTGTCAAGAGTTTTACTTACTTTTTCTTCTAGAAGATTTAGGATTTCTGTTTTTAATATTTAGATCTAGATATGGATCTAGTTTTAGGTTTCAGCATATGGAAAGCCAATTTTTCCAGGACCACTAATTAAAGAGGCTATTTTTGCCAGTATTTGTTGAGGAGTTTTGCATCTATGTTCATTAGAGAGATTGGCCTGTAATTTTCTCTTTTGGTTGGTTTTATGATGGCTTTGGTATTAGGGGTATTACTTGCTTCTAGGAATGAGTTAGGGAGACTTTCTTCCCTTTCAATTTCCTTGAAAAGTTTGTGGAGTATTGAAATTAAGTCTTCCTTGAATTTCTGGTAGAATTCTGCAGTGAATCCATCAGGACCTGGGTTTTTCTTTGTTGGTAAAGTTCTAATTTACGTTGTGAATTTCATTAACTGTAATTGGATTACTCAGAAGTTTTATATCTTAATCCAGCTTTGGTAATTCATATGTTTCTAGGAATTTGTCCATTTGTTTGGTGTTGTGAAATCTGTGAGAATAAAGGTTTTCAAAGTATGTATTGATGATCTGTGTTTCCTCAGTGTCTGTAGTGATTTCACCCTTTTCATTTCTTATTGCATGGATTTGAATTTTTCTTTCCCTTTTTTGATAAAGTTGGCTAGAGATTTATCAATTTTATTTATTCTTCCAAAGAATGAACTCTTTGATTCATTAATTCTTTGTATTGTTTTCTTAGTTCGAACTGCATTAATTTCTTCTCTGATCTTTATAATTTCCTCCTTTTGGCTTTGGGCTTGACTTTCTCTTCTTTTTCTAGAAATTGGAGGCACAGCATTAGGTTGTTTATATGTGTTCATTCTTTCCTGATGTCGGAGTTTACTGCTGTAAATTTTCCTCTGAGCACTACTTTTATTACAGGTTCCAGTAATTTGCATTTATGTTTTTTGTTTGATTGTAGATATTGGTTTCTTTTTCTTTTTTTATGGTGCCAGGGATTGACCTCACACCTGCCAGGCAGGCGATTAAGCCACTGAGCTAAATCCCCAGCCTGTAGATATTGTTTAATTTCTTCTATGATCCATTGATTGTTTAGGAGACTGTTAGTTAATTTCCATGGGGTTTATGGGGTTCTTGTAGGGTTTTTTTTGTTTTTAATTTCCAATTTTATTGTTCTATGATCAGATAAAATGCATGGAGTTATTTCAATTATTTTGCATTTACTTAAGCATGTTCTGTGGGCTAATATATGATCTACTTTAGAGAATGACCTATGTGAAGCTTAGAAGAATGTGTATTTTTATGTTGAGCATACAGCTATTGTATCCATTTGTTCACAAGTTTGATTCAGTTCTGTTATTTTCTGACTTTTTGTTTGGTTAATGTGCCTTTTTAGGACAATGGGGTCTTAAGAGCCCACATTATAATTGTTATTACTTATTTGATTTTTCAGTTTATTAAGATTTGTAGGTGCTCCTATATTTTGTATATATATATATATATATATATATATATATATATGATTGCAATCTCTTCCTCTTCAAGCTTTCCACTCACAAGTATGCAGTGACCTCTTTATCTCTCTTGATCATTCTTGATTTCAAGTTCACATTGTCTGCAAATCGAATAGCTACCCCTGTTTTTTTCTAGGCTCTTGTCACATGGATTATTGTTTTCCATCCTTTGACTTTTAGTCTATGAATTTCCTTTTGAGTTAAATATGTTTCTTGTACATAGCATATTGTTGGATTTTGTTGCTTAATCCGCTCTACCAGTCTGTTTCTTTTAATTAGTGAGTAAAGACGTTTTACATTGATGGATATAACTGATATGTACTGACATCACTGTCATGTTATCTTTATGTTGCTGGTTTTCTACTTTTTCTGTTTAATTGTTTGCTCTGCTTAGTTATTTTCTTCTGCTGTTGTTCTTGGGATTGTAGTTATCTTTATCTTTCTAGAGTATCTTTCAGTACTATATGTAGTGTTGGTTTGGTGGTCATGAATTTCTTTAGATGTTTTTTGTCATGGAAGTATCTTATTTCTCATGGAATCATTCTTATTTCAATTTGCAAAGACAGTTTTGCAAGGTACATCAATCTGTGTTGAAGATTGTTTTCTCTCAGGACCTGAAATACTTCACTCCAAGGTCTTCTCAACTTGATGGTTTTTGTTGAGATTTTTGCCATGATTCTGATAGATTTTCCTTCATAGGTAATTTGTTTCTTTTCTCTGACAGCATTTAGTATTCTTCTCTTGTGCTGAATTTCTGAGATCCTAATTATTTCTAGGTGAAGATTTATTTTGGTTATGGTTAATTGGGGTTCTGTGTGCCTCATTTATATCAGATTCTTTTCTGATGTTTTGAAATATGTCTGCTATTTTTTTGGTAATAGTCTTCATATGTCATTTGTAATTACCCCTGCTTTTTGTTCACATCTATCAGACTTACAGTGTTTCTTTTTGCATCACATTGGAGCTATTTGAATTATTTCTTGGTTCTTTGTTATTTTTAAGAGATCTTTTCTTTCATGGTCATAAGCTTCCATCCTGTCTTCAAGGTCTGAGAATCTATCTTCACCTTCATTCAAGTGGTTTTGCTGGCTTTCAATGAAATTTTTCATTTCTTGGATATTCCTTTGAATCTATTTCATGCATTCTAATTATATCTTTTATTCTTCATTTAAGGTTTCCATCATTTTAGAAGTTTGCCCTATTTTTAATCTTAGATCTTCTTTAGACACACTCAACATTTCTTTCATAATGTTTATCATTTCTTTTTTTACCTGAGAGATTATGATTTCCCCTATATCTGCTTTCCCCTACGTCTTTATGAAGCTGTTTCTTTACTTCAGTTGCTATCATTTCAGAAAGTTCAGTTTTGTGATTTCTTGTGTTTTCCATTTCAACTGCCTCCTGCATTTGTTCTCAGTGGGTTGGAGGACTGAGACTGCATGCTACTCTTTCATTTTGTCATTTTCCTCCAGGACTAATGCAACTAGCCAAGCACCCTCCTGATGGTCTGCACTGGCATGCTGCACTGGGCAGAGTTTCAATTGTCCTATAGCCCTGTGGCTAGCCAGGTACAACTCTGAACTATGGCACCAGAGCCTTGTGCTCTGTGACCTGTGAGGCTGGCCAGGAATTCCCCCAATATACTCACTGGGTTGCAATGGGATGCTGTGGTGGAAAAAGCAGGGATCCACCATTCAGCTAACAGGAATGCACCACTGAAGTGTGTTGCTAGGGCCTAGTGCCTGGCTGAGTGGAGTTCAGAAACTCCAGAACCCAGGTAGCATGCACCCCCAGAGTGTGGCACTTGGGCCTTGTACCTAGCTGGGTACAATTCAGAACCTCCACAATCCAGGTGGCTAGCCAGAGTGAGCCCCCAGAGTGGGACACTGCAGGGGCCTTGCACCTGGTTGGGAGGAATTTAGAGCCTCTGAACTGTGTGGCTAGCCTGGGAACACCTCTATTATATGGTTCTAGCGCCTTGTTCCTGGAGTTTGGAACCTCTGGGTCCTGTTGCATGACTAGCTGGGACACACCCCTGAACTTCGGTGCTTGGGTCTTGTGCTCTGATGGGCAGAGCTCAAATTCTCCAAGACCTATCAGGTGGGCTGGTTGCTCCCTGATGGGCAGCTCTGGGGTTCTGGGCTGGGCTGGGCTTGGTACCCTGTGACCTGTGAGGCTGGCCAGGGTTCTCCTGATAGATTTTGCTGAGATGCTTGGCTGGGTAGAGCTAGGATCCTCCATTTGGTTAGTAAGGATGCACTCCTGGATTGTGGTGCTGGGGTCTTGCTCCCGACTGGGTAGAGTTCATAATCTTTGGGATCCAGGTGGCTAGCTATAGCATGCCTGTGAAGTGTGGCACTGCTGGGGTATTGCGTCTTGCTGGGAGAAGTCTAGAGCTTCTGGACCATTTGGCTAGCTTGGGTTCACCACTGGTGTATGGTGCCAAGGCCTTGCTTCTGGCTGGGCAGAGCTTGGAACCTCTGGGACATGCCACATGGCCAGCTGGGACACCTATGATTATATTTCCAATGTACAAATAATAGTTCTCAAGTGTGGTCTAAATCAGGTACATTAGCATCATTGGGGATGGTTTATTATCTTAAATGCATTTCATGAATTTTGAACTAAGAAGAAACAACATTTTGCTGTTGTCTAACTCTTAAGGGTGAAGAGAGGATACAGGGTTCCTAGTACTTAGTATTTAATATGTTGGACTTGTGTTTTGTGTGACTAGGTATCAAATGCAGAGGATCCCTTAAGGAACACTTGGGGCCTCTCTATTAATAGATATGCTATTAGAGTATACCTGTTTGTCAAGAGGCTATCTCTGCTATCTGTGGTGTTTCTTCTCATTCCCTCTAGGCAGCCACTGACTGTACTTTTCACAAGAAAAAAGCCTAAATTAGAGCCCAAGGCTTTACTTATATGTTACTAAGAAGAACATGTAGGTTAGAATTTTCTTTATTACAAAGGGCTTACTCTTGACTTAACAATTTTCAGTCCCGTATAATGTTTTAAGTATCTGAAAACTGCAGAAATATGTTCTAATTTTAGGTACAGTTGAACAAATGGAACAATTGACAGCATAAACTCCACCCCCACCAGTTTCATCTTTGCTGATTTCTGACATGCTCTCTCCACATGAAGATATTCAGGTTGTCTTGCACTTTCCGGACTGCAATCTCAAAGAGAGAAAGACTTTTCGTTTACCAACATCCCTGTTTTTCCCCTCTCCAAAGAGGTCTCCTTGGCCCTAATTGAATCACATCAATCTTTCTAAACTAATTGTCTTTCTAGAAGCTACACTTCCTATACTGAAAGACAGGGTCTCCTGCTTGATGATTACAAAATTGTGCCCATGGTGGGTGATTAGACTTGGAAAGGTATTTGGAAATGTCTAACAACACATGTGAGTCAAAGGGACAAAAGAGCCTGATTGGTGTTGCCTGCTGACTCCTATAACTATTTATCATGACTGATTTCAAGTTGCCAACACGGTATTATTGAATATGGAGTTGGGAAATCTATGCAGCAGCAAAGATTGCCTAGTATTTTCTTTAAACAGATATAATGCTGTGGATGTACTAAATAACCTCAAGTACAAAGCCCATTGTAAAGGCAGTCAAATAATCATAGTGATGAGTTTTGAGTAATTATTCATTTTACTTTTTATAATTTATTATATTGTAAGCTTATATAATATAGTTTTATAATGGGTGTTTGCTAACTTGCTCATAAAATTCTTGATAATTTAACAGTTATCATTCTCAAGCTGACAGAAGCCAGTATAGCACTAGCTAGGATCTGAGAGGGCAGGGATAATGTTCTTTTTACTCTACCTGCCATGTGACTTGCTTTTCCTTAGTGGAATCAATATAAGGTTTATTTCTGAATACTGCTTCATGTGGCTCATTGAGGTTGATAGGTATTCAGAGGTTAACATCAAATCCTTCTAGACGCCATGGCCAGTAACTACTTGTTTTTGAATGGTTCAATGTTGAGCACAGCTCAAATGTGTGAATAGAGCATTATTAGTCTTTGGGCACAAAGATGAACCATAAGTTTCTCTGTAAAGAAAGGTGGCATTGCTATATTTGAGTCTTAAATAGATTGCATATAGTTTGAACCAAGAAAAAAGCAATCTTTTGCTTGTGTCTGTCATCAGAGTAAGAAGTTGCATGTTGATAAGTGTTTTCATTTATAACAGTTCATATGAGGAAAAGGAAGAATTGAATGTGTGTCTACTACTTTTTTCACTGTTTGCAGGATTTTTCTTGCTTTGGATTTCCTGGGGAAGAGTGATATATTGCACCTACATATAGTTCCACTCTAAAGCTTCTTTCATCTTAGATAGGACTCATCTTACTTTCTCTTTCATTCTTTCTCTCCTGCCTTCTTTTCTGCTTTCTCGAAGCTGGCATGATCATCTTTATTCTCCAGCCTTGCTCTATGTTTCTCTTCATCTCTCTCTTTGTTCCCTATACCTCTAAATTTTCTCACTACAGAATAAAATCTCTCTATTAGGGGAAAATTGATTGCAGACAAAACATGATTTATACTGGGTTTTGTAATATAACTGTAGATCTTGCCCTTGTAGTTAAAGATACCAATCAAGAGTTGCTACAGTTTTTCAGATTATAGATCAAGCATGATGCTATTGTTATTGACAATTGTAATACTTTAGCCAAGATGTCATATTAGTTGTAATTAGTTGTTCTACAATGATACTGTGACTGTTGGGGGTTGTAACTATCACCATAATCCAGTGCCAAAGGACTTAGACAAGTAAATGATAACATCTCACCTTAATAAATTGGGAAGGTAGGATCTCAGGACAGATACAAAAATCAAGAAGCTCTTACACATGAAATAACCCTCTAAATAAAAGACATTTTCCTAGAGAGGCTTCAATATTAGTAATAAAGCCACCTACTATAGGAATGTACAGGAATCAACACAGAAAAAATCAAATCAAATAAAAATATTAGAAAATTACAATACACAGAAGTAAAACCCAACCCCAGGACAAATCCAAGGGATATTGAGGTAGAGGAAAATGGAATCCACCTACCTTAAATAAAATGATAGTTGTAGAAGTTCAAAAACAAGTGCACAGGACTATAGTGGAAATCAGATCTGAAATGATCTCCCAGGCAAAAAAATAGACTTATTCCACAAGTCTAGACTGTACATAAAAAAATAGAGGAACACCAGAAAATGTTGGAAAATATGAATGCCCAATATAGCAAATAAATGAAATCCATGAAACAGTTCAAATAGATATCCAGGAAATCAAAAATTCCATTTAAAGTTGGTAAAATTGCCTAAGTGAAAATAAAGACAGAATTTCAGACCTAGATCACATCATTGCAGCTAGTGATCATGAAAAGAAAGATCTCTTAAAAATAACAAGGGATGCTGAGAAAAATTCTATCAGCTGCAAGATGATAGAAGAAAGAATATAAGATTGATTATAGTCAGTGAAAAAGCAGGAGCTAGCATAAATGACATAAAGAAAACTTCACAGAAACAATGGCAGAAAACTTTCCAAGCATAGAAAAGAATTTTATAAGCAGGTAAGTGAGTCATATAAAACACTAATTAGCCATGGCCAAAATAAAACTACAGTGAGGCATATAAAATCAAGATGTCAGAAATCTAACAAAAGTAGAGAATATTAAAAGCTTTTTAGAAAAAAGAAACAAATCACCTATAAAGGAAGAACTGTTACAGTTACAGAAGATTTCTCAACACAAATCCTTATGTCAAGAAGAGCTTTCAGTGACATATTCCAAGTCCTGAAAGAAAAAATGTCTAACCCAGATTGATAAACCCTGAAAAACTGTATTTCAGAATTAAAAGAGAAATACTTCTATGACAAAGAACAATGGAAAGCATTCATATCATCAAATCAACTGTACAATGCATTCTGAAAGGTATTGTAGAGAGAGATAACAATGTGCACAAATCGAAGAACATCAATAGATACAAGCTACCAGGCTGGGCAAACAACAATTAAACAGTGGGAAAAGACAAGGAACCAACAGAAGATAATAATATGACAAGGATAGGTCAATACATGTCATTTATAATCTCACTGTAAATGATCTCAACTCACCAATCAAAAGAAATAGACTGGCAGAGTGGATTAACAAACAAGATCCAGCAATATGCTGTATACAAGCAGCACATTTAACTCAAAAAGAAATTCATAGACTGATAATCAAAGGATAGAAAACATTCCATGAGGGAAGAACCCAGAAAAAACAAAGGATAGTTATTTCTATCTGCAAACAATGTTAGCCTCAAGCCAAGACAGATCAAAAGATATAAAGAAGATCCTATATTCTTCTTAATGGAAATCTCAAAAAATAAGATATTACAGTCATAAATATATATGCCCCAAATATAGGTGCACCCAACTATAAATGGAAAAATCAAACAAGCACTAACACAATTGTAATAAGGGACCTTAATACCCTATTGTCACAAATAGATCAACTAGACAAAAACTCAATAAAGAAATATCAGAACTGAATCTAACATGTTAAATGGATTTACAAGATGTCTGAGAGTGTTTCAGCCCACAACATTAGAGAACAGATTCTTCTCTGGTTCATATGGGATATTGTGAAAAGTAGATCATGCAATAACTCATAGAATATGTGCAAGTAAATGGAAATGAATTGAAATTGCCCCACACATGTTATCTGACTATAGGGCCATGAAATGGGAAATCAATGGCAAAAAACCAGAAAGCCTCCATAAAACATGGAAATTACATAACATCCCACTGAACAAAAATGAGTAAAAAGGAAATTAAATTTTAAAGGAGAAAAGAATAATCCTTTGGTGGCTTTGAGAAACTGTTGAAAATCTATCAATCAAAAGCGTTACCCCACCAGTGTATTTCCTTTGGATATATCCTACACATGTCTTAACAAAGGAAAACCTTGGAGATATGGAAATGTACCAGCAACATTTGACACCAATGGGTGAAATTAAATTTTAAAAGTGGCAGGTACATTTTCCCTTAGATCTTTCTTACTTCTAACAAGTTAGTGAATTAAGATCCATATTCTATTTTCAGATTCAGTTTTGGATCTCAGAAAATTGCACTTCTTCATTGATTTGGCTGGACACTAGTGCTCCTTTAGCTACAGTTATCACAGGTTACCAGTGATAGGGTGATAGGTGGCATGTTAGAACTTCACAGATACTTTGGAAGAGATAATGTCACTTCACAAATAAGAGAACTGAGTCTCAGTGAGGTTAGGAAACCTTTATTTTATTATGTATTTGATTTTTCATGTCTATTAATATTTGTCTTATGTAATTTGTTGCTGTCATATTTAGTACATGTATATTATGATTGTTATCTCTTCCTCTTGAATTTTTCCCCTAAAAAGTATGTAGGGACCTACTTTATCTCTTTTGATCAGTTTTGGTTTAAAATTTACATTTTTGCAAGTAGGGTAGCTATCCTTGCTTTTTTTTTTTATGGGTTCCTGTTTCATGGAAAATTGTTTTCCATCATTTGACTTTCAACCTGTGAGTTTCTTTTTGAGTTAAATGTGCTTTATGTATACAGCATACAGCATGTTGTTGGATCTTGTTTGTCAATCAATCTTGCTAATCTGCTTCTTTTAAATTGGTAAACTGAGACAATTTACACTGATGGTTATAACTGATATGTATTGGCTTATTTTGTCATTTTATTTTCCTGTTGTTGGTTCCCCGTTTTTCCCCTTTGTTTTATTGCTTTTCCTGACCTGTGATTTATTTCTGTTTTTGTACTGGAAATTGTGGTTACTTTTATTTCTTTCTAGAATATTTTTCAGTACTTTTTCTCGGGTTGATTTGGTGAACATGACTATCTTTTATTGCTCTTTGTCATGGAAGTATCTTATTTCTCCATTAATTTTCAGACAGTTTTGTAGAGTACATCAATCTGAGTTGGAAGTTATTTTATTTCAGAACATGAAATATTTCACTCCAAGCTTTTCTTGGCTTGAGTGTTTGTGTTGAGAAGTTGGCTGTGATTCTAATGGGCTTTCCTTGATAGTTGATCTGTTTGTTTTCTCTAACAGTTTTCAATATTTTATTTTTCTGCTGAATTTCTGAGATCTTAATTATTATATGTCTGGGTGTAGCTTTATTTTGGTTATGGCTGTTTGGAATTCTATATGCCTCTCTTATTTGTATATGAGACTGTGTTCCCATGCTTGAGAAATTTTTGGCTATTACTGCTGCAAATAGTTATTTTTTTTTATGTCATTTTCACTGACTCCTGAATTTTCATTGACACTTATCGATCTTAGACTGTATATGTTTGCATCATCTTGGAGGTGTTGAATTGTTATTTCATGTTGCCTTGCTATTTATAGAAATCTTTCCTTTCATGATCATTAGCTGAAACCCAGTCTTCAAGATCTGAAAGTCCATATTCATTTTTGTTTGATAGAATTTTTAATTTACTGAATATCTCTTTGAATCTGAGTTATGCATTGTACTTCTTTCCTGTAGTATTTACTCAAAGTTTCCTTCACTTTTTTATACTTTCATACTTTTCAACCTATGTCTTCTCTAGCTACGCTAAGCAATTCATTTATTAAGATTGCTATTTCTTTTTTTACCTGAGAGATTATTTCTCATATATTTACTATATAGTCTCATGGAATTGTTTCTTTACCCCCCTTACTATCTTTTCAGAAATTTCAAGTGTGTGTCTTCCAATATCTTCTATGTCAGCATCTTCTGTACTTGTTTCAGACGGGCTGGGGATTTGTGACTGCAGTTGGCATTTTTGTTTTGTCATTTTCACATCTTGGTTGATATTTTGTTCTTTTCAATACCACTACTCTTGTCTGTCTACTGTGTGGCTGATGTTCACCCAGTTGTGGTGTTCCGCAGTGTAGAGGAGGGGGTCATTCTCTTGAATTTCTCCTGAATTGTGAGGCTAGTTGAGTGAGTCCTGGATTCTTCTTGGCCTGACTAACCTAAGAGTATTAATGTGAAAAAACATTAGCTCACATTGTCAGACTTCTCCAAGCCACCAGACTCACCTGTCCACAATATATGCTCTAGCTAGGCCCCTACTGTGTCACTGGGGTCCTTGCAGGCTGTTATGGTTGATACGTTGTGTCAATTTGAGAAGTTTAACTAAGAGACTCAGCAGGGAGCCAGGATCCTTACCTTGTGAATATCTTCATCCTGTGCAAGAATAGGGCACAGAAATTTTGTGAGTGTTACACCCACCCTGGAGGGGGCATGGCCTGTGTGCAATACAAGAGAGGAATAGAGGATTGCTCCCCCAACTTTTAATCTGAGTTTTGCCTGGAAATGTTGCCTTAGTGCCATAACGCCCTATCTTGGAGCCAGCTGGTTATTGACCAAAATCTCCATAAATAATGAGCTAAATATTTCCTTCCATCATTTTGGGTGTTGGGTGTTTTTTCCCAGCAAGAGAAAAGTAACCAAGACACAGTCCCAGTTGGGTTCCTCTAGCAGAGAGGAGGCCTCACCCTGCTCTCACTGGCCCACCCAGGATTCTCTGTGTAGCTGAAAGACTCAGCTGTGCTCTCACTGGCCCCAAGGTCCTCTGGGAAGACAGAGGACTCACTAAGACTGTCATCTGCCTGATTATGTCCTCTATGTGGGGAGAGGAGCCTCTGAAACTCCCACCAACCCACTGGGTTCTCTGAGTAGAAGAAGGCCATGCCCATTCTCTTGCCTGCCTGCTAAGGTCCTCTGGGTAAGTTGAGGGTTCATTAAGGCTTCTGCTGGTCCTCTGAGGTTCTCTGGGTGGGAAGAGGGGGTCAGTATGACTTCCACTGGCCCACTGAGATATTGGGAGTGGGTTGGAGGGGTCACTGATGCTTTTGCTGACCTATTAAGATACTTCAAGTGTGGAGGGTGTGGTCAACATTTCTGGCCTCCCCAGGTAAGAAATAATTTTACATTTGGAGGAGCCTCTGCACCAATTTACATTGTGGCTATCCTAATTTACCTTCTTACTAAAAATATTCTTTCCCCCTGAATCCTTGCCAATATTTATTATTTGTCATATTCTTGATGGTTTCAATTCTTCAGAGAGATGGGATCTCAGTGTAATTTTGATTTACATTTCCCTAATGACTAGTGATGATAAACAATTATTCATGTACTTATTAGTTATTGGTACTTCTTTTCAGAATAACATTCAATTATTTGCTCATTTATTTATTATTTGAATTTTTGTTGTTGTTTTTGAAATTTTTATATATTTTTGATTTTAGTTCTCTGTTAGAAGAGTAGCTGGTAAAATTTTCTTTCATTTTCTACATTATTTAGGTTGTTTTCCTTAGTGTGCAGAAAATCTTTGGTTTGGTGTTGTCCTAGTTGCTGATTCTTGCTATTAGATCCTGTGGTTTTGGAATCCTTTTTAGGAAGCCTTTGCCTGTGCCAATGGCTTTAGTGATTTTCCTAGGTTTTCTTTTAGCAGTTTCAAAATTTAAGGTCTTATATGTAGGTCTTTCACATATTTTGAGTTGATTTTTATACAAGTTGAGAGATAGGGATCTAGTTTTAACTTCTACAGGTAGATTTCCAGTTTTCAAGAACCATTTGCTAATGAGGCTAATTTGCTAATTTTGCACCAACATATTATTTTTGACTCCTTTGTTCAGAGTTGAGTGCCTGAACTTATATGGAGTTGTTTTTGTGTCTTTTATCCTAAGTCACTTTTGTGTCAGTACCATACTGGTTTATGACTATTCTTTGTAGTATAACTTGAAATTGAGTATTATGTGATGTCTCTAGGCTTGCTTTTTTTGCTTAGGATTACTTTGGGTACTTTGGGTCCTTTGTGTTTCTTTATGAATTTTGAGGTTGTTTTTTCTAGTTCTGTGAAGGATTTCACTAATATTTTGATGCTAATTGCATTGAGTTTGTAGATCATTTTTAGTAATATGCCTAGTTTAGTAATGTTCATTCTGTTGTTCACATCCATGAATGTGAGATGTCTTTCTATTTTCTAACATTTTGAAATTTTAAATTTTCCCTTATTTATCCAATGATCCACTGATCGTTCAAAAGGGAATTGTATAATCTCCATGTGTTTATAAGTTTCTTTTACTATTGATTTCTAGTTTCATTCCAGTATGATTTAATAAGAT
The DNA here is from genome assembly GCF_034190915.1 of Cavia porcellus. Lineage (NCBI taxonomy): Eukaryota > Metazoa > Chordata > Mammalia > Rodentia > Caviidae > Cavia > Cavia porcellus. The sequence goes on from NW_026947485.1 coordinate 93,292,229, forward strand.
GCAAGAAGTTGTTTCGATTTTTTGTATTTGTTAAGGCTTGTTTAATGGCCTAAAATATGATCAGTCTTGGAGACTGTTCCATGAGCTGTCAAAAAAGTATGTTCTATAGTTGTTGGATGAAATGTTCTTTAGACATCTGTTAATCCACTTGATCTTTTTCTTTTTTGAGGGTCAGTCTGGACTAACTACTGGTGAAATTGGAGTGCTGAAGTCATTATGATCTTATTGAGACTTATATATATCTGTATGTTGAATAATGTTTGTTTTATGAAATTGTATGCACCAAGATTCAATGTGTATATATGTACAATTGTTATACATTTTTAGTGGATTAATCCTTTGGCATTACTGGGAAGTGGTGGGGGTTTAGTTGGTGCAAACTACTGGAAGGTCTTCATGTCACTAAGTCACATCGTTGAAATAGATGTTGGGACCTGGCCCTATCTTTTACTTTTTCCTTTGCTTCTTGGCTGTGCGGTGAACAGGTTTTTCTACTATATGTTTCCACTGTAATGTGTTGAAACCTCTAAAACTGGAAGAGACAATAAATGTTTCTCCTTATAAGTTGCTAACGTCAGGTGTTTGTTCTAGCACTGGAAAGTTGACTAATACAGTGTATATAATATGGTACAGATGTTCACATCCTAACCTCTATAATCTGTGGTATGTTATGTGGCATGACTTTAAAGATGATCATACAGATCTTAAACTAGGGAAGCAGCTTCTTATCTAGATAGTTACACTTCCATAAGCCATCAATAGAGAGAACCTTTCTCCATGTGGAGGTGTAGTAGAAAAAAAGAGGATTTGAAGGGAGAGAAGAACACAATCACTATTGCTAATTTAAGATGGAGGGCCCTCTGTGTTGAGGAATGTAGGTAACCTCAGGAGCAGAGAGAGACTCTTGATTGAACCAGCAGGAAGTAGGATCTCACTTCCACAAATAAGAGGAACTGAACTCTGCCAACATCCTACACAAGCCAAGTTCTCCTCAGAAGCTTCAGTGAGGCTAGGCAGCTGACACCTTATAAGACCTAGACCAGAGCTCCCTGGATTCTGATCTGTAGAAATGTGAGCTAACACATTTGCATTGTTTTGTAGTTGCCATTTTTATGATTTGGAAACAACAGGAAACTAATATAGCCTGGAATGCCCATTTTCTTGTGTGGCCCGTTCTCTCAGGCTTAACCATCACCACTTAATATGTCTGAAGTAGGCCACTTACTGTTCTCTCTCAGGCCATACTCTTATTCTCCCTGGCAGTGATCACCACTTGGCCTTATTGACTTTTTGAGATATGGTACAGTATTTGTGGTCATTGATGAGTGTGTCAACTTGAGAAATTTAGTTAAGAGAAATTTAATAATAGGTTGAACAATTCCATACCTGAGGGTATAAAAGACCCACCCTAAGGCAGCTCATCACCTGGCTGATGTAAAGGGAAATGCACGAGAATGCATCTGCTTGTGTTTCTTCAGAAGTCAGTCTTTGCCTTCACCTGGATACCATCTCCTGGCTTCCAGTGCTGACTCTTTAGTTACTGGTGCAGATTCTTCTGCTTTCCAGCATAGAATCTCCAGCCTTCCATTGCAGCCTCTTGATATGGAACTGCATGGCCTGCTGCAGTGAGTGAGCTCCATCCTTGAACTGAATCTTCAGTTTCCAGTGTGCAGACACTCACTCTTTTTACTCTTCCTCATCCAATTCTGTTGGTTACCATTGTAAAGAAATGTTGTAATTTCTCACACATTTATATATCTCATGTTATATCTGTTTCTCTAGTAAAACACTGACTGATACAATACTTATGTATGCAGGTTCTGGAGTTGCAGAGTTCAAGACTTACCATATCCTATTTGCTACTCATATGGCTTGGGAAAAGTTGTAAGACTTTTTGTGCCTTAGTTTTCTGGTCTGTAAAATAGGCATAATTATTCAAATTCAGAGAGTCAAATGAGTAAGTTCTGTATAGCATTTAGAATAGTACTTAATGCAAAGGAGGCACCAATACTTGTAGTTATTAACAATATATTTGTTTGATAGATTTCTAGATCCGGGATCAGCAAACAACCATCACTGGATGAAATTTTACTGCCACAGGTAAAAGTTAAAACTTTGAAAGATTTATTATAATGAATGATACATTTCTTTAATGCTCCTTAAATGTTCTCTTCACTTTGAATGCATTTCTTTCTTGCCACTTTCTGAAGTTCTCTTTCATGAATGTCTTTAGTTATTCTGTCAATGCTGCATTGGTGCCCTGAATAAAGTGAAAAAGTTTATTTTTCACAGACATTTTGACTAAAAAAGTGCAGGAAGTCATGAGATGCCAGATATGGTGAAAAAGGTAAATGAGAGTGTACTAAAGTGTTTTTATGAGTTTGCCTTTCTGTTGGATGGCACTTAGCAGCAACATTCACTGCATTTTTTTTTTGTCTTTTTCATTTTTATCGGTATTGGGGATTGAACTCATGACTGCCTGCATGCAAGGCAGGTGCTTATGCCGCTGAGCTAAATCCCCAAGCCCCCCCTTTTTTTTTTGTCAACTGCATTTTTTAAAATCACATTTTGTAAAGACCTGAAAGAGGACTTTTCAGAAATTGGCAAGAATGATGGGATAAGTGTGTTCACAACAAAGGGGTGTATTTTGAGAGTCATTAAGAACAATGTGTTTAACGGTAGTACTTTTTAAAAAAATTAAAAACTCACTGTGTATTTCAGCCACAACTTATATGTATTGTTCAATGGCACTTTCATGCTCCATGGCAGAGTCAAATAGTTATGACCATGTGACCTGCAGAGCCTAAATTATTTATTCCCTGACTTTCTACAGAAGTTTGCGTTAGGCTGTAACACCATAATGTTGACACCACATGCCCTCCATTCATCCTACACCCTCACACTCTCTAGTACACACCGTGTGCATATTGCCCTTGATGCCCTACGTAACAGTTGAAATGTATATTGAACTGCTATCCCCTGTCTAGGTATGAGAGAATGTGGGACTCATTCTTGCTCAAGCTCATGCAAAGCTCTTGGTTCTGAAATTAGTGCCTCTGTTCATCCTCATTTGGATCATCCTTTTATCAGCCTCATCAATGCATCTGCTAGGGAATCTTTGGCTTTAACATAAATGCCATTTTTTACTATCCAAATAAAAGCTGCTTTGTAGTAGTAGTTAATGAGCTCAGTGTCCTTCAGCTGTTTATCTATCAGATCAGCACCTGAGATGGACGGCTTGGGATGTGTCAGACATCACAACATCAAACTGCCAAATCATAAATCAGTAGGAGCCACAGAGCACCTTGTACTTTAATTAAACTCTAAAATAAGCTCTAAATTGCCCCCCTTAGAATCCCCAAAAGAGTGTTAGCCTCTGAACTGTATTGCTAGAAAGTTTTGGAGTGTGTAAAATTTGTATCTATGCCTTCCTTGCAGCTGTATTTTTATGGAGCTGGCCCTCTGCTATCCATCACAATATTTTATATTTCTGCTTTCGTATCTTTTGATTATTCCATGGAAGCTCTTAGAGAGTTTTCAATGATCAAACATATTACATTTGCAGAAAAATCAGGTTACCTTTTCCTGAGGTGAAAAGATAAAGCTGATTGCTAACTGAGCTCTATGCACCAGCACACACCAGTGGGCAGCCGGAGGTGGCTGGCAGAACCCCAGCTGCTCACTGGATCAGGCCTCATAGCTGACTATTGGCTGGCAATTCCTTTGCATTACACACAGTCTGCTTCAGATCATTCTTTATCTTATGCAAATATTTTCTTGAAAGATGAAAAATTTAGAAAGAACAAAAAGGGGCTGGGAATTTAGCTCAGGGGCATAAGTATCTGTCTGACAAGTGCACAAAGTTGTGAGTTGATGCCTGGTACAAAAAAAAAGTTTCAGGATTGTATGCTTACTTTTTGAGCAATTCGAGCAGGTGAAAACACCTGGGACAGGTGTTTTCTGTGCTTGACACATTGGGAGAAGGAAAAGTTACAGGCTGTTTTACAGCTTTTCTCAGGTAGGGTTAGTCTGATTGTGAAGTCACGGTAGGCTGGTGTTCTATTGAAGGTTGAAAACTCAGGTATATCTGTGCTTCTGCCAACTCACTCAGAAGGTCAACCCACTTCAGCTTTGTGATTGCTTTTGTGTCTTTCACTCAGCAGTCGCAGGAGTAGAGGGTGAGCATTGAATTGCTACCTCAACTCCCAGGACACCACGTAACAGGCCTCACTGTCATGCAGGAAGGTGAGCAGAAAGCTGACTTCTCTGGAATTTCCCTAGATTGAATTAGTGGGTGTGTGAGATCACTATATTACAGACTCAGCTTGCAAACCTTCATTAACCAATTGGAGAACACATGACATCTCTCTAGTTAGTGCAAATACCACCTAGTTACTTTATATACATGGATGTTGCTCTCTAACATGGATAAAGATTTCTTCAGGGCCTCAGCTTACTTTAAAATAGCATTCAAGTAGTTGTTACTATACAATATAGCTGTATAAATTTGGTTAATACATAGAAAGGTTTAATAAGTCTTTGGCTTATAATAAATGTTCAGCAGATGTTAACACTGCTTACACTATTACTATGGCTACAATTATATACTTTCATGTGTTTTTTTACTTATTATGTTCATTTCTTACTATTTAAAATTTTTGATAGCTATATTTGTGATACCTATTTTATCATTTTAAGTTCAATTTTTCATCATTCTAAGTAAAATTTTGATGAAAATTATTTTAACATAAATCATTATAAGGATTTAGAAATACTTCCATGTGATGAATTTTAGAAGTAATGTGTTTTTGTCATCTTTTCTTTCAAAACATGGTACACAAAGTATTGAATCTTTGTAACATATTCTACCACCACCACAAACAGTTCCCAATTAGAGTGACAAAATGATTTTTGTATTCTTTTTTTTTTTTTTTTGTCTTTTCCTTTTTTATCGGTACCAGGGATCAAACTCAAGACCACCTGCTTGCAAGGCAGGTGCTTATGCCGCTGAGCTAAATCCCCAGCCCCGATTTTTGTACTCATAATATGCATTTATTTTGTTACTACTATTACAATGAGATTTATTTCAAAAGTTTTAATGATATTTTTTAATTCTTGGTATATTCTTGTTACATTCATTCTCTGTTCATTTTTGTATTAGTTTCTACTTTAATTTAGAGGAATACTTTATATGTTCTAAATTGCATATTTTATGCTTCTGTGGAATATATTTTAATTCTCTGCTGTTATTTTCTCTTCCTCAAATACTTTTACATTGCTTGTAGAATATTCTCTTGTCAAGAAATTCTAAATCTATGTGGTTAGTTAGGCCAATTGTAAATCTGTATGCTTTTCTGGGTTTTACAGCTTTCTTTATTTTATCAGAATACACAGGTCTGGCCTATAGAGTTTTCTGTGATTGTTATAATCCATCTGGATTTTGTTCTGTGGTAACTTGAGATAGTTATATTTAGTTTTTCACAAATAGCTATTGGATTACCCTAGTAGTAGTGATCCTAAGAGTCACCTACATGTCCTATGAAATTCCTACTCATATTTAAATCTGTTCCTGACTTTCCACTGTGTAGGGAGCAGCTTCAAATAGCTGCTGCTGCCCTGCCCCTCCTGCCTGAGGGCATTTTGTGTGTCAGCCTACATTTCCCATGATCCTCATGTCTGCCTACATTACCCATAATCCTCTCCTGCTTACGCCATATATCCAGATGTGATGATGACCTATCAGATAACACTCTGTGCCCTCTTCCTGCCCCATTGGCCTGCCTCCACTCTATATAAGTTGTAGCCATTTTAAAAATAAACGAGACTTGAATGGAATCCGCCAAGTCTCAGGTCTCTCTTTTCTCTTGCCCTGCCCCCATCCCCGATCCCCTCTCCAGGTGAGACCCATGGATTGATCTGCAGGCCGGATCACCACTGTTTATAGTGGTCCTAGAGGCATTCTATTGTATGTACTTTGAATTCAGGTTGGGCTTGAATTTACTATGTATCCCAGGCTGGCCTCGAACTTGTGGCAATCCTCCTGCCTCAGCCTCCTAAGTGCTGGGATTACAGGTATATATTATCATGCCCAGCCTTGAAAAGTCTTTTCTTAGAAATTCTTGGGTATTTTCTACATGAATTTTAATATTACTTTGATATAATTAGTTAAAAAAAAGAACTTGGAGCTGTGTTGGGATTGTATTGTTTATAGATAAATTTGTGAAGATATTAATTATAATGGTGTTAGATCTTTTTATTTAGGATCTTTGTGATTCTCTCTACTAGGAGTAATTCTTAGTTTTCTTTATTTTATCTTTACATTTCCTGATACATTTATTTCTAGGAATCTGACATTTTTCTATGACATTTTCTAATTACTTTCCTAGCAGACTGACCTTGCCCATGGCCACCTTCTTGATGTTTTCTTTGTTCTAACAATTCTTACATGTTTGATTATGAGTTAATTCCTTTATGTTCTCTAAATCAACAGATATAAGATCTTAAAATGATGACATCTTGTCACTTTTCTCAGTGTTTGTAGATTTTTTCCCCCTATTCTTAGCACATTGGCAAGGACTTCCCACACAATATTGGACAGCAGTGCTGACAGTGGATATCTTTACCTTATTCTTGATTTAATTAGATCTTCCCTAACATTTGTCCATTAAGTATGATGCTAACAGTAGGTTTCTGCCAGATAATCTTTATAAAGCTATAAAATCTTTCAAATTCAACTTTATTAAAAGTTTCATTGAGAAAAGTTATTGAATTTTATTATGTAAGGTTTTTTTATCATTTATTGGTGATCTTTTTAATTTTTTTCAGGTTGTTAATATGAGAAGTGATAACTCGATTATTTATGAGAGAAGACCATATTGATCATTTAGGACTGATATTTCACTACACTTTTGGAATTGACTTGCCAGAATTTAATTTAGGGTTTTTAATCTGTATCCATTTTTGAGGTCTTGTGTTAGTTTCTAAGGGTGCCCCAATAAGTGATTCTGTTGCCAGATTAGATCACATTGACAAATTCAGAGATTTAGGACATAGTATCTTTCTGAGGTCACCATGAAAACCACTAGAGTGTGTTATTATTGCAGCGGCTTCTGGGCATGTGGTGGGATTTTACTGCTTAGAGCCCCGGAGCTGAATCATGTTAGTAATTTTGATCAATGAGGTGGCAGTTAAAATAATGCCACTCTTTTAAGTCATGTGCTTTACTGACACTCAGGGCACAAGGCTAGCATTTCCTCCCTTTGATTCAGTGATCAGCTATATTCAAGGCCAGTTTTGGTCCTGGTGTAACCACATTGAGTACAGAACTCATGCCAAAGATCAGCAGAGATGTGATATGAACAAGAAATAAACAGTAGTTGGTTAAATGAAAGATGAACAAATCTTATCCATAATGGATGAGACAACAAATACTAAAATGTTTGGATTTTTGCAGGTTGGGAGGTAAAATCCAGAATTGTATGTTCCTAACATATACTGGATTTTTAAACTAGAAATTTTGCTTAATGTATTTGTTTACATCTCATGGATTTCAATGTAGTGTTTTTTTATTACTTCTAAAAAATTTGTAGTTTTAACTTTGATTGCCTCTTTAATCAAGAGTTATTTAAAAAGACTTAAAAATTCCAAGAAGGATTTCTGTTACTTTGGTAATTAACATCTAGTTGTCAATCACTAGATTAATATCTAGTTGTAAATCACCTTGTCATTAGACAAAGTAGGCTGCATAAATTTCAACTTGGTGAATTTATTGTTTTTTTAAAAATGGCTATATATTTGTCATCTATTATGCTACAAATCACCTCAAGATTTAGTAGTTTAGGACAGGGTTTATTGTCTCACAGAGCTTCTGAGTACTGAGATCGAGAAACAGCTTAGCTGGATGGTTCTGACTCAGGGCGCCACACAAGCTTTCCTCGTGCTGGCAAGGGGAATCTAGACCGGTGACAGTTGCTGGGCTAGTGGGCAGCTGCCAGGAGAAATAACTCACACGATTGATACAGACGGTAGTTTTTCACTTTCTAGGCAGATAGGCAGTGTTTTCTCCTCGGAGTGCAGAGAGGGGATGTAGAAGAGGATCAGTAGGTCCAGCCCACCTTCAGTGGGCAAGGGACTACACAAGACCACGGTGACCAGGAGGACAGTGCACTGCCATCATTTCAGAGGCCGCCTCCGAGTCAGCTGCAGGTTCAGTTTTTGGTATTGGTTCATTTGACGTGAAAAGAATATTTGCCTTTGTGTTGGAATGTTGTCTGTGGAAATCCATTAAATGTTACTTGTTAATTGAAGACCTTAAAGTCATCTTTCATTTTTGATTGCTTCCTCAGTTACGTTAGTCAACAATAAAGTCAATCTGGATCACAGGGTGTGAATTGAAACACATATATTCTGCATATGTTGCTTGGATATCTGTAAACATCAATCAGATTGTGTTTTTAACCACTGTTATTCATGTCTTCTATATCATTACTAATATTCTGTCCACTTTTTCTTTCAGTTACTGAGAAAGGAATGTCAGAATCTCAGCCTTGATTATAGATTTGTCTATTTCTCCCTTAAGTTTTGTCAATTTTTCTCATGGGTTTTGAAACTGTTGTTAGGTGTTATGCACTTAGAATCATCTTGATGAATCGGTCACCTGATCATTGTGGCGAGAGTCTCATTTTCTCTGCATTATTCCTTGCTTACTTTAGTGAATTCTTCTGCTTAGCATTTGCATGGCACATTTTTTTCTACCTTTGTGGGTTTCTAAAATTGACATTCTAATCTTAGCAGCATCAAGCTGGGCTTTTTATTTTAACCCAGACTGCTAATGTCATGTTTTCACTGTAATGTTTAAGATCAGTTGATTTTAGAGACAGATGTATTAACTGTTGGTTCATTAATTTCTCTTTACTTTTCTTTCTGATAATTTTCACTCTATGGTTTTCAAAGCTAAGTAGTTATATGGTTTATGAATTTGAAACTGCAGTTGGCTTTAGTTTACAGTGACCTAAAAAGGAGAGGCTTAAATAGGGTAAGGGTTTATTTTTGTTTACACAAAAGAAATTTGAAGCTGACTGCTAGGGCTTGACATGGTGATGCCACATAGTTACAGGCACCTAAGTTAATCATAGCTGCCTTTTCCCTAAGCCTTGGGACCTGGTTTATGAATAGGAGACAGTTGCCAGGGCTCCATCCAATGTATCTAATTATTACTTAGTAACAAGGAAAAGGATGAAAATTAAATAGTGCACACTAGTTTCACATAACAGCTTCTATTTAAATGACCATGTTAGTCACATTGAAATTAGGAAGTGGATTTTAATAGTGGAACACATGGTCTTTCTGAACAAAATTGGAGTTTGATTTCTAAGAAAAGAAGATTAAATACAGAGGAGGGAACTAGCAGTTTCTTCTCAAAGTAGAAAGAGTTTTAAATATTATAGTCATAGTTGGGTTATATCTTTAACCATATGACACACCATACTTTGACTTAACACTTTTGCTTGGAATTGAATTTTGAATAACATTCATATTGCAGCCGAGTGGGTGTGATATTAATTTTCTGCGTTTGATTTTTCTGGGTCATTTATTTCATTTTATTTATTCTGTATTTAAAAAAAATTTTTTTTGAGACAGGGTTTTGCTATGCAATTCAGATTGGTCTTAAACTTACTCTGTAGCCCAGGCTGGCTTCAGACGTAGCAATATTCTTGCCTCAGCCTCCTGAGTGCTGGGATTACCAGCATGTGCTATCATATCTGGCTGTCTGCATCATTTAAAAACTATGTGAAGTCTTACAAAATGTAGAACGTTGGCTTTGTTGCTTGGAACTGAAGAAGTTGTCCTCTTCCACGGGGTTTGACCCAGTGATAGAGTGATTTCCGCTCTGTGTGGGCTCCCTGTTTTCTGCCTGCTCCTTCCCTTTGGCAAGCTTATCTTATTCAATGAGTGCCACACCTGCCCAGATCTCTCTGAGGATGTAAATTAGAACTTTGTTTACAGTGCTTCTGTCCTGGTTTATCTCTCCTGTTCTTCCATCTTGTGCTCCCTTTCCTCTTTCATTTTACTGCTTTTCTTATACATACGTGGCTACCTGTTGAAGCTCGGTGCATGTCTCTACTTGCTTTCCTGGTTCTCGTGTTCAGTGATTCCATTAGACCTTTCTCTGAACGTGTGCATAAAAGTGTATGCGCGCGTGTGTGTGTTCAGTGGAGTTGTAGTTTTCACATATTTGGTAGAGAGTACTGCATTTTGAGGTGCCTGGTTGTGAAGTAGACGGGCAGAAGGGGAAGTTCAGAATCAGCCCTCTGTGCTGGGCATGAGGGGACACTGTGCTGGGGGTGGGAGTCTGGTGCTGGGGTAGGCACTGTGTGGTACAGTAGATTTTTGTGCTAGGGTAGAATTTGGCATAGGGGTGGAAATTTGGTGCTAGAGGAGGGAACTGGGGAATTTCTCCTTAAACAGAGTTGCCTCTCTTCACTATCCCCACAGTACCTTTGTGTTTATCCTGAGTTATTTCCAAATTGACTTCAATACCCAACCCCTTTAGGAACACTCTCAAGACAGGTATTTCCTCTCCCCCAGAGCTAGTCTCTTTCTATCAGCTGTTGGTAGGCAAGCCTCGTGAGTGTGACTCAAACTCATTTCTTAAATGTCCCAGGGCAGTGGTGGCATATCCTGTCTCTTGAATCTGTGTTGCTAGGGGTGGACTTGCCAAGTGCATCTGCTGTTGCCCCAGAAGCTGGAGTACCTCAGTCTCCTGAATGGCTTTTCCTTTTACTGCTGCATATTTCTTGGTCCGTTTAGTTCTATGTGCTTTTTATCTTCCAGTAGTTCACCACACTTTCACGTTCTTTAATGGATTTCTTCCTATGCTCTTTTCTACCTCTGCTTTTATGGAGATATTCTTTTGACAACAAGATTGTTGTTATGACCCTTATACCCCTAGACCCCACACTCACACTTGCTGAACCTTTCTCAACTAGAACAGAAGAGCAGAGCAAAACAAAAGTAACTTTTTTTTGGTACTAGGGATTGAACTCATGACCTCATGCTTGCCAGGCAGGCACTTATGCTACTGAGCTAAATCTTTGGCCCAAGCAAAAGTAATTTTAATATATAAGTATTGCAAGAAGTGGTAAGGAGCCATAGGAGTGGCAAGACACAGCTGGAACACCAATGAATCTGGGACAATGGTCCTGTTTTATGGGAGATTGAGGTCCCATCTCCACTCCCTTGAGGATTAACACTTGGCTAACTAGCTATTGGGTTTGTTGGTATGGGTTTGGTTTGTGGGATAACAGAGAGATGTGGGTAGACATAGCAATCTGCACTGGGAGGGACAGTGTTGCCTGCACAGAGGCCCCTATCAAAATCACAGTCTGTCAGCTTCAAACCACAAAGCTGCTTAAAATCTGCATATGCTCATAGCCACACAGAAGCTACTTTTTCTGTCTTCTAAAAATGCCTTGGAGTTGGGTGTGCTGGCACATGCCTGTAATCCCTGCAGCTAAGAGACTGAGGCAGGAGGATTGCCTAGAGTTCAAGGCCAGCCTGGATTACATAATGAGACCCTGTCTCACAAAAGAAAGGAAGAAAGGAAGAAAAAAGACTTGGGTCTTTTAATTCTCCCCAGAAATCTCTTTTGTCCTTACAGTGTAATTGTAAAAAAATGTTAGATGTGAACCTTTGCTTAGATATTTTGCTTCTACCAGCTGGATCCCACCTAATCCAACATTTTATGAGTTGTTGTATGATCTTTCAGAATTTATTTAGTGAAAGGAAAGTTTACACAATAGTATATGTTTAGTGCTTTGTATAGGAAAGCCAGTAAGTTTTACATAATTTCTATCCTTTTGCTCTTAGAATTTTGGTATTGTTGTATTTTTCCATGTGGCTTTTTAAGTTTTCTAAACACACAGATTATACATAATATCCGTAAATAATTTGCATTTTTCCTGTTCAATAATTATTCTTCCAAGGTTGGTCTTAATATTTTATATCCTTTTTAAAGTAGTAGAATATCAATGATAAGTGTAAGGAGTTAATGTCTTCTTGCTTGGGGATATGAAGCTGCTAATCTTTTATTTTTGCCTTTGCATATGTTTGTACATTACCCAGGACCTATTTGCTAAAAACTTGCCCTTTCTCTCTACTAGTAATAGTGACAACTTGTTTGCTTTATCTTCCTTTGTTAGCAAAAGAAAGCAAGTTTCTGTAGTAGTTCTTTATTGTGAATCTTGTTTGGAAATTTTCAAATCTCATTGTTTTGTGGAGTACAAAGGCCTTTTCACAGAAGACATCAAGTTTGATGGGTTCTGCCCTGACTTGCAGAGGTTCTATTTTTAGAACATCATGGCAGTTGTTATGCTTGGCTTTTAGGTTTGGAAAGAAATAGGGAAGCTCCTGTTTTTTTAAAAATCTGATTTTCCTTAAAATGCTAGTATTAATGCCCCACCCAGGACCCACATTACCAAAACAGATAAAATGAAATGGCTGTTAAAGTATTAACAGGGTAATAAGCCTGTGTAATCAGGAAATGGTGATTATTGACTTAGAGGTCTCTTAGTCCCAAGTCACCCCTTTTGCCTGCTCTATGAGAAAGCATCTGGACTCCTTAGCTATTTTCCCACTGGAATTCTGCCACTAGAGGGTGCCAGGAAAACACTGCAGAAGATGGTGTGCTTTCTTAAAAACTCCTGAAGCACCAATGGGTTTCTTTGCAGCCACTGTAAGCTCAGTTCCGGAATCCACCAGGGCCAGCACTTCCCAAACATCCTCTTGGGTGGCTTTGTGGAAGCCGAATATCTCTAGCTTCTACAAAGCTTGTGGCTAATGGCAGTCAGCAGCCAGAAACCTCCCCAGTACGTCTTCCTCAGGCAAGAGTCCTCTGCTAGACACTTCCTGCTATAGTTTGGAGCTGGAATGTTCCCCAAAGGTCCATGTCTCAAAGAGCTCAGTCTCCAGCTTGATTCTGAGGGAAGATGGAGCCTGATGGGAGAGGAAATTAGGTTCCTGGGAAGGAGCTCTTGAAGTGGGAGATACCAGTCTCTTCAGTCTCTCTTTTTGTTTCCAGGTTGCTACGGGGTAGCAGCTTGGTCAACTATGTGCGCCTACCACAAAGTGCTGCCTCCCACAGAACCATAGCCATGAGGCCAAGGGAACAAACCAAAACTCAAAGGAAACCTCTCCTCTTTGTAAGATGACTGTCTCAGTAGACTAACAGAAAGCTAACTATCCTGCTACATGATTTCCCAGCACTTTCAAAGATACATGCCAGCACCCTCTGTGTCATCCTGTGTTCTGCAGCTGTGCCCTTTTTTAGTTAGATTTCAGCCCTGGGTGAGGCCGGAATCTCAGTTGTAAGAGCAGCTACCAGAGGCTTCTCCTTCTTCTATATTTATTTTCCTTAAAGTTCTTTTTACTGATTAGCTAATCCTTTATAAACGCAATCCTCCTTTATTGTTAATATTTCTTTACCTTAATCTTTCACTGTGTGAATTCTTTCTTCTGTCTGTACTCAGATTGATTTGGAAGCAACCTGTCATTACACAATTAACCTTGGATCATTATAAAATGGATCCCTGAGAATTTGAAAGGGAAATTTGAAGAGAAAAATTACAAGAGCATGGAATGGGAAGAAAACAGAAAATTAGCCTCTTAATTTCTTAGGAAGGTCACTGATTTACATCTAGGACTTTCATCACAGAATACTGTTAGTCAATTTTATTATATTCAGATACACAATTAGGATTTAAAGGACCAGCCAAAAATCTGTCTTTAGATTTTGTCCTGAGTTCTGTTATCCCTGCCCAAGTTGCCACTATGATTCCTGAATTTCTGGCGCTTGCTCTGATTAATTTCTAGGTCTCAGTCACATATCAACAGTTTTCTCTTAGCAACTTGAAAGTGGAATGCAAAATTGTGATCTGGGTTCAAACTTCATTTTTTAAAAAACTTTCAATTCTACCATATTAATTTACATTTTATATGTATATAAGTATAATATATAATAGATTTCTTATATATTTTAAGCAACATAGTTATTAAGATTTTAAGAGATTTTCAACTAATTTTAGTTTTTAAGTGAAAATGATGTAAGGTTTTGTCTAAAAGAGACTCAATCTCCATCTCAAATATAAGGGACATTTACAAAATTTGGTGAATGTTCAAATTAAAAAAAAATCTTACAATAACAGGCACTTGTCAAGAATGATAGATAAGAGTGTTCAAAGGGAGAAAGATATTTTGAAGGAGATCAATAGCAATGTGTCTTTTACTGTAGCAAATTGTCAAACTTCCATTTTACCACTTACTTTCTCTATGACCTTGACCTCAGCTCTCCCTTCTGTAACATCAGGATATGTCTGTCTCATTGAGCTTCCATTGAAATTACATAAACTAATATGCATAAGTACTTTAGAATGTTTTTTCCTGTGTTGATGAGCTCTGAATAAATGTCTTTTATTATTAAAATTTTTCTTAGATATTTTACTATATTTACTTTCTGTTTGACACACATAACATTTGCAATCAACGTATTTTCTCATCTGGAATTTGTATTGTTTTTGATTAATTACCCTAGTCATTTGGGTCTAAAAATACCGTGTCTGCTTTTTTTCTGTTCTCCCAATCCAATTAGCCTCCAAGCCAAATCATTCTTTCTATTCAGCATGTTACACTCATCTCCTTCCTCTGTATGTATTCCTCTGCTAACCTGGCTTATGCCTGGTTGATTTCAGTAGATTTAAATAGTGGTTATCCATGTTATAACTCACTGTCTCCTGCCCCTGCATTTTGCACAATATGAGGGTATTAATCTTTCTGAACCATGTCACTTCCTTGCTATCTTCATTATCTGGTAGTCTAAAAGAAACCATCCAGACATTTTAGCTTGGTATAAATGTTCCTTCTTTTTGGTACCATCTTGAACCTCTAATTATCTCGCTGCCTGAGTCCTCTACCCCAGCTCAAAGTCCTGCTTTTCTTTGTTTCCCACTGGCACAGTGCTTTCTTTTTCTCAGATTATTTTCTGGATCTTTCCACCTGGTTTGACAGTCCTCTCCCACCTTCTCTAGTCTCCTGCCCATTTTGCTATCCTGAGGTGCAGCCCATCACTCTCTCCATTTCCCACAGGGGAAAGATCCATCATCCTGTGAGCTGCTCTCTAGTACCTGTTTACACACTTGTCCTGATTCCCTGACAAGTTCCACTAAGCTTTCAAGATTGGCAGACCTAAGATAGTGGAAACAGTTCTCTAACTTTGTGTGTATGTGTTTGTGTTTGTGTGTGTGTGTGTGTATTATATAGTATTTTACTCATTTGAGATATGCTGTACAAATTATATTGACTTAAATTTTTTTATCCTATTGATTTAACAATTTGATTGAAGCAATGAATTTCCCCTTATAGTCATTTATAAGTAATTCAATAATTTTATCAGTATTCTTCAAGGAATAGCATTTAGAGAATTTTTTAGAATAAAATAATGCAAAATTGGGACTATTACACTGTATCTGTTTTTGTTTTCCCATATGATTTAAGAAGCATTATCCAATGTCTGAACCACATAAACATCTATTTTCTAAATGGCAAAATTTGACTCACTAGCACAAGTATAGATTTTTAAAACTAAGAGATTAATAATTATAAAGAAAATTTGAAATTAAGAGAATTTTGGACTTGTGCTAGAAAGGTTCTCAAATTTCTAGAGACACTAGGAAAATTGCATTTAGAGAGTTTTACATTTGCATTCAAGAAACCATTCTCATCTTTACATTTTACATCTAGAAAGTTGCCATTCATAAAAATGAAAATGATCACTGTAAATGACTCTGAGAAGAAAATTACAAAGGCTACCATCTTGAGTAATGTTACTATGGACAGGAAGAGAGGGCCCTGATTTCCTTCTGCCTATGAATACACCCCTTTTAAAAGTCCTCCTGGTTATTGTTTTAGAATGGGTATACACTGGATAAATTTCTTCTCTCTCAGGCCCGTGAATCTATTCTTAGTTTTAGCAACTAGGTCGATGTAATCTTCCTATAAGGCAGGCAGGTACCATGAAGATTTTGGTTAATAAAATGACAGTATATAAATTCCCGGTGACATTTTAGTGGAAGCTTATAGATTTTCACAAAGAAGTCTAGGTTTAGTGATGATCTTAAAAATCCAAATCAGGTTTTCTAATTTCTGTTATAAATGGCTTCTCGGCTTTAAATTACACAAAGATTCAGGGTACTTCAGTCAAGATCCTGGCAGTTTGCATTTGTTTCCTGGATCAAGGTCAGTATCCTTGGCCTTGTGCAGCAGCTGCAGCATCTATTACCACGATGAGCTCCTCAGTGTCTCCAGAGGAATAGACCAAATCCCGTGTCTCCAGAGGAATAGAAGAAATTCAACAGAGAGAAAAGCCAGGCTCCAGGCTGTATTATTTCATATGCAGCTTTTCATGCACAGCCTGTGAGCTTTTTGCCTGTAGAGATGAGAATGATGAACACAAACATCAAACTACTTAAGGAAATCTTTCTAAATTTTGATTACCATACAGAATAAGACATCTGTAGCATGAATTTGATTTTTTTCAAGAATCAATATTTTGGTCCTAATAATGAAATTCAAGCATACAAGAAGTCAAATTTGGGCATTTGAATTATGACTTTGGTCTTTTAAATAGATAAAGTAAATCAGGCCTACCTTGATGCAAACCCAGAAATTGTTTACATGTGCAGTGTGGATGCCAGTTCTGATTGACAAAGGCTTTCCTGCCAAGGAGGAAGCAGGAGTTTGAGCATCAGACCTGATTTACAGCTCTGTCCTGCAGCATTTCTATTAGTCAACTGTATACAGTGAGAGAATCATTTATTTCTTCATTTGTTCATTCCTTGCTGAACTGAGCACTGAAGAGAGAGGATAACAATATGAAGCTTGCAGATTCTCCTCCAGAGGCTCATGGGTAGGGGACACGTGGGTGTGGAAACAAGTCACTACAGCATGGGGCAGTCAGTGTTGAAATGGAGATACACACCAGGAACCATTAGAAAAAATGGAAGTGAATCAGAGAAGACTCCCCAGAGGAGGGGCCACTTGAGGTAATATTAAGTCAGTGCTTGCCTGGGAACTCTATGAAATTAATTGACAATGATTAAAAATCAATGTAGATTTATGGAATTGTCTGAGAAAATTTTGCAGTTTATTCCTTCATTTTACAAATACAAGCACTGACTCAAAAAGAATCACTTGTTCAGTGTGTTATGGTTTAAACCTAGAATGTTTCCAAAAAGGCTCATGTATTCAGAGACTGGGCTTTAGGAAGCTGTCTGTATCAGTGGGCATGGTACTCAACAGAGGATGCTTCAACAGTTCAGGGCCGAATGTGCTGTTCAGGGACCGATCAGAAGATCAGAAGAGCTAGGTTACCAGGGCCTGGAAGGATTTATCTTCCTTCCCAACTCCTCCTTTTGCTCCCTGCTTTTTGGCTACCATAACAAGCGTGGCGTCTTCAGCTAGATCCTTCCTCCATGCTTTTTCTACCTTTTAGCTGATTATGGACGGAATTTTCTAAAACTATGAACCTGACTAAATCACTCCTTCTTTAAACTGTGGGTGCCTGGTGTTTTCTCCAGTGATGAGAGTGAAAACTAAGGCACAAGGTCACAGAGCCAAACCATCTCAAACTCCTGCTATAGCCCTTCTCTGCACATTTTGTGCTTAGTAATGAAAAGATAAGAACTTTCCTCTCAGTCATTTCACTTCATTATTTACTAAGTATGTTCTTATAAAAGGAAAGAATCAATTACACTCAATAATTTAGCATTGTGAAGAGAAAACAGGAAAAAAACATTAATCTGGGGCTAAAAATCAGTTCCTGTTGCAGCTGTAACAAATTATCATAAATATGGTAGATTAACCCAACAGAAACTTTAATTTTGGAAGTCAGAAGTCCAAATCAATATTGAATGACTTAAAGCATTGTCTACTTCTTGAGACTCTAGGGGAGAATCCATGTAGCTTCTGGTGGCTGTAGGTGTTCTTTGGCTTGTAGTCACATCTCTTGTCTCTGCCTCAGTCTTCATGTCACCTTCTCCTCTTCTGTCCATCTAATCTTCCTCTGCTTCTCTCTTATGAGGACATTTATGATGGTTTTAGGGCCCAGACAGTCCTGGATAATTTCTTCATTTTGAAATCATTGATTCTTTAATTTAATCACCTTGATACAGACTCTTTTCCAAATAAGCTAACACTCCTAAATTAGGACCAGAGATTAGGACTTGGACATATCTTTGGGAACTATTATGTGTCTATTGCAAGTTGAATAAATGAAAGAAAGCATTACAATGTAGGTGAGAGTTCTGTTCCATTCAGCTTGAATTATTTGTTCATTTTTGAACCATAAAGCTTCATAAGGATGGGGAGAATTTGGAACTTTCTCAGAGTAGCATAAACAGGATCATAAAGAGTCATTTTAGAAAAGGACAATGGGAAAGTGCAACATAAATATGGAGGAAAAAAGCATGATAATCAGCAAATCAGCATGATAAGTTCTGTGACTGGAAATATTGAAGGCTAATGAACAACAGCAGGACTTGGGGTTGGAGGGTTAGGGCGCAACATTGTGAGCTTTTGGTCACCACCACTGACCCTCCAGAAGAAGGAGCTTGGAAGAGATGACCCTAAGCACTGATGGTGAGCCTTCTAGAGCTTTTGATGGCATGTGTGCTATAGATTTCCCCCCAGTGTCCTAGGATTTCATCCTAGCACCTACCGTTTGAAGGCAGTTTTCATCTATCAGGAAGTTTGACACTCACACTGGTCTCAACGGATGGAGACTGAACATTGATAACTTTAGGACACTGTGGGATTTATTTTCCTTGCCAGGAAAATTATAGGACTAAGATTTAGAATGTAAAAAATGTCATAGTTCAACATATTTTTCACAGAACTCTACATGATCATAGATAAAGATAATCATTGAAGAAATAGCCCTTTTACTATAGTATTAGGTATATAATTAGGATGTGCTTCTGTATAAAAATTTTGTTTTGCCCAAAATAATTTTTTTAGTGCCACTGGAAGACTTTTAAAATGTTGCTTTCCTGAGAGCATAAACAGCTTCATTTAAAACAAATGTAGAAAAACATGTACTTATTTAAAACTATAAAAATAACTATACTGTTGGATTTCTGAGTCAATAGATTTTGTATCCCTGGATTCAACCCACCACAGAGAGAATATATTTTGAAAAAAGAATTGCATCTGTACTAAATATGGCCAGATTTTTCTTGTCAATATTCTATAAACAATATAGCATAACAAGTATTTCCATAGCATTTACTGTGTATTATGTATTACAAATAATCTAGAGGTTGTGTAAAATATATGGGAAGATGTGTATGGTTATGTACAAATATTATGTTATTTTATACAAGAGACTTGAGCACCTGAACATCTCTGGAGGTCCTGATACCAGTACCTTTCAGAAATCTAGGAGGCATATATATATATATATATATATGAATTTTATCGATATCTATGTATGTGTGTTTAATGTACATTTGTTTGTAATACACAAGGCACCACATTTAGAATTTCCATAGTGAAAGACTCACTGCTATTTCCTGTGCATCTGTCTTTTTTTTTTCCAGGCATTGAATTCATGACCTCACACTTGCCAGGCAGGCTCAGTGCCACTGAGCTACATCTCTGGCTCAATCTGTTCTTCTCTGAATAGAAGACAACCTCCATGTTCTTAATTCCTGGTGTGTTGCTATCCATTGATAGAATTATTGAATCAATTTCTGTTGTTTGTCAGGCCACACAGTGTGGGGACAATGGGAAGTTTTGGCTAAGAGAAAGTTTCTAAGTGCTCTGGTGTTAGATGAGAAGCCAACTAGTCATAGATGGCTACATATTTGTGGTATTACATTGGTATATTATTAACCACCAAAAGGTGAAATACCAGCCAACAGCTGCGGGTGGCCAGTCTAGAAGGTTCACCTAGGATTCCAGCATCATGCCACTCACTGTCTATATAAGAATCTGTCATCTCTTAAAAAGAACCAATTCCTGAATCCAAAGTAATGGTCCAACCCATTTACTTGAGGAAGTTTTAATGAAGAATCATGCATCTATGGGTGAGTACCTAAATTCTGAATGTAAAACTTGAATTGTCTCTCAGTATGCTCACCTCCTGAACTTCTAGCTCAGGTAAGAGAACATTATCATCACTCCAGAGATCCTTGGTTCCTTGTAGTCAACTATTCCTTAAGAGATTCCCCCCCCCAACCCCGGGAAACTGAATAGAGGTCCCTAGCATAGAGCTACATCATCAGCTCCTGTTTATTTTTTATTGTGAGACAAGATCTAACTTGCTAGGTCACCCAGGCTGAATTCATTATCCTCTTGCCTCAGGCTCCCAGAGTGTTGGAATTATAGGTGTGTGCTATCATGCCTGGTTTGTCTCTTAACCTTTCACAGTGTAGATGACAGCAGTTTCGCCTGAGGTGGTAGTTTATGTAAATACACCATGCACTCCGTGTTATCTGACTTCTTTTGTCAGTACTATGTTTAAGAAATTCTTCTGTGTTGCTGAGGCAGTGATTTGTTCATTTTTACTGCTGAGTTAAAATCCATTGGTGAAAATACCACAATTTTTATTTTTTTCCTTCTAATATTGATGGATAGAAAGTCAAAAGCTGTCAATTGTTCTTACCTATTATTGATGGTTAGATAGAATCCATTATACTCATTACATGGTTTCCAGTTTTAGGATATGACAAAAAAGGTGACTGTGTGGATTCTTGCCTGTGTTTGGTGAATATTTGCTCATATTTCTGGTGTGGATAACCCAAGAATAAATTTGCTCTCACCATATACGATGATGGTCAACTTTGGTCGATGCTTGGGCCTAAAGCTCATAAGGGCAATAGTAAGAATCCTCAAAAACAACCCAATGTAGAGGTGATAAAGATAAAACTAAGAAATAATAGAAATAATAATAATAGGAAGAATTGCCGTAGGTTGAGTTGGAAGAATTTGTTGAAAGAAGACTTCCGGCTGAGAGGGATAGAAGGGGCCCCAGAAAGTGGGTTGTCCATTAACCCTGCTTCTTGAGAGTGTTTTGTTATGAAGTAAAGGTTATGAAATAAGGCAGGCTTCAGCTGGGACATAACTATAATCAATCAATAAGATTACGAGTCTAGTTGCTTAGGTAATATTGATCCAATGGCAAATCATAAGATGAGTATGAGGTGGAACAGAACTTTGGTCAACCTATAAACTTAAACAAGTATAGTCACTAGTGGAATACTGAATGGGGGTCAAACGAGGAGTAAGTCACACAGCAAGTGCACATGAGCAGACAATTACTTTCCTGAAAGGGGCGGTTCAGGAAATTTAGTCCTCCACCCCAGGGTGACTGATGTCTATTTAGGATATCACTACTCTTCAATCTAGGGAAAGTATGGGTGGATAATTCTTTGTCTTGAAGCCTGGCTGTTAGTGAGTACACCTGCAGTCACTGTTGTCTTCTACATTGACTACTTCTCTGGGCCCTGCCCTGTCTGACTGTCTACAATATTTCTGCCTAACTTAGCTATCTATAATATCAGAAGTGAGAAAAAAGGAATTAAGACACTTTTTCTCAATAAATTCTTCCTACTCTTCCTGTCTGTTATTTCTAGAAATCATTCCACAATTTTAGAGAACATGAACTCAGCATTTCAGACATCTAGCAAGTTGAGAGTTATATTTCCCTTACATTGTTCAGAGGCCCGTAGGTCATCCCCGTATCACAAATCCTACATTAAGATGAGAAGGACCTGGAATCCAACTCCAGAGGGAGAGGTGGCAACCAGAACCCGATAATGTTTAGCTGGTGAGCCACTTTTTTTTTAGAAACAAGCTGCCTGATAACAGCCTGAATTATTGGCCTCTTTTCCGCTTTTCCTTTTTCTCTGTTCTCCCTGCTGCCTTATCCATGATCTCCAATAAATGTAGCTAGTTACTACTCAAAACAAAGCAAAACAAAGCAAAATAAAACAAAAATTGCCATGTGTCAGAGGCAGGCCATGTTATCACCTTTTATCTTCCCAGTAACTCAGAGAGAGATAAGAAAGCTGATGCTGCTGAGAATGGAGCCAGACTTAAACCTTGCTCTGAAGTCTTACAAACTGCCTTCTATTCTTTCTATGCTGGTTAAAAATACTCATGAATCAAATTCCTTAAGAGAGTTCAGGATGTATCTACGCTTGTGGATTTTCCTCCTTATATTTCCCTCCCAATGTCCTTATATATATCTACGTGAAGATGAATTAGAACTCAGCATAGGTTTATTTTAATTTACTAATTTACTCAGGTTATGCCCATTATTTGAAATAAAGAATTAAACCTATGATGTGAGACCAGCAATTCTTATTCTTCCCAAACCAAAATAAGGTTTGCTTTATTTTACATCTTCCACCCAGTTTCACTCATGGACTCTAGGATGATGGACATTTAATTATCATGCCAATTTCATTACCTCTGCCTGAACTTTGAACCCCTTGGAAAATGTGCTTTATGGTATTTTGAGCTTGGAAATGAAAAGATAATTACCTAATAGAGCTTATGAGAAAAAATACAAATATTTCAGTGCTATCTGTTTAATAATCAGGTCACTGAGGAGATTTCAGGAGTCAGGCAAAACTCACACTTTCCATAATAGAGTTGATGAATAATCATTCCTTCAGGGCTACTTTCTATTAAAAGTTTCTATGATTTAACAAGTTGTGATATTCTGTACTTCTTACCCCACACTATTGTCTAATTGTTACTTGCAAATGAAACTTACATAATCAGTAGTCATATTTGAATCTTAGTATGATATGGCCCAGTTAAAGACCTATCTGATCTGGTTGCATTTGGAGAATGTCTTGTTTTGCAGATTCATTTCTAGTAACTGGCCAAAAAAAGACTTAAAGACTTGCCATGTGAAAAGCCCTATGTTAGGAAGCCTGGAAACTAGAAGATAAAGATAAGTACTACCTTCCTTTCACAAGCTTGCAATCAGTTGGGGAAGATAGGTTTGTAAATAAGCAAAGGTAATGCACAGTAAAAGAGTGCAGTAAGGATGGTGTCCTTGAGATTTCAGATCTTCTGCCATCCAGCAGCCCTTTCTGAAAGAAGATACTATACTGCCTTGCTATCTCAACTGTGATCTAGACTGGTTGTTTAGCAACTCCCATGAGTCATTGATCTGGGACATTAGTAGGGGAGGGTTTAGTTTCCCAGAAGCCAGAGAAAGCTCTCAGGGAAAAGCCTCAGTGCTGGCATTAAGATTGCTATGCACAGGGAGAGGAAGTAGGACACAGAGTGGGATACTCAGAGCCTCTGCTGAAAGGTAGTCCTAGGCTGCTGGGATGCCACCCCAGAGGCACAGCTGACTGGACCAAAGGTACATCTGACCTTGGAAGAAGCAACATCTCTGGCTTGAGAAAATGAGATTCCCTGGAAATGTGAAGAAGTGACCAGAGTCATAGAGAGGTGCCAGAGTGGATATGGAGCTGGCACCACAGAAAGACCAAGGCTAGAGTGGGTTGGATGTGGACAGACAGCTGGAGCCGTGATAAGTATGACAATTCGTGAAAAGAAGCAGGTAAATAGAAGAGAGAGGAAGAAGGAGAGAGAGTGAGAGCTGACAGTCTGGCAGCCTCGTGAGGGTCACAGCTCTTGACTTTTTGCTTAGTGGTTAGGTATGGTAGCCCAGTTGTTCATTGCTTTCTGACCTTGGATGCTGGTGAGACTGTCCAATGTCTCTTCCATGTACCTTCCCTTTACCTAAACTTAGGGCGATATTTGATGCTTGCATCCACCGATCTCTAACTAGGGTTAAAACACTATGGGCTATGGCACAAGAAGTGAACTAGAAGAAGGGAAATTTGATCGGAGCTTGGTGCATGAATGTTCTTTGCAGCAAAGCTGTGGAGAGAGTTAGGTCACAACCAACAGATCTTTATTAGGGGAATCAAGAGACATTTCTTTGTGGACATCATTGTGGAGTTGGGACAGACCAAATGGGCTGTAAATGAATGTGAAGTGGAAGACAATAGCATGAAGTTTCTCTGTTATATTTTTTATTTTATGAAAAAATAAAACAAAATTTCATAACAAAATAAGAGAATAATGATAGTCAATACAATGTTATCATTGTCTTCAAAGTAGTTACTTAGAGTGTAATACATGAACAAAAATGATTCTATTTTACAGCAAAGAAGCAAACAATTAATAGCACAAAACTTTCTTTTCAATGAACTAAGAGAAACTAGTAGTGTAAATGAAATAAATTGACATATACATTAAAATATTTTTCAAACAATTGAATGGGTAATTTGGGAATTACTTGAATTTTCACCTGCTTGTTATCTCTCTCTCTCTCTCTCTCTCTCTCTCTCTCTCTCTCTCTCTCTCTCTTCTCTCTTTCTCTTTCTCTCTGTCTGTGTGTGTGTGTATTTGAGATTCTCACATAAGAGAAATCATGCAATATTTAATATTTTGTGTATGACCTTTCATTTAACACTGTGTTCTCAAGGTACCTCTATTTACCTATAAATATTTCAAGTTTATCATTCTTTCTGGCAGAGTAGTAGTATTCCATTGTGTGTAAATACATTTTCCATATCCATTCATCTGCTGATGGACATATATGCAATTTCTAAGATCTAGATTTTATAAATTCTATGCCTGTAAATATGGGTGTGCAGGTATCTCTATCATATGTTGATTTTTTAACTTTTAGGATGGTATCTAGAAGAACAATAGCTAAGTCAAATGGAAATTCTATTTTTAGTCTTTGGAAGAATCTCCACCCTGATTTCCATAGAGGTTGTAGTAATTTAGATGCCTACTAACAATGTAGAAGTGTTCCTTTATCTCCACAATCTCCCCAGAATTTGTTATCATTAGATTTTTTTCATGATATCCATTCTTTATGGAGTAAAATGGTATCTAAGTGTACTTGTAACTTGCATTTTTTAAATGGTTGACAATATTGAATATTTTTTTCATGTACTTTTGGGCCATTTTTAGTTCTTCAGAGTAGTGTCTATTCACTTTGGCTGTACATGTTTTGACTGTGTCTTTTATTTGGGGAAGTCTATTTTTTTTAGTTCTTTATGTATTCCAGATGTTAGTCCTCTGAGAACTGGTTAGCAAATTTTTTCCCAATCGCTAGGTTGACTTTTCACTCTGTTAGTTGTTTTGTTTTCTGTGTAACAACTCTAATTGGAAATGATCCTGTTTGTTAATTATTAGTATTATTTCTTATGACATTGAGTTTCTGTTTAAAAAATCCTTGCCTATGCCTATCTCCAAATGTTATACCTATTTTATATTCCAGAAGATTAAGTATCTCTATTGTAACAGTTAGATCTTTGATCCAGTTTGATTTTCTCTTACATGGTGAGATACGAGGCTAAACTCAATCTTCTGCTTCTAGATACTCAATTTTTCCAGCATCATTTATTAAACAGGCTGTCTAGTGTATGTTTTTGCATCAATTCAGAGTGAGTCTGGCATTGTTTCTGCTTTTATTCTATTCTGTTGATACCCATACCCATTCTTCTGCTAATACCATGTAGTTTTAATCATTAGTGCTTTATAGTATAACTTCAGTGTGATACTGTTTGCTTTGCTTTTGTTACCCAGAGTTGCTTTTGCTAATCTAGATTCTTCTTGTTCCATACAAATTTTAGGATTGTTTTCTCTAGATCTGTGATAAATTTAATTGATATTTTAATTGGAATTGCATTAAATCTGTATATCAGATTTAGTATTTTTGGAAGTATAGCCATTTTGATTGTATTGGTCCTCTTATCCAAGAAGGAGGTATGTTTCCATTTTCTATGTCCTCTTTGATTTCCTTCTTCAGAATAATATCATTTTCATTGTAGAAGTGTTTTGCTTCCTTGATGAGGTTGATTCCTGAGTATTTATTTTTCTTGATATTATTGTAAATGGTATTGTTTTCCTAATTTCTTTTTCAATGAAATAATTATTAGTGTATAAGAATGCTAGGGTTTGTGAGTTTATTTTTTGTCTTGCCACATTGTGGAATCTAGAAGTCTTTTGATGGAGTTTTGAGGGTCTTGGAAGTAAAGGCTCATGACATCTGCCAGTAATGATACTTTGACTTCATCCTTTCCTATATGCATCCTATTCCTTTCTTTCTGTTATTTGGTTGCTCTGGCTAATGTTTTGAGTACTGTGTTGAAAAGGAGTGTGATAATGAGAATTCTTGTCTTGTTCCTGATTTTAGAGGGAAAGATTTCTGGTTTTCCTCATTTAATATGATGCTGACCGTAGGTTGGTCATAAATGCTTTTTATTTTGTTAAGATAAGGTCCATTACCTATTTTTTCAGGGTTTTTACCATGAATGTGTGTTAGATATGGAAAGATTTTTTTGTGTCTATTGAAATAATAATATATTTTTGTCCTTGCTTCTGTTTATATGATGAAATACATTTATTGATTTCCATATGTTAAACTATCCTTCCATCCCTGGGATGAAGCCCACTTATTTGTGGTGCACGATATTTTCAATGGCTTGTTTCATTCTGTTTGCCAGTATTTTATTAAATACTTTTTCTTCTATGTTCATTAGAGACGCTGGCTGATAGTGCTTTTTGGGGTGGATCCTTGCCTGGTTTAGGAATCAGGATAATGTTAACTTTTGAGAATGATTTAAAAAGTATTCCTTATGGCTCGTTTCACTGTAAGATTTCAGGAGGATTGGTATTGAATTTTCCCTGAAGTTCTTGTAGAATTTTGCTGTGAATTGGATTTTTCTTAGTTGTTTTTTAAATAGTGCTTCAATTTTGTTGACTTTTATTGAATTATTCAAGATATTTGAGTCTTCTTAGTTCAGTTTTGGTAATTCATATGTATCTAGGAATCTCTGCATTTCTTCAGAGTTCTCCAAAGTTTTGCATATATATTTGAGAAGTAGTTGTTAATAATTTTCTATATTTTGGTGGTGTTCCTTGTGATTTCAC
This sequence comes from Cavia porcellus, assembly GCF_034190915.1. Taxonomy (NCBI): domain Eukaryota; kingdom Metazoa; phylum Chordata; class Mammalia; order Rodentia; family Caviidae; genus Cavia; species Cavia porcellus. The sequence goes on from NW_026947485.1 coordinate 93,319,259, forward strand.
ATTCTTTCCTTCTAATCGCACTCATTGTGGCTTCCCTTTTCTTTTCTTTTTCTTTTGGTAAGATTGGCTAAGGATTTGTCTATTTGTATATTCTTTCAAAGAACCAGCACTTCAATTCATTCATTCTTTTTATTGTTTTTTCAGTCTCCCATTTCATTGATTTTAGCTCTGATCCTTATGATTTTCTTCCTTATTCAAACTCTGGATTTGGATTGTTCATGTTTTTGTTGGATATTGCAATGATTCATTAGGTTATTTATTTGGATTTGTTCTGTTTTTCTGATGTGAATATTACTAACAAAGTTAATAAAATGTCTGTAACTAGGCCAAATACAATTACTTTCTGTTGCTTGAATTTTAAAAAGTACTACCCAAATATGATTAACTACTACTATTTGTACCAACCAAAAATTATTACAATAATCAACAAATTTATTTCTTAAAATGAAAGTAAATTTATTTATATTCATGAATTTCTTTAAAATATTTCATATTTAAAGGTGGCTGATTTGTGCAGACTGCGCAAAATGTCATAACACATTTGACTTTTACTGTGGCACAGCAGCACCCATTTTTTCAGATAATTTTCAATAACATTCCCTAAAATTTGCCTAGTTTTTCTTGCTAATTTAAGCAAGCTTTTATAAGGTGAATGTTTTTTGAGTAATTTGTGCCTGCTGCATTTCTTCACAGGTTAATAGTTTATCAATAATTACTCCTTTAAATTTTGACATGGAAATGTTACAAATACCTCACTGCTGGTGTATATAATATGTATTTACAATTAATGTAATACAAATTGGCTGCATTACAAATTTGCATATCAATTTAATGTTTTTCTAAAGGAATTATAATATGATAATACTTATGCTATGCTAAATCAATGCCTTCCTTTTTATTACTGTAATCAGAGCTCCCCTGAGAAGTGGTACAAGCCACCAATGGGACAGTCATGCATATGCCACTTGATAGTTCAAGCTGCTGAGTGGGACAGAGAATTCAAGTCAGAGGAGCCTGCCAGAAGGACATGTTATAAGGCCCTGGCATGAACGTGTTAATTTCCACAAGTTTCATAGTTTCTGTGGTATCCTTTGCTATTGATTCCTAGTTTAACTGCAGTGTAACCTGATAATATGCATGATAAAATTCTGATTCTTTTTCAGTTATTTAAGTATGATTTATTAGTGAGCATATTGTCTATTTTGGAGAAAGTTCTGTGTTGCCAAAAAAGATATGTATCCTGTTTTTGTTTCTGGGTAGAACACTGTATTTGGTGGTACCTCAGTTCATGAATGGTTTTGCTTGTGACAATTTGGTTCACAAGCACGGGGATTTGGCAAAATTTTGGTTTTGCTTGTAAACTCTGCATTGGTTGATGAATACATCCATGACAATTTATTTTGGCATGAACATAAATGTGGTCATTTTCCTTAGAATCATGGAATGAATTGTTAGTGAATTGAGGTACTATTGTATATCTAGTAGGCCCATTTGTTCAAAGGTTTGGCTTAATTCTGGTATGTCTGCTAATTTTTTTAGTTGACCTATTTGTGATAGTGTAATATTAAGGCCCCCCATTATAATTGTATTGATGCTTGTCATTTGTTGTTTATTTTATGATGTTGGGTATATTGTGGCTTGGTACGAATATATTTATAATTGTTATTTTTTTCTTTCAAATGGTTCTGTTAATTAATATATAACGTCCTTTGCCTGCTGATCAGCTTTGACTTGAAGTCTACTTTGTCTGATAATAGTATAGCTACACCTGCTTATTTTTCAGATCCTGTTACACATTAGCACATTGTTTTCCATTTCTTGATTTTTGGTTTATTAATTTCTTTTAGTTTAGTGTTAAATATGTTTCTTGTATACAGCATCCTATTGGATTTTTTGATCCATTCTGCTGATCTATGTCATTTGACTGACAAATTGAGACCATTTACATAACATAATTGATATCCATTGATTTATTCCTGTTATTTTCTTGATGATGTTTTGGTTTCTTTCCCCACTATTTAATTGCTAGCTCTATCTGATGCATTAATTTTTATTGGGCTTTTTGGCCTGGTTAGTTTCCTGGTCTCTTCCTAGATTATTCTTAAGAATTTTTTTGAAGTGTTGGTTTGGTTGTTATAAATTTCATCAGGTTCTTTTTGTCTTGGAAACATCTTATTTCTCCATTAACTTTGAAAGGTAATTTTGCAGGATATAACAGTTTGGATTAGAAGTTGTTTTCCATTACAGCTTGAAACAATTCATTCCAATCTATCCTTGTCTTTAAAGTTGGTGTTATGAAGTGTGTTGTGATTCTGATGAGTTTTCCTTTAGAGGTAATTTGTGGCTTTTCTCTAGCAGCCTTAAATTAAATTTCTGTTTTTGGGTTGGATTTCTGATATTTTAATTATTATGTAGTGTGGAGTGTTTTTAATTTTCTTCTTAGGGCTATTCAGGGTTTTATATGCCTCACTTATCTGTATATTAAATTTTTTTCCATATTTGTGAAATTTTCTGCTATTACTTCTGTTAATGGACTTTCTATGGGCCTTGTGCTGTCTTCTGATTTTTTAAATAATTCCCTTTACTGTTATATCAGTCTTCTCTGAGTCATATAGCAAGTGTTAGATCCAGTTTTCAAGTTCTCTTGTTATTTTTAAGGCATCTCTCATTAATTGATATTTAATTATAGCTCTGTCCTCTATATCTGACATTATCTTCACATTGGTCATATCTGCTATGCTTACTTTCATATTTTGGATATCCTATGTTTCTATTTGTAACATAGTTCTTTTATGGACTCCAATTCTTGTCTATGTGGGCATTGGTACATGGTTCATGATTTCCTACCCCTCAGTTCCCTGATGTGGTTTTGGGGGAGTTGGGAGTTTTGGAAGGCATTTTGTTTCCTTGTATTTTCTTGTTTCTATTTTGTTTGTTTGTTTTTTGGACTGGGGTTTCTGGTTCTTTTTGGCCCATTTCCTGATTCTGTTGGACTGAGCCACAATATTGTATATGACTCCCCGGGAAATTCAGATATTGGCCTACAGAGAAGACCAATTGATAGCAACAACTATGTCATCTTGGCTGTAGTAGTAAAGTCAGTGACAACAATGTTGTCAAATATCAACTGGATACTGAGAAAACCTAAGAATCACTGCCAGGAAAAAAAGATCTATGATTTTAATGAAGACACTTGGGCCATCCAGATATTGACCTGTAGTAATTCACTAATTTCTGCTAGATGTAGGTAATGGTGCAGAAGCCCAAGCATGCAACTGGACTAAATACCATCTCCTTCTGGTCCGCTCCCTGTAAAGATTATTCCCACTAAAGTAGTATACAGGCCCCATGATCCTCCTACCATGTGGATCTCAGGAATTCCATGTTTAGTTCTTACTCTCTGCCAAGCCCGTCTCCCAAGTCTATTTCTTACTCCCTCTCTGTGGTAGGGTAATACTTCAGTCCTGGAGAAAAGCTGTTCTCCTGTCTGTTGGTATCATCCTTAGTCGTCAGTCTTTTCACTGTTGCCTCTGCTATGTGCTATGGGACACACATGGCACTGGTGTCTATGGTGGGGGCAGAAGCAGGCCTCATTTCTCTCCCTGAGGGCCTGTAACATCGTATTGTGGAGGCAGTGCAGGGATCTCTCCTTCCCTTCAGGTTCACGAGGCCCTGATATCTGCAACAGGGATAGGACACAAAGCTGTGTCAGTAAAGCTAAAAGTGCACTAGAGACCACAGGAAATTGGAGAATCCAGGAACACAGAATGTCTGAGGAAAGCTACAGGGAATGAACAAAGCCATTCTCTTCCACCTTGAAGTTTCAAGTATGGGTCTCTGGTAGACAGATGTTGTTAAAAGATGTAATTAAGGACAGTTTTTAGAGACATAACATGATAAGGGAGATGCACTTTTAAATTTTAGATGTGGATTTTTGATAATCAACTGATAGTTTATTAGTTGCAAACAATGTCAGGGATGTTGATTTTAATCAGTGGGATAGATACACTGACCATTGCAAGAAGCATCTCACATTCACATTTAAGCAGAAATCTTAAATACAAGAAAAAGTGAGGCTCTCAAATCTTTTTTGTATTTGCAATTTTATTAGAAATATCCATTGGTACTTCACTGTCTTATGATTTAGGTCTCTTGTGGTTCCTTGCTTGCTGTTTTTATAATTTTACACTCAGTTTTTTTTTTTTTTTTTGCAACAGGTCAGTAAGGACAGAATAGATCCTCATGGGGAAGGGCTGAAGTTAGGAACTTTATCCACAAGGAGCTTCTCCCTACTTGGTATGGGCTTTTGAAACTATCTGAGTGCTTAATTTGTTCTCCTAAATCATTATGGGGCACTGGAATAATCAGGAAAAAAGTCTCTGTTTTGTAAAGACGAGGAAATAATTTGTTTTCAATAGGCCATAATCTAAGGGCATTAGGTAAGGTTTTTTTTTTTTTTTTTTTTGTCTTTTTCCTTTTTTTTATCGGTACCAGGGATCGAACTCACGACTGCCTGCTTGCAAGGCAGGTGCTTACGCCGCTGAGCTAAACCCCCAGCCCCTATTAGGTAAGTTTTTAAAGTAAAGAAACCTGTCTTAGTTACTTCTTTCATTGCTGGGGCAAAACTCCTAACACTCAATGCTAGAGAGGTTTATTTTAGTTCACATTTTCAGTCCATAGTTGATTGGATCCAAGGCAAGACAGCACAGCATAGAGGCATTACAGAGAACTGCTTTACAGTATGGTGAACAGGAAGCAAAGACAGAGAAAAGAGGACCTTAGGAGGGAGCCAAACCCTTCCAGGCTATATTCCCAGTGACCTGCCTCTTCTAACCAGACCCCACCTCCTAACAGAAAATCAGCTATAAGCCTCCATAATTCAACCACTTTCCAAAAATTCCATCTATGAATGCATGAGGCTCTTGAGCGCCATCTAGATACAAATCGTGACATTCATCCCTCACTCCACAAAAGACTCAGGTACATCCCTTTATGACAAACGCATTTAGTCTGTTTTTAAAAGTCCTATCAGTTTCAGGATTGCTGAAAAGTCTAGTCACAAGTCTCCTCTGACACTTAAGTCAAACTGTGAGCAGTGAGCGCCTGTAAAAATCAATAAGAAAGTTAAACACTGATGGCATACAATGGCACAGGATAAATACTACAATTCTGAAAGAGAAAAATAGGAGAATAGAAAACATGGGAACAAAGTAAGACTGAAACCCAGCAGGGAAAACAATAAATGTTGTAGTTCCACATCCAGTGGGGCAAGATGAGGTAAAGAGAAAAAAACTCGAAAGGACTTGGCAACCTGCCCTGTGGCACTCGTGGTAGTAGTAGCCAGCTCTCTCTTGGGCTGCTTTGCTCACTCCCTGTAGCTTTCCTCAGACATTCCATGTTTCTGGATTCTCCAATTTCCTGTGGTTGCTACTGCACTTCTAGCTTTACTCTCACAGCTTTGTGCATTTCCTTTTCAGGGACACACTGCCTTGGACCTTTTCCAGAAATCTGAGTTTAAGCAGTTTTCATACACGTAAAGCCAGAACCATGTAGTCGATCCTGATGTCAAGCCAGAACCATGTAGTTGATCGTGATGTCTGCTGATAGCTAGGGTAGTTTTCAGGCCCTTTTGCATCAAGACTGTAGAGATTACTAAGTACCTGAACAGCTGGGTATGTTGAACTTAGTCCTTGGAAATCAATTCCTTAGATTATCTTTCTCCAGCAGAGTGCTTTGGGGCTCTCTTATCAAAGTAAATTTTTTCACTTTTGCAGGCTGAAGGGTAGTCTCTTGCTGTTTCCTGATATGCCCTAAAGCAATTTTTCTGATTGTCCCATTTCAAAGTACTTTGCTGCTTTTTAATGTGAATCTTTTCAACAATCAAGTTCTCCTTTGCTTCATCTTTTCAAGCCTTTTCTTCATGGCAAAAAAAAGGAACACTTTCAAAATAATTTAATTTACTTTTAATTTTCAGCATAAACCTGACAGAAAGCCTCCAATAATCTCCATGCAACAGCCCTAATGTTGGGGTGCCTGGAAATTTCCTCCACCACGCAGATTTGTCCAGTACCTTTAAACTCACTCTCCTACAAAGTTTCTGGACATGAACAAAATGTAGAAAGATATTCTGCCAAGTATAACATACATGGCTGGAGTTCAAATGCTAATGAAGTTCTTGTTCCCAAGAAAAATCTCCTAATCCTGGTCTTTTTCATCTGTTTTTAAAATCAGCATTCTGTTTTCTGAGGCCCAACAAAAATCTCCCATAAAATTCAGCTCATAGCATTCTAGAGCTGTTTCTCCAGTCAGCATTCCCAAGCCTTTTCAAATTTCTCCCATGAACTAATTGCTTCTGAAGCACAAGTCAGGTAACACCAGAGCAATGATCTCACTTCTCTGATACCAGAATTTGTGTTAGTTACTTTCCTCATCACTGGGAAAAAATACTAGACACCTACAACTTAAAGGGGAAAGGTTCATTTTGGCTCACAATTTATAGGATTTTGGTCCAAAGTTTTTTGGCTCCAAGACTAAGTGCCATGGTAGAGGGAAAAAATTTATTCGAGTTGGATGGGAAAGGGAGAGAGGGAGAGAAAGAAAGAAAAAGAGAGGAAGATGAGGAGGAGGGAGTGCAGAGGGAGGTAATCCTTCCAGGCTATGTGCCAATGAATTACCTCTTCTGATCAGAGCCTCACTTCTGAACAGCAAGACATCTATAAGCCCACAAATTCAATCACTTCCCAAAAGGCCCAACTATGAGCACATAAGCTTCTTGGATGACATCTAAATATAAATAATAGCAAGTCCTAAGAATTAAGCCTTGTTTTTAGCTGTGAGTTTTTCCACTGATCAGCCTGCCTGATTTGGGAAAGACATGCTTTCTGTGCCTCACACAAACAAAAGCGATGAACCAGTGTGCTTTCTAGCTATCAGGTATGATAGTTTTACAATTCTGATGTTTTACTTAGCCATAAAAATTTCATCTAGGAGAAGCTGAGTGCTGAGTAATGGCTGTTTTATCTACATACCAGAAAGAGAACAAAAGCATAATATGGAAAGATATGGCCCATGTGCTCCTTAGTGAGGTACAGCAAAATTATGTCTATGTCTGTATACCTAGAAATAAATACATTCCCTGGCCAAGGAGCTAATGGGGCTGACATAAGTTCTCACAATCGTGCACATGAAGAGCATTTTCTTTATTCCTGAGGACATAGAAAGGTATTCATTATGGCATAGTGATGAAAGAAATATTATTATTGTGAAATCCATTAAGAGAGCACATTTTCGATGTGCTTATAAGGCTATCATTTAATTGCTCAGAGTCAGATGTTGTATTGAAAACAGTCAATTAGGATATTGCCTCCTCTGTGTTTTTTTGCTCATTATGAAGCTCCTTAATGGTCGTACCTTCCCTGAGGAAAGTCTCAAATGTGGTCATCACTAATCTAATTTATAAAGGTAACACGAAGTAGTTAAGAACAAAAGCGTAGGTCGTGGGTATGATTGACCCAGTAATACCACATTTTTATGAAGTTTATGAATTCTTTGTTGTTGGGGTTACACATAATTTGGAAGTTTGTTTCTCACCAAGACCAGGAATTTAAGAAAACAGAAATCAGAAAAGGAGATTATAATGAGACACATACACTTTTCAAAGCTCCTGTTTGCAATCAGCCTTCATAGAGCTCTTTGTGGTGACTGAATGAAACAGGGATGCTAAAGATAGAGAGCATTTAGTCTGTGATGAGCCTGCACTTAGTCTACACTCTGAGCAGCAGAAGTCAGACAGTTCAGTGCTCCTGACAGGTATCAGGAAATGTAGAAGGGAGCACTGGGTGTACACTGAAATGATACGGATGACATTCATCCATTCCTTCTATTACAGTTTGGATGCCTCAAAGTCTGACATGTTTAGAAGATGACTGGATCATGAGTGAACTACACTCATCCATAATCTATCCATCGGATAGGTTCATAGTTGACATGCTGTTAGGAAGGAAAGCCCGGTTGGATGAAGCAGATCACTGGAGTGGGCACTGATAGGAAAGGTTACGTATTTCTCCCCACAACACATTGTGAACAGCTTTTCCTTTGACCAGTCTCTTTCATCATGCCAGTTCTGCATTTCAGCTGCTAACTGTGGACTGACTCTCCAGAAACAATGAGCCAAAATAAACCTAAACTTCTTTAAGTCATGGGTATCAGGTGTTGCATTTTGTCTTAGCAACAAGAAAAGTGACTAAGACACATCCATTCATTAATTTATACTCATTCCTTATTCATTGAGCCAATAGAATGGATTCAATTTGAAAATATTGGGTTTGAGGCATATTGAGTTGGATTCATTTTGAGACATCCAATGATTGGCTGTTAGCAGGTTACACTGTGTTCTCAAAGAAAGAAAACTAGAAGCTGTATGTAGCTGTACAATAGCTACCACTCTTTGGTAAGGGCATGTTCTGCAGAACAACGGAGCATCAGAGCATCTCCAAAGTTTGCTCTGGACCAGGTCACATTATTATGATTTCTCAGAAAAGGAAGCTGAGTTACATAGAATTTAGATAGTTTGTTTCAAATCACATGATGGGAAGGCAAACTTATGTGTGTTTTTAAAAAACTTTTTGTAAATTATATTGTAGAAGAGTTCATTCATGGAAGTAGAGAATAGAATATAAAGAACCACAATGGTCAGCTATAGTCAGGAATAATCTTATTTTGTCTGTATCTACTACTGGGTTATTTTAAAAACCAACACCAATTTAAGTGTCATCTGTAAAAGGCTTTAAATAATATATCCGTAATACATTTATCATACTTCCCCAAATTGATAGTAATTCCTTACCAGCAAATCTAGTGTGAGCATTCCTCATTGCTTCACACTTTCTTAACATCTGCATTCAAGTCAGGGTCTAACAAGGTCCATGTAGTGCAATGATTTTACGTGTCTTGTGATCTTTAAATTTTCTCTGTCCGTGTTAGGCATCTTTCCACCATTGTGAGACAATGCCTGAGATAGTAAACTTAAAAGGTTTATTTTGGCTTTTTATATCAAAAGTCTCAGGGCATGGTTGGTTGGTGCTGTTGCTTTGTACCTGGGGCACACAATATGTCTTGGTGGAAGAGCATAGTGTCAAAGGCTTCTTCACCTCATGGCATCTAGGAAGCAAAAGTGAAGCAGGAGGGTTATGAGGTCCCAATATCCTCTTCAAATGCATTTTCCTAATGACCTGACTTCCTTTCACTAGGCACCATCTCCTAAGGTTCCATAACTTCTCAATACTAGGCCCCCTCCAGACCTGGAGGTAAGCCATCAGTGCAAAATTCATATTATAATAGATTTGTTGAAGGAACACATAGGAATTAAAACTATATTTCAGAATTACACAACATTTATCTATTCAACTTGTAGTGACAATGTTATCAACGGTTTCACGGGTAGAAACCTTGCATGAGAAAGATGCACCACCAGTCAAGGGCCTTAATGGCAATGGATGAGGCAGTGGGACCTAAGACCATCATAAAGCAGGCAAAGCCTGGTTATATTTTTCAAGAATCAAGGGGGCATATTGTTTTGGGGGAGTATAAAAACATATGAGGTTTAGTTCATTCAGAGGCCAAACTGGGTAAACTGAGGCTGACTTTACCACCCTTAAATTCATACTGAAGAGATGCGTTTACTCACCCCTGTGACCAGAGTCTCAGATGCTGCTGCCAAGATCCACCTTGTTCTTCTGGATAGCACTTGCCACAGGCAGGAAAGAATGAAAGAGAATTCAGTCCAAATTACTGGATATTTCAAATGATGTTGTACTAATAATATGAGGCTCATGGAAACTCATGAATTTGGCACCAATTTTCCATTTTTGGCCCGCAAAAAGGTCAAATTTCATATTTAGTTTATTTCTAAGAACATACATATTCATTAAATATTTCTAGGTATAGGAAACAATTTAAACTAGAATAGCTATATTTACCAAGAATAGGTTAGCTATTTTGCCTAAAGTCATACAACAAAACATACAAATTGCTTTTGTCTTCTTTGTTCATGGGTTCCACTGTCTTGAATTCAACCAATCTATTTGAAGTTAAACAAATAAACAGTGTCTATACTAAATGTTAGATATTCCTTGTTATTACTTCCTAAGCAATATGTTATGAGAACAATTTAAATGGTATTAAGTACTATATTATAACTCATGTAGAGGTGACTTAAAGTATATGGAATGACAAGCATAGGTTTTAAACAAATAATATAGCATTTTATATATGGTATTTGAACATCAATGGATCTTGGTATTCTTGAAGGCTCCTGGAAAAATCTCTCATAGATATTGAAGGGCAGCTGTAATCACATTTAGTGCTCAACAGTTCTGGTCACCAAAACACATGAATTTTTCCCACACCAACCCATTCTCTGACATGAGGTATGTGTCCTACAATTCAACTGAATTCTGACACTGCTACCTAAAGAGAGCCTCCATCTCACAGGAGAGGCTCAGCACCACAAGACTATCCCCTCACTACAGATGATAATCCCAAATCCAGGTTGCCCTCTGCACTTCTGACTTGGCTCATAATCTGTTGGGTTAGATTATTTGTTAGGGTGGTTTTCAGAATTTAGAGGCACCTTACTTAGGTTTTGCTATTAACTATAAAATGATAAAATTCAGGAATATCCAAATTGTGAGACACATGGCGCAAGCTATGAGAGGGGTGCAGAGCTTCCGTGTGTTCTTGTGGTGGGAAGTACCTCCCTAGCACCTCCTTTGTTCAGTAACCCAGTAGCCCTCCAAGCCATGTAGTTCAGGGACCTTTATGGAGGCCTCATCACATACACATGATTAATAACTCAACCTCCAGCATCTTTCTCCTTTTTGGAGAATGGGATTGAGTAGGGCTTAAAGTTCCAAGTTGAATCATGGCTTAGTCTTTCTAGTGACCAGCCCTGTCTCCCAAGTGTTTTCTTGTTAGCACAAAAGATGTTCCTGTTGCTCAGGAAGTTATAGGGATTAGGAGCTCTGTGTCAAGAACTAGGGTCAATGACAAAATATTTTAGCAAGAGTCTTCTAGCATTTTAGTTGCTAAGAAAATTACAGGGGCTTTATAAGCTGGGTGCTAGGAACTGGGGATGAATGCCAAAAGACACATTTCTTATTCTAAATCACAATATTGCATCTAGTATGTGGTGATTAACTAATTAATTGTACACTTGAATGGGAAATACCAGGCTGAATTGAGTAAGTATGGTTCTGGACATGGAAGACCCACATTAAGGAGGATTATTGTCAGAAGAGAGTAAAAGGAGACTGAGAAAAGGATTTCAGCTTCCTTGGAAGAGCTTTGAAGTAGCTGGTTTTCCTTGGAGAAGTTTCAGTTGTTCTCTTTGGAGAAGCTCCAGTCCTTGGCTTAGGTGTCATCTCCTGGCTTTCAGTACAGATTTTTCAGATTCTAGGGTCTACCAGTCAGTTTAGAATACTTGTATGTTCTGTGTGACCACAGTAGAAAGTCAATATTAGATACTGATTCTTATTTCATGACCATTAATGTCAGTGTAACCACTTAGAGAAAATACTGGAGACTCCCAATAAAACAACTTGACCAGACAAACACTTTTGTATAAAAGGCTTTTGGCCCCTACATGGTGTTATGGAACAAAATGGAAGAGCCACAGAGTGGCTCTGGGGGGGCAACAAGGGTTTTTCAGCTCTCTGGTCTTGGACAGACAACAACAGACTTATCTTCTTTTCATAAGTCACTGTCAGTATTAAAGTGCATGAAAACAGCAGGAAGTGAGTACATGGGACAGAGCAGCTTCACAGTCACTTCCCGCCTCATTTCTCCATTTTCAGAAACTAAGTTTTATGTTTTTCTTAAGCTCTGAGGCTCACTATGTTCTCTATACCAGTAGTGTCTTAAATATGTTATTCATGGAGAAATACAGTTTAAATCAGAATTTTCAATTAATGGAACTCTACTGTAAAGGAAATAATTTAAGTCAAATTCCTTCAACAGATGATGGTAATAAAGAGCATTTTTAAAAGATCCTTTGAATAAACGAGATTCTTGGAAGATAATGGAAGCATGCTAAGTATATTATTCATAGACTTTTCTCAAGACATGATTTAAAAATTTTGGAGTGATATTAATGCTGAGGCTTGAAACTGTGCATGAAGGTAAGAGGTGGTTGGTGTAGGACGGAGCCTACTTGCATATCAAAATGTATTCATGTCATAACCAATTCTTGCAAGTAGGATGAGGAAACCATTCAGCCTTTTGGTTGTATTATTTTTTTTTCTCCCCAGGCTCTAGGATTTCCAGTGGTGATTTTCTTTTTCTATAGACTCATCTAGTCTCTGGCTTATGTCTGTAAGTAGGATCATTACTCTGCCTCCATCTCTTCCTTTTTAACCTGTCACACACAATAATGTCAGAAAGCCTTTGTATATTAGGTTCTGATCATATCACTCCTTGATCACATAGCTCACTAGTGCCCACACAATAAGCCCTGAAGCCTGAATGTCCAAATTAAGGGCTCTCATCTCTCCCAGGATAGTGATGTGGTTGAAGTGCCCAATGGAAAGAGCCAGGCTGCCTGAGTAAATTCATAGAAGAGCTTACAACTGTGGCTGCCGTGCAGGAAAGGCACAAGAAGATGCAGCTGGGATGATTATCTGGCTCTGGGCTGTCTTCCAGTCTCATTTCTATCTATGGTCCCTTCCATACAATCTATCATTGTCTCTATTAACACTCCTGGTGTTCTGTATTCATTATTTCATGACAACTCACAGAGCTAGGTTCTTTTATTAGCCTCATTTATAGGGAGCCCTGAGACTTATTCCATATTGGAATGATTTTAAAAGTAGTAGTGTATTCTGATATAATTGATTTGGTTAGGATATGAGCATTGGTTTTCATTTTTTTAATCTCCTGTGGTGATGCTACCAGGCAAACAGGGTGGTCTAATGAGCTGGATGACTTACCCAGATTCTCCCAGGTCATAACTGGTAATGCAGACAGGATGACTTTCAGAACCTGCATTTCTCTCCTGGCTGGGCTATCAGTTCTATCCATGCAATGCTTATTTCTCTGTCTGGTGTCTTTGCAGACACTGTTCCTCCTGCTCCGTGGAAACTATTTTATCACATCACTCCATGAACACTTTTCTTGTCTTTAATTCTCAGTTCACAAATTGCCTACTTTCTGGATCTCAATAGACATCCCTAATCCTGAGATGCTGCTTTTTGTTCTTTATGGGCACATATAAAATTGTTCTGTAATCTGTGGTAGTCTGAGCCCTGCTCATTCCGTGAGCTCTTGAAGGACCAAATGTCTCACATTATGGGGGTTCCAGCATGATGACTGACATATAGTAGATGTTAAGAAAAGTTCAGTGACAGCCTTAATGACTGATTGATTAAGTTTAAATCCATTTCTGCCCATGGAGAAATTGGATGCCTATCCAGAATAGCTAGTTTCTTTCTTTAGGTAATTAATGTTTCCTTTTCCTTGTAAGTTTTGAAGACCTATTTTAGATCACGTCAGATGCCTTTTCCCCCACTTGAATTATTTTCAAGGTCAGATCCTGAAATGAGCCTTTTGGAACTGGGTCAAAGGCTACACTTTTCTTTTGGGTCCTTAGAGATAGGGTACAGAATACAAATGCAGTTTCTTATCGTGCCACTCAAAAAAAAGTTTAAGTGTTTTCCTGTCTTCAGAATTTCAGAACCTCTGAGAGGACTATTGTGCTTATAAAGAAGAGCACAACTTTGGGCAAAGGAAAGACTGGATTTTCAGCCATTAGAACTGAAGCATATTAGCAGGTAATTTCTGGAACCACTTAATATTGTCACCCCTGTGTGCAGGGCATTCAGCTCTATCCTGCGGTTCTTCAGTCATGGAGACTTGCTGACTTTGGGATCCTTTTTTGGAAAACCTTATTGAATATTCTATACATCTCAAATTAAATCCTTGAAATCAAAGGAATAGTTTTCTTTAAATTAAAAGATTTATTATGATGAACTTTGTTATTTTTTAAGGAGGAGTAATTGAAACAGAACAAGAAACAATGATTATTATTTACTGACTCTGAAAGACAAATTGCTGTGTTTTCAAGTTTTATTGAAAATAGTTGAATCTTTGTTCCAGAAAGTATTAGAGATTATGGGTTTGACATAATGAGGAATATTTTCTTATTGTGCTGAATATTCACTTTATAAAATTACCATGAACTATGAATAAACATGAACAGGGATGTTAGATGGTTATCTCCTTGAATCCTGAAAGTTTGTTTGCAGAAAGTTGGTTATTATAACAGCTTTAATATTCCCTAATTCTCCTAATAATAAAAGGATGTTGAGGAGTGGCTTGAGACAAGTTTTAAGTAAATGATCTGTTTTTAAGATTTTAATGAATAATTTTGTTGTGCTTCAAGTTTTAAAACTTAATATGGTTTTCCAGTGCCACTATAATTTTTTTATTTGTAAAAAAATATCTTTTTTACAAAGCATATTGCAGGGGCACATACAACTTGTATTGATAGGCTTCCTCAGACAATACCATTAAAAATCTCTAATAGGTATAGGAAAGACTAAATTTTGGGTACCTATTTATCTCCAAACTGTCCCTGGGCCCATTTCCAGCTAAATGACTAAGGTTTGGGTAGACTCATTTGATTTGAAAGATTGTCTAGGATGTATTTTCTATCAAAATTTCTTTTAGGAGGTTTGATAATCATTTCTAAGTGGGCAGACATAACTAATGAACATGTTCCTCTTGAGCTCTGGTAAATTGGTGTCTTACCAGTAGTAGACAGGAATGATTTGATTTTATTTCATGGCTGAAGTATATTGGGTCCTTGAATTCCCCTCAAACCTTAGGGATACTCAGGAGGAATAATTTCTACTGGCAGATGTGCTCCCCACATGCCAAAAACAGTAATCCAAAGGGTAGATTTTAACCCAGAACAACTCTCTTCTCTGTGAAGTGGCCAGTGTGTTTGCAGGTTTCTGTAATGGGAAGATACAGTAACAATAGGGAGAAAGTAGGCTCTTTCTTTTGAGGATTACTCTATCTTTTTTAACTCTGGGATTTAGGCATATAACCTGTCGGGACTGTAACTTCTTTTCAATTTCAATGAGAGACATAAATTTGTAAGGCTATATTAGGTTCAAAATGAATCATTTTTCTTCAATAGTTTAAAAATACCATGGTTTACTTTTGCAAAAATTATATGACCTAACTATATCTAAAAATCATGCAATACAAAAGCTACAAAAATGAAAGTTGATGAATCACACAAAAAATCTCACTACCCAGAAAAATAACTAACTTTCATTAATATCTGATGGATACCACTCCACATTTCTCCTTATGTACAAAAAAAAAATGAATGACAGGAGGACAAAAGTGGTTGGTGGAATATGTGACTAAGATATGTTACCTTTGTTTTTTGTTAAAAAGACTATTAAATTTCATGTTGCTTAAATTTACCTAAAAAATTGAAATAGGATGCAAGAGATTATTGGAATTCAGAAAAATGTTCAGACTCTGAGAGCTCTCTAAGGTGCCCTGCAGTGTTTTGTCTAAAGCCAGAGCTTGCAAATATTTGTTGAATGAATTTATGAATGTGTCCCTTTATTTGCTTTTGAGAATTGATTCTTCTCAAACTGAGATTATAATTCAGTCTTGCGTGGTCTTGAACTCAAGGTCAATTTTATATTTGTTCATGGATTATTAATCCTCTTGCAAACATTTATGGAGACATTATTTTTCAGACACCGTGCCAAGCGTTGGAATACACATATTATCTCTCTCCCCTTGTGTGTTGCTTTGGACCTAAAATCTCCTACTACTCCCACTTTTGCCTTTTGTTAGCCTCTTCTGCCCCTCCTTCTGGGCTTTCAGCAACTCTGGCTTGTGTTTTCCCTCTTAAGTTCTCCTTCCTACCTTAAAAACTTTGAGATGGTTATTTATTTCACTGAAATCTCTTCTCTTCCCTTTTTTCTAATTTCTCCTGTAGCTCAAATATTGATTCCTGAAGGAAGCCTTGTAGAACCTTATAGAATAAATCAGTTTCTTTTATATTTTGCTCTTTTTGCTTGTTGATGATCCACATTATATACTCAGGTATATACACAGATATACATTAAATAGCTGTGTATTTATGTGGGAACTCAATTGTCTTTCTGCCCAACTGGACACCAAGTGCACTGGAAGGATGCCTGTGTCCTCACCACCATATCCCTAGTTCCCAGGACATCTTGGCCTTGCAAGTAGCTGCTCCGTATATGTTTAAATTTTCTTTTAGCACACAGAAGTGGTTTGGGAATTGGAAATTAAAATACGCTATCATATTATTTGTGAGCAGGATTCTGATACCGATTGATTTTTGATAAATTTAATTAATTATGTGTATCAAAAATTTAAGAGTAACTACTGGCAGTTAAAATAGAAGGCATGATTTCAGGCCAGGGATTTTGCTCAGCGGTGTAAGCACCTACCTGGCAAACATGAAGTCATGAGTTTGATCCTTGTTACCAAAAATAAATAAATAAATTTAAAAAAGAGAGAGAAAGAGAGAAAGAGAAAGAGAAAGAGAAAAGAAGGCATGATTTCTAAACCAGTGTGTGAATTAAAGAAGCAATAATACCCCAACTGAAACAACAGAAGTCAGATAAAAGAGCAAAGTAGTGAAGAATAGTATCATGGTAATTAGAAATCATAAAATCAGTTTATAAAAATAATTATATTAGTGTTTATGACAAATGTAAATAAGTTAAAATTCTCCACTGAAAGACAAATACTCAAAAATGACACTAATATAGATACTAGTGTAAATATATACATTTAAATGTACATTAAATATATATTATATAAATATATATTAGTTTAAAAGAAATATGTCAGATTTATGACCACTGCAACTGAAATGTATGATATATAAAATCTTCACTTATTGACATGAATTAATCTATAATAAAATATTGGATGAATACTTCCATTTGCAAAATGGTATGTTTAGTATTATATCATTTATGTGTATTTTAAAATACATAAAACAATGCAATAAATATTTATGGACATGAAGATATATTCTAAAAGTGTAACATTGTATAAGGGAATAGAGCAAAGCATTTTCAAGTTCACAGTTTTTTTTTTAGGTAAAAAGGACTTAGAGTGGGAGGCATACAAAGCATATTTGAAGTTATGTGAAATAATTTTTCATGAAAAATTCCAGCAGAAATGTGGAAAAATAGCACAATCCATGAGTGATCTGTGCTGCACACTTGGGTATTTTAATTTATTGTATTTCTGCAAGTTTGAAATATCTCATAGTAATATTTCAAAGCTCCAGAGTGATTCTTTGGTGTCACAAGGTTTGGGAATGAATGAATCAACTGACTTTGTGTCTCTTCCTGTTCAAATTTTAGTCAAATCCATGCATTATTTGAAAAGTGCATCAGTGGAGTTTATGTAGACCCAAGATTCATGTTTCTGGAGAAATCAGTAGGGCTTGGGCCACCAAACTGCTGAAGGCATCAAGGGAGCAGTTTAATCCCTGGCTGTCACGCTGGCTTCTGTCCGAGCCATCTGTTCCAGTCATAGCCTACCACATTTCATCCTGTGTTCCAGGCAAGGTCTCTTCCTCATCATTATTTTTCAAAGAGCTCTAGACTGGAATTTTAAAATTTAAAATTAATGTGTAGGGGAAATTATTGGTTGGTAAAAGTCTCTAGATAACATGTTTTCAGCTTTGACATTTTTCATGAGAGAGGGAAGGCATGTGTAAAAAGTACAATTAAATGATACTTTAGAGTTTTGCTCAGTTGAGCTCAATGGGCAGTGTTTCCCCCTATAACAGAATGAACTTTCTTTCTTTCCAATGTGTTCTTTTCAATTTCTCTTAATATTCCACCCCAAATTAGAGATGGGGAAAATAATTGGGTCAGCTCATCTTTGCTTTTGCCAATGCAGGTGTCTTCCAACAACATGTTTTCCATGGGAGAGCCCAGTTCTTAATAACAAGCCTCTGTACTGTGCAATTATTTTGATAGTGGAAAGAAAATATATATGTTTCTTCAGCTGTGTTGAACCTTGAGAATAGGGATTGCATTTTGGTTGCTCAATAAATGGTGCTTTAAAAAGATGAGGTAAGAACTGATCTTAGGTCCTAATGAAAAAGTGTATTATGGCTTAGATTTTGAGTGTTCTCCTAAAGCCTCATGTTTGAAAGTGATTGGATCATGAGAATTCCATAGTTGATCTGCTATGAGGTGGTGGGAACTTGTTGGAGGTAGGAACTGGTCAGGGGTGGGAACTGGTTGGAGGTGGTCACTGTGCACAACCTAGAAGGATATCCCTCCCTTCCCAGCTGCTCACATGTCCTTCTACTTCCTGAGCACCATGATGTAAATGTCTTTCATCTACCTAGGCCTTTATACCATGCTGTTACTGCCTTGGAGCCAGGTGTCGAAGGACTGAAGCCATGAACAAATTGTTCTGGAAAATACACAAATTTCACTTGTTCATTTTAAAAGAACTAAAAGTTGACAGTAGGTTATTTCAAAATAAATTAGTAATATGTTCAGGGAAGATTTTTTTCTTTGTGGTCAACACACTTAGCCTGTGAGCCTAGACCCAACCCTTTCTTTATCAACTCACATCATTATGCAGTTGCCTCTTATGTTTTTTATTATAGCTTCTGAGAAAGAGTTAATTGATTTACACTGTGTGAGTCAACGCCTCTCCTGGAATTTTTCAAACTGAAACCAAGTATGGCCTGCATTATTCTCTCTGTGAAGGTAACATGAGAATATTTGGCTTAGGTGTTCTTGGAATGGAGAAAGTCAATACAGTTTTTTGTTTACTGTGGTTTGACTTAACAATTTTTTAAAAAATTTTACGATGGTACAAAAGTGATACACATTCAACAGAGTCTCTACTTCAAATTATGACTTTCAGTCTTTCCTGAGAATAACAATATGTTTTTAAAACTTCTCTTGTGATGCTGCAGCTCCTCATCAGCTATACAAGCCTAATGGTTAACAACTGGCTGTCTACGGTGCACTGTGTTGCTAAGCTACAGGCCTGGTAATGGAAATATATTAAATGCACGTTTTGGTTACAGTGTTTATTATGACCCAACCCCACTGGAAGTTCAGGAGCATCTGTATAAATCTGACAGAGGCAGAAGCCCAAACAGAGACATGGAAAGGAGAGTCCCATTAGGATCCTGATCCCTGGGTCTCGCTGTTCTTTTCCTATAGTTTGGTTTCTCAGTCGCTCCCCTTCCTGGAATTACAGGAACCAATAACTTCTTTGTTTCCCCTAGCTTAGTACGAATTGTGTTTCTTATGATTTATGTAAAAAAGTGACTTTAGTAATATACCTTTCAATATTAATGCACACATACTGTCCATTTCAATGGGGTAGATAATACTTTATTCACATAGGAACTCATATATATATTTTTAAATAAATCTGCTTATAATTGTATGATTTTTGAAGTTTTGACTTTAGACTGCAGTGATGAGTGTTTTTTGCAACTGCAAAGTTGTTGAATATTATCTCTAGAGAAAAATCATAGTGGAACAAAGACTCAGATATTTTTGGTTTTAACATATTATACCAAATTATTGTTTAAAAAGTGCCCTAAGTTATTCTTCCATCAAAGTGACAAATCTAAAAATTGTCAATAGTGCAAATCTTTGTAAATATAATAGGTGAAAACAATACCTGAATTTATTTATTTATTTATTTATTATTATTATTATTATTATTTTGTTTGTTGAGACAAGGTCTCCATATATAACTCAGGCTGGCCTTGAATTTACTGTATAGTCTGGGCTGGCCTAGAACTGATGATAGTCCTCCTGCCTCAGCTTCCTGAGTCCTGGGGTTATAAACATGCATCACCATGTCTGGCTCAAATCTTGGATTCAAATTGTATTTTGAAATTATTCCTGTGGAGGAACACTTTGAATATACTTATCATGTAGAGAGGGACAAAGTTAAGTGTGCTAGTAAATTGCATGGTAGGAATGATATAAAGTAGAAGATAATGGAACAATACCTCAGAAGTATTAAAAGAAAACTACCTAGGATTCTACACCCAATGGAATCATTCTTTAAAAATTATGATGAAATAAAGACTTTTGGAGAAATACAAAAGCTGAAATACTTCATCAGCAGAACAGCTGTGCTATGAGGAATGTTACAGGAAGAACTGGAGGAAAAAGAAAAATATAATCAAAGGGAGATGAGGTGCTGAACTAAAGAATAAAGAACAATTACAATGGTAACTAATGAATAAGCACAAAAAACTTTTAAGAAGCAATTCCTAAATCTTGCTAAAATGAATTGATTTGTTTAAAGGCAAATGTACTGACTATATATTGTGAGTTTGACAAATGTCCCATGGAAAGTATAGAAATATATTGTAAGATTCTTACGCTACAAGAATCTTATGCTACTTCTTATGAAGAAGTAAGATTCTTATCTATAAGAAATCTTACACTAATTTTTATGAAGTAGTATAATGTCATTTAAACATGGACTGTGACAAGTCAAAGATGGAAATTATAAACCCTACAGCAACTCCTAAGATGATACCCGTTGCAGCTAAAAAATCAACAAAAGAAGTAAAGCCATAAATGCACTCCTTTGGTTCACTGCTGTGTTTTCAATTATTAGTTGTTAAAAGGAAACAGGAAAAAGAACAGATGACACGGAAAACAAATGGTTAAATAGTAGATTCAAACCAAGCAATATCAATAATCACTTCAGGTATTTTTAGTCTAAGCATGCTAATTAAAAGTCAGAGACTATCATACTGGATAAAATAGGAAGATTGAATTACATATTGTTAAATATAAGAATGTAAGTGTGTTAAAAGTAAGAGAATAGGAAGAAAAGTCAATGTCTCCTGAGATTAGGCCATTCTGGGACTCAGAGGAGCCCACCAAGAATCCAACTAGCCAGGCTTTCTAGTAAGCCACACAAGCCAAGCAGTGTCCAGGAAGAGAAAAGTCAGATAGCACCTCCTGTGAGCCTACTGGCATGGGGCTGAGAATCAACATGCACCCCAGCAGCCACCATAAGCAACCAGCTGGCTTAGAGGACAGGCTTGAGTTGACAACAACTGAGCTATACAAATAGCAAGTAAATGCTTGCATTGTTCTGTTGATTTTTCAGGCCTGGGGCCAGCAGTTTGAGCATATATTGGGAAGATGACAGTATGCAATATAGCAAATGCAGGGGATTTTCTTCTATTTTGTCTTTGAAATCCAATATTGTTCTCACTGTTTTGTTTTGTTCTGATTGTTTTGCTTTATTCAGTGTTCTATTTTGATTGGTTTTATTCTGTTTTGTTTTGGTTTGATTTTGCTATATTGATGGAATGGACAACCATTGTGAAGATAACAAGCTATGCTATGGTAGCCATAGTTGTTTTCCTAGTGTCCTGCTTTGAAGTTCTGTACCATTTCACTGCTTTGTTTTGATTGGCTTTGTTCTGTTGAATTTTATTATCTTTAAAATAAAAAGGAAAGTAAAAGCATAGGAAGGCATACATTGTAAACATTCATCAAAAGAAAACTAGAATTATTAAAAACACGTAAAATAGATTTTATAGCAAGTAATATTACCAGGGGTGAAGAGGAACATTTCATTATGATGTTAAGATTAACTTATTGAAAGAACATAATATCATAAATTATTATTTATGATATATGAAACAAAATCTTTAAGACAAATTATGTAAAGAATCTGAAAGAACTATGAGGGATAAATAGACACGTTGCTAGCTATAATTGGAGATTTCAGTCCCCTTTTCTCTAACAGGTAGAATAAGCAGATGGGAAACCAGCTGGAATATGAATGGTATGAACATTCATTATTAATCAACTAAATTTAATTGACAACTATAGACTACTAGATGTCATAAAATTAGAATAAAAATTCTTGTCAGGTATACATAGAACTTTTGTCAAGGCACATCATATTATGGGCCACAAAATAAGTCTGAATGAATTTTAAAGGATTCATAACATGTATGCTTTCTAATTGCTATGAAATTACATTAAATCTAATTATAGAAAGATTAGAAAAGTCTCCAGATATTTGGAAATGAAATAAGACTTGACAGACTCCCAAGAGCCTGAAAATACAAGCTTCTGATTGAGAGAAAATATTTGGAAGTCAACATGTCTGATAAAGTACTTATTTTAAAAACTCACAGAACTGCGTGACAATATAACAAATAACCCAATAAAAATGAGTACAAGATTTGAGCAGACAATGAAATAAACAAAATATATAGTGCCAATTAAACATATGAATAGTTTGACAATATTATCATTTAAAAGGTGTGCTATTCCATAAAATACTCAGACTTTAAAAAGACTGACTTTATCAAATGTTGATGAGGATATAGAAACGACTGGAACTCTAATACACTATTAGCAAGGGTGTGAAATGACCTATCCATTTAGAAGGTTTCTAGCAGTTTCTTTCAAAGTTAATCAACCACTTTAATACCCATGTATTTAGCCGAGAAAAAATGTTCATACAAACTCATATAAAGACTTGTGTATAAATACTCTCAGGAACTTTACTTGAAAAAACACAAGCTGGGAATGCATCAGAGACCATCAACATAAATATTCACTTAGTGGGGAGTATTCACTTAATGAATTATTGACACGTCCAACAATATGTATGACTATTAGAATAACTAGGTTGCGTGATAGGAACCAGACAGAAACCTAGTATACTATGTATATGTTAGTTCATTTGGACTGATGTAATAAAATTCCATAACTGGGGTGTCTTATAAATGGAAATTTGTCACAGTTCTTGAGGCTGAAAGTTCGAAATTAAGGTGGCCACTTGGTATGGTTCTGTTAAATGACCTCTTAGGTTGCAATTGCCAACTTCTCATTGTAACCTCATAGAGTGGAAAGGATGAGTTAGCTCTCTGAAGTCTCCTTTCTAAGGTCACTAATCTTTTAATTAGGGCTGTGACTTTGTGGCATAATCACTTTCCAAAGGGTGCATACCTCATTTCATCACCTTAGGGATAGGGATATCAACACATGAATTTGATAAAGAAGACACAAACATTCAGTCTATAGCAGTATGATTCCATTCATATAAAATTTTAGAAAATGGAAACTAATCTATGGTGACAGAAAGCAAGTCAGGGGTTTAAGGGTGAGTGTGAGGGGGAAGGATAAGAGAGCAGAGCATAGAGTATAAGATTTTATGATTTGTGAAGGATACATTTGTTTTCTCGATTATGTTGGTTTCATAAAGTATACATGTGTCAAAACTTACAAAAATGCACTCTGTGTGTGCCATTTATGGCATATCTAGTATACCTCAATAAAGAGGCTAGAAAAAACCCTGATGGTAAAGAAACCAGCACTCATTCCTGTGAGGCACCCAGGGCGTTAGCTTTGGAGATCAACTCTCTTGGTACAGAGCCAGCTCTGTGCTATAGGCCAACACATCCTTCTATGAGCTTCCATTTCTTCATCACAGAAGAACAAATAAAAATAATAATAGTAATAAAAATGATAATGGAAAGTTAATATATGCTGCAGAAGAAATGGGGGTGATGGTACTTCTTCAACAGAGTTGAGGAACAAAGGCACCAATACATACAAATGATCAGCCTCATGGTAACTGCTCAGCCATTGGCCCTTTTTATTATTATTAACACATTGTCAGAGAATGGAGGATAATTCTTAAGAAATATACTTTTGGCTCCATAGGCAGCTGGTACAAATAAAAAAGATCCAGGAGTTTGTTCTCTCTTGAGTGACCTCAGCACCATTTTGAAATTGAGTCTGCTCAGTTCTGCTCAGAAACCAGGCTGCAAATGTGCTTTGAAGCCTTGTTCACAAAAAAGCAAGAGTTTACTCCTATACCAGGAGCCATTTTTATAGAGTTTTGGATTTGGATTTGTACCAAGGATAGTATTCATCATCTAAAAATATTTAATTTGGGTACACTGTAATAAAATTTTGAACCTAGAAGCAAGGGGAAATACCTGCTACAGAGGATGAAGTGTAGTAGGCAGCTTTTTGTTACTATCATGAAACTGAAGGCAAGCTTCTTATAAAGGAAAGTGGTTTAATTGGTTCGCAGTCCTTTTCTAAAAACTTTATTTTAGAGAGAATAAAACCTATAAAAACAAAACAATAAAGCCAATCAAAACAAGAAAATGTGACACAGGATTTCAAAACAAGGTACTAGGAAATCAACAACGGTCACCATAATGCTTCTTGCTGTCTTCAAAAAAGCTGTCCATACCTTCAGCATTACCATTTTTCTTTTCTTTTTTTTTCTATTTTATTTTTTTGGTATCCTGGATTGAACTTGTGACCTCGCGCTTGCCAGGCGTGAGCTAAATCTTATGTTGCTGAGCTAAATCTCCAGCCCTGTCCATACCTTTAGACATAGTAAAATCAATGAAAACAGAAACAGAACAAATAAAAACAAAAAATAAATGCAACACAGGACTTCAAAACAAGATAACAGTAAATCCAAAATGGCTATCATAGTCTATCTTATTATCTTCAAAATAGTTGCCCATGCCATCAGATACAACAAAATCAAACAAGATGTAACAGAATAAAACCCAATCAAACACAACCATCAGAATGATACAGGATTTTGAAACAAGATAAATAGGGACTTAATGGCCACCACCTTCAGAAGGAGAGCCCCTATGTATGCTACATGGTGTATTGTTATCCTCTGAATAGTTGATCAGACTACCAGCTTTAGGCCTGCAAAGTCAGTGACACTAAACACAAGCGATAAGTTGTATTTTACCTCATTAGCTATCAGCACAGCCAGTATTTCTCTGGATCAGTCGGTCGCTTAATGGAGAGAAGGGAAATGTTGGCTCTTCTTGTCCCCCTGCCCACATGTCCGAAGAGACTGGAGTCTGGCTCTTCCCCAGTCAGCCCATGCATGATGTCAACTCACATGAGGCCTTAGTCTCTTGTTGACTTCTTCCTCTCCTCCTCCATAGTCCATGAATGGCACCGACTCACAGGAGAGGGCTGGCATCTGGCTCTCCCCCAGTCGGCCCACGCATGGCACTGACTCAGAGAAGGTCTTAGCTTTTTATTGACTTCTTGATTTCCTCTGCCACAGTCTGCAAACTCACAGGAAGTCTTACCTTCTTATTCTGTCTCACAGTTTTGGAGGCTAGCAGTTCAAACAGTGTGGTGTAGGCTCCGGTGAGGATTTCCCTCAGCTGCACTGCCTCATGGTAGATATATGTGTATACGTTTGTTGTGTGGCCTCTCTCCTTCTCCTTATAAAGCCATTAGGATTCAGTCATAGGGGCTGCATTCTAATTACTTAATCTAATCTAATAACTTTCTAAAAGATCCCATCTCTAAATGTCATGGTTAGGTTAAATTTGCACCATCTTGATATCACTAATATATGACTTTGGGGATTAAATTCATGCATGACTTCAGATGTGTATATGTGTCTGCAGAAGCAAGGAGAAGTCACATTCAAGACATAGTAGAATGTAGACTATTGTTTTTATGACTGTCAGGGCCATAAGTCTGTGCAATACTGTTTGCATGGGTTTTCTATAATGATGTATATCCATGAATTCTGTGATGGCTCCTTATTGGTACTCTTGTCATTTTTCCATCAATAATTGAACCAGCAATGAAATCCTTCTTAGTCCATGTCAGGATGGCAAAGATTTGATCTGTGTGTTGCACAGATTCTGCGTCCTGGGATGGCTGAACTGAGGGTCTTATGGAGTAAGAACAGAGCTTGAGAGTTTATGATCACGTGATCATATATGATCCATAGCACTGAGCCTTTTTTAGGTGCTTGGTAAATGGCTTTTTGATTTCTGAAGAGTGCAACTGCCTCAGTTACTTAGAAAATAAATCTATGTATGATCTGTATATTCATCCATCTATTACATTCCTTCCTTAGTTAAAAATACTTTCCATGTATTCATGCATTTATTTTTCACCATGATCCTAAGAGATAGGGAGTTTAAGCACATTTTATACATAAAGAAACTGGGTCACAGAGTCCTGAAGTCACGGAGCTGGTGAGTCATGGAGCTTCTATTGTGACATAGTATTTTCTATGCCTCAGTCTCATTCATTCATTTCTTTAAAAAAGGCAGTCTATTCTACAGGTCCAGATCCTTGAGATGGGGGAAGAATTGGGGTAGGGTAGATTTTTTTGGTACAGTTTCCCTAACTTCATGAATCTGATATAAGCTGAAGATGGAAAATGTGAAGGCCAAAGAAATTGAATATTCTGTGTGTGTGTGTGTGTGTGTGTGTGTGTGTGTGTGTGTGTGTGTTTGGGTATAATGAGAAGAGAATAGAGACACAGAAGAGCAATCTCAGAATGCCAGTGAATTTGTAGTTACTCTTTTTAGAAATCTAAGGGTAAGGATTTTTCTGACATTTAAAAATTATGTTTACATAGTTTAGGTGACAGCATTTTTTCAAGAAAGACTAAAAGCTGAAAATTCCCTTAAAGCTGGAGAAAAGTATTTAAGAACAAATTTTAACCTTCAAGCGTTAAAGAACCTATCAGTGACTCTACCAGTCAATCTGATTTTCCTTTCTTACATTAAATAATTATATAGTTATAGTGATGTTCATATTTTAAAGACAAAACAGAATAAAGCGTAAGTGGAGACCCTAATCTATATTCCGCTTTCTAAAATTTCTGAGAGTACGTTTTTATTAATAGAGATGGTTTAGTTCTTTTGATGATGCAATTTCTGTATGAATAATTGAGTAAAACAGGTGGTGAGTGGTATCTGGAGACAGGAAACACATCTTTGAATTCCCATTCGTCTTATGTGCCTTTGGAAACGGCCACTTCTGTAGAGAACCCTTTCAGAGGGAAAAAAAGGGCGCTGTTCTAATGGGAAATAATGGAGTGATCAGTGAAACGGTTTTCTTGGAAGCCTGATGTGGAACTCCGCCACCTGAGGCTCCTGTATCACTGCTTTCCTGCTGAAGTGTCTGGAATATTACCAGGCCCATGCGGCATCCAAAAGGCAGCCCTCACTGGGAAGTCTAGGACCCCCCCGCTCAGGTTCCTGTGGATGCTAGAGGAGCGCAGCACTGAAAATTTAACCAAGAGTCATTTCATTCTCACACAAGAGCAAGTTCCGGCTTGTTCTGCTGTTTCCCATTGCTCCGTGCCCAGCAGGAAAGTACTTTTGTCCCCTAGATTCTGAGACTACATGGCACTAGCTCTCTGGCAGATGGCTGGGGATGGAGAGTCACCAACTGAGAGGCTTAGCTGCTTCCTTGTTAATTAGGTAGCATTGTGCTGCCATCCTGAGCTGGTACAGCATCCCTTCCAGTGGCTTCCTTGCACTGTGTGGAGCATGCATTTAGGATCATACACATTCACAGGAAGGCAATCAATCAAACTGTCTTTCTCCTCCCATCCACCACCACCACCTTTGCTAGCAGGCACTGTTCCCTCACTCCTGGAACACTCAGGAACCATTACCATGAGGAATTTGGCAATGGATTTGGCAGAGGAAAGGGCTGAGGTGCTAGAGATTTTGAGGATTTGGGGCAGGAAAGAAGGGCTGTTCTCTGAGCAGCTGTGCTGGAAGGGACTGGGGTACCCCTTTCCCTCCAGTGAGCACTTTGTTATGTGACTGGGGACCCTAGGAGCACTGACTGGACAGGAGCCTTGGAAGCAGAATGTCCTGTAATGTGAATTCACACCACATAGAAAGAATATGCCACATTAGTTTTTATGGCTGCTGTAAGAAATGAACACAAACTTTTTGCCTTAAAATACCACCAGTTTATGACTTCACAGTCCTGACATCTGGCTGGGTGCCACTAGGCTGAGGTGAAGGTGTCAGCAGGGTTGTGTCCCTTTCTGGGAGCTCCTGGAATCTGTTTTCAGCCTTTTCATGCTTGTAGAGGTCATTTGGATTCCATGGCTGTGGCCTTTCCTCTATCTTCAAAGCCAGTGGGGTAGCATCTTCACACCTCTGTCTGACTCTGAGTTAGGCTCCCAATGTCACACAGGCTTTTGTGACTCTCCTGCTGCCTTATTTCTAAGGATCTTTGTGATTACAGTGAAGCCACCTTGATAGCACAAGATCATCTTCTGATTTTAAGAGTTCCAATTCAGTCACATCTACAGAATCCTTTCTGCCATGTATGGTGATGTATCACAGATGCCAAGGACTGGAATGCAGAAATCTTTGGTGGTGGTGGTATTGGTGAAACATTTTTTTGCCTTCCACATGTGTCATCCCTAAGATACCACAGATGAGTTTGTTATTACCTACCTAAGACATAGCTGCTCTTCTTTCTTTTCTGTGATGGTTTGAGTCTTGTGTCTTTATGACTGGGCAAGAATGATTTGACAGAGGCTTTTGATCCCTGTTTAGTCAATAATGGGGACATTGCTGCCAAAATACAAACTCTCCAGACTTTAGGACTGTAGCTTAGTGGTACTGATCATCCTTAGCTACCCTTTTGGCCTATTGTTCTCTCTGACAACCTGCAATATGGACCCTGATATTTTTTTCAATCTCAACATATCTTTGACTTGAGATATTGAGGTGCACCATGGGCATGGTCCACAAAATTTGCTATTTTCCTGGAAGTGATCCCTATCCTTTTCTTTATCATCTAGACCTGCATATCATTTCCTTACTGGCTTCATATCTAAGCTTGACAATTCACTTCTTTAAATTTTACCAGTGTACCTAAATTGTTGATGACTTGATTTTCTTTTTAAGGTATTGTGTAATATCTAAGTTTTTTCCCAGTGATAGTTATTATTTTATTAGGCACCTTCTGTGAACCAGGCCCTGTGTCATCACACTGTAAGGCTTGAATCATGCTGATTCTGTCAGTCCCCCAACCTGTTTGCTAACAGAAGCGTGATTCTCAGCGGGGACATAGCTCAACACTGCGGCTGAGCCTCAGCAAACGAAGGATGTTGTAAAAGTTAAGTTAGAACAAGGAATATTGCAGATCCCTGGACATCTAGAAACATTTGAAAATTTACACTGGACCCTCAGGGACTTTGCCTACTGAAATACAAGGCTGCATCTTTGACCACAGATGTTTATTAAAATCTTCACACTTAATGGCCCTTGCCTTCTTTCAATCCCTATAAAATTGGTCCGCTTCTCTTTGTTCTCTGCAGACCGTCTTTTCCCCCTCTGTCTGTCTACACCTAGGCATAATGAATTCTGTGCCTTATAGCCTTTACACAGCCTGGTGGTCTCGGCTGGTCTCTGTCTCTCAAGTTCCTTACACACATTTTGCCTACATTTCTGCTTTCCCGTGTAGGTTTTGAGTTTTATGTGAGTGCTAAATTATTGAAGATTGTGGTAGTTAATTTTACGTGTCAACTTCAGTATGTTAAGGATCCCCAGACAGATAACTAAAGATTCCTGAGTACTTTTTGGAAGAGAATAGCTTTTGAGTCAGTAGGCTGAATAAAGATGATCTGTCTTTACCAATGTGGGTGGGTGTCCTCTTATCCGTTTGGGGCCTAGAAAGAAGAAAACAGTATAATTCTCTCTCTTCTCGAGCTATAACATCTATTTTTCTCTTGCCTTTGAACATCAGTGCTTCTAATTCTTGATGACTTTTAGACTTTACAATAGTTTTGTCCCCTGCTTTACACCAGCCTGTTCTCAGACCTTTTGTCTCAGTCTAGGAATGATATGCCTGGCTCTCTTGTTTTGAAAACTTTTGGGCTAGGACTGAATTGCACCACTGCTTATCTTGGACCTCCAGTTTAAAGATGCCAGATCATAGGACTTCTTAGCCTCTATACCACATGAGCCAATGCCCATAATAAATCTCCTCCTGTTTATCACTATATATCCTATTGATTCTGTTTTCTTGAAGAACCCTTACTAATACACTGACCAACTCTAAGAGCTATGCTGATGTATAGCTGTCGAATGTACTACTCAGCAGGAGAAAACATTTTCTAGGAGGGAGAAAAAAATTATGGCCGCACGTAGGAAGATACAGGCTTTGTTGGTATCAAATGGGAACTTGCTGTATAATTTCATGACCATTTGCTTCCTAGTTAGTCTGAAGTGCTGCACTTGAGACATCATTTGGATTTTGGTTCTCTGCCTGAATGTTTTTATGACTTTTTGAGGTCAGAGTGCCCAGAATAGTTATCATGGTCAGAGGGTCCATTAATGAGATCTCTTTGTAGCTGTGGATGAGAGTAAACCTGACAGGTACAGTAAAAAATAATGCCCTGGCCTGGTTTTAGTCATGACCTCCCCCAGCAGAGCTTTTTACTGAGCAGACATTGCTAGTTAGGGAGTATCTAACCTTTAGCCTCAGAGAAGAAGTCCTTTTGACCAAGCTGGACTCTGACTTAGGAGAGTTGACACTTGTCACCACAACCAACCCAGGGAGACTGGATAAGATTTCAGGACTCTTATTTTGACTATTTTCTTTTTGTCTTTTTGTTCTCTTACATGCTTTCTCCCCCTTAACCCAACTGATTTATTCCTTGATCTCTGCTTATAACCTTTTACCAGTCAGCATGATAATAATCTCTTCCCTTCCTTTATTCCCCTCCCTCCTATTCTCACTAAATTTTCTCTTCTTCAAATGTTTACAAAGAAACAACCCAGCTGTTTTATAGGCAGAGAACAGTCTCTTTTTGATGGACTAATCTGTTTACCACATAGTAAAGGAGGTATCATGGGTGAGGCATTGGATCTAACATGGCCAGGGTGTAGTTGAGAGAAGGGCACATTTGAGGAACTAAAGAAAGTTCAGTAGGACTAAGTATAGAGTAGGAAGATGGAAAGGTGAAAACCAGTGCAGAAGTATAAATAAAAGCCACACCATGCAGACTCATGTGAGCAAGACTGGACTTTAGCTTACAAGCAGAGAATCCACTGAAGCATTTAAAGTGAGATTTATACTTTAGTGAGGTTGCTGTCCTTAGAATGTGCTCCATCGATTGAGGAGAGGTGAGAACAGAGCCAGAAGGATCAGTGAGCTGACTGTTGCAATGAGCAACTGATCTAAAAATTTTGATCAAAAAGGAGGTAGAAAAGAAATACAAAGATTGAAGATAATATTTAAAATTGGAGCCCATCATTCTTGGGAATTGAAGAGATGTGGGGTCTGTAAGATGAGGTAAAGTTTCCTACCTCCAAACAGCTCAGAGTCTCACACAAATGACTCTGAATATATAGGATGAAATAAGCCAGGAGGGCCAAGGTAAATCTCTGGAGAAGAAGTATATACTTAAAATAATTTCAGAATGCCCATTTTAAACCCAGTCTTCATAAAGTGTAGCTCTACAAAATTTGGGTAGTGAATCCATAGAAAAGCATATAAACATAAAGGTGTATAAAATGTGTCAAAATTCTTCATGTAAGGCAAACAGAACATGAGAACAGATATTGAGGTCAATGTGAGCTAGGAACAAAGGCAAAAATGCTACTTTGATGGAAAGACATTCTTGTTCATGGATAGGAAGAACAAACATTGTGAAAATGGCCATTGTCCCAAAATTGTTATACAAACTCAATGCAATCCAATCAAAATATCATCAGCATACCTCACAGAGCTAGAGAAATCATTCATAAAATTCATCTGGAACCAGAAGAGACCTAGAATAGCAAAGGCAATTCTGGACAATAATTGCAAGGCAGGAGGCATCACAATCCCTGACTTGAAGTTACACTAGCTACTGTGATAAAATCAGCATGATACTGGAATAAAAACTGACCGGAAGATCAGTGGGATAGATGTGAAGATAGAACCATAGCTGCAAAGACACTCAGCTACCTAATCTTTGACAAAGGGGCCAAACATGTTCCCTGGAGGAAAGATATCCTCTTTAATAAGCAGTGCTGGAAAACCTGATTCTCCATATGCTGAAAACTAAAGCTAGACCCATGCCTGTCACCATGCACTCAGCTAAAGTCAAATGTATCAAAGATCTGAATATTAAAACAGAAACACTGAATCTGCTGGAAGATAAAGTAAGTAGAAATCATGAAGACATAGAGATAGGCAAAGAATTCATGAACAAAAATCATACTGTATGGGAAATACTTCCAGAACCAATAACTGGGATGTCATCTTATTAAAAAGTTTTTGCATGTCAAAAGAAATCTCCAACAGAATGAAAAGAAAACCCATGAATTGGGAAAAAATCTTAGTTAACTCAGACAAAGAACTTCTATCTAGAATATATAAAGCATTAAAAAAAAAATCAGACCTCTGAAATTCAAAGACCCAATCCAAAAATGGGCATGTGATATGAGTACACATTTCTCAGCTGAAGAAATACAAATGGCAAATAAGTACATGAAAAAATGTTCAGCATCATTGGTCGTTAGAGAAATTCAAATTAAAACCACACTGAGATTCTGTTTCACTCCAAAAAGAATGGCCAGGGTCAAGAAAACCACCAATAACAAATACTAGAGACGCTGTGGGGATAAAAGCACTTTTCTGCACTGTGGGTTGGTGGTGTAGACTAGTGCACACACTGTGGAGGTCAGTCTGGAGGTTCCTCAGAACGTTGGGATTGGAAGTTGCATTTGAACCAGTTATTCCACTTATGGGCATATTCTCAGAATAATTGAAAACATCATGTCACAGTGGTATATGTGTACCCATGTTTATAGCAGCACAATTTGTAATAGCCAGATCTTGGAAACAACTTAAATTGCCCATCAACTGAGGAATGGATAATAAAGATGTGGTATTTTTGTATTAAGAAATACTATTCAACTATAAAGAAGGATCACATTAGTAAGGTAAAGTCACTTTTATAGGTAAATGGATACAACTTCAGACTATACTCATAAGTGAAATAAATCAAACTCATGTGTAAATACCATATTGTCTTGCTAGTGTAAGAAACTAAAGGAGTAAATAGGATACAAAATCTTCAGTTAATATTGTGAAAGGATAAGAAACTGCTCAAAGGGGAACAAATAACTCAGGGAAAATGAGAACAGAAAGAAGGGAAAAAAAGATATAAATTTGTATATACATACTTAAGAAAGCTAAGAGGATTGTGTTACTAATTCTATTAGTTCTTGGAATAAAAAATCAACATTCATAGGATTAAATCAATTTTTCATGTTTATATCTGATAATCTGAGTAACTCTTTGAAGATAACTATGCAAAATAACAACCCTAGTTATGTTCCTACCACTTTGTTATTGATATTTATTCGTCTTTTTTGTTTCTTGTTTTTCTCATAATTTGTTTTGGTTTGTTTTTTCTATATAATACAAAAGGATAGATATGCATGTATAGGCTTATACATGCCTGGATCTTCTCCTAAAGTGTTTACAAGAATTGATTTTACTATGTGTATTGATATGAACAGCTACTTTGAAGAAAACAAGACATCATGATTGCCATTGCTGATTCCCTATCATCTTGTTGTGAAGCCCACTAATTCTTTCATTCTTTTGATTGGTTTTAGTCTGTTTTGGATTATTTAATTTCAATATGTATGAAGATACAGATAGCTATTTTGAAGAGAATAAGAGACATTATGGTAGCCAATGCTGATTTTTCCTATTGTCTAGTTTTGAAAGCCTGTAATGCTTTAATTCTTTTGTTTTGAATGGTTTTATACTATTTTTGTCTTGTTTGAATTCATTGTGAAGACATGAACAACTATTTTGAAGAAAACAAGAGACATTACAGTAGCCACTGTTGATTTTCTGTTGCCTTGTTTTGAAATCTTGTGTTGCTTGAATTGTTTTGTTCTGTTCTGCTTTGTTCTGTTCTGTTTTGCTTTGTCTTATTCTCTTTAAAAAATGCTTCTTTGAAAACCACAACAGCACACTCTAGGATGGAACCAAAGCAGTCCTTGCGAGAAGATGCTCTCTTTGTTTTGAGGAACTGCAGTGGTGGGTTCCTTTGGGCATGCTGATAGATATCAAGAACCTGTCCCTGTGCTACTGGGAGCACCCTTATTGAACTTGAAATCCTAATAACCTTTGAGGGAAAAGTTTGGAAAGCTTTCTTATTCTTGTGTTATTGGAGATGGAGTCCTGAATTATCTTTAGGGCTCAGGGCTCCTTACTTTAAGTGAAATTACTATTTGATGTATCTAGCTGTGCAAAAGATGAAACTACAGTCTAAGTGTGTAATGAGCAATGAACGATCCTCTGCACAAGGACAGAAACTTCATGGAGAAAAGATTGTTCACAGAGAGTTTACCTGAGGAACATATCTGGTCTCAGAGAATAAGGCTATGATCATGGAAGTTTTGTGTTGGAAATGATAAGTAAGACCCAGGAACCTGGTCCATGTTTTCAACCTTAAGGAAAGACAGTTCATAGGGAACCTCTCTATGGAGTTCTAATACCTGATCCCCCATCCCCAGCCCTCAAAGTGAATTCCATTATGTATTCCTGAAATTCGTAACAAGTCTGCGTTTTCAGTTTTTGGGGACAGGCTTTAAGACTGAAGGCTGGGTAGCTTTAGAGAGTTTGAATGGGGTACAAAACAGATGAGAGGTGACCCAGAATGGCAGGTGAACAATCAGGGGCAGCTGTGTGTAATGGAGCAATGGAACTATCTCCTGAATTTTTCTTGGGAACACTTAGGGAAGTGTTAGGAGCTCATAGTAGGGTTACTGGGCCATTAAAACAAACAATCTTTAGTGGATTGCAAAACTTAGTTTGTAGATCTTGTCAAGGACTCCAAGGTGCCAAGAGGAAGAACTCTGACTCTGTGTTAATCTCCTTGGGCGCCATAGCAAAATATTGTACTGTGGACTTGATGGATCAAACAACTCAAACTTATTTCTCACAATGCTAGCAGGAAGATCTGGATCAGGGCTTCTAATGGGGGCCTCTTCCTGGATTATAGGCTGCATCCACCTTCCTTCATGGATTTGCCTTGTGTCCAGGTGCCAGGAGTGGAGAAAGCTCTCCGCTATCTCTGCTGACCAGGATACTAATCTCATGATGAGGCTTTCCTCTTATCACCTCACCTGAAACTACTGT
Source organism: Cavia porcellus (assembly GCF_034190915.1). Lineage (NCBI taxonomy): Eukaryota > Metazoa > Chordata > Mammalia > Rodentia > Caviidae > Cavia > Cavia porcellus. The sequence continues at coordinate 93,354,304 of NW_026947485.1, forward strand.
CCTCTATAGGTTCCATCACCAAATTCTAGCACATTGGAAGTTTAAGCTTCACTGTATGAATTTTGGGGGCACGCATGTAGCCCATATTACTACCTGAGGGAGGCTTTGTATAACATGTGACATCTTAGCTCCAACTACTGCTTATGAGATTTCTGGTTGGGCCCAGCTGTGTATATCTCAGAGGGATTCCTCAGGGTCAACCTGATTTATCAAATGGGCCTTTGAAAACTCAAGCAGGAGATGGTAGAGTCTTCTGACTCAGAAGCAAGAAGAATGATGATAAAAATATCAATGGCTCATGTATTTTGCTTGTTTCTTTTATAAATGCTGTTTGTATATTATTAAATCTTTATAACTATATCATGATGTGGGCATTATTATCTTCATAGAGTAGACTATAAATTGAGTCTCAGGGGGACACCGTAAGCTTCCTGCATAATGAGCAGGTACCACTGCATATGGAGCCATAAATCAATTTTAAGTTAGGCAAGTTGCCTAAACAAGGAGAACCTTGGCCCCAAAGCTGAGGCCAGTTCATCCATATCTGAGGACTGTACTTTAGCCTCAGAACCCACTGCTGAGACCCATTCCACCACTTGTCTTCACTGATGACAAGCTGTACATTTGCCCAGGCTAAACTGTTGTGGTGGTAAATGTGTTCAGGTGGGTAGGCTCAGTTCCTGTGCTTCCTGTGCTTCCCACAGGAAGGTGGCCTGCAGCAACTCAGTTGTGGAAATCCATTACACCAGTCTGGGTGAGTTCTGTCTTGCAGACTCAGAGCTGTAGGGCCCTGAATTTAGTATAGTCTATGTCAAGGTTGTTTCTGTGTAGAGAGTGATCAGAAGCTGGTGTAAAAAACAATAAATTACAACCTTTACTTAAGGATGTTATGAATTGATTCCTTTTGGTGCAAAAAGTCCAGTTTGCAAATCATGGGATGCAGGAGCTGATCTGCTCTTGGAGTGCTTACTGCAAAATTAATGGACTTAGTTAACAGAAGTCTATAAAAAATAGATGAACACAATCCAAATTGTGGAAATGGAAAGTGACCACCCATGCTGCATTATGTAATGTATCAAAAGTTGTAGGTTCACAAGATGCTCTGCAGAATGTATAAAAAGATGAGGTTCCTGGTTCCAAGCATGGCAAGTATCAGTGAGACTGATACTGTTGATTATTTAAGTTCAAACTTACTTCCACCTGTGATCATTAACAGAAACTGACTTTAGATAGAATGGCTGAACAGGGCTGTTCACTTTGGGGAAGTGTTTAAAGGCAATGAGGAATGATGATCTGGGAAAGAAGGCAATTTTAACTATATATGAAAAGGAAATGTATGCACCTCTTGAAGGCCTCAGTCACAAGAAGCTGTATTAAATGTCAAAATAAAAGGCAAATAATCAATGATAATAAATGCCTGCATCTGTTAAAATTCAGCAGACATTTGTTGTAGATGTGATGAGACAAGGATCATTTCAGTTTTGCAGATCAAATTACCTTGCCTACGTCTTTTTTGGGGGCAAAAGCCTTTGGAAAAAGGTGTCTTCAAGCATTTAGGTAAACTCTCTTGGTAGGGGGTCAAACTTTTAGACAGGGGAAGGGCAATGTTTCCTATACACACACACACACACACACACACACACACACACACACACACACAAACACGAATGCACATCTGTACTGTTATAAAATGTCTTATGAAATACCTCTCCCACCTGTACTTCTTCATCATCTCCTGTCTAAAGGTTTTGAAAATTAATGTGTATATATAAACATGCATCATGTGATAGACATGCCACTTCTCTGAAGTACATTGTGCAACCTCAAAATATATTAATAGTTGTACACACTGTTACCTACTAGAATGTACTTTTTCATTTTGAGAGCTGTGGTTTTCCAAAGATTCACATTCAAAAGCTCAAACTGTCTGACAGCCTCAATCTCATTCCAGCTGAGACATCTAGCATCTAACACTGTTCCTTAGTGCCTATCAGCTTAGCAATTCTGCACATCACACTTCTTGCCATGTTGAACTTTGTGCTGAAAATAATTTGTTAGCACTGGGATCATTACTGTTTCACAAACTTGGTAGAAATAGCGAAAATAAAAAGTGTGCTGATAAAAGATCCCATGCATAAATAGCTTCCTCACGTGTATGTACCCTGGCTATGACTTTTGGGTGAGTAAGGTGAGGGATTTCCTGATGGTCCTCATGGTGATTTGACATTCCTTATGAATCTTCATGGCTGCAAACATTACTAGCCACAAGTCAGAAGTGACTCTGGCTTTGATATACAGAGTACTTTGTCTTCTAAATCTCAGGGCTTAACATGCTCAAAACTCCAGTGTGGAGGAGAGATGGATCTGTAAACAGATAGACGAAATGCCAAAAGAAATCCCTGTTTGTTCTCCACCCAGGGCTGACACGCTGCAGAAAGGACATAGCAGGCCATCTTCCAGGAGTAGGACAAGAGCCCTCCCTGAGCTCACCTGTGAGCAGGTACCAGACTGACTCAGGGTCCGCCACTGACCTTACAAGGTCTCTTCTCCACCAGGGAAGACAGTATTAGAGAGTGAATGACAGACTTCGAGTTCTTCCAATGGTAAAATCATCCACATGGGTCATTTGTATATATTAGTACAAATCTGTCCTTTTAAAAGTATCTTGATCACTTCTAACATGTAGGAAGGTACTCAATAGAAATATAAATCAAAGCAAAAACCCTACACACCATTTGAATTCTGTATTTTTAGACATTGTTATGACATATAATTAGCTATTGAAGTCAAAATGTTTCCAACAAAATAAGGAGTTGTAAAATACTTAAAGCTGGGTTCTGTTTCTCCTTTAAATATGTAAAAAAAACAATTTCACAGGTTTTTTGTGACATCTGAAATTGTTTTGTTAAGATTGTTTCAAATAGTTAATGGTCTGGGGATTTGGCTCAGCAGTTCAAGTGCCTGCCTGGTAAATGCAAGGTCATGAGTTCGATCCCAGGTACCATAAAACAAAAACAAAACAAAAAAAACATTCTTTGGGGCCAGGAGTTTAGCTCAGCAGCACATGCACCTGCCTGACAAGTACAAGGTCATGAGTTTGATCTGTGGTATCAATAAATAAATAAATAAAATAAACAGTTAAAAGTATACAGCTTATGTTTCTAAAAGTTGCAAACCATTTTTTTAATACAATCAGTAATAAAAATTATGACCTTATTTCTTTGAATTCCTACCAATTAAGCTTTGTGAAATTTCTGGAATGAATTAATGATCAGAAACAGTGTATCTTTTTTTTTTTGTCACTTTGCTTCTCTATAAATTTTCTACTCAGCTAGGAACTTGAGCCACAAGACCATGGGCCAGAGCAGGTCTTGCAAAGCCCAACCAGTCATCCTCCAAGAGGTGTGACCATTAAATTCTTGCTGTAACAAATAGAGGAGCTCAAAGCAGCACATATTTAGCATGTTACAGATCCATTGGTCAGAAGTCCCACTGAAGTCACACCACGATAAAATTATCTGTTGGCCAGCCTTGTTCCTTTCCAGAGACTCCAGAGGAGAATCCATTTCCTGCCTTTCTACTGTCTATCAGCCGCCTGCATCTCACACGGTCACCTTGCCAGTTTCTTCCAACTTCAAAGCCATTATAGGTTGGCTGAGTCTTTTCTCCTTGCATCTCTCTCACTTGGCTCTTCCTCTTCCACTTATAAGGACTCCTGTGATTAGACTGAGCCCAGCTGGGTAATTTAAGATACTCCCCTTAAGGGCAGCTGATCAACAATCTTCATTATATCTGCAACTTCAACTAACCACTAAGTAACCATTTGCCACATAAAGCAAATAAATTCACAGATTCTAAGACTAGGGAATGGACATCCTCGAAGCCTGTATTTGTAGTCCGCAGTGAGGTATGTTAGCTTTTTACTCAGTGTCTTTCCTTTTTATTCCCTGCCCCTCAGAAGAATCCGGGCTCTCAGAATTATTTCTACTCTGGACATATAATAACTTATTCACTTGGCACGAGGGTTTTCTCAGAGGTGAAGTAGTAGTTGAAATGGGGACAGTGTGGCTACCTTGAAGAGGACCCTGAGTTTGGAGAGATGAGGTAGGCTTGCACGGAAATGGGGAATGCGGATTTTGGACTTTTATGGGAAAAGTAGGTGGGAGGGACAGGATCCATTGAAGGTGTGGTCCTATCCTGTCTGAGAGATGGCTACAGGCAATGAGGGAGTTCAGGGGCAGTCTGTGGGGTATAGACTTGGTCCTGGGTAACCTTTGATATTAAAAATGCACTGCTGAATATCAAAGCTGTCACTGTTCCAGTTCTGCGTGAGCAGTGCCAGCCACCATCTGTTCACATGGACCCACAGTACTTTTATGCAAACTGTGAAAAGGCACAGAAACATTCCTTTAATGAAGTGCAGGCTGACTGCTGCTTAACCCAGGAGACTAATGTACTTTGTGTGGCAAAGGCCTGGGTGTTTCCTTTTCCCACAGGCAGAAAAATCTATTGTTGGGTGAAATTGGTGTTTGGTTCTTTTACTTCTGCACTAATACATTCTTGAAAGTGACAAATACAGCGTCTCTCTGTAATCCAGCTGACTCTGTCACACACTGATGTGGTCACCTCCAGCATGGATTGATCTGGCTTGCTTACAGTAAGGGTTAAGCAATTGATTTTAATTAAAATCCTCTTTTGAGAAATTAGCAGAAGGTGTCTATCTTGGGTCATCCTTTCTCAAACTTTAATCAATTAATTTACAAAATTTTTTCCAATTTATGGCCTCCAATTAGGCTCTTGGAGACCCAGAGAAATAAGATAGGTGTTATGTTCATCTCCAAAAATATTTGAGTCATTAATTTTGAATCATCATGTCTATAGTCTTACTCAATAAGACTTCAGGCCATTTTCCAGGTCTTCCATTTGTACCATACACTTTAATAACTGGCTTATAGTAAATGGACAGAGGTACTTTGAAAGGAAGGTCATAGAGCTCACCTGGTTCATCCCTTCTCCACAGGTGGAATGAATTTGCTCTCTGAGGGCTTCTTTTGGGATCCTCCTTCTGACTTAGGGAAGCTGAAGTGGAGTTTGGGAATTTGCACTTCTTTTTTATTATATTTTATTATATTTCCTCAATGCATATTGCATGATGATGGAGCTTGTTTTAAGAAAATGGTACATGCATTAACATGTCTCATTACTTTCCTCCTCCTGAGCCTTTTCCCATCCCAAAAGTCTACCTTCTATTATCTCTATTTTATTTGTATATGTATGTATTTGCTTTTTTTATGTTTCTAGTATGAGACAGAACATGGAACATTTATCATTCTGAGTTTGGCTAATTTCACTTAACATAGTAGTCTCCACTTACATCCATTTTCCTGCAAATGACAAGATTTCATCTTTATGACTTAATAATATTCATATATATATATATATATATATATATATATATAACATTTTCTTTAATCATTTATCTGTTGATTGGAACACAGATTATTTCTACAGTTTAGCTATTGTGAATGGCACTGATGTAAAAATGGGTATGCATGTATCACCATAATATATAGTAGTTAATTCTTTCAGTAATATGCCCAGGACAGGTCTAGCTAGATCAAATGGAATTTTTACATTTATTCTTTTGAAGAATTTCCATACTGATTCCCATAATGGCTATATTAGTTTACATTTCCAGCAACAATGTAGAATGTTTCCCTTTTTCATACTTTCTCAATAGAATTCATTGTTTTACTTTTTTATTTTAAAGAGAAAAAACCTCCCAAATACCAAGAAGCAAACAATTAGAAAACAACAACAAAAGCAAAATGACATAACAAACAATGGCAATATAGGACTTCAAAACAAGATGATAGGAATATAATAATGATTGTCATATTACACATTGTTATCCTCAAAGTAATTGTTCAGGCTGCCAGATACAGACATGCAAGACTGATCAAACAATAAACTTTGTCTTTGAGCAGTTTCTTACCCTTTTACTGTATCTATTATAAATTTTGGATCTTATTTACTCTTTAGTTTTTTACACTAATGATACAATATGCTATTTACACATGCAAGTCTGGTTTATTTCACATGAGTATGGTTTCTTTTTTTAAATTTTATTTAAAGAAAAACTAAACAAAACAGAAAATGGATAGAAATAATACATACTTTCAAAGAAAGAATAAACAGTAAGAAATCACTAATTGATATTTATATATTGTACTGTTACAAATAGTTATTCAAGATACAAAAGTGGAGCATATAAAGTGAGAATTCAAACAGTGAGAATGCAACCAGTTCTGTTCAACTATGTAACAGAAACTTAGTAATATGGTTATCAACTCTATACACTTAAACATATATGCAATTATCCCTATCTTCGTTTATGCTGAGACTGAACAAACAAAAGCAGGCTAAAATCACTCTGAGGAAAGAATAATAGTATTGCTGGGTTTCACATTATGACACTCAAGAACCAGTACTGGGTACTGTAGTATCTCTTTTTCTTCAAAGTATTCATTCAGTTCATCATATTTCATAAGATCAGTTCTCATAAACTGTTTATAGATTCTACACATGCATGAGTCTTAACATGTATTTATATCCTTTCTATATTAGAGGGAGGAACAAAACAAAACATATTCCTATAAACACATGAAATGGAAAAGACATATAAGACCACTGTACAAGGAGTTCTACCATAGTTCCTGTGTTGTCTGTTATCTTCAATAGAATTGGCTATATCATCAGACATAGTATAATTGAATATATCAGTACATAGTGGTATTAATAAAAACACAACTTTATATATAGTATAAAACTTCAAAAGCAGGTAGTAATCAAACCAGAATGTGTATCATAGTGAGTCTTGTCATCTTCAGTGTAATTGCCTATACTCTCAGACTTGATACTATCAATCATATCAGTTTTGAATAAAATCTGTCGATACCAAACAGCAATCAAACAAACCAGATTTAACTCAGATCAGTCATGATAAAACAGTATAAGTCATACAGGGCTCCAAATTAAGTTAATAGGAAATTAGAGATGATTACTGTGCTATATCCTGGTGTTTTTGGGATAGTTGTCTGTGCCCTCAAATCTAATGCAAGTAGACTAACTGGTTCAGAATAAAATCTATCTAAGCAGAGTGGTGTGAGTAATATGGGTTTTAATTGTTGGTAGACTATTAACAATATCTTCTGCCATTTTGAAAGATCATTCCTCCCCTTTCACTTCCTCAGGGTGCACTGTACATTTTTGGGTCTCACCTAGACCCTTGGTTTTAAATTGGGGGATCAACCTGCTATTTACATAAGTAATTCCAAACCTTCTCCCTCCTGGACTTGATCTCTAATTATATTCCTTTACCTATTAAAGCCTGTCTTTCCAGCCTATCTATAAATACTTGTCTAGTTGCTCCTATTACTATCTGGTTCCCTGTCACATAGAGCATTGTTTTCTCATATTTGATTTTCAGTCCATATACCCTTTTTCAAGTTAATTATATTTCCTATAAAGAGCATCTCAGTGGACCCTACCTCCTGGGACCTTTTCCTGATCTACTTTATACTTCTTTATACTCCTGATCTACTCTGCCTGTGATTCTTTTTTTAAATTTAGTGTATCAGGCCATCTATATTAGAGATTATCACCAACTTTCTCTGTCTCATTTCTGCTATGCTCTTTATTTTACCATTAGTTGTCTGTTTGTCTTTTTCATTCTACTTTCTGCTCCACTCATTGAGGCTCTCTGCCACTGTTCCTGAAATCCTGGTACTTTTCTCTCTCTCTAGAATGCCCTGTAGTATTCTCTGTAGAGTTGGATTGGTGGTCGTGAATTTCCCCAGTTCCTCTTTGTCTTGGAAGTATCTTGTTTCTCTATTAATTTCTAGAGACAGTTTTGTAGGGTATATCAATCTGGGCTGGAGGTTATTTTCTTTCAGGACTGGGAATATTTTGCTCCAGGCTCTTCTTGACTTGATGGTTTGTGTCGAGAAGTCTGCCATAATTCTGATGGGCCTTCCTTTATAGGTGATCTGTTTCTTGTCTCTGACAGCTTTTAATATTCTGTTCTTATATTGAATTTCTGGGATCTTGATTATTATATGCCTGGGTGTGTCTCTGTTTTGGTTGTAGGTGGCTGGAGTTCTGTATGAACATCTGCATATCATTTTCTTTTCCTATGTTTGGGAAATTTTCCTTAATTATTTCTGTGAATAGCCTTTGTAGTTCCTTTGTTTGTACTCCTGCTTCTTCATTCACATTCTTTATTCTCAAGTTATAGATTCTCTTGTCATCTTCTAGCCTTTGTATTGTTACTGCTTATTTCCTTGTTATTTTAAAAAAGTTTTTCCTTTCATAATCCCACATTGCAAACCTGCCCTCCAGTTTGGATAATCTATCCTTAGTTTCTTTCAAGAAGTTTTGCCAGTTTTCAATGGAGTTCTTTTTTTTTTTTTTTTTGTCTTTTTCCTTTTTATTGGTACCAGGGATCAAACTCACGACTGCCTGCTTGCAAGGCAGGTGCTTATGCCGCTAAGCTAAATCCCCATCCCCTTCAATGGAGTTTTTAATTTTCTGGTAATCTCTTTGAATCTGCTTCATGTATTCTATATTTTCTTTATTTTCTTCATCAAATGCTTCTCTCCTTTGTTTGTGTTCTTCCATTCTTCTGTCTGTGTCTTCTTGAGTGGGGCTTATTAGCATTTCTTTTATCAATCTAGTTATATCTTGCTTTACTTGGTTAAGTATTTCACTTTTGAACTCGTCCATGAGGTCCCGAAGACATTTCTTTATGTCCACTGGTGCCATATCTGATATTGCATGTTTGCTGTCTTCAAACTCTTTTGTATGTACCTTTCTTATTGCTTCCTCTTCTAATATTTTTTGTTTCTTCCATACAGGTGTATAAAGAAGGCCCCAGTTCCTTTTTTTCTTTTTTTTTTGATTCTTATTTTTCTGAAGTGCACTGGCTAGGTGACCCTACCTATTACAGTGTATTATTGAGGTGCAAATAGGGAAGGTATGCTAGCCCCTCCCCTCCGGGTCAGCCAGCCTTCTGAGGCCTTCACAGCACCTTAGTGTGCGCAGTGCATAGGGAATTGGTCTGGGACACCCTACTGGTTCCCAGCCAGGGGCATGACCCTGACCAAGCACATCTGACCAATCCCATCTGGGAAGAGAACAACTGCCTGAAGTCTCTGCAGTACCTTGTTTCTGCCAGTCCTGCCCAGTTCCAAGATGTTGTTCTCTTTCTCATGGAAAGGTTTTATTCCTGACACTCACTGCAGGTCAATGCAGGTCCCCAACTGGCTCCCCTCTCTGTTGGTCTCACAGATCCTCGACCTCAGTTGCACCCACACCCCAGTGCAACTGCGGCTCTGGCGAGTTGAAGCAGTGAAGGGCAGTGTGCTGAGTTGCAGCTGCGTAAGTTCAGACACACCAGCCAGTGCAGTTCTCTGGTTTGTTGGTCCCTTCTGCCCTTACATCTCCTCACCAAGGCTTCTGGCTTGCTCACCACCAGCTTCACTGTGCCTGTGCATCTCCAGGTTCCAATAGTGCTTCTGCCACAGTGGGACTGGCTCTGGTGAGAGCACCACCACCTACCACCTTCTTCTGTTCAAAATTTTCTTTTTGAAAATTCTTTCTGTGGGCTTCCATTCTCACTTTAATTTTTTCCTTGGTCAAGGGGACCAACATCTTTCCTGCTTTTCCTTCACCAGAATGCTATATTCCAGCATCTGAGCTGTTTCTCTCAGAGAGGCTTTTTACTTTGCTAGTTACTGTTCTACCATCTTCCCAGACCCCCCTGAGTATGTTTTATACTTGCATCCATTTACCTATAAAATCTCCAAGCTTATCATTCTTTATGGTTGAGTAGTATTCCATCCTATAAAAATACCACATCTATTTTATTCATTCCTTAGTTGATGGGCATTTGGATTGTTCCCAAGGCTTAAATATAACAAATCATGCTACTATAAACATGGTGAACATATATCACTGTGGTATAATGTTTTTAATTTTCTGGGAAAATACCCAGAGCGGGAATAGCTGGGTTGAATGAAACCTCTAATCCTAGTTTTTTGAGGAATCTCCATACTGATTTTCACAGTGGTTGTATCAGTCTACACCATCACCAACAATATAGAAGTGTTCCTTTTTCCCCAAAGCCCTATCAGCATTTGTTAGTATTTAAGGTCTTTTTTTTTTTTTTGTCTTTTTCCTTTTCATCGGTACCAGGGATCGAACTCACGACTGCCTGCTTGCAAGGCAGGTGCTTATGCCGCTGAGCTAAATCCCCAGACCCTGTATTTAAGGTCTTGATGTTAGCCATTCTTTCTTGAGTGAGATGATGTCTATGTTGTTTAGTTAGCGTTTCTCAGGAGACCAGTAATGTTTAACATTTTTTCATACATTTATTTGCAATTTGTAATTCTTGAATTGTATATTCAACTCAGATGCCTTCTTTTGGGTTGGGCTATTAAATTTGGGGGGCTTGATATTTTCCAAATCTGTATACATTCTAGATAAAAGTTCTTTGATGGATAGATGACAAAATTTTTTCCTAATCTGTGGGTTTTGTTCTCATTCTGTTGGTGATTTATTTGATGTGCAAAATTTTTTTAATAAGATGAGATCCCAGTTGATTCTTTGAAGTATGGCTTGTGCAGTATGAATTTTGTTTATGAACTCTTTGCCTACCCTTATGTCCTAGAGATTTTTGCCTTTGTCTTCCATTAGGTTTAGTATTTCTTTCTTTATATTTAGATCTTTCATCCATTTTGACTAAACTAAGTGCACAGTGATATATGTGGGTCTGGTTTAAGTCTTTAGCATAGAAAGCCAGTTTTTCCAACACCACTTTTTAAACAGACTATTTTTCTTCTAGTGAACAGGTGTTTCCTCTTTGTCAAAGATAAGGTGGCTGAGTGCATTTGTAGTTGTGTCTGTATCTTCTGTTCTGTTCCATTGATCTTCAGATCTTTTTTTTTTTTCCGATACCATGATGATTTTATTATAGCAGCTTTGTAGTATAATTTGAAGTCAGGGACTGTGATGCCTCCTGCTTTGCATTTGTTGCCTGAGATTGCTGTTGTCAGGATTTGTGAAGAGAACAATTAGAATCAGAACATGGAATTTGTAATATTATTTTATGATGGTCACCCACAGTTAATACAAGAAAGTATAGGAAATCTATCCACAACACTAAAGACATAAAATATTCAGCCAAGGGCCTGAATCCTATAGTAATATCCTACATGAGTCCAGATGAAGACCGAGAGCCTCATGACAATGCCTCCCATAAGTCCAACTGGAGGTCTAGAGCTCACAAGAAGTACTCACACTGGTCTGTTTTAAGATCCATGCTGGGAAGGCTCAAAGGTCAGTGGTGGAAACCAGAAAGTCTATGCCAGCAAGGTGAAGAAGTTGTGCTAACTGGTTGAGGGTTCTATGCTGGAGGTGAGAAATCATGCTCAAAACAAAGACTAGGGCTGTGCTGAAAAGCACCACAACCATCCTCGGCTCACCGAAGCCCCAAGCTTCTTCAACGATAAGCATAGTCAAGTACGTGTCAGGAAGCCAGCATGATGAGTTCATCCTAGAGATTAAGTGGCACATGTTTTCTCCTCCAGAGCCAGGAAGCAGTGCTCAATGTAAGGACCAGAGCATCTCCAAGAGAACCAAAAGTTCAAACAGCAACACATAGGAGAACCCACAATGCCTCACCCCTCTTTTCTCCTTCTCCATGGCTCTTTTTATGCTGGCAACCTTCTTCAGGTAGAACATCTATGCTCAGCACCATGGTGATTTAATTCTGCTGGTGTTAAGTTGAGCACCAGTTTTTAATCTATAACAATTGCCTTTGTTATTCTAGGTCTCTTATGATTCCATATGAATTTTAGGAATGTTTCTCTAGATCCATGTGTTATGCTAGTGGTATTTTTATTGGAATTGCATTAAATCTTTATAACAATTTTGTAAGTATGGTCATTTTCACAATTTTGGTTCTTCCTATCCATGAATAAGGGATATCTTTCCTTTTTATGAATTTCTCTTCAATTTCTTTTTTTAGAGCACTGTAATTTTCAATGCATGAATCTTTTATTTCCTTTTTTAGATGGATCCTTAAGTATTTCATTTTTTGATGTTATTGTAAAGGGTATGGTTTCTCTAATTTCTCTCTCAGCAAGTTTTTTGTCTGTGTATGGGAATGATACTGACCTTTGAATATTGAGTTTGTACCCAGATATACTGCTGAATTTGCTTATTAAATCTAGGGGTCTGCTGGTGGAGTTTTTGGGGTCCTCTGTGTAAAGTATCATGTCATATGCAAATAATTATGATTTAATGTCTTCCTTTCCTATCTTTCTTCCTTTTATTTCTCTCTTGTATGATCGTTCTGGCTAATGTTTTCAGAACTATATTGAATAGAAGTGATGATAGTGTAAAACCTTGTCTTATTCCTGATTTTAGAATGAAATCTTTCAGTTATTCCTGATTTTAGAGTAAGCTTTCAGTTTTTTACTATTACTGTGATGCTGGCTGTTGGTTTGTCATAGATAGCTTTTACTAAATTGAGGTAAAGACCCTGTGTCCTGATTTTCTCTAGAGGTTTTACCATGAATGAGAATGGATTTTATTAAAAGTACTTTCTGCATCTGTTGAGATGATCATGTAATTTTGCTGTTAATATAGTGTATTACATTTATTGATTTGCATATGTTGACTCATCCCTGAATTCCTGAGATGAAGCCCCCTTAGTCATGGTGTATAACCTTCTTGATGATTTGCTGAATTCTGTTTGTTAGTATTTTATTGAGGATTTTTGCATCTACATTCATCAGAGAGATTGGCCTATAATTTTCTTTTCTGGTTAGATCTTTCTCTGGTTTTGGTATCAGATTAATATTTGCTTCTCAGAATGAATTAGGGAGAATTGCTTTGAGTATTGGCATAAACCATCTGAATTCTTATGGAATTCAGGTGTGAATCATTCAAGACCTGGGCTTTTTTTTTCTTGCTAGGGTTTTAATTGCATTTTCAATTTCATTAGTTGATATTACACTATTCAGAAGTTTGTATTTAGAATTTGACCCAGCTTTGGTAATTCATATGTTTCTAGGAATCTGTCCATTTCTTTTGTGTTTTTGATCCTATGAGAGCAAAGGATTTCAAGATAGATATCGAAGATCTTTTGTATTTTCACAGAGTCTGTAGTAATTTCCCCTTTTTCATTCCTTACTGCATGAACTTGAGTTTTTTCTTTCCCTTTTTTGTTCTGATTGGCTAGGGATTTATCAATTTTATTTATTCCTTCAAAGAACCAACTTTTTTATTCATTAATTCTTTGTATTTTTTCTTAGTCTCAATTGCATTAATTTTTGATCTGATCATTATAATTTTCTTTTTCCTTTATGCTTTGGGTTTGCCTTGTTCTTCCTTTTTTAGAATCTTGAGGTGCAGCATTAGATTATTTGTGCTCATTCTGTTTATGCGATATGAGAATTCACTGCTATAAATTTCACTCTGAGCAGTTCTGGTAAGTTGTATTTGCTTTTTTATTTGCTTGTATATATATTGTTTATTCTTTAACTTCCTCTGTGGGCCATTGGTTGTTCAGTGTGGTGCTACTTAATCTCTATATGTTTATGCAGCTTTTGTGGCTTATTTTGTCATTAATTTCCAATTTAATTGCACTATAGTTAGATAATATACATGAAATAATTTCAATTCTTTGCATTTACTTAAGCATGATTTATGGGCTATTATATGGTCTATTTTAGAGAATGTTCCATATGCAGCTGAGAAGAATGTGTTTTCTGATGTTTTGGGGTGGAACATTCTGTACTTATCTACTAATTACATTTGTTCCCAAGTTTGATTCAGTTGTCTTATTTCTTTGTTGATATTTTGTCTAGTTGATTTGTCTCATTTTGACAATGGGATATTAAGATTTCTTGTTATAATTATACTATTGAATATTTGAGTTTTGATGTCTATTAATATTTGTCTTACATAGTTGGGTGTTCCCATATTGGGTGAATATGTATTTATGATTGCTATGTGTTCCTCGTGAAGTTTTCCACTAACAAGTATGTGGTGATCTTATCTCTTTTGATCATTCTGAGTTAAAAGTTCACATACTCTGCAAACAGAATAGCTATTCCCTTTTTTCTGGGTTGCTGTTGCATGAAGTATTGTTTTCATCCTTTGACTTTCATTCTATGAGTTTCCCTTTGAGTTAAAAGTGTTTCTTGTATATAGCATATTATTGGGTTTTGTTTCTTGATCCACTCTGCCAGTCTGTTTCTTTTGATTGGTGAATTAAGACCATTTACATTAGTGGTTATAACTGATATGTATTGGCTTATCTTTGTCATGTTATCTTCTTGCTGATGGTTCCTACTTTTCTCCTCTGTTCAAGTGCTTGTCCTGCTTGTAGATTTCTTTCTTGTAATTGTGGTCATTTTTATCTCTTTCTAGATACTTTTCAGACCTTTTTATAGGGTTGGTTGGGTGATCATGAACTTCTTCAGTTGTTCTTTATCTTTGAAGTATCTTATTTCTCCATTCGTTTTCAAAGATAGTTTTACATGGTATATCAATTTGGATTGGAAGCTGTTTTCCTTCAGTGTTTGAAATACTTTGGTCTTCTTGGCTTGATGGTTTTTTGTTGAGAGGTCTGCTGTGATTCTGGTTGGCTTTCCTTTGATGATCTGTTTCTTTTCTCTAGCAGCTTTTAATACCCTATTCTTATGCTGCAGTTCTAGAATCTTGCTTATTATATGTCAAGGTGTAGATTTATTTTGGTTATGGCTTGTTGGATTTGTATATGCCTCATTTATCTGTGTGTCAGGTTCTATTTTTGTGTTTGGAAAATTTTGTATTACTTCTGCAAATAGTCTTTATGTTATTAGTGTAGTCTCCTTTTTTGTTGACAACTATCAGTCTTATACTATTTTTCTCTGCATCATGTTGCAGCTGTTGAATTGTTATTTACTGATTCTTTTTATTTTTAAGAGGTTTTTCCTTTCACAATCATTAGCCACAATCCTGTCTTCAATGTTTGAGAGTCTCTATTCAATTCCCTTTATGCGCTTTTTCCAACTTTCAGTGGAATTTTTGTTTTCCTGGATACCTCCTTGAATCTGTGTCTTGTAATTGTTTCCTCTGTTGTTTATTCAAGGTTTCCATCATTTTCCTATGCTCCTCTACTTTTTCAAAATTTTATTTTAAAGAGAATAAAACCAAGCAACATAAATCAGGATAAAACCAATCACAACTAGACAATGTAAGTGACTCAGGGTCTCATAACAAGATAATAGGAAATCAACAATGGTTACCATAATGCCTCCTGTTATCTTCAAGATAGCTGCCTATCTTCAGGAATTGTAAAATCAAACAACCAGAATACAGAATACAACAAATAAAAAAAAAAACAATGAATGCAATACAGGACTTCACAACAAGATAATAGTAAATCCAAAATGGCTACCATGATATCTCTTGTTATTTTTCATATAGCTGCCCATGCCATCAGATAAAATAAAATCAAATGAGATACAACAGAATAAAACCCATACAAACAGAAGTAATGATAATGATATAGGATTTCAAAACAAGATAATAAGGAATTGACAATGGCTACCACCTTCAGAAGGAGATCCCCCATATATGCTACACTGCATATTGTTATCCTCTTAATAAATGATTAGACTACCAGCTTTAAGCCTGCAAAGTCAGTGAAGCACTAAACACTGAAAGCGTTAAGTATTTTACCTCACTAGCTGTCATCATAGCCAGTGTTTCTCCAGATCAGCCAATTGCTTATGGGGTAGGGGGGAACATTGGCTCTGCTTGTCTCCATGCCCATCGGCTAGAAGAGACTGGCATCTTGCTCTCCCCCAGTCAGCCTGTGCACTACACAGACTCATAGAAGATCTTAGCTTGTTGCTGACTTCTTGTTCTCCTCTCCCATAGTCCATGAATGGCACCAACTCACAGGAGAGGGCTGGTGTCTGGCTCTCCCCCAGTCAGCCCTCACATGGCCTGCTCCTCTTTCTTTTAAATCTATGTCTTCTTTGGATGTACTAATTGATTTTTTCATTGAGTTTATCATTTTTATTTTTATCTGAGATATTGTTTCTGATCTGATTTTCTTTACAGCTTCCTGAGGTTGTTGCTTTACTTCCATTGCTCTCATTTCAGAAATTTCATGCGTGTTATTTCCAATTTAACCCATCTATGTGTCCTGTGCTTGATATGGATGGGCTGGAAGCTTGAGATTGCATTTTGTTCTTTCATTTTATCATTTTCCTGTGTTCTTTCAAATATGCCAAATGTCAAGTCCTAGTTTTTCTCCAGGCTGGCAGGCTGTCCAGCAGTAGGCTTCACTGGGGGCTGATTCAATAAACGTTATTGAGTTATCACCTAGACCTCAGTATGTACTTATAACCTAGATCCATTTCACCTCACACAGAACAATGTGCATATTGCACAAACATGCAAATTTAAGTTCTTCAGCTAGATACATTGACCTACAAGCAGAGCCCAAATCATTTAGGAAGTGGCAGGATATTAGAAAGAAGGTAGGATGGTCTAGTATTAGACTGGAATTCAAATCCTAACTCTTTCCTTTATCATGTACCCTTGGACAAGAACTTCTCTCATTAAAGGTTGTTTCCTCTTTGTGCAGTGGAAAAAAACAGCACTCATCATGAATGTGTTGTGAACTTTAGAAGAAATATCCTTGTAACATGCTGTATAATGACCAGGACTTCTAGCCTTAACCTTAAAATGGAAGCTATGGAGCCTGAAGGCTTTCCTATCTTAAAATATCAACTACTGATCACATAACAATTCCTATTTTTATAATGTGTAGTTCAAGCTATTTGCCCTTCTATCAAGATTTCTATCAATGAATTTGCTTTTAGCCCAGTACCCCCAAAACAGTCTTCAAGTTATAACATTTCCTCTCATTTTATTAATTTCTGCAAAGTTTGGTATAGTTTTAAGAACATTTTACTGCAAAATAAGTCTATATTACTTAGCTATGAAGGGAAGGTACATATTACTCATGGCTGTGGCTACTAGTTCCCTTTGGAATAATGATTTGCTCCTTGGTCAGAGAATAGGAATTAACTTAAATTCAGGCTGAATTTTCTTGATGGTCTTAAGGAAAAATCACAGGTTAATGCTGGACCTGAATAAACCCATCACAGCCCCCAACATGACAGAAAGAATATCACAGAATGAAAGTCATGCAGAGCACAACTGTGCGAGCATCCTCAATAACACAACTGGGTATTAAAAGTGTGTCTTCTGAGCAGGGAATTAGGTCTGTTTCCCTTGACAGGAAAAAGTCTAGTGTCATAGAGTATAAAATTATTAGGAAAACAAAGAAAATCAGTTGTGATCAGAAGCCTCTGACCATTTTGCAGATAGTATGATTGCGACATGGAGAAGAATCTGAGTTGCCCCATGTTCTGGATTTTATGAACACCAGAGTGAAGAAAAGGAATTTAAACTTTCCCTTGATATTATCTCTCTTACATCTCTGGTCTGCCTTGATTTCTGGTTTCTGGTAAGAAATATCTTGACCCCTCTTCTGATACTTTTCCTCCCCTGATAAACTCAACCCTTTGGTAAAACCTGAACCTTTTTCATAAGCCACAGCCACTTCCCTCCACAGTGCTGTTAAATATCAGCTGAAGGGAGCGAGTGGAAGAATGTGTGGGTATACATTACTACTGCCAGATTTTTATCTTTTGCAAAATGGACAGCGACCAAGAGATGGATACAAAGGAAGGAGGGGAAAAGAAAGGGAATGAAAAAGAATCAAAATATGTAAAGCAGTTCTCCCTTATGTATTGCAAATATGTGCTAATAAAAATTTGAAAAAATAAAATACTGAAGGCAATGAAAGAAAGATTCTGAAATCTTATATATCTCCCAAATTCAGTCTTTTTGTGCTCTATTGCCTTAATGAAATCCTTATAAAATATTCACCCAGGTACTGAGTAAATATGGTGAGAAAAATAAAACATGAGAAAGAAAAAGAAAAAAAAAACCAGGTGACTTGATTTACTTTAGCATTACTCTCATGTTTTATATGACCTAAATATAAATTATTTTGTGTTTAGGGTTTTTTTTTTGTCTTTTTCCTTTTTATTGGTACCGGGATCAAACTCACAACTGCCTGCTTACAAGGCAGGCACTTATGCTGTTGAGCTAAACCTCCAGCCCCTGTTTAGTATTTTTTTAAAGCTAGTATATTTTGCTCTTCTGGAAGTTTGAACCAAATTATGGTACCCCTAACTTAAGAACAAGTGACTTATAAATTTAGATATTTATAGTTACAAATATTCTTCATAGGTTCCTTTTTTTCAAAACTTAATTAATGTTATTTGATTTTCATGAACAGTCAAATCTTTATGTAGGTCTTGTTTGGAGTTAGGAATATTACAGATTGGTGTTTATGGAAAACGACACCAACATCTGTTTAGATGCTTGCCCACTCACTTAGAATTTATGTGATCCTAGAAAGTTATTTAACTTCTCCCCAAGATTTCTCATCTATAAAGCAGGAAAAATGGGTTCTTGTTCATAGAACGATTGTAAGAGTTAAAGGAATTAAAGATTCAAAATGGCTAATATCTGTCACATCGTAAATGTGCAATAAATATGAACTAAGGATGATCACAATGATAGAACATAATGTTTGCAAGTTAGTGTTTTTGAAAAGTACCATTGAATAGGGAATTTAATACTGAAAATTTTCTCTAGAGATTTCCAGCAGCCTAAGAAATTATTTTTGCACTTGTGTTGACTTTATATTCTGTCACCTTAGATAAAACTCTTTCAGGGTTCCTTGCAGTGTCTGGCTCTGGGTTAGAGCTGCTTAGAAGAGGAACTTGTACAAGATTTAGAAGGAGAAATGGAGCAGCAGCTTCAAACTCTGATGGTTAGTTTAGAAGTCATTTTCTGTCCTTCCTCTGGTTGCTGAATCATTATATTGGTTTGGGGTAGCACATATACCAGGAGCTTCACCAGATCAAACCAAACCTGCTCAACTTTTATATGGCCTGAGCAAATGCATGTGCAACACCAGTAGCAAGGGTATTGTGCCAGTGACCATATCATTTGGTTAGTATGATGAGAGCCAGACACACATTCTAGTTTGTGTTGTGGGTTCTAGTTTGTCCTATTTGTTTTACATTGATTTTGCCTGTTTTGTTCTTGATCTCCACATCTTCATGTCCATCCTTTCTTTCTGGCCTTCCATTTCTGAACCCCTATGGACTTCAGATCAATCCCCTCCTGTAGATTTTTTTCATCTGCTTCTACAGTTTTGTAGCTGGCCATGAAACTGCTGCCATAGAATATTTTGATGAAAATAAGAAACATCATGGTTTGGTGAGTTATTTATAAACTCACTAGAGAACTTGGTAGAAGTAATTCTTTGTGAATGCTACCTACAACTGCTACTGGTCATCACTGAATGCTTGATTACAGGCCATCAGGGGACCATGTGACCCTAGCTACCTATCATGAACTTAAAATCAGGTGATCTATGAAGGCATTAATTTGTGTATGTCTAACTCTTTCAGCCTATCTAAGCTGAAACTATTTGTCTTCTTTGAAGAGCTAGGGATGTAATTATTAAATATTAAGCTGAGCCAGATAGTTTTTGTAAGGAGACAGAATTTAAATGGACAAATAAAATGAAACTGCAAAGAACACATCAAAGTATTTTGCTGATGCCTATCATGTATTAGGAAAGGAAAATCTTAATTCTGACTAAGTATCCAGAAGATGAAAAGACTTAACACTGTTACTTAAGTTTTGGTAAAGGAAATTGACTTTACTGGGTTGTGGCTTGAATGAAGGATTTTCTCAGAAGTCTTGGAAAGCAAATGAGGCCACCTTATTTCTTCCTGGTCAAAAGACTGAACTGAGAATTAGTGAACATATGAGACTTGGCAGCCAAGTTGGGGCAGAGGCTAATGCACAAAACCAGCAATAATTATGAGACAGAGGCTCAAACTCAGAGATGTGAAGTTAATACCTCTCTTCCTTGGTTGATCCTTCTGGGGCTATGCAGAAAGCTTGCAACTGTCCTGATCTCTTACTTTCAGCATGGAACATGAAAAGAAGGTGACAGTGCTTGTTAGAAAGTTTTCCATTTATAACATCTTCTGTATAGAAAGCTTGCTATCCTCAGTCTAGTAAACCTTGGGGAAACTTTATCAGAAATGCAACAATTCATATGTAAAACAGCTTGCTCAGGAGCATATCCCCTTTCTCCTGCAGCTGTTGCTCATCTTGAAGGCTTGTTTATCAGGTGCCATCTGCTGGCTCCCAAAGCCCTTTTGCCATCTGTGCCCCAAGACTTTCACAGTCTCAAAACCAACTGCAAGTAGGTATCATTTCTTTGTACTAGGGCCAGGACAGCTGGGCTCCAGTAGTTCCCAATGATCAAAGCATTTCAAGATACTTTGATATATGTAAGAACCTAAGACTCACATTCCATCAATCTGAATAGACCCAGATGATGAATATAGCCCAGATACAACAGTCATATGGAACCACATTTAAAAAGCAATCAAGAGATAAGTACACAAATAGAATGGAATAAGCCTTATTTGAATAGAAACCTTATAAAAATATAGTATCTGACTACTATGCATTGTATATGTGTCTAAATACTATGCAATACTAACTGTATTGTAATTATTGGCCAAAATTTCCTTGCATTGTTTTATTTAACAAATAGTACTTATTATGCAGTTATAATTCTACAAATGATAGTTGTACAAATTCTAGTTGATTTAATCCTTATTACAAATTGTAGTTGATTTAATCCTTATTAAATAGTTAAGTATTGATACAATAATTGTACTCTGCAGATGAAGAAACAGAAGGTTTCCTACAGGTTAAATAACTTGCCCAATGTCACCTTGTTAGTTAGTTTGAATCTAGATTTAACCTAGATTCAAACTCAAGAAGGTTGGTTGCAAGATTTATGTTCTATGAATAAGAGAAAGGAATATGAATGACATATCAAAAAAACAGAGATATACTTTCAAAATAAGTTCCTTTGGGGTTAGTTCCCTTTGTCTATTTCCTTTACCAGTGTGACACCATCAATAAAAATGATTATTAAATATTACTATTTCTTAGCTAATATTTTATTTACTATTGTAGTTTAGCCGATATTTAGCAGGTCTCTACTAAGTGCTAAGTACTGTGTTATTTGTCATGCTCACATAATCACACTATAACTGCTGAACTATTTCTCAACTTTATACCAGTTTTGCAAATTGTAAGACTCAGACTTTGAGAAAGATGACAATTTTCTTGAAGTTATAGAAATCTGAAAAGTGAACAATCATGGTGGAGCCAGAACTGCCTGCTTCTGAAGTCTTGGGTACATACATAATTCTATAAGAAACTAAAAACCTGGCATTACCAAACTTTCATACATAATACATTCTTATAAAATGGGGACCTATGTTAGAAAGAGAGGGGCCATTACAAGGTTCATCAAATGGTGGCCCCATCAGAAGAGTCAGTGGTACTTCCATGATCAGCAGATGTTGGGCATGCGAAGGTCTGTACACTCCAGTGGAGCATTGCTCAGGGAGTGGGACCTGTATCTAGGTAGATAACTGCCTGCATTCTTGGCTTTTCTGATTGGTATTTATTTATCTATTCATGAATGCACTCGTTCATTTGACACCACAGCATACCAGCCAAGGTATCTGGTACCATAGTTATCTGGCTTTTATTTGAGCATTAAGTGGCATAAATTCACTGATTAAAAGTACCTAGAGACAGTCTTCAAATTATACATATTCTAGATCCAAACAGTATTAAATACCAAATGGAAGCTGAAGACCTTTCATAATAATTCTTCCAGGAGCAGGCACTATTTGTCTTGATTTCATGGTCATAAGCATGATGGAGCAAGAAGTCAACTTGCATAAAGTTACATAGATCAGTAAAAGCCTCACCCTCATAGCTAATCCATGCAAGGAGGGGCAGAGATGCCCTTCTTAGAATGTCCAGTCCACCAACTGCTACGGAATGAAACTTTGTAGAGCTTTGCAGACATGCAAAGGTGATGGGGATGAGGCACCCTAACATTCTTTAGAAAGGTTCTAGGAGAAAGTCACTGAATTCCAGCTGCTGTGTTTACTGGAACACCCTTCTCAAAGCCCAGCAGCTCTGTCCACCTTTGATTTCCTAGGCTCCTTAGTATCTGCTAGGAACCCTGGTCCTTTTTATTTATCAATAAAGATAAATAAAGCAAGAATCAGATTCTTTTTATTTGCAACCACAATAATCTTAATGAGTATACCTCTATTAAATTGGATGTTTGGAGGATCAAAAATTTTGAGGGCTTTATACTGGAAAAGGCAGCTAGAATGACTCTGTGCCATGGTGAGGCAACATGGACCAAAATTTTTGAGAAACTCTACCTCATTCATATTTAAAGATTCCTAGCTGAAACATGACATTTTTTGCATAATAAGTCTGGTTAATTATTTGTAGTGAACATATACTCATTTCTCTGCATCAAGTACAGAAATAATCTCATTTAAAGGTCCCTGTTCTTCTTGGGAGGAAATGCCTTTGGAATCAACAGAGTTCAGCCTGGCTATGACCTGATGACTGAAGTTCATGGTCCAGTCACCATAAAGCAAAGCAGGCCTTAATGACACTTATTTACAGATAAGAATTATTTGTTGCAGTAATGGATGCTATAGCAAGTTTATTCTTTAGGTTTAAAAAGTAAAAACAAAACAAAAAATCCCAGGTACCAGGAGATAGCTTTGTAATGCACTATGTAGAATATATCCAGGTAGTTAGATGTGTAATTTAGTAGTATTGTATATTATACAGTTTTTTGATTTATGTTTGTTTTTCTGGATTTTTTGCTAGTTCATGTTTGCAGTTTACTGTGGGGAGTTGGTATATGTACCTAATACATGTCAACTTTTTATCCTTTAACCCTCCCTTCTCTCCCAGCTCCTTCCAAATCTTGGTACCCTTCCTATTTGCAAAAGCTCTGTTTCCATCTTTGCCCTTCAATTCTTTTTTCCATCCCTATTTCTCTTCTCTCACTGATCTCTCCCTTTCTTACTCCTCTTCCCATTTAAAAATGATCCCTGTTCTTCCTAGTATCTTTTATTTTTTTCTTTCTCTCATATATATATATATATATGTACATATATATTAGTATAATATATATATATATAACTACAGCAATGGATTTTGGAATCTTCTTGGGGAGTGGGTACACATGTACATAACAAGTTTATTATTTTTAATCCCCTTTCCTCCCTTTCTCTCCTCCTCTAATTTCCCCTTTCCATTCTTATTGATATTATTAATCTTAATTCATGTTTATAGCATACAATGCCCACATTCGTTGAGGTTACTAGGACCTTGTTCCTGGCACATCTTTACCCATTTCCCCTTCCGCTCCCTCTCACCCCTCGTACTTGTTCCCTGCACCCTTTTCCATCTATAAGATACTCATTTCCTTGTCTTGTTCTATCTTTCCTTCATTTTTTCTCTTAATTTGTACTTTGCCTTACTCAGATAAGAGATACCGTATGGTATTTAGGTATTTGTATCTGATTTATTTCACTCAACATCTATTTTCCTACAAATGTCTCAAATTTGGCCTTTATAGCTAAGTAGTAGTCCATTATATATAGATACTACATTTTGTCTTTCTAATAATCTGTTGATGGGTATACAGGCTTTTTCATGGATTTAATTATTAGGTGAGAAAGCATGCATTACTTAACCTTGTGTATCTGATTTATTTCACTAAATATTATGGCCTCACGGTGCTTCCTTTTACCAATGAATGTCTCAAGTTTCTTCATAGCAGAGTTATACTCTCTTGTGCATAAATACCACATGATCTTTATCCATTCATCTGTTGATGGGCATATAGGCTGTTTTAGTGATTTAGTTATTATAAATTGTGCTGTTACAAACATGGGAGTGCATGCATCACTGTACTATGATGACTTTAACTCTTTTGGTAGAATACTTAGAAGGGGAATACCTATGTCAAATGGAATTTCCATTTTTAGTTTTTGGAGGACTCTCCATACTGATTTCCACAGTGGTTGTGCTAGTCTGCATACCTGCCAACAATGTAGAAAAGTTACTTTCCCCCCTACAGCCTCACTAGCATTTGCTATTATCAGGTTTCTTGAAGATAACCATTCTGTCTGGACTAAGATGGAACCGTAGTGTTGTTTTAATTTGTATTTCTTTCATTGCCAGCAATGTTGAACATATTTATGTATTTATTTGTCATTTGTATTTTCTTTTCTGAAAAGTGTCTATTTATTTAAGTTGCTCAGTTTTTGATTGAGTGTTTTAGTTTGTAGGGGGATCTAATTTTTTGAGTTCTTTATATATTCTAAATGCTAGTCTCCTGTTCAAGGAATAGCTGACAACATTTATTTTTATCATTCTGTAGATTGTCTCTTCACTCTGTTGGTTGTTTCCTTTGCAGTGTGCAGGTGAATTTCTATAGCTCCTGCAATGCACTAGTGCTTAACTTAATGAGAGACGTGGAATTTACTCTTCTATGTTCACTGCATGAGGGCCTCCCTAGCCCACCCTGGTAGCTTCCTAACAGATGAGAGTGATAACTAACATGCATCATTTCAAGGCTGGGCTTTTCGAAGCTCTAAAAATAATATGACTTTTCTCATATGAGAAAGCCAAAGTATAAATAAAAGAGCAAAGTAAAAGGAAAGTAGGAAATAAGGAGATATATCTTTGGCAAATGGAAAAGGGACTACAAATGGACAAAAGGATAGGGGAAGAATATGTAAAAAGAAATAAAATGTGTTTCATACGTGATAACTACCCACAATGAATATATTTGTGATGTGCTGCAAACACGTAATGATAACAAAAGTCATAAAAAAGAAAGATCATTACTTCAGCTATTCTGTACCCTGTCTGGAAATCAATCATGTGCTGAGATGTTGATGTTTTCTAGTTAATGAGTGAGTTTGCCTTCATTGTGTTTTTCCTATAATCTTATCGGTGCTGAGTAAGATATTAATATTATGTGGATCTTACTCTATGATGTAGCATAAAAAGTAGAGTAAATCAAAGGACCAGTATTCAGGACTGAGTTTGAGATAAAATCGACTGCTCACTTCTTTGTTTGCAAGTATTATAATTATGATATTATTGATTCTGATTATATATTCTGATTATAATTATATATTATAATTATGATATTATTGATTACTGATTCTCCTTAAGCAAAAACAAACAAACAAACAAGCACTAAAGTTGTCTGGAGGTCATGAGTACAGATGTTATAGGATATTCCTTGGTTCAAATAGTCTTATACCTTTGGGCTTTCTTCTTGACTCAAGGTCCTGGATCACAGAGCAGTTGGTTTTCTTA
This sequence comes from Cavia porcellus, assembly GCF_034190915.1. Lineage (NCBI taxonomy): Eukaryota > Metazoa > Chordata > Mammalia > Rodentia > Caviidae > Cavia > Cavia porcellus. The sequence continues at coordinate 93,379,780 of NW_026947485.1, forward strand.
GACTTTCAGCTTAAGAACACGGTGTTGGAAACAACATCAAAACCAAATAAATGTAGGAGAAGATGTTTCCTTAGGGAAAGGAGATAACTGTCTGAAGGGGTGAAGGGATAGAAAAAGCTGATGCCTTCTGCAAGATTTTGACTTTGAAAGTATCTTGGGAATTAAATGAGATGAATATGAAGGCAGTAAATACTGGAAAAAAAGTTTTGAGATGCCACAGATGAGTGATCCAGGGACTTGTGATAAACATAAACATGGAGGCTGCTATACAATAAAGCAGGATTCCCAGCATGCTAGAACTTTCTCATTCCATTGATTGGTTACAACCACTGTAACTTACTATGAATTTTTGATCCTATACAGAGTTTTATGAGACTTTAGGCTTTTAAATACAGTAGATGAAGTGAGGAACATGAAAAGTTTGTATCTTCCTGCTCCAGGCTCTAACATCAGACCAGAGGACCAGTCTTCGGGATGTCTAACCATGCTGATTGGTAACCTCTCCTGTTTGGAAAACCATGACTTCCCTCATTATGCTTCCTTTCTTCCTATGAAATAAAATATACAAACAGTGCTACTGAAAATTGAGAGATTCCTAAAATGCATAATCTGATTTCTTGGGACAACAGAAGATTTAAAAAAAATTGGAAGAAAGCTAATTTAAATCAACTCCAAATCCTCTGAGTTATTGGAACTAGAGGAGCGTATTATCAGATATCAGGGTAGAACAGCTTGTAAGGTTAGAGGACTATATCTTCCACAGAGTCTGGGTGTGAATCACAACAGACAGTGTTCACCTGAGATCTGTTTGGCTCAGCATCTATTAGTTCTTTATAGTGATAAAATTAAACAAATTAAAGTCCCTATTTTCTTCAAGGTAGAAGAGGCATAAATCAGTCTAGCATCAGCATTTTCCAGATCCCAAAGGTATGTATTTTTATTTGGAATGATCACTTTAATTCAATTGTGCTCTGTTACTCTCAGTAATTCTATCAATCCAATTTCATGCACATAAACCTGAGCTCTAGGGAGGATATGGTTTTTAAATCCAGTTAATTACAGAGGCAGACATAAGACTGTCATTGGAAAACTGTGTCAGTGGAACATTGGCAGACATCACATGTTGAGTATTTGATCAATTTATCATGGAATAACAATTTTTTAAAGAAATCAAGATAAAATACATTAGGGATTGGGCCTCTCCAAGAACTAGGAGAGGAAGATGCACTCTTCAGCTTTTAATTCTTGGGATTCAGATAAAGTCATCTTGGGAGAGAGAAAAAACCATTCAGTGAGAGATGAAGATTCATCAAATTGTTTATATCACTCATTTTATACCTGGCTTACCAAGCTCATTTGTTCACTCATTGCATGAATGTATCTTGAGGATTTATTGTAAATGAGGTGCTGGGGATACAGAAGTAGACTGGGTGTTTGCTTTCACGAAAAAAAAAAAAAAAAAAACCCACAAAACTTCCAACCCAGACTGATGTACTCAGAAAAATGGTCTTTCAAAATTGACCGAGAAGTAAGACTCTTCCATGAAAAGAGCAACTAAAGGAATTCAACCCTACAAAGAGTACTGAAGGCTATTCTGGAGAGAGATAAAAATGAACGCAGCCCCAGGAACAGCAGCAGAGTAGAATCGCAGAGTGGGTCAGACAATTGAATGGAGGGGAAAAGTAGGGAGCTAATGACAGGGAAAAAGCATGGCAGAGAGGATCCAGGGTATGTTGGCTGCAACCATTAATCTAGATGTACATTATAAAAATAAACACAGGCAGAGTGGATCAAGAAACAAGATCCATCAGTATGTGGTATACAAGAAACACATTAACTCAAAAGGAAAAAGACTGAAAATCAAAGGAGATGAAACAATGCTCCAAGCAGGATTAGCTTTCCTATCAATTGCAGAATGGATAAGAAAGATACAGAACTTGGGGACTAGGGATTTAGCTCAGCGGCATAAGCATCTGCCTTACAAGCACGCAGTCGTGAGTTCAATCCCTGGACCTATATACAAAAAAAGATACAGAACTTTTATACAATAGAAAGCTACTTAGCTATAAAGAAGGATAATCATGAGACTCTTGTATGTAAATGGATGCAATTTGTGATGTTTCAGTGAAAGTGGTTCAGACTCACATAGGTGAACATCATGTTGCCACCCTAGTATAAAAAACTGAAGAAGTTAGTGGGATCCAAAATGTACAATAGATACCGTGAAAGTGAAAGGGGGGAGGAAAGGTCTAAAAAGGGAAAGTGGTAGCCATTGTTAATTTCCTATTATTTTGTTTTAAAGTCCAGTATCATTTTCATTGTTTTGTTTTGACTGGTTTTATTCTGTTTTGTTTGGTTTGATTTTATTATAGCTGATGACATGGGCAGTTATTTCAAAGATAGCCATTGTTGATTTCCTATTATCTTGTTTTGAAACCCTATATTGCTTTCAGTGTTTTGTTTTGATTGATTTAATTTTGTCGGTTTTATCTGATTTCATTAAGTCTGAAAGTATGGGTAGCTATTTTGATGACAACAAGTGGCATTATGGTAGTCATTGTTCATTTCCTATTATTTGGTTTTGAAATCTTGTGTCACTTTCAGTGTTTTGTTTTGATTGATTCTCTTCTGTTTTTTTGGTTTGATTTTAATGTATCTGATAGCACAGACAGTTATTTTGACGATAACAAGAGGCAGCCATTGTTGATTTCCTATTATCTTGTTTTGAAGTCCTGTATTACTTTTACTGTTTGGTTTCATTAACTTTATTCTGTTTTGTTTGGTTTTATACTTTAAAAATAAAATAATAAAAAAAGAAGTGTAGAATCCAGTGAAGCAGATCAACACCCACCTAGGAAGTAATCATGGGTGAGACTAGGAAATAGTTTCATCTGTTGGGAAAAGAGATTAAATAGGCACAGTACATTTGATGATAGGGGTCTAGTTTGTTTCTTGTGCATGTGGATATCCAGCTTTCCCACTATCATTTATTAAAAAGACTGTCCTACACTACTAATAATAGTGGAGTCAACTTAAATATTCATTAACGAATGAATGAATAAAGAAAATGTGAACTCTATACAAAATAAAATATTGTTTAGCCACAAAAACAATGATATACAATCATTCACATCAATGTAGATGAACATGGAGGATATTATATTAAATGAAATAAACCAGACCCACAAAAACAAGTACTGCATCATTTCACTCATTTGTGGAATCTAAAAAAGCTGATCTCAGAGAAGTACAGGGTAGAATGGAAAGAAGGACAAAAATACTTTGGTCAATGAGTCAAAATTAGAGTTTTGTGGGAAAAATAAGTTTCAGTGTTTTTTTACACAGAAGAGTGACTATAGTTAATGATACTGTATTTAAATATAGCTAAAAGAGAGGACTTTGGAATTTCTCACTACAAATGATAAATTTTGAGGTGATGGATGTGTAATTATCCTGAATTGATCATTGCATACTGTGTGCATGAATGGAAATATCATATAGTATTCCATATATATGTGCAATTATTATACACATATGACAGTTGAATATAAAACAGGAAAGAACAGGAAAGAAACAAAAACTAGTTATGTCAAACTATTTTAATTTTGTCTTAGAGAAGACAGAGTCTTCCAGTCTTGTTTCTCTTCTGATGGAATGTTTTCCTGTCATGGGTCCAAATCTCTCCCCCCCCACCTCTTTACCGTAGAAAATGCCAGGTAGGCTAGGAATGTAGTACAGCGTATAATTCTAGAACTCTGGGAGGCTGAAACAGGAGATTCCAATTTGAGCACAGCCTAGGAAACTTAGTGAGACTTTGTCTCAAAATAAAAAAATCAAAAAAGCTAAGGATATCTCCAGTGCAAAGGCCCTGTATGCAACTCTCAGTTTTTAAAAACCTTGGCTATTATTACAAATGTTTCAGAAAAACTATCTCATACCTCTTCCTATGGGAAGCAAAGAACTCTTGTAGAATGAAACTGAGGTGGCTTTTGAGCTTTGTTGCAGAACAAGTGCCAAACTGAAAGGAGTTGGAGTTCCACACCAGGGAGTTGGAAGCAACTTTTATTATTCCAGCAGGCTAGCAGGAACCAGTTTCAAATCATGAGCACTGAGTCAGTTTGGGGTTTAGTTTATAGAGGTTTTGCAAGCAGGAAGTATAAAAGCTTAAAAATGTGGTGAGTTTTCATTGGGTTAAATTAATCATTGCCTGTTTCTGGATACATTAAAATATGTTAGTAAATCAGAATTTAGTTTTAAGAGCGAAAGCACAGATGTTGTCAGACTGACCTGAGTCAGACATCTGTGTAAAGCAACCGGTCAGTCAGTCAAAGCTGATTGGGTTTAACAGTCCAGCTACAGGGTGGGCACAATGAGTGTATCTTGTCTCAATATGGTATCAGGCTGCTAGTTAGTTTTAAATTTCAAAATTTCTGTCACAAGCTGAGTATTTAGGTGTGCCCAAATAGAAGATGCAAGAAGAGTCCTTTTGAATTTCTAGGAGAAAGCAGGGGATGGACATCTGCACACCTGAAGAAGGAAAGAACTTGAACAAATACCCAAAGAAGGATTCACAGAATGCAGAAGAAGAGAGCAAGAAGTCACCAAAAGCAACCCCTCCCTGTGAATTAGTGCCATGCATTGGTCACTGGGGTGACAGCTAGACCTCAACCTTTTCCTGTGAGTCAGTACTATTCATGGACTTGGGCAGAAGAGAACAAGAAGTCAACAAGAAGCAAGTCTACCTTGCAAATCACAACCATGCCAGAGAGCTGGGTTGTGTGTGTGTGTGGGGGGAACCAGATCCCAGCCTTTTCCTGTGAGTCAGTGCCATTCATGGACTATGGAGGAAGAAAACAAAAAAATCATTAAGAAGAAAGCCCTCCCTGTGAATTAGCGCCATGTATGGACCACTGGGAGAGAGCCAGATGCCAGCCCCTTATGGTGTGCAAGCTGGGAAACAAGAAAAGACAACCCCCACGCCCATAAGCCACTGGCTGATCTAGAGAAACACAGGCTGTTATGATAGCTATTGAGGTAAAATATGATGTGATGCTTGTAGTGTTTAATGTTTCACTGACTCTGTAGGTCTAAATCTGGTAGTCTGATCATCTAGTCAGAGGATTGCAATATGCAGTGTAGCATGTATGAGAGATCTCCTTCTGAAGGTGGTGGCCACTGTTAACTCCCTATTATCTTGTTTTGAAGTCTTGTATCATTTTCATTGTTTTGTCAGGTTGGGTTTTATTTTGTTTTGTTTTTATTATATACAATGGCATGGGCAGCTATTTCAAAGATAACAAGATACATTATGATAGCCATTTTGGGTTTACTATTGTCTTGCTTTGAACCTTTATTGCATTCATTGTTTTGTTTTTATCGGTTCTATTCTGTTCTGTTTTTGTTTGATTTGTCTGAAAGTACCTGCAGCTATTTTTAAGACAACAGGAGGCATCATGGTAACCTTTGCTGATTTCCTATTGTTTTAAAATTCTGTGTCACTTACACTGGTTTATTTTGATTGAGTTTATTCTGTTTTACTTTGCTTGGTTTTATTCTCCTTAAAATTAAAATTAAAAATATTATAAAAAGAGACCCAGAGGAAGGGGAGCATGCCCTGTCTTTGAAATGGCAATTGTAACATAGAATTGAGAAGGCGGGTGAGACTAAAAACAGACTGTGGGTCCAGATTGCCCCAGTAAGATCAGCTACCTTCCTGGGTCTGTGACCTTGGGCAAATTCTTTTATTGCTCAATAGTTCATATTCTTTACTTATAAAATGAAAATAAAGTTACCTACTTTATAGGACTGTATATCAGCCAGTACTTACTAGAGAAACAGATTTAATGCAAGACGTACAAACATATACGAATTTACAAGATTGGCTAACAGTATTCACCCCCAGTCAGGTGTGGAAGAACTCTGTCTGTGTACCAGAGATCCAATCCAGTTGGAGGCCTGGAGCTCACTGTGTGTCTTGCGCTACTCTGTATCGGGAAGCTGAAGGGTCTGTGATGGAGGCTGGAGAGTCTGTGCTAAAGGCCAGGTGACAATGCTCAAGGTGATGGTAAAGACTGGAGCTCTTCCAAAGAAGTGGAATCTATCTTCTTCACTTTCCTTTTATACTATTCTGGTGATGATCTTCACTAGGGTGGGTCTCCCACATCAGAAATATGCTGATCTAATTTAGTTGGGTGTTTCTTACTCAAATTAACACAGGTGTCATGAGCCATTATGGGTATTAATAGATAAGCACATGATAAGCACAATCTAAAAGTGTGCAATAATTGTAGCACCAGGAGGGCCATGACAGAAAGACAAAATGAGGCTCTGTCATCAAAATGTCAAAAACCAGAAACCGACAGATATTGGGGACTTTTAAAGATAATCATTCTGTTTTTGATTTCTAATTTCATTCAACAGAGAAAGTATTTTGAATGACTTGGAATCTTAAATTTGATGACTCATTTGTCCTTAAAACTTGAATATTAAAATTGATGACTTAAATTTTATGAGTCATTTGTCCTATGACTGTATTAGAAAATATTCCATGTTCTTTTGAAAAGAATTTTGCTATGGTTTATATGACAGATGCCTCCAGCCCAAGTCTCATGCAATCATGGACATGGTTGAATCTAGCATTTGTGATTGGTTTGTTGTCTAATGCGTGGATTGGTGATGTGAGTGCTACACTTGCTCAGGATGGAGCCAGCACACAGTGTACCAGTGAGAAGAAGGCGTGTCTTTCTCTCTTTTGTGCAGTTTGTTCTTGCTGTTTGTGGCTGCCATGAACCCCTGCCCTCCCAATCTGCCGTGCCACCTTGTCACTTGGAGCCAACTAGCCATGGACTGAAATCTCCAACCTGTAAGAAATAAACCTTCCTTTCCCTAACTTTGGGGATCAAGTATTTTGTTTCTACAATGAAAGAGAAAAATAACTAAGATAAATGTGTATTCTGTCATTTGGTGGAGTATTTTATAAATGTCAATCAGGTCAATCTGTCAATTTTTATGGATGTTGACTACATTGTTACTCCTAGAAATTCTATTAACTTTTGCTTCTTATATCTTGAATCTTAGTTATTAGGGGCAAACATATTTAAGACTGCTATATTCTCTTGATGAATTTATCCCTCTATCATGAAGAAATTACTTTCTTTAGCTTTGGCAATCATCTGTGCTGTAAATGTACTTTGATATTAGTAATGCCATTCTAACTTTCTTTTGATTAATGTTAGTATATCTTTCTTTCTGTTTATTTTTAATGTTTTGGTATGTGAATATTTAAAGCATTTCATTGTCTATATGTAGTATATAGTTGTTTATTTTTAAAATTCAATGTGATAATTGCATCTTCTGATTGGAACATACAGACAGTTTACATATAAAATGGAAATAAGACCTCTTACTTTATAGGGCTGTGTATCAGTCAGTGCTTACTAGAGAAACAGATTTAACACAAGATATGCAAAAATATAATAATTTTCAAAGTTGGCTTATAATATGATTGAATTTAAATTTATCACTTTACTGTCTTTTTCCCTATTAGTTTCAGTTGGTTTCTGTTCTTTCTTTTCTCTTAGCTTCTTTTGGCTTAGTTGAATGTATTTTGTATTGTTCTATCTTTTCTATTGCCTTATTAGCTTATTTATTTATTTATTTTGGTGGTTGTATACAGTTTAACTTATAGTTCGTAGTCAGTTGATGTCATGTTGCTTTACATATAGTTTAAGAAGGTGACAATAGTTTGCTTCTATTTTTCCCCTCCTTTTCCTACTTTGTTATAAGGCTTATATTCATTATTATTTTTGTGTAAACTTAATTATTTGTAAAGTAAAGCAAGAAAATATCTTGTAGTATTCCCAGGAAGTTTCTATTTCTAATGTTTATCATTCTTTAGACTAAATTCATATTTCCAACTAGTGTGTTTTATGCCTTCATGTAACATTTCTTGTAATGTGGCTTTTTTGGTTACATATCTGTTCAGCCTTTCCATACCTTTAAAATTATTTCACCTCTGGTTATAAAGGATTTTGTTTTTACTTTTAGACACTTAAAGATGTTGTTCTACTGTCAATGGTTTGTTTGCATTTCTTTCTTTCTTTCTTTTTCTTTTCTTTTCTTCTTCTTTTTTTTTTTTTTTTTTTTTTTTTTTTGTCTTTTTTGTTTTTACCGGTACCGGGAATCGAACTCACGACTGCCTTGCAAGGCAGGCACTTATGCCGCTGAGCTAAATCCCCAGCCCCTGCATTTCTTTCTTAAATCTCTGGTACCTTTAATATTTTGTCCTTTATATTAACTTATCTTTTTTTCTGCTGAGGTTTTTCAAATTCTGTCTTTATCACTGATTTTAAGATTATGACACACTTGGTATAGTTTTTTAAAATAGCTTTTATATTTAGACCTTTTTAAGATTCCTGGACCTATGGGTTCTAGTTTGCATCAGTTGAATAATTTTAATTATTACTTTTTCAAATACTTCTATCTCCTCTTCTATCTTTCCTGGTCTCCAGTTACATATAAAGTAAGCCATCTGAACTTTTCCCCTGATCACTGGTGCCTTGTTAAAATTTAAAATCCTTTGTTCCCTCTGTTTTTTTTTTTTATTTCGTGTAGTTTCTGCCATGATATCTTCAAGTTACCAGTTTTTTGACAGTCTTTAGCTGCAATTTTTTCACAATCTCATTCAATATGCATTCATTTTAGACACTGTAGTTTTCATTTCTATAGACTTCATTGTTATTTTTGAAAATTTTCTTCCATGTTACATTTGGATATGTTAATTATTATTGTAACAATTGTTCTAATTCTTTTGCTAATTCTAACATCTATTTTTATTGTAGGTCAGTTTTGTTAAATTCATTTCTTCCTTAGGAGAAATATTTTTCTGCTTTTTGCATGCCTTATAATTTTTTACTATATCATATATATATATATATATATATATATATATATATGTATATCAGGAAACAGTTTGAATCTTTTGTATTTTAGTTTTGAAGTGCTTTCAGTGAGACTAGGGCTATGCTCTACACTTAATTTTTCCTCAATACTAAGATTAGCACTTGTGTGTATTCTACCCAATGTGCTGTGAATCTGGAAGTTTTCAGTCAGAAGGGAGAGGGACAGACAAATGTATTCTCAGTCCTATCGGGGTGCCAGACAGCTCTCCCTCTAACTCCCTGAGGTGACTCCTTCCAAGCTTCCGCACACTTTTGTGCATACATGTGTTTATCAATATCCAGCTAGTCACATGAAGGGAATATTGAAATATCCAGAGTTTTCTTTGGAAAATTCTTTCCTTTCAGGCATTTCTTTCTATGAACTCCAGCTGCTTTGGTTTCTCTGGAATTTCAATTCTGCCTCCTCAAATTAGTGAGTCTGCTAGCTTCCTTCTGGTACCTTCACCCTGTGCTGCACCTAGAAGCTCTCTTAAACAGTTACTTGGGACAGTTACAGGGCTCATCCTATATCCCTTCTCTCAGAGATAAGTTTCTTTCATCATCTGATATCCAATATCTTGAAAACCATTATTTCCTATATTTTGTCTATTTTACAATTGGTATAGGTGGCAGGGTAAATCACCCTGCTATTCCATTTTGTCTGGAAATGCACCTTCAAGCCTCTAGAATTTAAATCTCATCCTATAGGCAAAACAAAAACACCATACTCAGAATTTTCAGTTCTGGGTATCTAGAAGGTAACACTAATAATGTTTGTGGAAGGACTGAGAAAGGTGGTATGACACAGTGTGGCCTTATAAAGCCTTCTCAAGGTAATGACATGTTTGAGAAACTCTGAAATCTGAGTATAGAAAATCCTAAAATAAAATGCAAATATCTAAGCTCACACAATAAAAAATATTATGGCATGTTATGAATTTGTAGCATTTTGTTTGCTCCTAATGACACAAATTGAAGGCTAGTTTAAGGAAGAGATTATCTTTTTTCATGGTACCTCCCCAGCAATAGACATTAAATACCTTCAAAATTGAGAATTGAGGGAATAGCTAGAAGCCTCTTGAAAGGTCCTGCAGAGTTTGCAGGTCTGAGACTCTGTGGATTTACAAAACCTCAGAGACCTTAAATGACTACTTGCCTGGACATTTGAGCATAGTTCCTAAGAGGAATCAATATGTTTTATTCATGTTCATTTGGAAACTTCTAGAATAGCAGAGAACATATTAAGATTTTAGAAAGCAAATCTTCAAATGTGCTTATCATAAAACCTTTGAGTTTTCAAGTCACAGTAGAATAAAAATATTTTTCTTCTGAACCATAAACACAATCCAGCTGGGATCTTTGCATTTGAACATTGTTTCCCTAAGTTACTACTGCACTTGATGCTAAAATAATATATTTAGGGTGATAAAGAAGGGAATTAAAATGTACAAGGCACAGTAAAATAAAATCAGTCTTGAGAAAATACATTATTACCACTTTGAAGGAGTTAGACTTAAATAGAGCCCTTCAATCTTGGTATGGGGGATGAATGCCTAGTCAAGAAACAAAGATCAGAGAACATTAACAAGTTTGTGTCAGAGAAAAGCTATTAGAAATTTCTGAGCATTCATTGCTCTAAGGGAGCAATTCTTGTTCTAAAAGTGCTCACTCTGTGATGAGGGATGAGGTCCCCGAGACACGGTGGGAGTTAGCTACCCATGCCTGTGTTCTGGCTTTTCTCAGGGGAAAGCTGAGGCCTAAGTGATACATTCACCTTGAGGTTCCTCAGCTTTCGTCATGACTAGTACACTATACCCCAGGTATTGATAGTCCAAAAAAGAGACTTCAAGGAAACACGTCCTGTTGTACATTAGTTCTTTTTTTAGTTCTGGGGACCAAACTCATGAGCTTATACTTGCTAGGCAGATGTTTATGCCACTGAGCTAAATCCCCAGCTGTACACTAATTCTTTACAAAGTGAGTGTTGACTAGCAACAAAGAATCATCTTTTAATGGATTAAATCCAGGAATAGTGATCTGTTATTTCTTGGGCATTTCAATATTGTGAAGCTGCTGGATTATTGCTTCTATTATAAGCATAAGCAGGGAAGTGAGTCATCAAGGTGGCAGGAGAAAGAAGAAAGAATAGAGAAACCAGACAAATCAGTGAACCTAGTCACAGACAAATCAGTGAACCTAGTCACTTTTCAGGGGATTATCATAACACACATGACAACATAAACAGCTGCTAGGGGGGCACACAACGTCACCACATTTTATCATCTGTGAGGTAGCTTTTTGATGCTAGCATGCTGAACTGCTCTCCCCCTTATTGGAAAAACAATGACTCCACTTCCCAAACCTTTGATATCTGAAGGCAGATATAAGACTCAAAAGTACAACCCAGAGTCTTCTTTAGAATGGAGATAGAGATGATAAAAAGAGGGAGAAAATGAAAATTCTGATTTCCATTGAAGTTTACTATACCACATTACTGGCTGAATACAGCAGAGGGAAAGAATGCCAGCAGCAAAATGTGAATAGTGGCATCAGAAACCAACTTTGTAATTCCTTTTAATACCCAAATGAGGCTTGTTTCATGACAGATGGAAGGTTTTCAGGATTAATGGTTTTCTAATAGCTTCATAATTACAGACACTTATTTTTGATATAAGAATGTTTTCTGTCACATGGATTAAAGCTATCAATCAGTTCATTTCCATCCATGTCAAAATGACAAACGACCCTTATCAGAAAAGTACCCATTGGCAGAAACCATCAGCCCATGATTTCACCACCACTATGATGGGTAGCAATGGCAGTGACTGCTGTTTCTTCTTCCCTGTAAGAATTTAATTTCTTTGTGGAAATGCATCTTCTTATATCCTATGTATAAGGATAATTCTAACATTAAAGCAATTCTCTTAAACAATTGGCAAAGGGTAAAGGAAATTGATTATCTTTCCTATGGTTGTATTATGTATAAATTGAATTCACTGGGAAGAAAATAGAATCTCCAATTGCTAAGTGGCCAGAATGGAAATCATCTTACAAGTGTAGGACTGGCTGTATCTATTACTGAGCAAAACAGAATTGCGTACAGTTTGGGTTCAGTTTTGAATTTATGTAGGGACATAAATGACCGTGGGCTGAGAGTTTTGATATCAGGAAGTGTGAACCTTGTTCAGTAACATCAGAAAGAGTATGTGTTATGGGAGGAAAACTATGGATTCATACTCTCCTCTTGGTTGGCTGAGCCCTCCTGTGGGAAATCTCAAGGCTCACATAAGCCCATCATTTATGAATAATTATGAATGAGACAGTTGGGGTCTTTTCCTTACACAATAAGCACATCTGTATACAGACACATTGGATGCATTTTCTTAGTTTATAATAACATGGGACAAGTCAGAGAATTTAGAAAATGTCATAAAGGATCTAATATAACAGTTGACAAGTTTTTTTCTGTAAAAAGCTAGATAGTAATTATTTAAGGGATTTAAAAATAAACAGAATTTTGCAACAACTCAATTTTGCCACTATAATACAAAAGTGGCTTTCATTAGTAAATAAGTGGGTAGGGGTATGTCTTACTTTTCTTTTTGCTGAGAAAAAAATACTCAATACCCCTAAGTTAAAGAAAGAAAAGTATATTTTAGTTCACAGGTTGTATAAATTTCAGTCCATAGTCAGCTGGCTCCAAGGCAGGGTGGCATGGCAGAGGGAGAAATAGTTCATAGCAGAGCAGGTAGGAAGCCACAGCAGCAGCAAGTCTGCCCTTTTTTCTGTCCCCTTTTATTCTGTCGAGGATACAAGCCTACTGAGAATAGTAATACTCACACCTGGGGTAGAGCTTTCATTATCCACACTAAGACATATGCTAATTCCAATCAATGGACTAATTTAATACCACACACCCTTAATTTCAGTATCACACACCCTAGACCCAGTCAGCTCTAAAAAACCCAACCTATAAGCACATAAGGCGTTGGGAAGAAATATCTAGATGTAAATAATAAAAGGATGTGTTCCAATGAAATTTTATTTTCAAAAGCAGGTGGATGTTGGATTTAACTTGTGGGTTCTGGTTTTTTGAGCTCTGGATTAGTCCTGTGCTTTTGGTGAGGAGACTGAAAGTCAAATAATCTCTGGGCTCATAACTAGTAACTGGAAGACCTGAGTTTGGATCTCACCCCCTAAATCCCAATCAATTCCACTTTTCTATCTCACATTCCATTGGATTTGTTCAGAGGAGTTAAATTGGCCCTTCTTTGTCTAATACATGCAATCTGTCATTAGGAATGAACTCTTTACAATTTGTGTTCTCTACTATCAACTGGGTACATTAGACTCTGTTCTCGCATGGGTATCATATGTTGAATACAGGGCTATGTCAGGTCACAGCACAGGCTTCTGGGGAGATGCAACACCCAAAGGCCAGCTCTCACCTTACCTCTTTTTAATAACTGACAATTAAGTCTTCAAAACATATGATGTATCTGCTAACCTGGGTCAACTTCAAAAACTGGCAGGGAACTCTGAAGATAACATTGAAAGTCCCCAGATAGACATAATTGTGCTTTCCAATAGAATTAGCAATATTTGTAACATGTTTCTGGATCTTACTGCCCTCTTCTAATCTATGACATCTCACTAGCAACTCTGAAACCTTATTATCAGTTGTTTGCCTTATATAAACAGTCATTTATCTCTACATCGTTAATCTTTATTTAGCTTAGTTGTAGCATTATTTTAATCTCAGTTTATGAATTACACACTTTTGACTTTGAACAAGTAGCTTACCCTTGCAATGAATATTTCTTACTCATTTTTATTAACCTGTAAATAACTGTAGAAAAATAGATAAAAGTGAAAGTTTTTTCTTTTCCACATATTGGAGTTTTGTCTTATGAAAAATATTTTATTAATTTGGCCATTCTAAGATGAACAGCATAAGCTAGGTAGGACTAAAATGCAATTAAACTCAATAATGTGGTTAATTTGTTTAGGAATTGTTTGGTCATAATGAACATAGATATAGCCAAGCTACCATAATCAGAAAACAAAATGAGATTTATTGAGAGAAAACTGGACAGAGATCACAGAAGGTCAGCTGGGTATAGAGGTTCAAACCAGGAGCTAGCATGTTGGGACCAAAATACTTTCTGCATCTTCTTGGGAATCTGCCTCTTTTCTGCTGTTATCACTGCAGTTTCCATTGACACTGAACATGGTCTTGGCTAGAGGTCAAGGTATCAACCTCTGAGCCCATTTCTCAAACCCGTTACCAGTGCTTTTTAAATTGGGCCAGTGAGACCCTTCAAGTACTCCAGAACTTATCCAAACTAATGATGCTATGGCCCACCTTGAGAACGCTAGCATTCCTTCTCCCAGCTTTATGTCAAGGTTCTGTGTCAAAGAAGCATTTGAAAAAGCGGTTCTGCTTTCTATTTTGTGATCTCATGTGACTGGTACTGAGAAGAAATGATCGAGACAAATAACAAAAGAGATCTACAAGTTATGTGGCAATGTTTTGGATAATTGCACTTTATTTGGCAGTAAGGGAGATAATTGTTTTGTTAAACTTTGAAATGTGCTTCCTTTTAGTTCTCAGGACAAATATATCAGTTGGCTTTCTGGCTCTATAAATGTGGAGTAAATTTACCAAAGTAGGGATCGGCAAACTCTGAACCTGGGGCTAAAAGCAGTAGCTGGCTGCTATGTCTATAAAGTGTTATTGGATCGCAGCAGTGTTCATTCATTTGCATACTGTCTGTGGCCACTTTTACATGACAACAACCAAATGGAGTACAGTAGTTATGATAAAGACCATAAAGCTTACAAACTCTAAAATATTTACTGTCTGGCCCTTTACAGAAAGTTTATTGATTCCTAGACTAAAGATATAAGACAAGAGCAGTTTATAACTCAGTAGATCACATAGTGATGCTTTGAATGGCCTCAAAATCAAAGATGAATGATGGAAGGATTTGTGAGAAAGAAGCCTTTTTGACACCCAGTGGCTCAACTTCCTTGACAAAACTGGTGTTAGACTTCTTTCAGGGACTCTCAGAAAGTGAGGGATAGCTCAGACAGTTGGCCAGATCAAATGTTCTCAAGTCTGATCTGCAGTTCAGAGTTTAACAAGAAATAAATAAGCTACCAGGGATCAGAAATTATGGCGAGGATCTGGGTACAGGTTATTTGCAGCATTGCAGGCTGTGGATCAAAAGTTTCTTCAAGCTTTTCTGGAACAATTGAGTGGTTCCAAGCTGAACTCTGACCAAATGTAAAAAGAGAATATGGTTGGGACAAGTAGTGAGAATACAGATTTATGTAGCAAACTGCAGGGATCATAAAAAGATTTTGATATTTTTATTTTCTTTCAAGTGCTAAGGAATAAATTCCTCTTGGGCTTATCAGGGAGAGGTGGTCTTGGTTTCTGTGACAGTCTAGCTGCTGCTGCTTATATTTTCAAAGGAACTGGGGTACCCAAAGGAAAGTGTTGTCTTAGTCACATCTTCTTTCTGGCAACCAATTAGCTTTCCTAATCTCTTCTTTCTCCTTATGGGAAGTCCCTTTATCTAATTAAGGTCTATGTCTATCTTAATTTTATAGGATGTCCTATCCTACTTGATACTTTTTAAAAAGTCTCTAATATGCAATTTGCCTTTCAAACTGTACTTTTATTTTACTTTTGAGGTGAAATATTCACTTTTGTTTTCATAGTAATGGCCACAATAATAGTAATACATGGATCCTGGTAACATCATCTATTGAACTTCTCTGAGGAGTAAAATATTTGCAATGCTATATCCATTTTGTCCTTGTACCAGTCCTAGGTGATAAATAAAATTAGAAATCTGATTTTACTAATGAGAAAGTGGAGATTTAGGAGATTAAATAATTTAAGAAAAATAATTTTTTCACTCATTTGACAAATATATATTGCCTTTATCCAGGAACCTGGTATAGTCTCAATTAACTACTTTCACTACATCCCATGAGCAAAGCCAATGATTTCTTCAGTTGTAGAGATTCTGAAGTTTTCCCAGAAGCGTTTTCTACTATTGTCTCTCATTTTTAACATGGGAGGAAGTCTTTTCTTCCTTCCATCCTTCTTTTTTTCTTCCTTCCTTCCTCTCTCTTCTTCTGTTTACAATACATTATTTCTACCATGAAATATAACAATTTTCAGTGGATATTAAGATGTCCATCTTAGAAGAGTGCTCTCCTTAAATATTAACAGAAAAAGCGAATGTAATGAGCTTAAAAGATACCACATTTAAATCAGACCTGGTTTCTGTCCTCTTGGAGCTTACCATTGGCTGAGCAGAGATAAACAGTTCCTTCAGTGAGAGGTAGGTAGACAAAAGCAGGTACTGACAGGAGGATTTCATAATGTGCTTTCCAAAAGTGCTGCCCTTTAAAATTCTAAGAGAGTGGTTTTGTTTAACAATTTCATGAAGGACTCACCTCAACAGTATTATGGACCACTGATTAAACTGATTAATGGACCACTGGATTAAACTGAGTCTAATGATCTTTTGACTTAGTTTTTCAAATCTCAAATAAGACTCTGTAGATCATTATCCACATTGGATTAATTAGCACCGTTTCCAGTAGCAGAAATTTATTAGAGGTTAGCTCCTGGCAGCAAGAAGAAAAATGATGGTAGGGGAAGGGAGTGAGTGTGTGGAGTAAGACATAGTTGGCCATGTGTAATCAGCTTGTTGTGTAGTCAAGCCCCCAAAGTCAATGATTTCCATTTGCATCATTGGCACTCCAAGAAAGAAATAGATGGATGTCCTACAGGAAGCTCATTCCATCATTAAAATATGAGCTCCTTTTCCTCTAGTTTTACAGATTTCCCTTCCATTCTCTTGACATGCCTTTCCTCTCTTACAATCATGTATTCCTTTCCTGGGGCTTCTGGAACAAATTACTAAAACAAGATTGTGCTAAAAAATAAAAATCTAGTCAGTCCAGAGGCTTTGAACTCCGCCTAGCCAGGCACAAGTCCTCAGCACCACACTCCAGAGATGCATCCTAGGTAGCCAGTTGGATCCTGGAGGTTCTGAAATCTACCCAGCCAGGTGCAAGGCCCCAGTACCAGACTTGGGGGTACGCCCTGGATAGCTGCATGTTCCAGAGACTGAACTCCTCCCAGCTAGGTGCAAAGCCCCAGGTGTCACACTCCAGGGGGCACATCCTGGATAGGCACCTGGGTCCCTGAGGTTCTGAACTCCACCCAGCCTGGTGCAAGGCCCTGGCACTGTGCTCTGGGAGTTTTTCCTAGCTAGCCACCTGGGTCCTGGAAGTTCCGAACTACACCTAGTCAGTCACAAGGTCCCAGTGCCAAACTCCCAGAGTGTATTCCTGCTAGCTGCATGGAGGATCTGAGCTCTGCCCAGCCCAGCATCCCAGTGCAACCCATTGGAGGAATGCCTTGCCAGCCTCACAGGTCACATAGATACCAAGCTCTGCCCATTCCAGAGCACCAGAGCCATCCATCAGGAAGCAACCCACTTACTCAAAGTGTCCTGGAGATTTCAAGATCCACCCATCACAGCATAAGGTTCCACTGCCATAGTTGAGAAGTGTGAATCAGCTAGGTTTGTGGGTCCTGGAGGTTCCAAACTCTGTCCAGCTGGGAGCAAGTCCCCAGCATCATACTCTAGAAGTGCATCCTAGTTAGCCACCTGAGTTCCAGCTACCTGAATGCAGGAACTGATCTCCAGCCCAGTGTCCCAGCACAATCCATCGGGTACGCCCAGTCAGACTCATAGGTCACAGAGGTACCAAGCTCTACCCAGCTAAGATTCCCAGTGCTGTCCATCAAGAAGCAACCAGACTAACTGATGAGTCCTGGAGATTTTAAGCTCTGTTCATCACAGCACAAGGCCCCAGTGCCATAGTTCAGGGGTGCATCCCAACTAGCCCAATGGGTCCCAGAGGTTTGGAACTCTGTCCAGCCAGGAACATGGCCCTAGAACCACACTCTGACAGATGTGTGTGTGTGTGTGTGTGTGCACTCTAGCTATCCATGTGATCCAGAGCTCTGAACTCCCAGCCATGAATAAAGCCCCAGACCCCACACTTTGGGGTTGTGTCCCAGCTAGCCACCTGGGTCTTAGAGTGCAAGGCCCTGGTACCATACTCCAGGAGTGTGTCCCAACTAGATGCACAGATATCAGAGGATCAAAGCTCTATACAATACAGCATTCCAGTGCAATCCATCAGGAGTGTGCCGGGCCAGCTGCAGAGGTCCCAGAGGAAAATTACAAAGCAAAAGAGCAAGATGCAGTCTCAGTTCTCCGCTACCAGGAACAAACCCAGGAGACATTGATATGGGAGACACTGGGAATCATACAACTGAACTTCTTGAAATGATAGCAAAGAAACAATTCCAAGAAGCTACGGAGAAAATCAGATCAGAAATAATCTCCCAGGTAAAACAAGAAGTGGCAAACATTGTGAAAGAAATGTTGAGTATATCTAAAGAAGATTCAGATTAAAAATAGAGGAAAATGATTAAAACCTTGAAAGAGCAATATAGGACAGAGTTAGAACGAATGAAACAGATTCAAAGGGATTTTCAGAAAATGAAAAATTCCACTGAAAGCTGGAAAAACCACTTGAATGAAGGTGAAGATAGACTCTCAGACCTTGAAGACAGAATGAAAGGTTATGATCATGAAAGAAAAGATCTCTTAAAATTAACAAGAAACTAGGAATAACAATTCAACAGCTGCAAGAGGATGCAAAGAAAACACTATAATACTGATAGGTGTCAACGAAGAAAAGCAAAGGTCAACACAAATGACATAAGACTATTTACATAAGCAATAATAGAAACTTTCCAAACATGAGAAAAGAATTTGATGTACAGGTAAGTGAGGCATGTAGAACCCCAATTAAACATAACACAGATAAATCTTCATCCAGACATATAATAATTAGGATCTTAGAAACTGCACAAGAACAGAATACTAAAAGCTGTCAGAGAAAATAAACAGGTCCCCTATGAAGGAAAACATATAAGAATCACAGCAGGCTTCACAACACAAACCTTTAAGTCAAGAAGAGTTTGGAGTGAAGTGTTTCAAGTCCTGAAAGAAAATAACTTCCAACCCAGATTTATATATGCTACAAAACTAACTTTGAAAATTGAAGGAGAAATAAGTTAACTCTATGATGAAGAACAACTAAAGGAATTCATAACCACCAAACAAACACTAGATAGAGTACTGAAAAATACTCTAGAAAGAGATAAAAATGGCTACAATTCCAGAACAACAGCAGTAGGAAACCACCTAGCAGGGCAAACAAACAGAAAAAGCTGAAAGCAACAACAGAAAGATAACATGAGTGATATTTCAGCACATATCATTTATATACATCAATACAAATAGTCTCAACGCACCAATGAAAAGAAACAGACTGGTAGAGTGGATTAAGAAATAAAATTTAGCGATGTGCTGTGTACAAGAAAGACATTTAACTCAAAAGAGAATTCATTGACTAAACATAAACAGATAGAAAACACTACTCCATGTGACAGGAACCCAGAAAAAAGGGTTAGCTATTCTGTATGCAGGTGAGGTGAACTTCAAACTAAGGATGATCAAAAGAAATAAAGAAGGTCACTACATATTTGTTAGGAGAAAACTTGAAGAGGAAGAGATTGCAATCATAAATATATATGAACCAAATATGGGCACACCCAACTATGTAAGACAAAACTTAACAGACATGAAAAATAAAATAAGCAAAAATACAGTTACCCTATTGTCACAAAGAGACAGATTAACCAACCAAACAAACAAAAAAATCAGAAAAAAACACAACTGAATCACACTTGTGAATGAATGGACCTAGTAGATGTGTACTAAATATTTGACCCAAAACATCACAATACTTATTCTTCTTGGCTGCATATGGGTCATTCTTTAAAGTAGACCATATACTAGCCCAAAAGTCATGTTTAAGTAAATGCAAAGGAATTGAAACAATTCCATGATATTATCTGACCATAACACAATAAAATTGGAGATTAATAACAAAAATATCCACAAGAACCCCATAAACACATGAAAATTAAATATATTCTCCTAAACAACCAATGGGTCACAGAAGAAATCAACAAATACATTAAATAATATATACAATAAAAACACAAATACAACTTACTGGAACCTGTGGGACACAATGAAAGCAGTCCTCAGAGGGAAATTTTAGTGGCAAACTCCCACACCATGAAAATGGAATGAACACAAACAACCTAATGCTGTACTTCAAACTTCAAGAAAAAGAAGAGCAGTTCAAAGCCCAAAGAAGAGAGGAAATTATAAAGATCAGAGCAGAAATCAATGCAATTGAAACAAGGAAAAAAATACAAAGAATTATGAATCAAAGAGTTGGTTCTTTGAAAGAATAAATAAAATTGATAAACCCCTAGTCAAACCTTATCAAAAAGAGAAAACATACTCAAATCCACACAATACAAAATGAAAAGAGGAAAACCACTACAGATCCTGAGGAAATACAGATGATCATGAAAACTTACTTTGAGAACCTGTATTCTCACAGGTTTGATAACACAGAAGTGATGGACAGATTCCTAGAAACATGTAAATTATTTATGTTGGATCAAGAAGATATAAAACTGCTGAATAACCCAATTTCAGTTAATGAAATTGAAAATGTAATTAGAACCTTACCAACAAAGAAAAGCCAATGTCCTGATGGATTCACTGCTGAGTTCTACAAGAAATTCAAGGAAGACTTAATGCCAATGCTCTTCAAACTCTTCAATGAAATTGAAAGGGAAGCAAGTATCCCTAACTGATTCCTGGAAGCAAGTATTAGCCTAATACCAAAATCAGAGAAAGACCCAACCAAAAAAGAGAATTACAGGCTAATCTCCCTAATAAACATCAATGCAAAATTCCTCAATAAAATACTGGCAAACAGAATGCAGCAAGTTATCAAGAAGATTATATACTATGACCAAGTAGGATTCATCCCAGGAATGCAGGGATGGTTCAGCTTATGCAAATCAATAAACATAATGCCCCATAACAACAGCGCCAAAGAAAAAAATCACATGATCATCTCAATAGATGCAAAAAAGCATTTCACAAAATCCAAGAATCATTTATGATAAAAACGTTATGGAAAATTGAAATAGATGGCCTCTACTTCAATCTGATAAAAGCCATCAGTGAACCTCTTACTAAATGGAAGAAAACTGAAAACTTTCAACCTAAAAACAACACAATGATGTCCATACTCACCACTCCTATTCAATAGAGTGCTGGAAAAATTATCCAGAACAGTTAGACAAGAGAGAGAAATAAAAGGAATAAGGATAGGGAAGAAAGAAGTTAGATTATCATTATTTGCAGATGATATAATATGCTACATATAAAACCCCAAAACTCCAAGGAAAGGTTTCTATATGTAATAACCAAAGTTGGTAATGTATACCTTGATTTAAAGCCCTGTATTACTCTCACCATCTGGTTTTTAACTGATGTTCCCCTATTCTGTTTTGCTGGATAGTATCAGGTTCGAAAGTTTAGGCATCAGCTGTGAAGATAATGAGATTCATTATAACGCCCATTCTCATTGACTTTTATCTACTTTTGAAGACCTACAATGTCTCTATTGTTTTGGTTTTGTAGGTTTTATTCTTTACTGTTTTGTTCAATTGTATTAGAACTAACGATATAGGCAATTCTATTAGAGATAGCAGGAGGCATTATGGTAACCATTGTTGATCACCTTGTATTATGTTTTTATATTATCTATTATGTCCACCCTTTTGACTTGACCGATTCTGTTCTGTTATGTCTCATTTGGTTTTACTCTCTTCCAAAAAAGCAATAAGAACCGTGGGAGCAATGAAACCCAAAACGTGTAATAGTCATTGTACAAAAGAGAGGAAAAGAAAGTGGTCCAAACTATATAACTGCATGTATATTTAAGTGTATAAGATAGAAAATGATATCACAGAGTTTTATTGGATCAATGAACAGAACTGTTTGCAGTATCATTGATGGAATGTCCACTTTACAAGCTTTAATTTTGTGACTTGAACAATTATTTCTAAGATGACAATATGTAATCCATTAACTAGTGATTTCCTACTGCTCATTTTTTTTCTGTAAATCTGTATAACTTGTACCCTTTCCCTGCTTTTTTTTTCTTTTCTCCTTAAATAAAATTAAAAAAAAAAACAAAGTTGGTAATGTAGCTGGATACAAGGTAAACACTCACAAATCAATAGCATTCTTGTACACAAGCAAAAAATTCACTAAGATACCAATCAGGGAAACCACACCCTTCACTATAACATCCAAAAAAATGAAATACTTAGGAATTAATCTAATGAAGGAAATAAAAGATCTATACATTGAAAATTACATTATTCTGAAAATGGAAATTGAAGATTTCAAAACATTGAAAGATATTCCCTGTTCATGGATAAGAAAAAACATTGTGAAAATAGTCATTATCCCAAAACTCTTCTACAGATTTAATGCAATTACAAACAAAATGCCATTTTTATACCTCACAGAGCTAGAGAAATCATCTCTAAAATTCATCTGAACCAGAAGACATCTAGAATAGCAAAGACAATCCTGGGCAACAAATGCAAGGCAGGAGACATCATAATGCCTTATTTGAAATTATATTACAAAGCTACTGTGCTAAAATCAGCATGGTACTGGAATGAAAACAGACCTGAAGATCAATGGAATAAATTTGAAGATATAGTCACAGCTACAAACACACTCAGTGACTTCATCTTCAATAAAGGGGCCACGTATGTTCACTGGAAGAAAGATAGCCTCTTTAATAAGTGATGCTGGAAAAAATTGGCTCTCCATATGCTGAAAACTAAAACTCGATCTATGTCTATCACCATACACTAAACTAAAGTCAAAATAGATCAAAGATTTATATATTAAAACAGAAACACTAAATCTGCTGGAAGAGAACGTAGGTAGAAAGCCTGACATAGAGGTAGGTAGAGAATTCATGAACAAAATCAAACTGCATGGAAAATACTTCCCAGAATCAACAACTGGGATCTCATTTTATTAAAAAGTTTTTGCATGGCGAAATAAATCTCCAACAGAGTGAACAGAAAGCTCATGAACTGGGAAAATATCTTGGTTAACTGTCCCTCAGACAAAGGGACATACATAATCTATCTAGAACATACATAAACAATTTTAAATAATCAGGCCTCCAAAATTCAAGGACTCAATCCAAAATGGGCATGTGAGATGAATATACACATCTCAGAAGAAGAGGTATAAATTGAAAATAAATAGGGCTGGGGATTTAGCTCAGCGGCATAAGCGCCTGCCTTGCAAGCAGGCAGTCGTGAGTTCAATCCCTGGTACCAATAAAAAAGGAAAAAGACAAAAAAAAAAAAATATATGAAAAAATGCTCAGCATCAATTGTCATTAGAGAAATGCAAATTAAAACACATACTGAGATTCAATCTCACTCCCAAAAGGATAACTATAATCAAGAAATCAATCGACAACAAATGTTGCAGGGGCTGTGGGGAAAAAGGAACCCTTCTCTACTGTTGTTGGGAGTGCCGGCTGATGCAACCACTGTGGAAGTCAGTGTGGAGTTCCTTAATAAGCTTGGATTAAAGGCTGCTTTTGACCCAGCTATCCTGCTTCTGGGCATTTTCCCAGAAGAACTGAAAACAAGATATCACAGTAATATATGTGCACTCACATTTATAGCAGCACAATTTGTAGTAGCCAAATGTTAGAAATAACTCTAGTGCCTGCCCATCAATCGAGGAATGGATAAAAAAGATGTGGAATTTTTATACAATGGAATGCTACTCAGCTATAAAGATTACATTGAGAATTTTATAAGTAAATGGACCTGACTTCAGACCATACTCATAAGTGAAATAAATCAAATTCAAATATTTAAACACCATGATATCTCCTTAGTGTAAGAAATCAAGAGTATAGATGATCCAAAATCTACAATAAATACTGTGTAAGGGTAAGAAATTGCTCAAAGATCAAGTATAATTGGGATAGAGAAAGGAAAAAAGAAGGCAAGAGAAAGGGAAAAGACATAAATTTGTATATATATATATATATAGATGATGACTAAGATACGTATACTACTAATTCTATTCGTGCTTGGAAAAGAACAGTTAGTAGTCATGTGATTAGGTCAATTTTGCATGTCTATGTCTGTTAATCTAAGGGACTCTTTAAAAGATAATAATATGCAATATTATAATCATTGTTAAATTCCTTTGTCATGTTTTAAAAACCTGTACTGTTGTTGTTCTGGGCTTGTTGTTGTTGTTGTCTCTTTTGCTTTTTGCTTTGCTTTTATGTGTCTTTTTTAATAAATAAATTAATATAGAAATCTACTCATACTCTATTGTAGAGGCACAAAGTCTGAAATTCAAGTGTCGTAAGTATGAGTGCACTCTGAAGTCTAGGGCAGAATTCATCTTAGCTTCTTCCAGGTTTGGTGGTTGCTAACAGTCCCTAGAATTCCTTGTCTGTGGTTACTTCATTCTAGTCTGTCTTCACCTCCATCTCTGTCTCTCTCTGTCTCTCTGTCTCTCTGTCTCTGTATCTGTAGCTCCTCCTCCCTTCCTCCTTCCCTCCCTCTCCATGAGAGAACTAGTCATTGGGTATAGGAACCACACTGTTTTAGTATGACCTCAACATTAATCGATGATGTCTGCAAGGATTCTATTTCCCAATTAAGTTCATATTCACAGGTTTTCTGGTTAGCAGTTGCATATATATTTTGAGGGGACACAACACAGTCCATGACCAACTTCATCTTTCCATAGTGTATCTCACGCTTCTTACCATCTCTAACATGACCCAGTCCTGGTCATCATTTCTCTTCTCTTCAGTGGCTTCTGGCATTCTCAGACTCCTTCCTGCCTCCCTTTCTTCCTCTTACAGTAACTTTCCACCCTGAAGCTAGCGACGCCTATCTGAAATATACACCACAGTGTTTCTTCCCCAGGGACCAAAAGCCAAACCAAAACAACCAACACGAATAACCACCTGATAGATTTTCAGAGATATGTCTCATGTTCTACTGCAACCAATCTCAGCCTCTTTGTCTAAGACTTCATCCTGCCCCAATTCCCCATCCTCTCCTCTCACTTCATCCCAAAGCTTGCCTTTCTGCATGATTACTTACTAACCAGGATCACTCTGTTGATTTATTTTTGTTAGATGTATCTAATTATCCCTGAATCCCACTGAAATGTATGACCATGTCATCTCTCTTGGTCCCTGTCTGTCTCCAGTGCCTGAACAGTGACTGTCAATAGTAGGTTTTCAGAAGTGTCTGTTGAGCGATGGGATGGAGGAAAAAAATGATTACATATTTCTTTTTCAATTCACATGAGCCCTTCAGACAAATTGATGACATTTAGTTATCTGTTCTAGTTTGTATAATATTAAAATAAGGCAATTAGAAGAAGGAGTGGTCTTAGGAGGGAGAAGATAGTACCTACTGATGAGGGAGGAATCTGACATAGTGAAAAAAATTCTACCACAGTTCCAGTGTGTAGAATGATCTGGGGTGTTTCACGTAGGGGCAAAGAAGCCCCTTATTACCCCATGCAAATGTAGCTCTTACACATGGGTTCTGCCTAAGTTGCATCAACTGGTGTAAAAAATTCAGCTACCTGAGTAGCAGAGACTCAGAGACTCAGGCCTTCTGTTCTTCCCTTACTGGATCATGCAGCATTACACTATTCAGCCTACCTGAAATTTCTCACACCTGGAGTGGTGTTGGGGTTGCTAGGCACTGTACTCTCTCTGAATACCACACAGATCATGAGCCCTTGAGAATCCACACCCCTACGTCCCTCAAAATCCTTCATCTGACTCATAACTATGCTAAGAATTTCCATGGCCTTTTCTCCATTCCAGACCCTGTTCTGAATACTTCACATAGAAAAAATTCACCAAGTTTCACTACTCCTTCACTCCTTATATGTTAAAATCTCTAAAAATGAAATGCATCTAACAATCAATGACATCAGATACCAAATCCTGCCAGAAGCCATGAGGTGAACACTTATGTCTTAGTATGTAATGGATCTGAAGTTGTACTGTGCCCAGAAACCTACTCTTCACATCAAGAGGTTCTGGTACATCATGTTATTTGAATGCCAGACTACTATTATTAGCCCTTTCCTCCCATTCAGTCTTGGGAACCCATGGTCCTAAGCACTCATATCTACAAAGAAACTTTTTAATTCTTTCTTTCCCAATGAAAGTGTAATATTTTATCTAGATGTCCAATACACTCACATGTTCATAGGTGGAACTTTTGGAACTTGGGGTTCCTGTAGCTGACTTGCTGTTTGGAAGTAGGGCCTGATCAAGGAAGGCTGGTTGCTGGAATTTTAAACTCAAAAGTTATATCTTCCTACCAAAATCTTCTCTTCTTTTTTGGCTTGCTGACCGCAATGAAATGAGCAGCTTTTGAGCACGATATTCCTCTGCATGTCATTTCTACATTTAAGTCTGCCGAATAGGTCTGAAACTGTGAAACAAAATAAACTTCTTCTCCTTTAGTTGAGTATTGTATCTCAGCAATGGAAAGTGACTTAAGATGCTACCAGAGAAACAGAGTCATAGCTGTGATTTTATCTGACCATGTGGCTTGGAAGCCTTTAGAACAGGTTCATGGGAGGGGTTTGGAAAGATTTGGAGATGCCAGCTAGAAAAGCCCTAGAAAGCCATAAGCCAAGTTTGATGTAAAATACTGGTCAGTGCTCAGAAGGCCAGGCATCAGTAGAAATGCAGATGGTATAGACCACGCTTAAGAAATTTCATTTGGGAAGAATGACTCCATTGGCAGTTGGACAGAAGACCATGTGAGACAGAAAATTTGTCTGCATTTTATTCATCACCTGAGACTTTCAGGTAGCAAACTAATAAACCTGGTGGAAGAAACTTCAAAGAAGCTCTGTATTGGTACTGCGGCATGGGTACTCTTAGCCATATCTACTGTAAGAAGCAGCTGAAAAGAGCTGAGTTGAACAATTTGAAAGATTTTGCTGGTGGTCAGGAATGAAATTTCAGTAAAATTGGGCCCTGTAAGATTTTAACCCCATTTGGTTGCTGAAAAAGCACTAAAAAGAAGATACATACCTTAAGCCAGGAAAATAGGAAAAATATCTTAAGGTCATTCTGGGAAATAGCAAAACTCCACCTTTCACCTGGAAAAAGTAAAATGCTTTGTTTTGGAAAAGATACCCCCCAAGGAACTCTGATTTTTATGGGCCAAAGTGGGAAATGTTCGCTAGCATTCAGCCATTCAGGCACTCACAGACCTCTGTAGTTATGACTCTTTGGTGGCCAGCTATTGCTTGAGTGGGTGGCAGACAGTGGTATTTTTCGCATGAAGTCAGTTTTATAGTCATGCACAATGTAAAAGTTATGTGAAGTTATGGACTTTCCAACTGGACTTTAAAAGTTTCCACCTAGACTTTAAAAGGCCTGGAAACCCAAGAAGTGAGCAGTATATAAAGCTGTAAGAGCAAAGTGAAAAGTGCAGTGGGAACCCAAGAAAGTTCAGGAATCCAAGATCATGGACTGTCTGAAGATAGCCACAGTGAATAAATAAAGCCAGCTCAAGAGAGAGACCATGAGCATTACAATAGGAAACGGCTTAGGGTTGGGCTGTCCAAGTCATTTGGAATTCACATATTTGCCCAGGTCCTAGACATGAAGCTGTAGGATTTAACCTTTGTCCTGCTGGGTTTCAATCTTGCTTTATATCCCTTTATTCCTTCCTTTTGGATTGAGAAGTTTACCATATGCGATTGTATGTTGGTAATGTTTAACTTTTTATTTTACAGGAGCTCGTAGCTAAGAATTTGCTTTGAGTCTCAGAGGAGATTTTGGATTT
Source organism: Cavia porcellus (assembly GCF_034190915.1). NCBI lineage: Eukaryota > Metazoa > Chordata > Mammalia > Rodentia > Caviidae > Cavia > Cavia porcellus. The sequence goes on from NW_026947485.1 coordinate 93,407,680, forward strand.
TTCAGCATGGCAGAAACGGTTAAGACTTTGATGACTGAGATGCGCATGAGTCTTTTAGGGGCCAGGGAGGAATGCTATGATTTATAAGTAGATGTCCACCAAGAGCCTCATGTGCTGTTGTGAGGGGAACAAGGATTGAAACTTGGGGGTACTACTGCTGTTAGGGGGTGACCAGGGTCAGGGGACGCAGCTCCAAGGGGGTGAGACCTGGAAGGGTATATCTTCCTTCTCAGCTCTTCTCTTTTTTCTCTGTTTCTTTCTTGTCATAATGTGAGCAGCTTTTCTGCATGATGCAGCTCTGCCATACCATTTCTATGTTCAATATGCCAAAAATGGACTGGAGCTTCTGGCAATATGAGCCAAAATAAATGGTGTTTTTTGGGTGTTGTAGCTCAGCAATACAGAAAGTAACTAAAATGGAGGGTTTACTAGGTTATCTGAACCCCAGTTTGGTTTTTCCTGGGGACTTTGATGATAAGTTAAGTGCTTTTACTGCAACAAAAGAATGTCTTGACTACAGTGATTTCAGAAGAAGGTATTCATTTCCCATTTACCCGGAACTTTAGGAACAGGTTTGTTGGTTCTTAGCTAAGATTATCTCAGTGGCTTACTGATGCTTTCAAGGACCCAACTCAGAGGTTCTGATGGTTTCTCTTAGGGTGGATGCAGTCATGTCTGAAAAAGAAGTTTGAGTGCATAATCTTTTTATCATATCATTTTATTTACACTAAAAGCAAACCAAAATAAAGCAAGCCACTCCGTCTTCTTTTGCTCAAGTCCCCTAGAATTGGCCAAGTTTGGGTTACATGTTCAGATTATAGGTGCAAGGCAGGCTGGGAAAACTAGTATTGGCCTTCTCAGGCTGGACAGTGGGAGGGAGCCTCACAAAAAGAAGTGAGTGAGCTGGTGAAAAGGTCTCAGTGGAATGGAATGTGACTCTGGTTATCAGTCAGCACCATATTAAACAATCATGAAAGTTAAAAAACATCAAACCTAAATTTCTTGAAAGGTTTAATTTAACTCCTTATTCTAAGTATAAGAAGCCAGAATATAAGCATTATAGACACTTTTCTATCTTTCATGCTTAGAAACAAAGCTTTCTATATCAGTTTTATGGAACAGAATATCTTATCCTCTTACAATTGCGTGTCAATCAGGTATTCTGGAAAATAAATAATTTGCTTTTCCAATTGGAGAATCATACCAACACCGTTCTGGTAGGTGGTCACAGATTTTTGGTTGCTGACCAGTTTACATAGTACATTTGATTCTTAAGCAGACATAGATTGTTTATAAGGCTTTTTAATACTTCCTTTTTCTCTTGCTTTTTCTGGCAAAGGAAGAAAAATTAGATAAGCACTGAACTTTAAATAGTATTTTAATTTAAATACTCACTGATTATTATTTATATTAATAATTTAACTTACACATTATTTCATTATTTAAATTGTTTAATTTATTTTTAAATTTTTTTATTTAAAAGAGAACAAAACAAAACAAAGTAGATCAGAACAAAACAATGCAAGCAACACAGAATTTCTAAACATGATAACAGAAAATCAACAGTGGTTACCATAATATCTCATTTTCTTCAAAATAGTTGTCCATATATTCCCAACAATGAATTTGAACAAGACAAATTAGACTAAAACTGATCAAAACAAAAAAATGAAAGCATTACAGGTCTACAAAACCAGACAACAGGAAATTCAACAATGGCTACCATAATGTCTCCTGTTCTCTTCAAAATACCTTCACACATAGTGAAATTAAAAAATACAAAACAGATTAAAACCAATCAAAATGAAGAGTAAAAGCATTACTGGACTTCACAACAAGATCATAGGAAATCAGCAATGGCTACCATGATGTCTCATTTTCTTCAAGGTAGCCGTGTCACATGTAATAAAATAAATTCTTATAAACTATTTAGAAGAAGTTCTAGGCAGGTATAAGCCTAAACATGTATAGCTATCCTTTCTAGATTAGAAGGAAAAACAAAACAAAGCAAAATGAGTTCTGAAGAAAACAAGAAACACAAGAGACAAATAACAATATCAAAGAGCCTAAAACAATGACAATATAGACTTTCAAAACAATGTGGTAGTAACATAACTAAAATTGCTATTTTGCATTTATCTTCAGAAGAGTTACTCACATTACCAGATATAAACAGTAAAATTGATGTAATCCTATGAATGTTAACTGTTTTGTTCCAAGAACTAATAGAATTAGTATCATAATCATTTTAGCTATCTTAATTGTGTATATGTATATATTTATATCTTTTCTTTTCCTTCTTTTCTCCATTTCCCTGAGTTATTTTAATCATTTAATTTAAATAACTAATATTTTTTGTTCTGTAAGAGTATTGATGAGATGGTACATGAGGCTCATGGTGTCAGAGAAAGTCTTGGGTTTATTCTTAAGCAGCTGAACATAATATGTCCATTTTCCTGTGATTCTTAGATCCAAACTGTTTAGTTCACAGGACTACTTGTTTTAGGGCAGGATGCTGCATCTGAAATTCAGAAGTAATTAATATTTTAAGTGAGTAATTAATAGTGCATAAAAGATGCTAAACATTACCAAATCCTAGATGGTTTGTTTAAACTCAAATAATTTCTTGCAGAAGGCTGTGAACTTAACTGAAGTTAATTTCCCTACCTCTTTCTTTTCCTTGTAATCTTTATAGTTCTTTACCTTTTTTTCTTCTCACAGTTGTGTTCTACCAAGAAATTCATCTGAGAAGTGAAAACATTATGACTTACATAATATTTAATTATAAATGAGAGGTGGCCTCCTGACAGTGGAAATTTTTGCTTCTAACCTTTTCAAATGTTCTGGCCAGAATAAATGAAACTCTTGATAGGCTTATACAATCATATTTAGTGACTTGAGACTCAAAGCTTTTCTGACCTTATCCTGGAAAACATTATAAAAGCATGTTTTCTAAGTACAGGAATATAGAAGATATAAGATTTCTGTCAAAAAACACTCAAATCACCTTTAAACAATTGATGTTCAAATACAAACTGTCTGCTTAAGATCATAAATATTTACAAGGCTGACATTTGATTATTTTTGTGAAAATAGAGAAAGCATATTACCTGCCATTTGGAGTTTTGGAAAGGAATTTGCTTTTGCTTTTTGGAGATAAATGTGTTTGTGGTACTCTTGTTGTGGACTGAAAACATTGGTAATATTTAAGAAATTTTCATCTTGTGCCTGACAGAAATAACATTAACATCTTAGAAAACTACCATTTTTCAGATCACGATCAGAGGCACAAATTGGGTAGGAAACCTTGCAAATCTTGTAGAATTAGTAAGTAGAGGAATTGAATCAAAACCAATGTGTTTTGGCTGGTTATGATCCACTGCATCTCACTCATCCATCCCCTTTATTTTCTGTAGTTTGTATTCATTTACTGGCTAGCTGCTCTTGTCAAAACTGAGTCAAGCATTAGCAAATTCTTCTGTGTTATTCTCTCTCTCATGTGTCGTGGTTGGATGCTCAGTTGCTAAGGAGAGTGAGAGAAGGTTGGGTAGGAGAGGTTGATAAGTAAATGATCCTTCAGAGGCCTGTGCTGAAGCCTTGATCTAGTGACCTGGTCTTCCACTGGATGAAAAACAGTACTTTAAAGGAGAATTATCATAAAGAATGAAAAGACAAATATGTGCTGGAACTGGTTTGTGCTAATTGATTCCCCAAATTTGTATTTAGTGACTGCAAGTCTGTTGTTGAAGCATTTTCCACTGTAGGGTATTTACACCACCATAGTTGGTACACTCTACAGGCTAGTCAGTTTTTCTGTTGCTAGGCATAGTATTTGATACACACAAAGTTGGAAAGTGTTTTTTGGTCCATATTTTCACTTTATGGTTGGCTGATTCCAAGACAAAAACATCATAGAGGAAGAATGTGTTTTCTCTGAGGTCGACTGCCAGCTTGAGCATTAACCAAGCCCCCTGGGATCATGGCTGCAGCAGCCTCTGAGCTCCAGGAGGCTGAACACAATGAAATGAATCTTGAAAAACCAATGCCTTATGACACCAGTCTTGAGAAGTCATCCTAGGAAATCTTAAGTGAAAGCTGAACAGTTTTGCACCCTTGAGCGTGTGATGGTAGGGGGTTGCTGATTTCTGAGATTTTCTCAAGTCATCTTTATTCTTGTCACTGTAGAAAGTACTTGGTTCTTTTTAAATGGCATTAATTCCTGAAGCAACCACATCTCTTTTTCTCCAACTCCACATATAGTTCCTTCTAAGCCAAATTTATATTTTCCAAATTTTTCTGGTCTGTTCTTTGCCCCTGAGTCTCACCATACATTTGGCTAAAAGCAATCAGCAATACCTGTGCCATAACCTACCTTAGAATTTATTCTTCCAAATACATTAGTCTTCCACCTTAATGTCTGCAAAGTCTCAGAAAGTTGAAAAATAGTAGACAAATTTTCTTTTATTAAAATTTTTTTTATTTTAAAGAGTTTAAGAGAGGGCATAACAAAGCAGATCAGAACAGAACAATTTAAGCAACACAGTGTTTCACCTCAAGACAACCTGATACAATAGTAGCTATCATAGTGTCTCTTTCCTTGAAATAGTTGAGCATGCCTTCATACACAATAATATCAAACATAATAAAATAGTATAAACCATTAAAGAGAATGAAAGTATTACAGGGCATTTAGGACCAAATAACAGAAAATGAACAATGGTGGTAGACAAATTTTCTGCCAGAGTTTAACACAAATATGCTTAGCCAAACTGCCAATGGAGTTCTTGTTCTCATCTGAGGCCTCTTAATTCTGGCCTTTACTGCTTGCATTGGTATCAGTAGTTTGTCATACTTTTAACCATATTCATGAGGTTCTGTTTATAGAATTTTAGCATTTTAGAGCTTTTCTAGCCCAGATCTCCAAATCTTTCAAACTTCTCCTGTGATCTCAGCACTAACAAAGCAAAACAAACTGCCATAACAAGGGGGTGCATGCAAAAGTAGAACTGAGAAGAACAATTCCCCAAAAAAGATGAAGGAGCGTGCTTCCCACTCCTCCTCTCCATCTTCATCTTTGGATTTCCCTTTTCTCACCTTTCATTTAAATCTCTCTGAGCTCTGCTGTTTTTGGGGATTATGTTGAATCTGTATGGGTTCAACCAGGGTCTCACATTGAGTATGTCACCATCCTTTTAAATTTTTCTTTAAATTGACATAGGGTCTCACTAAACTGATTAGGCTGGTCTTGAACTTATGATTTTCCAATCATAGTTCCTGCATAGCTGAGATTATAGGCTTATGCTATCTTACCCTGTTTGGCAGCTGATACAGGATCTTGGATCAAGATGGCCAAGATATCTTATTTGATAAATTGAAATTGGAAGTGGAAAGGAAACCAAACTCCCTTTCTTGTTGCCTGAAATGTAAAATGTAAGACATAAGGCAGGTAAAAGATTCCCTTGCCCAATATATATATCCATATTCCAATCCCTGCATCCCGTAATCATGCTATAATTCATAGTAAAAGTTAAGTCAGTAGATGAAATTAAGCTTGCTAATTAGTTGATTGGGTGGTGATGGTGTTTTTTTTTTTTTTTTTTTTTTTTTGTTTTTTTTGAGACAGGCTCTTGCTATGTAGTTTAGGCTGGACTTGAACTTACTAGATAGCCCAGGTTGGTCTCAAACTCACAGTGATTCTCCTGCTTCAACCTCCCAAGTGCTAGGATTACAGGTGTGTGTCACCATGCCTGACACTAATTAGCTGATTTTAAGACAGGAACACTAGCCTGGAAAATCTAAGTAAATCAATGTAATCATAGCACCTTTTTTTTTAAACTGGAAGAAGGAGGCAATAAACAGCATTAGATTGATATCACATGGAGCAGGCTTTAACTCTTGTATCTGGCTTGAGTATGAAGGAAGGGTCACCAGGAGTACAGGCAGACTCTAGAAGCTGGAAAAGGAAAAGAAACAGATTTTCTTCTGAAGCCTCCAAAAAGAGCACTACTCTATTCCTTGCCTTTAGTCCTATAAATATCATGTGATTTCTGATCCACAGAAATGTAAGAAAATAAATTTGTGTTGTTTAAACCATTAAGATTGTTATGCTAGCAATGAAAAAGAAATAATCATCACCCTTATCATCACTAGGAATATCTTTGCTTTCACTATTTTGTACTTTAAAATTCTCTTTTCAAACACATCTCCATTTCTGTTCTTTAGTTTTAACAATTGGTGGAGTATATTTTTACTTTCTTCAATCTCTGCTTCTAAACACATATATTTTGTTTCCTCCTCATTATGAAACTCTGTAGCAGAGATGTTGGCACGTGAAAGGCATCTAATAGAGCCACAACTGTAGTAGTATGTTTATTATTATTATAGTGAAGAGATGTTTTACCTCTACAGAATTTAAAGCAATGCTTCTCTTATGAGTAGTTTCTTATGAAACATTTGTGAAATTAAATATAAAGTATATTCACAAAAAGCATATAAACAATGCCTTGTAGTTAGAGAAACTTTAAAATAATAGTGAAAAATAGGCAACCAATTTTTAAAAGTTAAAATTATTCGGAAGTATCAGAATAAAGGCCTTATAGCTCCTGCTTTTTTATTCTGAGAACTCAAGGGTTCAATTGCATTTTTCTGATTTTTTTAGTCTTTCAATAGAAAAACATTGGCTTCAGACATACAAGTTTTAATGCCAAAGGAGGAGCATCTAATTTCTCTCATAAAATAAAATAAACCCATTAGTATATACATATTATTTAATAAATTCCCTTAATTGAATCATTTTACCAAGTTGCATGTCTTAAGAACTTCATATTGATTTTTTTATTTTTCAACATTTTAAATGAGAAAGTGCCCTATAACTAGATATTTAACAACTGTTCTATTGCTAGAGTTTTTATTGCCTCTTGAGATTTATTTATAATACCTTTGTCATTAATGTGAGGCCTTTCATATTAAGAGATTTTTGAGAGCTCAGATATAATTAAATATTGTGAATAGCATCTAACGTTTCAAAGTAAAATGAGCATTTTGATTAAATTTTATTCATCAGTCTCTCAACATACTCTGAAAGAGATTAATTTGTCTGGATTTTGATCTATAGGCTCCTGATATAGGAGAACATGCAGTGAAATTTGTGTCCAGGCTTGGAAACTGCAGCTCAACTACTGTGTGATTTAACTGATGCTCTTGAACAAAATACTTGACCCTTGTTTTCCTATATTTTAAATTATGGGTGCTTCAAATGTACAGCATAACAAATTATAACATTTTGCTATTTTTTTCTGCAGATCTATGTAAATCCTCTATCCTTGCTATCTCATTTTTTATCCTGTCTGTTTCTTGTTTCTGAAATAATGCCTGTCATAAATTTAACTATGTGTCATCCTTATACTTCAAATCATTCATTTATGTTTTTAAACTTATTGCAGATGATATCTTACTCTGCATATAATTTTGCACATTTTTGAATTTTAACCATATCCCTATCCCTGTAGTTCTTATTCATTTGAAATGTTTTGTCATTTTTCTGTTATACAAAAATATGACAGTTATTTTTCTATTTTATTTTAGCAAATTTTAATATGATATCCAATTAGGAATAATACTGTAGTGTATTTTTTGTGCATAGTTTTGAAGAAGAGGTTTTATAGTTTAGAAACATAAGGACTTGCTGCGTTTTAGTGCCTGTGTGTCTTTACTGACTTATCTGACACTTATCATGTTGCTCTCCAAAATGACCAGCAGATTAGCTGCGTGAGAGAATCCTGTTCTCAATATCATTGCTGTTTGGGTGGTTCCTAAGACTGCTCCTTAGTCCAGCAATTTTTCCAAACAGACTCACGGGACTCAGATATACTAGTTATTACTCATGGCTATGGTCCATTATACTAAAAGGATTCAAAGCAGGGGCAATAAAGGAAAAGGCACATCTGGCCATGTCAGGGGAAACTAGCTTATAGAAATCTCTCCCAGTGGACTCTACAGAGTATGTTTACTCTTCTAGAAACTCACTGTAGGAACCGCTGTGAGTGATTTTCTGCCTAGTGGAGCTTGCTTGAGAACAAAGTTATAGAGTTTTTAATGGAAGCTGGTATGCAAAAACATGCTACCTCTGAGGCTAGTTAAAGTCATTGCAACCCCAGGAGAAGGCCCACCTATGTCTACCGGGCACCACCACTGGAAGGCTCCTTCTTCTGCCTGCCCAATGTGGGCAGGGAGAACCAGTAGATCCACTTTCACCTTCAGGGAGCTGCCACTGAAAGGTTCCTTTCTGCAGTCATCCAGCAGGAGCAAGAACACTCAGCCAGTAAGCCCTGGGCATCTGTAGGCCACTGTTGGAGGCCCTTGGTTCCCTCAGCCATCATCCACTAGCAGAATAAGACAAACATCCCTGTGTGTCTGCCAGTATCATGGGAGTCCCAGTATAGACACACAGGCTGAGCGAAACAGCCCCACCTACATGCACACCTGGTCGTCAGTGAAGTCCCAGTGTAACTGCATAGCTCTGGAGAAGCCCCTTCCACACTCTACTTCCTCCCTGTAAATCTGGAATTAGAGGAACCCAAGGGCCTGTCCCATCCCCCTATACTGCTTAGGGGCAGCCAACATGGAAAGTGCCTGGGACTCCACAACCAGCTTGCTGGGAGGGATTCAGGAGAATGTCAGAATGTCAGGACAAAGGAGCAAAAGGCAAACTGAGACCTTTAGCCCACATACAATAAGTCTGGGAGATACAGTCATGGAAGAAAATGGAAATCTCTGAGAGGATAGCAACTGAAGTAAGGAAAGAATTTCATGAGATTGTAAAAGCAGTCAAATCAGAAATAATGTCTCAGGTAAAAGAAGAAACCACAAACATACTTAAAGAATTGTTCAGCAGATCTAAAGAAGACATAGACAATAAAGAGGAGCACAGGAAAATGATGGAAACCTTGAATGAATGTAGAAAGGAATTATAATACATGACACAGATTCAAAGAGAGATGCAGGAAATTAAAAACTCAATCAAAAGCTGGCAAAATTACATGAAAGATACTGAAGATAGACTTTCAAACCTTGAAGATAGGATTGCAGCTAGTGATTGTGAAAGGAAAGGTCACTTAAAGATAACATGGAATCAGGAAATAACAACCCAACAGCTGCAAAATGATGCAAAGAAGCATAACTTAAGAGTGATAGGTGTAGGTGAAGAAGCAAGGGCCAATACAAATGAAATTAAAAGGATATTCACAGAAGTAAAGAATAAAACTTCCCAAACATGGGAAATGGATCTGGCATGCAGATAAGTGAGGCATATAGGATTCTAACTAGCCATAACCAAAGTAAATCTACACCCAGACATATAATAATCAAGATCCCAGAAATTCAGCACAAGAACAGAATGTTAAAAGCTGTAGGAGAAAGGAGACAGATCACCTATAAAGGAAAACCAATCAGAATCACAGCAGACTTGTTAACACAAACCATCAAGTCAAGAAGAGTTTGGAGTGAAGTGTTTCAAATCCTGAAAGAAAACAACTTCCAACCCAGATTGATCTGCCCAGAAAAACTATCATTCAAAATTGATGGATAAATAAGATACTTCCATGATAAAGAAGACCTGAAGGAATTCATGACTACCAAAACAACCCTACAGTGTGCTAAAAGATATTCTAGAGACAGGTAAAGATGACCATGATTCAAGGAGCAGCAGCAGAGGAGGATAGCCAAACAAGACAGGCAATTGAGTGGAGGGATAATAACAGGAGACTAGCAGGGCAGAGACAAACCAATGTATGCTGGTTGTAGCCATTAATGTAGATGCCCTCAGGTCAGTAATAAAAGAAACACAGGGAATGTAGATCAAGAAACAAAATCTATCAATGTACTGTACACAAGAAACACATCTAACTGGAAAGGAAATTCATAGACTAAAAATCCAAGGAGAGAAAACAATTGTTCCATGTGATGAGACAAAACAAAACAAAACACACAAGAGTAACTTGCCCATCAACTGCAGAATGGATAAGAAAGATATGGTATTTTCATGCAGTGGAAAGCTACCCAGCTAGAAAGTACAATAATCTCAAGGTTCCTGTAGGTAAATAGATGAAATTAGAGATCATGTTCATGGCTGAAACAGTTTGAACTCATACACATGAACCCTAGCGTAAGAAACAGAAGGAGTTAATGGGATCTAAAAGCAAAATAGTTAATGTAAGAGCAAAAGTGAGGAAACACCTGGGAGGGAAAGGTGGAAGCTACCGTCAATTAATTATTGTCTTATCTTGAACTCTTGCATTGTTTACACAATTTTTAAAGGGTTTGCTTTGTTCTGTCTTATTTTGTTTGATTTTATGCTGTCAGATGATAGGGGCAGCTAATTTGAATCTGATGGAATATATTATGGTAATCATGTTTTCCTATTATATTGTTTTGAAGTCTTACAATGCTTTCATTCATTGGTTGGATGGGTTTTATTCTGTTTTGTTCAGTTTTATTATGTGTGATGGTATAAACAGCTATTTTGAAGAAAACAAGACATTATGGCAGCCATTGCTGATTTACCATCATCTTTTTTGAAGTCCTACCATGCTTTTCTTCTGTTTTGATTGATCTATCCTGTTGTATTTTATTTGATTTTATTATGTGAGATGGTATAAACAGATTTTTGAGCAAAATGAGATATTATAGTAGCCATTGTTCAATTCCTGTTACTTGGTTTTGAATGCTTTCATTCTTTTGAATGGTTTTATAGTATTTTGTTGTGTTTGATATTATTGTGTGTGGAGGTATGCTCAACTGTGTCACAGAAAAGAGACATTATGGTAGCTACTGTTGATAACCAGTTGTCTTGTGAAGGGCAGTGTTGCTTGCATTGTTCTGTTCTGATTTGCTTTCTTCTGTTCTCTTTTGTTTTATTCTATTTAAAACTGTAACCCAAGACTTGCAAAAGAAAAGTTGTTGCTTACCATAAACCACAGGGTTGCACAAATTAACCAGACAAGTTGGTGCAACATAGTTAAAGGCCCCAGGTACACATAGCCTTACCAGTAGGTAGTGTAGGGAATAGTTCAATAGCTCAGTCTCCAGTAACAGTTAAGTATTATCATATGAACAACCTTTAATGAGGATAGACACAATTTGAACCGTCATGTTTGCTGAATTCATTTTTATGTACTGTTATTAACTTGATATTTTCAACTTAAATTTAATCATATTGATAAATGTGAAGTAATCTTGTTTATTTTTATTTTTTATTATTTTTAAAAATAATACAAATGATATAGAATTTCAAAAAATTAGTACAAAATTAACACTAGTTAATATGTTGCATATTTTTATCTTAGAATTAGTCATTCAGGTTACATGATCTAGGCATAAAAATGATCAAGCAGTCAAATAACAAAGGCAAAACTGTTCTTGGTGAACTAAGAACAATTAGAAGTATAGTTATCTACCTTGTATATATATATACATATATAATACACACATGTATGTATGCCTATATAAATATAATCTTTTCCCTTATTCCTTCTCTCCTTTCCCCTATCCCAGGTATTCTTTCCTTTTAACCACTTTATTTCCTTTCATTATCCAATGTTTATTGTATATTGTGGATATTATTACTCTTTCAATCTTTTTTACACTAAGGATACAATATAATATTTACCAATGTGAGTTTGATTTATTTCACTTATGAGTATGATATCAAGTTGCCTGCATTTACCTCTAAAGGCCTCAATATTATCCTTCTTTATAGCTGAGTAATATTCCATTGTATAAAAATGCCACATCTTTTGTATCCATTCCATGGTTTATAGGAATTTGGGTTGTTTCCAAGATTTAGCTATTACATTGTGCTGCTATAAATATAGGTGAACATATATCACAGTACCATGATGTTTTCAGTTTTTCTGGGAAAATTACCCAGAAACGGAATAACTGGGTTGAATGGGACTACCAGTCTGAGATTTTTGAGGAATCTCCACACTGATTTCCAGTGATTATATCAGTCTACATTCCCACCAACACTGTAAAAGGACTCCTTTCTCCCCAAAGCCCCACCAACATTGTTATTGGTTGGTTTCTTGATGGCAGCCATTCTTTCTGGAGTGAGATGGAATCTCAGTGTTGTTTTAACTTGCATTTCTTGAATGACCAGTGATGTGGAACATGTTTTAATGTACTTATCTGGCATTTGCATTTCTTCCTCTGAGAAGTGTTTGTTCATCTCAGATGCCTATTTTTGGATTGGATCTTTGAATGTGGCGGGGGCTGATGTTTTTCAATTCTTTATATGTTCTAGATAGAAGTCCTTTGTCTGAGGGACAGTTTGCTAAAATGTTTTCCCATTCTGTGGTTTTTATTTTCACTCTGTTGGTGATTTCTTTTGGAACACAAAATCTTTTTAATAGTGTGAGATCCCTCTTGTTGATTCTTGGAAGTATTTTAAAAAATATTTAAAAGTACAGTTTTCATTTTGTTTATGAACTATTTGTCTACCCTTATGTCATCGAGACTTTTACCTACCTTGTGTTTCAATAGATTTAGTTTCTATTTTAGTATTTAGACCTTTGAACCATTTTGACTTTGCGTGGTGATAGATGTGTGCCCAGTTTCAGTCTTTGGCGTGTGGAAAGCCAATTTTCCCAGCACCATTTATTAAAGAGGCTATCTTTTTCCAGTGAATATGTTTAGTCCCTTTGTCAAGGATAAGGTGGTTGAGTGTCTTTGTAGTCGTGTTTGCATCTTTTAATCTGTTCCATTGATCCTCAAGTCTGTTTCTGTGCCAGTAACTTGTTGATTTTTATCACAATAGCTTTGTAGCATAATTTCAAGTAATGGATTGTGATGCCTCCTGCCTTGTGTTTGTTGCCCAGAACTGCTTTTGTTATTCTAGGTCTCTTCAGTTTTCAAATGAATTTTAGGAATGTTTTCTCTAGATTTGAGAGATATGCTAATGATATTTTGATCGGAATTACATGAAATCTGTATAAATCTGTATAAAAATTAAGAGTTTGGGGAATACGGTCATTTTCACAATGTTGGTTCTTCCCATCCAAGAGCAATGGATATCTTTCCATTTTCTGACATCCTCTTCTATCTCTTTTTTTAGAGTAGTAGAATTTTCAATGTATAAGTCTTACACATTCTTTGTTAGGTAGATTCCTGAGTATTTCATTTTTTTGGATGCTATTGTGAAAGGTGTTATTTCCATAATTTGTCTTTTATGAGCTTGTTCTTAGTAACAGGAATGCAATTGATTTTGAGTGTTGACTTTGCATCAAGCTACACTGCTGAATTTGTTTATTAACTCTAGTAGTCTTTTGATGGAGTTTTTGGGGTCTTAGGTGAAATATCATGTCATCTTCAAATAGCAATAATTTAACTTCTTCCCTTCCTATCCCTATTCCTTTTATTTCTCTGTTGTTAGAGAAATAAAACATTTCTCTAAACATTTCTCTGCTGTTAGATCTATATTGGGTTCATATCTATATTGTACAGGAGTGATTATGGTGGATATCCTTGTCTTGTTTCCAATTTTGGAGTGAAAGCTTTCAGTTTTTGTTCATTTAATGTTGGTTGGTCATAGATGGCTTTTATCAGATTGAGGTAGATACTATTTATGTCAATTTTCTTTAGTGTTTGTATCATGAACAAGTGTTGAGATGATCACAGTCTTTGGCTGTGTTGATGTATTGTATTACATTTATTGATTTGTGTATGTTAAAACATACTTGCATTCTTGGGATGAATCCCACTTGGTTATGATGTATAATCTTCTTGATGATTTGCTGCATTCTATTATTAGTATTTTTTTTGAGAATTTTTGCATCTACGTTTATTAGAGAGATTGGCCTGTAGTTCTCCTTTATCGTTGGATCTTTCTCTGATTTTGGTATCAGAGTAATACTTGCCTCCATGAATTAGTTAAGGAACTGCTTGCCTTTCAGTTTTATTAAAGAGTTTGAAGAGTATTGACATTAAATCTTCTCTAAATGCCTTGTAGAATTCAGCTGTGTATCCATCAGGATTTGGTAAATTTTTCATTATGGTTTCAATTTCAGTTACTGATATTGGGTTAGTAGAAATTTTTTGTACCTTCTTGATTCACCTTTGGTAATTCATAAGTTTCTAGGAATCTGTCCATTTTCTCTGTGTTTTGCAGCCTATGTAAGTAAACATTTCTAAAATAGGTATTCATGATCTTCTTAATTTCCACAGTATCAATAGTAATTTCAAACTTTTTATTCCTCATTGCATGAATTTGAATTTTTCTTTCCCGTTCTTGATAAGCTGCCAGGGGTTTATCAGTTTTCTTCATTCTTTCAAAGAACCAATTGTTTGATTCGTTAATTCTGTGTATTATTTCTTAGTCTCAATTGCGTTAGTTTCTTCTCTTGTCTTCATAATTTCGTCCCTTCTGTGAGTTTTAGTGTGCACTTGTTCTTTTCGTTCTTGAAGTCTGAGGTACAGCAGTTGGTTGTTTATTTGTGCTTGTTCTGTTTTCCTAATGTGACAGTTCATTGCTATATATTTCCCTCTTAGGATTGCTTTCATTGCATCCCACAGGTTTTGTTATGTTGTAGTTACATTTTCACTGAGTTGAGGATAAATTTTAAATTTCTTCTTTAATTTTGTCTGTAACCCATTGATTATTCAGGAGAATGTTATTTAATTTCCATGTGTTTATATAGGCATTGCAGTTTCTTTTGCCATTAACTTCCAGTTTCAGTGAACTATGATCAGATAATATGCACGGAATAATTTCAATCCCTTTGCATTTACTTAAGCATTTTCTATAGGCTAATATGTGGGCTATTTTAGAGAATGTCCCATGAGCAGCTGGGAAGAATATGTATTCTACCATTGTTGAGTGGAACAGTCTGTAAATATCTAGTAAGTCCAATTGTTTACAGGTTTGATTCAGCTCTGTTATTTCTTTGCTGACTTTTTGTCTTGCTGATCTATCTCTTTGTGTAAATGGAATATTATGTTCCCCCATTATAATTGTGTTTTTCCATATTTGGTTGTTCATGTCCATTAATATTTTATCTTATATAGTTGGGTGCTCCCATACTTTGGTGCATATATATTAGTGGTTGTTATCTCTTCATCTTGAATTTTTCCCCTAACAAGAATTTAGTGAACTCCTTTATCTCTGTTGATAATTTTTGGTTTGAACTTCATATTATCTGCAAACACAATAGCTACCCCACTTTTTTGTGTGTTCTTGTCATATGGAATATTGTTTTCTATCTTTTTGGTATGTGGGTTTCCTTTCAAATCAGAGATGTTTCTTGCATACAACATGCTTTAGGATCCTGTTTGTTGATCCATTTCACCAATCTATTTCTTTTAATTGGTGAATTGAGGCCATTTGCATTGATAGTTATAACTGATATGTACTGGCTTAACTTTATCATGTCATTTTCCTGTTGTTGGTTCCCTGATTTTCCCCCTTGTTTAATTGCTTGCCTTTCCTGGTGGTTTCTTTCTTTTGTTGTTCTGGGAATTGTAGTCATTTTTATCTCTATCTTGTATGTCTTTTAGTACCTTTCTAGGGTTGATTTGGTGGATACAAATCTCTACAGTTGTTCTGAGTCATAGAAGTATCTTATTTCTCCATTAATTTAGAAAGACATTTTGCAGGGTACATCAATATGTATTAAAAGTTTTTTCTTTCAGGGTTTGAAGTATTTCACTCCAAGTTTATATTGACTTGAGTGTTTCTGTTGAGAAGTCAGTCATGATTCTAATGGGTTTTCCTTGATAGATGAATTGTGTCTTTTCTCTAACAGCTTTTAGTATTCTATTTTATGCTGAATTTCTGGGATCTTGATTATTATATATCTGGGTATAGGCTTATTTTGGTTATGACTGGTGTTCTATATGCCTCACTTATCTGTATTTCAAATTCTTTTCCCATGCTTGGGAAATTTTCTGCTATTACTTCTGTGAATAACTTATGACATTTGCATTGACTCCTACATTTTCATTGACACTTGTCATTATTATATTGTTTTTCTTTGCAACATTTTGAAGCTGTTGAATTGTTATTTCATGATTCCTTTAAAAGAACTTTTCTTAAAAGTTTTTCCTTTAGTGATCACTAGCTGTGATCTTGTCTTCAAGGTCTGAAAGTCTATCTTCAGTTCCATTCAAGCAATTTCACTAGATTTCAATGGAATTTTTAATTTCTGGGCTATCTCTTGGGATTTGTTTCATGCATTATGTTTCTTTCCTATATTGCTTATTGAAGGTTTCCATCATTTTCCCATGGCCCTGTACTTTTTTTTTTATTATTATTTTAGTCTTTTTCCTTTTTATCAGTACTGGGGATCGAACTCACGACTGTCTGCTTGCAAGGCAGGCGCTTATGCCGCTGAGCTAAATCCCTAGCCCCTACTTTTTTTTTTTTTTTTTAAATCTATGTCTTTGGTAGCTATGCTAAGCAATTCCTTTACTAAGGGTATCATTTGTTTCTTTATGTAAAAGATTATTTTTTTATCTGATTTCCACTATAGACTTACTGGATTTATTTCTTTATTTTTCTTGCTATCTTTTCAGAAATTTCAGGCATATGAATTTCAGTGTCCTCTATTTCAGTTTCGCCTGTGCTTTTTCCTGATGGAGTGGGCATTTGAGATTGCATTTTTCTTTTTTGTCATTTTTACTTTTTGGGTTAATATTTTGTTCTTTTCAATCCCACTAGTCTTAGCTCTTCATCGTGTGTGTCTTAGAATCCTACTGTGCAACTGACATTCACTCAATTGCTGGATCTACAATGTAGGGAAGGACAGGCATGGCTCCCCTTAGATGCTGAGTTCTTTCAGGTGAAGGAAAGAGCAACCAGGTCTCACCTGGCTGCTGAGGTCATCGAGGTGAAAAGAAAGGGCAGCTGAGGCTCCTTTCTGCTTCTGGGGTTGTTCAGGTGCCAATAATCTCCTTTGTTATTTGCACTTTCTTGATTGCAAGTGAGACTAAGTGGGATTTTCCTTTTGTGAATTGCCTGTTCATACATAGTGATCATATTTCTACATAGCAAGTCTTTCTACATAGTGAATATTAAATCCTTTATTGGATCTTTATATCGCAAATATCATCCTTATATCTGCAAATACCCTTTCCTTTCCATTCCTTGTTTATTAAAAATTATTATCTATGAATAACTGCTCAATTTCTTGAAGGATTTTGCTTTATTAGTATATTAGTCTTTTGTAGATTCTGTAATAAATTACCACAAACTGGACATGAAAAAAATAACAGAAATTCATTCTCTCTAGTTCAGGAGGCCAAACATTTGAAATATAGGTGTCAACAGGCATGATTTCTTCTGGATGCTCTGAAGAAAATCAATTCCTTACCCCTCTGTTTCTCAGCTTCTGACATCTTCTGGCATCTGTGGTATTCCCTACCCCATAAGTGCTTCACTCTAGTCACTGAACCTACCTGCAAATCTCATTTTCTTCTGCTTGGTCTTCTACCTATACATTTTACAAAGAAGAATGTCATAAATTTTTGAATCACATTGAATAATCCAGACTTAGTCCCTTATATTGAGTCCTTAACTTTACATACACAAGGGCACTTTTTCCTAATTATATAAGATTCACAGGTTCAGGGACCAAGATGAGGACATAACTTTTGGGGCCAGTATACAGCCTACTATATTGCAATAATCTCACCATTTTCTCTTTAATTCATTCAATGTAGTAGGCTATATTTATAGATATTCTAATGTTGAAATATCCTTATACTCAGAATAAATCCCAGTTGCCCCTAATGTGTGTGGGACAGAGTCAAATGCAATTTCCTTATATTTAACATTTTTACATCTGAGTTCATAAATAAAATTAGATTATTTTCTATTTCTTGCCCAACTTTGATTTGAAGATCTCATAAAGTGAGTAACCTTCCCTATTTCTTGCTCCTCTGAATGGTTTGTTTGTAGATGCTATGGAAACTTACCTGTTAAACCTGCGTGACCTCTCGGGGGCTCAATGACAATAATGCTGGTGGCAGGCTTGTAAATGGTTGAGAGGTTTAATTGGGATAAGGTTCCTGATAAAGAGTTGACCACACAGTGCTAGACTGGCCATTGTTACAAAATATACCTGCTTTAAAACACTCCTGGTTTACAGTCATTGCTATCTCTTGAAATGTTTTTGAATTAGCCTAGAACTTCCCAAAAGGAAGCATCTGGTGTTGAGGAGAGAATATGGGCAAAGAATCAGGAAATCTGGCACAATTGTCTACTATCTGAATAATTTTGGTCAAAAAAGTTTTCCTTAATAGTTTTTCTTACTGAAAAATAAGAAAGTTGCTTCTAGTTCTTATGCAGGATCAGTATGAATATTTTCTTAAAGAGTTTTAGATTGATTGTCCTTTGCCAAAAAATGCTCTTATGTCTCATCTCACAAATCAACTCAGGAAGAGCTGCTGCTGCCATCTATTTACAGACATCTGTTTACTCTTTAAATTTATTCCTCAGTGACTTGACAGAGTGCAAGCAATGGACATACCAGAAGGTCTCATTCTGTGGAGAAGAGCCTGGGAATCTGGGCACCTCTGAGCTGCCAGAGTGCGGAACTGGAATCTGGCCAGGTGATTACTGGAACCTCATGAGGCCTGCTTGCTGAGTGACCACGATTTACTGATCACAGTCTGCTCTGTGCAATTTGCCATTCAGAGCACTCTTCTACACATTAACTTACTTGATCATAAGCACTAACAACATTTCAACAGCTGGGCTTTTCCAGAAGGATCAAGTTCAGGTTATTATTTGTCCTCAGTTGTTATTTCCCTGCTCAAAAAATGGAAGGAGGGGCAATAAAAACAGAATATTAGAAAAAGGTAAGCGAAGACCCTAACCACATCAAACTTCGCCAAAGCTTTGAAATGCATCACATGACAATGACTCTGCTGCCTACACCAAAGGTTAGCAAATCCTATCCTGGTCTTCCCTGAGGTAAAAGGGCTGATTTGCCCACATAAATGTTCACATAATGGGGTGTTAAGACAGCAATGGCTTCTTCCCCTTGAGAATAACAGATGAAAACCCAAACACGCTGCTCATTTCTGTTATCAGTGAGGATCACACAAGATTTAAGGAACTTTCAAAAATTACTACTTACTTCTTCTTTGGGCAAGTTAAAGGAGAAATGAAAAGAACCCCAATTGTCAATCTGAGTGACTTCTTACAACTTGTGTGAAGGATGCAAAAGACATTATCTCAGTCGCAGAAACCTTCCCTGTTCAGTTTCTTAAACAATGGTAAAGAGGAAAATAAATGTGAAAAAAATGCCTCTGTATGTTATATCATCTCAAAGCCATTTTATCACAGAGTTTCAGGATGCCCAAGAGTCTGGCATTATTGCTTCTGGGAGATAATTCTTCAAGAATCCAGTGACATTTTAATTGTGATTTGTCCAAAACAGCAACTTGCAATTAAGTAACCCAATTTCTAGAACCATCTCTTTGGCTTTATTAGTGGTCTATTCATAATTTCTTTGAGATCAATGCTATGATAGATACTTTTATCAGAATTGGTCTCATAAATGTTTATCAAATGACTCAAAAGACTAACTATGATTTGGTTCTATACTAAAGATTACAATGTACAATGAATCCAAACTACTTTCTTCTTCTGAGAGGGAGCTGGCATTATATTAGATAGAATGATATGTAAGACATATTTCTTATTTTTAAATAGGTGATCCTCCAGGAAAAGAACAAGAGGCAGGCTTCATGTCACATGCCCCTGCTATTTCATTGACCAGTTGGTTGTGGCTGCCTGGAGTCTGATGTGGAAAAATGCTGACTTCTTCTGTGATTAGTAGAACAAATGCAATACCTATCATGGAGTGATGATTGGGAGAAAAGTGCTACCTACTTTCCATCTCTCATTCAATAAATATAAATAAATGTCATGCAATAGAACAAGTATCAAAGAAGACAGGAAAGATACAAATGCTACGAGGTGTTCTTCACATGGATGAAAATGAAAATATCTTCCTCTTTGTGCCAGTGCTGTCTGGTCCATGATGAGACTGTGTGAAACCTAGGATGTGGCTTGTATCCCTGCACAGCTTAGTACACATGACAGTATCTTGTCTAGGAAGACACTCCTAAGAAGTGTCCAGAGTTGCTTTGTAACTGGTCACATACCTGGTTTGCAGAGCTGTTGAGCCCTAAGCACTTCTTGATCTTTGGAAACTTACAGAAGTTTTATGCAAGGAGTTTACTCCTAAAATGAGATGAGAAGGTTGTGTTTCTTACACTCATCATACAGCTTTGAGCAACCTCCTGATTTGTGGATGGACGTAAATTAGAGAGTTTATATACCCATAAGATTTCTATATCCCCTGGGTTGTGGATTTCAGAATATGGCTAATATTAAGCCATACAGTAATTTACTTTGCATGATGTCACAAAACTTAAATGGATGCTGAAATTAAATATATTCTTGCTTGATACTTAATAAGAAACATTATAAAGAGCTCATTCACACACTGTGAGGGGAAGAGAACAAGAAGTCACCAAGAAGCAAGCCTTCCCTCCAAATCAGTGCCATGCATGGGCCACTGGGGAGACAGCCATATGCCAGCTCCTTCCAGCACATTAATTTGGAAACAAGAAGAGCCAACCCTCACCCCAGTCCCATAAGAGACTGGCTGATCTAAGAAATACAGGCTATGGTGATAAGTATTGGGGTGAAGTGCAATTTGAAGCCTGTGGTATTTGGTGTTTCACTGACTTTGCAGGTCTAAGGCTGGTGGTCTGCTCATGTATTTGAAGGATAACAATATGCAGTGTGGCATTTATGGGGGATCTTCTTATGAGGGTGGTGGACATTGTTAATTCACTGTCATCGTGTTTTGAAGTCATATCATTTTCATTGTTTATTGAGTTGGGCTTTATTCTGTTTTGTTTTGTTTGATTTATTGTATCTGATGGCATGGCAGCTATTTCAAGGATAACAAGATACATTATGGTATGCATTTTGGATTTATTATTGTTCTGAAATCATGTGTTGCATTCATTGTTTTGTTTTGTTGGTTCTATTCTGTCCTGTTTTGTTTGGTCTTTACTGTGTCTGAAAGTATTTGCAGCTATTTTGAAGACATTTAGGAGACATTATGGTAACCATTGTTGACTTTATATTGTTTTGAAGTCCTGTGTCACTTACACTGGCTTGTCTTGATTTGCATCATTCTGTTTTATTTTGCTTGGTTTTATTCTCTTCAAAGTAAAAAAAAATTATAAAGAATAGCACTATCTAGTACCCAGTATCTTAAAGCCATCCTTGATACTTTGCTTTCTTTTATATTTATAATCTATCTGTATCATTTCTAAATTATTCTAAGTCTGACTCCTATGTTCAAAACTCTGCGTTGGCATCTCACTTTGTAAAAGTGTGACATCCTCACTTTTGGAATGGTCAACCAAGCTGCCCCCAGCTAGTCCCTGGGGTCTGTCTGAACATCCTACTCACTGCGTCTGCTCTAGTCAAGCTGCCTTCCTCCTTAAGCCTTCTCACTATCTGTTCCTTGAGAAGAATGATCTTTTCTCATGTGGGTAATTCTCTCCTGTATTTTGACTTTCTGTTCAAATGTCACCTTCTCAGAGAGGTTTACCTGACCCCTGTTTTAAATAAGAAGATTCTTTTTCACCTCTGTGCTTCAGGCCCACTTTTCCTGCCCTGTTCTCTCCCATGGAGTTGCTCACTAGTCAGAAGACTATGTTACATTTACATATTAGGTTTGTTGACTGCTGTCCACAGTTGAAATATAAGCTCTACATTGCAGAGATTTTTGCTCCTTAGTTCACAGGTATATCTCAAGACCTAGAGGGGTGCTTAGCACATGGAAGACTTTCATAAATGAATGCATACATGGATGAAAGTAAATTTTGCAGTGAGAGTAGGCAGTGATTATCCTAAGATGCTCATATAGGTATATGAAAGGTTTTGATTACCAAGACTTCATTTCTGGGATCGGAGTTTTAGATGGAGGGTAGGGAAAGAAAGGAATTGTGCTGCTTTCCAGGTAGTGAGAAAAGTAATTATAATGGCACAAGCTCCTGGGAGACAACATGCCTGCTACAATGACAATTTTATGGTTCCTCAGTATGCCTGTCCTCAGACTTTATCACAAATGATTCATATTTTTATGAAGTCTGATGTTTTGTAAGCATTGGGAAATCTGAGTCAAAATTACTTTGGTTTCTGGTTCTTCCCTGACAACAAAATTCCTATCCGAAGTCTGAAATTTAAAATCTCAAAATGTAGTATTCTAGCCAATTCCCAATAGATTCCTAAGATAGTCAAAAGCATAAATCTGTAAATCTAAAGTTATAAAGCTGGCAATCCAGAAACTCAGATCTATTGATATTAATTCTATCTTACATAGCAAAGGGAAATTGTTGGTGATAATAGATAGATGGCAGAGATTTTTCCCTCTTCAACTGTGATACTTCCTAGAGAATGCAGCCTGGGATGAATTTGAGAGCACTCTGTATCTCAATCATGTGACAGGATGTGGCATGACCTTTCATGCCCTGAGGATTCATAGGTAGAACAATACCATCCAAATTTCTCTGAGACCATAAAAAAGATTAAATAAGGACTCTACAATTTCACGTCTGAAATTTAAACAATAGGAAAACTCTGCAGCAAAAATATAATGAAGGATAGCAGAAAAAGCACTAAATTTTGAATTATAAATCCAAGGTTAAAATTTTGGCTCTATCCCTGTGACCTTGATCAAATTACTCCATTTTTCTGGGCCCAATCTGTTTCCATGATGAATAATAGGTTTATTACTTGAACAAAGCCCAACAAAGGCACTAAAAATTTGTTAGTGACAAAGAAATCTGGAAGCTGTAATTCAGGCAGACATACACTAACATCTTGTAAATAAAAATGAAGATAAACCTAGAAAACACTAGTCAAAATGATGGAGCATAAAGATTAAGAATGAAATGATGTCGACTAGAGAACACCATTTTATATTTCCTAGTGTTATTGATGAAGTTGGAATTCATTATAACTCCTATTCACTTGAGATTGTAACGGGACACCATATGCCCTGCCACAGAATGGAATCATCAGTCATTACCATGAAAATGAGATCATTAGGATGACATACTGTCAACATGAGGAACGTAGTCACAAAACTTGAGGAAAATAAACAGTTATGTGTGAGGCTCCACCGATAGGAATAGTGGAGTGATTGTAATATTGTGGTTCATTATTTTTCCCCAATTTACCAACAGGCTTTGGCTAAAAATAAGACAAAGAGAGGTTATATTTAGGGGGAAAGACGGAAGCACCATACCCTTAACTAACCTGTTATTTATAATCCCTGTGCTGGATACCTTGTCATTGTTTTTGGTAGATTAGCATTCAAACTCTTTTCTATGTTTGGGAATCCCCTGCTGTTGGTGACTGGGATGGCTGTAAAGTCACCTGGCAGGTGATGACAGAGCCAAGCCTTTCCTCTTAAGGACACCAATGACAGAGGTAGAGAATGTTCTCTGGCTTCATCTTTCCTAGGGTGTGGGATAAAGACCATTTCATAATAAAGAGGATCGGAGAAGTATTTGTCAGAGTGCAGAAAGTAGGACACCTATCCAGTATTTACACACAAGTGTAAAGAAGCACTTTGAATTCAGGAAAACATACAACATTGATTTTTGACTGAGTGTGACTTGGCAAGGGGATGAGTGACAGGACTTGAGCATCAAATGAGAGAATGCAAATGAAATTGCTTTGCAAATTGCGAAGTACTAGAAAAATGTTGGTTCTTTTTAATTCTCCACCTTCTAGGATTATTTATAGACCAATAAGATTGTGCACAGTATATATAAACTTGTTTTGGGATGATATTAAGTGCTAGCAAATGTGTCGCAGAATAAATGGGAAACCTTGTCAATTTCTAGGAGGATAGTAAATTGGTGCCTCTAGTTTGAAAAGCAATTTGTCTGTCTTCAGGAGAAACTGAATATACACAAACTTAGCTCCAGCAATCTCATTGTGATAGAAATTTCTTGCATGCTCAAAAAGACTGTGCAAGAATGTTTACCATAGCTTTCTTTGTAATAACAAAGGGTTCAAAGTAAGCTAAATGACCTGAGCAGTACAAAGAATTGTTAAATGTAAATATGTAAAAGAAATACCATATTGCAGTTAAATATACTTATCTATAGGCAGAGGATAAAAAGCTCCAACAGAAAAAAAAACTTGAATACTTTCTGTGTGAAATGAACAATAAACATATAAAAAGATCGTTCGTTGATTGTCAAAGAAATCCAAATTTTACTATTGTAGCTATAGCATGGCACATCTTCCTGCTCATACGATACTTAAGTAATTAAAGACTCAGGGTTGTGATAAAGTGGCCAAACCCACGTCAAGAACCAGAACACATACTGCAAGGTTGACACAAGAGGTTTTAATCAAAGGTAGCAGAAGTGGCACTTTACCTAGCAGACCAAGGCAAGGAACCCAGGGCAGGGCTGAGCAGGGTTTTTATTGACAGTTAAAAGGAGGGGGGTAGATATTGTTTCAGTCATGGGCTGAGAGCTGTGGGTGGCTCTTATACTTTCTATGTAATATGTCCTTCTCTGGTGGAGGTTGGCAGTGGGGCTCTCTGTTACAGGGAGAATTTCCTTGTTCTTGTGTTTAGGCTCTTGCAACATGGCAAAAGACCTTTTATCCCTGTGTTTGGGTTTTTTCAATGTAGGGGCGTGGCTGGTCACTGCTGGCCAGATTTATCAGGTTGACTCCAAATCCTCACCCTTACTGCAGTACAAACCACTGACATGATATCTTTGCTGTTTGTACTTATAGCTACTTCATTCTCAAATCTATCATTTTTAAGCTTGCCAAAAGTTCCATGCCAATATACTCATACTAAACTCTAGAATAACTTAATAACAGCCAAAGCAATAAGGTATGAAACTGAAAACCAAAACCTCGAGTTGTAACAGTTGGAAAAGAAAAAATAAAAGTGATATTATTTTCATATTATGTATCTTGCAAACCTCTGTGAATTAACTTAAAACTGTTAGAAAGAAGATATTTCATTTAATCAAAAGGTTACATGGGCAGATAGAGACCAGACATATTCATATCCAAGACTTATATGTCAGCAATCCTATAGTTAGAAAGCATGATAGGGAAACATGCCGTTTATAGTAGCCAGCCTGGCTGGGATGGATGGTAGGCTTCCTCATCTGAACCCAAGTGCCATAAGGTCTCATGAAGATAATCCGGTTTGCTGTTGACCATTAGCCCTGTAACTTTGGGCCAGACCTGGAGCAGAGGGCTCAGTAGGACCAGATGATTTGGCATATAGTTTCCCTCCAGCACTTCCAATGTGTAGTCTTGTTTCCAACATGGATACCTTTTATAATCTCTTTCAGTGCTACAGAATCACATGACCAATTCACAAAGCTCTATATCTCTATTCCTGAAATGTGTATTAAGTTAGTTTTCCCAGAAAGGCGAAAAACTGTCTACTCAAATGGACTATTGAAATATTTCTCTCTTGCCAAACAGAAATGATTTATTCTGAATTCTCAAGTGACTCACTTCTTTTTAACTCTTTAGATTCAATATTTTAAAAAGCAACAGTTTGAGGCAAAATTTTCTTTGGTGATAGAAATTCTAATCAAGTCACCGCTTCTGAAGATGAAAGGTGACTAGAAAGAGAATTTCCTAGTGTGATGAAAATATTGTATATAGTGGTGGTAGTTTCATAGGTCCCAACAGTTGCCAAATACCTGTGTTATTAAACAGAATACAAAAGATCAATATACTTTATTACATGTAAATCATACTTCAATTGAAAAAATGACTATAGTTCTCAAAATTTGAGCACATCAGCATTGCCTAGATGCTTCCTAATGTTGCACAGATTTAACACAGATAAACTCAGATAAATTCACAGAAAATGCACAGATGAATTCAATTAGTGGGCCATAGATGAGCTGAGGAAGCTGCATTTTTATCAAGTATTTCCAAGTGGTTCTTTAATAATTCTATGGGAAACACTGACTCAGGTTGTAAATTTCAGTATGAACATCCAGACATGGTTCCTGGAGTTCATAGACTTTAGAACAATGTGTGGACTCTGGAGATAGGGGCATATTTTATTTCTATACTGGCTTTCCAGCCCTTGTCTACTTGAATGTTTTCATGGGCATATTCTAGACACAGGCTGGGAGCCACTGGTGTATCTAGTGAAGGCAAAATGTAGAAGCACAGCGTTGGATAAGTCAGGAAAATTGAGTCACCTGTAAGAAAGAAGGTGGCAATCTGCTTTATGCTTCCAGCCAATGCCGTCTCAGTGGTTTCCCTCTTTGACATGGGATTTGAAGTTTACTAACAAGCTCACTCCTTAGTAACAAATCTGCCTAACTTTTCTCCCACCCTGGATGTATGACGGAAATTTCTACAACTGGAGTCCCTGCTGTAGGATGAGATGGAATGTCTTCTCTGTAGGTCCTTATAAAAATAAAGAATGGTAAAATAGCATAAATAAGAAGTCCCACAGAAATTAGCACTGGAAGATATGACACATAGTCTGAAAGGAAAATGATCAGGTAAGAGAGGAAGTAGCTTATTGCACAATAGACTGGACTCAGCAATGAAAGCTAAATGTAGAAAGAAAATGGAAATTAAATATTTTGTTACTTTTCTCTCATTGCTGAGACAAAATATATAACACCCAAAATTAGGGAAGGAAAGGTTTATTTAGCCCACAGTTTTTGGAGGTTTCAGTTCATAATCTGCTGAGTCCAAGGCTGGCTCATGGCAGAAGGGCAACCATTCATGACTAGATAACAGCAAAAGCAACAAGAACCAAAAGGGAGGAGTGTGCCAAGAACTCTTCCTGTCCCTTATATTGTATGTAGGCTACCTGCTGTAGGATGAGTGTAACACTCAGGGCTATAATCCCAGCATTGGACCAGCAATTAATCACAAATTCTAAGAGCCTACCCCCATGACTGCATGAGGCTTTGGGGGGACTCAGGTGCAAACCACAACAGTAAGCTACACTCAGTACATCCCAGTTGGAGAACTGTATATTTTTAGGAGTGGGGGAATTTTATAAAGTAATCCTGAGATCTATATATCTCTGGGAGCCAAACAATTCTACCTAGAGTCTATATTAGTTACCCATTGTTATCTGATAATCACCACTAAATTTATTGCCTAAAGAATTCAACAAATATAGTTTACATATGTCAGGAATCCCTAAACATGTTAGGTGGATGGTTCTGGCTGAGTGTCTCTGAGTCAAAGTTCGAGTCAAACCTGGGCTGTATCATTGGAACATTTGACTGAGGCTGGTAGATCTGCTTCCAAGGTGGCACCTTGACATGGCTATGGGCAGAAAGCCTCAGTTCTCTCCAGATGCAATTCACCCATTGTTACTTGAGTACTGACAAATGGACAGTTGGCTTCCTCTAGAGAAAAGGGGTAAAGAAGAGAGAGACAGAGAGAAGCCATTGGGAACCTACAGTGTCTTTAATGATATAGTCTTAAAAGATACACACCATTAATTTTGCTACATTTTGTTAGAAGCAAATTACTAAGAATAGCCTATACTCAAGGACAGGGGAACTAGGCTGCTCCCTTTGAAGGAAAGATGATTAAAGACTATTTGGACATATTTTAAAACCAGCAATGTAATTTACATCTTCTTCAGCTCTTAAAAACCACACATGTACATGTGTGTGCTCACATGCATGCACACACACACACATACACACACTCTTGAAGAGAAAGAAAAAACAAAGAAACAGAGACAGAAGAAACTTACTTACTGTTTGAAGTGAGGTAAACATCTGAATTAATCCTCAAACAATTTATCCTTGTGTTTATTATATCAATAAGTTTCTTAATTGTTAAGGATGTTTTTGAGTTAAATTTCTGTTCCCAACACTAAAAAAGTTTAACTACTTGAGAATGCAACCTGTTGGAGTTTCTTCTAGATGTGGGCAGGTAAGATAAATAGCATAGAGGAAAAAGCCTTGTACTCAGTGGAGGTGACTCCAGTCCAAGGGAATGGATTATCCTAAAACAGACAATGGTATCCATTCCCCTCATCAGTCAGTTAGTTTAGGTCAGATATTCTCAGATTTGATTACCAGAATCAAGCCTTACCTCGATATTTTGGATCAGGAGTTTTAGGGTGAGCCAAGAATTTGTTCCTCTAACATACATGCAGTTGCTGCTGTTGGTCCATTGAACACATTTTGAAAACTGCCGATTTAGTCCAGTGAAATGGTAGAGGGGGCTATTTTTACAGGGGTTTCTGGAAAAGACTTTCTTTGTCTCAAAGATATCCAGAAAAAGAGCAACGATTTATTTGTTTGTTGGTTTTGTGGTATTAATGTATGCAAATGTGTTCCCAGGAAGAGAGTGAGCCAATAATCTAATGCTAGCAGAACAGAAGCCTTTGATAATATCACTGAGTTTCAGAATTGACCAGGCTTGAAGATTTTATAGTTGCATTTATATTGTGAGGTAATAAGTTTCCTTATTGATTAAGTCATTAAGAGTTAGTATTTCTGTTTTCTTGGCTGAAAAAAAGGGTCAAGCTCTTTTGTGTAAAAAGATTTCTGGTTTATAATGCATGTTGGCATATTGTTTTCCAAAATGCTGTATTCATTTATAGTCTCTCTGGCTATTAGACTGCTGTTTTCCTACACTTTTGCCAACAATGAGTAATAGCATTTTAAAAAATCTTTTCTGGTCTGATAGGTGGAAAAACCTCTCTTCGTGTGCATCTGCATTTCCATGATCACAAGTGAGACTGAAAATTTTTAAATTCCCATTCTTCTGGAAGCAGATGAAGTGTGGAAGCCAATTCTGGACTATACACCTAATGCCTCCAGATAATCACTGCTCATTGGTTTTGCTTGCTCAGGTGGTACTGAAATCATGTAGCTGTTTATTCCTATAGAAGCTTGGGGTTACTGTGCCACATGGTAGAAGCTATTTTGGGCTAAGGGCTTCAAATCTGTTTTATTACTGGCCAAGAAAATAACTTACCCCCAAGTTGTTTTGATTAATCCCTTGGAAATATATAGACATAGACACAGACATAGGCATAGACATAGACATAGATATAGATATAGATACAGATATGGATGTAGATGGGGTTTTTTGAGAAATGTACTTCTGTGGCTTTGCTGGCTTTCCTAAAGTGGTAAGGATTGTCCTGACAGAGGTTTCCTTTGTAGACATTCACTTCAAAAGCAAGATCTGTCACAGATTCCTCAAGTCAAAGGCAGCAGATGACCAAGGGCAGGACGCATATCTGGGTAAAGATGATTACTTGTATCAGGATGTTTATATTCAACTTTATGTCTAATATCATATACCATAATGATGGAGATCTAGGAAATAGTTGGGTGGCTCAATCCTAGAGTTAAGTGCTGATTTCTGCCAGCCCTAAATCTAAGAATTGTCAGAATTATTGCTCAAAGACTGCCCATGTTGCTGCTATTATTGTTGATCTCATTTATCTTTGTAACTGGGGCAGCTCAGTGAGCAGAAAATTATCTGTGGAATGCAGTTTTCCATTGGAGAGGCCAACATATCAGACTGAAGAAGCTGCAATGTGAAATATGAATTTTGTGTCTATCAATATGTCTGGTACACACACTGCCTAGAACACAGTGTTCAAAACTTCAAGAATAAAAGTTACATGCACTTATATTTGGGTTTTACCATTTTCTTGCTGAATGTATTATGATGAAGATCTGTTTGAGGAAGAATTGAAGTGAAGCTCTTTGCCTATATATGTAACAGAAAATTTTTTCTTGATAATAGTGGACAACTGGAGCTCCATCTTGTTTAAAAGATGGTCTTGGGTGACTTGTTTCCCAATGATGGAGACTCACTGGTTGACTGCTTCAAGGAGGCTACCAATATATGCATGTATTACTTTCATCATGGCATCCACTGTGTGAACTAACTGTCCCTAGTGGGTTGAATTTCCTTCAGTGGCTTTTTCAGGGGACTCATGTTGACCAAGCACACAAAGCCTGAAGAGCATAGTTGTTCTTAATTTACATTGAAGAATGGTACTGTGAAGAAAGATCAGGCAATTACACGTGGCTAGAATGTTGTCTTCCCAGGTAAAGGACAATGAGAATCCAAATTGTCTTCAAAAGAACTTTGCCAGGTTAAGAAAGCTGGAGAAGAATTTATCAGGCCAACAGAAAAGCATCTATACAACATAAAGGTTTAAAGCTTCAGTTACTGCAGTATTCTTGGTGGTACAGACCAGGGTGGGAAGAGCATAACTGGAATGGAGGTGAGGAAGCGGCGGATCATTAAGGATGTTAATCATGTGTAAAAAAGTAGATTTCCTTCTGTGCATGACCTTTGCACTGCAGAAAGAAATCCTTTTGTTTCCATTATAAAACCCATGCCTATTCATTTTGATAAATATCATCAAACAAAAATAACAAAATTTTCCAGCCATCTCTTGTATTCAACTACAATCAAATTTTTTGATAGTGCTGAGGATTGAACTCAGAGCCACTTCATTGAGCCACATGGCCAGCCCTTCATTATTTTTTATTTTGAGACATGGTCGTGCTAAGTTGGCAAACTGCCCAAACTGAGTTTGAACTTGTGATATTTCTGGTTCAACCTCCCAGGTTCAAGGTTATAGGTATGGGCTATGATTTGTGGCTCTTAAATCTTTATCTTTGTTCTTCAGGGTGTGAATAATAAAATTATATCTATCTATCTATCATATTGGGGATAAAGCGAAGGGTCTTTAGACTGAGCTACATCCCCAGTCCCCCACATTTTTAAATTTTGAGACAAAATCTTACTATTTTCCTATAAGTTACCCAGTCTACGCTGAAACTTGGAATCCTCCTACCTTTATACACTCCTTGTAATTAGCCTTTACCCTTAAAATATCCCAAACAAATTCATGCTCATAATATGTCCTGTTCCACTTTATAAAATGTCACAGTATTTCATTATTTGTATGTACCAAAATGGGCAATGGTCACTCAAATTATTACAACTTCTTTCCTGTCATACATAGTGCTATGATGAATCACCTTCTGCATATCTCTTTGGAACATGATGGTTCATAATGGTTCATTTCCATAGGACAGACTTCTAAAAGTGAGTAAGTGTGTCTCAGGGAATAAACAGAGAACCGAGGTGTTTTGTCATATCCAAACTTTCTCCCATATTTTTTCTGAAATATCCTCATAGCACAGAATAATAAATAGATTCTGAGACCTGTGTCCAAAGTGGCCAACCACGAACAACATAACTTTAAAGTCTTAGTGTTTAACTCAGAGTTTTTAAATAATCTTTGAAAAAGGTTCATATTGTATTACACATCCAAGAAAATGTTTTCCCACTCAAGTCTTTGAGCATAACAGTAGCTTCAGGAAGACGTTCTGTGTTTATCCTATGCAGGAGGCAGGAAATGTGATCAGTGAACTACTGATAGAGAAAAATGGGTTGTGCTGATCCCGAGCTGAAGTGATGGGATACTGGGAAAGTATGGTGGCCAGAGGGAGATGGAATTGACAGGCTTCATTTGATTGATTAGTCATGAACAAAGGACAGCGACTAATCTAGGAAGGTTATGATGAGCCTTTTAGAGACAAGTGCCCAAAGTGAAATTCAAAATCTGCTTATTACAAAGTGCCAACAGTGCAATTAAATCTCAATACTGAAATTTTAGTTTACAAAAAATATATATTAACATCTTTGGTCTTAAATGAAAAATAATATGCATGCCATAGGCTTGCCACCACTGATCTAGGATGATGTGTGAGCTTCCTTTTTGAATTTGCTAAATTATCAGATGAAAATTGTGTCCCCATCCTATTTCCCGTTTTGTTGTGACCAACAGAAAGTTCACAGCTCAGCTAGTAATTAGCCATAGGACTTTTACTGGATTCTGATTTTGTCTCTGGAAGTCATTTCTGATGTGTCTTTGGAACTAGGAAATACATAGCATATCAGTAAACATTTGAAAATCCAACTGTATCCTTACTCTGGAAACTCCACTGTGGTGAATTCACAAGCTCAAAAGAAGGGAGAAAAAAAAGATGTGGATTATAGCCAGATATAACAAGAGATGTGATTAGGGCAGTGAATGGAATGGATGGACCCATAATCTCATTTAAAAAAAATCTCAAAATTTAATTCAACCAAGCAAATCTTTCCTTTTCCTTTTAAAAACCCCTTTTTGCTACTTTTTGACCCACTATAAAATGTATCAGATGAGCTGAATGGAAATCAGCACTTAATCCTAATATACATTTATTTTAGGTAGAAACTTTAAACTGGCATTTTGAAACTTTCAGCTTTGCTTTTGGTTGACTTGATTCTTGTGGAGCAGACTTGTCATTTCCTGTGTCTTAAATTTTCATCTTCTTGTTTTCTCTTCTCATTCCCTAACTTTTAGAGACAGCGGGACTCTGGCTGAAAGCCTGAGATTAGAAGAAACAATTGTCTAACCCAAGGTTGGCAAAGGATCTTTGTTTTTATTTCCTTTTATTAAAAAAATTCTTCACTTTCTTAACATTATCCTTGACTTTGTTTTCAAAGTTGTGAAAAGTAAATTGGATTCTCTCTGGTGAAAATGTAAAATATAAGCCTGGTACTCTCTGCTTTCATTCCTTAAGATGCCTATTCAGATTTCTCTTTGATCTTTTTTTCTTTTCCTGAGGAAGAGATGGACTGATTTTAAGGAAAGCTATGTATCCTTCTAAAGGAAGTTCCATCAAAAGAACTCAACAATGTATAAACTCCTTCCTCCCTAGCCTTTTTTTTCACCAGAACCTTTGGGCAAAATTGTTGCAATATCTAATATTTATGTTTAGTCACATTTTTAAATTAAAGATTGAAAGCCAGCAGTTTATCCCTAATTAGTGTTTAAAAGCAGAATCTCTATGCCTTATTCCTAAGCATTAAACAGAGGATGATTCTAGAAAATGTAGGTATTACGGATTGTATCTGGATGTTTCCCTCAAGCCTCATTTGCTCCTAGGCACTTTTGGGAGGTACTAGATCATGGGTGTGTGATGATGAGCTAGATCCTGATGGGGTTTAGAGCTGGGTGCGATGTTTGGAGGTGAAGCCTGGTGAGCTACTGTAGGTGTGGCCTGCGATAGTATATACATACATCCTTCCTTCTTTGATAGCTTTGTTTCTTGCTTGCCATGCCATTAACTATTTCTCTGCTGCCTTGCTACATGACTTGGAGCCCACCTATTAATGGACCAAAACCTCTATTAGACCCTTCTATTTTAGGAGAAGCTAAAATAATTCCTCCTTTAATTTGTGGGTGTCAGATATTTTGTCCCAGCAGCAAGGATGTAACTAAAAGTGTACGTCATTGCTCAGATGATCTATACTCTGATGTATTGATAAGTATACAGGAAGAAGTTGCATTTTTGCATTGCCTTTGATGGTTTCCAGGAGTGGATAGCTCCTTCGTTGTTAACTATAAAAAAATAAGAATAGAATTTGAGTGCAAGCTCTGACTAACTTGATAAAAATTGAAACATTTGTGAAATAATGTAAAGAAATTATATTGTGATTTGAGACTCTCATGAAACTTAGTCACTAAATATTTTGTTTCTGTTGATTGTTATGCGTCTTTCTAGAATTATTTAAAAATAGAGGAAGCAACTCTTCCTAGATAGGATGGCATCAGTTATTTATTATAAATATCTCTGGAGTTATTCTAAACCATTTTCCAAAATTTAATTTCTTAAAACCATAGGCAAATATATAAATTGAGAAACCTTTTAAAATATTGCTTTGTTATAGAAGCTTTCATTATTTGTTTTTTCAGATTAAATAGAAATCATTAACTAAAAATGACTTGAAATACTTAAAACCAAACAACCATAACAAAACTCCAATTATCTGA
The DNA here is from genome assembly GCF_034190915.1 of Cavia porcellus. Classification (NCBI taxonomy): domain Eukaryota; kingdom Metazoa; phylum Chordata; class Mammalia; order Rodentia; family Caviidae; genus Cavia; species Cavia porcellus. The sequence continues at coordinate 93,441,624 of NW_026947485.1, forward strand.
AAATGTTCCTGACAAAGCAGAAAACGTTCCAAGTTAATTGGAGCTGAGGTAAGCAAATTTAAGTTTCTTTCAGGGCAAGTCACAGGTTGACATAGATTTAGATGGGGATTATAATAGCCAATTTTCTGTACTGACGAAAAGGACCCACATAAATACCAATCCAAAGGAGAGAAACATATTTTTGGGGAAAGGAGGAAAGTAGTTTGTTTCTGAAACAATATCAGTATATTTGAGTATTAGCTGGTCCACACAGACTGGCATTCATCACTTGGTGGGAGGTTGAGGGAGACTAATCCATTGGAAATTGGAGGCAGAGGAGATCGCTGCTGTTTCTTTGATTTTATGAAAATCCAGAGTGAATGTTATAACAGGCAGCCCCCATTGTTGGCATTGCCAATTTATCCTCTCGTGTTGCAATGAATCTTCAGTAGGACTAAACAGGTTATGTGTTATTTTTAAAGCTAATTAAATCACTCTGAATTATAGCTTGTCCAGGCTATTTTCTAACAGAATCATTATCACAAAGTCTGGAGAACACACAAAGATGAGAATTGATTAAGCAAGGAAATTCACTTGTTCTTTTTTAAAATTTGTTTTACAAACAATTCTCAGAAAATAGGGACAGAGATTTAGCTTCATGGCACAAGTGCTTGCCTAGCAAGCATAAGGTCAAGAGTTCTATCCCTGGCACACACACACACACACACACACACACACACACACACACACACACACACAAAAGAAAGAAAGAAAAAGAAAAGGAAATACTAGAAATTCTTGCATCCTCCTATGCTAGTCTCTTAGCAATGCTGTGTAATCGCAGTTTCACCCATGATCATTAAGGAAGAGCAGGAGCTTATTTCTTGTCTGCTTTTTAAAAATTGCATTTGCAAGTAATTAAACAAGAGCATAGAGATGAAATAGCGCATTTTCTCTCTCATTTTGCATTTTAATATGGCAAACATCATTGATATCTGAGGGACTGGCAGAGAGCAGATTACTTTCCAGGCTCTAAACAGTAACCACATAATGGTTTATAATGAAAATACAAGTTAAATATCATTATGACAAGATGAGCAAGATGTATTGAACTCACAAGCCTCATCTATAGAAATAATTATTTAAAATGTTCTCTTAAAGTATAGCCATTTTGAGCAGTGGTGAGGAAATGAACAGGAACAATGTTTTGGAATATCCATTTGAGTGTATCTGGAAAATATTCAACATTAATATGGTATCAGACTCTACACTTGTGGGTAACTGTGTTCATAAAATCATCTGTATATGCATGTATGTATATGTACATACTTGTATATACACACATATACATGTGAAGTTCCAAGTATATTGGAAGAATAAATAAAATGTAAGATGTGATTAATTAAATTTTTATGATTTATGGAGCTTGCTAAGGAATTCCTTTGGCTGGATTACAGCATGAAGAAAAATTTGAGATGACTCATGGGTTCCATTACATCTCCATGTGAATTATTTATATGGTAACCAGGCCGTGGTTCCCAGTTATTCCCAAAGAGTAATCAGGTTGTTGTTAGGAAGATACTTTAAATATGTGTGTAACATCCACACCTGGGGTCAGAAGATCACCTTGAGAGTGTAGAGTGGAGGGCCTCATCTAATCAGTGGCAGGTGTGAAGAGCGAAACCCTGGAGAGGAAAGAATTCTGCTTCAAGACTGCGTGCCTATTCCTGCCTGAATGTCTTGCCTGCCACTCTTTCTGCTTCCACACTTACCAGCTACACACACCTGAGACAATTTCTTAAAAGAAATTTCTTTAAATAATATGCATATTTGTAACCATCTTGCTGAGTTTACTTTTCTGGAAAATCTTGACTGTGTGATTAAATACGAAGTATCTCTCAAAGTCTCATGGCTTGATTTCAATGCAGTAGTCCTCAGAGCTGGGGCCTCGAGAGGTGAGGAGAGCACTGAGATCATCAATGATTCCGCTGATGCATTTGCAGTTGAATGGTCTGTTAGAAGGTGGAGGAAGCAGGGCCTTGGGAGCTTGTCTTTGAGGGGTTTATTCTGCACCTATCTCTTTGCTCTCTAGCTCTTTCTCTTTCTCCGCTTCCTGGTTGCCATGAGGTGAGTAGCTTTCCTCCATCCTCCCTTTCCACTATGATGTTTCTGGCTTACAGCTGGCTAGTCATGATCTAAGATCATGAGGCAAAAGAAATCTTTTTTCCCTTAAGCTGTTTTACTCAGTATTTGGTCACAGCAAGAAGCTGACACATTGATTGATACAGTGTCAGATATACTGGGTACCTTCAATCTTCCTTGTACAATCTTCCTTTTCTGATTTGGATATGATTTTTCAATAACCTCATCTGATTAATAGCTAAATTATTTTAAATTAACATTAATTAAAATTAATATGCCTAAAGTTCTGATGAAAAGTTTGATCAGGGAGAAAGCAGTTGAGGTGAGAAGATGAAATTTCATGTTGTGTCTTTTCTTCAGAGGTTCCAAGATAGTCTGTCTTCCCTGAAATTGTGCTTTCTTGTGGAAATGCAGAGCAGCCCCAGTGGTGATGTGGTCTGGGCAGAAATTGAGCTCTCTACACATGACATTTAAAGGAAATCGTATTTATTCGCAGTGAAAATAGGTAGTAGACTAGAGGTTTTGATTTTTACCAGGGGTTTTCCATTCTTTGGTAGGGAGTATACTTTCACATTTCCTGTCTCTACAAGTAAGAAAGAAGACTTCTACCAGAAGTGTTAAGTTGAGAAACTAGGTGATATTTTAAATAAATATTTTGATTATGGTTAGCAAGGACCTGCTTTTATTCAGGCATAGGCTTTCAAGATGAAGATGGCCAGCATCTTGGAGCAAAGGTTAGGCTGGGCAGACATTCTCCTCATTCCTACTCAGGAAAGGAAAGAGCTGAAAGGTGGCCAGGCATTTCTTGGGATGAATCTACCCTGCCCTGTCCAGAGTTCTAGGCTCCCAACTGTAGAAAAATTGTGCAATTAAATTCAGCTCATGTCTGGGCATCCAAGTTTATTTCTGAAGTGTTAGCAAGCTTCTTTGTGGCTGCACACAAGTCACTTCATCTAGTCCAATAAGAAAGTGGATCTAGTTGTCACTTCAATCACTTGGAGTCTGCCTCAGTTTTTGACTACCAGTTTTTGGTGTAAGTCCCTTGTTTCCCTGTGGCCCTAAGAAAACAGTCAAGGGGTTCATGTTGCTTTCCTTTTCCACTTCCCGCAGTCCTGGTCACAAGTTCAGGGTGTAGCTTCTACTTCTTGAGTCTGAGTCACCATCTGCTGCCTCCAGGATAATGGGAGCAAGTGAGCAGCATGGAGTCCTCAGCAGCTGGAAGTCCTCTCATCCCACCATCTGGTTGCACTGCAGTTCCTAGCACTGCACTACTCTGACAGCTTCCTCCATAAATTCAAGAGGAACCCTCAGTGTATTGTGCTAATCAGCCTCAGCTACCATAGCAAAGTGTGATGGGTGGGTGGTTTAAATAATCACGATCCCTATCCCTTGCCTCTTTTTATGAGGGCACTAATGCTGTCAAATCAAGGTTCCACCCTCATGACTTCATTTAACCTTAACTGCATTCACAAAGGCTCTGTCACCAAATATGGTCACATTGGGCTTCAACATATGGATTTGGGGGGTTCAACTCAGTCCATAACTTAGGTGATCAAGGCTTTCCTGGTCTTTCTGGCTCAGCAAAAGGATCTCAAACCCAAGTTGAAATGCTTTCCAACTTATTACTCCTTTCAACATGGCAACAGCATCTTCTCACCAGTTGTTTTAAAAAATCTCTTAACGCCTACCTGAGGACATAAATATTTTGTTTGGGAAGTCAGTGCTCATTTTCTTCTCTTGGTTGCCTAATCTTTTCAATGATGCCAAGGTTCACTATTCAACACAGTGAGATAGAGACATTAGAAATTGTCAACAAGAGCCTGACTGTGCTCACCCTAGAAGATCAAATTATCACAAAATGCTTTCTTCCAGCAGTCAGCCCACTGCCCTCTCATTTTCTCTTACTGTAGTTATGTTGTACATTTGCTAATACCATAGTAACTGACTCTCTGGAGTATGCTGAAAACTTACTAGATAGAAACAGTTCTGTTATAATTAATTCCCCTAAGAATATAATATATTTTTAATTTAAAAAGTTCATTCTACATTTTTCTCCCCTGTGACTTTAGCTTCCATATGGTTGTCACTGGGGTTCAGGGAAGGGAATGCTTCGTAGAAGGTATGTTGCAAGTTTTCCTCTCTGAGGAGCCATTGGGTTGCTCCTGAGTCCCACCAGAAAACCCAAGATGTAACCCTCCCACGAAGGCCGGAGGACCCGCTATAAGTGCCCTCATTGCTGTGTCTACAGGAAGAAAATCAGTGCATCCCTTGCTCTGCCTACAGACATTAAGAGTGAAGAGGAGAGGGAAGCAACTGCCCATCTATGAGGAGAAATGGCAGGAGTGGGCCACTTTGTCTTGGAAGCCCAGCTTCTGAACTGTAAGAAATAAATATCTGTTAAATGATCCAATCTCAGATATTCTCTGACTGCAGCACAAAACAGACACACACATGCGTGTGTGTGAGCATGTGTGCATGAGTACACGCATACACACATGCACACACACAAATCAATGCATGCTTGTGGAGATGGCAACCTATAGGGCAGACTGGAACCCCCTCATGGTGTTCCAGTCTTAAAGCAGGTTTCTTCCTTGTAATGTCTCTGACATTTTGTTTAAGACCTTTTGACTGATTGAAGGACCCCACTCACATTCTACAGTATAATCTCTACTTAATTCAATGGAGATGCATGTTAACCATCCCTATAAAATATCTGCACACCCACTCAAGGAGTAATGCTTGAATAACTTGGCAGTGTCCTCTAGTCACACTCACACATGAGACTTGTTGCAGTGCTGCTGGGCACAGTCCTGATTTGGACTAGGCCTTTGTCCTCCTCACCTTTGCCTGGATAGCCTCGCAGGTACATTTCTGCCTCATCAGGTGTCCAGAGGCTTTCCAGCCAGAGATGAGGCTCTCCTATGCCTACTTCTGTGTGGTTCAGACCACTAAGTGCAGCAATGACTGTTACAAAGCTGTGCTCTTGCTGACAGGAACCCTAGAGAGATGCAGTATGGATCTGTAGCTGTGCTTTTGGCCATCTGCATCAGATTCACAGGGAACCTGTTACAGTGAAGGTTCCCAAGCCCCCAAACTCCAAATCAAAATAGCTGTGTTCTGAGAAAACTCTGAGATGACACAGATATCCAGGAAGGTGAAAATCACTTTCATTTCTGAATTAGTAAAGCACTTGAGGTTGTACCACCCAGTACATCTCTCTCTGGCTAGCTTGAAACATATTATTTTAGGGTAATTTTCTTTAGATATTTATGCTTAATGATTTCCTTTAAGCCCCTCCCCTTTAAATCCAGTTTTGCAGAGACCAGTGAATTATCCAAGTTCAAGTAATTATCTAGAAGTCAGTTTCCTATTCTTTCCTCTGAGATGAATGTGGGTGAGAGACAGTGAGAAGGAAACTCCCTCCTTCCTCTTCAGGCAACTCTCTTTGCAGTCCTGAGATCTGTTGGAAACAGATGCTTTTGTGGGAGAGAGCTTGGCTTCCTTTCCTCCCACTGTGGGCTGGTTTGAGGCCTTTTCTTTATGGAAACTTCTTTTCTGACTTGCACAGAGCTCCCTCGTTTGTGCCTCTTCAGCACACACACACACACACACACACACACACACACACACACACACACACACAGCCTGCAAACCTGCATATTCCAATGCCCAAGTTATTTTGCTGTGAAAATCCATGAGTTGAATGGAATGGGTGTGTAGGGTGTCCCTCCTATGTGCAAGCCCTGTGCAGGATGTAGGAGGAACAGATGCAATAGTAATGCAAATGGGGCCTCTGCTATCTAGGAGCTGTCAATTGATTGGGGGAGACATCATTAGACAGCTAATTATGGTGAAAGGAAATACCATATGAAGTCAATGCAAATGGTGAAATGATTCAATCACAGAGGAGTGGGGAGGCTGCTTGGAAGCAGTATCATTGTTGCAGGATGACACAGAGGGAACAAGTTTCTATAAAGCAAATGGAGTTATATAAAGGAGACCAGAAAGAAGGACTTGCGTGGAAAGAATTGCGTGCAGGAAAAACACCAGTCCATCTTTTCTGTAGCAGATTTCACATATCTGGAAACAGCAGAGATTATGCCTTGGTGCCTGGCTTTTATGATTGGAAAGGGTACCAATAAGTATGTTAACCAAATCCTCAGTCAGCTGGTCTCAGTCTTTTTTTTAGTCTTCTTTTCTCATTGTCATAAGTGGGCAGTGCACTGCTCCACCAACTCTTAAGTTGTGGCAAAGGAGACAGGAAAGGCAACGTCCCAGACTCACATTAATTATACTCCAGTTAGACCCTCTCAATGCTACAAACCAGGCTAATTACCTAAAGTTCATAGGACTCAAATACTCTATTAGCTGTGCTGAGGCCAGCAAGGCAGAAAGTACCCAGAAGCTGTAGAAGTAATGGCATGAAGTCCTTTTCCTCTATAGCAAGGGACGTGGAGAACTTTGTGTGCTCACACTATGCATCTCTTTTTGTTCATAAATAGTGACGTTTGCAGCTTCTATAAGTAGTTACCAGATGTTGTAAGGTCCTTTGTTGTGTAAGGTCCCTTTCTCTTCCTGACACCCATGTGCTTATTTTTTTGTGGTGAAGGTTCTTTGTCCAGATCCTACTTTTGTTGAGGGTATGGGGAACATTAACCTGAAGACATGCAAACCATACAACCCAGGGGTTGTCTCTGGCTTCAGTGTAACCAAATCATAGCAAACTACATAAAAATTCCTGTCTGCAACCCAGCAAGCTCTCTGGCATGCACTCACTGGGGCTGTCTTGATGTCTTTGTGATTTGCTTGAGCTGTGCTGCATACACTCCAGGTGTTTGCCTATGCCAGGACCAGGTGTGTTCAAACATGTCAGTGATGTGCTGTTTGTAGTTAAAAATCTGTGGTTTACACCAGGGATATAACTCAGTGGTACAGCGCCTGCCTGGCAAGTGCAAGGTCATGAGTTTGATCTGTGGGTTGCAAAAAACCCACTCAGAGCCCCACTGAAACATCTTTGATTTAGAAATGTATCCATTAGTTTGTGTAACATGAAAATTTAGGGATAGATGTGGGCTTCCAGCTATGCTTTTTCTGTATTGCTTTATTCTTAGGAGGGCTCTTTCTATGTGGCTGCTAAACTGGCCAGTGGCAATTATGAACTTACATCATCCTCACTTCTGTCCATCAATCCCAAGCATCCAGTATAAAATACCACAGAAAGACTCTGACCGGTTCTACTTGGGTAGCTGGTAGATTTGGATCCCATACAGTAACATTTGGAAGCAGGTGAAGTAGTATAACCATGTGGCAGGAGAGAAATATCATTCCCCAGAATGAAGTATTTTAGTTAGATGACTCATGAGGTCTGAACTATTGGGTTCTGTTTGGTTTCTATCTTTCCAGCTCCCAGATATCTGAGACAAGATATGAGGACTTTGCCTAAGCTGTGAGCGCTGACGTCCTTCTGATTTCGCAACTGTTCTTTCCTAAGCAACTTCAGTTCTTGCCAGGGGTTTCATTCCACAGCATTCTTGCCTCACCCAGAAGGCAGTTTGCCACCTCAAGTCCTGGCAATGGCTCTGAAATCAGTTGTGGCTCTGAACACAGAGGGACAGGAAGGCACTCCTAGATGTCCAATTGATTTTTCAGCTTCAATTCTGTTAACCTAATTCCACTCCTTGGGACTTTGAGTAATGCCCGCTGGAGTGTAAGATCTACCTGCTTAATTTCCAGCTGAAAGATTTGTGGGTGAGATTGGGCACATTATTACCCTTGCATTGGTACTGAGCAGCATTTGTAAATTAAGATTGATTATGTGGGCAGCCACCTACACAAATTGCTTAAAAGTCATTAATTGAGGGTTGACATTAACTTGTTTGATAAATATCAAACACAAATCAGAAAGAGCTCTCAGTTCCTTTCAGAAAAGATGAGAACTCATTCTTTGAGCATTTCCACATGATGGATCAACTAGTGATAGATTTCTCCAAATGTGGCATCCCATACCACCTGCTTCCCAGGCCCCTGAAGGATTGGTTTAAAGTGTAAATAGATTTCTGGACTCACTCAGACAGGCTGAAGCACTCTGTTTTGGGATGGAGCTTAGGAATCTGCGTTTTAAAACAAATTTCTTCACCCTCACATCCACTGATATTTGCCCTGCAGTTTCCATAATTCTACTTCTGTGGCAATTTCATAGTGTGATATAAAGCAAGAAGAGATTTTCTGGTCACTGAGACCATGTGTACCTCATCAAGGAGTTGCTTTGCTAGATGTACAACCAGACAATTGCAAAACCAAAAATGAGGATGATCAGAAAAAGTTTATACGGATTTGATGGCACAGTGAAGTGGGCAAGTTCTATTCAGTGTTGATTTTTTTTTTTTTTTTTTTTTGGTACTGGGGATTGAACTCACAACCTTGTCTTTGCTAGACAGTCACTTACATCACTGAGCTAAATCCCCAGCCCATCTCAGTCTTGATTTTGTATTTAATGATAGTTCAAAAGTTATGACTTTGCCCTATTGTAGTATTTCCCCTATTGAATCATGAGGAAGAAGTCAAAAGGCTGGGCTTATTAGGGTGGTGCTTCTCTGCCTTGAGGGTTTGTTTAACCACAGACAATAAGAGGCATCCTCAGGGTCTGATTCAGCATTTTTAGAAAGGCCCAAGTTTCTATAGTCCCGAAATGCTCCTAGATGGCATTGACCTACCTTCAGTAGCTCAGCTTTGGAGTATCAAGGTAGGAGAGGCCCAATGGGCTTCTAGGAGTGGCTTTGCCTCTTTCCCCATTGTCCTAGCCCAGTTTACACATGTTTCTGGAGTTCTGCTGGAGATTACCTAGAGAATGCACCCTGTTCTCACTGTACCCAGTGCTTTACTGTATCTCATTTAGTTTGGCTGGAATTCAGAGTAGTTTTAGTTCCATTTAGTCAGTTGACTGAAGAATAAACAGCTGGGCCCAGGTGTCAGTTGAATATGCAAATTTTGTTGAAGAGAACAGAGTTCTTGTTCCTTTATTGGCTCTTTATTGGGGGATTTAGGGAAGACGGATCTTTACTGGGGGGGTTTAGGGAAGGGGGAAAGATGTTTTTTATCACCCATCTAGGTTTCCCTGTTGGAGCCCTGGAAATTAAACAACAAAAGGCAGATTAACAAAAGAAAAACAGCAAGAGCTCATTACTACATGCCCTATGCCTATACTCAGGAGAAATTCAGTGACTCCAGGGGTGGTTAGACCTTGAGGCTTGACACAAAATGAAGAATAATAAATTTATACCAAAGTGGAAAAGCAAAGAAGTCTAGACTTCCAAGTATGGCAAACTGTGGGGAGGTAAATATATGAAGGTGATAAATGGAAAAATGAAGTTTATTTAAATGAGATTTGTTATGTGGACTCCTCTTGGTGCTCTCCTTGAGTTGATAAGACTAGAGTTAGGATGTCTTCTGTTTCTTCTGCTTGGAAGTATATGTTTGAAGGTAACCCCTTATTGGAGCTTTAAATCTATCTCTCCCCCCTCTTCTCTCCTCCAAACTTCAGGATTTTCTCTCTCTCAGAGCTCTTTGTGACCAGTGATAACATAATGTCTCTTAGATGAATACCCTCCCTCCCACCTCCTTCTCCATGAGGACTCGTGCTTAGCCTGGATTTCTGAGGCAGTTGAGAGGTGGTAGCTCATCTTGACTCTTAACGTGATTGGCTTGAGAGATACTTAGGAGATCAGTAAAGCACATTTCTGACTGTCTCATGGGACACGAGGGTGTGATTTTGGGAGTCTTGGCCTTTTCTCTTTTAAATCATCTATGTATTTTGTCCCAGCAATGGGATGGTGACTAACAAATGCACTTAGTGTAGAGACACTGAGTACCTGCCAGAGCTCATACCATATATGAACTTCAGACCTTGGGAAGATTTTAGCAAATTTTGCTAAAATCCAGGGAAGTACTTATGCACATTCAAGCTTTGTTGTTGATTTTACACCTTGCTAATTGAACTTCACATTTTTCCACTAAGCTTAGATGCAGCCTCACAATTCTTTTCAATACAATGGCAAAGTTGCTGAATTTTATTTTATTTAGAGTGAAGGATTCTTATATTCTAGATCTAATTGGTCAGATTTCACTTAGGGAGACATGAATGCTGAAGGAAGATAGTGATTTGCTCGAGGCATAGGGTTAGGGTATGAAATCCAAGTACCTCACTCTAAGTGTGTGGAGTTTATTATAGTAAATGTTCAGTTCTTAATAATATGGTCTATTAGTCTTAGAATTGGACTATAAATTTTAATAGCTAAATATGTATTTCATGGATTAGCTCTTCCTCCTATGCCTGAGAATTTAACTGTTATAGACACTATGAAGAATTAAGCATGTATGTTGTTACTACACTTGGGATGTGGTTTGAATTTGTTCCTCAAGGGTTCACATTTTGGAAGCTTGGTCCTCTATGTGGTGACATTATGAGGTGGGTGGACCTTTAAGAGAAAGGGCCTCATGGGGGTTCATAGGACACTGAGGACATAGCTCTTGGAAGGGATTCATGCTGGTCTCTTCAAGTTAGTTGTTTTTAGAAGAGTAGATTGCTAGAAAAGAGAAAGGTTAGCCTCTTTAGCTTTCTGTATTACCATTTCTTTTTTCACTTGTTTTCTGGCACATTGCCATTACTGTGATGGGATGTAATGAGGAGCCTAAATCAATGGGAATGCCCAGTCTTGGATTTTCAGTCTTTAAAACTGTGAGCTAAATAAGCCTCTTTTCTCTATAAAGGACCCAGCCTTGGGTTATTTGTTATAGAAAAAGAGTCATGATTAAATAGTTCAAAACTTGACAACCTATTAAATTCTAAGCATTATTAACAGTTGAGTAGATTCTCCACTATCTATAATTTATGATTATAGCAAGTGGTTCATTTATTTCACTGAAGACAGGAAGAACAAAATGTCTTACTTTTCAGATACACAAGTATTTGGCATTTGCAAATAAAATATATAAAATACTTCTTTGTTGAACCCTCATCTTCTACATCATTTTGATGTTTTAACAGGACCCAAATGAGTACATTTATTATTCCCTGTACACCTACAGTTCTCACATTGGGACAAGTATTTGTTAACACCGCTAATCAAAAAAGATTCAGTGTCATGTCCAAATGGCTCAATAGGAAAATATGACACAAGAATCAAGAGATCTGTAGGCGGACTTTTCATTCTTAATGCAGTCCCCTGAACTTTCAGTTGTTAAACAAATGCTGCTTTGTTTACTCCTGATCATGTTCAGACATCAGGAGCAAGGACTAGGATAAGTGTAGTGGAGGGTATCTCCATTGGAAGTAGCAGGAAGCTGTAGCTCACACCCTGCCAGATGCCTGATATCAGCTCCCCTGCTAACAGCACAGTTCTTCATCCTGCTTTAATCTTCTCATCCCTCCTTCTTCTGTAGTTATTTTTTTGCCAACCCCTCAAGCTGGATTAATTTAGAACTTTAATAATGTGGTACAGAACCTGAAGTTATTTTGCCCGGAGAAGGGATACAAAACAAACTGCATAATTTTCCTTCATGTTTACCCATAAGCAGCCCATCTGCTTACTCATCATAGCTTTTAAAATTTTAGCCTCTGTATCGGAAAAGTGCTCAGATTAATTTTAATTTCAAGGATAATTAAGTCTATAAAATGCATGTTTATTGCATTTTGGTTGGAATGGTAAGAAGAGAAGAAAACAGGAAAATGGGGTGGAAGTACTGTAGAAAATTAACTCAAAGGAGAATTGTTAAAAATTCTGAAGCGATATTAAGATAGAGTTCTTGATAACTTTTAAATAAGATAACAGAAAAGATTGCATCAGTATGAAAAAAGAATCTTACTGAATAAAACATAATTTCTGATTTTCTTTTCATTTATTGTTAGTATTTCAATAAAATGCTTAATTTAAATGTTTTTATATACAATAATTATATAACATATATTCATATATAATTTTACATATGTGCACTGAGATACCAACTGGGAAAATTTGTAAGATAAGACAGGAGATTACAGAGAATTTATTAAGGTTTTGAATTTATGTATAGAAGAGATACATTTATAAATAAAGGTGAATATTTCACTTGGGATCAAATAAATTGGAAATAATTTAGAGTTAAGATTGGGAAATCATGATTTTCCTTTCTTTGAAATGTAATTCAGTTTCTTTGAACCAAGCTGACCCATAATATAAGAACAGTTTATGCCTTTCATATGGTTTTCCCATTTATTATAGGCTTGTATTATTCTATAGTTATAATTCAGGATTGTGTTTCCTCTTCATGTTTCAGATGAGGAAACAGTGGCTCAGAGAAACTGTGATGAATTCTTCAGCCTTCACAAAGCGGCTGCTAGTGACAAGGCTGGAAACTGAATTTAGGACTTCATTGTATTTATTAGTAGCAAGTACTGAATGCATGTTCTAGGCTGAGAACAAAGGCAATGGAAGCTCTCAGCGATAGGGGAAGTTCGTATAGATCAGTGGTGGTGAACCTATGGCACACTTGTTGCATCCAATGGTATGTTATCACTGAAAGCTCTAAAAGGTTTACCATCTCTGACCTACACTAGGTGAAGATTGGGAAGCAAAATGTCCTTGTATTGGCCAGGCTTCCATTGCTGGGACAAAATAACTGACATAGGAAATTCAGGGGAGGAAGAGGTTGTTTTGGTTCACAGTTCAGAGGTTCGGTCTTTGTGGGCTGGCTGTAAAGCAAATCATGGTGCAAGGACATAGCAGAAGAAAACTGCTAACCTTATGGCAGCTAAGAGACAGAGAAGAAATGCAGTAAACAAGAGGAAAAGGCCAAGGAGGAGCTGTAGTGAGCAGAGCCATGCTCCCATGAGCCACCAGACACACCCAGAAGTGTGCTTCATTTAAATAATTAATGCCTTTTATTTTTGAAGTGTGTTTTATTAATCTCTTACCTATCTTTTAAGTCAATCAAGTTGAAACGATTAACCATCACAATCACATCCTACTGCTTTCTCAGAGTGTTTATGTTCCCCAAATCTGAGAGTTGAAGGTTATTGGTGTTAATTCCGTGAAACTTAGAGGGATGGGAGAGTTGGAAGACAGAGGAGAAAGGAAGGGCGGGCGCGAAGGATCAGTGTCTTGGAAGATACCAATAGTATACTATGACTATTTTTTTGCCTTTTTCTAGTTCAAAGATTTATTATTAAAATTTTAACTGATACATAATATAAAAATACATAATATAAAAAACATTTCCTCATCTTTGCCCCTACATGTTCAAGATTCTAGTAACCACCATTCTCTATTTTTGATTTCCTTTTTTATTTTAAAGAGGGTAAAATTAAACAACAAAACAGAACAAAACAGATCGTAAGAAAACAATAATCACAGATTTCAAAGCAAGAACACCAGAGATCTTTACTACCTATCATATTGTCTCTTGTTTTCTTCCAAATAATTGTCCATATCTTCAGACAGAGTGAATTCATACTGAAGAAAAGAGTATACAGAACAGGATGATGAAGGCATTTTAGGTCTTCAAGACCAAACAATAGGGAAGTCAACAATGGCTGCCATAATGTCGCTTGTTCTCTTCAAAATTGCTGTCCATACCTTCACATATGTTGAAATTAAACAAAAGAAAGCAGACTAGTATCACTCTGAACAAAGAATAATAGTATTGCTAGATTTTATATCAAAACACTACAGAATTAACACTGGGTACCTTAGTGTCTCTTTTTCTTCAAAATATCTGTTCATTTCATCATGCATTATATAATCAACTCTCGCAAACTGTTTAGAAATTCTACTCATTCATGAGTCTCTACATGTATACCTATCCTTTCTGTATTAGAGGAGAAAACAGATCAAAACAAGACAAAACAAAACAAATTCCTAGAAAACCACAACCAACAAAGACATGTAAAACCACAATGCTAGGTGATCTTCAGTAGTTACTATGATGTAAGCTTGTTATTTTCAATAGAATTGTCCATATGCCTGATGAGGCATAGTAAAATTTGAACATAGCAGTACATAGCAATATTAAAGCAAACATTGGAGACTTATAGGACCTCAAAAGCAGTTAAAAATCAAACTGGAATGGGTATCCTATTGAATCTTGTCATCTTCAGAGTAGTTACCTCTACTCTCAGACTTGATACTATCAAGCATATCAGATTCTAATAAAATCAGTCAAGACAAAACAGCAATCTAAGAGACCAGATTCAAATAAGACCAGTCAGAGTAAGACAGTGTAAGTAGTACTGGGTGTCAGATTAAGTTAACAGGAAATTAAGGATAGTTACTGTAGTATATCCTGTTTTTTTGGAATAGCTGTCTGTGCCTCAAATCTAGTAAAAGTAGACAGACTGGAACAGAATAAAATCAAACTAAACAAAGCAATAAGAATAATATAGATTTTAGATCCTGATACACTATTAACAATGTCCTCTGCCTTCCTTTTTTTTTAAGACAATTTCTCCCCTTTCACTTTCACAGGGTGCTTTGAACATTTTGGGTCCTACTAACTCCTTTAGTTTTTATATTAGGGGCAACTTGCTGTCTACCTAAGTGGTTCTGAATCTTTTTACCCCTGAGCTTGACCATGAGTTGTATTCCTTTACCTACAAAAGCCTCAAGGTTTTCCTTCCTTACAGCTGAGTAGTTCTCCATTGCACAAAAGTGTCACGTTTTTCCAACCTATCTGCAACTGATGATCAAGCTGTCCCTATTTCTCTATAGTTCCCTGTCACATGGAGCATTGTTTTCTCATATTTTACTTTCAGTTCGTAAACCCTCTTTCAGGTTGATTATATGTCCTATCCAGAGCATCTCTATGGACCCTGTCTCCTGATCTACTCTGCCTGTGTTTCTTTTCATTAGTGTATCAAGGCCATTTGTGTTAGAGATTATAGCCAATCTTCTCTGCCTCATCTCTGCTATGCTATTTTTCTGCCACTGATTGTCTATTTTTCTCCTTTATTCCACTGTCTGTCCCATTCATTGAGGCCTCTCTGCCACTGTTCCTGGAATCTTGGTGATTTTTTTTGTCTCTCTCTAGAATATCCTTTAGTATTTTGTGTAGGGTTAGATTAGTGGTCACCAACTCCCCCAGTTCCTCTTTGTCACGGAAGCATCTTGTTTCTCCATTAATTTTGGAGAACAGTTTTTCAGGGTACATCATTCTGGATTGCAGGTTATTTTCTTTGAGGGCTTGGAATACTTCACTCCAAACTCATCTTGATTTGATGGTTTGTGTCAAGAAGTCTGTCATGATTTTGATGGGCTTTCCTTTATAGATGACCTGTTTCTTTTCTCTGACAGCTTTTAATATTCTTTTCCTGTGTTGAATTTCTGGGATCTTGATTATTATATGTCTGGATATAGATCTGTTTTGGTTATAGCTAGCTGGAGTTCTGTATGCCTTATATATCTGAATATCATTTCCTTTTCCTATGCTTGGGAAGTTTTCCTTAATTATTTCTGTGAATAGCCTTTGTATTTCATTTGTGTTTATCCTTGCCTCTCTCACATTTCTTATTCTTAAGTTATAGATCCTCTTGTCATCTTCTAGCCTTGGTATTGTTACTTCCTGGTTCCTTGTTGTTTTTAAGAAATCTTTCCTTTGGTGATCAGACATTGCAAACATATCTTCAAGTTTTTAAAGTCTTAACTGTAGTTTCTTTCAAGAAACTTTGCCAGCTTTCAATAGAGTTTTTAATTTCCTGGCAATCTCTTTGAGTTCGATAAGATCAGCTTTGTTGAACTTTATGTACGAATTACAGAAAATTGTAGTTGTTTTTTTGTGCCTGTATTTTTGTGATTTAATAGTATTTTGTGATTTAATAGTATTTAATAGTATTGATTATATATATATATATATATATATATATATATATAATTTTCTGTATCCATTCATTAAGTTGGTTCTTTTTTTTTTGGCTATTGAGAGAGCAGGGCTGCAGTAAACGTGGAAATGCAAATGGATCCTAGCATATTGATTTCATTTCCTTTGTATGTATACACAACAGTGGGATTGTCTAATCACATGATAGTTATATTTTAAATTGTGTTAAAGAACTTCATACCACTATTTTTTAAAATTTTAAAAACAAAAAGTGATACAGAATTTTAAAAAAGAAATAGGAAATTAACACTAATATATTGCATCTTTTTATCTTGAAAGTAGTTGTTCAGATTACAAGACTGAGGCAGAAAAAACTAATCAAAGAATCAGACAATGAAAACACAAGTGTTTTTTTTTGATGAGCAGAGATTAGTAGCACAGTTATCTGTTTTGTATATGTTTACATACACACACATATAGGTCTCTCTCTCTCTCTCTCTCTCTCTATATATATATATATATATAACCCTTTCCCTTCTTTCTTTTCTCTTTTCCCTTTTCCCAGTGATAACCCTTTTGAGCACTCAATGGTTACAAAAATATACATTTCCATTATTGCTTTTAATCCAAAATATTGTATCTTTTGAGTATTTTCATTTCCAAGAAATGAAGTTATTAATGAAATCTATATTTTGTTTTGTCACTCTAAACTACACAATGGAACTGAATATCCCTAAGAACTGGAAACCCTATTGACTTCAGAAAGACTAATCCACTGGGGCCAAGCTGTGCCATCAGAACCTGGTTCTTTTTGATGCCACTAATGAGAAAACTTGTCTCTTTGTAAAGTTTTAGATCAGTTTTGAATTATTTTCTTTGACATAAAAAGGTAAAATCAATCCAAGCAGAATATTTTTAAGCTCAAGTCTGTCCTTTTTTCATTAGTACCACAGTTTGAAGGATATGTATTTACTGATTGTTTTGTGACAGGACCACAGAAATGCTATAAATAGTATTTTAAAATTGTAATAAAATTGTCAAGCTTTTTGGTTCAATAGTAGTAGTTGATAACATTCAAAAGATTGGTGTATGCAATTTTTCTGGGTCCTGCTGGAATGATTAATGGTTTAGTCTTGATCTGAATTAGGAAAGAGGTATAAGGCGAGATCTATTACAGGTGAACTTGAACTTCATTACCACAGAGCAATCACTAAATTCAGTGCTGTTTTCTGAATGCATATGAAGGTACAGGAAGGGGACAGAGTGTGAGAAAGGAAAGTTCTCAACCAGTCAGCTACCTATGCACAAAAAGTGCTCATTGTGAGCATGTTTTCTAATTGAATCAATACTACAGTATAAGATCTTAGCCTTATTAACTGCTTCATTTGTTTTCCCTGGTTACAAAAATGTATATCCATACAGTAAAGAATTCACATACTATAAAATGTCTTATTTGGAAAATGAGAATTCTTTAGAACCACTATTACTCTTTTGCATTTCAGACAAATCCACCAAGAGTTTTCTTGCAAATGATTTTCTGGGTTCATACTACTGCTCATGTATCAATTAACAGAAAAGATCCAGTAATATATTTTGAATTTGACTGATGATTCAATTTCTCTATGCATTTAAAACAAACAAAACCAACCTACATGGTTTGGCCTGCCTGGCTGTTCAATTGTGTTTGTGACCAGCAACTGGCCTTGCAACTATATCTGATGTTTTTCAGTCAGATCTTTCTCAGATGCCAGAAAAACATCATTCAGGATTAGTGTTATTTTCAAGTGGAATAATTTAAAAATTCTGGTCATGAGGGGAATAATTTAAAGATTCCAGGTCCAGAGCCACATGGTGCTGGCTGTCTGTGTCTCAAGCCAGGGCTTTGTCTTTCTGTTCTGAGAGATGTAAGAAAGAATCAATATTTGCATTTTAGTGTTGTTGATATCAAAGTTTTTTGTTCTTGTTTTGTTGTACATATTAAAGAAAAGTCAGAGTTTAGTTAAATTACCATAGTTTATTGGATCAAGAAAATATTCTAGAACTGTTCTGTGTTCTAGAGCTGGTTCAGCAAGTCCTGCTTCATAATTTATACCAGTTATATTAAAAACCAGAGAAAAGGAAATGATATAAGAAGTCGTCTGGTGAGCTATGTTCATTTCACAGCCAGTGATTGGTTGAAGCTCCACTGTTAATTTTTCATGCCTAGTACTGAACTGAAAAGAAGATGCTCCACATCAAGGAGTTGGAAGGCAACTTTTACTATGCTGGAGGGCAGGTGGTAATCCAATTCCAAATCACCAATTCTCACTTGGAGAACACAGAAACATATATGAGTTGTATGCAGGAAGTACAAAATTCAATAGCAAATTGGTTATAGACTACGTTATATGTTGTTAAGCAAATTGGGCAGATTCAGTCAGAGGGATTTTTTATTATAAGGTGGAAGTGTCTTGGGAGGCAGTTAAGGTAAGAAGGTGAAATCATATCAATTCTTGTCCTTGACTAGGTCAGACAGTCCTTGGAACAGGTTAGTAAAAAATGATATAGCTTTAGGTAGGAAAACAGAAGCACCACAGCTGTACTGGGTCAAGTTGACCTGGAGCAGGCTATCTGTGAAAAACAGCAGGGGCCTAGGGATTTAGCTCAGTGGTATAAGTGCCTGTCTGGCAAGCACAAGGTCATAAATTCAAACCTCCCATTCAAAAAAAAAAAACCAGCAGGATACAGTCAGTCAACAATGACTGAGTTTGGTGGTCCAGTTATGGGAAAGGCCAGATGAATTACCAGCTAGTTTTCACATTTGGAATTTTCTGTTAGACTATGATTGGCTGAGATTCAACTGTTTGCTACTATAGCAGGATTCTCCCAGAAAAAAAGTAGGACACCTAGGCTTTTTCCAGGAAATAATGTTTATTTGTGACAGTATGGGGCTCAGTGGGTTAAAACTCAGAAGGCCGAGCCTTGAAGATGGCAGGGTTTTGCATTTTGCACAATTTTTGTGTCTTTGTCTCCCATAAATGGTTAAGCCATTAGTATATTACAGCTCAATTTAGCACAGTCTGTATTATAGAGTAGTGCCAGAACTATACATGCATATTTAGGAACTAACTGAACCATGTTGCCTTTCTTGATTTTGAGAAGCCTCCCTTCTCCACTGCATTCCTTCAGGAGTGGGGCTCAGCAACACTCTTTGGGGAAGAGTCCTGCCATGTTATAAGAATATGCTCCTAAATTAGACTGAAGTTTGTTTACAAACTAAGGTATGTTGTGGTTTGCTATATATACATATAGAAGCAATTTGGGCTAAATTTTATAACTGAAGTATGAAAACATACTTAGGCCCAACTTATGAGTTTAACATCTGCAAATAGTTACCTTCGTCACAAAGTTGTGCTTCTGATGACTGAATGACTTGTTTATATAATGCACTCAGTGCAGAAGCCACTGTGCTGTAAGGTGCAGTAAATAATTCATATCTTTGTACTAGACATGCAGGCTCGGTGTGACAGGATACTGGTTGTCCTTCCTCTCCTATATTCCAGAGTCAGAGCTTGCCTCACTGAAAATTCTCAGTAAATATTTGGTGAAAAGGAAAGTTTTCGGCTGCTCTCACTGTTCCCACTGACCAGCATCAAGACCATGGAAGATTTTAGAACCAGAAAGACAAGTTGGAGAATCACAGAAAAGCTACTAACCAGCCCCTGAATCACCAACCCATACGAAAAAGGCAGGCATTGCAGAGAAGGATGGGAAGCCACTGTCCAATTCCCAGTGCTACAGAGGGACCTCTCATGGGTGGGAGGGCAGAGCATGAGGAAAGCTGTTCCTCTCTCTCTCTCTCTCTGAGGTGGGTCTGCCTATGCTGTTGGCCAGTAGGCTGGCATTTGGGAAGAAGAGCTGGGTAGATGTTGAGGGAGAACCATAGCAAACTGGAATCTGCCAGCACTCCAGCATCCATTTTACCCTTGTTTTCCATGCTAGCCATACCCTTGCTATTACTTCTTAAAAGTAATAGCTGCCATTATATTTCTGCCTTCCAGATCCAGTTACATTTCTCCTCTAGCCTACTCTATGATGATCCATCAATAGAAAAAGCATTCTAGGAGATGTGGTCTCCATTCAGCCAAGTTAACTCAATCATTGAACCAGTCTCTGAAATCCATGCATTGTGCATATTTTAATAAAACTATCAGGGAACATTAGCCATTGAGCTGCTAATGAAACCCGTGGCTTTTTGACAGGGAATTCAGAATGTTTTTAGAAGCCAGCTATCCCAAGCCAGATTTCTTAACCCAGGTGAACAGAGGGACCTACACAGATATGCACAGGTGTCCATTGGGTAGGGCCGATGTCTCTGAGGGTAATAATGCTGAAACTTATTAGTGTTGCAGCAGGCAAGGGATTTCTCTAGTCTATAATTGGATTTTACTGTTGTGAGTTCTGAGAGTGTCAGAAATAATGAGGTGATATTTGGATCTGACATGCCACCATTAGAAGACTGGTAATGCAGATTATGAACATGCATTCATGTAAGGGCAAAAAATAAATCAAGTGGAAAGATGCTTGAGAAGTAATAAGGGTCATGTCCAAATATATACTCTTTTGGTGTGAATTAATGCCAGCAATTAATAATTCATGGCCCTGTCCTCCAGAGGATCATGGGTCCCCTGCAAAAATTACTGTTTGTTAGGCCTTTGGAAAAATCTATGATGAGGCTCAGTAAAGTAGTCTAAAGATTGTGCCACAAATAGGGTTGGTGGGGATGCTGATTAGTTCATTAGGAGTGGGAGGGATGGTGCATAATAACCTAGCTTACCAAAATGTAATTCTCCTTAGAACAGTTTTATATGCCCCTACATGATTCCGGCAATATTACAGTTTTTGGAAAAATTGTATAGCAATTTATAACAGTCATTAAATTGCTATGACTTATGAGTGAGCAGCATTTTCCACAAGAAACACTGCAAGTTATATATTTCACCACTCTTAGGAACAAACCAATACAAATATTTATCTCTGGCTT
Source organism: Cavia porcellus (assembly GCF_034190915.1). Classification (NCBI taxonomy): domain Eukaryota; kingdom Metazoa; phylum Chordata; class Mammalia; order Rodentia; family Caviidae; genus Cavia; species Cavia porcellus. The sequence goes on from NW_026947485.1 coordinate 93,462,616, forward strand.
AGGAAGTTCTTTTCTCATGCTCTGAGTATTTATGGGAGTTTGCACAGCTCTGCTCATTATAACTCTCAGAACTTCAGCACCATTGTTCACAATCAATAGGTAAGGGGGAAGGGAAGTTTGGGGGCAACATTTGTGAGTAGGCTGCTGTAAAACTTTTCCACCAAGTAGTTTCAAACATCGTCTTTTATTTCCATCCCTCAGCCCAAGTCATTGTATTTATGAGCCCCAAAGACAGCATAATATCAGATATTTTTTGAGACATGGGGTCTCTGTTATGAGTGGGTCCTTGGGGTCTCAGCGTATGCCTTAGTATTACCTGCTCTTGCTTAGTAAGGACTAGTCCCTGGTTTTAATCCACAATATTGCTACAAATCCAATCCAACCAACCAAACACAAGCCAAAGCAAAGGAAAAACTCATATCTATGCCCCATTTTCTATTTACCTTCATGTATCCCCATGCATCTCTGTCCTTACTTCTAAACTTTCTATATTGAAAGATAATACGTACACAGAAAGGTGCAAAATTAAAGGAGAATTTTCATGAATTCTAACTAGCATTCTCCATACCCTTTGCATTTCCTTCTACTCACCGCCTCTCCTTACAACTGCTCTCCAAACTTCTGAGCACAAATTCATTTGCCTATTTTTGCAGTTTATCCGAATGGAACCCTGTGGCTTTGTTCTCTCATATTTTGAGATTTATCCAAATTGTGGAGAGTTGTAAATTTTTCATTCTTCTTGTTGGCTATTATGTCATTATATGACTGTTCCACAATTTATTTACCCATTCTATTGTTAATGGGCACTGAGATGTTTCTAGTTTTCAGCCAGTTATTAAGGGTGCTCCTAGTTACCTTCTGGAACATGGGTTCCATTGAACATTTGCCCACATTTCAATTACATATTCAGAAGAAGAAATTCTGGCTTCCTATTATGTTAATTGTAAGTTTTACCAATTCTTCAGCCATCTTGGTTGTCATCAAAAGGAAAAAGGAGACTGAAATATAGGATATAAACTCAGGTAAGAAATATCACTTTATTTCTTAATATTAAACCTAAGTTTTAACCCCCTGTGGGGGAAAATTCCATTGTAGTCCTCCTTGGGTCCCTTTACTTGGAGATTCATTACTGATCAGCAATAGAAGAGGAATCTTTCGGGTTTGTCTCTTTGCACACAAAGTCTAGGCCTAGAGGGATTTAATGCTCTGGTTGGGAAACCTGGGGCCCTTGATGACTCTTGACAGTTCTAGTACTTCCTGGGTCTAGCTAGAACTAAGCTCAAGGATACAATATTTCATGTCTCTAAAAACATTTGATAATATGGTAATCTTTTGGGGTAAGAAATACAATGGCTTGGGCTGAGAGATGGAAGTAAAATGTGATGTTTAAAATTGCTTGGGGGGAAAAGTCTGACAAATAGCAGCCAACCTACAAACATTACTCTTAGCCTAACCCAGCACGGTCCCAGCCTACTACTAACCACATCTACAAAGATCCTTTTTCCAAATGTGGTTACACTTTGAGGTTTTGCATAGATGTATATTTGGGGGGATTCGACCAGTTGAATAGAAGTGATGTGTCTGATGGCCGCTGTCAGTATTGTTTCACTAAAATACTGACAGTTTTTATTTCCTTTTTCTGTTTTGGGCCAGGGATACAGTACAATGTCTGCCTGGCAAGTGCAGGGTGCTGAGTTTGATTCTCAGCATCCAAAAAAAATTCTCATTTCTTTTTATTGTCTTGTTGGGGGAAATTTTGAGTTTATTTTAAAAGTAACATTTTCTTAATGTTACTGTGTTAATCTATTTTCTGTTGTTATAACTGACTATCAGAGCATTATGGTCTATATAGCTGTCCCCCCAACGGCTTATGCAATCATAGGGTTTTTCCAGAGGTGGCTGAAACTAGTGTGTGATCCACTCATAGTGCAAAGCTGGGATTAAGAGTGAGTGAGTGCTAGATTACTTCACTGTTTGGATTGGCACCACCTTAATCTCAGCAGTCTGGATAAAATATAAGGGACAAAAAGAGCCCCCCCCCTTCTTCCCTTCCCCGCCCTCTTCTCCTCCCCTGCCCCTCCATCTCTGTCTCTCCCTCTTTCCTCTTCCTTTTCCTCCCTCCTTTCCTGTCCCTCCCTCCTCTTCCTTCTGTCTTCCTCTCCTTTCTTCTTCCCTTTGTTTCCCTCTCCTTCCCTCTCCCCTGCTATCCCCCTCTCTCCCTCTCCGTTTCTTGTTGCTTCTGCTGTTTTCCACTGCCATGAATTGTTGTACCTCGGTCATGTGCTACTCTGCCTCCGAGCCAGTCGTTTACATTTATGGACTGAACGTTTTACACACTGTGAGCTAAATAAACCTTTACTCTGTTAGTTTATGAATGTTGGGTATTTTGTGTCAGCAACAAGAAAGGTAAGTAAGACACAGAGACTAGGCAATTTATGAGGAATAAAAGTTAATCTAATTCATGGTTCTAAGGGTGGGGAACTCCAAAAGCCTGGCACTGGCATCTGCTTTGCATCTAGCGATGGCCTTCTTACTGTAGTGGAAAGTATCACATGAGAAACAGAGCAAGCATGCCAGTTTAGGTGTCTCTTTCTCCTCCTATGAAGCCACTAATGTCATCATGGGCCCACCCTCATGATCTCATCTAATCTTAATTACTTCCTAATGGCCCCACCTGCACATTATCATTAACATATGGCTTTACCATTAGGTTTCCAGCACGTGAAATTTTAGAGAATATACTTAAGCCATAGAAGCTATTAAGACATTTCTGTGATTCATAATTTATTGCACAATTAATATAACTTGATTATGGTTAGAGCATTTCTTTCCCCTCACTGAGCTATCCTCTCACTCCCAGACCTTCCCCTCCTTGGAGTCCGAGCTTGATTTCTGTCTTTATCACCTCAGGTCTTGATAATTGTTTGCTTAGGGTCCCTATGTACCTCCCAACATCTGCATCCTCATTTCCTCTCACCTCTGGAAAGAAGGAAACACACACTGGAGAGATTTAGTGGTAGCCACATAGGCATGTTTGCAAAGTAAATAGTTCATGGAGTGCATTGGCTGGTAGCCAGCAGGAATTCAAGGAGCGCACATAAATGGACTAATTGAGGAGTGTAACTAAATAAGCTATTTATAAAGGTATGGGCAGGTTTAAGGGAAAATACCAAGAATGGTACTAGGCCCTAGGGATCCTTAACTTGAGGGGACAAGAGGAGGGTGTACTTACTGGAACTGGAAGGAAACAGCTAAAGCTGTAGGAGAATCTCTCTCTTTGGGATGTTGCCTGTGTGAGAAGGGCCCAGCCAAATTTCAGAAATAGACACCAAGCAGAGGTACCTATCTATCCAGCTCCGTACTCCTCCCTCCCTGTTTCCTGGCTGACCTCTGGTGGATGTCCAGTTGGTGCTGTTTACTTCAGATCCTCCTAGGAGCAGCACAGAGTAGAGGAGGGCACAGTGCAGATCTGGAGGGTCCACAGAAAGTACTCAGACTAGAAGCTGAAGTTTTTCTGGTGCAGCTATGGAGTGAAGAGGGCATGCCTTTGCTAAGATCCTGGCTGAATATCTCTGGACCAGCCAGAAAGCGAACAGTTGAGTCCAGGTCATTGAAAAGCCTCATGTGCCGCTATGAGTGGCAGTGCATTACAGGCAAAGTTTTGGTTTCCAAGCAGCATAATACGGTTTGTTCTTTTTATGGAGGAAAAAGAGATCAAGATCTCTTTGGACAGAGAGTTAAGGGAACACCCAAATCTGTGGCCACAGTGTGTTGTGCTAAGTAACATCATTCCTTAAGCAGAGAGTAACAAGGCCACTATAAAGACAGCTGACATAACTATGCTATGTAACCAGTTCAAATCATCCAGCTTCAGGCTGAACCCAGTTATCTCAATATTTCTAATGTACAAAATTTTAATTTATATTATCTGGATAATTTTTTTCTCTTTTTTTGTATAAAATGGTTCATTTTTAAGAAATGGATTTAAATCAATAAATTTTTCAGTAATATGACATATTTTTTTCCTTTTCTCCTTTTGAGAAAAGAATTTAAAGGTGACATACTTAAGTTCTTTTTGTTCCTTTTTCTTGGGTAAGACAAATGAATCACATATTAATTTGTACAGTCAGATTTATTGGGGTTTCTGGAGGTATTAGTTTTCGAATATGTACTTAAAACTTCTGGGTCATTTTTATGATTTATTAGAAGGTATTTTATATATATATATATATATATATATATAAATTTAGGCACTCATTAAAAATAGATTTGAGCCTCATAATCTGAAAATTACTCAGTTCTTCAGCTCTGTGATACATCACTTTGCCTGGCAGTATGGAGCCATTATGATATTAACTGCGATTTGAGCAGTAATAAGAATGTGCTTATAAGAAGGTTAAAAGAACAAGATCTGCTTCTAATAGCTCTTTGAGTCACTTGGAGTAGTAATGCTTTATGGACATATTTTAAAAATTCTGAATGATGCAATAATATTTAAAATATTGATTTCTGGGTGATATTCTAAAAATGCCATATCTCATTAAATATCATTTAAAAATTTAAGTATTCAAAGTATCCAGAGGAAACCTTTTTTTCCCTTTTCCGTTTTGAGGCTCACAAGGAGTCTGTGAAATATCAGTGTCAAGGAATGTCTGCTTAGGGTGCTGACAGATCATGCCAGGGAAACTATTCTGCCCTTAAGCTGGGTGAATACTTTAAGAAAACTGGCAGCCATATCCACAGAAGCTGTGTAGCAATGGCATTGTGAATGTCCTGTGAAGATGGACAGGTCACTCACTGGAATATGAACAGTGCAGAGAGAAGATTTTTTTTTTTTTTGTCTTTTTCTTTTTTATCGATACCGTGGATTGAACTCACGACTGCCTGCTTGCAAGGCAGGCGCTTATGCCGCTGAGCTAAATCCTCAGCCCTAGAAAGAAGATTTTGGCCCATCAATACAAGCAAGCTTAAATTTTCTGCCGGCTCTCATTTTAGTTCAGTCTTTATCCTGTACATCACGTCAGCGCTATTCGCCAGCTGAGCTCAGTTGTGATGAATCTGTATTTTTGGTTTCTTTGTCCTGAATTTTATGTGGGTAAAGCAGTGCATTACATTTTGGGTACTGATCTGAAGGTGAAGGACAAAAGTGAGCAAAAAATATCACAAGCTAATGTGAGAGTTCTCTGGTGAGTTTTTGATAAGGATGTGTTGAGATGTGTCCACTTTGGTGAACGTATGTACACATCCTCTGATGGCTGGAGAACATAGAGGCAAAGACTTAGGGACACTTGAGCTGATACCCTTTATGAGACTGTCACAGTAGCCCATGCTGAGGTACATGGAGCCCTTGGTAACATGTTGATTTGCCTTGATTCCCACATCACCTCATGGGTGGACATGGTCCATGGTGACTAAGCAGAAAACTGAAGAAATTATTAACATTTATGCTGTGTCTTGGCTTCATCAAGTCCATGCTTTGTAAAGTATATATGTATCTCAAATGTCAGTGCCGCAGTTTTTCTAATATCTGATGGTCTTCTCCACCAAAGGCAATATGAAATAATCCTGTTTATCCATCATCAAGCAGATCTCCAGTAGCTACTAATCTTCTGATTCACTAAGACACAACTCCATGATTCAACCATTGGTGTTTATCACTGTTTCACCTGTATAGCTGCTAATTGCATACTTAGTTGGGGCTGGCACTGGAAGCTTCATTTATGTCCTTCACTTCCCACCAGATGGAAATCTTTGAGGGCAGAGCCCAACTCAGCAATCTTATTTCTACAGTGCAGTATAGAGGTGCCAAGGAAGGCACCAAGTACATTTCCTACACAAATGAACAACTAATCTCTGAATTCTTCCCGTTAAACCACTGCAGAAAATTGGCTTCACAAAAAGTTCTTACTACTGTTTTCCAAGCCATTTGTGTTTAAAAATTGTTTGGCTTGCGAGTCTTTTGGGATCTTTTCTGCTTATGCTTATCCTTCCAACCCAGTAAGCCTGGCATATGACTCTCTAGGCCTTTTCCAATGTAGTTTACTATGTACAATTCTCTGCTTGTTGACTGATTTATGTAAGTTAAATTTTTAAGTAAAGATTCATTGCTGTGTACCTGCACATGCAAACTAGACAGTGATTTCCAATTTTGAGGCAATTGAGAAACAACCTGCTTTAATGCCAAAAAAGCCAATAAACTTTCACTCTGTGGTAGTTTCATGGATATTTTGAAATTACCCTTTTGTCCTCTCAGACTTCTGGCCTTTAGATTACCAGTCCCTGGGCCACTACACATCTAATTAGATGGTCAAGGTCAGCATCTTTTGAGGAGCTGCCCTGTGGCAGAATCCACCAATCTTCTGGCTCTCTTCAATTGCTTTATTCTTCCCTTCATTTATTTACTCTGTGTGTGCATACCACTTAGAGCCAGCCTGTCTGCAAAAAAAAGAAAGAGAGTAGTATTTGCATTGCTTGAAGTTCAATCTTAGCTATTGTGTGATGTTGCATAGAACCAAGCTGAGACACGGCCTTATTTCCCCCACGTCACACTGAGAGTCTTTTTGCTTTGCTGTGGTCCTTACTGACTTTCCCATGTGTCCAACCTCATGACCAACAAACTGTTTGTTGTGGTTGATACATTGTGTCAATGTGAGAAGTTTAGCAGTTTAATTGAGAGGGAGCCAAGCTTCTTACTTTGTAAATATCCTCATCTTGTGCGAAGGAGGGCAAGATTTTGTGAGTGCTATACCAGCCCTGGAGAGGTGTTTGGAAGTGGCATAAACAATGCCACTTTATATTATAAACAATATATAGGAGGAGAAGAAGCTTGTTTCCCCATTTTTCTCTGGCTGCTGCCTTGAAATGTTGCCCCCAGTGCCATGCCACCCTGTCTTGGAGCCAGCTGATTATGGACTGAAACCTCCACAAACTGTAGGATAAATAAAGTTTTCCTTCCTTTATTTTGCTGTCAGGTATTTGTCCCAGCAATGAGAGGAAAGTAAAAGTAATCAAGACACTGCTGAAGTTACAAGAAGAGAGATATAATATTGTTCCTTAGACTTACCATAATGGGGAAAATGTACAGACTTACATAAATACATCTGAAAAAAGAAGCTTTGTTTACTAAGCTCTGATAGGGTCAAATAAGTCAAGCTAGACAAGCCAGTGTGAATGCTGGCAAGTTCCCTGGGGTGGGTTGTGGGCCTCATTCTTTTCTTTCCAGTTGAGCTTGACAAGTTAGAAATGTGGGAACACAGGACAGTTATGGAAACAAAACTAGATTCTCAACATTCAAGTGCTTTTGTCCAATTATTTCTAAACAATTCTTCATCATCTCACTTTACAAATGAATTGTGAATAGAAATTTTTGTAGAATGAATGATTAACATGAAGCATTTTAAGGAGGTTGTGTCTCCAGGGTTAGCAATTTGGCGGGGATTGCTTTATTTTTGTAAATTAATTTGCATCTGTATATTCAGGCAGAAAAATGCTGTCTCCTATATTCAGCTTTCTTTTTATTATAAAACCACACAGAATTTATTTCACTTTTTCAAACATACTTCATCTTTTTTCCTTGCACATTTTGCTTTTTTAAATTTGGGGTTTTCTTAGTACAAATTTTCCTAAACTATTTTTTGAAGCTGAATATATAAACTTCACATAGTCAATATATTCTTGGTATTGTTTTGGCAAGATTGAAAAAGGCTCAATTACTTGAAAAGACTATGTCATTTTAAGGAAATACATTGCCTCATACAAAACTCCATCCTTCACACGCTTCTTTATCACATTTCTGACACAGATTTCTTGTTTCAAATCAGACAGTAATAAAAGGATATATTTAATTCTCATTAGTAATATATAAGTTGCTTTTTTGAGGAAATAATTAGAACCAAGATATTCTGGATTCTAATCAGGGCCTTTCTACATCTATGGGAAGAAGGAGGACTCTCTGCTTCCTATTTTCCAAATATTCCTTATAATGAATTTCCCTACAAACTCTAATTCTGTCCTTTAGGTCTCTGGTTCATTAAACCAAGAGTAGATTCTGGACCCAAGCCGAGGCAATTGCATGTGTTTTCTTGAGAAAAGAAGTAGAGAGTGAGAAGTGGGACATGGCTTATCTAAGGAATAGGAATATTTCTGTTATTCATACTGGGCTCCTGGAGTTCTCCTGAGTCTCTCCTAAGATGATTCAGAATGGGAGCTGGATTTGCCAGCAAAGCAAATTAGATTAGGGATGTCCAGCCTGGCTCAGTGGGCCTCTGAATCAGGTGCTATCAACCTGCTTTCTAGGGAGCAGATATAGAGTAGAGATTGAGTTCTGCTGTGTGTTCAATGGCTCAATAATTTTAGCTATAAGATGAAAGTCTAGTAAGAAATATAGACCCTGGGGCTTGGGTGGCTGTTATAGTTGATGAGCACACTGATATGATGAGAATGTGAAAAGTCTTGATTCCATGGGGACACAGAGATCTGCACTTGAGACCTTCCAAGCTTTACCTTTTTTGATTGAGTCTGACTTGTCTGCTTTGTATTGGCACTTCAGTTGTAAGCACAATGCTTTCCAGTATTCTATGAGTTATTCTATGGGCCTACTAAACCCGAGGTTGTCATGCAGTATCAATTTGTCAGAAGTACAAATGGCCTCGAACACTGATTTTGTGACTACCATTTGAAGTGAGGTAATCTTGTCTAGGATGGCTTTGACTTGCAGACCCTCTGTTGATTAGATAATCAGCAACAGATTTCTACTGTGGTATTGCAGGAACCAAATCGTTCTAATGATAGGCAGTTAAAGGACAGGCCTCTACTTCCTTAGTTATACAACTGGTCTGAATCATTCTGTCCATGAATACTCTTGGGTCCTAGCTGGAATCAGAACTCTTTAAGTGTCCTTGTTTCCAAGAAGCAGCTTCTAGGGAGATAGCCATATGGGAAGACTGAACCCATCTGCTCTTGCATCCTTCCATCTGAGTTTGCAGCTCTCTTCTGCTTTCCCTCCTACACAGCTCAGGATATACTACAGATGTTTGGAGGTGGTATGGATAGGAAGGACTTTGGAGTAGAGTTTGGTTATTTCTGTGGTTGCTGAGGCAAAATAACCTGATGCCTTATATGAAGGAAGGGAAGGTTTATTTAGATTACAGTTGTTGGAGTTTTCTGCCCATACTCAGCTGGTTCCAAGGCATGGCACAGAGCCAGCCGTTCCTGGCAGTAGCAAGTACCAAAGGCCACAAGAGCAAAAACAGGGAGCACATCTTCCCTCCCTTGTATTTTATTTCCCAGCTACCCATCCCTGGGTGAGGGCAACACTCACACCACCAGTCCTAGTGCTAGACAATGAACCAATCACAAGTGTTAGATTCAGCTGCTTCAAAGGCTCCTACCCCATGACTGCATGAGACTTTGGGAGGACATAAAAGCCCAAGCCATAACAAGCAGCTTTTCAGGTATGACCCTTAGAAGTCATTCTGGCCTATTTTCCCTTTAAGTTCTTTTGTCTGCTATCAATAACATTTTCATTTGTCTATCAGTTGACCTGTGTGTTAATGTCTTTGGTGTTTCAGTTTTATGAAATGATGGAGTAAAAGAATCTGCTTGTTACTTTTCACTATAATTTCTAAATATTGAAGGCTGAATTATAGATTTCTAAAAAGCAGTCAATGATCTACATCTCCAATGTATACTGACTCTGAAGTTAATATTTAATTATAAGATTTTCTGGGATCATCTCTAAAACATTTTAACTGAATTTTAGATTTATCAGTGTGACTTTTTTTTGCTTTGTAGCTTCTCCCTATTTTTTGTTCTTTTCTTACGCTATTACCAGGACATGACTATTAGCCTGTCAGCATTGTTCAGCTTTCCAATTGAGTGGATTTAGGAAATCTTCTAGTGATCTCACCAATCTAAATCACATGCAAAACATGTAAATGTACATAAAAAATTTTATTCATACATGTATTAATCCAAGGAGTCTTTAAGGGTGAATTTTTCCAATGACCATCAAAGGTGGAACCACTGTTTAATGGATTTATAAGTTTTTCCAGGGCACAGTTTTTCAAATCACTTATTTGCCCCTCAAAACTGACAAAAAACTTTTTCTAATAAAAAAAAAAGTCACCTGTAGTGTTTGCTTTAAAGAGCCAAAACGTAAGGAACTGCATGTTATTACAGAGCCAAGCTTGGGATGGGGAAAGAAGTCTCAGAGACAAAATTGGAGCAGGTAATTGAAGAAGAAAGTACATAGTAGCATTAGTATTTGGAGGCTGGGGTAAGGAAGAGAATCCATTAAAGGGTTTAGGAAAATAAAAAGAAGAGAAAGGATCAGATATTACCTAGCCTGCAGAGCCACGAGTTACTGCCTCTGATACCTTTCTAGCCTAAGTCTCCACAGTTTGCTGCCTCTTACCTCCCAAGTGAATAAGCACCTAGATGTTTATTGCAGTATTGAGAGTCCCTACTCAGTGGATTCAATATGCTTATTGAGGAACTATTGGTGGTTCCTCCTATCCAAGGACTTTATCTCGAAGCTTCCATAACAATTAACTTATATTCTCCTGTTATTTTAGATAGATAACAGTATTACTTTGGTTCACAAATGCTTCTGTTTGTGAACAATTCAGTTGGCAAAAATGTCAGTTGGCAAACAATTGTTCAGCAAAAATTTGCTTCCATTCATGAACTCCACATGAGATGATACACAAGAGCATGCTCATTTTTCCCAGAATTATGGAAAGAATGAAGAGTTCGTAAACCAAAGTACCACTGAAATTTAATTTATGGTGCTTTTTGAAAAAATGATTGGTCAACGCTCAGCTTGGTGTTTGTGAAACCTCTCCCACCAGCCTTTCTGTCAGCATGGCTGCAAACACAAACCTGACTCCCCAGGAGTTTCAGAAAGACAGATCAATGCCAATGATGCCATCATTTTACTGAATTGCAAGCTTGTACAGCTGATATCAATCCATAAGTCAACGGGAACCAGCTATTACATTTTGTGGTCTTGTTTTACATTTCTCTGTTATAAAATTAAAACATATTCATTGTCAAAAATTCAGACTCAATAAAAGAATATAAAAAGCAGAAGTCTTCCTTTCTTTAAGCCCTTTCCCTTGGTTTAGCCCCCTAAACATACTACTGCTTACAGTTTCATGCGTATTCTTCCAGACCTCCTTTAGCCTCTCTCTTTCTTTAACTCTCTCTCTGTCTCTGTCTCTCTCTCTCTCTCTCTCTCTCTCTCTCTCACACACACACACACACACACACACACACACACAGAGCTTTTGTTCTTTTCATTCTAGCAAAAATATGAAAATGTAGTACATCGTTTTGCCTGTATCAGTATATTATAGATACCTTACAATTTAGTTAAATGTATTACCATTAATCTCCCAGCTTAGCTTTGATATATCTTAATCTGTTTATTAGCTATTCCTTATGGGTTGATATTTGGATCTCTCTCTCTTTTGTTATTTGATAATTTAGTAAATAATTCAAAAGCATTTATTAAGTGTCAGTCTTTATTCTTGACCAAAATTCCTGCTCTTGTAGAGTTTGCTCCAAAGGAATGTGCGTATTACGCTCCTTGGCCACCTTGGGCAAGTTTTCAGCTTACAGTGCTTGGAGGAGCACAGTGTATATTTTATGTGTGCATAGGTCCTGACCAAATCTCACATATCTAACTCTAGTCTTTCAAAAGTCCATAATTCTTATTTCCTTTCCAGAACCTTGTGTCTTATGGACAATGTGGAAGTGGTTGCCGAAATACTGAACGAAAGCTATAATGGGAAGATCTTTTTCTGGGAAATACTGGTGATATTTCTTATTTGTTTCTCAACTACTTTCCATTTTCAGAAGATGTAGTTTAAACCAATCAAACAGTCATTACTGTACAGCTTTCTTGGGCTCTCTATTTGGGGACAGACAGGTCTCCAGTGAAGACTGACATTACTCTAGAAGGAAGAAGATGCTTTAGAACCCAAGGTTTCCCTTTCAGCCTTTTTGCAGTGGTGGCTTTGACAGATTTTCCCAAGCTGTGTACTCTGGGAAAAGGTCTATCAGATCTGTTGGAAGATTCCTTTTACAATTGATGATCTCTTCCAAATGAGCAAATAGTCTATAGAACATTAATTTAAATTAAATCTATGGTTTCAACAAAGTGCCTTTGTGCTGCTAAATGATCTCTGAATCAGTGTTTAGAGGTCTTTAGCAGTCCTGGTGAGAGAGCAGAGTGATTGCTGTATCTGCCATGAATGCAGAAACCAAGTCAGGCTTTAGTACACTGGGCACCAGTTCCTCCATAACCAAAGTCTGAGCTCTCCAATTCCCTTTTTTTGCATACTGTTGTAAACATCTGCTAAGAGGTGAGGGTGATATGAGCTATTGGTAGAAGAGCATGTCATAAAGGGAAAGAGGGTCACACTAGTAGGAACTCTGTAGTCAGGCTTTTCAGTTCAAATACCTACACAGTCACTTACTAATGTGCCTGTAGGCACACTCTTAACTTCCTCTGTTTCCCTTCCTATAAAACTGGATGATAATTCTCTACCCCAAGACAATTCTCTGCCCCCACCATTGTTAGATTATCTGAATTCCCACCATGAATGGCATTCAGAAGTGGCTTGGGTTTTTATGTTTAGCTGCAGTGGTCACACTGATGGGGCCACACTCTACGAAGCTGGGCAATGAGAAGGCGGTTTACCCGATTCATAAGTACAGTGCAAAACACTGCGGTAGCCACACAGATCCAGCTCTGAGATTCTAGGTTGCAGAATTTCCCTGCTTTGGACTCTCATTCTTTAGGGGTCAAAATGAGATAGTAAGGGTACTCTCATCTGGAGGGTATAGTGAGAATCAACTGGGAGTATATCCTGGATGGGAGGGGTTTGCTCTGTGTCTGTCATGTGGTGCCACTTCAATAAATGGCAGGCATTGCCCTGAGCATTGTTCTTCTCACTGTTACCACACATCTCTTCTTCTCACTTCTGTCTGAATTACTTGATTGGGTTTAGTTGAATGGCTGCATGCCCATTTGACATAGTAAATGGGTAACAGGACACTTTTCTATTTTGTTGGCATCATTTCTCTATTTTCAAACAAGTGCCTAGAGAGGCAGTCAACCCAGTTGGGTAATTTTCTCAGAAGAGGAACTATCTGTACTGAAATGGGAATCATTATTCTTGGCTAATATCCCCCAATGTTCCAGTACAAATTAGCACAAACAAACTCACTGAAAAGTTTTATGTGAGTTATTTGAGGTGCATTTTCACCTAGAACCAACATGGTAGCAGTCCATGCAGTGTATTCACCCATCATTCTGGTAGCTGCAGTGGTTACTCTACTGAGATTATTTAGTCAAGCGATCAATAACACTTTTATAAGTGGCCTAAAATAAATCAGTCTCCTCACACTCTGTGGGGCAAGATGCTGGAATCTTAATCAAGTGGGCACAGGGGCAACTACAAGGAGATATCTGTATGCATCATGATTTGTCATGTATTCATTCAAGAAATGTGCACCTGTTACCTACCTGGCGATGAGCTAGGGTAGGCAAACACAATAATAGGAAAGAATTGAAGTGTATTCTCAATGGGGCCTACATCTACCAGGTGAAAAACATTCATTAAATAACCATAAGGTGCAATAGTAAATATAAAAGAGGGGAAACATATAGTACTGAACAGTGATGAAGGAAGAATAAGGAAGAAATAAAAGTTTTTCTGGGTTGGTTGAAGAGAGATCTAAAGGATAATTACGGCCTAGGTGGCTCAAGATTAAAGAAAATATTCCAGAAAGATTGAATGACATTTCCAATGGGTCTGCTCATGATTCAGGAAGCAAGAAAATGCTCATATGGCAGCAAGTGAGCAAGGGGTGAGCAAGTCAAGTTGGGTATGAAGATATTGTACTCGGACTAGGCAGAGACTGTTACCTTTGCCAGGATTTCTATTTTTTTTTATTCCAATACCAATGGAGAACTATTGGAGGAATTTAAGAAGTATTTGTGTGTGTGTGTGTGTGTGTGTGTGTGTGTGTGTGTGTGTGTGAAACAAAATTGATTTCCATTTTGAAAAGATCTTTCTGGCAGTGGTGCAGTAAGTGATAGAAATGGTAATAGGGAAGCAGTTAGGAAACTGAGAAATGGTGAAAAATTTTATGGAGATGATGGCGGAGATAACTGGACCTTTGAAATCAGTTCAGAGGATAAAATTCTAAGAAATAGTGTTTAGTACCGACATAGAGGCAATAGAGGCTAAGGGTGGAGAGAGAAATTTCTGTTCCTGCTTTAAGTACCAGCATGCACAATGGATCCATTTTTACAGAGGGCATCACTGGCGAAGATCCCTGTGGGCAGGGGACTCTGGTAGAGGTGGAGCATGGAGAGCCCCGAGCTGTTCCTGGCTGCCCTCTCTGGAAATGCCTTTCATTTCCTGTGGCCATGCTGAGGAAGAAGATGCTTCTGATTCTGTGCCAGCGCCATCCCCAGGAACAAATAGATCTTTTTCTCAGTGCCACCAAATTGAGATATTTTGAGAACTCCTCAGGGAATGTAATCCTAACTTCTGAAGGAAATGCAGTACCATACAGACCTAGTCTTAAGAGTCAAGTTCTGTCTCTTTTTAGTAATAAGTAACAATATCAACAGCCATTATCTCTGAGGACCCCTATACAAAGTGCTTAACACTTGTAGCTCTGTCTAGGCTCGGTTTGTTTTTTTTTTAATTTAAGAGGAAAAAGAGAAAAACACAAAACAAACCAAAGCGGCGTAAGGGTACACGCAATATAGAACTACAAAACAAAACAAAACAAAAAAACATAACAGTAAGAAATCACCTGCTAGTAGATTACACACTATCTTCTTGAAAATAGTTCCTCAAATCACAGTATCAAAGAACACAAGGTGGACATTCAAACAGGGAGACTGCAAACAGCTGTGTTCAATGTTCCAAAAACATTGATAAAGTCAGCTATTTAACACCCCCAAACACACTTGCTGTTATATCCGTTAGAGCTCTTTTTCTTTTTTTTTTCCCTCTCTTTTTTACAACAAAATTTACACATCTTGGATTTTATTACTCCTTAGTGCTTATTACTTTCTTTGGGGGGGGGGGGAAGAATACAGTCAAATATGGCAAAACAAAACTGTCAGTCAATACCAAGGATAGACATAGCACATGGTGTAGAACAGAGTACAAGTTTATCAACAATGGTTATCAACGTTGTCCCTTGTTTCCTTAAAAAGAATTGTCTATCTTATTAGATATTATAAAGTTGAACAAAACAGTAGAGAACAAGACCAATAAAACTTAGGCATTGTAAACATTACAGGATTTCCAAAGAAGACAATAGTCAAACCAGAATGGGTATCTTAGTGAATCTTATTGTCTTCAAAGTAGTTGCCTATTTCTTCAAACTTGATACTATCATATAGAATGGAACAGAGTCTAATCAGTCAAAACAAGATCGTGGGAGTACTACAGGACTTCAAAACAAGTTAATAGGAAATCGAAAAGAGTTACTATTTATATATCCTAATTTTTTTGAATTTTTTCTTTAATTAAGACAAACATAAGAAATGACTAAATAATTTTTTTTGAAACAATAAGGGGGAGATTGAGATAAAACAGGACATAACAATATAACAATAGAGGTCACAGCATGACTGTTTCAACAACCTAGTACTTCACCACCTTATAACCTGACTTAATAGTAGTTACCATAGTGTCTTTTTCCTTGAAATATTTGAATAAAACTTCATATACTATAGCTTCAAATATTTTCATATCAAGAAGCCCAGAATAAAGCCTTTCTAATTAATGAGTGAAAACTTTATAAGGCTTCAAGGCCACCTAATGGGGAATCATGATTACCACATATTTTTATATATTTGAATCATTATTTACATTAGGGAAACTATTCGGTATTCACACATGCGAGATTGATTTATTTCACTAATGAGTATGGTCTCAAGCTGCGCCCATTTATTGATAAATATCTCAATGTGATCCTTCTTTATAGCTGAATAATACTCCATTGTATAGAAATACCACAACTTTTTTATCCATTCCTCAGTTGATGGGCACTTGGGTTGTTTCCAAGATTTGGCGATTACAAATTGTGCTGCTATAAACATAGGTGCACATATATCACTGTGGTATGATGCTTTCAGTTCTTCTGGGAATATGCCTAGAAGTGGAATAGCTGGAATAAATGGGATTTCCAGTCCCAACTTTTTGAGAAATCTCCAGACAGATCTCCACAAAGGCTGTACCAGTCTACACTCCCACCAGCAGTGCAGGAGAGTTCCTTTTTCCCCACAGCTAGGCTCGGTTCTAAGTCCAGTCTCCAATCAGCATGTATCAGTCTCAGTTTTGGCTCAGCAGTCAAGAAAGTAACTGATGAATTAGACTCTGACTGAGGACCTGCTGTGCTGTGATAGGTTATTAGGAAATAAGGACAAGTAGAGCATGGATCAGTTCTCTCAATGGGACAACTGAGCTAGTATGTCTTTGATTATTATGCTATGAGTTTTTATTATCCTATGAGTATTATGCTTTGATTATTATGCAAAGGGGATTTGTTTCCACCATAGGAAAGAGAGTTGGCTTAAGATGGATCTCTACTGATTTTGATGATCATCTGACAGAGGAACATGTTGAGTATACTCTGCTGTAATCAATTAGAAACTCACACTACTATCCTTAAATGATCATCTATGTGTCTCTCCAAGGAACTTCAACAGCACCTACTGTGTGTCATGTACTTACTCATATAAGGCATGGTTCCTGGTCTGATGAAGTTCTTTGGCAAGGAAAAGGAAATATTAAGACCTGGCTATAAGTGGAAGGAAGTCAAACAGGAAGTGGGTTCTGGATTATAGAGGGAGAGAGAATATTACCAAGATGATTGGAACAAGATTCATGGAAAAGGTGGTACTTGTTTGGGGGATGAAGATGATTGGGAAGGCAATGAAAGAAGAGACAGAAATGAAGCAGGATCCGATGGGGAAGGCCTCCATGCTGAGGAGTTTGGATTGCTTCTGCAGGTAACTAGAGCTATGACGGATTCCCCAAGAAGATTTTGGCTGTTCAATTTCCATAATTAGGAAAATAGCTCAGGCCATTTGATGAGAAGGTGAAAAATGGGTGGAAAAGGTGAAATTTTAGAAGTATATTTACAACATCTGGAAATTGTTATGGGTTGATTTATTTCTCTAAAAGTCTCAGCACCCAATATCTGGGTGTAAACTTATTTGGTGATAAGAGCTTTTAAAATTGTCCATATGTATCTCTATCATCTCTATTTCTAGCTCTATCTATGGCTATATCCCAGGACCTCATGCACACTAGGTATATGCCCCATATGCCCTTGTCTGGTACTAAAATCTTTGTAGGTGTAATCAGGTTAAGAGAGGGTCATTAGGATACATCCTAGTCCAATATGATCAGTGTCCTTATAGAAGAGGGAAATTCAGAAACAGATGCACACAGGGATAATGCAATATTATGATTACAGAGGCAGAGGTTGAAGCTGCCAGTCAAGAAATGTTCGATTGTAATGACTCAAGCTGCAGAGAGGCATGAAACAGATTCTCCCTTCTGAGAACCATTAGAGAATATAATGACACATTGATGAGAGAATATGATGACACATTGATTTTTGGACTTTTGGCCTCCAGAACTGTAAGAGAATACATTTCTGATTTCAAAGTCATGCATTTCATAGAAATTAGTTATAGCTGCTGTAAAGGAACTAATATAACAAACTTTGCTATTTCCTAAAAACCAGAAAACTCAGTGTTCCTGTCTGCCTATGTGCTATCCAGCTATAGGCAAAAGCCCAAACTCAGACTTTCTCAGTCAAAGGAAATTGTGAGACCCTTCAATAGCCAGGCAGAACCTCATAAACCTCATAAACAACACGGCTCCTGGTGCTGGAGCTGTGACACTTGGTGCCTCAGCAAACAGAAGGAAGCTGCTTTTAGAAGAAAAAGAAGTGGCAGCCAGCTGTGAGACAGCCACACAACTGGCTTAAAATCCACCTACATCTGAACCACTAAGAAGATTTATAATGGAAATGGCAAAGTTATGGAATACTTTGTATTTTTCTGAGAGCTCCATAGCCTGACAATTAAACTGAAGGCTGATTCTGCATTTGCCTTGCATGGAGAGGTTGCTGGTGGGATGAGAAGGAAGTTTCTCATTCTCCCTTTGGATTAAGCTGCTGCCTCCTCTTGTTACTGACTGCAATGACAGGTTAAAAATGAAAGTGAGAGCCCTGCTCTATAATTAAAGAATGCAAATCAGAACAACAAAGAATGCCATTGTTCTCTTATCAAATGGAAAAAAAATAAATTCAGCCTTGTTGGGGATGGAGGAGGGAGATGGTGTTTGACAGTCCACTTCATAATGTTAGTGGGAGTAGAAATGTTGAAATTTCTTATGAAGATAATTTGGCAATATCTATTAAAATATTTAGTGCACATGCACATGAATGAGAGTTACTTTATTAGGAATTTACCCTGTGGTTATGCTTGTAAAACTGCTAATAATGTGCAATAATTTCAATGGAAGAGTTTCATTTTAATTTAAAATTTCTAATTTATGATTTACTAAATAACGTGCAATATAATAAGCTTTGCTAATAATGTACAAGGATACTCAGTGAATCACTGTTTTAGGAATTAAAATATAAAAATATAAAAGTTGAAAGCAACATAAATGGTTTTAGTAGAAACTTGGAGAGTTTAATTATGTACATCTATACAATGGATTACTAAAATGAACCACAATATTTATTCAGGATAACTATATTACAAGTTTAAGTATAAATCTGTAAAAGCACTTTGGAAAACTATTAATATCTGCTCAAGATAAAGAAATGCCTACCGTATAACCCAACAGCCTGCTCTTGTATGTAAACCGACTGATACACACACAAAGAATCAATAAAAGATATTAAAGAATGCTTTATTTATATTAGCTCAGACTATAAACAACCCAAATGCATAAAAATCATATTGAGTCAGTAAACTGTGGAATCAGCATATAATTTGGAATATCCTGCAGCAGTGAAAATGAATAAACTACTGCTTTGTACAAAAATAGAGATGATATCTACGAACTGAATAAAAGATATTGAATAAGAGATTAAGAAAAAGATAACATAAATGTATACATTATAATGTATCAATTCAGGTATCAAATTCAGGTGCCTAAATAGGCAAAACTAAATGAAAGTGATAATAGTCAGGGCAGGAATGACCTTTGTTGGAGATAATGACTGAGATGGAGTCTTTGTGTACGCTAAGTAAAATTTTCTTTGTTGATACAAGCAATAATTATTGAATGTGCTGTAAAAATTTGTTGAGTTCTGTACTGATTATGCCAACACTTTATGTACTATTTCGATGAAAAAGTTTACTTAACAATAAATTGGTACAATTGAACTACAGAAAGAGCAAAAATGGGGAAAAGAAGAAACATTTCTCTGGAGAAAGTAAACAAACAAATTAATAAGCTAATAAAAATAAAGACATACGATTCCGGCTGCGCTTGGAGAACTGTGGAGTTTCCAGCAAGCAGGTAGGCGCGCACTATCCCCGGAGTTCAGCCTACTGGGACTCCTGCACCACAACATCTGGGTGCAGAAGAAGGGCTGGGCGGATCTGCGGTGCCTGCATCCATCTCCGCATGTGTCTGGAGGACTGTGGATATCTCAGCAAGCAGGTGAGCATCTCAGGTTCCAGAGGCTCTGCGGCCTGTGGTAAGTGCTCAGTGCACTCTGCCCAAAGCCCAGACTGTTCAGGACCCTCCAGGCTTCCGGGTGCAGTGAAGTGGATGAGTGGGTTTGAGGCATCTACATCCGCCTCCCCATTCCGGCTGCACTTGGAGAGCTGCGGAGTTTCCAACAAGCAGGTGGGCACACACTATCCCTGGAGCCCAGCCTATTTGGGACTCCTGCACCACACCATCTGGGTGCAGAGGAAGGGCTGGGCAAATCTGGGGTGCCTGCATCCACCTCCCCATGTGTCTGGAGGACTGTGGATATCTCAGCAAGCAGGTGAGCATCACAGGTTGCAGAGGCCCTGCAGCCTGTGGTAAGTGCCCAGTGCACTCTGCCCCAAGCCCAGACTGTTCAGGGCCCTCCAGGTTTCCGGGTGCAGTGAAGTGCATAAGTGGATTTGAGGCATCTACATCCGCCTCCCCATTCTGGCTGCACTTGGCGAACTGTGGAGCTTCCAGTAAGCAGGGGGCACACAGTGTCCCTGGAGCCCAGCTTATTTGGAACTATGGAGTTCTAAAAAGGCAGAAGAGGGCCATTGGCTCTACAGGCCCAGTGGCTTGGGGGAACTGGGTGCCACAGTCCCAGGAGCTTGGAACATAGAAGTGGATTTCCAACAGACCCTGAGGAAGCTTTCAAATAACACTTGAGACACAGAAATATAGGAAAATGAGAAAACGAAAGACCAAATTACAACCTCAAACCTCCAGCCCATCTCAAGAAACACTAGGAGCTATGTATATAGAAGAAAATATATGCAATTCACCTCAAATATCGGATATAATAGCTACTGAAATTAACAAGCAAATCCAGGAAGCTTTAAAGGAATTCAAACTCGAAATGATCTTCCAGGTAAAAAAAAAAGAAATGATAAAAGAAATGAAAGAGATGCTGAATATATCTAAAGAAAACACAGTGAAAAAATTGGAGGGACTAAACAAAAAGATAGAATCCCTAGACGAGCAATACAAGAAACAAACAGAATACATAATGCAGATGCACAGAGTATACAGGAAATAAAAAACTCCACTGAAAGTTGTAAAAACTGCCTCAGTGAAAGTGAAGATAGAATTTCAGACCTTGAAGACAGGATTGCAGCTAGTGAACAGGAAAGGAAAGATCTTTTAAAAATAACAAGGAATCAGGAAACAACAATTCAACAACTGCAAGATGATGCAAAGAAAAATAACATAAGATTGATAGGGGTTAATGAAAAAGGAGACAACATAAAGGATGTCAGGAGGATATTTAAAGAAGTAATAGCTGAAAATTTCCCAAGCATGAGATCAGAAACCAACATCAGGATCAGTGAAGCATATAGAACTCCAAATAGTCATAACCAAAATAAAACTACACCCAGACATATAATAATCACCATCCCAGAAATCCAACACAAGAATAGATTATTAAAAACTGTCAGAGAGAAAAGACAGATCACTTATAAAGGAAAACCTATCAGAATCACAGCAGACTTCTCAGCACTAACAATAAAGTCAAGAAGAGCATGGAGTGAAGTATTCCAGATTCTAAAGCAAAATGATTTCCAACCTAGACTGATGTATCCTGAAAAACTATCATTCAAAATTGATGGTGAAATACGATACTTCAATGACAAAGAACAGCTGAAGAATTTCATGAACACCAAACCAACCCTGCAAAAAATATTGAAAGACAGTTTAGATACACAAAGGAAAAAACCACTAAGCAAAGCAGATAATTAAGCAGAACAGAAAGATAAAGATGCAACAGCAGAGAGATAACATGTCAACAATAAACCAGCATTTAACACTTATAATCATTAATGTAAATGGTCTCAATGCACCAATCAAAAGAAGCAGACTAGCAGAATGGATCAAGAAACAAAATCCAACCATATGCTGTTTACAGGAAACCCATCTAACTCAGAAGGATACTCACAGACTGAAAGTCAAAGGATGGAAAACAATACTTCATGCAGCAGGAATCCAAAAAAAGCAGGAGTAGCCATTCTGTTTGCAGACAACTTGAACCTTAAACCAACAATGACCATAAAGGACAAACAAGGTCACTACATTCTCGTTAGGGGAAAACTCCAAGAGGAAGAGATAACTATCTTAAATATATATGTACCAAACTCCAGAGCACCCAGTTATATAAAACAATTATTAACAGAAATGAAAACTCAAATTATCAGTAACACAATTATAGCAGGAGACCTTAATATGCCATTGACACCAAGGGACAGATCAACCAGACAGAAAATGAGGAAAGAAATAACAGAACTGAATCATACCTGCGAACAAATGGATTTGATAGACATATACAGAATTTCACCCAACAAAATCAGAATACACATTCTTCTCAGCAGTACATGGACCATACTCTAAAATAGACCATATATTAGCTCACAGAACATATTTATTTTTTTTTATTTATTTATTTTTTTTTTTTTGTCTTTTTCCTTTTTATCGGTACCAGGGATCGAACTCACGACTGCCTGCTTGCAAGGCAGGCGCTTATGCCGCTGAGCTAAATCCCCAGCCCCCTCACAGAACATATTTAAACAAATGCAAAAGAGTTGAAATCATCCCTTGCATGTTATCGGATCACAGTGCTCTGAAATTAGAAATTAATGATAAAAGATACTGCAAAAATACCACAAACACATGGAAACTGAATAACACACTCTTGAGTAATCAGTGGGTCACAGAAGAAATTAAAGAAGAAATTAAACAATACCTACAAGAAAATGAAAATGCAGGTACAACTTACCGGAATCTCTGGGATGCAATGAAACCCGTCCTCAGAGGAAAATTTATTGCA
Source organism: Cavia porcellus (assembly GCF_034190915.1). Lineage (NCBI taxonomy): Eukaryota > Metazoa > Chordata > Mammalia > Rodentia > Caviidae > Cavia > Cavia porcellus. The sequence goes on from NW_026947485.1 coordinate 93,485,206, forward strand.
CTGAGTACCCACATCAGGAAAACAGAATGAATACAAATAAATAACCTGAAGCTACACCTCAAACAGCTAGAAAAAGAAGAGCAAGTCAAGCCCAAAGCCAAAAAAAGAGAGGAAATTACAAAAATCAGAGCAGAAATCAATACAATAGAGACTAAGAAAACAATCTAAAGAATCAAGGAATCAAAGAGTTGGTTCTTTGAAAGAATAAATAAAATCAATAAGCCCCTAGCCAACCTTATGAAAAAAAGGGAAGAAAAAGCTCAAATTCATGCAATAAGAATTAAAAAAGGTGAAATCACTACAGACTCTATAGAAATGCAGAAGATCATCAACACCTATTTCGAAAACCTCTACTCTCAAAGGTTTGATAGCACAGAAGAAATAGACAGATTCTTAGAAACATATGAAGTACCAAAGCTAGATCAAGAGGATGTAAAACTGCTGAATAACCCAATCTCTATTAATCAAATTGAAAATGTAATTAAGTCCTTACCTACAAAGAAGAGCCCAGGCCCAGATGGATTCACTGCAGAATTCTACAAGAAATACAAAGAAGACCCAATGCCAACACTCCACAAGCTATTCAATGAAATTGAAAAGGAAGCAATCCTTTCCAAGTCATTTCTGGAAGCAAATATTACTCCAGTACCAAAACTTCAGAAAGACCCAACTAAAAAAGAGAACTATAGGCCGATCTGCCTAATGAACACAGATGCAAAAATCCTCAATAAAATATTGGCAAATAGGATGCAGCAAATCATTGAGAAGGTTATACACCATGACCAAGTGGGATTCATCCCAGGAAAGCAAGGATGGTTCAACATACGTAAATCAATAAATGTAATCCACCATGTCAATAAAGCCAAAAGTAAGAATCACATGATCATTTCTATAGATGCAGAAAAAAAGCCTTTGATAAGGTCCAACATGCATTCATGATAAGAACTTTACAGAAAATTGGAATAGATGGTGTTTACCTCAATATAATAAAGGCCATTTATGACAAACTGACAGCCAGCATCATACTAAATGGCCAAAAATTGAAAGCCTTTACTTTAAAATCAGGCACACGACAAGGGTGTCCTTTATCACCACTCCTATTTAATATAGTTCTGGAAGTACTAGCCAGAGCAAATAGACAAGAGAAAGAAATAAAAGGGGTAAAGATAGCAAAAGAAGAAGTTAAATTATCATTGTTTGCAGATGACATGGTACTCTACATAGAAGACCCCCTAAACTCCTTTAAAAGACTCTTAGATATAATAAATAAATTCAGTAATGTAGCTGGATACAAAATCAATACTCAGAAATCAATAGCATTCCAATACACTAACAACAAAATCACAGAGAGGGAAATAAGAGAAACCACACTCTTCACAGTAGCAAGCAAAAAAATGAAATATTTCGGAATTACGCTTACAAAAGAAGTGAAAGACCTATATAGGGAAAATTATAATACACTGAAAAAAGAAATTGAAGATGATCTCAGAAAATGGACATCCCTTGCTCAAGGATAGGAAGAACAAACATTGTGAAAATGGCCATTCTCCCAAAACTGTTATACAGATTCAATGCAATCTCAATCAAAATATCATCAACATACCTTGTAATCTAGAGAAATCACTCCTAAAATTCATCTGGATCCAGAAGAGACCTAGAATAGCAAAAGTAATTCTAAGCAGCAAAGGCAAGGCAGGAGGCATCACAATCCTCGACTTGAAGTTATACTACAAAGCAACAGTAGTAAAATCAGCATGGTACTGGAATCAAAACAGAGCCAAAGATCAATGGAATAGATTAGAAGATACAACCACAACTAAAAACACACTGAACCACCTTATCTTTGATAAAGGAGCCAAGCAGGTTCACTGGAAGAATGACAGTCTCTTTAATAAATGGTGTTGGAAAAACTGGCTTTCCATTTGCCAAAAGCTAAAGCTAGACCCATGCCTATCACCATGTACTAAATTAAAATCTAAATGGGTCAAAGATCTGAATATTAAAACAGAAACACTAAATCTATTGGAAGACAAATTGGGTAGAAACCTTGAAGACATAGGGGTAGGTAGAGAATTCATGAACAGGACTCAAACCCCACAGGAAATACTTCCCAGAATCAATAACTGGGACCACCTCTTATTAAAAAGTTTCTGCATGTCAAAAGAAATCTCCAGCATAGTGAAAAGAAAACCCACAAACTGGGAAAAGGTTTTATTGAATTCTCTCTCAGGCAAGGGACTCTTGTGTAAAACATATAAAGAATTAAAAAAACTCAGACCCCCAAAATTCAAAGATCCAATCCAAAAATGGGCATCTGAAATGAATATGCACTTCTCAGATGAAGGAATACAAATGGCAAATAAATACATGAAAAAATGTTTATCATCATTGGTTATTAGAGAAATGCAAATTAAAATCACACTGAGATTCCATCTTACTCCTGAAAGAATGGCCAGGATCAAGAAAACCAACAACAACAAATGCTGGAGAGGCTGTGGGGAAAAAGGAACTCTCCTACACTGTTGGTGGGAGTGTAGACTGGTACAACCTTTGTGGAGGTCAGTCTGGAGATTTGTCAAAAAGCTTGGATTGGAAGTCCCATTTACTCCAGCTATTCCACTTCTAGGCATATCCCCAGAAGAACTGAAAGCATCATACCACAGTGATATATGTGCACCTATGTTCTAGCAGCACAATTTGTAATAGCCCGATCTTGGAAACAACCCAAGTGTCCATCAACTGAGGAATGGATAAAATGTTGTGGTATTTCTATACAATGGAGTATTACTCAGCTTTAAAGAAGGATCACAACAAGATATTTATCAATAAATGGGCGCAGCTTGAGACCGTACTAACAAGTGAAATAAATCAATCTCACATGTGTGAATACTGAATAGTTTCCCTAATCTAAGTAATAATTCAAATATATAAAAGTATGTGGTAATCATAATTCCCCATTATGTGGCCTTGAAGCCTTATAAAGTTTTTACTTATTAATTGGAATGCCTTTTTTCTGGGCTTCTTGATATGGAAATATTTGAAGCTATAGTATATGAAATTATATTCAAATATTTCAAGGAAAAAAACAGACACTATGGTAACTACTATTAAGTCGAGTTATTTGGTGGTGAAGCACTAGGTTGCTGAAACAGGCATGCTTTGACCTGTATTGTTATGTTGTTATGTCCTCTTTTATCTCAATCTCTCCCTTATTCATTAAAAATTATTTAGTTATTTTTATGGTTGTTTTAATTAAGGGGAAACTTTAAAAAATTAGCAGGATACATTATAGTAACTTATTTGATTTCCTATTAACTTGATTTGAAGTCTTGTAATACTCCCACTATCTTGTTTTCACTGGTTAGACTCTGTTCCGTTCTGTATGATAGTATCAAGTTTGAGGGTATAGGCAACTACTTTGAAGGCAATAAGATTCACTAAGATGCCCATTCTGGTTTGACTATTATCTCCTTTGGAAGTCCTGTAATGTTTACAATGTTTAAGTTTTATTGGCCTTGTTCTCTACTGTTTTGTTCAACTTTATAATACCTAATGAGATAGACAATTCTTTTTAAGGAAGCAAGAGGTATTATGGTAACCATTGTTGAATACCTTGTACTCTGTTTTTACATCATGTACTATGTCTATTCTTGGTTTTGACTGACAGCTTTGTTTTGCCATATTTGACTTTATTCTCTTCCAAAAAAAAGTAATAAGGAGTAATAAAACCCAAAATGTGTAAATTTTGTTGTAAAAAAGAGAGGGAAAGAAGTGCTCTAAAGGATGCAACTGCAAGTGTGTTTAGGGGTGTTAAATAGCTGACCATATTAATGTTTTTGGTTGGATCATTGAACACAACTGTTTGCAGTCTCACTGTTTGAATGTCCACTTTGTATGCTTTGATACTGTGACTTGAGAAACTATCTCTAAGATGATAATGTGTAATCTATTAACTGGTGATTTCTTACTGTTTTTTTTTTTTGTAGTTCTGTATTACTTGTACCCTTATACTGCTTTGTTTTGTTTTGTTTTTTCTCTTTTTCCTTTTAAATAAAATTAAAGAAATAAAGAAATACACAGCATCATTCACCCTCTGAGAAATGCCAGTCAAATGCACAGTGAGATTACACCCCATACTTTCTGGGATGTGTATTTTACATGTATATTATGTCAAATATTGCTGACAGTGTGGAGAAACTGGAACCTTTGTGTATTGCTGGCAGTAATGTAAAATGGTATAGGTGTGGAAAAAAATTCACTAGGTCCTCAAAACTTAAACATAGAACAACAGTATAATTCAGGAATTCTACTTCTACCTATATGACTAATATAATAAAAAACAAGAACATGGTAGATACTTATATCATCATAGCCAAAATATAATGATGTAGATATTCATTAACAGTTGAACAGATGAACAAAATATGGTATATTCATAGTATGAGCCTTAAAAAGGAATAATATTCTTATGTGTGTTTACATGGACTTAGCTTGATGTGACTTTAGCGATCTTGAATTATAAGTGCTATGGTTGGACCAGAGCAATCCTATAGAGCTTTTCCTATAGAATTTCTCAGCGAGCCATAAATAGATAAACCATTTAATGGTATGTGGTACTTTACAACCAGACCCTGGTGCCATCTATGTACATAATGCTTTGAAATTAGCTTATGATTAAACCAGGTTTCTTTCGGATAGGAGAAAGTCTCTTTTTTCCTTTTTAAAAATTATTATAATTTTAATATATATTGTATAAATTAATGCATTTCTATGTTGCATTTACATACATGCATATATCATGCCTAGGAAGGGATGAAAAAGGGTGGATATGAAGTCATTTTTGTTCTAATTCATATTATATCCATAACACAGGTTGAGGGCTCCAACTGGTTTTATTGACATTTAGGAGCACACTCTATCATTAAATCCCCCCAATAAGTTGTGCTTTGTGCAATCATAGGTTTGTCTGCCTCTTTTTCTTCAGCCTCACGGTATCTTGGGACCAGTTACATTGTAGGAGCAGGTTGTTCTAGATTAACAATGTGGATAAACCTTGAAAAAAATCATGCCACAAATATAGACACTAGGGCAATGGAACAGAATACAAGACCCAGAAATAAATCCATGCATCTTCAGCCAACTGATTCTCCACAAAGATGACAGAAACACACATTGCAAAAAAGGACAGCCTCTTCAACAATGGTGCTGAGAAAATTGGATATCTTTGTGTATAAGATTGAAAATAGACTCTATCTCTCACCTTGTCCTCAAATTAACTCAAAATGGGCTAAAGACCTAAAATGTAAGGCCTAAATCTTGGAAACTATTAGAAAGAAACATAGGGGAAACACTTCATGATATTGGTACAGGCAATGATCCCAGATACACTCGGGTGATTCAAGAAACAGAAATAAATGGGATTACATCAAATAAAAAGCTTTTGCACAGCTAAGGAAACAATCGATAGAGTAAAGAGATAACTACATAGAAGAAAATTTTTGCTAGCTGTTCATCTGACAGGATGAATATCTACAGCATACAAAGAATTTTTAAAAATAAATTTTAGGCCTGCAGAAGCCCCTTCCTTTGTCTGGAGGACTGAATATCTCTGCAAGCAGGGAGGGATCGCAGGTTCCTGAGGCACCTCGGCCTGTGGTGAGTGCTCAGCACACTCTGCCCAAATCTCAGACTGTTCCAGACCCCCCAGGATTCTGGGTCCAGTGAAGTGGAGCAGTGGGTTAGAGGCCACTACATCCGCCTCCCCATCCCGGCTACACTTGGAGGTCTGCTGAGCTCCTGACGGGTGGGCGGGCCTACACTATCCCCCGAGCCCAGCCGTGCCTAGCCATTGGTGTGCAGAGGAGGAGCTGGGCGGATCTGGAGTGCCTGCAGAAGCCCCTTCCTTTGTCTGGAGGACTGAATATCTCTGCAAGCAGGGAGGGATCACAGGCTCCTGAGGCACCATGGCCTGTGGTGAGTACCCTAACCCGGCTGCGATTGAAGAGCTGTGGAGCTTCCAAGGGGCAGGTGGGCACACAGTGGCCCTGAGGCCCAGCTTGTCTGGAACTGCAGAGTTCTGAACAAGCAGAGGAGGGCCATTGGTTCAGCAGGCCCAATGGCTTGGTGTAGCGTGGTGCCAGAGTCTCAGTAGCTGCAAACATAGAAGGGGATTTTCAACAGATCCTGAGGAAGCATTCAAATAACACTTGAAACACAGAAATATAGGAAAATGACAAAACTAAAGACCAAATTACAACCTCAAACCTCCAGCCCATCTCAGGAAACCCTAGGAGGAATGTATTTAGAAGAAAATATATCCCATCCACCTCATATATCAGACACAAAAGCTACTGAAGTTGACAAGCAATGCCAGGAAACATTAAAGAAATTCAAATTCGAAATAATTTCCCAGATAAAAGAAGAAATGATAAAAGAAATGAAAGAGATTCTAAATATATCTAAAGAAAACACAGATAAAAAATTGGAGGAACTAAACAAAAAGATAGAATCCCTAGAGGAGCAATATAAGAAACAAACAGAATACATAATGCAGATGCACAGAGATAAACAAGAAATAAAAAACTCCATTGAAAGTTGTAAAAACCGCCTTAATGAAAGTGAAGATAGAATTTCAGACCTTGAAGACAGGATTGCAGCTAGTGAACAGGAAAGGAAAGATCTTTTAAAAATAACAAGGAATCAGGAAACAACAATTCAACAACTGCAAGATGATGCAAAGAAGAATAACATAAGAATGATAGGGATTAATGAAAAAGAAGGAGACAACATAAAGGATATCAAGAGGATATTTAGAGAAGTAATAGCTAAAAATTTCCCAAGCATGAGATCAGAAACTGACATCAGGATCAGTGAAGCATATAGAACTCCAAATAGTCATAACCAAAATAAAACTACACCCAGACATGTAATAATCACCATCCCAGAAATCCAACACAAGAATAGATTATTAAAAGCTGTCAGAGAGAAAAGACAGATCACTTATAAAGGAAAACCTATCAGAATCACAGCAGACTTCTAAGCACAAACAATAAAGTCAAGAAGAGCATGGAGTGAAGTATTCCAGATCCTAAAGCAAAATGATTTCCAACCTAGACTGATATATCCTGCAAAACTATCATTCAAAATAGATGGTGAAATACGATACTTCCATGACAAAGAACAGCTGAAAAACTTCATGAACACCAAACCAACCCTGCAAAAAATATTGAAAGACAGTTTAGATACACAAAGGAAAAAACCACTAAGCAAAGAAAATAATTAAACAGAACAGAAAGATAAAGGTGCAACAGCAGAGAGATAACATTCCTACAATTAACCAGCATTTAACAGTAATAACCATTAATGTAAATGGTCTCAATGCACCAATCAAAAGAAACAGACTAGCAGAATGGATCAAGAAACAAAATCCAACCATATGCTGTTTACAGGAAACCCATCTAACCCAGAAGGATACTCACAGACTGAAAGTCAAAGGATGGAAAACAATTCTTCATGCAGCAGGAATCCAAAAAAAGGCAGGAGTAGCCATTCTGTTTGCAGACAACGTGAACTTTAAACCAACAATGACCATAAAGGACAAACAAGGTCACTACATACTCGTAAGGGGAAAACTCCAAGAGGAAGAGATAACTATCTTAAATATATATGCACCAAACTCCAGAGCACCCAGTTATATAAAATAATTATTAACAGAAATGAAAACTCAAATTATCAGTAACACAATTGTAGCAGGAGACCTTAATACGCCATTGACACCAAGGGACAGATCAACCAGACAGAAAATGAGCAAAGAAATAACAGAACTGAATCATACCTGTGAACAAATGGGTTTGATAGACATATACAGAATGTTCCACCCAACAACATCAGAATACACATTCTTCTCAGCAGTACATGGATCATTTTTCAAAATAGACCATATATTAGCTCACAGAACATATTTAAACAAGTGCAAAAGAGCTGAAATCATCCCTTGCATGTTATCGGATCATAGCGCTCTGAAATTAGAAATTAATGACAAAAGATACTGCAAAAATCCCACAAACACATGGAAACTGAATAACACACTCTTGAGTAATCAGTGGGTCACAGAAGAAATTAAAGAAGAAATTAAACAATACCTACAAGAAAATGAAAATGCAGATACAACTTACCGGAATCTGTGGGATGCAATGAAAGCCGTCCTGAGAGGAAAATTTATTGCACTGAGTTCCCACATCAGGCAAACAGAACGAATACAAATAAATAACTTGATGCTACACCTCAAACAGCTAGAAAAAGAAGAGCAAGTCAAGCCCAAAGCCAAAAGAAGAGAGGAAATTATAAAAATCAGAGCAGAAATCAATGCAATAGAGACTAAGAAAACAATCCAAAGAATCAACGAATCCAAGAGTTGGTTCTTTGAAAGAATAAATAAAATCCATAAACCCCTAGCCAACCTTATCAAAAAAAGGGAAGAAAAAGCTCAAATTCATGCAATAAGAAATGAAAAAGGAGAAATCACTACAGACCCAATAGAAATACAGAAGATCATCAACACCTATTTTGAAAACCTCTACTCTCAAAAGTTTGATAACACAGAAGAAATAGACAGATTCTTAGAAGCATATGAAGTACCAAAGATAGATCAAGAGGATGTAAAACTGTTGAATAACCCAATCTCTGTTACTGAAATTGAAAATGTAATTAAGTCCTTACCCACCAAGAAGCGCCCAGGCCCAGATGGATTCACTGCAGAATTCTACAAGAAATACAAAGAAGACCTATTGCTGACACTCCTCAAACTATTCAATGAAATTGAAAGGGAAGCAATCCTTCCTAAGTCATTCCTGGAAGCAAATATTACTCTAGTACCAAAACCTGAGAAAGACCCAACTAAAAAAGAGAACTATAGACCGATCTCCCTAATGAACACAGATGCAAAAATCCTCAATAAATTATTGGCAAATAGGATCCAGCAAATCATCAAGAAGATTATAGTCCATGACCAAGTGGGATTCATCCCAGGAATGCAAGGATGGTTCAACATACGCAAATCAATAAATGTAATCCACCATATCAATAAAGCCAAAAATAAGAATCACATGATCATTTCTATAGATGCAGAAAAAGCCTTCGATAAGGTCCAACATTTATTCATGATAAAAACTTTACAGAAAATTGGAATAGATGGTCTTTACCTCAATATAATAAAGGTCATTTATGACAAACCAACAGCCAGCATCATACTAAATGGCCAAAAATTGAAAGCCTTTACTTTAAAATCGGGCACAAGACAAGGATGTCCTTTATCACCACTCCTATTTAATATAGTACTGGAAGTACTAGCCAGAGCAATTAGGCAAGAAAGAGAAATAAAAGGGGTAAAGATAGGAAAAGAAGAAGTTAAATTATCATTGTTTGCAGATGACATGATACTCTACATAGAAGACCCCCTAAACTCCATTGAAAGACTCTTAGATACAATAAATAAATTCAGTAATGTGGCTGGATACAAAATCAATACTCAGAAATCAATCGCATTCCTATACACAAACAACAAAATCACAGAGAGGGAAATAAGAGAAACTGGACTATTCACATTAGCAAGCAAAAAAATGAAATATTTTGGAATTACTCTTACGAAAGAAGTGAAAGACTTATACAGTGAAAACTATAATACACTAAAAAAGGAAATTGAAGATGATCTCAGAAAATGGAAAGACATCCCTTGCTCATGGATAGGAAGAACAAATATTATGAAGATGGCCATTCTCCCAAAACTGTTATACAGGTTCAATGCAATCCCAATAGAAATGCCATCAACATACCTTATATATCTAGAGAAATCACTCCTAAATTTCATCTGGAACCAGAAGAGACCTAGAATCGCAAAGGCAATTCTAAGCAGCAAAGACAAAGCAGGAGGCATCACAATCCCTGACTTGAAATTATACTACAAAGCAACAGTAGTAAAATCAACATGGTATTGGAATCAAAACAGAGCTGAAGATCAATGGAATAGATTAGAAGATACAACCACAACTACAAACACACTCAACCACCTTATCTTTGATAAAGGAGCCAAGCAGGTTCACTGGAAGAATGACAGTCTCTTTAATAAATGGTGTTGGAAAAACTGGCTCTCCATTTGCTGAAAACTAAAGCTAGACCCATGCCTATCACCATGTACTAAATTAAAATCTAAATGGGTCAAAGATCTGAATATTAAAACAGAAACACTAAATCTATTGGAAGACAAATTGGGTAGAAACCTTGGAGACATAGGAGTAGGTAGAGAATTCATGAACAGGACTCAAACCGCATGGGAAATACTTCCCAGAATCAATAACTGGGACCACTTCTGATTAAAAAGTTTCTGCATGTCAAAAGAAATCTCCAGCATAGTGAAAAGAAAACCCACAAACTGGGAAAAGGTTTTAGTGAACTCTCTCTCAGACAAGGGACTCTTGTGTAAAACATATAAAGAATTAAAAAAAACTCAGACCCCCAAAATTCAAAGATCCAATCCAAAAATGGGCATCTGAGATGAATACGCAATTCTCAGATGAAGAAATGCAAATGGCAAATAAATACATGAAAAAATGCTCATCATCATTGGTCATTAGAGAAATCCAAATTAAAACCACACTGAGATACCATCTCACTCCTGAAAGAATGGCCAGGATCAAGAAAACCAACAACAAATGCTGGAGACTCTGTGGGGAAAAAGGCACTCTCCTGCACTGTTGGTGGGAGTGTAGACTGGTACAGCCTTTGTGGAGGTCTGTCTGGAGATTTCTCAAATAGTTGGGATTGGAAATCCCATTTATTCTCGCTATTCCACTTCTAGGCATATTCCCAGAAGAACTGAAAGCATCATACCACAGTGATATATGTGCACCTATGTTTATAGCAGCACAATTTGTAATCGCCAGATCTTGGAAACAACCCAAGTGTCCATCAACTGAGGAATGGATAAAATGTTGTGGTATTTCTATACAATGGAGTATTATTCAGCTATAAAGAAGGATCACATTGAGATATTTATCAATAAATGGGTGCAGCTTGAGACCATACTCATAAGTGAAATAAATCAATCTCCCATGTATGAATACCAAATAGTTTCCCTAATCTAAGTAATGATTCAAATATATAAAAATATGTGGTAATCATGATTCCCCATTATGTGGCCTTGAAGCCTTATAAAATTTTCACTTATTAATTAGAAAGGCTTTATTCTGGGCTTCTTGATATGGAAATATTTGAAGCTATAGTATATGAAGTTTTATTCAAATATTTCAAGGAAAAAGACAGACACTATGGTAACTACTATTAAATCGGGTTATTTGGTGATGAAGCACGTGGTTGCTGAAACAGTCATACTTTGACCTCTATTGTTATATTGTTATGTCCTGTTTGAACTCAATCTCTCCCTTATTCTTTAAAAAAATTATTTAGTTATTTCTTATGTTTATTTTAATTAAGGGGAAAAATTTAAAAAAATTAGGATACATAATAGTAACTCTTTTTGATTTCCTATTAACTTGTTTTGAAGTCCTGTAATACTCCCACGTTCTTGTTTTGACTGATTAGCCTCTGTTCCATTCTGTGCGATAGTATCAAGTTTGAGGGTATAGGCAACTACTTTGAAGGCAATAAGATTCACTAAGATGCCCATTCTGGTTTGACTATTGTCTCCTTTGGAAGTCCTGTAATGTTTACAATGCCTCAGTTTTATTGGTCTTGTTCTCTACTGTTTTGTCCAACTTTATAATATCTAATGAGATAGACAGTTCTTTTTAAGGAAACAAGAGACAACGTTGATAACCATTGTTGATAACCTTGTACTCTGTTCTACATCATGTGCTATGTCTATCCTTGGTTTTGACTGACAGCTTTGTTTTGCCATATTTGACTTTATTCTCCCCCCCCCCAAAAGTAATAAGCACTAAGGAGTAATAAAATCCAAAATGTGTAAATTTTGTTGTAAAAAAGAGAGGGAGGAAAAAAAAAAAGAGCTCTAACGGATATAACTGCAAGTGTGTTTAGGGGTGTTAAATAGCTGACTATATTAATGTTTTTGGATCATTGAACACAGCTGTTTGCAGTTTCTCTGTTTGAATGTCTACTTTGTATTCTTTGATACTGTGATTTGAGTAACTATTTCCAAGATGATAATATGTAATCTATTAACAGGTGATTTCTTACTGTTATGTTTTTTTTTTGTAGTTCTGTATTATGTGTAACCTTACACCGCTTTGTTTTGTTTCGTGTTTTTCTCTTTTTCCTCTTAAATAAAATAAAAAAAATAAATCTTAAAAATGGGCATGTGATTCAAGCATATACTTCTCAAGAAAAGTACAAATGACCAATATGTATATAAAGAAATTCTTGGCATCTTTAGCAACCAGGAAAATGCAAACCAAACTACATTGAGATTTCAACTTCCGTCAACCAGAAGGGCAAAACAAAACAAAACAAAACAAACAATTACAAATGTTGGTGAGGATATGGAGAAAATAATATCATTCTATGTTTTTGTCAGGAAAGTGAATGAATACAACTTTTAGGAAAATCAGGATATGAAAATTCCTCAAAAAACTAAAAATAGAACTACCATAGGACCAAGCCAATCACTCTGGGGATATATCTGAAGGAAATGAAGTTAGTACACAAACGAGCTATCTGCATGCCCAGGCTTTTTGAAGTGGTACTCAGTATAGCTAAAGTATGGAATCAGCCTAGATCAGTGATGGCAAATGATTTAGAGTTTTCAATAACAGCAAATAAACTGCTGTAGTACATATATCATAAGCTCACCACTGCTGTCCTAGATGTCCATCAGTACATGAATGAAGAAAACCATCTATCTGTCTGTCTATCAATCTATCTACCTATTTTTCTATCATATATTCAATGGAATATTAGTCATAAAAATGAAATCATGTCATTTTTAGGATATAGCTAAAACAAATCATTTGAGGAAAAGACTCAGACGCAGAAAGACAAGTATAGTATGTTTTGTCTCATAGGTGAAAACCAAAGTCAATCAGTAGTCAATCCTGAAAGTAGAAGAAACTACAAGGGTCTGGGAACAGGACTGTGAAAGGATAAGAGTGGGTGGACGAGAGAGTGGACATGAGGGGTGCATGATCGATACATATATGGAAATCTCTAAAATAACCTATTAACTTGTTCAATTAATGCATGCCAAAAACAAAACAAAAACATGCCAAATGAAATAAGCCAGACAAAAAAAGGACACATATTACATGGTTTCATTTATATTTGGTTGAGACAGAAGTAGAAAGAAATTGGCAGGGTTTGGGGCAAAGGAAAATGGGGAATTACTGTTCCATATAGGTGTAGAGTATGTGTTTGGGATGGTAACAACTCTCTGGAAGTAGATAGTGGTGATGGTTACATAACATTGGGAATGTACTTAATACCATTGAATTAGATGCTTAAATTTTTAAGTATTAAATTTTATGTTATGTGTATATTACAATAAAAGTAAAATAATTAAAAGATGTGTAAGATATGAAATGACCAACATATAGGAAGAGAAAATCAAGACATGGGTGTGTTTGCATTGACAAATAGAACCTAGCAGACTATTTTAAAAGCCCATGTGTATATATATGTGGTCACAATCATCAATATTTTACTGCAGGGATGTGCGCCAAATGTTGATTGTGTTCATCTTTGTGAAGAACTGGAAGTAGGGAGAAAGCACATGGTCCATTTATTTTATTTTATTTTATTTTATTTTATTTTATTTTATTTTATTTTATTTCATGTTTGTTACCAGAAACTGAACTCATGACCTTGCACTTGCCGGGAAGATGATGTGCCACCGAACTATATCCGCAGCCCATATGGTCCTTTTCCATTTTAAACTTTTCACTGGTTGGTATGAGGTTCTCTATTCCCTCTCTCTGCATACATTGTCTTTATTAAAGCAACAAGGTGCTGCAGGGTGGATAGCTGGTGGATATTCCCTAGCACACACCATTGCAGGTGGAGCCTATGTGGAAACTAGTCCAGCTGGAAGAACCCTTTACAGTAGCATGACCTGGGCCAGGCTGAAAAGGAAAGTTACAACTCAGAATGAGCAAAACATGTTAGCCTCAGGCTCCACTTTATGGAGAATTCAGTCCATTTCCTTTTTTATAGACCATATTATACATTTATTCACCTTCTTTTACATAGTCATTTTCATAGCAGATAGAAAGGGCACCATGTATACTGAATTATTTACCAGAGAGAGGGTGTAGGTAGAACAATTGCATCTCAGAATTAAATTTTTTTTGTATTTTTAATGGCTGCAAATCACTGAGACTGAAGCAAAATGATTTTACTTCTTGTGTTTTGGAGTTTGCTGAGATTCTGTAGACGTCTGCATTAGCATCACTTTGCAGTACAGTCTCTATTCTGTATACCTGTGACAGTTTGTGACAATAAAACTGGGTCCTTGATGTCCTCTATCTATCTTCTTGGTAAAAATCAAGGAATTCCTTGGGCCTCAGCTATTTGGTTCAAGGTAATGTTTTGCTAAATGTATTTCAATACAAAAGGAAAAATAACCAATATTTTTTCCTGGAAATCTAAGAACATAATTGGAGTGACTGCCCCCAGGAGATTTTTGAGCATCTCACACTGTCATATCACACTGAGGGACATGGGACAGGCAATACCTTAAAACTGCGGAACTGGGCATCAAACACTTAACAGTTTATTCTGAGCATCACAGAGGCAGCATGTTGATTACATATGGACTATCCTGAGTGTTGTTTTGACAGCTGTGTCACTTCAGTTAGTTAATTCTTGTATTGAATGAATTTGAGAAATGTATTTTTAATATTTTAAATATTTCCTATTATCTTATGGAAATTAACAAAAAACACAATTTTGGTCATCCTATATTTAAATAATTGGACTAGTAAGTAGTTAAAAGCCTGCTTATTAAGAAGTTTCTATTTGATTTGGAAGTTTAGCTTCTTGACATAGGAGTAGGCAAAGAGTTTGTGAGCAAAATGCAAACTGCACAGGAAGTATATCAAAGAATCAATAACTGAGATCTCTTCTTAATAAAAAGTTTTTGCACATTAAATCAACAGAGAAAAAGGAAAACACACAAAATGAGAAAATGTTTTAGCTAACTGTCCCTCAGAAAAAGACGTATGTTTAGAACATACAAAGAATTGAAAAAAAATCAGATTCCCCCAAATTCAAAGACCTAAATCCAAAACTGGATATCTGAGGTAAACATGCAGATGAAGGTAAACATCTGAGGTAAACACTCTCAGATGAAGAAATACAAATGGCAAGTAAGTATATGAAAAATGTTAAATGCTACTATTCGTTCAAGAAATGCCAATTGAAACAACACTGAGATTTCATCTCATTTTAGAAAGAATGACCATCATCAAGAAATCAACCAATAACAAAGGCTGGTGGGGCTGAGGGGAAGAAGAAACGTTTCTCCACTGTTTGTGGGAATGTAGACTGGTGTGGCCACTATGTAAATTAGTAAGGAAATTCCTCAAAAAAAGATTGGACCTCTCCCTGTACCCCAGAGAATCCTGCAGCTGCTGGATCATCAGGGACACCTCCTCCCCCACCCCAGAGATATCTGCAGCCAAAGGATTGTCAGCAGCACCTCCCACTCCACTCTAGAGATCCCTGAAGCTGGTGAATTGTTGGCAAAACTTCCCCCTTCAACCCCGAGACCTCTGCAGCCATGGAATTATTGGCAACACTGCCTGCCTCACCCCAGAGACCTTGGGGGCAGCAAGAGCATTAGTCACCACTCCTACTCACCTCAGAGACCTCAGCAGCCCACGGTCCATCAGTGAGCCCTGGTGGGCTGGTGGAAGCTTCGCAACCCCTCACCCACACAGAAAACCTTAGTGGGCCTACGACAATGTGGTGAATTTTCCCCTCAAATAGAGGACCTCAGTGGGTCAACACGAGCAACAGCATACATTCCTCCTCCCAGCTGTAGGACTTTAATGAGCCCAGCAAGAGTGTGGATGCATCCTTCTTCCTTACAGTGAACATTGGATGGGTGGGAGAGTATCAACAAGCCTCTGCCAATTTGTAGGGACTGGAAGGACACAGTAGCACAGTAGGAGCACCTCAGCAGGTGACACAGTAGAGTCCCTATTGAGGTGCAGAGTATAGCCAGGTAAATATGGCAGCCTGGAACAGCCAAGAGCTACAGTAACAATAGGAGCTAAGGGTTGGCTTACATCGATACTCTTAAGCTCATCAGCCTAGGAAGAATATAGAACTCACACAATAGACCCTGCAGGAAGAATTTAGGTGGCTGGCCCTTCCCCTTCATTGCGGGATCCAGCAATTGGACAAATATCACCCATATAGTAGGTCTCTCACAGATGACAATCAGTTGAGGCTAGTAAAATTGAAAAAATAAAAACCAAAATTTTAACCAAAGAAGTAAAAATGACAAAACAAAAAGGCAAAATGCAATCTCAAAAGTCCAGTCCATCAGGAAAAAGTACAGTAGATATTGAAATAGAGGACATTAGAAGTGATATATCTGAAATTTCTGAAAATATACAAGTGAAAGAAATAAATCCATGAGACTATAGAGGAAATCATATTAGAAATAGTCTCTCAGATAAAAAAGAAAATGATAACCTTAATAAAGGAATTGCTTAGCATAGCTAGAGAAGACATAGATTTAAAAAGTATAAGAGCATGGGAAAATGATGGAAATCTTGAATGAACAGTTGAGACAAGAAATAGAATGCATGAAATAAATTCAAAGAGATATTCAGGAAATAAAAAACTCCATGGAAATCTGGCAAAACTGTTTGAATGAAGCTGAGGACAGAGTTTTGGACACTGAAGACAGGATCGCTGCTAGCAATCATAAAAGGGAAGAACTATTAAAAATAACAAGTGAGCATGAAATAAAAATTCAACAGCTTCAAGGTGACTCAAAGGGAAGTAATATAAGATTCATAGGCATCAATGAAAATGCAGGAGTCAACCCAAATGACATATAAAAACTATTTGCAGAAGTAATAGCAGAAAATTTCCAAATCATGAGAAAAGAATCACGTAT
The DNA here is from genome assembly GCF_034190915.1 of Cavia porcellus. Classification (NCBI taxonomy): domain Eukaryota; kingdom Metazoa; phylum Chordata; class Mammalia; order Rodentia; family Caviidae; genus Cavia; species Cavia porcellus. The sequence goes on from NW_026947485.1 coordinate 93,502,304, forward strand.
AAAGATGAGCGAGGCATGTAGAATGCCTAATCATCATAACAAAAATAAATCCACACCCAGACATATAAGAATTGAGATCCCAGAAATTCAGCATACAGACAGAATACTATAGGTGTTAGAGAAAAGACAACTCATCTATCAAGGAAAGCCCATTAGAATCACAGAAAACTGATTCTTTTCAGCAAAAACCCCCAAATTAAGATGAGGTTGGAGTGAAGTATTTCAAGCCCTGAAAGAAAACAACTTAAAGCAGATTGATGTACCATGCAAAACTTTCTTTCAAAATAAATGGAAAAATAAAAGACTTCCATGATAAAGAAATTCTGTAGAAACCAAGCCAACCCTAGAAAGACATACTACAGAGTGATAAAAATGACTGCCATTCACAGAACAACAACAGAAAGAAAATACTTGGTAGGACAAGCAATTAAACAATGGGGAAAGCAAGAAACCAACAACAGAAAAATAAAATGACAAAGTTAAGCCAGTACATTTCAGTTATATCCATCAATGTAAATGGCTTCATTCAGCATTTTAAAAGAAATAGGTTGACAGAATGGATGAAGAAATAGGATCCAACAATATGATGCATACAAGAAACACACCTCTGACTCAAAAGGAAACTCATAGACTAAAAGTCAAAGAATGGAAAACAATATTCCATGTGACTATAGCCCAGAAAAAAGCAGGGGCTGCTATTGTGTTTGAAGGCAATGTGAACTTTAAACCAAAAATGATCAAAAGAGATAAGAAAGTCACCACATACTTGTCAAGGTAATAATTCAGGAAGAAGAGCTAACAATCATAAACATATATGCACCAAATATAGGAGCATCCAACTGTATAAGACAAATACTATTAGATATGAAAAACCAAATATGCAATAATACAACTATAATAAGGGACCTTAATACCTCATTGTCAATGAACTGGAGAGAAAGCTCATAAATAAATAACAGAACTAAATCAAATCTGTGAACAAATGAACGTAATATGTGTTTACAGAGTGTTCCACACAATAAGATCAGGATACATATTCTTCTCAGCTGCACCTGAGACATTCTCTAAAATAGACAATATATTAGCCCATAGAACATACGTAAGTAAATGCAAAGGGATTGAAATTATCCCATGAATCATAACTGATCATAGTGCACTGAAACACGAAAACATGGAAATTAAACAACCACCTCTTGAACAACTAATGGGTTACAGATGAAATTAAAGAAGAGATTTAGCAACACCTAAAATTCAACGAAAATGCAGATACATGATACTGAAACATTGTGGCTCACAATGAAAGTGATGCTAAGAAGAAAATATATAGCAATGAATTGCCACATCAGAAAAACAGAAGGAGCACAAATAAACAATGTAATGCTACACCTCAAGGAAAAGAAGAGCAAGTCAAGTCCAAAGCTCACAGAAGAGAGGAAATTATAAAGAGCAGAAATTAATGCAATTGAAACTATGAAAACAATGCAAAAATTAATGAATCAAAGAGTTGGTTCTTTGAGAGACTAAACAAAATTGATAAAGCTCTAGCCAACTTTATAGAAAAAAGAAAGAAAAACTCAAATTGATGCAATAAGAAATGAAAAGGGTGAAATTACTAAGGAACCAATGGAAATTCAGAAGATCACGAATACCTGTTTTGAAAATCTTTACTCACATTGGGCAGAAAACACAGAGGAATTGAGCAAATTCCTAGAAATGTATGAACTACCAAAAGTGAATCAAGAAGAGATAACAATTTTGAATAACCCAATGTCAGTCACTGAAATTGAAAATTTGATTAAAAACTTACCAACAAAGTAAAGCCGAGGTCCTGATAGATTCACAGCTGAGTTCTACAAGAAATTTAGAGGTGGTTTAATGTCAATTAAGCCATCTGTGCAAACTAGCAGGCAACGTTATACTTAATGGACAAAAACTGAAAGCTTTCACTGTGAACTCAGAAACAAGACAAGGATGTACACTATCACATTCCTATTCAATCAGGTTCTGGAAATATTAGCCAGAGAAATCAGACAAGAGGGATAAATAAAAGGAATTAAGAATAGGTAAGGAAGAAATTAAGTCATCACTATTTGCAGAGGATATGATATTCTACATAAAAGACCCCCAAAACTCCTTTAAAATACTGCTAGAGTTAATAAGCAAATTCAGCATTATTGCTGGATACAAAGCCAGCACTCAAAAGTCAATAGCATCTCTGTACACAAACAATAAAGTCACTGAGAGAGATTATGGACATAATACCTTTCACAATAGCACCCACAAAAACGAAATACTTAGGAATCAACCTAACCAAGTATGAAAAGACCTACATGCTGAAAACTATACTACTCTAAGAAAAAAGACTGAAGAGGATGTCAGAAAATAGAAAGATATCCTTACTCTTGATTAGGAAAAATCAATATTGTGAAAATGGCCATACTCCCACGATTGTTATACAGATTTAATGCAATCTCAATCAAAACACCAGTAACCTTCTTTACAGATCCAGAGAAAACATTCCTAAAATTCATTTGGACAGAGACCTAGATGCAAAGGCAATTGTGGGCAAAAAAGGCAAGGCAGGAAGCATCTCAATCCCTGGCTTGGAATTATACTACAAAACTGCTACAATAAAATCAGTGTGGTACTGGAAAAAACAAACAAACAAACAAAAAAAAAACAGATCTGAGGATCAATAGAACAGATTTGAAGATATAAACACAAATACAAAGACACTCATCCACCTTACATATGACAAAGGGGCTAAACATGTTCACTGGAAGAAAGATAGCCTCTTTAATAAATGGTGCTGGAAAAATTGGCTTTTCACATGCTGAAGAATGAAAATAGACCCATACCTATCACCATGCACTAAACTAAAGTCAAAATGGATCAAAAATCTAAATATTAAAATAGAAACACTAAATCTACTGGAAGAAAAGTTAAGGAGAAATCTTGAAGACATAGGGGTAGGCAGAGAATTCATGAATAAAATGCAATATTTCATGAACAAAAGGAAATATTTGAAAGAATCAACAAATGGTTTCTTATTAAAAAGTTTTTGCACTTCAAAATAAATTACCAACAGACTGAAAAGAAAGCCCACAGAATGGGAAAGAATTTTAGCCAACTGTCCCTCAGACAAAGAACTTGTATCTAGAACATATAAAGAACTGAAAAATATTAAGCCCTCAAATTTAAAGAACCAATCTAAAAATGGGCATCTGAGATAAATACACATTTCTCAGATGAATAAATACAAACGACAAATAAATATATGAACATATGTTTAATATCACTGGTCATTTGAAAAATGTGAATTAAAGTAACACTGAGATTCCATCTCACTCTAGAAAGAATGGCTGCCATTAAGAAATCATCCAATAACAAATGTTGTCAGGGCTGTAGGGAAAAAGGAACACTTCTCCACTGTTGGTGGGAGTGTAGACTGGTGCAGCCACCATGTAGATCAGTATAGAGACTCCTCAAAAAACTAGAATCAAAGTCCCATTCAATCCAGTTATTCCCCTTCTGGATATTTTCCAAGAAAAATTGAAAACGTCATGCTACTGTAATACATGTACACCCATATTTATGGCAGCACAATTTTTAATAGCTAAATTTTGGAAACAAACAAAATGCCCATCAACCACAGAACCATGGATAAAAATGATGTGGTATTTTTATACAATGGAATATTACTCGGCTATTAAAAATAATCTTGAGGCTTTTATAGGTAAATAGAGGCAACTTAAGGCAATACTTTCAGTGAAATAAATCAGACTCACATTTGTAAAAATTGTATTGTCTTCCTAGTATAAAAATAATGATAATAAAAACCTGAAACAGTAATAAGATCTAAAATATACAATAAATATGATAATAATGAAAGGGAAAAAAAGTGCTCAAAAAGAAATAATAACTGGGATAGTGGAAAGGAGAAATGGAAGAAAGGAAAATATATATATGCAGGTATATACATATAACTGTATGTATGTATATGTGTGCAAGATAGAGATAACTATATTATTAATTCTCTGTTAGTTCATCAAAAAAGAACAGTTTGTGCTGTCATTGTTTGATTGTTTGATCATTCTGCCTAGACCTTGTAATCTGAACAACTATTTTTAAGATAATATGCAACATACTGAGTGTCAATTTCTTTCTGTTTTTTAAAGTTCTGTATTATTTCTATCCTTTTTTCTGATTTGCTTTTTTAAAATAAAAAAAAATAATTCTGAGATCAAAGTCCCATTTAATCCAGCTATTCATCTTCTGGATATTTTCCCAGAATCATGATACATGTGCACCCATATTTACAGCAGCATAATTTTTAATAGCTAAATCTTGGAAACAAACCAAATGACCATCAGCCATGGAATGGATAAAAATATGTGGTATTTTTATACAATGAAGTACTACTCAGCTATAAAAAGCATAAACTTGAGGTTTTTATAAGTAAATGCTTGTAACTGAAGACCATACTTATAAGTGAAATAAATCAGATTTAGAAGTATAAATATCATATCATCTCCCTACTGTAAAAAACTGAAAGAGTAAATAAGATCCAAAATGTACAGCTGACACTGTGAAAGTGAAAGAGAAAGAAACTGCTCAAATGGAAAGAACAACTAGGATAGGGTAAAAGAGAAAAGAAAGGGAAAGTTATATGTGTTTATATATGCACACATATATGTATATATACATATACATATGTATATATATATATATATGCAAGATAGATAACTATACTACTAATGTCTATTAGTTCATCAAAAAGAATGGCCCACGCTTTCATTGTCTGATCATTGTTTATGGCTATCTCTTGTAATCTGAACAACTACTTTGCAATGTGTTGACCAGTGTTAATCTTCTATTATTTTTTTTTTGAAATACTGTATCATCACTTTTATTATTTTTTCATTTAAATAAAATTTAACTTCTCTTTAGAGGAGTACTGATAATTTTAAATGTTAGTGTTATTTGTGTATGGGAGGCATTTGGATTTTAAAACTGAGTTTGATAAGGGAGACAAAGACATTTTATTGCTTATTGTTATGAACGAATTGTCTTCCTCCCCAGCTCATGTGGGGGAACCCTAATACTCAATGTGGAGTGTATGGAGGTGGGGTCTCGGAAAGCAGTTAGATTTAGTTGAAGTGTAGACTTCATTACAGCCATTATAAGGAGAGAAAAAGAGATCAGAGTGTCCTCTGTCTGTCGTGGGTGGGCACAGAGAAAAGGTGACCATCTAAACTGGACACGGAATCTATTGACACAGACTCCAAGATCAAGGACATGGAGTCAAGCCTCCATAGCAGTGGAAAATAATTGTTGATTGTTTTTCAAGCTATGTGTTTTGTCATAGCAGCCTCAATTAAGACATACAGAAACTTGGCATTGCATTCAATCAGTGGGTATTTAAAAGCATAATTTTGCCCACAATTTATAACTCAGGAAATTGGATCTGATGTGTAGCTTTCTACCATAAAATTATTCTAAGACTAAGCCTTGATCCCATGAAATACTTCCTTTAAGGATAGATCTGACGTCCACTGAAAGTCCAGGGAGTGGCTAACACTTAGATGTGAAGACTTTTTATCAGGAAGGTTGTGCTTGCTTGTATTGTTTGCATAAACCCACAGTAATTACCACCTCTCCCATTCCACTTGACAAGGAAGGTGCCTAATCATCGTTAATTCCTTTGGTGTGTGCAGTGTTTCACTAGTGCTGTGATGCACGTTTAAAATTAATTTGAATATAATGTGTGCTATCTAGCATTTTGCAATTTCCTCTCTCAAAACTAGAAGCCCTAGAGTACACTTTCTATGCAACCGCTAACAAGGACAGCAGCCTTGGCACTGGCTTTTGATTAGGGGCTGGAAGTTTCCACAAACCAAATTTCTATAATATTCTGCAACTCAGGGGATGCTTCAGAACTGCATGTTCCCATCCTTAGCAATGAAGACAAGAAGAGATAGGAAGGAGGAACCTGACGCTGAGGCATGTGCAGGCAGACAGGAGTGTGTGCTAAGCAGCCTCGCCTGACTTTTCCTAGTAGTGCTGTGCTGTCTGTGGTTGATTTCATCTGGTGCAAAAGACAGGATGGGCCAGTTAGCAAATATAAATTAAACTAAAGTGATAATGACTGTCTGCAAGTCCTTTTAGGAAATCATACAATGATGAACATGGAATATATTCTTTCACAAAACAGTCTGGAAACAAGTCATGATTCATTTTATGTGCAATTTCACACATTTTCAACTGTGAGGTTTTCCCCTCAGATATGCATCTGATAAACCATTATTTGCACCATTGCCTTGTTTTAGTTTTAAAGTTCTTTTACCTTTTAAATTTTTATTGGTACATTTTAGATATACACGATGATCACATTCATCACAGGGGATTTGTACCTGTACATAATGTGTCTTGCTTCTTGTTTTTACTCATTTTCCTCTTCTCAAAAGCTTTTTTCCCATTTCCCCCCTTTATTCTCTTTTTTCTTGTCCTTTCCCTCTCCTACTTCCTTGTTTTCCTTCGCATTTGAACATTTTTTCCCCATTTTCCAATATCTATGATACGTTTTGGCCCTTAGTTACACTTCTGGTTTCTCACACCAGAGAAGCAATGCAGTATTTACATGTGTGCCTGATTTATTTTAATTAAGAGTGTCACCTCAGGGTCCATCCATTTAGCTATAAATGCCTCTAGTTTATCCTTACTTATGGCAGAGTAGTACTTCATTGTATAAAAAGGCCCCACATTTTTATTCATTCATCGGTTGATGGGCATTTGAGGTATTTCCAAGATTTAACTATTACAATTTCATTTGCTCCATGACTTGTTTCCCAGAGTGTAACGGTAAAAGATCCGACACTTTGAAAGTTAGGCCTGTAAGCACTGAGAAATGTGTAAGTCCTTCACTCTCCATCAGGCAGTTTCTTGGAATCACCTATCTAAATGTTACCCCAGTACCTTTGCATATACTGGTTTCCTAACCATGCATACTGCCCTGCTCTTTCCCTAGGTATTTCCTCAGTGAAGGCTTCCCTGCCCTCCTCAAACATCTATTAATTCAAAAAGTGTTTAAAATTATATACCAGTAAATAAGTATGTTCTAGGCTAGGTAATAAGACCATCATGATGAGTGTAGCAGAACTAATGCCTGTCCTCCTGGAATTTAGAATTTAGGGAAGACATAAAACAAAAACAAATAAGTAAACCTGAACAATTTAATACAGTGGTTGCAATGTGAAGATACCTGTATTAAGTTGGACAGTGATACAGTAACCCATGGTTCAGAGGGGTCTGTTGGAAGCGGAACCTGCAGTCTGACCCTTGGAGAATTAGGAGTTATCTATCCCTGTGTTCAGCTAAGGGTGAGGACACTGGGAAAGCAGAAAGAAGGAGTTCAGTAAGTTCAAGAAACCAGAAGAGGTCTACAGGACTGGAGAGAGCCTGGATTAAGAGTTCCCATTCTGCATCCTCAGAATGTTTCGTGCACACTATGGGGAATGTCATTCTTCCCTACATTGAGTGTTTGGATGCCTATATCCCTGTTCCAATCTTCTGGCACCTCTCACACTTAGCTTCTTTCTGGGAAAAGGGTAGAAATATACCCCATGTTTACTGAGTGGAGGAATCAATGACTCAAGCATTTTGTTTGCCTTGATGACTCATTAGAGCCTCCTCCTTAGTTGTTACTTGTATATGATGAAGTGGGCTTCTCAGATTCTCCTGGTTATGGTGTCAAGGGGTATTTGTGTCACAGTCTTGGATTGTCAGGATCCTCTTCTGTAGGTTTACTAGGGACACAGTTGCCTGGATTCTTTTCTCTATATCTTGATTTCCACCTGCCATCTTTTTTCTGGATAATTCTTTTTGGATGACTTTGCAGTAACTTTGGCTTAATGTGTTAAATGACACATTAAGAGAGTGACAGAGACAAGTCAGGTAGCCAAGTGGCTATTCCGTGTAGAAGATCATCCTTTCCAGCCTTCTCAATATATGAGTGTCTCAGGGGTAAAGTGACTTACCCATCCTCACATGTTAGGCAACAGCAAAATTTAGCCTAGCATCTGTGTCTAGATCCTGGGTCCCCAAGGCTTGATATTACTACTTTACGTCTGGCTCCAGAACCACCACCCCAGCTACAAAGCAATGGAGAGTAGGGGATAGAGTTTGGACCTTGGAGTCAGGTTTCCTAGATCCCAAGTTTACCAATGATGATTGGCTGCAACATTGAAAAGTGTCTCTATTTCCCTACCTTCAAAATGGGTTAAATGCTAAAGTTGTCTTTCAATGCAGTGATAATTAAATGCAATAATTCAAAGATCCTGTCACTTAGTAAAAACTTGTTAAGTGTTAGTTCTTATTATCCTGCCTCAAAACACAATTCTGGAGATAGTCCACATAGACTTAGCTCATGTTTTTTTAACAATGTTTTCCTCAGTTTATGAATTTGTAATGCTCCCTCCCCCCACTACTAACAATTGAATGGGATTTTACGTACCCATATCTCCCTTAAAAGTCTATACTGTTCATAAAATTATAAACTATTCTTTCCTTACTACATTTTTCAGAAATGGCATCACAATGCTTATAATGCATTCTTGCCTAACACTGAAAGTGTTGAGAAGAGGTTTATTGTGAGTAGAGAAGTTAATAGTCATGCACAAATAATGCAAATAGCCTGTAGGAGAAGGCCTCTATAGGGAGAAAAATGGCTTGACTTGCTGTCTGGAAGATGAAATTATAAATGAGACAAGGGATTTACATATATAAAACTCATTCTTATAAAGCAAAATTGAGAGAATGTGATTGGAAATGAAACATACTGAAAGATTTTAGTTGTGTAATGAGCAATAAACATTGCATTTTATACTCGGGCTTATCATAATGATTAAGTGGATGAATTGATGGGTGGGTGTTGTTTGGTTGGATGGTTGAGCAGGAAGGGATGGACAATTGGATACATAGGTGGATGGATGGATCTATGGGTGAATAGATGAATGAGTGGATGGATAGTTAGGAGGTATATAGGTAGATGAAAGGATTGAAACAAAATTTTACCTGATTTTTGGTACTAAATCATCTGGAGCTCCAGTCTTCAGGCTATGTAATTTCCTGGGATGGGTAAATTTATGTGTTAACTAGCCTCGGCTAAGGGATGGCCATGTAGCTGGTAAAACATTTCAGAATGTGGAAATGTTTCAGAAGAGATTAGCATCTAAGTCAGTAGAGTGAGTAAAGGAACTCTGCTGTCATCAATCTGGGAAAGCATCATCTGGTCCATCATTCTGTTTGAGAAGCTAAATAGAACAAAACGGTGGAGGAAAGGCAAGTACTCTGCCTTTTTATATTTTGAGCTGAGATATTCATATATTTGTCACTATCAAATCACCTGGTCTGGATCTTAGGATTCTGGGGATTGTACCATTGATTTCCCTGGTTCTCAGGGCTTCGGACTTGGACCGAATTGCACTGTGGCTAAGCATAAAACTTCTTAGCCTCCAAAACATCATCCACCAGTTTCCATATTAAATCTTTTGTGTATCTATGACTCTCTGATTCTCTAGCGATATCTCACAATCTCAATGACCACAGTTACCAAAACAGCAGTTAACTGTACTAATAATGACCACCACTTTGAGCACCTCTTATAATTGTGGAGGTCAAAGGTAACAATCATGATGTTTCAATAAATTTAATATTAAAACATTTATATAACTTTTTCTTTTCCTGAAGTACATACAAATTTTGGGGGGACCTTATATAATAATATATTTATTTTGTGTCATAGAGAATATAGATGTGAACAGCTCCCATCTTCCCAAATCTACCATTCTGATTCCTCTGCACTCTTCTCTGTCACCATGCCTGCGTCACAATAGGGCTGTACCTGTTGCTCTCTGAGGCAAGTTTTCTACTTGGACTGCAAACCACCATCTTGTAGTACTAATATTGAATATTATAATCCAAGTATTATATTCCAATACTCCAATACAATCCAAAAGTTACATTTATAATCCCATTGAGACATTATTAGAATTCTGGCAAGTTTATTTCAATCTACCACCTCCAATACAACCCACAGCAATAGTAAAGACAACAAGACATATTCAAAATTAAAGGCAGTCAAGGAGTCCTAAGCCCAATCCAGTGAGGATATACAAATGCCATGATCCAAGGCCTCTCCCAGAATTTATTATCTTGTGAAGAAGAGAGTGGCTCAAGGATGAGTGACAGTGAGGATGGTGAGTAACTTAAAGCCACATGGAGAAAAAAAGCATCTTTGCAATATGCAAGGAGATAAGCAAAAAAACAAGTCTGCATAACTTTGGGGCTAGCAAATGAAAGAATTTAAGAGGCTTTTGCTTCAGTTTCTGATATGTAAAATTTTGTATCCTGGGGACTCATAGCCTCTTAGTTGAGGCTTGTACCCAGTTGACATTCCAGGAGCTGAGTAATAGATGATATGGGTTCCTTGCCCATTCCCCTTAGCCCATCCTGGAGACTGAGGACTAAGTTCTCTCTTGCACCAGCTGCTTCCTCATGTGTTGCCCTAGGATGCTATTTGGCCACGGTTGTTGGGGTCATCTGGAAGGGTCTTGAAATTACACGGTTGTTGGGGTCATCTGGAAGGGTCATGAAATGTTACATGAAAAAGGGCTTCTGGGTGACAATGATCAGCCTGGAGCAACTCTTAGTCAGCTGGGTGTGAGATTTATTGGACTCCAGGGTCTTGTCAGCTGAAGAGCAGTTCTGGCTCTGAGTCCCCAGCTGGCCTAAGCTCTGTTGTCCCCCAAGGTTACCATACCCTTTGTTGACTCACCCTTTCCTGTTTCACTTTCCCATGCCTTTGCTGGCTGCTTAGGATCTATCTCCCAAGTAAACTACTTGTGTCAAATCTTTGTTTGAGATCATTTCAACATTAAAATCATATCCCAAACCCACCAGGTTCTAGCACTCTCCCCACAACTGCTGCTGGTTAAGTCCCTTCACCTCCCCTCTCCTACACTGTGAGGGCCTCTCACCTCCTCTCTGCCTCTGCTTTTGACTCACCCAGAGCAGCCAGAGTGATCTTAATATCTGAAGTTCAAAATCAAATATGTGACTCTTCTACTTTAAAAATCCTTAAGTAACTTCCTTTAAAATGTAGAAAAACTTCAAATAGTTCAAATACCATCTATTTTACTCACTTTCTTTATCTAAGCTCCATTCACAGGATTATTTGTTCATTGAGTATCCTGAGCCTTCTCCTGTCTCAGATTCTCTGCTTTGAATCCCTTTTTCCATGTCTTCCTATAATTATCCTTAGCTTTCTGTGATAGAATATTTGTGCTGTCCTAACCTATGGAACAGATATTTATTGGCTTAGTTAATTTTCTTGTTGCTGAGACAAAATACACAACACTAAAAGTTAAAGGAGGGAAGGTTTTTTTGGATCATGTAGAGGTTTCAGTCCATAGTCAGCTGGATCCAAGTCAGGGTGGCATGGCAGAGGGGCATCACGGAGAGAAACAGTTCATGGTGTGGTATGCAGGAAGCAACAGGCAGCAAGAAACGAGAGCAGAGGCCTGTATCTCCATTTATTCCTTCCAGACTGCCCACCCCTTGGGTGGTACTACCCACATGGAGAGTTGGCTTTCTCATTATCTATACTCAGAACCATACTAAACCAATCAGTAGACTAATTTAGTAGTCAGGCACCCTTAATCTCAGCATCAGAGACTCTAGATGCATCCATTTCCAAAAAACCCCACCTATGACCCTATGACTCTTTGATGTGACTTCTAGACACAAACCATAACATTTACCTTATATGGCAAAAAGGGACTTTGTATTTATTATGACTTAGTACTAAAAACTTTCCCCCAGACTCATGTATTCAGAAGAAGACAGTTGCTGTGGGCTGGTGTACTGGCTGGGGTTTTGGTTTCTGGGACCCATTTGGCTTACTTCAATAATAATGATTATTGCTTTCCAAATTAGGATGAAAGAGATCAGTGGCAAAGTGGGGACTTTAAGCAGAGACCAGGGAGCCTTTTTGGTTCAGCTAACTTTCTTGAGGTCACATTACAATGTCTCCCATTTGGGGCCCAGTCATTGCTCCCTGTTATATCTTCAACTATCAAGGAAACCATATATGCTGGCTGGTGTTTCTGCTCACTCATAAAATTTCTTACCATACCATATCTAATTCCTCATAGCTTCATTGCCTATGGAGTTGTCACCAGTTTGTGGTTTCCACCATGTTCTGGTCACTTTTCTCTGCCTTCAGGATGATTGAGTCCTGGACTTACATAAATCATTTCAGATTCTTACGTTACCAATAAGAAGGGAAAAGCTTTTTAGGTTTGTAATGCAGACTACTTTTGATCAAACTAACACAATTATCAAAACTGTGAACTAAACACTTACTTTTGGAGTCAAAAATTTGCCAAGTTATTTCCTCAAAAAAGGAGAATTCACCTTGAACAGCCAACACAGGTTTGGTGAAATTAGCATTTTAAAACAATTGAATGCATCATTCTTTCATCTTTTATGCTGCTATAGACTTTAATGGAGTAAACATAGGAGGGAAAATGTTAGCACTACATGAAAAGGAGAAATTAGGCTGACTGCTAATCCTTTAGCACAGGTGCCTCAAAGGTATTTCTGAGAAGCTTTACAGAAAATAGCTAAATAATTAATTCACTTTATGTATCCTCATGTGGCAGCAAATGCCAAATCCCTTTAAAATGTTGTGAACATTTGCTTGTGAATTTCTCAGGAATGTTACATGAAAAAGGGCTTCTGGGTGACAATGATCTAAAACATTTAGCTTCATCATTTAGAGGTGCAAATTGTCTTGTTGGACTGTACAGACAATCTCTAGCTATTCTAGCTATGGGAATAGGCTAGGATGAGAAAGAAGCTGATTGCACTTACCTCTTTTTCTTGGGAGACCCATGTACCCCTTCACATACTGGTGAAGAACTTTTGATTGCATGAAATATAATGTTGGTCTTAGAAGCCTAGGACCTTCAGTAGTAAAAGGAATCATCAAGGAATCCTAGAGAGAGAAAGGAGTTCCTGAGCTGAACCCGAAAAGTAATACATTCATCATCAGCAACTCTTTCTGAGCACCTACTGTGTAGAGTCAGAATCTCAGACCAGCTCCCAACCCTGGGGGTCCTTCTAAAAGAACAAAGGCTGAGAGCTGTATATAGTGAGATGTTCTGAGGGAACAAATGTGCTGCCATGGAGTTCAGGTGATGGGACCTTCTTGAACTTAAGCTATAACCTGGAGGTAAGATGGGCGGAGATGGGAATAGGTGGATATGTTAGTAGATCAGAGAAAGTTTTATTTAATCTCACAACTTGTAGAGGCTTCAGTTCATACTCAGCTGGTTCGAAAGCAGAGTGGCAAGGCAGAGGGGCATCACAGCAAAGAAACAGTCTATGGCATGGCAAAGCAGGCAGAAGGCAGCAAGCAGCAGCAGCAGCAGCAGCGACAGCAGCAGCAGCAGCAGCAGCAGCAGCAGCAGCAGCAGCAGCAGCAGCAAGCCTGTTTTCTTTCTGCTTCTTTATATTTCATCCAGGCTATAATCTAATTGATTAATGCCACCCATGTCCAAGGTTGGGCTTCCATTACTCACATTTTTAATCCCAGTATCACAGCCTTAATCCACACTCACACATCCAATAGCGATGAATTCCACAGCTATGAATTCATGAATTGGTGTGTGGCAGATGCATTTAGATACAAGCCATAACTTTTCACCCCTCACACTTTGTTTTATTCAGAAGATATTTAGTCCATCTTTCAAATGAATTTAGATTCATGCACTTTTCTTTATTCAAAAGGCACTTAGTCCATCTCCAAAAGCTGCCAAAATCCTAACAGTTTCAGCATTGCTGAAAATTCAAGTTCAAAGTCTCTTCTGAGATTTAAGGCAAACTCTTAGATACGAGCTTCTGTACAAATGAGAAGAAAATTAAACACTTCCAACATACAATGGCACAGATAAATATTTCCATTCTAAAAGGTACAAATAAAGGGATAGAAAGAAATGGGGCAAAAGGAAGTCAGAATCCAGCAAGGAAAACCTTAAGTCCTATAGTTCCACGTCTAGCATCTAGGAAAATCTGTGAACTCCGCAGGGCTTTGTTGGTGCTGCCCCTATGGCACTGTGGTGGTTGTAGCTCTCATGACTCCTGTCTTTGGCCAACTTTGCTCCCTCTTTACAGCTTTTCTCAGACAATCCACATTCTGATATTTGAAACCTTCTGGGGTCTTCACTGCACCTTTTGTTTCATACTTACAGCTTGACACACTACCCTCTCAGAGGCTCAGTTCCTGGTCTCCCAAGCCTTCTTCTAAAACATAGTTGGAAGCCTTCCTAACTCCTCAACTTTTGCATTCTGCAAGTAAAACCAGCTCCATGTGAATGACACCAAGGTCTGCCACCAGTTGGATGAGTAGCTAGGCTTACTTTTCTCTTAACCATAAAGGTTGAGTGCCTGGATTTCTAAATACTATGAACCAAATCCTGAGAAATGTCTTTAGGCTGCTGCCATTCTGGAATGTGGTGCTATGCAACTTTCTTCTCAGAACAAAGTCTTTCACCTTTGCAATTTTGAGTTTGCAAAGGTTAGAGTCTTGCTGGTTCTTGTGATGTCCTCAGGCCATCTTTTCCATTGTCCTGTTCCTTTTCAGCAAAAAGTTTTCCTCTGTTCCATCTTTGTAGGCCATTGATTTACCAGAGTTTTATTTCTGACCAAATTTAAAACTTTTAAAATTACTCTTCTGGTACCTTTTTTCTTGATTCTCAACTTAGATCTGACTAAAAGCACCCAACAGTATACATACCACAGCCTTAACACTAGAGTGCTTTGTAATTTCTTCTGCCAGATTAATTAGTCTGCTGCCCTTAATCTCAGCCCCAGGCAAAGTCCTTGGACATGAATTAGGCAAACTTTCTTCCAAAGCATAAAACATATGGATGGTCTGGAGCCCAATAGTCAGTGTGGTGCTTATTTCTAACTTGCTTGAAACTTGAAACTTGCTGAGCCAACTCCTGAGAAGCTTTACTAGCTGAAATTCCATCTCCTGAGAAGCTTTACTAGCTGAAATTCCATCAGTATTTGTATTTTCTGAGCTTTGGCCAGAATCTCCCTTTAAGGTCAATTTATAGCAATCCAGGGCTGCTTCTTTGACTGGCATCTCCAAACCTTTACAAACTTCCCAAGCCCAAGCCAGTTCCAAAGGCTTCTGAACCACGTAAGTCAGGTACAGTCACAGCAGCAGTCCCACTTCCAGTACCAAATCTGATTTAGTTATTTTCCTCATTGTGACAAAATAGCCAATACCCAAAGTTAAAGGAGGAATTATTTATTTTAGCCCTCAGTTTGCAGAGTTTTCAATCTATAGTTGGCTAGTTCCAAAGCAAGATGGCACAGCAGAGTGGCATTACAGAAAAGAAACAGTCTGTGGCTTGGCAAAGCAGGTGGAAGGCAGCAAGTAGCAGCAGCAAGCTTGCATTTTTTCTGCCCCTTTCTATTCTACCCAGGCTACAATCTGATCGATTGGTGCCACTCATATCCAGGGTAAGGCTTCCATTATCCACATTATTAATTCCAGTATCACACTGTTAATCCTCATTCACACACCCTAATCCACCCATCTTGGAAATTCCCCACCTATGAGTGAATGAGGTGTTGAGAGGACATCTAGATATAAGCCATAACAATGACAGAATGAAACATAATGCTGAGAGCTGTGAACCAGTCAAACTCTTTGACTAACATGGGGGAGCTTTAGACCTCATTTTCTGAGTCCAAGTGTTGAATGAAATCATTCAAAAGCATTGATTCACAAAGTCTAACATCAAAGGTCTGTACAAAATTGCATTAAGCAAATATTAACAAATAATAATAATATCACACCAGGTTGAATTCCAGACCAAAAATTAAAATAAGAGAACAGCCTTTTACAATATTAAAAGATGATACACTCAATGAGCCCATAATAATAAAGAGAACAGTGGCCCTTCCAATGCTGTCCTTCTAAACGTCACAGAACCCCTGACCTTATATGGCAAAAGAGACTTTATAGATGTGTTTGCATTAAAAATCTTGAGAAGGGAAGCATATACTGGATTATCTAAGGGGGCAGAACAAAATTACAGAGTCCTCAAAAGTAAAAAAAAAAAAAAAAAAAAAAAAGGAGAGTATTACAAGACATGATGATGAATGCTGAGACCAGAATGATGTGATTTCTGACTGTGAAAGTGGAACAGGGCTGCAAGTCAAGGGCTGTGGGCAGCCCCTAGGATCAAGAAATATAAGGACATAAATTGTCCACCAAAGTCTTCAGAAAGAATATGCTCCTGCT
The DNA here is from genome assembly GCF_034190915.1 of Cavia porcellus. NCBI lineage: Eukaryota > Metazoa > Chordata > Mammalia > Rodentia > Caviidae > Cavia > Cavia porcellus. Next base: position 93,518,685 of record NW_026947485.1, read on the forward strand.
AACATCTTCTTTTCATTCCAGTGAAAATTCTGGCCTCAAGAAGCTCAAGATAATATGACTTCTTTAAGGAATTAAGTTTTTGATAATTTGTTATAATAATGTCAGGAAACTAATATGCATACCAAATAACAAAGCATGAAATTGTATAAATAAAGGATAAAGAGTGGACTACACATGAGAAATACATAGGAACATAAAACAGACATTAATTTATCCACATTAACAAAAACTGAATCACTAGCTGCTCATCAAAATCTGCATTCTCTGCTTTCCAATCTCTACTTGACTATGTTTCCTAACTTCCTTTGCAGTTGGATGTGGCCATGTGACTTTGTTCCATTTAATGTGATATTAGACATTTTTTGAATCACAGTTTTAGGAAGTTGACTCTTTTCCTTCTTACCCCAGATGTCAAAGCAGCATTTAATTCTGGACTTTAACTTTAGACCTTGTGAAATGGGTGAGTCTCAGTGTGGAAAAAGCCAAATCCTTGAGTAACTGGTAGCTTCTGTCCAGGATATTTTATGAGTGTGAGAAACAAAGCTTCTATCATATTTGAGCCACTGCATATTTTTGAGTCTGTTGATACAGTCATTAGTTTATCCTAATGATTGGGTGAGATTGAAAAGATATATTTAAGGACTTAAAGAATCTTCAAAAATAATTAGTATATCCAATCCAGTAAATATACTTCAGTATATTAGCTGATGGGAGACTCCACTCATTTTAAAGTAGGAAGAATGCATCCCAGCCAAAACCTTGCATTTATAAAAATTGATCATACAATGTATCACAGTATATGACCAAAATAAAATCCACAAAGATCACTATAATTTCTCTGAAGTCAAAAGTGTACGAATACATTTTATAACCACTATATTATAAAACAAAGATAAGTAGGGGAAGGAAAGTATCAGTTTCTCTTTTCCCCCTCAAACATTTCTGCAATATTTGAAGTTTCTTACTGATTCTTGTATTAGTTGTCAAAAATTTGGGTCAAACTATAGGGAAAGAAGTCAAGTCAGTGATTATCAGAGACAAGGGACAGAGGAAGAAGACAAAGAACATAAACACATCAGAGAATTTTTGAGTTAATAAAATGTTCTGTATCTTCATATTGTATTAGTTACATGGCCATATAGAAAACCAGTGAACTGAACACCCCAAAAGTGTAAATTTTACTGTTACAAATAATATCTCAAAAACTTCAATTCTTAAAAGTAAAGTAAATTAAGGTGTTTTTTCACAATCTAACAATGAAGTATTTATAATTTTCTTCTTTGTATTAAAATGTTCCCAAATAAAAGTTATTTCAAATGCCTCTGTGAAATGAGTAGTATAGTGACCAATGTGGTTTTCAAGTATTGCAGGTGCTGTGGGATTTGAAAGTAACGTAAGTTGGAAGATTTTTTTTTTGTATTAGTTTTCATTAGAATGTTTCAATGCTAATACTCAGACTGTACTGAAAAATCTTGACTCCAAGGAACAGCTGGCTGTTTTCTTACCTGAAAAGGAAGAAATTTCACCTCCACATGCGCACATTCCAAGTGCTGCTCCACAGAATATTCCACAGAATAGAGGGAGACACTTCAAGGCACATCCTGGGACTTGCGCCTTTTGCCAACCTTGCTAGCCACCTCCCTGAAAAACAATCTTCTGGTTTCCATCATCTAGAATTTTCTGGAGGTGGGTGACCATTTTCCTTTACAAACAAGGATTGAGCTATTTAACAATATCACTTATCTCCCTCCCTCAGCCCACTTAAATATTTTAGGAATGTAATAGGAAAATGTTAATACTTTTGTACAATAAAGGTCAGTACTGTGGAGTCAGTACTGAAATTTCAACTGTGTTTTCTGATAAATGGTGTTGGTGTAAATTGTCTTTTGAGGTTCCGCATTGCTCCGGACCTGGCTATCTTCCTATACTGTCTCCTGCACTGCCTATGAATTGTCATGCTTCATGCTTGAGCAAGGCCAGTCTGCTTGTGTTATGTCTCCCCAGATTCGCTCATGCTTCATCTTTGCTTGGAATGACTTCTCCATCTTTTTTTTTTCAAAAAGCACCTTTTGATGTCATCTGTCTCTTCCATGAAGCCCTCCTAGAGCCTTCCAGCTAAGGTAAGATCCTCTAAGCTTTGCATTCTGCATCTTGTGCTTATTGCTCTTTTTATCATCCACCAGATGACACTGGAATTGTATGAGGATTAGGAGCTCCAAAGAGATGAAGTCTTTCTCTCTCTGGTCTTCAACTTCTAGGCTTTAAAATAATGTTCAATTGTTATTAGGGCCTCAAATAGTTATACATTGAAATGAGAAATATTTTCCCTTATCCATCTCATGCTCTGGGTTCTCTTCCTCCCTTTTTTCTGACCATCTGAGCCAGCACCAGAAGCTTACAGTGCTACTGGCACAGGTGAAGCGAGCAGGAATAGTTCACCGAGAGGCCACTAAGTGGGAGATGGATCTGAGGAGTGGTCATGGCTTTACTCAAGCACTTGAATTAGTAAAGACAACAAAAATTCAGTCAACAAAGAAATGATTGAGACTTCTCACAGTTGGAGCTCATCTATTTCAAAATTGTAGAAAGCAGCCAAAACCACCGAATGTTTCAGTATTCACATCAGAGAAAAGAAGCATTCTAGCCTTGATCTTAACCTTATCATCAAGTGATGCCATGAAATCTGTTCTCAACTCATCTATAGAGATTTTGCCTTTGTTTTTTTCTTGAGCCATGAGGCTGAAGAATTAGTACATGTTGTCTTTGGGGAAAAGCAGGCAGTCTGTGACAAGGAGTAGGCAGCTACCTAGCTCTCCATACCATCCACAGGAGACATTGTTCCGAATCTGAGCTCCGACTCTTGTGTTCAGACTGTCTTTTCTGTTTCCAGTGCTGCCAAGAGATCATCTGGGAATGGGCTTCTTCTCCCCCTAATCCCCATTTGCTCTGCTCTGTCACTTATATAAATGTCACTTGATCACTTTCCTGATGCTTATAATTAAGTTTGAGTTCTCCATCAGATGCTTGCTACTGAGTCATTATCTGCTTAATGTTTGTTTTCCCCTGAAATTCTAAGCTGTACATATCGATTCATTTTTTTTTCTATTCCTTCCTTCATTCTTTCACTTGTTCATTAAAAGACTAAAAATTCAATGCTGGGTTAGGAGGCCATATGTGTGAAAAATCTTTGGTTCAAAGGCCAGCTTTATTCTGTACTAATCTTGTGATAGGCTATCTCCTTCTCTGAAAGCACCTGTCTCACTGGCTTGTAAGGGTGACTAAAAGGGAGAATGTACACAAAATACTAAGTGACACAGCTATATGTTAAGTGCCAAATAAATTGTACCTATTGTCTTGTTACGTACCTGTTATGTCTTATTATGTACCAGGCAGTGTATGAGTCTTTGAAGTCCAGTAGGGAAGGATATAAACAAAGAGCTGCAAAATACAAACAAAAAGAATAATTTTACATCAGTAACAAAGGAAACAAATGTAGGGTGTAGTGAGAGGAGACTGCTCTCCAGGTGGTGTGGTTTGGGGCAGGCTTCTTTACTAAGGAGTCTTTTCTTTTTCTAATTTTTAAAAAAAAATTTTTTTTTTTAAAGATTAAGGTAAAAGAGAAAAAAACAGGTCAGAACAGAACAATGTAAGCAACACAGTATTTCACCACAAGACCATCTGTAATTAACTGTAAGTGCCATAATGTCTCTTTCTTTGAACTCTTAACACATGAAAGTTCTCTTGGTAACACATGAAAGCCTGAACAGGGAGCTACACCTCCAGGATCCAAGGGTACAGGTGAGGCCCTGGCTGCACTGTGCCGTGCGGCCACAAGAGGGCTAACAGTCCACAGACTTCGTGCCCAATGAATCTTCCATGTTTGGTCTCCACACAGTTGCACTGAATAGGGTCCCATCCTGTAATGTTTGAAATTGCTGTTTAATTATGCACTATCATTGGACAATTATAAGCACTTCTATAATAGCTAAACATTAATTTCAGCATCTTAATTTTATAAATGTTTAAGTGTGTTGCTCATGCAGAGCAATTCAAATGCAAATGATTGAATCAAATTATTGAGTTCATAATTTCCTGAAGGTTTTTGCCTTCGAAATTAAATTTCCCCATTAAAAGTTTCCCTTTGTTGCCATTCTCCATCAGCTGTTGGGTTCATATTCACAGTAATAATTGTTTTGTCTTCAAAGTATACACATTTCTGCCTTAGTTTCAGCTGCCAGATTTGTTATGTAACTAGTATGGACATGGCATCCTACTTAATGATTTACTGCCTCACCTTTCAGGGTCGAACTGGAAATAAGGGGAAAAAATGAACCTATAGTCACAGGGGAATGGTGAGAGACTGGCAAAGTGGGTTCTGTGCATGGGAATTTACACTACAATCTTCAGGTCAGTACTGGGTAGGCAAGGAAATTTGAATGCATAATGATCTTTTGCTTAGGTGAAAAATGATTCCATGGTTACGGTGACTCCTTCTGCTGATAAGTGGCCAGAATACAGGCAGGCACTTCCGCTTGTCTGGAGCACACTTTATTTTTGCGACTGCATCTATGAAATCTATCACTTACTCCAGCAGTGTGCTCACGGTGGTCAAAGGGCAGACATGGTTCCAGTCCGTTGATCTGGGAGCACCTGGGCATCCTCATGGGCCACTGACCATTCATCAGGACAGCAAAGATCTTGTCATTTGGATAGCATCAGGACTCAAGAATTCTCCTGAGTGAGAGAGCCCTTTCATAAGGCAGGAGACATTGACCTTCTCCCCAAGGAAACAGACTTTAAAAGCAGACATCTTAAAGACTGGATTCTAAAATGAAATGAAAGGTCTGTTTGTTCCTCTTTATCTTGGACACTTTTCTAGCTCTTCCTGTTCTTCTACTAGGCTTGTCAATCATAGGGCCCAGGGTGTCTTTGTTCAAGTCACTGCTAGTGACTACTATGGACTGATGGGTTTGAGAAAGGAGGGGAGGAGAGTTCTGTACTGTGAATGTTGGTAGCAGAGAGAACTCTGTCAGAGTTCTTTAGAAGCTGAATGGGACCTTATTCATCACCTAAACTTGGCCAGTCTGGTTCCCACTTCCCTAGTAACTCGTAACCATAGTAGTAGAACCAAGGACGGGGGACAATTAAGTGTCCAATTGGAACATTCTTTGGGTCTAACCACAGTGAAGCTTCTGCACCTTTGCACCGTGTTTATTCTTCCCTGTTTTGTTTTTGTCTTTTCTATCAATGTTATAAAATCCATCCAAAGAATTATTTGTCTCCTTAAGGTAGCTAGTTAAGAGTTTCTGTTCTTTACTACCATGACTCCAGATGTAGCTACTGATAGAGCAACTTATCTTTTTCACTGCTTAATTTTTATTTTTCTGCATCCCAGGGCTAGCTCTACTCTCTATCTGGTCTTCCGGACCTACAAACACATTTGCCTAGTAGTTCTCAAATCTTCTAGGAACAGCCCTACCTGACTCTCCCTGGGTACCTGATTATTCTCAGGCCTCAGTCTTTCTGCCTTCTCTTTCTAGAAGCACATGATTAAGAGGGTGGACGTCTTAGTTACTTTCTTCTTCACTGAGACACAAATTCCAAAATTTGAAGGAATGGGAGGTTTACTTTGATTCATGTTTCCGTCCATAGTTGGCTGGCTCCAAGGTGGGAGAGCATAGCAGAAGTGCATGGTGGAGGAGAGCTGAGAACGGCTGCTTATATCACCATGGTGGTAGAGAAGCAGAAAATATAAAGAGGGGTGGGGTGGGAAGATATATTCTTTCGGGCCACACCCCTGTGACCCATATCCTCCAACCAGACTTCATCTCCTAAATCATGTTTACTTATAAACTCACTAGTGGACTTGTCCACAGAAAGTATCACATCCTCATGATCCAACCACCTCCCAAAAGCCTCACCTATGACTGAATGAGGCTTTAGGGGGACATCTAGATGTAAATAGTAATAGAGGATTTTCAGGTCAGAGTCCCTGAGTTGAACTTGAGGCTCTGTCATTGACTTGTGTAACTTTAGATCAAGTCTTCATTGTTTTGTGACTCAAATTTCTTATCTGAAAAAAGGGTATTATAATAATAAATGGCTCATGAAGTTATAATAGGATTAAATTTTTTTGAGTCATCTAAAGTGTCTGTCTGGTGAAGTACTTGGCACACAGTGAATACTCCATGATAATAACCAATTTTATTAAGGCCTACCCAGTTTGTTGTAAATATGAAATGAGATGGTGAGTGTCTGGCCCATAGAAGGTATTCCTTGGTAGTTAGTTACCATCATCTGTATCAGATTGACTCTTTCATCCTTGGTATTTGCTCAGGTCATCTCTGTACAAAGCATTTTGACATTTGTTTACTGCTAGCTGGCTTGGTCCAAAGCAATAAGTAGGTCAAAAAATGCGGAGGTGTGTAAACCTAGGTTAGAAATTCAGATGAAAAGAAAAATGATCCTGCTGTTTCACTGGGCTCCCTGGATGATGGCATTTCTCTTTGGCCAGCCCTTTTATTCCAGGTGAATGGAGAAAATCATTGTGTAGGTCCAAAATGAGTTGCTGCACTGTGTTATGGGTTTTGTGTCTGCTTTTTGAATCTTCTATTCTTTCTCCTTCAGTGTTAGCATAGGTTGTGTAAGAAAATTCCAAGCTCTATGGCACACTACAAAAGAAGGATGTGTGTTTAAGGCTAAGAGAGCAAATGATATGAAGGAGGCCATAGTGGCTGCAGAGGGTGTGGGGCGTACAGAGAGGATGGGGTGGCAGAAGATCGGAGTGGGCCTAGGAATGAGCCCACCCTCCTCTCTCATCCTGTGCCAGTCCAGTCTGTTCTCTTTGCTACCTGTGACTCTTGTCCAGTTACACTCTGAAAACTTTGGCTAGGGAAGAATCTGACTGGAATAATTTATTTTTACATTCGAGAGATCTTTAGAGTGAAGAATGTGGGGGTTTTCGGCTTAGGCACTAAGCTACTCAGAGGAAAAGCTGGGCAGGCAGCCACATATTTTGTTTTGGTTCTTGGGTTTTTTGTTTTGCTTTTGCTTTGCTTTGGTTTTTAAAAAATTTTTTTGTTTGCTTTTAGATGGGGGTCTCATTATGCAGTTCACGGTGGTTTTGAACTCACTGTGTAGCAAAGGCTGGCCTCCAACAATAGTGATCTTTCTGCCTCAGTCTCCTGAGTGCTGGAATTATAGGCACCATGCCAGGCATATGGATTCAAGCTACAACCCTAACCTGGCTATCTTCTAAACTGCTGAACTGGAATCCCTCCTTCTGCCTTAGAATTCCCACCAGGGACTCACAGACAATGATTTCCTCTAAAAATGTTTCTCATCAAATGCCATTGCACAATAATGGTGGTAGTAGTACCAGTGACACGTTTCCTTATCACTCATCATATCCCATGTGCTGTTAACACTCACATACATGGTCTTATTTATTCCAGATAATTCCCTATACCTCAGGCATTATTGTTCTCGTATTACAGATAAGGAAACAGTCTTAGAGGTTAGATGACGTGCATAAGATCAGGTAGGCAGTAAATTGTAGAGCCAAGTTTTGATTCCAGAGGTGTTTTTAAAAATCTTGCTCATGCCAAGGAACTGATGTAAAATCTTTATTATTGTATATGTGCTAGACTGGATTTAAAAAAAAAAATATCTATTGCCCCAAACTTAGAGGGTCTGTAAAAACACAGACTTCTGGATGCAAATTCATTGTTTCTGGTTCAGCAGGTCCAGGGTGGCTCACTGAATTTCTATTTCTAACAAGTTCTCAGGTGACAGGATCCTGCTGATCAAGGACGTATGTGGAGAACTATTGTCTCGGACTATTATTACCTGATGATTGTGTGCTGAATGGAAATATTCCACCAAAAAGGCTTGATTAATTTAGACCTAACCTGTATAGATTTTATAGTTGTATGACTAGGGCTAGGATGTCAGTTTTCAGGAAAAACTAGGTATCATTTCAGCAAATCAGCAGTTTATGGGGTCATCAAGAGAAAGCCAAAGAATCTGTGTATTCATTTCAGATAAAAAAATACAAATGGCAAATAAATACATGAAAAAATGTCAACATCATTGGTCATTAGAGAAATGAAAATTAAAACTACACTGAGATTCCATCCACTACAGAAAGAATGGCCAGGATGAAGAAAACTACCAACAACAAATGCTGGAGAGGCTGTGGGGAAAAAGGAAGTCTCCTGCCCTGTTGGTGGGAGTGTAGACTGGTGCAACCACAGTGGAGGTCATGTGGAGGTTCCTCAAAAGGCTAGGATTGGAAGTCCCATTTGACCCAGCTATCCCACTTCTGGGCATTTTCTCAGAAGAACTGAAAACATCATACCACGATGATATATGTTAATATTCATAGTATTGGAACAATTTTGCATGTTTGTGTCAGGTGACCTGAGGAACTCTTGAAGATCATTATGTACAATATTAACCTTAGTTCTGTTCCTACCACCATGTTTTGAGGCATATATCGTTATTGTTTTGGGCACTTTGTTATTTATTTGTCTTTTTTTGTTTCTGAATTTCTAGTAATAATGTTTTGTCTTGTTTTTCACGCTAATGCAGAAAGGATAGGTATACATGTAGAGGCTTATACATGCTTAGAACTTCTCCTAAATAGTTTGTGAGAATTGATTATATTATGTGTGATGAAATCAACAGCTATTTTGAAGAAAAACAGACATTATGCTATCCATTGCTGATTTTGTATCATCATGCTGTGAAATCTACTAATGCTTCTATTCTTTGTTTATAGTGGTTTTAGACTCTTTCTTATTGTTTAATTTCAACATACATGAAGGTATGGACAACTATTTTGAAGAGAACAAGAGACATTACTGTAGCCATTTCTCATTTTCATATTGTCTGATTTTGAAGGCCTGTAATGCTTTTATTATCTTGTTCTGATCAGTTTTGTACTATTTTGTTTTGTATGAATTTGTTGTGTGTGAAGATATAGACAACAATTTAGAAGAAAACAAGAGACATTATGGTAGCCACTGTAGATCTCCTGTTGTCTTGTTTTGAAATCTGTATCACTTACATTGTTTTCTTTTGATCTGCTTTGTTCTGTTTTGTTATGTTTAATTTTATCCTTGTTTTTAAAATAAAATAAAATTTTAAAATAGCCAAACAGAAAGCCTCTGACACAGGTGCAAAAGCATTAATTTATCAGTACATTGCTTGCCTATGAAGTACTATAAATTGTGCTGTGTTGTGGCAGTCAATAACATGGACCCATAAATTGAGGAAGTTGCTCATTTTACACTTCTCTTTCAATTCCAGTGAAGTCAATGGGAAAGCACTGGATTTGTGGCATATTCTATAGTCCCACAACTTCTTAGTCTCTCCTCTCAACAAAGAGAAAAACCTCAGGACAGGCAATGGAGATCAGAATGTGAAGAACTGTTAGTTTTCATTGATATGCTTTACTTTTTCTGTTAACTTATATGTGCCCAGTATGGATAGCTTGGCACAAGTGATGGAGGCAGACTGCCTTGCCTTGTATCGGCTGTGCCATTTCCAGGTGTGCACCCGTGGACTAAGTTCTGAATCTTTATGGGCTTCAGTCGTATCCTTTTTTTTTTTTTTATCTTTTTCATTTTTATTGGTACCGGGGATCGAACTCAAGACTGCCTGCTTGCAAGGCAGGTGCTTATGCCGCTGAGCTAAATCCCCAGCCCCCAGTTGTATCCTTTTAAGTGAGAATAAAAATAACATCTCTATCAATATTGTTATAAATAAGAAATAAGTTCATATTTACAAATCCCTTAGAGATTATCTGGGACATAGAAAGTGTTACATAACTACCTGTAAATAAATACATTAGTAAATCTTTCACTGATGTATGGATAATACTATCTTAAATCAACTAAAGGGCAGAGATAGTGTGCTGGTCACTTGAGACTGTTCTTTCCTGTCTCAGCCCATGAAGGACATTTTAGTTCATGTAGGCGTGGCCCTGAGTAGCCTTCCTTTGGCCCATGTCAAGATGTCCACAGTGTTGGGGAGTTAGCCCTCTAACCTAGATTCACTTGTAAGCCTGATCTGGCCATCTCTGTGGAACTGGTTCAGGGGCTGTGCTTGAGTGAAAGCTGGGCTGGCCACAGCTCTGGGAAGGCAGGGAAGCTGAAGGGGACAGGTCCCGAGGCTCTAATGCTAGATTGGCTGTGATCCTGGGGTCTTCATTCTTTGAGCAGCCTTAGGAGAACAGTAGTTCCCTGTCATTCTCAAAAGGAGTTAGTGGAGGGATGGAGTAGGTTTAAGGATGTGGAAAAGATTTTGGAAATGAGAATATTGGGGCCCACAGGCAAGATGGGAGGGCACATCTGAGTAGAAGAGCCCTGGGCCAACATTTCTATCCTAAAGAGGCTGGGCTGCTTTAACACAGAAATGAATTTCATCTTATCCACTTTTTTTTCCTTCTTTCTTATGGATTGAACACAAGAAGTGCTTCGCTCTCTATCTCCACCACTTCTTTTTGAGACAAGTCTCAACCAATTTTTGAATCTGGCCTTGAACTTGGATCCTGTATTTCAGCCTCCTGAGTACTACCATACCTAACTCTGGTTAACTCTTGGATTTATTTAATGAAAAGCAGATCCAGGGACTGTATTCTTGGATACTCCTCTGATTTAGCAGGACATCTGAATTTTTAATAAGGACATTAGTGATTTTGTGGCAGAATTTATGGAATGCACTTTTATAGATTTTGCTTTTGTATCTTTTTAAAAGATGATGTGCCTCTGTCTGTACTTTTTTAGCCTCATGTGCCTAACTCTTTACTGTCCCAAAAGTCCTACTTGAAAGGAAGAGAATGCAAAATGCTGTGGGCTGGGTATATGAGGCATATTGCAACCAAGAATGAGTTTATGTGTGGAAAGAGGTATCAAGTCCCTTTCCCCATTTGGTCTTTTATTCTTTTATCATAAAAATTATATAAGTTGCTTTTAGCAGGAAGTTATGTGTGCCTAAAATCTTCAGCTGAAAAATATAACCAAGGCAGAACTTTTACTGCATTAAAAGAGTTAAACCCAATGTGAGCCACTTTGCTAGACTTTTGAAATAAGAAACCAGAAGTGTTCTGCTATTATAACTCAGTCTTTGTTTTAATTTTTGCCCACAACTTCTATATATGCAAAGTTGGCTGCATGGGATTCTAAACCATGCCTGTGTTATAATAAAAATATTGAAAGGAAAGTTTTGTTATTTATATACATTAACTATATCAAATATTTTATATGCAGCCCAAGATAGTACCTCTTCATTCAATGTAGCCAGGTAAGCCAGGCATGTGCAGGCTGCAGAGTGAATATGCCTGATTAGTTGCCAATGAATAACACCTTGTCACCCATAGGAAACAAAGCAGCAAAAATGCAAGAAGGCTGGAAATCATTAAATGACCAACAAGATGAGCTTTGAGAGACGCTTGGATCTTTGCTGTGCTTGATTTTGGTTTATATAAAGATATCAGGATGGAAGTTCTTCCAACAAGGGGTTTAAAACATTTTAGCAAAATATACATCACATAAAATCTAACATGAAGAACATTTTTAAGTATGCAGATTCAGTGTTGTGTGACTATCATCATCACGTGTCCCAGAATGTCACATTTTCAATTTGAATTCCACATCCATTTAGCACTTAACTCTCCATGCCCATCCTCCAACCCCTGGGAATCACCCTTCTACTCTCTACAGGTTTGGTTACAATGGGTACCTCATATAAGTAGAATCAAAAGCATTTGTCTTATGGTTTGACTGAATAATTTCTTTCTTTCTTTGGTAACAGGAATTGAATTCATGACCGTGTACTTGCCTGGCAGGTACTTGTGCCACTGAGCTAAATCCCGAACCCAGTTAATCCCCGGCCTTAAACTGAATAATTTCATTTAGCATCATACTCTCAACATTCATCCATGTCATATGTCAGAATTTCCTTCCCTTTTAAAACTGAATTCTATTCCATTGTATATCTGTATATTACTTTGTTTACCCATTCATTCAAGAAAGGTTACTAGGTTGTGTCTACTTTTTGGTTATTGTGCGTAAAGTTTCTATGAATATGAATGTGCATGTCTCTAGGAGGAGGGTTTGCTAGTAATTAGCAATGACTCCTTTTTCTTCTTCCCCTAACTGTGTGTTCCAGAGCAAGAGAGTGGCTGATTTTGTCACACTCCCTAAGAGATGTATTGAGTAATCTTAGAATCACTGACCAAGTTCTTAACAATTTCTCTTGAGAGTGAATTTTCTTATAAGACTCATCAAATTAGAAGCCTTCACTTTCCCTACCCTTTTCCTTCACCAAGATAGCATTTAACATATCCTGTACAATACTTTTTAATATAGTGAGACCTAAAAATTCTATTGAACAACTTGAAACCAGAGACACTAATATTGACAGTGTGTAATTGTAGTGTTAGTTAAGCCTAGGTGAAGTGGAGGTAACATCCTGGTGAATTTTGTTTGATATTCAAGAGGAGACCCATGCTGATTGATAATGTTTTGGCAGTTTACTAAGTTGTAGATACAAAAGTTGCTAGATTGTGATGACCTGTAATATAGAGGCAGGGATTGTGCTGCCTGCCTCTATAATTTGTAGGAATCCTTCCATCACTCCCCATCACCAATTGCCAATTCACCTGTATGTGTTTTGTTGAAAGTTGTTCAGGAATTATATTGCACTCTTAAACAAACCCAAAATCAGATGCGAGTGGGATTATTGCATGCCTCTTATTTTCTGGACAGTGCCTATAGGGGGTTGTTGTCAACTGATTGCTTTGAAGAATGGGTTTTTTAAAAACTGTACAAGTCTCTGAATTAGTGGTGGGTGGTGGTCAGAGTACAGGCTTCAGAGGAAATGTCTGCTTCCTGGTTCTGCAAGTACCTAAGCCTCACTTCTACCTTTAAAGGTGGCCAGCAGCAGTCCTCCCATGAACACTTCCCAGGAGGTTGAGTTGCTTCAAAATTCAGCTTTTGAAAAGGGCTTTGAAGATAAAAGGAGAAGTCTTCTTTTTACACTGTTTTCCCCCTTAATTTAATCTTATCCTGCTTCCTCTTCCTAAAGCCAACCAGCCCCCTCACTATGTGGTTCTGGGAGGTGCAGGACCCAGAAGCTGTGAAGCTACCACCTTTGCCCACCTCTTCTTCAGTGGGTTTTACTGATCCACCATAAGGCTACACATCTTTTCTTCCCAGACAATTCCTTCTGCACTTGGCCATTTCTTTCACCTGGTCTTGAAATAAATCTTTCTGGTTTAGAGAATCTGTAATGAGGAATGCATATCTTATTTATTTAGCTCTACCAGAATACAGATAACCTAGACCACAGCAATATTGCTTTCTGAAGCACACAAACCTGAATATCTGTATGAGTTTTGTTGAAAGTCGTGCAGGAATCATATTACACTCTTAAGCCCCTTTTCAAAGAGGAGATGCAGCACATATTTTAACCTCTGTACCATCACTTGTGTTGGGCATTTGTTATTAGGCTGCTCAGTGCCTCAGAGAAGTTACCTCTGTCGCCCTTGTTTGCTGAGGCATATCTGTCATTTTTGTTTCCAATATGCTGTGCAGTAGACAAAAGGAGGTAACCAATTAGCATTATACACAAAAACTAAATGAGACTGAATTTTGGTAGAGTGATAAAGGGCAAATGCTTTAAGGTCTGAGAACTACAGATTTAAGTGATAAATCTATACTTTATTATATGACATTATGGCTTAGTTATTTAACCTACCTACGCCTCAGTTTTCTCATCCGTAAAGTGAGGACAGGAATAGTATTGTCTTCCAGGGTTGGTGCAAGAATTATTTGTGCTATAGGAAGGTGCCTGGTACATGAAATTGTCAGCATCTGGAGAGAGGAGAGTATAGCAAATACTGATCATGCCCTGCTCTGCCCCCATTCCTCTCCCTCAGCATCCACCAACTTTGTGTCTGCCTCTCAGCTGTCAGCTGCAAATACCTGTAACTCCTTGCGGAGGGCTTTCTTTACCTATTGTCATCTGCTTAGTCAGAGCTCATGCAAGGCCAGGTGTCTCCAGGGATTATCTCCTTGGTTACCCAGGATAACTTTCTATTGACTAACAGCAATCTGTGGATACAAACTCTGGCTGCAAGTGAAGCTGGGTGAGCAGTTTACTCAGAGACATTGTGTTCTGCATGTCCGTAGGGGCACTGAGTCTCATTTGTCCACAAGGGTCACCTCCTTGATGACTTTCTTCCTCTATGTGTATCATTTCCTTATCCTCTTACTGGGTTATCTAGTATCACTTCCCAAGTAAGCTACACACACTTGTACCAGGACCCTACTGCAAGAACCCAAACTAAGACACTGCTATTACTGTTAGATGCCGCCTTGTTTCCCTCTCAGTATCCCCCTCACCTTTATACACTATTTGAATTATAAGTGTATGGTTTGGTTGTAGGTTGAATTTCCCCCAACGACCCATTATGATTGAAGGCTTGGTCCCCACAGTGGTGCTGGAAGGTGATGGAACCTTTGATATGTGGGCCTAGTGGAGGTCCAGAAGTCATTTGGGTTCGTACCCTCTGGGACCTAGTATTTTCCATCTCTTTGTCTCTCTGTCTCGCTCTGCCTCTGTCTGTCTGTCTCTGTATCTTTCTCCCTCTGCCCCATACAGTCCCAGATGTTGTGACTGCTTGCTACTACATGTGCTTCTGCCATGATTTGCTCACCTCTCCATTCTTACTAGAGACCAAACCAATAAAGACACCTGAAAATGGAATTTGAATCTTCAAACCTATGGTTAAAAAATCTTTTATAAAATTACTTGCCTCAGATATTTTATTTAAGTAATACAAAGCTGACAAAGTATGGAAGAGGAAAAATATCTATTTTCACACGGATATGTAGTCCCAAATAGTAACAATGAATTTTTAACATCTTGCTTTGCAATTATAATATATACTATTTAAATTATTCCAGAAACATGATAGACATAGTAATTATTTTCAGAGTTGAGTCATTAATAAAGCTATTAACCAGGTCCATCCCATAAATTTTATGCAAGCAGGAAGAAGCAGAACCTTCTGAGAAACCTGTCTCTTACATACAGTATTATTCTGATAAAACAGCTATATATTTTACATGGCACAAATGTTCATGTGTTCACCTGTCATTGCATGACTGACAGCCTCAAATTGACAAGGGCATGCACTGAGAAGACAGCATTGTCCTCAGGTGTGCATTTGATGCAAAGAAATATGCAGAGGCTAGAATCTTAAAAATGGTCAGCACTGAGTGTATTACTCCTGATCACTGTCACTTTTATGCTAAGGTCCAATCTATTCAGAGATGAAAGATCTTTTCTAGTGTTCACATAAAAATGAGCCCATGTAGTCACACCAATTCATGCACTGGGGATCTCTGATGTGCTAAGTTTTCATATACTACCTAGCACAGTACATGGCCTTTTTAAGTATGGATTTTGAAGTGTTTAAAGTATATTTTGCAGCATTTGCTTAACTTGAGAACCTTCAACCCAGTTTGAAACCATGACATTCCAGTAGGCAGCTTGCAGAAAGCCTGCTTCTTCCTTTAGCCTACCTGCTGCAGGGGATGCAGATGGACACAGAGGCAAAGTCAAACTGAAGAATATCATGAGGGTGGCTTATTGGAATGAGTTTGTAGTCTATTTTGCTTCCAGCAATAAAATGATTGTCTAACTAATATCTGTTGCTCTGTTTCCTGAACACTGGCCAGGTGCCATGTATCCAGCCCTTGCACACTTCATTTCACTGGGTACCCTAAACACTCTGCAAGGCAGTTATAATTACTATCACCATTTGATAGCAACTGAAGCTCAAAGAGCTCAGGTTGCTTGCCGAGGGTCACATAATAGAACAATGTGCAGAGATGGAGTTTGAACCCAGGTTTGTCAACTTTAAAGGCCACATCCACACCACATCCCTGATGAGACTAATAATGAGCAAAACATGAGTTATTTTCCCTTCCTCGCTCCACTAATTCATCAGCTGTTCCTAATGACACAGCCAAGGAAAGGCTGAGGATGTAACATTTTTCCACTGTGGTAGTAGGATATTTTTTTTTTTGTCTGTGTGATGTTCATAGAATTCAGTGAAAATGGTGAGGAGAAGTGGACCAGCAAGCTTCTTATTTTTATTTTAAGGCATTCAATGTATCAAATATTCATTATCAATTTCACATAGAGGTCCAGCTTCTCCCAAATTTCCCTTTGCCAGTAATTCTTTGTAACTGTATTTGCAGTACAAACCACAAAAACAAGCTGGTTGGGAGGGAGTAGTGTTTCCTGAGAGATCTGGAAGCTAGTTAGTATAGTAAGTCTTTTTTCTATACTTGCTTAAATGAATATCTCTTTCTCTCCTAGATGGCTTCCTAAAACAAAGAAGACACCTCAATTTCTATATTTGGAACCAAGACTAAAAACTATGATGTGCTATCTAGAGAAACAAACTCAAAGAGGTTAAATCAGCTGCCTGAGATCTCCATGGTGGGAGGATGGGAATTGATCCCAATCCATCAGAATCTTGGGTACAGGACCCTGGGTGATGCATAGGGCTGCCATGAAAAGGATAGGGGAACAAGTTAAGAGCTAAGTGGGTGGTTTATGGGCCAAGAGATCTGTATCAGTCAGGGTTTACTAGACAAACAGATATAACACAAGATACACAAATGTATAGGAAACTCCAAGTTTGGCTTATAATGGTCAGTCACAGAGTTGGATGAGGAAGTATGCATAGGGTGTCTGTATGCATAGTGGAGGCTGAAGAGTTCTGTCTGAGGTATGGAGCTCACTGCAGAGTTCATGCCAGTTGATATCAGGAGGCCAGTGGGTCTGTGAGGCTGAAGAATCTACTGTCATTTTACAAGACTCATCTGTCTTCTGCACAGCCAAATGAGAGAATTAAGAGATGTGGTGGGAACCACCACCCCTGCATCCTTCAAGTCCTTGATGGTGGTACTAATGTCTGGAATACCTCCAGGAATGTGATAATGCTCTTGGTTTACTATTTTACTAGGCAAGGGAAACTCTAATGGCTTCCATTTGGCCTTCTCAACAATAATAGCCCTTACACAATTGTTTAGGGATCCAATGTAATAATTCTTCCAAGCATGAAGTATATAATGTAATAATTCTTCCAAGCATGAATTATACATTATGGAACAGAGTAAATGACTACAAGATGGATTTGAGGACTTATTGGACCCAATATGAGTTAGACCTTTGCTAAAACAGCATTGATTTCCTGACCTCCATAGGCCTCTACTCTCACTGGAGGGCCACAATGATATTTTAGATACCCAGGAATCTGTTAGTTCAAAACCAGTCTCCAGTAGTCCCCAAAAATGTCTAGTCATTGGCCTTTCCCCAGTGTTTAGTCACTTGGGAAAAAGATCTCAGGTCCCTCTGGGGAAAGATGGAAGAAAGACTGATGATATATACATTTGGTGCATCAGGATCCTTCCTAAGGGGACCTGGTCTCCCCTTCATTTGTGGAGTTCTGGATCTGTAAAGTAGCTCAAATGTGGGAACTAGTTAGGGATCATGATTCTCTGTTACTATTTGAAGTAGGGTTCTATTCATTCGTCCTAAATTTTTCAGTTTTAGAAATGTAATAATTTTGTAGTGTAGGCCTCTTATCTATTTCACTTTTGGGAACACTGTGGCTAATCAACCAGTGCCATAGTTCTGTACATGTCAGATTATTCTGGTCATTGTTCTGCTTCTGATTTCCTTTGTGGTAAACATAGGGACAGTGTGTTTGATGACTGAAGGCTGCCACTTGACCTCTGTCTTTCCAGGATGCAACCAAGCCCATTGTCCTTAAATTTCCTAATTGAGTAATCACACTCCCCACGACAGAGAAGAGCAATAACAGGGCTCTTCAGAGATACTGGTTCCCCTCACAAATCTGTTTCTCAAGGTGTTTTTGAAGGGCACATTTTATTCATCACACCAATATAGAGAACTAGGTTTAACATGACAGATTCATTCCAATATTCTCATTTCACTAAGCCTCTGAATCCCCTCATCACTAGCAAATCATGGAACATCAGGGACCTCTAAATCATTCACAATGGGACATCTTTTGTTCCATATGTCTGACAACTAGACAAATAAACTATTAATATCTTTCTTTACCCCACTCCTGGTACCTGTTTTGGTACCAAAATTCTGTTTTGGTTACTTTTCTTTCATGACTGAGACAAAATAGCTGATATCCAAAATTAAGGGATGAAAGGTTTATTTAGCTGGACGTTTGTAGAGTTTTCAGCCCATAATCAGCTGGCTTTAAGGCAAGGTGGCAGAAAATAGTAAAAACAAGAAGAGCAAAAAGTAGGGAATAAGTCTTTTTTCCTCTATTATATTGTAGGCAGGCTACCCACCTTGGGGCAGTATAGCACTCACATTGTCAATCTTAGTACTAGACAATGAATCAGTCACACTCTCCAGATTCAGCTGCCTCCAAAAGTCCTCCCCGTCCATAACTTCATGAAACTTTGTTGGGAGGGAGACATCTAGACACCCTCCATAACAAAATCTCATGGGTGGAGCAGGAATTTTCAGGCAACGCCAGTTCCAACCAGCTCATGGATGACAGAGATTTGGTGTTAAAGTATGTTTTCAAGTGGTAGCTTGGGATGCATTACTAGGGCCTAACCCAGGAGCATAACTAGTTCTGTCAATAAACATATTACATGTAGTGGATTGGTAACTGGTGATCAACTTAAACACCTGAACTGAATCAGCATTGTGCTGAAAGTAGATGGCCCACTTGAGGAAAGTTGCCAGCAGATAAAGGAGACACGGAGAGCATTGTGAATTCTCCTAAGTGTTGTTTTTTGGAGTCACTGGTTCTCTTGAGGAGCTTGTCATACTGGTTCCCCTGATATGAACTCAGCTGTTCTCATCAGAGGAACTTGGGGCCTTGTTTCTGAGACTGGTTGTGGTTCACTTTGGACAAGCTCTGCTTCTTATTTTGAGTATCATTTCCTGACTCTGGAGGGGAAGACATGTGTTGTTCAGTCTCCAGGAGAAGCTTATCATACTGGTTTTCCTCATATGAATTCCATTGTTCTCGTTGTCAGAGGAGCTTGGATCCTTGCTATTGTTGAGGATAGTCTCTGTTTTCTTTGGGGGAGTTCTGTTCCTTACCTTGAGTGTTGCTTCCTGAATTCAGTGCAAATTGCTCAGGCTGGTGGTACAGATCCTTTGCCACTCTGGTGTAGACCTTCTAGCTTCCACCACTAAACTTTGAGCATTCCCAGTGCAGATTCTTGATACAGACTTACATGAGATATTGTGGTGGTTCAGTCTTCAGCTGAAATCATGGAGGACATTGTCATGGGTTTTAAGTCTTCAGCTGGATTCATTCAGGACATTGCCATGGAATTCAGTCCCCCAGGTGGATTCTTTGGTTCTTTAGTGCATGGACAGATCTCTTGCACTCCTCTACATTTAATTTTTGGGTGAATATTATAAAATAATCCTATAAATTATGTGTCCTGTATTAAATCTATTCCCTTGCACATGCTGACTCCAACAAAATTCTATGTTAATTTAAAATAAATTTTGGGAATATTTGAATGTGGATTTGATGTTGAATAATGCTATGGAATTATTGTTGATTTTCTTAGGGCCATAATGATATTGTGGTTACGTAGGATAGTATCATAAGGAGATCCATTCTGAAGTGAAAATTTCAGGAATAAAGAATTATAGTTATCAACATAACTTCAAAGGAAATAAATGTATATAGATATAGACATAGATATACATGTATGCACACAAATAATGACATTTCACTCTATACCTACTTAATGTCTAAAGCGGGGATAAGGGCCAGGGATATAGCTCAGTGGCAGAAGTATCTACCTGGCAAGTGCAAGGTCCTGAATTCAATTCTTGGTGCCAAAAAAAGAATAATAAAACAAATATAAATATTTGATGGATCTAGATGAGGCTATATGAATGTTCATTGTAGTGTTCTGTAAAGTTAAAATGCTTTAAAATAAAAAGTCAGCAAAAGTTAGATTTAGATGGTTTGAGCTCTCACATGTGCTAGTGCAGACCCAGCCCCTGTGGGATATGCTCCTCACCCGTGTTTCTTTTAGTGAATAACAGTCAGTACACTCACCTGCCCCAACCCTAGAGACACTTGCTTTGGAGTTGGCTGTTAATGATTTCAAAGAAATACACTTTTCCCACCTAGTGAGCTAATTGGGACCCTGACCTATTTAGCAATCTTCTACTTTAATTCAGCAGGCCACAGCCAAAGAAAATCTTGGTATACACTGAGTTAACCATGTCTCTGTTTGCTTCTCCCTTCAAAGATTAAAGATGTGGTTAGTATTCAGAGTTAATGGTACTATCGAAGAGGAGAGGACTGTTATCTTACCACTCTGACAGGGGTTTGGAAAAGGGGAGATATGGTACCCATTCTCATTAGCACCTTTTACATGGAAAAGGGGAAAATATCTTGTGAATATCACTTATTACCCAAGGGTCAGAACATCTTGTGTCCTGGAAAGTTATAAAACAGACCTGTGAATTAGATAAGGAGATAAGCTCCAAGTAATATGGGAAGCAAACAGCTTTGTGCCCATGACACCACTCTCCTCTACTGAAAACTCCTGATCACATGTGCAGATCACTAGAAGGTGAGAAGGGTAAATCATGTTGGCATGGATGGATAGAATGGCCCCTTTTACTCTCCTCTCAGCATCTGTGACATTAAGTGACACTTAGTCATTAGCTTATTGCTTTCTAGATGTTGATTTTCTTTTCCTGACAAACCCTTGTAGCTTCTATGCTTTCTGTCTCCCCCATGTACCTTGCAGCATGGTACTGTGCCTGGCACTTGGTAGATATTTAGCAAGTATTCTGTGATTGACATAATGAATTTTAAAGATTCAAGCATATCATAGTAACAGAAAAAAAATCAAGATGAAACTGTCTTAAAACCAGGAGTGTAGTGTCACTTATAACTTAGGTTCAGATACTAGTGACCTTAGGCATAGATTGCCTTGGGGTCTTAAAAAGTGTCAGTAAGGCCTAATCTTACCAAATCTTTTCTCTTTCCTATGAGTTTTTAGGATTTATCTGGTGATCAGATGCCTGCTCCAGTCCTACATCTTTTAAATTTAAATTTAAATGAAATGAAAGAGGGTCTTTCTTGGCAGAAGTTGCATTGGCTCTCCCAGGTCATGTGTCTATTCTTGGACTGGTCACTGTGACTGGAATGGTGTAGACTCCATTGGCCAGGTCAGAGTCAAGTGCAGTATATATCCCTGTGACCAGGAGGAGATCAGCTTCCCTAAAAAGACAACCTTTGAGAACAGGGAAGGGGTAGTTTTCTTAATCACCTCCTATCCCGCCTCCTATCCATCCCACAGGGAGACTGCAGTTCTAGCGTTGCTGAGTTGACAGATCTGTGAATTTTGACTATGGGCAGATGAGATCAGCAGTATTTATTAGCCACATACACTCATGCTGGGGCTGAGACACTACATGGTTTTCAGGGTTCCATGGAAGCTGCACTTAGAAACAGAATAAATAGGCAGAGGCCATGGATGTCTGATTTGTAGTATCAAGATATCTGATGCTTGATTTTTGGTGGAAGGAGGTTAGCCTGTTTGAATAATTCTGCAGGGTGGCAAGGAACTGCAACCGACCAGTGCAGAGAAATTGGAACTGTGCCTGGTTTTCTTTATAAGAGGGGTCCTCTCTCAAAAGACCTTAGCCACAAGAGCAGAAAGAAGAGAAAGATCTACCACTAGGCCCTTAGAATCTCTTTGTTTTACCTGCTCTCAAGGTAACATCTAATGTTACATCTAATGTTGTGCTTTAATTTCAGGTCTCACATGATCCTAAGAGAAAACTAAGAGACTATTAATGTAAGAAGGGAAAGTAGATACTGGTCAGAAAATTAATATATTCAGTCTCCCTGAGTCAAGAGACTTCATGAAAGTGGTAAGTGGTTGTTGGTCATCAAATGCTAATTCTTCTGTTTATCTAGACTGATCATCTTGATGCTGACCTGTTTTGATAATTTCCTAATGCTCATAATGAAGGAGAGAACCAAGTAAATATCAGGGCACAAAATGAAATCCTGTGGATGCATGAGCTAGAGAGGGGAGCCACTTCTTTGGGGGAAGAGAACTTAAAGTATAGGCAGCATTTGGCAGTGTCAGCCTCAGGAATACCCTGAACAGGCCTGCTGCCTTGCTGTAGGTCACTCACTCATTTTTCGTAAGGTGCAATAGTCTTCACTATGATAAGGCTTTTAGTGAACGAGGGTGAATGGTCCACTAGGCCTGACTCCACATTTAATCATGGCAGCGTACATTAAATGACACTTTTAAAATGGTTCCAATTGAATAACCTTGCATACATCAATTGGAACCATTAAAACAGTGTCATTAATGCATCTTGGACATAATGCTAGAATTGTTGCTGATGAAAGCTTACTGAAATCATAGGTTATTTGATCTGATAATTGTTAAGGCAGAGATTCTTACTTTTTCCTACGAAATTTTATGAGAATTGGGCTAAACTCTATAAACATCAATGAAATAAACACACATCCCTAAACTTATAAACAGTTTCTGGAATTTTCACGTAGTCCCTAAAACCTCAGCATTAAACTTACACTATGATTCCAGAACTCCACAGCTTTTTTTAAAAAAATAAAACAACACAAAAAGGAACAAAGCAAATCATACCATAAGAATGCAAGCAATACAGGACTTTACACCAAGTCAACAGGAAATCAACAGTAGCTACTGTAATGTCTCTTGTTTTCTTTGAAATAGAATCCATACCCTCACACACAATACAATCAACAAAACAAAATAATATAAAACCAATCAAAAGAATGAAAGTATTATGGAACTTCAGAACAAGACAATAGAAAATTAACAATGACTACCATAATATCTCTTGTTCTCTTTAAACTAGCTGTCCACATACAATGAAAAAGTCATATTTGGAGAAGTAGGCTACTACAATTTAATAAAGCAAACTTTTATACCTGGAGGGAGCCAGTGCTGTTTCTTATCTGTGATGACTGCATATCTACAGCACAATAGCTTTAGAAATTCAGCAAGCCTGTGCTATTTATTGGTCATTAGTAGAGTTGTTTTGGGCTCCTGGTTCAACGTGTACATAAAGCTTCATTGGCTTCTCTGAATACATTGTGTTGTATTGTATACAAGCAATTGACTCTGCTTAATATCTTTGAGGAATTTAAGCATGCCAAAGACATTTTTAGAAGTTGTGCTCCAAGACATAGAAAACAAGAAATGATATTGGATGACATCATTAAAAATATGAGAACTTCATCACATTTTTAAGCCCTGGATAACTCTGAACATGAGCAACATACCATTTTGGACATTATTGTCCAGGAAAATTTGAGTTGAACTATCTGTTGCTACTAGAGAAATGGTAGTTGATTCACCTGCTGACTTGGAAGACATAGTGTCATAGATAAAACATACTCTGTACACTCATGTGTACAAGGTTCTATGAGCACAGGTATGCCTGGCCAAATTGTGGAACAAGCCATCTTCTTCACCCTTAGTAGCCTGTCCTGTGCATTCTCTTTCCAGGCACTGATTCGCTGTTCCATTTCTACTCTCTCAATTCAATCAATCTTTACCTGATCAGTGAGGGCCAGGTGCTTTGGCAAAACAATAAATCACTGAGCATAGTATGGGAGGAAGTTTTGGCCTATCAGCTCTGTGTTTCCCATATAGGTGATCTGGGTAAGCTATAGAATATTGGTTGGGATTTCTCTTCCAAAAATAAAGGTGGAATCAAACATATCAATAACAATAGCAACAACAAATTCTCTTTCAAATGAGTTCCTAGTGAGAATCAAAGTAACACATAAAAGAATGTGCCATGAACAGCACATTTACATGTGAAAAATGAGATGCTGTTAATAAACAAATGAAGGTATGACTTTTCTTGGAAAAGGGAATCTTTGGAACAGGGAACCATTTCATTTTCACATGAGTGAACCTATGATGGTGAAACACTGACTTTGAATGAGGGCGGATATTTTGAGTTATGAATTTCTTCCTAACTCTTTAGTTATCTGGAGCAGGCACTTACCCCAAGGATTTTTCCCCCCAGAATAGGAGCTAAGACCTGAAGTTCCTCGATCATAAAAGAGGGCACTCTCTTTTCATGGTAGATATTTTCAGCATTTAAAAAGCAAGAAGTGGTGTGGAGGATAAAGGATAGATCAAATGGATGGCCCACCTTTTCCAGCCAGCAGCAGAACATGCTTTACTTCTGAAAGAAAGTAACCAATACATGGAATATATAAGAAAAAAGAGTGATAGTTCATGAAGTCTAAGAACTTGAAAACAAATGAAAACCTACCTCAAAAGAATGGCAGTTCCAAACGTACTGAGTTCATCAGTTGGATCAGATCAGTGGCCAGATTCATAATGGTTGGAATGCTGGGACTCTAGTTGAAAGGAGTTGATAAATGGTATCAGAATTATGTCTAATTCAGAGATGTTAAATACACAGAGATGCTCAGAGATTCTGAATATCTTCAGTGTGTAGGTTCTGTGCAGTGGAAAGAGAAACACAGATTCTATCTTTTGACACCTCTAGCTAGTTTCAGCGTGGACTAGAATACAACATTTTGATCACCTTTTTAGAGTAGCCTACCATTCAGAGAGTGTAGATTTCAGGGAAAATAACTTATACTGCTATCAGATTGGCTCCTTGTAAGGAGCATTTCAACAGTTTCTATTTCCTGGAAGCAATGTTTAATCTTGGCCTTTGGAGAAAACTGGTACACTTTTTGTGGAGTACATCGAACCTCTGGCAGGCAAATACATAGACAAATTAAGGAACTGGCTGGGTGGAAGCATATATAAAATTTGCTTTAGTGACCTATTTTTTTCATCTTTCTCTTTTAAAAAAATCAAGTCATAATGTACACACAATAAAATCATAGATTCTAAGTGCAGAGTTGGATAAATGTCGGTAAATGCAAGCATGCATATAATAAACATCTAAATTAAGTATTTCTAGTACTTCATATTTCCTTCGTTCTCCTTTGTTGTCTCTACTCAGAAGTAACCATCATTTTGTTTGCTTTCACGTTCACAGAATGCCATCTAAATGGAGCATATGGTATATTCTTGTTTATGTGTGATTACTTTGTTTAAAATAATGCTTTTGAGATTCATTTTTTTGCAGGTATCCATAAATCCTTTAATTATTGTCCAGTATTCCATTGTCTGAATGTGCCACTGTTTATTCATTGTTAAAGATCATTTGATTTGTTTCTAGTATTTTGTTATTGTGAATAAAGATATTAAGGGTATTTTGTACAAGTCCCTTGGTATTGGCTATCACAGAGCAGAACTGAAAATAGTTGGGAAAGAAAACTGAAAGAATCAAGTGGACCCGGACAAATTGTTAGTTTTCACCAAGATGTCAAGGCAATTCAATGTGAAAAGATAGTCCTTTAAGTCAGTGATACTGGAATAACTGAATATTTGTATGAAAAAAAAAAAAACCTTAGTCATTACTTCATGCCACAGGCAAAATTCAATTGAGGTAAAATATAGGCTTAAATATGAAATGCTTCTAGAAGAAACTAAAAAAGAAAATCATTACAAATGTAGGGTAGATAATGATTTCTTTGGATACAAAAAGAACAAATATAAAGCAGGAAAATTTTAGATTAGACTTCATTAAAATTAAAAATGTGCTCTTTTCATTTTCTATGGAATGTGATTACTTGTCTAGTGGGAGAAACCCGAATTGGATCTTCTAGTAATCGTAAAAGTGCTCTATCACAAGGAATAAACAATACCTCACCTAGATGTGGTTGTAAAGTGTGAGGCTAGTCTTTGGAAATTGCTTCAGAATTAGATACTCATTGGGTGCCTCCCATAGAAAATGAAATTCCATAGAAAATGAAAAGTGATGTTAAGAAAACGAAGTTATGTATCAGATGGGCAGAAGATATAAATAATTTGTGTAACTAGTGAGGGATTAGTATTCAAGATATAAGTTCCTTCAATAACAAAAAGCAACAATCCTATTTTAAAAGCAGGGAAAAGACATAAATAGGTACTTCACAAAACAAAGATGAAAAATGCACATGAAAAAACACTCAATATTATTAACTTCCAGGAAAGCACAAATCATAACCACAGTGAGATATCACTCAAGAAGCAGTTGGTGCCATGAAACAGGTCATGGTGTGACTGGGGGACCCAGCTGCTGGACCTGCTCAGACTCCCTGTGCAATAATATAAAACCTAGTTCATTATTTTTTTCTTGTACTACACAACAGGATTCTAATTTGTGTCCTAACACCTATGGCAATGAAAAGCTTGTTTGTGGCTCCCACAGAAACATTTCTCTTTGGATCATTCAAGGGAAGTAATACCTTGACTTTTCACATGACAAATTTGAAAATAATAGACAAAATCATAGGAGGAAAGAAGGTCTTTAATTTAAACTTTCCTTGAATACTCTCTTAATTCCTGGATTTTCTGATTTGGTACCATAACATCTAGTGTAAATATATGAAAGGGTTAAATCAATTTCGCTTGCCTTACCTCATTACTGAAAGCAGTAAAATTGCTCCCTATCATGTGCAATTTGGTCTCATATACTTCAATGTCAAGTCTAATGCCATATTCTCAGAGTTCTTCTAAACATTACTTCTGGGAAGTAGGTGAAAGAACTGAGAATACAGCAATATCTGGGTTCACAAACACTACTTACTGCAAACAATTAGGTTCCCAAACAAAAGCTTTCATTCACAAACTCCACATTGGGTGACAAACATGACCTGACCCTGGTCATTGTCTCCACTTAAGCACAAATGCAGCCATCTTCCCCAAATCCTGAAACAAATACATCCACTGAGATAGCACTGTATTAATTTGGAGAAGAGAAGTTTTTTCTATTTCCCTCTTTCTATCCCTTATCCTGCACCCATCTGTATTTATCTATATCAGTTTTGGTAGCCATGGAGCAATCAGAGTGCTATACTGTAGAAAAATAGATACTTTATTTATTCTGTATAGTCCCTAAAGCATAATTTAAACCCATGGAGGTAAGCTAGACGCAGATCTGCTCCTATTTAAACAATGTAACCTCTCTACAGATGATATGAGAGCGCCTTTGCAACCCTGATAGTGTCAAGTGGGCAGCTATAATATTGAAACCATTGTGGAAGATATTCATGGACCAGGTGGAACTAAATGACCTAACTCACATTCCTCCTGGGTAGTTGATATCAGGCATCTATTACAGAAAGGTGGGATGTAAAGGTTCCCATATTTAAGGGTCACTGTGCTGGCTCTTACTTATGGCACAGGCAAGAAAATGCTGGGGGAGAGTCTTAGAGCTGCTAGATAGGTGCCACTTAGATATGAAGTGTAACTTTAGGAAATAAGATTATAAGAAATTGTAAATTTGAAGTTATCCAAAGGTGACTTTGGTTTTGGAAATAGCTGAAAGGGGTCTTTCTAGAATCATCATGCCGAACAATTCTGCTAGTGGAGTTGAAAAAGAAACACCTTGCCCCAAAAGAATGAAGTTGATTTTCTTGGCAAGTCCATAAGCTCGAAATGAAATACGAGAGAGTTCCTTAAAATGGCACTTTGAAAATGCCGCGGGTGGGAGAAGAGGCACTCAATGAGTATCTAATTCTGAAGCAATTTCCAAAGACTAGTCTCACACTTTACAACCACATCTAGGTGAGGTATTGTTTATTCCTTGTGATAGAGCACTTTTACGATTACTAGAAGATCCAATTCTGGTTTCTCCCACTAGACAAGTAATCACATTCCATAGGAGCCTTAAAAAGACGCAGTAGAACTATCTGGTCTAGTCTCTGAAGGCTCTAGCTGCACTGTTTTTTCTCTGCCATTGCCTCTTCACTCCCTTATGGACTCATTTATTTTCTGGCATGGCAGCATGGCCTTTGTGGAGGTCACTAGCTGCTTAGCACATGTTTACAGCTGGACAGCTGCTGGATCCAGGCATGTCCAGACACTGATGGGTGGCTGCCTGCATTGTAGAATCTGAAACACTGAGTAACATCTGCAACCCTTTTTAGTGGGGATGGAGTCTGTCTGCCTTTCAACAGGGATCTGCTTAAATAATTAATTCTATCACAGGAAGTACACTGAGAAATTCTGGTTCAGATTTATATAATGAATGAGACTAGAGCCTTCTCTGGACAGCAGACTTTGGTAAGTGAAAGAAGAGATCATTAGGGCAGATGACAGCATGCCAAAGAAGCTGGGCAAGAGACTAGGAAGCTGAAGACAACTGCTAGGATGACATCACAGTGTCATTTCAAATCAGTCTTACAAACCTTGATGGATGAAGGAAGAAATTGGACAGCCATTATCACAGAACACCTAGAATAACTCTCTTTTATTAGTTAAAAATCTCCAGGTTGGACAGAATGCAGGAAGCATGTAGCTGTCTTCAGTTCACACGGCTGCGGAACTGATGGTTATTTATCTCCTCATCAAATATTTCCATACTCCAAAGTATCAGCCTTCTGTTTGTGTTTCCTCCATTCTTGGCTGGGGACTTAGGTGAGGATAAACCAAGCAACCCAGGTTTGGACGATCAACCTATCATAATTTTCTACTCACAGCAATTGGTTTGGGATTAGCAGCAACAATGACATTCAGTGATAATTTTTCTGGGACCAAGACATAAGTCTTTCTTGTAAGGTTGAACCTGAGAGAATATAAGGTGAGATAGCTTCCAGCCATCTGGAAACCACCAGGAGCTTGAGATTGAAGCCAATACAAGGCAGACAGAGCAGAGAGGTAGAAAGAACTGTCTCGACGACATTGCTAGTATTTTGAATTCAGCAAAGCCTGAAGCCTGGTCTTCTCCTTAAGTGAGTTTAGTGTGATGCATCTGTTTGCCACCACAGAAGCTATGAGTGTATCATGACTGTATCAGTTCCATGCAGCTGATGAACAAGGAAAGGAACAGTGGGCAAGACTGTTGTCAGAAGTTACTGGGTGGTGAGCTGTAGTATGCCATGAGCAAGAGACTTCAAAAGTATAAAGAGGATACAAGCTCCCTTGAGGGTGAATGCCTTTTTTGATGTGTGGTAGGATTTTCAACCTACACAGAATGGTCTCTTGGAAAGGGCAGTACAGAATACACTCAAACATCAAATGGGAGGAGTTGAATTGGGTACTGTTTAAATCTCCGTGTTTCAAAGTAACTTCTTGGTGACTGTAGCAATAGAGGTTACATGCCTTCTAATTTCTTCTCTAGGTCTCTCAAACATAAAGAAGAAATGGTAAACATAATGTGGCGTAAGGATTGTAATTCTGTGGTCCTGATAATAACCCTGGTGGTCAGAATTTTCTCTATCACTGATCTAATGTTGATCAACCCCACTGTATGATTCCTGAGCTCCCATTTTCTTCAGGGAAAGATGAGTTATGAATCCTAGTACTTACCCTACAGTTTTGCACAGGCTGCACTCAGATGGGGCTTTACAAGTAAGTGATGTCTCAGCATGAGCAGCTCTAGTCAGGATCCCCTTCTGGAGCACAGCTACTTGGGCAATCTTAGATGTGGTCATTAGAGTTTCCTGGGTGGATGACAGACTCTCCTATACCACTTTACCAGCCTATGGGAATCCAGCTGTGCTGAGGGAAACTGCTGGGCTCAAGACACAGAGGAGACAGAATCACACAGTCTTTAAGTCTTTTCTATTTTGTGTGCACCTGACATTGCATGTGGCTGAAAAGATACAAAGGTATGCATTCATTTGTTAATTCAGCAAGTTCTCATCAAGAATCCATGGTGTCCATTTACCTATAAAAGCCTCAAGATCACCCCTTTTTATAGCTGAGTAATATTCTACTGTATAAAAATACCACATCTTTTTCATCTATTCTGCAGTTGATGGACATTTTGGTTGTTTCCAGGATACAGCTATTCCAAGTTGTGCTGCCACAAACATGTGTGTACATATATCACTGTGAGTAGAAAAGGATGAGCTTGAGGCGTTTATAAGGAAATGGAGGCAATTTGAGACTATCCTCATAAGTGAAATAAATCAGACTCATATTTGCAAATATTGTATTGTCTCTCTACTATAAAAACAATAAAAACTGAAAGAATAATAAGATCCAAATTGTATAATAGATATTGCAACAATGAAAAGGAAAGAAGTGTTCAAAGAATATAACTGTATGTATGTTTAAGTGTGTAAGGTAGATAATCATAGTACTAAGTTTTTGTTAGTTTATCAAACAGAATAGTTTGTACTATTATTGTTTGTACACTTTTTATGCTTTGGTTTTGTAACTTGAACAACTACTTCTAAGATAACAGTATGTAATTTATCAACTAGTGATTTCTTACTTTTATTTTTTTTAATTTTGTATTATTCCTACCCTTTTTCCCGATTTGCTCTTTTTTAAATAAAGAAAAAAATATATATATGTAAAAGAATCCATGGCTTAGGTTGTTCAGTGCTGAGCAAAGCAGAAACAGTCCCTGCTGTGGGCTTCCCATGATCCCCTTCCATCCAGCCTGGCCTCCTCCTTTGCTGCTTGCTCTTGAGATGCCTGGGTCTGTCCTGTTTCCTTTGGAGTCAGGACTATTTGCCCTTTGCTGATGCCAAAGCCCTTGTCTTCAGATCTTCTTTTTACTTGCCTCTCCTTTTACTTTAGAAGACACAGCTCCTAGAACCTAGGAATCTATTTCTTAATTGTGCCCGATCACAGAATCCTGGCTGGGTTCTCTAAAATGCAGCTGCGGCCTGGGCTTCGCAGGAACAATTTAATGATTAGGATCATGGCGAGTTTTACATTTTAAATATCCGTTTGGGTTAAATCAGGAAAGCCCAGTTCAAATTCTAAGTATGCATAATCCTGAGGGGGGTGACTGAAAAGGTTAACTTGAGGTTACTACTCCCAGCGGTGGTTGAAACGTTGACTCTAAAGCCTGAGGATGAGGGTCCTGGCTCTACCTGCTACCCAGCTGCCTTGAGTGCTGTGGCACAGACACACTCTGCCTGCCTTCCATGCAGAAAGGATTGTGCCAGGCTCGTTTTTTCCCCATATTTCACAGCCCAGCAACTCAAAGCTGCAGGGGCGGGGAGGGGGAGATGGGATTCCCATCCCCAGGGACCCCCTTGCCCTCCTATCCGGGTAGGATCCGGGTTCACTTTTTTAACCTTCAGTCTGGACCAGGGCTCTAGCACCTGACTGAAACCTCCTTGGAGCAAACAGAAGCCAGCTAGTGATCTCGGGAAACTTCCTCTGTGTGCTGTGTGTGTGTGTGTGTGTGTGTGTGTGTGTGTGTGTGTGTGTAGGGTTGGGAAGGTGTAAAGAGGCAGAAAGCTGGAAGGAAGGAGCGCTTCTGCCAGAGACGGAGAATTCTAATGCTACCCTGAGTCAAGACGATCCCCAAAGCGCTCGTGTACTACATGCCCACGTGCGTGCGTGCACCAGCGGAGCAAAGACCTGAGAGTCGGTGTCTGAGGCAGCACCAGGAGACGCAGAGGGACCGCAGGCAGGGCCCCGGCGAGCGCGCTGCCCTGGCGCTCAGCCCAGTGGCCGCCCACTGGCGGGGGAGCCGGGAAGGGGAGGCGGTGGCCGCGGCGGCGGCGGCAGGGTTTCCCCGGGCTTCCCCTCCCCGGGTCTCAGGCGCCCGCTGCAGGCCCAGCGCGCTGAGGTGGCGCCCGGGCGCTAGGGGTCGGGGAGTTCCAGAGGCGCCCCGGCTTCCCCGGCGGACGCTGCGTTCGAAGCGCCGGGAGCGGCCAGCGCAGCACCCCGGAGCCCCGCGGCCCCGGCGCGAGGTCTGGGCCGAGCCCTCCCCGCCCGCCCCCGCCCGCCCCCGCCCGCCCCCGCCCGCCCCCGCCGGCGCCCGCCTCTCGCCCCCGCCCGCGGCCTGGAGCGCGCCTCCCTCGCCGCTCAGGGTCTGGCGGCGGCGCCGGCTGAGCCGCGGGAGCCGCGGAGAGCGCCAGCAGCCGCTGCGGGAGCTGCTCCGGCCGCACCATGCGAGAGCTGGCCATCGAGATCGGGGTGCGCGCCCTGCTCTTCGGGGTCTTCGTGTAAGTAGTGGCGCGCGGCGGGCGGGGCGCACCGATGCGAGGGCCCACTGACCGAGCCTTTCTGCGCCCCAACTTTGTTTGCGCCGCTGCATCCCTCCCTCCTGAGCCTGGGCGGGAGGTCGCCTCCGCGCCTGGTGGCTGGAATGTGTCCTAGGGGACTCAGAAAAGCCCCTGCCTGGGACTCTAGACACAGAGTGACCCTCGGGGACCAAGGCCAAGGCTGGACCTTCTCGGCCTTGGCCGCACTGTGCGGCGGGTGTGCTGTTCTGATCTCCCCGCAGACGCCTTTCTCTGGCCCCTCACCACCTGTCCTGTCTGGGGAATTTAGGCTGCACCCGTGGCCTCGGACAGCTTCCTGACCCTCGGGAAGTTTCTCCCTTTGTGAGACCTTTCCAGGCCGACTCAGGCGGTCTTTGCTCTTGGTGCCATCCCCTCTCTCTTCCCCACCCCTAGCCCCATCGCCACCCTGCCTTGTCTGGGATCAGGCTGTCTCCTGCACCTTCCCTGACTAGTGCGCCCCGGGGTACCCCTGAGTGTTTTCCCAGGAGGTGTTTGCCTACTTCTCCCACTGGAAAACTGTTGCCAAGGAAGCTGAGGAACTTAGGGACTTCAGCCCGGGTGTGGGCTGTAAAGGTCTGTCTAAAGTGGATATCTGCCTCAGGTGTGGGGCAGAAGGCCTTCTGGGGAGGCAGTGAGGTGTCTTGGGGTCTCCCAGCGACTGGCACCTGGAGACAGCAGTTTCAGAAAGGGGGCGGGGACACTGACACAGATTCCTTGCGACATGTTTGAGTTTCCTCAGCTGCCCCGGGATCCACATCAGCCTCCAGAGGCCCAAGTGGAAAGGAGGTGTCCCATCCCTGTTCAAGAACAAAGCCCAGACTCCAGCTCACTCTGCATCCTCCTGTCCCTCTTTTGCATCCACCTCTGCACCTGTCCCTCTATTAGCAGGCCGGGTTCTTTCTGTCCTTCTGCTCATGACTCTTCTGACACGTTTTAAAAATTAAAGTTGCATGAACTTTCCGGTTACCACTTTTTGGGTCAAACCCCCAGCAAGACAAAGTGGAAGCCCCTCTCTGAATTTCTGCCCCAACCGGATTCATCTACGGCAGGTGTGTGGTGTCAAAGATGACTTCTGTTCTTGCAACCCAGGGTGTACACATGGAAAGAAATGCCCTTTTTTGCATGTGTTTCTTTACTAGGGATTAGATTCATCCAGAGTGTTTATTCACACCATCAGAAAAGGCCATGAGCTCCCCCAGATGCAGGCAAGCCCCCCTCTCCCGCTTTCTGACTGAACACTAGTGTTATTCACTGAGAAGAAGGACTGAGAACTTCATTTGGCTCCCAATGCATTTGGAAAAAAAACAGAATACTTCTCCCTCCTCTTACTCTATTTCTCTACCTTTGGAATATACATCAAAACTAGCGATCGCTGTGTGATCAAATGGGGACAGTTTCTAGTTGGCAGAGAGGCTAAAACCTCATTAAATTATTATGTGATAGAAATGATAAAATAGTGTTCAGTGCACAGCAGAATTTAACATTTGTTGGGTGACTGCTTGTGTGAAAAATACTGAAATAAAGTGAGATCGGCACTTAGTCTACCTGTTTCCATTGCTGCAGGGAATTCTTATGTTAAAAATGGTCTAGTAAAATGTAAAATATTTATATTGTTTTCAAGTTTCCCTTCAAATAGCCCCCCAGCCACTTATGAGATGTTTACAAATATACAATGGCCTGTGCAGTGAATTTAAAAACTTGGTAATTATTGTTTATGTGCTTCAGGCTTCCACTAAGAGTGTTATGTAAAATCAGACAGGCGTTTTACATCCTTTTTGTTCCAGAGTTCCCCCTTGTATTAATTAATGTAGGATCTGCTGTCATCTCCCCCAGTGGGACACAAATGGGTATTGGAGGCATTTTTGGATGATTACATGTTTCATATAAAATTGGAAATGTTAACTTGTAGGTCTTTTTTCTGCAAAGACTGGCTTTGGCACTGATGCAAGCCCCCCCATGGGGGTGGGTCTTGTAACTTCTGATGCTACTATCGGGCAGATAGTGACTTCCAGAAGACCCTAACAACACAGACACAGCTGACCTCTTGTTTTCTCAGAGAAGTTTTTGATGCCTTGACAAAAGCTGGCTTTGGAGGAAAGTTTCATTCTTTCTTTCGCCAGTGCTGGAGGACTGACAGAAATTGGTGGGTTCTATGCAATTCTGCCCATGAAAATTACGGTCTTCCCAGCTAGAGGAGGACTGTGTAGTTTGTTTGGGCAAGGCAAATCTGATTTCCCTGCTTCAGGGTCCAGTGTAGCTGATGTAAGTCATCACCTGTTTTGGCTTGGCATGTTTCCCAAGATGACAGCCTAGTTTTGTCAGGGGGAAGTACACCTTACTTCTACAAATTCATGCTGTGAAGAAACTTTATCTGTAGATGTACTTGTTTTCTGACTGCATCTGTCCCCTTTGAGGAGCAGGGATTCCTGCTCCCAAAGATTCCAAGTTAGACCTAGTAAAATGTATTTTGGACCCATAGGTAATAGGGATGTAGGTATTTTTGTTTGTTTGGTTTGTTTTATTTTGGAAGTGTCTTCTATTAGCAGATCATATGTGGTACTAATGTTTTGTGCAATGAAGATTCCAAGAGGAAACTCTGTGGATAATTTTCATAGATGCTCAGAGCCTTTTGAACAGCCCTGCCTAAGATCCTCAAGTAGCTGGGAAAAAAATTAGCAGGGCTGGCATATAAAGTTTACCCTAAGGAAAAGTAAATGGTTACCCAGTGTTTTGGAAAAATAAAAGTTTATGTGTAGCTTTGAGGCTACCTTTAGTGTTCTGAAGCTTATGGGCTTGGGACCCTATTGCTCTGACTTAGGGACTGGGCAAAGGGAAGAGCAGCACCTCGGGATTCCTTCTGTCTGCTGCCACCTGAGATCTCAGGAGGGATTTGGTGAGTGCTTTCACCAATACCAAAGGTAGACCTGGATTACACTCACCAGCACGTAGCTGTTGGTCCCAGTGGTATATTATTACTAGTGTACTATTTTGCTATCATCTATAAAGCATCTCTTGTTTATTGACTTCTTACTACACATCAGGCAGTAATGAAGACTGTCACAAATGCCATTTACCTAATGAGGGAGCATACTGATATATGTTTGTCGTAGGTTGAGAAAACTGAAGCACAATCAGATTAAGAAGCTGCCCAGGTTATAGAGCACAGAAACAGCTCTGAGATTTAAATTCAGATGCTGAAGCTATATAGTCAGGATCTCATCACCTCTCTTCAGAAAAAAATGCAGCCAGAATTGGTCAGTTGAGGGCTTACTGTGTGCACAGAGTATGCCACATGATTTCTCTTTGAAGCCTCTTCTCACTCTGAGGTGGATCCTGCATTACTCCCAGTTTACATTTAAAGAAGCTGGGTTTCAGAAAGGCTGAGTGACCTGCCTGCTTGTTCAGCTAGGCAGAGGCCTAATGTGGATGTAAACAGGCAGTGGATCCTTTATCCCAAAGCCATGAGCTGCCGAGATAGAAAGTATCCAGTGCTGAGGTTCACAAAAGTGACAACATCGTATGAGCAAGTCCCTTCTGTTACCTGTTACTTCCAGAGAAGCAAGGGTATGTGGTCGAAAGTAGCCATGGGAACAAATACCATTTTAGCTCTAAAATTAAATTTTAGGTTGACTCTTCAAAAATGAAGGGAAAACAGGGATGGTTTAAACTCAGTAGAATATGGGACTTAGACTTGCTGAAAAATTGGAAGGTAGGATATAGTCAATGAGTAAACTGCTGGAAAGAAGTTAGATGGCCATCAGACACAGTTCAGAAAGTCCTGCCTTTGCAGCACTGTAGAAAGGACCTGGAAAGACAACCACCATGAAATGCTCAGCTGGGATGAAGCTACCTGCCACCACTTGTCCTCCTGGGTTTCCGGCAGTCCTCTGTCCCTCTATCTCTAGGCTCTTTTCTTTCTTTCCTCCTGATGGCTCCTGATTCTCTCTGTAATATTCTACCAGGTATAAATTTGCTTTGGATTCTGGGATGCTCAGGTTGTGGCATCTGCCTCATCTCAAATCAGTCCTGCATCTTTCTTTGACTACACAGGAAATCTTTGTCAGGTACTTGGAATGAGAGAAAAAAGGCCTGGAAACCTCCAGTGAGTGTACTGTCCAGTTGAAGAAGTGAAGAGTAGTCCACTACGTACATGTTCCCCCTAATGCAATTGCTGAATTTGAAACTTTTACCTTCCTACATTTCTCTTTTATCACCCATCAAGTTGCCAAATCTTTATTTGGCACCTTTCAGATGCCAGTATTATATTTTTTCCCCTGCAGTAAAAAGTTGGATTGGTGTAATTCTAACAAGACACAGGGAAACTTGGTGCTGTAACTGGTCTAGATGACTTGCTTGAGAGCATTAGATAGAAGGTTCATGTTTGAAATATTGACACTAACATCTTTGTCATTATTGCTCCTAAGAATGCTGTCTGGTGTTGCTCCTAGAGTTTCATTCCAGACTGAGACAATCATCTTAGTCTTAGTTGGAGCAGAGTACTCAGTTTTACTGAAAAGGAGGGATAATTAACCCTGGAAGGGATGATAAGCACAAGGCTGGTGCTAGGGAAGGCTACTAATATCTAACCTGAGACTTGACCATCTAGTGTCAGGTGTAAATGGCCTGAGAACAAGGACATTGCTACAGAGCAAAGGCCCAGAGGCATGTTTTGGGAGGGAATCCACCCTTATTAGGTGTGGTCTCAGGTTATGCTTTAGGGTTTTAGGATATACTAAGAGTGGAGTCTAGGATGAGAATGTGAGAAACCGCAGACCCCTGCTGGGTCATACCATAACTGGGAGGTCCCAGAGATTCAAAACTAAGAGTGCTGTGGTCAGATATTTTCCGAGTAATAGAAAGAGACTATTCCATTGGTCATGCAGGCCTCGTTCACTTTTGTGAGTGACAGTAAACAGCTCCACCGCTTCCACTCTGCTTTACCACTCTCTGAGAGTCTGTCTTTTATTATGCTGTGCATTATGGCCTGTCAAATCCATGCTTTGCTCTGGACTGTCAGCGGCTGCATTCTGGGGACTAGGGTACATCTTTGTCTTCCTCACTTTCCTTTTGTTCCACCATTGGTCTAGCCATGAGCAGGGTCAGTGTCACTTGACCAGATTTCTCATGATCTTTTTCCTAGAACTATGAGTCTTTTGTATCAGTCCAGAACAAAGCTACTTAAGGGTGGTATGCTGACTGCCCGATCAGGCTTCCCTGAGCCTCAGATCAGATGTTGTTATGTTGGTATTTGTATGGATAAAATTAAGGAAAGAGCCCTGGAATCTGCATTTTTATCAAGCAGTTCTTCCATCCTTCAGATTTGGAACTACTAATACAGTCATTTCAGGGTCTCTTCTGGTTCTTCTGACCTTTCTGCCATGCAGCCAAACTTCCCGACCTCCCCAATCCCTGTTGTGGAATGAAATGAGGTCAGGTGATGAGCTCTGATCAGTGAAACATGGGTGGAATGACAGGAATCATCCCTAAATCAAGAAAGCATAAATCCCCTTCCTTATGGCATAGAGTTCTGTGCTGACATGGCAGAAGTCCAGAAGAGAGAGGTCAGGATGACGTCCCTAGATGGTCATGCAAGTGGAAGTAAACCCTGGTGGGAGATGAAGACGGGAACTCAGTGTTAACTGAGATGTAGGGGTAGTTGGCTACTACAGTGTAGGTTTATTATAACTAATATACCTATCATAACTTTCCTTTTGTCAAATGAGCAATTGTCAAATGAGTTGTATAAAGCAAAATGGTATAACAAAAGGCCATGAACTTTAAAGCTAGCCGGGTCCATGCTTGAATTTTGGCTTTGCCACTAATCAGCAAGATGCTTGAAATCTCTCAATCCCAGTTTCTTTATTCGGGAAGATAAGATAATACCTATCTCACAGGCTTGCATTAGATAAGATGCTATTAGTGCCACAGTATATGCGATTAGGTGTCTTCCCACTCTTGTTGATTCTGATCACATATATGTAGTATCTGTGAATGGAATTGTAGCATGGTGGTTATGATCATGGCCTTTGGATGTGGGCTGTCAGGATTTAAGGATGAATTAAATTTCTGACCTTTTACAACAGTGATTTCAGGACAGTGGATCAAAGCATTATCACCAAAGCTGGGTTGAATAACGTAAAGAAAATACTCTGTCCCTCTTGTTGATTGTAAAGTCTTTTTTTTTTTCTACAGAGATTAGTCAAAGCAAGTCCAGGGAGCTCTCACCATTGGATGCAGGCACAGAGGATCATGTGTCCCTGAGCTCTTTTTCTCTCCTTCCTGGGAAGATATTTGTCTGTTTGTCTGATAAACACAGCATCTTTTTTGTTTGAGATATTATTTGCCACTGTAAAATGAGTTGCCTTATCTAGAATTCTGAGAATTGATGGTTTTTCCCCACAGAGAGATAGATGCTTATAGCACAACAAAAAGAGATCATTAGTTTTAGGACTCGTGGCTACAGTTATCTCAATTAGTTATAAAGGTTATACCTTTTTTAGAATCACACAAGGCTTGTAAAAGCTCAGTATTTCTGTTTTTCTGGGATGTGTTTATAAATATGAAAATCATCTTAGCAATATTGCTTCTTTTAAAAATATCACCCTTGATGTTCTGTGTAGAATTAGAAACATTGCTTTGCACTGAGGAAGCTAATTCAGATGGGGCTGCTGCCTGTTGGCATGTCCTGATGTGTTAGCCAAAAGCTAGGCAGGTGTTAGGGGAGCTCTGAAATTTTTGGGATGACGGACAGGCAGGGGAGAGGAGCTAGCACAGGAAGCTCAGAGCCTTATCACAAATCATCCCACAGAAGCCTACCTGCTCTTCTGTCTCTGCTAAAGGCAAAGGAGCAAGGGAGAGAGGCAGTTAAGCTGCAGGGGCATTTAGCTTGGTTTTCAGAAAACTGGTAGTCTTCTGGTCAGTAGTAGATATTTCTTTCTGCCTTACCAAAGGACTTTTAAAAAGACATGTTTTTACTGAAGTATTAGTCTGAACCATATGAAATTGCTGATATCTGCCTATTTTGGACTATAAAACTGGAAATTTCATTCAGTTCAACCTAAAAATAACATACACAAAGAAAAATGCCCTATTCATAATTGTACCACTACCTGGACAGCGCCCACCTTCCAAGTCTACCTCTACTATCTGAAGGTCACTACTACCCTAACTTCTAATGCCAATTTTAAACTCTATATAAAATGAAATTTTAGTGAATGTATGTGTGTGTGCATACACGCGTGTGCATGTGTGTACATGCATCTTTGTGTATTTTGGCTTAGTATGTTTTGAAGATTCCTTTGCGTTGTCATGGCCAGTTATAGCTTGCTCATTCTCATTCCATGGTATCGCTATATCCCTATTTATTTACCCACTTTATATGTAAGGATATCTGCATTATTTATTGTTTTTGTGATGAAGTATAAGGCTGTTGTTGTTTTTTGTTAAACATATTTGTAACTTATGTGGGGTATATATACTTTGGAATGGAAATTCTGAGTTATTCTCTAGAGATTTTAAAAGAAACATTTGACTAAAAGCAATAATCTAGTCTTGCATTGCACTGATTTCCAGCTGTTTAAGCAGCCACCTTGCATAAAGCATATGAGTGCCTGGGAAGTGAAACAAAGAAGCCTAAAGAAGATTGCCATACTGTAGAAGAATCCTGACTCTGTGTATGTAAAGATGCACACTGACTTTTTCATTTATAAAATAGGGACACAGTCTCACCTCTTTTTCTTTATTTAAAGAGAGAGAGAGAGAGAGAGAGAGAGAGAGAGAGAGAGAAAACAAAACAAAGCTGTAAAAGGGTACAAGTAATACAGAATTTCAAGAAAAAATAAACAGTAAGAAACCACTAGTTAATAGATTACATATTGTCGTCTTAGAAACAGTTGTCCAAATTACAAAATTAAAGCATACAAAGTGGACATTCATACAGTGAGATTGCATACAGTTCTGTTAATGACTCAACAAAAACTCAGTAAATAAAACTTTGTAAATAAATGGATGCATATGGTTTTCTATCCTACACACTTAAACATACATGCAGTTATATCCTCTAGATCACTTGCTTTTCCTCTCTTTTTTTACAATAACAATTACACTTTTTGGGTTTTATTACTCCCACAGTTTTTATAGCTTTTTTTGAAGAGAAAAAAAAAAAAAACCAAACAAATGTGACAAAGCAAAACAGAGCCAGTTAGAATGGAAGGATGGATATAGTACATGATGCAAAAACAGAATACCAGGTCAACAATGGTTACCGTTGTGCCTCTTGCTATCTTAAAAAGAGTTGCCTATATCATCAGGTATAGTAGAATTGAACAAAACAGTACAGAACAAGACCAATAAAACCTACATTGGAGACCTTATAGGACTTCAAAAGAAGATAATAGTCAAACCATAATGGGCATCATAGTAAATCTTATTGCCCTCAAAGTGGTTGCCTACACCCTAAAACTTGATATTATCAAACAAAACAGAATATAGTAAAACAAGTCAGAACAAGATGGGGAGAGCATTACAGGGGTTCAAACAGATTAACAGGAAAACAAAAAATTACTATAATATATCCTGCTATTTTTTACTTAGTTTTCCCTTAATTAAAAAAAAAATTAAAAAATAATTTTTTTTAAAAGAAAGGGAAAAAAAGGGAGATTGAGATAAAAGAGGACATAGCAACAGAACAACACAGGTCAGAACCGAACAATTTAAGCATCATTGTGTTTCACCACCAGATAACCTGACATAATAGTAGTCACAATAGTGTCTCTTTCCTTGAAATATTTGAGTATAACTTCGTATACTATAGCATCAAATATATCAAGACATTGTGAAGCCATTCAAGAGAATGAAAATATTACAAGGTATTTAGAACCAGCTAACAGAAAACGAACAATGATTTCTATATTATCTCTTTGCCTATAAAAAATTTTTGTTTATATAATCACATATAGTAAAATATGATAAGATACAATATGTTAAAATCAATGGAAACAGATGAACAACAGCTTGATGGGAATTTAAAACAAGATAATATTAAATCAGCACTAGCAATTATAATGCCTTGTTTTCTTCAAAATAGCTATTCGTACTATCACAGACAATAAAATCAAACAACCCAGATCAAAACCATTCCAATTAATGAGTGAAAACATTATATGGCTTCAAACCAATATGATTGAGAATCATGATTACCACATACTTTTATGTATTCTTATCATTTCTTACACTAGGGAAACCATTTGATGTTTATACATGTGAGTTTGATTTATTTCACTTATGAGTATGGTCTCAAGCTGCGTCCATTTATTTACAAATATCTCAATGTGATCATTCTTTATATCTGAGTAGTGCTCCATTGTATAAAAATACCACAACTTTTTTATCCATTCCTCAGTTGATGGACACTTAGGTTGTTTCCAAGATCTGGCGATTACAAATTGTGCTGCTATAAACATGGGTGCACATATATCACTGTGGTATGATGCTTTCAGTTCTTCTAGGAATATGCCTAGAAGTGGAATAGCTGGGTCAAATGGAGCTTCCAATCCCAGATTTCTGAGAAATCTCCAGACTGACCTCCATAATGGTTGCGCCAGTCTACACTCCCACCAACAGTGCAGGAGAGTTCCTTTATCCCCACAGCCTCTCCCGCATTTGTTGTTGGTGGTTTTCTTGATCTTCGCCATTCTTTCAAGAGTGAGATGAAATCTGTGTGGTTTTAATTTGCATTTCTCTAATGACTAATGATAATGAACATTTTTTCATGTATTTATTTGCCATTTGTATTTCTATATCTGAGAATTGTGCATTCATCTCAGATGCTCATCTTTGGATGGGATCTTTGAATTTTGGGGGTCTGATTTTTTAAAATTCTTTATATGTTTTAGACAAAAGTCCTTTGTCTCAGGGACAGTTCACTAAGATTTTTCCCAGTTTGTGGGTTTTCTTTTCACTATGCTGGAAATTTCTTTTGACGTGCAGCAACTTTTTAATAAGAGATGATACCAGTTATTGACTCTGGGAAGTATTTCCCATGCAGTTTGAGTCCTGTTCATGAATTCTCTACCTTCTCCTATGTCTTCAAGGATTTACCCAATTTGTCTTCCAATAGATTTAGTGTTTCTGTTTTAATATTTAGATCTTTGATCCATTTAGATTTTAGTTTAGTACATGGTGATAGGCATGGGTCTAGTTTTAGTTTTTGGCATATGGAGAGCCAGTTTTTCCAACACCATTTATTTAAGAGACTGTCGTTCTTCCAGTGAACTTGTTTGGCCCCTTTATCAAACATAAGGTGGTTGAGTGTGTTTGTAGTTGTGATTGTATCTTCTAATCTATTCCATTGATCTTCAGCTCTGTTTTGGTTCCAGTACCATGTTGATTTTACTACAGTTGCTTTGTAGTAGAACTTCAAGTCAGGGATTGAGATGTCTCCTGCCTTGCCTTTGCTGCTTAGAATTGTCCTTGCTATTCTAGATCTCTTCTTGATCTAGATGAATTTTAGGAGTGATTTTTCGAGATCTGTGAGGTATGTTGATGGTATTTTTATCAGGATTGCATTGAATCTGTATAAGAGTTTTGGGAGAATGGCCATTTTCACAATATTTATTCTTCTTACCCATGAGCAAGGATGTCTTTCCATTTTCTGAGATCATCTTCAATTTCATCTTTCAGTGCATTATAATTTTCCCCATATAGGTTTTTCACTTCTTTCATGAGAATAATTCCTAAATATTTCATTTTTTGGTTGCTAGAGTGAAGGTTGTGGCTTATTTCTCTCTCTGTGATTTTGTTTTTGTTTTTAGTGTATAGGAATGGTATTGATTTTTGAGTATTGATTTTGTACCCAGCCACATTGCTGAATTCATTCATTTTATCTAAGATTCTTTCAATGGAGTTTGGGAGTCTTCTATGTAGAGTATCATGCCATCTGCAAATAATGATAATTTAACTTCTTCTTTTTCTATCTTTACGTCCTTTATTTCTTTCTCTTGTCTAATTGCTCTGGCTAGTATTTCCAGTACTATATTAAATAGGAGCGGTGATAAGGGACATGTTTGTCTTGTACCTGATTT
The DNA here is from genome assembly GCF_034190915.1 of Cavia porcellus. Lineage (NCBI taxonomy): Eukaryota > Metazoa > Chordata > Mammalia > Rodentia > Caviidae > Cavia > Cavia porcellus. The sequence goes on from NW_026947485.1 coordinate 93,561,963, forward strand.
TAAAGTAAACACCTTCAATTTTTGGCCATTTAGTATGATACTGGCTATTGGTTTGTCATAGACAGCCTTTATTTATTGAGGTAAAGTCCATCTATTCCAATTTTCTGCAAGGTTCTTATCATAAATGAATGTTAGACCTTATCAAAAGCTTTTTCTGCATCTGTAGAAATGATCATGTGACTCTTACTTTTGGCCCTATTGATATGGTGGATTACATTTATTGATTTACGTATGTTGAACCATCCCTGCATGCCTGGGATGAATCCCACTTGGTCATGGTATATGATATTCTTGATGATTTGCTGCATCCTATTTGCCAATATTTTATTGAGGATTTTTGCATCTGTGTTCATTAGGGAGATTGGTCTGTAGTTTTCTTTTTCAGTTATGTCCTTCTCAGGTTTTGGTACTAGAGTAATATTTGCTTCTAGGAATGATTTAGGAAGGGTTGCTTCCCTTTCAATTTCATCGATTAGTTTGAGGAATGTTGGCATAGGTCTTCTTTGTATTTCTTGTACAATTCTGCAGTGAATCCCTCTGGGCCTGGGCTCTTGTTGGTAGGTAAGGACTTAATTACGTTTTCAATTTCATTAATAGAATTGGGTTATTCAGCACTTTTACATCTTCTTGACCTAGCTTTGGTACTTCATATGCTTCTAGGAATCTATTTCTTCTGTGTTATCAAACCTTTGAGAGTAGAAGTTTTCGAAATCAGTGTTGATGATCTTCTGTATTTCTATAGGGTTTGTAGTGATTTCACCTTTTTCATTCCTAATTGCATGAACGTGAGTTTTTTCTTCCCTTTTTAAAATAAGATTGGCTAGGGGCTTATCAATTTTATTTATTCTTTCAAAGAACCAACTCTTTGATTCACTGATTTTTTTGGGTTGTTTTCTTAGTCTCTATTGCATTGATTTCTGCTCTGATTTTTGTAATTTCCTCTCTTCTTTTGGCTTTGGGTTTGACTTGCTCTTTTTTTTTCTAGATGTTTGAGGTGTAACATGAGGTTATTTATTTGTATTCATTCTGTTTTCCTGATGTGGGATCTCAGTGCAATAAATTTTCCTCTGAGGACAGCTTTCATTGCATCCCACAGATTCCTGTAAGTTGTATTTGTGTTTTCATTTGTTTGTAGGTATCGTTTAATTTCTTCTTTAATTTCCTCTGTGACCCACTGATTACTCAAGAGTGTATTCAGTATCCATGTGTTTGTGGGAATTTTTCAGTATCTTTTATCATTAATTTCTAATTTCAGAGTGCTATGATCTGATAACATGCAAGAGAGAACTTCAACTCTTTTGCATTTATTTAAATATGTTCTGTGAGTTAATATATGGTCTGTTTTAGAGAAAGACCCATGTACTGCTGAGAAGAATGTGTATTCTGATGTTGTTGGGTGGAACACTCTGTATATGTCTATCAGGTCCATTTGTTCACAGGTGTGATTCAGTTCTTTTATTTCTTTGCTGATTTTCTGTCTTGTTGATCTGTCCATTGGTGTCAATGGTGTGTTAAGATCTCCTGTTTTAATTGTATTACTTCTAATTTGGTTTTTCATTTCTGTTAATACTTGATTTATATAACTGGGTGCTCTGGAATTTGGTGCATATATAATTAAGATAGTTATCTCTTCTTCTTGAAGTTTTCCCCTAACCTGTATGTAATGACTTTCTTTATCTCTTCTGATCATTATTGGTTTGAAGTTCACATTGTCTCCAAACAGAATAGCTACCCCCACTTTTTTTTGGGTTCCTGTTGCATGAAGTATTGTTTTCCATCCTTTGACTTTCAGTCTATGAGTATCCTTTTGGGTTAGATGGGTTTCTTGTAGACAGCATATGGTTGGATTTTGTTTCTTGATCCATTCTGAAAGTCTGTTTCTTTTAATTGGTGCATTGAGACCATTTACATTAATGGTTAGTTATAATTGTTATTTATTGGTTTATCTTTGATATGTTATCTTTCTGCTGTTGCATCTTTATCTTTCTGTTCTGTTTGTCTGCTTTGTTTAGTGGTTTTTTCCTGAGTCTATCTAAACTGTCTTTCAGTATTCTTTGCAGTGTTGGGTTGGTGATCATGAAGCTCTTCAGCTGTTCTTTGTCATGAAAGTATCTTATTTCTCCATCGATTTTGAAGTACAGTTTTTCAGGGTACATCAGTCTAGGTTGGAAATCATTTTCCTTTAGGATCTTAAATACTTCACTCCATGCTCTTTTTGACTTTATTGTTTGTGCTGATAAGTCTGCTGTGATTCTGATAGGTTTTCCTTTATAGGTGATCTGTCTTTTCTCTCTGACAGCTTTTAATATTCTATTCTTTTGCTCGATTTCTAGGATGGTGATTATATGTCCAGGTGTAGTTTTATTTTGGTTATTGCGATTTGTAGTTCTGTATGCTTCATTGATCTTGATATCAGTTTCAAATCTCATGTTTGGGAAATTTTCAGCTTCTATCCTCTTGACATCCTTTATGTTGCCCCCTTCTTTTTCATTTATCCCTATCAACCTTATGTTGTTTTTCTTTGCATCATCTTGCAAGTGTTGAATAGTTATTTCCTGATTTCTTATTATTTTTAACAGATCTTTCCTTTCCTGTTCACTGTCTGCAATCTTGTCTTCGAGGTCTGAAATTCTATCTTCACATTCATTGAGGTGGTTTTTACAACTTTCAATGAAATTTTTGATTTCCTGTATATCTCTGCATCTGCTTTATATATTCTGTTTCTTATATTGTTCATCCAGGGATTCTATCTTTTTGTTTAGTTCCTCTAATTTTTTAACTGTGTCTTCTTTAGATATGTTCAGCATCTCCTTCATTTCTTTTATCATTTCTTCTTTTACCTGAGAGATTATATCTAGTTTGAATTCCTTTAAGGCTTCCCGGAGTTGCTTCTTTATTTCAGTTACTATTATTTCAGGTATTTCAGGCATGTGGCATATATTTTCTTCTGTGTACATGGCTCCTAGGCTTTCTAGTGTTGTTCCAAAGCTTCCCCTGCGTGTGTTGGAAATTGTCTCTTATGTTCTGGACTCCTGGGACTCCTCTTGTAGTGTTGCTCCCTCCTTGGGCAGCAAAGCCCCCGGATTAAAAGAAGGTTACCAGGCTCCTCTCAGGTAGACCTAAAGCTTCCTCAAGCTATACAGCTCCGGCCTCTGGCAGCAAAGCTTCCCTGAGGGAAAGAAGGCCACCTGGTGTGGTCCAGGCAATCCCAAATCCCACTAAGCCCAATCTAGTGTGGCTGCAAGCCCAGCGGGCCCCCAACCCCCTAAAGCAAGGATCTCATACTCTCCCGGGGATTGGATGTTGTGTAACCATCCAGCTCCTTGGATGGCAAAGCTCCCCAGGCTGATAGAGCATCCCCCTATGGCCTAGGTAGGCCTTAAACCTACTCAGCAGGGTTGTTCCCTCCTCCAGGTGGTGGCAGTAGTGCTGGTGTTCTCCAGGCCAAAAGAAGGTCTCAGGCAAGGTTGGAGCAGTTTCCTGTAGCTTGGCCCAGCTTCTTCTTCCGGGTGGGCAGCTGTGGTGTGGCCTTCGGGTGAGAGAGGGTGGTCCACAAGGCTGGAACGGAGACCTGCGGCTTGGCCCATCTCCCTCTTCCCAGCTGGCAGCTGTGGTGTGTCTTTCAGGTGACAGAGGACAGTCCTCAAGGCTGGAACGTGGACCTGCAGCTCAGCCCAGCTCTGCGGTGTGGCCTTTGGGTTAGAGAGGACGGTGCACAAGGCTGGAAAGGAGTCCCGTGGCTTGGCCCAACTCCCAATCTAACCTCTTAAGAGTTTCTATAGAAATTAGGTAACATAATGTGTGATGAGTTTCTTATATAAAGAAGGTAAATAGTATGCGTGAACAAGTTTCTTTTCATTCTTCTATCTCCTTTTCTTCTTATGCCTGAGATTAGAACATTAGTCAATTAAAAGATGGCTAATATCTCAATGACATAATAACAGGGAAAGGGCCTTTCTCAGCACCACGGGATAGAACTGAGGCTCAGACTGGGATCTAGGAACTTTGGGGAGGGCATTCTGAATGATTACTCAAGAAAACATTGGTAAATTGATTGTTCATATATATGTATATACATTCATATATGTGTACATTGATATAAAGATAATATATGTATATATAAATATTGATTATATATGTATTTGGCATTGATGTGTGTCTCTGCCTTAGTTTTAGGGAGGGTAGGAGGTGGAGGTGGAAATCTTTAACACTTTCTATGTGCCAGCTTTGAATTAGGATGGTTGAATTTCTACAGCTCCATTAAGAAGTGGTGTTTTCCTTTACACGAAGTTATGCTCATATTTGGAGAGCTCTTACCAACCAAGAAGAAACAAGAAGAGAACTTCAGTAGAAATATGGGCAATGGAAATGAATAAGGAGCTAATAAAAACACAAATAATGAATATGACTATAAATAAGTGACTTCTGTGGAAATGTGAGATATGGCCCCAGCCAAAATAATAATAATAATAATAATAATAATAATAATAATAATAATAACAGCGCTGAATATAGATTAGCACAAACTTTGTATGTGCTCCTGTGACAGTGTGTGCAGCCATTGAAATTAGTTATGTGATTAACTATCAGTTGATTTGAGAAGACATTTGTTAACTGTTGCTAAGTGATAAAATGGCTACATAAGTGCACGTGTAATGCAGCAATGTACTATATTCAATTTGTCTTTTTGTCTACAAGAAAAAATGTCTATAGAGATCCACAACAAAATCTTATGGTATTTTTTCCAGGCTGATGGGATTATATAATATGTATTATTTTTTCTTCTGCCTGCTTGTTAGTGTAGTGTTTTATATCAAACATTTCTTACTTTTATAGATAATCAGAAAAAAATCAGTATGCATGCTTACCCTTAAAGAAAACTAGAGAAGCAAATGCCAGTCTTTTTGAAATGGGCATTGCATGATTCTTTGTTACTGATTCAGGAATATTGAATGCAGTTCAGTGTCAAAAATCAGCATTTCTATATTTTACACCAATTAAAATATTTATTTTTTATTTTAAAGAGAAAAAATAAACAAAAGTATTTAGAGAAGTCATAGAGTAAATACTAAAACTCAGAATGTGTACATTTATGTTGAAATGAGTACTCAGATGCTGCTGATGGAACTGAGAATGGGCATAGACTTTTGGAAAAGCAGTACTGTAGTGTATAAGTGGATATAAAATAGTTCCTTCTTTTTTGATATAAGAGTACTGGAAAAAATACGTCAAAGCACTAAACTAAGAGGTAAAAAATCTCCATTGCTAAAAATTTTCATTGTTTTATTTTCCCTACAAAGTATGGTAAATATATTTATGGAATAAAGATAAATTAATTTAAACTCATGGTTAATATTTGAAGGTAATTTGGCAAATTATGCATACATGGGTAATGTCATAACCATTGAAGGAAGCATTTGGAAAATTGTGAAAAAACATGGTGAAATTTTATAATAAAATATGAAAAAGCACTATATAGAATATATCTCAGAATAATAAGCACTTGAAGTATGTCTGCTTTGAGAAAATATTAGAAAAGAATACATCAAGGTGAATGTTATAGAAATAAATATTTTATCTCATCTAAAGAAAAAATTTTAAAGGTTACAAATATTTATCAAATTAAAGAAATACCAAAAGTGCAAAGTTTCTTGAAACTTTTCCTTTCACCTTTCTCTATTCTCCATTCCTTTTATTTGTTAAACTTTTATGTAATTGAAAAATGGAAAATAGATTTTAGTACAAAATTTCTTATTATGTATTGGAGTTATTTCCTACCTATATAGATCTCTTGATTCATTTTACTGGCTGTATGGTTTTCCACTAACTATTCAAGGAATTTTAGAACATTTTCATTTTTGCCATGACAAACACCATTACAGTTGTGCATAAATTGCAGTGCACCTGTTTATTTATCACTTTCTAACAAACTTTTACAATTAATTTTCCAGATCAAAGTCCTCATGTGTATTAACTTTCCCATTGCTGAGGTACAATACCTGACACCCACAAACTAAAAGAGAGAAGGTTTAACTTAGCTCGCAGTTTCAGAATATTCAGTGTATGGTAAGCAGGCTCCCAGGCAAAAGCAGCGTAATGGAAGGATGTTGCAGAATGAAGCTGCTTAGTTCATGACAGCTGGAAAGCAGAGCAGAGGAGCAGTGCCAGAAAGGGGTAAGTGGGCGACTCTGTGTAGTTCCCAAGGCCATGCCTCCATGATCCACCCAGAAACACTCAGAAGTGTTCTTTACTAATCTGCTAGATATTTCTTAACCCAGTGAAGTTAACGTGTCAGTATTAATAGTATATATTTGGTTGGACACTGATAAGTCGCTCTGTTATATGGCTGATATTTACATTGCACTGACAGCATATGGAGGTGTCTGTTTTTCTAGCGCTGGATGTTAATATTTTATACCTTTGTCATGGGAGGTAACATTTGGTTTCCTTTCCAATTTAATGTTGAACACCTTTTACATGTGCATTGGACATTTATATTTCTTCAGTAAAATACTTGTTTTCCCTTTTCCCCATGCTGCTAATGGACCTCTGAATTGATCTTAATGATGTGTAAGGGTGGTTATAGATATTAATCATTTCCTTCACGTATTGAAAATATTTTTCCACATTCATGGTTGTGTTTTAGGTTTCTTTGTGATTTCTGTTAGTATGTACATGCTTTAATTTTTAAGTAGTTAAAATATGCCTTTTTTTTTTTCTTTTATGGTTTCAGTTTCACTGTAATTCTACTTAGGAAGTCCTTTTTTATTTGAAACAGAAATACTCTTTTGTATTGCTTAGTATTTTATACTTTTGTTCTTTAATTTTCATTCCTTTGTCTATTGGTTATTTTTCACTTGTATGGTATGGAAGATTCAGTTTTTTAATCAAATGGTTTGTTAATTATGAAATAAACCATTGTTTTTGATGAGGCCCTTAACCGATGCAACTGACTTAGCTGATCTGACTCAATATTTTAATTGTTGTAGTTTCATTGATACTTAGATATGTGTAGAGGAATGGTCCCTAGGCCTATACCTGTGCCAGGACTGTGCAGAGGGCAAGAATGCCTAGATTAAAAACATTATCCTGCTGTTTCTAGTTGCATGGACTTGGGTAGGTTGTTTCTTCTCTCTGTATTTCAATTTCCTAGTCTTTAATATGATGGTGATTAGTCCTGAAACAGTTGTTATATTGAAGTCAAAAGTACGGATTGTTTGATTTCAGTGTTTTATACTTGATTATGATTTTCTGTGTGATCACACACATGCTTAATTCTTTTGTAAATTTACACAGATTGAACATGATGAATATTCTCTATTTGGTGGCTACAAAATTCTAAGTACATTATAGTAAGTTGACAGTGCTGTTCAGATCTGCTAGAGTCATACTCTTACGTGTGTTCTAAACTTGTTTCTTCAAATGTGAAAATATACTATTTATATCAAACTAAAATAATTAAGGTTTTCACATGGTGTTGTCATTGCCAATGAGGAGATAATTAATATTTTGTCTTACTTCTGCCAACTTATTCTGTGTTTTCTTTTTGGGGTGTGTATTTTCATGTTTCTCCCCCTGCTATGAATGTGTTTCCCTAAAAAAACACGTTGGAAATTTAAGTACCAATGCAGTTGTGTATGGAGACCTAGTGGAAGATATTTAGATCATGAGGGCTCAGCCTTCCAACATGATCTGATTGATGCAGATTATGAAAGGGGTGACACTATGCAGATAGACCCGAGCTCTCCCATGCTTTCTCTTGCTCTTCCTTCTGCCACAGGATGGTGTAGCATGAAGGCCTCTGCTACACAGAGGCTCTTCAGTCTTGGACTTCTTTGCCTCCAGAACTATAAGAAATAAATCTTGTTCTTTGTAAATTACCCAGTCTCATACATTATGTTGTAGAAGTGCAAAATATTCTGAGATCACTTTTCCAGTATTTCTTGCTTTAAGCTGAGTAGCTCATGATAGTTTTTGTTTCCGGTTTAGCTTTTGCTACTCTCCTTTTTTCTTTTAGTGACCTGGATGTCATTATTTCTAATTTCTAGTTAATGTTCTTATATTTTCATCTCTTTCTGATGAATTGAACTTTACCTTCACAAAATTCTTGGTGCAATTCCTTATATTGAACTCTAGTTTATCTAACACTAATATATTTGTGTTATCTTCCTTGAAATTAAAGTCTGCATTTTTCTACCTTTTTATTGTCAAACTATTTGTGTTTTTGTGTTTAAAGCATATCTTTTGCAAATAGCCTTTAGTTGTATCTTTAATTTTATCAATCTGGTCAGTCATTACCATCCCTGTGCTTTTTTTATATTTAGAGAGAAAGAAACAGAAAAAAACAAGAAAAAACAGAGAAAAAAAGATAGAAATAATACAGAATCACAGAAAATTAAACAGTAAGAAATCACTAGTTGATAAGTTACATATTGTCATCTTAGAAATAGTTGTTCAGGTTACAAAATTAAAGCATACAAAGTGACATTCAATAGTGACACTGCCAACAGTTCTGCTCAATGATCCAACAAAAACTTAGTAATATAGTTATCAGTCCTATACCTTGTTTTTAATCTTAAAAAGGGTAAGATTAAACATATCAAAACAGTTCATAAAGAAACAATTTAAAGAAATACAGATTTCAAAGCAAGTTCACTGGAGATCTTCACTGTTTGTCTCATTGTCTCTAGTTTTCTTCCAGATAGTTGTCCCCATCTTCATACACATTGAATACATACTGCATATTATAGAACTAATCAAATCACTACAGGACGATGAAGGCTTTTTAGGTCTTCAAGATCTGACATTGGGGAAGTCAATAATGACTACCATAATGTCTCTCAGTCTCTTCATAGTAGCTGGCCTTATCTTTACGTATGCTGAAATTGAACTTAAGAGACTAGACTAATATCACTCTGAACAGTGAATAATAGTATTGCTAGATTTTATATCATCATGTTACAGAATTAGCATTGAGTTTCTTAGTGTCTCTTCTTCAGACTGTCTGTTCATTACATCTTGCATTATATAATCTGTTCCTGTAAATAGTTTAAAAAATTCTTCCCTTGTGTGAATTTCTACATGTATATCTATCCTCTCTGTATTATAGGGAAAAACAGATCATAACAAGACAACAAAGCAAATTCCTAGAAAAACACACAATGAAAAAGACACATAAGACCACAATATTAGGTGATCTACTGTAGTTACTTTGGTTTCTCTTGTTATTTTCAATAGATTTGTCCACATAATCAGGCTTAATATAGTTAAGCATAGTACTACATAGCTATTTTTATAGAAACACAACTTTGAAGACATTGTAGGACTTGAAAGTGATTAATAATCAAAACCGGTATGGATATCTTTTAAATCTTGTCATCTTCAGAGTAGTTGCCTCTACTTTTAGACTTGATACTATCAAGCATTCCAAATTTGAATAAAATCAGCCAAGGCAAAACTGCAGTCTTACAAGCTTGATTCAAATAAGATCAGTCATAGTAAGACAATGTAAGTAATACAGGGTTTCAGTTTAATTTAATAGGAAATTAAGGATAGTTACCATGGTATAACATGATATTTTTGGGTTAGATGTCTGTGCCCACAAATCTGATATGAGTGGACAGACTGGAACAAAATAAAATCAAACTAAACAGAGTAATAAGACTACTGTGACTTTTAAATCCTGATACACTATTAACAATAACCTCTGCCTTCCTTTTTTAGGCTATTTTTCACCTTTCCCCTTCTCTGGATGCTTTATATGTCTTGGCTCCCACTGGCTCCTTTAGTTTTTAGATTAGGGGGCGAGCCTGTTGTCTACCTGAGTGTTGCTGAACCTTTTTTACCCCTGAGCTTGATCTTGAGCTGTGCTCCTTTACTCACTAAAGTCACAGGGTTTTCCTTCCTTCTAGCTGTGTAGTTTTACACTGCCCAAAAGTGTCATAGCTTTCCAATCTATCTGTGGCTGCTGGATGAGTTGTCCCTATTTCTCTCTGGTTTCCTGTTACATATAGCTTTGCTTTTTCATCCTTGACTTTCAGTTTATTAACCCTCTTTCGGGTTGAGTGTATTTCCTATTCAGAGTGTCTCGATGGAACCTGACTCCTAATCTACTCTGCTTTTTTTTTTTATTTTAGTGTATGAAGGCTATCTATATTAAAGATTATAGCTTACCATCTCTGCCTCATGTCTGCTATTCTATTTTACTGCTATAATTTGTCTACTTTACTCCTTCATTCCACTATCTACCCCGTTCATTGAGGCCTCTCTGTCACTGTTGCTGGAATGTTGGTATTTTTCCTCTCTCTCTCTGGAATGTCCTTGAGTATTTTTTGTAGGGTTGGGTTGGTGGCCATGAACTCCCACAGTTCCTCCTTGTCTTGGAAACATCTTATTTCTCCATTAATTTTGAGAGAGAGTTTTTCTCAGTATATCAATCTTGGTTGCAGATTATTTTCTTTCAGGGCTTGGACTATTTCCCCCCAGGCTCTTCTCGATTTGAGAGTTTGTGTTGATAAGTCTGCTGTTATTTTGATAATTTTTCCATTGTAGGTAATCTGCTTCTTTTCCCTGGCTGCTTTTAGTATTCTGTTCTTTTGGTGGATTTCTGGAATCTTGATTATTATATGTCTGGGTGTAGATCTGTTTTGGTTGTAGGTGGCTGGAGTTCTGTATGCCTTATTTATCTGGATATCATTTCTTATTCCTATGCTTGGGAAGTTTTCATTTATTATATCTGTGAATAGTCTTTGTAGATCATTTTTGGTTATTGCTGCTTCTTCACTCACATGCTTTATTCTTAAGTTACATATCCTTTTGCCATCAGAATTCTAGCCTTTGGATTGTTTATTTGTGGTTCCTCGTTATTTTTAAGAGATCTTTTCTTTCATGATCATGTATCATAAATCTCTTCAAGTTTCAAAAGGCTAACTTTAGTTTCTGACAAGCCATTTTGCTGGTTTTCAATGGAGTTTTTAGTTTCCTGGTAATCTCTTTGGATCAGTTTCATGTATTCTAGGTTATGTTTAAATTCTTCATCAAAGGTTTCTCTTTCTTTTCTGATTTCCTCCATTCTTCCATCTGTGTTCTTTTGGGAAGGGCTTATCATTTCTTTAATTAATCTTTTCATATCTTGCTTCACTTGGATCAGAAGTACAGTTTTAATTTTGTCTATGAGGTCATTAAGGTATTTCTTTATGTTCACTGATGCTGTGTCTAGTATTGGATGGTTACTGCACTGGTTCTGTTCTATATTTACTTCTTCTGGTCTTATTTTCCCAGGTTCAGCAGCTGGAGATATTCTTTTATTTCTATTTCTTGTTATGTTTCTGGTTTCTTTTAGACTGGTGTGTCCGGGGGGTCTCTGGCCCTCTCCCTTTTGCTTAGGGTCTTTCCGAAGCATGCTGACTGGGGTTTTGCTGCCCTCCCCAGTTTGCTGTTATCTGAGGTACATGCAGGGATGCAGGGATGGTGCAGGCTAGCCTTGAGCCTCTGAGCCAGTCAATCCACAAGTTAGGCTGTACTTTGTGGACATTACAGAGTCGTGACAATTTTGTACTTGATTATTGGGTCCCAACCAGAGGCATAGCTCAGCCCCGGGGGACCCTGCCAGTTCTCTCTGCTCCAGGGGCGGCTGTCTGATGTCACTACAGTGCCAGGCTATGCCCAACTCCAAGATGTCCTTCACCAGTCCTCTCTGTGTCAGCAGCGGCTGACTGATGCCACCATGGTGCTGGGCTCTGCCCAATTCCAGGATGTCCTCCAGCCAGCGACAGCATCCATGGGACCTAATCCCTAGCATTCACTGGGAATCAATGCAATTCTTCCTCTTGGGTCCACTGCACACTGTCCTGCATGTCTTCACTGTAAGTGCGGATCAGTCAGAAAACTGCGCAGAGAAACTTGCTTCAGAGCCCAGGTGTATGATCCTCTCACAGTCTCCTCCGGCATGGCCAGGTGGCTCTGGCTGCTCCATAAGGCCCCGGGTCCCAATTTCCAGCACTCACCGATAGTGAATATAGCTCTTTCCCTTGGATCCACTGCTCACTGCACCACGTCCTCCCATTAAGGACCCAGGATTCACCGACTCCCGTTAATGGCAGCTGCAGTCTCAGCGCGACTTTGGACCCTCCAGGCGCACCTAGTACAGTGCACAGTGGGTCTCAGTGAGTGTGTCGGGTTTTAGCTCTCCATCTGCGCTTTTCCTTCATCTTTTTAGTTTTATTTTTCCCTTCCATTACTGCCTTGGTTAATAAGAATCCTTATCCAATCGTCTGGTCCTCTCCATGTTGCACCTGATCTGATTTCTCCGCAGAGACTCTCCATCCAGCCCCCTAGCAAGCCGCCATTTTTTCTCCTCCCATTCCTGTAGTTTTTATATTATTCTTTAACATTCAGTAGTTTCTCTAAAGATTATAATATCCAGTTTTACTCATCATTATCAGAAAATCAGCATCACACTTTCATATACAATGTAAAAATCTTATGATGGCATACAGTGACTTCTCTTCACACCTTCATTACATTATTAGATTTTGCTTGTAAGCATAAATCCAATAAAACATTTAAATTATTGTTTGCTTTAAATAATATGTTTATAAAAATTAATGTTTTAAATATGTTTGTCCACATATTTAACATTTCTGGTGCTCTTTATTACTTGTTTTAGATTTGTTTTTCCATTTAGGGATATATCCATTAAGCCTGAATGTCTTCCTATAGCATCTTGTGCAGTTTTCTGCAAGTGAAATTTCTTGGCTTCTGTTTTTCCTGGAACTGTCTTATTTTGCCATTTTTCTTTGTTCTTATTAAGTATAGAAGTCCAGGTTGGCAGTTGTGTTTCAGCACCTGAGAGCTGTCTTTATGTTATCTTGTGGATTCCATTGTCTCTGAAGAGAAGTCACCTGTTCCTGGTATCTTTGCTTTCCTGAATGTAATGTGTCATTGTTATTGATAGCTCTTAAGACTTCCTCTTTATGTTTTGCTTTGTTTTGTTTTCTTGGTAATGGGGATCGAACTCACAGCCTCACATCTGATGGCAGGTACAAGTATAGTTTACCTGTACTATTTCTGAGTTGATCATATTTGTGTTTTTCTTTCTTGGCTTTATTGAGATTCTTGGAACAATGGCTTTATATCTTTATTAATTAAATATTTTAAGACATTTTTCTAATATTCTTTGTACCCCATTCTTTTGTTTCTCTCCTTTATTTGGTTTCACATATATTGGGCAGTTTGATATTGCTGCATGAGTCTCAGGTGATGTTATGTTTTATTTATGTTTGAATCTTTTCCTCTCTGTAGCTGAGTTTAAGACAATTTTTATATTGGCTTGTTTCAGACTCACTAAGTTTTTATTCTTCTAGACCTATTCTGTAAGTCTGTAAAATAAATGTTTTTTCCCACATGTTCAGTTGTTTAATTTTTAGAATTTTCATTTGTTTTTTAGAGTTTTGGTTCCTCTTTTGGTATTTTTCATGTATTTCCCAATTGTGTTCATCTTTTAACATATTTAAAAAAGAAATTTTTTTCTTCTAATTCCATCATTAAGGTGGTCTATGTTCTGATTTTTTTCTGACTGTGGGTAGTATCTTCCTATTTTCTTTGCCTGTCTAGTAATTTATTTTATGAATATTGTGAATCATATATTGTAGAGATTCTGAATTGTTAATTTTCCCTACAAGTATTGAATTCTGTTCTTGCATGCATTGAATTTATTGTCAGAAGTTTGTAATCCTTGGAGCCTTTGTCTTAAGTTATGTTTGGGCAAGTCTGTTTTGGATTTGCCCTTGATCCTATGTTGTATCCTTTAATCCTGGGATATGGTTTTTATTCTCTAAGTTGACCCTATTGAGGTTTCAGTGGAAAGTTTAACTTGGAGAAATTTCAGCCCCAAACTGGATCTCTCAGCCCTAGCAAGCTGCTGAAATCCCTGCTTGACTCTTCAGACTGCAGCTGTTACTCCCACTGGGTTCCTCGGAGCCTTGGCCTGCGGCTTGCAATTCGGAGTTAGCAATGATTTGAAGGAAATTTTTACACAGAAATTTATATTTGCTTTCTATGGCTAACCTTTACAGGGAAATTACTTTATTGTGTTGTGCATCCTTTTATTCCTATTGGCTTAATCTTTTTCATAATTCTCTTTCCTATTCTGCTTTATTCACTAGTATCATTTGAGGCTCTTCAGTCTGGAGATGGATTTATATTTACATTTTTTTCAGTTTTGAAAAGGAAGAGACATGTTAGGTTCAATCAGGAGCAGGTTGTCTTTTAAAAAGATTTTCAAAATTTTTTGATGTAGATGTTTCACTTTTTATATAAATATTACATTTTAGAAATCCATCAATTTTTACTTTCACCATGAATAATTTTATGGTTTTCTGAGTTATTTTTTAAATGACTTCACATTGCTATTCAAATCCTATTTAGTTTCAGAAACTTAGCTCTAACTTTACTTCTCTGTGGTGACTTGTCTGACTCCATCAGTCCTGAAACCAGTGGATATATCTTGGATAACAGAGTTTTATAGAAACATCATGTTTATCCTTCTTTTAATGACATAAATACTTGGAAACCAGGAAATCAGGAAACACCTGGTTTTCTTATGCTTAATGCAGTCTGGTAGACCAAGGAAAGGGTCTTCAGCCACATGTAATAAGGACATGTTAAACTGAACTTTTAAATTTTAGTGTCTAATTTATGAAAACCCATAGGAAACAGATGGTTTGTTTTGATTTTTTTCTTGACAAAAAAAAAAAAAAAGAGATCCTTTTACTAATTACTAGAAGTACCAATCTGGAGCACTTTTTGCTTTAGAAATGAGGATGATATGGAGGAGACGGAGGAAAAAGAGAAGATAATAGTAATAACTCAAGCATACTAAGTATTTACTGTATGCTCTGCTCACACAGACCCACTTAAATCCTCAAACAGCTTTGTGAAACGAGAACCGCATAATTCCTTTATTTTTTGAATGTGAAGTCCAAGGCTTAGAGAGGTTAAAGAACTTGCCCAGGGTCACACTGTTAATAAATGAGATGTCAGTGCTTTGCGTGAAAGTTTTAAATTGAGTATTTTATGTGTTGGGATAACTTACCTCTGGTTGGGTGCAAAAAAAAAGGAGGAAAAGGGACTGGTTGTAAGGCTTTATGATAATTAAATGACCCTAACAACCTCAGTAAAATGATGGCCATGTGAGAGATCAACACATAATGGAACTTTGACATTCCTCAGATGGCGCCCTAGAGAGAGTCCTGTGGTGCCCAGTGTCTCATTGGAAGAGGCTACAAGGACTGTCTTGTGTATCTTCTTTCAAATCATTTGTTGTTTTTATTTGTTTGTTTGTTTTGCTTTTTTCTTATCAGAACCTTCTGTTGTTCAATGGCAGAACTGAGCCTAGTATCTCATTCTCTTGGCTTTTCGACCCTCAAAGTCATACTGTGGTGTGTCGCTTCCTATAAATGCATGACTTTGAATGTTTGGGCTTGTCCTTGCCATCCTTTTGGGATCAGTTGAATGCAGCCATGTTTCTAGACAGCCTTTGTGAAAGCTACTTCTTATTAAAACCAACTCTTTTCCTAAAGGAAGCACTGACAGTTCACTTCAGTGTCTCCATTGTGCTTGTGTGTTACAGATGAATGATGCATTCACAGACCCAGAGACCTGCATGACAGACAAGCCATGCCTGAAGGGAACCTTCATGGGCTCCCTTGCCTGGGGCTTCCTATAGGCCTTGTTCTGAGTATCAGGAAAACAGATGAAACTTAAATTCAGAGTGAATATTTCTGGAAGTGTTCTTTCCTGCAAAGATTGGCTTGAACATCCTAATGACCCCTCACGTCACACTAGCTATAACTGTACTTTGGGCAAGATGTCTGGATGGTGACACATGATTTTTTCTTCTTTGGTTCAGCCCTTTGTTTTGGGACATGGGCGGCATAGTGTCCACTCTTCCTTCACTTAAGATGATGTACATGGCTTCACTTCTGCAGCTTCAGATATACACACCAACCCCCACTGTGCTGGGTACTGTGTCAAGCTCTGAGAACCGAAATGAATAACGCTACCTGTCTGCCTCATTGCTCCAGGGTATACCAGAAGTGGAAAACAAGACCCCTAGAGAACAGCCTGCAGCTGCGCTTACTGTTCTGAGAAATTGCCAGTGTGGGGGGACATGCCAGCAGGAGTTGTGGGCTACAGTGGAGCTGGGGGCTTGGGTAGGAAAAATGGTAGTGCTCAGAGCTGGGAGTAAGGACTGAATAGAAGGCATCAGAGAAAAGCTTTGCCTGGAGGCAGCTGTGTTCTTCCCTGTGTAATCCTGGCTATTCTCCAGTGTCTGAGTCTGCACTTGATTGTTATTATGGGAATAATAACGAATGCTAGAAAAGCAGTTCTTCCTTCTCCTCTTCCTTCTTTTCCTCCTCTTCCCTAATTCACTAAATGTACCAGGGAGGGGTTTTGCTTTGCTTTGTTTTGTCTTTTTCAGATAAATTTTTGCTATGCAATTCAAGCTGGCCTTGAACTAACTCATTTTGTAGCCCACAGTGACCTCAAACTCCCCACAATCCTCCTGCCTCAGCCTTTTGGGTGTGGCGCCACGCCTGACCTTAGATGGGGGTCTTAAGATTTGTGTGCAGTTAAATCATATAAACCTTACATTGCCACTACAAAGTAGAAATGTAGAGGTTCTCATTTTTCTCACTTTACAGGTAGGCAGCTAAAGCTCAGAGATGCGAGTCATTTGCCTGTGGTAATCTGCCAGTGGGTAGCAGAGGTGGAATTGAAATCCGGTCCTCCCTGACTTGCAGAATTTTGTTACCAGTGCTCTGTTGCTTGCAGGTGGGTGGGGTGCTGTGACTTGAGTCTCATCTTGATTATACAAATCTGTATTTAGATACAGACAAGTCTCATGGTGATGGTCCCAGATCTAGAGCCAGAGCGTCTGGTATCAAATGCAGCTCTCCTCGGGTTACTTTATCCTCTCCTTCCTCAGTTTACTAATCTGAAGAGGAGGAATATAAATATACTGCCAACCAGATGGGGCTGTCAGAGGGTAAATGCTAGCAAGGTGCCACAATACAAAGTCACCATTTTTGCTTTATTTTTGAAGTGCTCATCACAAAACTCCCCTGCTCTTTTTTGTTCCTTTTTTAAACCAAAAAATTTTTTTCTGGGTCATTCTCTCAATGGTCCTCTTGTCACTCTGAGTGAATCTGTCTTCAAGAGCCATTTGTGCATAAGGACTTTCTTTCTTAGTTATTGCAATTGTGGTTTCTTTCTTTAACAAATGAAAGTCCTCTTGCTTTCCAATAGCCAACATAAAGATCATCAAGATGAGCTTTGATTAATTATCTGTGAATTTTGTACCTAAAGAGTGAATCATGATTTTCATTTTCCTCTCAAGAATGTGAGCTGCCTGATTTGAATTAATCCAGGAAAAGTGGTTTTTTTTTCCCCCGTCTTTTTAAAAAAATTCTTACTGCTGCCTCAGCATTTACAATTACTGCCCAAGGGTTTATTTTTCCTTCTGAGACTCTAAAGATATATCAAATAGTTTTTATGTTAAATTTAATTATTTCCAATTTAAATATTAAAAAAAAAAAACTGGTTGAAGAGTGTGTTCTGGAAAGAAGCATCCCCCTCTCATCACTGGCGTTTTTGTTTCTGAACAAGGCACTTTGGAACCAGCTGGAAATCTTGACAGTCTCACCTCCAGTGAGAAGTCAGAAGGCACGTTTTCCTGTGACAGAGCTAGTTTTGATTTCATACTGGACAGACCCAGGTCCTAGTGCAGACCAATGTCAGATGAGACAAGCCTGTATTTCATTCTATGCGTGGCCCTGAGTTATGCTATCATTTGCCCTGCTAGATGTGAGCCCTCAGGAAAGGTTAGCTGTGTTCACTACCTATGTTTCTCCACTCTGGTGCATTCCTGATCCATCCTACATGCTTCAGAAATAGTAAATGATGAAAGAAGGCATGGTAGTAATGTGCCTTCAGATCACACTTCTGCCAACTGGAAGAATGGCTCTGCTTCTTGAATCTGTTGCACCTGGACAGGGAACACTGGGCCTAGGGTATAATTAGATGGACAAATTGAAAGGGCAGGTATTATGATTAATATCTATAATGGTCCCCTTCAGCAGTGAGAAAGTAATTAAGTTAGATTTTGGTGCCAGAAGTGGCTCATTGCTATGACAGTACTTAACTTTGTAGTTTACTTTGGCTTACAAGAAGAGTTTGGAAACCCTTGGAGATGCTAGCTATCGAAGCCCCACAATGTAGTAATCAAAGCTCAATGGGAGATTCTTGATGGAGCTCAGAAGGCCAGAATGTTTATAGAAGTGCAGACAATAAAAGCCAGGTTCAAGAGGCTTCAGTTGGGAACAAGAACTACACTGATGACTAAACTCAAGACTGTGTGTTATACACTAGCAGAAAATTTATTTATATATTACTCATGTCCTGATACTTTTCAGGAGATTGAGATTAAAGACAGAAGACTAATCTGTGGGAGAAAATTTCAAAGTAGCCCAATATTCAGGCTGAAGTGTCAATATCACTTTCTGGGTTTTGGGTGTTGTTGTGTTTTGTTTGTGTATGTGTGTGTGAGAAGAGATTCACAGTGTGAATAAGGAGCATAATGCCCATTTGAAAAATTTTCAGTTTCACCAGAAAAGAAACACTTGTAGAGTTCGAGTAGAGCAGAGCATGGGTGCTGAAAATTAGCATTAGAAAGAATCCAAATACTTTGCATCAGTAGAATAGGAGATGGTTCCTGCAGCATTTCAGGAATCAGCAAGACTCTGACCTTTGCAAACTCAAAGTCTTTGAAAAAGACTTTGCTTTGAGATTAAATTAGATTCCCAGAGCACTCTGCTTGAGAAAGGCCACCTAACAAAATGGCTCCCCAGAATTTGTTTCACAGTGCTTAGCCATTCAGACATGAGATGCCTCTGAAGCTATGACTTAGGAGTGCCTTACTGCTGCTCAACCTGGCAGCAAACCTTTGTATCATCTACATGGTACTTATTTTACAGGCATGCAGAATGCAAGAGTTGCAGGATCGTGGAGGCTTCCACCTAGATTTCAGAGGAAGGACTACAAGGCCAAGCAGTTGACAAACCCCCAAGAAGGCAATGTATAGACATGTAACAGTGAAGCCAAAAGTGCATTGGAAAGCTTAGGGAGCTGGAGATGCTAGCAACCTGGAATGTCTGAGGAAATTCATTGATAGTGAGCAAAGGCAACTCATCAGAGTGACCATGAAGTCTGCAGCCAGTGAGAATACTAGAAAGGCGGGGGTATGCGTATGTGAGCATGTGTGTGTTGAATTAAACATTCAGACATACACTATGGTGTTATGCAGCTCACTGTGACAAAATTCCTTACACAAGTGACCTATGAAAGAAAAAAATTACATTGTCTCATGATTTTAGAGATTTCAGCCCATGATCAACTGGCCACATGACTTTAGGTCTGTGTTGAGGCAGAAACATGATGAAAGGGCATGAGAGTAAGCTGCTCACTTCATAACATCTGGGAAGTGGAGAGAGACAGTGTGAAAGCACAAGCCTGAGGGTGAAAAGTAGCCTTCAAAGGCATGCTCCTAGTAACCTAATTCCTCCAATCAGACTCTACCTCCTAATAGCCTATTCAGCTATGAACTTATCAATGGGTTAATTCATCGATGAGGTTCTTGCCACCACAATCCAGTCATCTCTTTATTCTTGTATTAATGTAATTAAGTTGAAAATCAAGATTACCTTTCATGTCAGGTCCCCATTTCCTAGCAGGCTCATGTCCACAGCTGACTGTCCCACCTTCTGCTGAAGCATCCCTTCTGGAGTTTAGCCAGTTTCCCCAGGTGTAGACCTTCCACTCAGTTTCTTGGCTCTTGTTTCCAATGAGGGGCTTTTCGCGTGACTGCCTCATCCTCATAGCTGAAGTGTCCTTCCAGATCACCACTTTGAGGCAAGTTATCTTTCTGAATTCTTTTATTTTAAATAAAAGCTTTTGTTATGAAACATTATTGGCTTGATGCAGGAAACTTATATAACAGAGAGAAAAATGGAAAGAAAATGAAATTATTTATGATCGTACTACCTGGAAAAAAACCGACTAACATTTTAATTGTGTTTTTTATTCTCTCCCCCACATTTCATAATGTAAATACTTTTCTGCACAAAAGATGCATGCCATCTGAAATAAAATTTTGTGACCCCTGCTTTTTCACTTGACATTATGCCCTTGACAGTCTCCTATGCTAATAAATATTCTTCCTCAACTTCTTTGTCAGAAAGCTTCAACAAAGTCCAGTAGATGAAGGCAAATAATTAAACACAGTTCCTCCTCCAGTGTGGGTAGTGAGTGGCTATTCCCAGTGTTCTGTGGATGCAGACAACACTGTGATGAACATGTTGGTCTGTATATCACTGTGCACATTCTGGTTATGTCCGGTTAGATAAGGAATTTCTGTGTCAAAGGGTTTTCCCTTCCACTTTTACCATACTGCCCAGCAGAAAGGTTGTCCCAATTCCTATTCCTTCTGGCAGTGCCTGTCTCGCTGTCTGTCTTTGAAAGTCCTGTTCATGCATCCCTTGCTGGAGAACCCTTCACAGAGCATTCTGTTTAATGTCCTATGCCTCACTCTGTCACATTAACTTTTATGTATTACAGCATATATTATAATCTTAATTCATGCTGTCTGTTCTTTGTTGGTACCCTATTTTCAGGTCTTTCTGTTCAGTCAGGACTGTGCCTGCTGCCATCCTTGCTGTCCTGCAGTGCCTTTTCATAATTCCTTAAGACTTAGCTTATCTCAGGGTGCAGAACATGTTTGTTGAATGACTAAAAGTTTACTCACACCACCCTTGACACTCATTATACATAAAATGTTCTTATTTTTTTTTAAAAAATAAGATATCAATCATAATTAACCCTATGGCTGGCTACAATATGGTGATATACAATCCTCAGGTAGTCATGTGATTCTTCCATTCTACTAAAGTATGAGACTCTTTTCCTGTGCACCAGTTTTGAGTTATAATCATTCTGTTTTCTTTCTTATAGTTTTAAATATCTTCTCTGTTCTTGAAAGGGTAAAAACATTATGCTGCCTAAAGCAGAGTATATTTCCACTTGACTACTGCTAATCTGTCTCGGCACTTGAACAGTTCTCCAGTGCTAAGTGCTCGAGCATTCTGCATGCAGAGGGTTTTTTGAGGCTGTTCCTCACTGAGGAATGGTTTGAGTGGCTGAGGTGCATGTGAGAGAAATTTCATGGTCTTGTTCCTATGTGTGTTGGCCCTGGGAGTCCAGTAGCTGAGCTCTTTTGGCTAATCCAGTAAAGTGTGGACAGGGAGTGTATGCAGGCAGCTGGGTTTCTGCATCTGAGCACAGCCGGAGGATGCTTCTCAGGGTCATGACTTGGGACTTTAAACCTGACCTCCTTTGTCCAAGAATTTTATCAGCCACTTGAATAAAGACAAAAAAGTCAGGTTGATCAGATTTGTGAGTGACACAAAACCAAGATGGAAGGCTAATATGTCAGATAATGGAATCAAGACTCATACAAATCTTGAGAGGAATGATGGGCCTGCAACTAACAAGGTAAGCCCTAACAGGATTACGTGAGGAGCCTGTGGCGCCCTTCAGTAGGGCCAGCAGCATTAGCCCAGCACTGGAGAGACCTGGCTTAGAGCAGTGTGGACCTAGGAAGACCTGTGGTTTTCCCAGTTGCTAATCTTTAAAGTAGTATGACTTATGCCTTCTGTATATAGCAGTGGATGCTCAGATCTAAAGGCTGCTGGTCTGGTCCCCGTACTGCCCCTGTTCCCACCCACACCACGAGTTTCCTCTTACGGCCTAGATACCACACTTCCTACTTGTTCCTCTCTCTCACATGCTCCTCATCCAATCCATAAGCTTTTAAGGCAGCAATTGGGCTCTTACTTTCTCTGGTGCTTGCTTGAGGCCTTGAGGCACCCTGATTTTTGCTGTCCCTCCAAATGCATGGGTAACCCCCTCATTCCCATCATAGTGGTCCTCAAAGTAGATGTTCAGGCTCTCATGGTTTATCTTTCCTCTGCATCTGGACTCCTTGCAGGCAGGGACTGTGTCTGCCTAGTCAGATACTCCGAACAGTGATGCCTTGATTGGCACAGAACAGATATTCAGGGTACACCCTGGTTTGTGGCATGTCCATTCCACAAATGTGAAGTGGGGCCCGATTCCCACACCAGTGCATCTTGTACCCACATGGACTACTCAAGAGTGACAGCTGTTCAGACTTCGTCCTGTGGGAAACAGCTGGTGGAATTGTGAATGCTTGTTCAGGGTGTCACGTGGCACGGACAAGGACTATGCCCTGTACTGGCTGCCAAGGGAGGTGGTGTAGACTCTTCTGGGCAGCTCAGGGTACACCAGGGGGAGGAACAACTCATTTTTTGAATTAAACAGCCTTCACTCAATTAGTGCTCCAACCACATGTGGACTGCTTGCTTAGTTAACTTCAACTGCCAAAATGTGGAGAGAATTTTGAAGTTATAAATGGAGGAGTCACACAGTAATGATAACAGCAACCCCAGAACCACCAGGCTACCTTCCTGGTGCTTTATTTTCCTCCACCAGAGCTTGGTGCTCTTGTGACCTGCGTGGGGCAGATGTGGATGCCTAGGAAGATCTAATAGGGATCTGATGGTTGATGTTTGTGCCAACCAAGGCCCCCTGAAGTTGTGCTTCTGCTGGTGGCACACAGCACTTCTTCCACTATGTGAATGTAGGAATTTTTTTGGGTAAATACTGTATCAGTCAATGCAATCTGTTCCTTGTTCTCTGTCACCAGCTGACTCTTCACTGGCTCCGTGTGTGACCCATACTGAGGTAGCTCTCGGGAGAGCATAGAGCCAAGCTGGTCGCACTGTCAGCTCACAGACATTCATCTTCTGCATGTGAAGCACTGTGCAGTGATAGAAAGACAGCCTCACAGATTAGAAGTCAGACAACTCTGGGTTTCAGTGCCTGCTGCCACTTACTGGCTGTGTGGCCACGATCCAATCACTTAACCTCTCTGATCTCAGCTATAAAATATAGAGTTAGTATCCAGTTTTATGAAGCATTTGGCAAAGGACCTGTTTTGACAAAAGATGAATGCTATTATCATCTGTTTTTTTTTTTTTTTTTTTAGTTTTCAGCTATGTTGCTTGTAGTCAGAGTTGTTCAGAATCTGTTGTCCAGATAAGCTGAGAAATTCCAAAAGAACATAACTGATTTGCTATCTTTACATAGTGTGCACAGCTAGCCAAGCTTTTGCTACCTAACAGTAAGACATCAGAGCAGAGAAGGGAAGGGTGAAATCAAACTCTGCTGGATTTCTGATGCCTTGAGGGCTCTTGACTCTTTGTCATCTGGCCTATGTGGAGTTTTCCAACTGTCATGGAGGCTATAGTGTGTGTGTGTGTGTGTGTGTGTGTGTGTGTGTGTGTGTGTGCAAGCTTAGTCTTGAAAAATATAATTAACTTTCTGTAGTTCTCTTCTACAGCCAAAAATATGATTACAGACCATGTAAAGGTGTGCATGGGGGATGCTCAGTAAGTGTATGTGACTTTTCCTTTGAAGTTGCAGGGAGGGATTGTTCATTCACTCAGCAAACTCTTTTGATCACTTGCTTAACATCTGTTGGAATTCTAGACCCTGGCTGTGCAGAAGTGAACAAAATAATGAAGTCCTTGCCTCAAAGAGCTTATATTCTAATCTGGTGAGGAAAACTATAAATAAGTGCACAAATGAAAAAAAATGAACTACAGAGAAAAATTAAATTTGAGGCAGAAAGAGAAGCCTGATTTGGGTGAGAGTGTTGCTATTTTATATAGTAATGTCACAGCAAACCTGGCAGGTGAGATGCTGTTTGATCAAAGAAAGACCTGAAGGAAGCAAAGGGTAAGCCATGCAGTCTTGGGAGGTGAATTTTAGGGAGGAGAGAAAACAAGGCAAAATTCCTGACAACCGAGCTGTTTGGCAAATTCAAGGATTTTCATGGAGGCTGGTAGACCTGGAGTAGAGTGAGAAGGTACAAGATGACTTTTGCAACCTCCAATAACGACAAGAGATCTCAGCTCCCCACTGGAGACCTCTAATTCCCACTACTCAGAGAGATCATGGTCCCAACTGAGACTTGGGGTGGGCAAGTGAATACCCAAGATCACAGCACTAAGCGGCAGAGCCAGAATCTCAACCCAGACTCCCAAGGCTCTGAAGGCCTTGTACCTTCCCACTGCTAGGCTGCTGGAGATTCTCACTGAACGCTCCTCATCTGAATCTCTGTCCTAGTCCCGTACACCCCACCTAAGCTGGCACTCCTAGAGGCAGGCAAGCATGCTGGATGACACTTCTGGGGGTCCTGAGCGTAGCTTGAGAGAGGGATGCTGGTGTGGATTGTTCATAGCAAACAATGGAGCACCTCCATTAGAAGGCCAGTGAGGCTGATGGAGTTAATGTACATAAAAGCAGTTAAAAGGGAGCAGGTATGATGAGGATCTTTGGTTATTGTCTACTGTCAGCCACCACCACGGGCTTGGCACCTCTCCATGGATGGAGTTCTGGGCTAGAGACAGAAAGACAGATGAGAGCTCTGTGGTCATGGAGTTTAGAGTCTGGTGGAGCCAACCAGCAATGAGTGATATCTGCGTGGAACTGAGTCCCATTAGACTCAAATGTGAAGTGACAGCGATGAGGCAGTTACTATCATTGGTACCATTGTAGGAATTGTCTTATTGACTTTTTTCCTATCCATATTTACATGTTATTTTAGTAATAAAAAGGAAAAAGTAAGAGCATAGGATCTGCTCTTTTTCCCTGTCACATAACTGTGTATGCAAGTAGCTATACACAGTCAGTGTGTGGCAATCCCGTTTTGCCAAATAAATCCACGTCCTCATAGTTGAGCTTGTGAGTATTTTCCTGACATGGCCAAGGGAATTAAGTTTGAAGATGTAGCTAAGGTTACAAATCAGTTGACCTTGAGATAGATAGGTTATACTGACTGGCACATGGGCTCAATCCAATCACCTATGCTCTTAAAAGTAGATGAACAAGGGGCGTAAAAGAAAGTCAGAGAGATGCAACATAGGTGGGTTGGCTTTGACACTGAGAGGGCCACGGGCCATAGGAATGAAGGTGTCCTGTAGAAACTGTGAAAGCCAGGCAGTGAATTTTTTCCCTGAATCTTCCAGAGAGGAGCACACATCAATTTTAGACTGATGAGACCTACATCAGAACTTTTGACATCCAGTACTCATGCTATTCAAAGCTGTTAACTTTGTGATTGTTTGTTATAGCAGCAGTAGTAACCTCATGCAGTCAGTTTTAAACTTGTGCCTTTTTCTGAGATGAGGATCTCTATGGATGGGGGCTAATGTCTCATCTACTCTGAATCCCAGCACCTGCCATAACTCTGTGGCTCAAATACTCACTAAGGTCTTTGTGCCTACGCAGGAGTTGAGCCTCTCAGTTGGGGCTGGAGAGGGGCCACCTGGTCCCTCTTCCTGAAGTACAAACCCTTCTCTTGATATGTCCAAAAAGAGTGACCTTCAAGGACTACAGTCCTGCTTCCAGTGTAGACTAGTCTAAAACAAGGACAAACAACACAGACAGAGAGAACATTGCCTGCTGGCTTAGCTCCAAACTGACAGGGGAGTCCCCACCACATAGAAAGGTTCATGGGTGGCACTTAAAACATGCAAATGGTTTTTGATGCCAGTTACTGTGGATTCTTATACATTTTTGAAAGGTCCATTATTGATTCATTCAGAAAGGAAACAAATGAAACAATGACAAAAAAATCAAAGAGAAAATTCAAATAAAAGGAAATAAGACCAGTGAACAGGATAAAGAGATGTGTCCTATTGACCTGCCAAATTGCTGACTCCCTGTCTCTTTGTAAGGTGGCTCCAGAGCAGGATGTCCCATCCCAGTTGCACAGAAATTCTGATTTAATTGGTCTGGGGTGAAGCAAGGCCAGAGATATTTTTAAAAGCATGGCGATGAAGTCTAATAAGCAGCTAGGGTGGAGAAGCAGCACTCAAGGTGTCGTTGCTCTGCTCTCTTCTCTCATTCCAAGCTCTCAAGTCTAGAGTATCATTAAATGGTGCCACTTGGAGTCCACCCAGATGGACAAAATATGGTTTAGAGATGCAGGTGTGCCAAAGTTGGTGACGGGGTTGAAACCAGGGCCTCCTCCTATGGATTTATACACCTACCATGGGTCTTATTGGTGCTGCCAACATCTTAAAATCAGGCCAGCCCCACCAACTTCCATCTGGGAGGGGATTCTTTCTATTCATTTATTTATTTTTGCTTTTCCCCAGTGTTCTTCTAAATGGTCAACTTTGCTGGGTAGTGAGGACCTGTTCTGCCTTCCCCTTACCTTGAGAGGGGAATATTGTCTAGCCAATATAATCTTGGAATCTCCATGTGACTGTAAGATCTACATGCATGGATCCTATATGGCTCCTCGAAGCCTCAGTTTGACTATCTATGAAATGGGTTTCATGCAACTACATATTTCATGGGGTGTTGTGGGGTTGAAAAAACGTATACCCAGAACAGTGTTTGGCATATAAATGCCAGCTGTTGTGAGTAATGTGGCTTTAATTATTTTTAATGCAGATAGGAGAATAGCATTTCAAGTGCCCAAGCCAGTAGCCAACATTAATGGGTGCAGTTTTTACTACTGCTTTTCAGCTGTCTTTGGAAGGTATCTTCTGGTAGTCTTGGTATCCTGTCCTTGACCAGAGAGGGCCAAGTCCTTTCTTGGAACAAGTGGTAGTGGATTTCCAAGTAAGTGCAGTGCAAAGAGCTTGTTAGCTTTAGAGTAGGGGCTCATGGGGCACTTATCTGTCACCCTACCAGACAGGATGACCCTCCTGTAAAATACCATTGGTGCATCTAAACTACTACAGGCTAAGTCTGTGAAAAAGTCATCCTGTCACCTGGACATAAAGCTGCTTTGTTTGAAACTGTAACAGTAAAGCAACCTGCCTCTCTCTGAAATGGAAAAAAATTAGAATAATACGAGTTTTCTCACCATTCCTAAGTCATAGAGGGGTTTCTTGGTACAAGCAATAGTGGGTTTCCAAATAAGTACAATGCAGAGAGCTTGTTTGCTTCAGAGTCACTCACTGGATACTTACCTGTCACTTACTCTGTCTCTCACGAGGGGGACAGCTTACCCCGCTGTCTCCTGCAGGGAATCCAGGCATAAGGGCAGATTTGAGCCTTTGATCATTGAGGGTTCAGAAGCGATCTGTTGCCTTCTCCTTCACTGTCTCCATTATGTGAAAGTTTTCCATGCAAGTAATTGCAGAATGGGGTAACAAAGAGGATAATAAGGGAGATAATTGTGGATAAATCAGCTTGATTACACTCTTTCCCAAACTTGATTATCCACATTTGCAGTGCTGTGCAAAATCTTAAAAGCCAATTAAGATCTTCCTGGAAAGACTGCAGATTCTGGGGAAGTCTCTCACATAAGTCTTGCAGGTTGTGCAACAGGTTGGGAATGGTAAGAAAAGTCTCCTTATTCTGAGTTTTTATATTTCAGAGAGAGAGGCAAGTTGTTTTACTGTTATATTTTCAAACAAAGCAGTTGTATGTCCAGGTGAGAGGGTGACTTTTCCATGGATTTAGCCTACAGTGATTTAGACACACCAATGGTATTTTACAGCAGGGTCATTCTGATTGATAATTTTGCCAGTTTCACTGAATATTGATTCATTTCAAGATACTTTGATACTATTTACAAAAGAAG
This sequence comes from Cavia porcellus, assembly GCF_034190915.1. NCBI lineage: Eukaryota > Metazoa > Chordata > Mammalia > Rodentia > Caviidae > Cavia > Cavia porcellus. The sequence goes on from NW_026947485.1 coordinate 93,589,768, forward strand.
GTAAAGAGCTTTGATAAATCACTTAAGGAGGAGAAGCAACAGTTGATTTACTTCACAGTTTACTATTAACCAACTATAACAATATTATTTGACCTTTAAACACAGTTTCTTAATAGGAAAAAATCCCTACCCTAAAGGGCTGTGCAAAGTCCAAATGAAAGTATAGGTTAAGTGCATCATTTAGCACCTGAGATATAGAAGGCTTCTAGGGCTGTTGGATTCTCCATTACTGGAGAGGTAAGAGTCACAGAATTCAGACCAAAAGAAAAATGGTTTTCCAGTTCAGTTCCTCAGTGAGAAAAATGAGGAACAGAGGAAGATGAGATGAACTATTCAAATTACGTTAGCAGCTGATCCAGGTACAGAGCACGAGAGTCCTGGCTCCCAGTGTTGGTCGGGGCCAGGTTCCCTCTTGGACTTGCCTTGTTTCGCATGTTAGCAAGAGACCTATAGCTGTCTCTCCAAGGGCAAATAGAGAAGCAAGACAAGAGGTAAATGGGACCTTGGGGGTTGAGCCATGACTGCAATAAGGCCCAGGAAATCAAGAGTTCCCAGGGGCAGAGGTGGTGACCATTGGAGAAGGATCAAGTCCCAAGATAGCCTGGTGGGGCAAGACTATTCATGAAGGCAAGAAGAAGTGAACAGGGAGAGTGATCAAAGAACAGAAACGCAGTGCTCAAGGGGCCTGGGATCAGTGGTAGCCCCCTTTGAAGAGGGCGACAGCTTATAAAGCACCTCCAATGTTACTATCATAGTTGAGCATCACAACAGTTCTGCCATGCAGGTGAGATGCCAACATATACTGCATGAATGAGTGAATAGGTGAATAATGAGTAAAAGCTGATGTTTATCAAGTCTCTTTATTATGTGCGAGAGATCTTGTTTAGAATTCTCACACAAGTGATGGAGCTGAGGTACACAGAAATTAAGCGTCTTGGCCAAGGTCACACTAGAGGAAGTGGATTTCAGGATCTATGCTTTGCATTTAACTACCTTGTCTTATTGAAAATAAATAAGAATGTCCATTTCACCAGCAAAGAAGTTGAATCACTGAAAGGTGGGTGATTTTCCTACAATTACAAAGCAGCACTAATTGAGTTGCAGCAAGTTAGTGCTTTTGACCCTTAATCCAAAGCTGCTAACCAGCATCCACTGACATCCCCTTACATGTATGTGGGCAGGCTCTGGCTCTTCCCACTGTGCCCCTTAGAGTCAGGCAGGTGCCGTTAGCCTTTCCATTGCCCTGCCTCCTTCCCCTATTTCAGAGAATGGGCGCAGTGGGAAGACCCAAGATTATGGTTAGAAGTTTGAGTCTTACTTTTGCTCATGTTGCCTAAATCACCTTGGGTTGGTCAGAAAAATCTCTTTGAGCCTGTTTTTCTTCCTGGAAAATACAGAAAATCGTGTCTACCTTTCTCTTGTGAGGAGTGATTGAGACAAGATGTAAGAAGCATATGGCAGGTTCCTGGCATGTGGGAAACACTCAGCAAAAGATCAACAGATCTCCCTCCATCCTTCCTTCCCTCTCTCCCTTTCTCCTAGGTATCTCTGCAGATGTATTTGCTATGAATGCATGAAAAAGGTATCCTGGCATGTCTCTGATGTATCCAGCTTGGTTGCAGTGAGTTCTGTGGGGCCAGTATTCCAGCAATGAACGATGAAAAGGAGAGCAAGTCTACAAGCTGGCTTCTCACTGGGAATATGGTGATGCTGATGGTGGTAGTGGGGTGTAGTTATCACACAACTGCCATGGATCAACTAGTCTTAATAAACCACTCAAGGAAGTCAGGTGCAGTTGTCAACAATGAGCTGACTTCATAAAATAGCTCCAGCGGGACCTGAGGACAGTTACATGCCCTGCCTATAACAAGCTAGCAAACTGTCTCAGTAGCCAGGAGAAGAGAGCACAGGTGCCACATTGCACACTCAAAATGGAAATGGGTCACAGGCACATCTGGGTGCCTTAGTCTGGATGGTCTGGACAATTGTGAGGTGGACATTTCCAAAGTGGGCAGCTGATGTTCCAAAGTGGGCGGCTACTTTTTTAGCTCCTTTGACTGTTGCCACAGAGGGTTGGAGACCCATAGTGACAGGACTGAATTCTTTAATAGAAGCCTGAAATTTCAATTTTGATCTAAAAACTCCTGGTTTTTAAATATTGGCCAAGAGTTGTATTTTTACAACACTGAGCAACCCACAGCAGCAGGCTGTATTCAGTCCAAGGGCTGCCAGCTGCCAGCTTTAACTAAATGTTCCATGTGGCAAAGTATTGCATCTTTATGGGGGCAGCTGTCATGGATGTATTTCTTTGGCACTGATTCAGTGCATATTTATTAAGCAGCTACTACATGCCAGACACTGTGCTAAGTGCTCACAATGCAGCTTTAATCAGAAGCAGATAAAAATTTCTGTTGCCCTATTGGAGCTGACATTCTGCCATTGGCCCTCATGTTCTGTCTGGAGCCACTGAATGCACAACAGTGCTGCTGATACAATTATTTGTCATCTTTCTTGTGGGAAGATTTCAAGTGAGTGGCTCAACTCAGCCACCAAGCTCAGTTGTACCAACAGGCATCTATTGCTTGTCCTCCATAAGGATGCTGGCTGCTGTGGGACCACAGGCACTGGAAGAGGGTTGTCTCCTGGGCCAAATTTAAGCACAGATCCACAGGCCTGTGTCTACATTTGACCTTGGGTTCGGGAGTCAAGGATTTCCAGTGAAGGTGGCCATGCAGACACCTAGTGATGCTCACCATCAGCAAAACAACTTCTGTGCCAAGAATGAGCATACTTTAGCTACTTAAAAACCTTAAGCCCAGGCATTCTATAAGGTAGAGGGTGGAGTTCCCCACTTTCCCAAAGTTTAGCTGCTCAGCAGGCTGGTGGGTTCTAGGGAAATGATTCATCACATGCAGGTGTTCTCAGCCTTGTCCCGAGCCCCTGTTCTTGGTCTCACAGCTGGTTACAGGTTGTCCCCAGGCTTGGGTCTCCTGACTGTGGTTGTTCCTCTCACTTGCCAAATAGAAAGAACACAGTCTCACCCTTCCATGGGGGGACTATGGATCATATAGAAACGGTCAGGGATCAGTTTAGGACTGTGCTGATTTCTGGATCCTTGAGGTGAGACCTTGAGGGAGCAGTAGAAAGGCCTGATGTCACCTGGCTGCTGCCCAGTGGCCCCAGGAGGAATTCAGAAGAGGGGAATTTAGTGGGAGGGAAATCTCAGAGACACTGCTAGACCTCTAGATAGGAGCTAGTGCTCTCTGGCTGGTGTGTTTATGTTAAAATACAGCTTTGAAACTCCTTCACATTAAGTCCCCCCTCCTTCACGGTATTGATTTGTGTTCTCTTTTGCCCAGATCCTCCAATCTCCACTCAGTGCTATGTCCTAGAATCTGGGTGTGGTCTGGCCTAGGTGTGTGTAAAGAATGTTCTATAATGTTTTAGGTTCTGGTTAAATTCCTCAAGGCTTCTATTTAATCCAGGAATAAATATTTTACTTGGCACTACAGTGTAAAATAGTGATTGGAAGCTGAGTTCTCCTAGCATCATTTTCCATGGATAAATACTTCAACATTGGGTTTACATAATGGGTGAGAACTTAAAACCAAAGCCAGGAGACAAAATAACAACAGAAACTCAAAATAACTCCCTCTTTTTAACACCTGATGATATTAACACTCATTGGATTCTAACACTCATTAGAATCCAAATAAAGTCCACACCTTGTTCGGTGTATACATATTTCTTTAGTTATAACATCTCCATGATTAGTAGTATTAATGCTAGTTGCTGAGTGCCTCTTTGGGATCCTGATAATTGAATGACAGTTAACTCCTCACCACCTCCCCATGTCATGTTCCCTTCACTTTGTAGCCAAGGCAGCGTATTTCACAGCATACAGGCTGACTGTCCTCTGCAGCGTCAGGCTCTGCTGCCTGGGCTTATGCAGAACAGGATTTTCTGTTTGCATGCAAGCCATGAACACATTGCCAGTTCTCAGTTGTTCCCATCTAAGGGGAAGCTACTCTCTGTGGAAAAGTTTAGAATAGTTGGAAATAGCAGTTATGCTCACTTGTGCTTCTGGGTGATGCACGCTTTCTGCATGTTGTGTTTGTGCAAGCGTGCTGACAGTCTCACCTGTGCTCTACTGTGGGCATGTTTGATTGTGCACTGCTTTTTCTGTGGAGCAGAGATGGCTTTTAATAGACTGTCCCTGCTGGAAACAATATCCTGAGCCTAGAACAGCCTGGCTCTCAACTGCATTCATTCTGCACCTCCTCCCTTCCTTCCTCATCACTGTTCCCTGAGGTGGGCACATTTACAGCGGTGGCCATCCGGCTCATACAAGATCATCCTTTCCCAAGCTCCTGCATCTTATAAGTGGCAAGAGTAGAATATAAATTTTTTAGCACCCAGGACTTTGGCAGCTAACTGGTCATCTTTCATGGTAAGGTTACCTCTGTGCTCTGTACTGCTCTCCCTTTTTTGGTCCTACTTGTGGACTTGTACAGCTGGAAAAGTAGAATGTCTCTCCACTGACTCCACCAAGATTTAATAGCTGTTAACATTTTATCCTATTTGTTTTACACTTATATTTATGTTTACATATCCATTTTTCTGAATGACCTGAAAGTAAGTTGCAGATACATCACGAGTCTAAACCCATTAATGTTACTGCTGTTAAAAAGGTATTTTCCACACTTCCATGTCTTTATTACACAAGGGAAATGACTTCTAATACTCAGTTCATTATTCTGTCCCACAGTTTCTTCCAATCATCCTCAAAGTTCTTGTACTTTATTTTAAACAACTCTTGTTTATGTATTTTCAACCTACAATCAAGCCAAAGCACATAGGTTGCATTTGGCTATGTTGTTTCTTCAGGCTCCTGTATATGCCACTTTCGTTCTTTCTTCCTGGCTTGCTTGTGGAAGTGTTTGATTTATTACCATGTCCCTGTTGGGTCCAAAATCCTGATAGATTTGGGGTTTACATGCTGGGAAGGAATGCTTCATCAGGATCCCATGTACTGGACATCCTGGCTTCTTGTGGTATAGAGTGCAGGAGGAAGGGCCAGGGGTCCAGATTTAGGGACCACAGGTAGGGAATGAAAACTTGTGTTCTCGTTCTAAAGTCTGAAGAGAAGGTTGGGGTGAGCAGATGTATCCTGAGTCAGTTACTTGGCCTCATCCAGGAAGCTGGTTCCGATCCTCTCTCTGTGAGTCTCTGCCTTCCAGGTTTGGCTCACACATCCCACCACTCTCTGGAACCCACGTTGCCCCATCCCAGCAGGCTGAGCAGGTGTAGAAATGTGCTACGTGTCCTGATCGCGTCCTTTTCATACTGGTGTCAAAGGAGGGATTCCTGTCCTTGGGGTTTGGAGTTGGCCATGTACAACCCCCAGCACTGGACAGATGAGATCAACAGCAGTTTATCTGTTAAATATACTGACAGTCTGGAGGAATACATTGAGTGCCAGACAGTGCCACAATAGAATAGAGATCAAATGCGGCGGTAGGACATAGGCTTGGTAGGATCCACAGGGTTGGGTGTCCCGTGGTTCCCACTGGGGAGTAGGATTGACTTATTTGAATGATTCTGTGTGCTAGAGGTAACTGAAGTTCATTATTCAGGGACAGGCAGGAACTGTTCCTGGTCCGCTCTGTAAGAAGGGTTGTCTGTCCAAAGGGCATTACACCTGGAAGCAGTATGGGAAGGAAAGCGTGGTTAGGACATTGGAATCCCTTCTCTTTCAGGTCTCAAGACAGAATATAACATCAGGGCCTGGCTTAGGCTTCACACTGCTCAAATTTCACACCCTTTTATAGGACGCTGGCACCCTGTGAGTCCTACCCACGGATTAACTCACTTTAGACGCACACTCACCTCTGATCTGAGCATGTTAACAGCCGCTCTTCACAGATGAGACTATCAAAGCTTGGGAAGTGAAGTACTTGTTCAAAGTCTCATTGCTCGTAAGGGATGATTGGAAACTCAGAGTCTGTGTAAGTGCAGCTGAAGAAGGGACAGATTTAGAGAAAGGGATGGAATGTAGATCCTGCCTCAGGTGTGCACTTGGTTGAAAGCTCATCTCAGCAAAAGATTCCTGGAGCTGTTCCTTGTCTGGCCCAGAGCTGGTCTAATGGATGCATGTCTCTCCTATTGTGGTAGGGAGTGGGTTGATTAAATCAGAGATACCAAGGGAAGCTGCCCCTTGAGTAACAGGAGGGAGTTGCTGGAAACAACTTCTTGGGATCTTCCTTTCCTTTCCTCTTTTTTTTTTTTTTTTTTTTTTTTTTTTTTTTTTTTTTGTCACTTTCCCTGCACATTTTTCTCCTCCTCCCTCCTTGCTGACCTGAATTAAACTGCCTTCTGCAGGAATATGATCTCAGTTATTCACACTAAGTGAGACTAGTGATCAGTGTTTGTGTTTTCCAAGAGTGAGGCCATATCATTGTCTGTAAATGTAGGAAAGATTGTCTCACAAAAATATTTAAGATGCTGTGCAAATGGGTGGGGGTAGGGAGGGGAAAGAGAGAGTATTTTTCTATTTTTTTATTTTTAAATGTTTTATCTTTAAAAATAAAAAAAGTCCAGTGTGTCTTCTGAATAGTAGGCACTGGCACACAGGGCTATGTGAACTTTGGCAAGGTACCCTGTGTCTTGTACCCTCAGTACCCTCATTTCTTAAAATGAGAATAATGGTAATTCTTGTTTCATAAATTTCTTTTGAAACTAAGTGAAGGGCTTGGCACAGGATGATCCAAACACAAGAACTAGTTATACTTGTTATTGTAATCATTACTTTTGTGATCGGGGATAACCAATTACTGTAACTCCAAGCAAGATCTATCTAGAGGCAGATTGCTGGTTCATGGCTCACCAAAATAATCCATCAGCACTTTACTGATATTCAACTACATTACACTTCTGTTTCAAGGACTAATGAAAAACCTGATAAACCTCCTCCCTGCCTGGTATGGAGGAGCTGCCCTGTTTTGCTGACCATATCCAATGCCCATTTGTAAGACCCTTTCCTCTTGCGTAGAAGAGGCCAGAGGGAGAGGAAATGTCAATAATGCAATTAGGAAACATGCTTTACTGTTGCTTCTCACCTAGAAACCTTTCTTTTAAAAACATTACATGCCATGTGTTTTTCTCCTTTAGAGAAGTAGTTGAAAGTGACTTTCTGGGCTATTGTTTGCTCATAGAATAGTCAGACAATGAACTGTGGTTATGGAAATCCTGGTGGGTGGAGGGGAAGGGAAGTGACTTCTCTCAAGTTCCCCAACTGGAAAATGCTGACCAGGGATTTGAACCAAGTCTAGTTATCTGATTAAGTTCATATTTCTGTTTAATTTGTATGCTTTATTGTTGGGGAAGGGATGGAGAAGGATGTTAGCTAACGTGACTCTCAAAGTACCTGGAGTATCATCTGATTTAGAAAGAAGATTATTGTCAAGACATATATGCTAAGATCCATTACAAAATTCATAGAATACTTTGGAGGATAATGAGGAGACTGGAGTTCTGAGTGAGAGAAGGCTCAAGGTGACAGTCCCTTGTCCAGGAACTTTCTACTACTGCTACTGTGATGTTGAGACTGGATATTCTCTTGGATGGTTCCATTTTAAGAAAAGTATATTGTCATATTCAGAATGGGGACAGTGATAGAGCACACTCTGTAACATCTCTAGAGGACCAGGGTCCTCACCAGTACCTTTGAGTGTCACTTTCACAGGTCCAACTATAAAAGTACTGTAAACTGGAGAACTCCTTAAAGCAAAGTAAGGTGACAGTCTCATGTGTAGATAATATTCTGAGGCCTCTACATAAAGACATTAGCATGTCATACCCAAATTGATGATGACTTAGGATTCCTGGAGTGTAGTCTCCACAGCCTAGGGACTATAGTTTTGTTATGTTAGTAATGTTATAAGGTGATACTTAGCACATCATAGACTTGGTAAATATTTGTTGAATGAATACACAATTGACAAAGTTGATAATCTGCTGTTTGTCCCCTTCTGTGCCCTGAAGTCAGGTTGAGACACAGGATAGGACTAGCCACAGGAACCTTAGGAATGGGTGAATGTGTCATCTGACACTGTTCTGATGCTTCCCCAGTTGGCCAGGCTCTGGGAACTTCCAGTGGTAGAGCATGTTCTTACTTGTTGCCAGGTGAGTAAAAAGGCTACAGCATACCCAGCTGTGCTGTGTGGTCCCAAAACCTGCACCTGTTGCTTGCTTGTAAGTGAAGATACCGGTGAACAAAAAAGGGAGGAAGATCTCGTGATTTAGAATGAAAGAGTAACCTTGAGCTGGGATGCCCTCCCTGGGAAAATGCCTTTGGTTTTCTGTCATTTGATTTCATTCCTGTTTGTGTACTTCCTGCATCTTATTCTTTGCCAGCATCAGAGCCTCTTTTTCATTTCAGTCAATTTTAATGGATTCTTCCTGCAATTTAAAAATTGTATGCTTTTTCTAGCCTTCTATTCCTTTAAACTTGAATTTGATATGTGTGCGTGTATGTATATTTGTGCATTGTTGTGTGTATGTATTAAATATGTAGTCAAGGAGAATTTAAGCATTGATTCTATGCCTGAACCTGCATGGATTGCTTGGAGAGAATTAGTTGGCTAAAAGTTAGAATTATGTCTGAATTTTTATCACGTATATTTTCTAGATTCTTGGAACTTTATCATGAAATAACTAAGAAGAAAAGTAACAGTCTCTACTTTTTAAGCAAGAAATTAAGATATGCATACATTAAAATAATTGTCTAAAACAGCAAAGAAACAGAAGGATGAATTCTATTAAAATTAACAAATTACTTAACTTTGGAAAGTTACAATTTTCATGCAAAATAGTGATATGTTTTGGTAGTAACGTTATGGTTTTTGCATAGAAATATTTAACTCACACAGTTTAGACATTTTATTTTTAGTTGAATTTCTAGAAAGATGTTGGCAAACATTAACATTTTATGAATGCTTATATTGAAGAAAGAAGTGAGTTGTTCAGAAATTGTACTGGGGCCTGTGGTGAAGCTGAGTTCATTGATAATTATGAAAATACTGGTTTCATACCTGAGCAGTCTAATAAATAGTGTGTTTTATTTGAAATGACTAATAAATGACACTTTATGACATGTTGGATATCCAGATCTCCTTCTGACATAAGACTCTTCCTGTTTAGTTTTGATTATCAAATTTGATGAGATTTTAAAAGTCATGTCCCACTGTTAAAGATATTGTGACATAAAATAGCTAATGGAGCAGTGATCCCTGCATTTTAGGTATAGCAGATCCTGCTTTTTCTACATTATCATCCTAATTCTTTTGTTCTTAACCAAGTCTCTGCAGAGATGGGAAGGTACCACTGATGAGGAGAATGGATCTCAACATAGCCCCAGAGGATCTGTGTGTCCATAGATGTGTTCAAGTCCTTGGGGTGTTATGATGTTTTTATTTGCACTGCATTTACTACCTTCCAGTGGTCCCAGAATTCCTGTACTTGCTTTAGCCTTTCCTTGATAATTCAAGGATGTCAGTCACTACAGTGGCCAGGAAGATGCTGACACATGCAGCACTGTCTGATGCTGGCAGGGCCATTTTCCTCTATGTTGAGTGTTCCTAGAGGGCCAGGCTTTTAAATTTTTGCTTTGGGTTTGTATGTTGTTTTCCTCTCCCTTGATGCAAGTTGGGCTTGAGATAACCTTAGTGGCTCTGTGAGGTGAGTTAAATTGAACATGGATGTAGCCCACCAAGTGTATATGGAGAGGTTGCTGGCTTTGTAACTAAGGAGTGACATGAAATTTCTTCTAAAGTAAGGTTGGTTTACAGGGGGAGTTAATCTAAAGAAAAATAACAGTACGGGTGGAGGAAGGTAAAATTGGGCAACCTGGTTCTCAAATGGCTCAGTGTGGGGAAAGAAACTTTTTTTTTTTTCTTGAGAGCATTGAAGTTCATAGCATGCACATGAAACCCTGGAGGGTCTTGTCATGTGTATGCTCTGATTCACTAGGTCTGGTTTGGGGCCAGGGAGTCCCAGGGGATGCTGATGGCCTTTCTGTCTCAAGGTTTGATGTGCACATCAGCAGCACTATGTCATTGCATCATAGGAAGCTTGCTTGAAATGCCAACTCTCAGCATTCCTTGCATCTGGATCTGTAGTCACAAAAGCCCAAATGTTTCTTAGATACATTGAAATGTCGGTCCCACTGACTTGACATACTATTGGGGTCCTCACTGCATGGCGAGCCTTTGTGAGAAGGCAACTGAAATCACATCTCCACTATTCACCTAGAAGCAGTCCTTCTATTTTTTGGTTTTTCTACCCACTTCTAAAAAGCACGCCTAACAATGCTTCTGGGTCTGGGCAGCCACCTGTGGAAATATCTTCACTATCTCTCCATTCCTTTGCATTCCCTCCTTTGCCCCCATTTACTTTTTAAGTCCTGGGTCTTCTGAGTAACTGCCTCATCATCTGAGTTCTCTGACACAGAAGCTGGTGGCTGGAGCATGGCTGGAGAAGAGACATCTATCATTCTTGGTACTTCCACTCCCAGTATAATTTGCTTGATGGATGTCTTGTGGTTACAGCTACTCTGGGTAGGATGAGGGATTGTGCAACTAGGGTTAGAAAAATTACCATGAGGCAGGTAGAATCTGAGAGACAAAGTGAGTGAGGAAAGTGCTCAGGGGCCTGTCTAGTTCCTGAAGCTATGGCTTACTGTGTGAAGAATCAAATTTTGGGGGCTCTGAGAGTGAGACTGATTAATATGGTTAATAACACTCCATTGGTGGCAGATAGTGTTCTGGAGGTAGCTGTAGCTATATCCTCATCCACCTACATGTTGTAGTGAGATCTTGCTATACCCTGATCAAGAGGCAAAGTTAGTTCCCTCCATTTAATCAGGCTGCTTTTAATACTTGCTTCTAATAAATAATGTGATAGGAATGATACTGTGTATCTCTGAAAGTGAGGTCAGAGAAAGCTACTCAGTTTCTGTCTGCTGCTCTCAGAATATCTATTCTGGGGAGAACCAATGACCATGAAGAATGCTATTAACCATGAGACAGCTGGAGAGGTATGCATAAATGCCCCAGGTGACAGTTCCAGCTCGGCTCCCAGCTGACAACCAACGTCCATGGCTGGCTGCATGGTCAGCCATCTTGATGGGCAGTTTGGTCCACTCCTCAGGTGACTGTAACCATGGCCAATGTCATTTTCTATGAGCAATGAAAGATGCTAAGTTAGAACTACCTAGCCAAACCTCTCTCACTTTCCTGATACACAAATCCATGGGTAAAATAATGTTTTGGAGAGATTTGTTGTGTAGCCATAGTAACTGGAGTGTTATTGAAAGTTGAGTTATAACAAGTAGGTTACATATTCTTAAAATCATCTTTCAAACAAAATTCATTCTATTTCATTTCATTTGAAATGTTTTAAAACCACATTTAGGATCCAGGAGTAGGCTGTCACAAAAACAAACACAACCTCCAAAACTGCCAAGTTAACAGTATACAGCTCTCAGCTTACACTAAAGTGATTATGGAAATAAGATACTGGCTTCTGTTCATGTTGTTAGACATTCCAGGTACATGCTTTCATTTAACTTTCATTCTAACTTTTTAAGGTGTGTCTATTTTATAGATGGCGAGACTGATGTTCAGAGACATTAAGGGAAGAACTATCCAGGAGTCGCACAGTAAAAGCTGGTTTATAAAAACTGATGGGTCTGACTTCAGAGCCTCTTCTGAAGCATGATGCAAGTCTGTTAATCCTTAAAGACAGGGTATAAGACCCTTAGGCATCACTTAGTTCAGTTATAGAGACTCCAGGCCCATCAAGGAACCAGAGGAAGTCTTTTGAATATGTAATAATTTAAATATGCATTATTTTAAATATGCAAGACATGTAGATCTTGGGCAGAGTAGTCTTCCAAAGGTTCTTACTGATCAGCAGTCAAGGCTCCTGATTTAGTCCATACTTCCCTGGTGGAGATGTGGCCCCAGGAGGGCAAGTGGCTTATTCCCACAGCACAGAACAGCTGACAGGAGAATTGGGGCAGAGAGCATGTTTCCCAAAGCCTGAATCAAGCGCTTCTCTATGCTTCACTTTGGAGAAAGTGTGGAAGGCTGGTTGGAGATGCTTCTGTACTGATGAAGTGGTCTCAGTGCACTTATGATCAGATCCTGCAGTAGGTATGTTCCTGGTTCAGATTGATGAATGGTTGGGCTGTGTAATGATGCTCTACATGGGAAATATTTGCAAAGTGACTTCCATAGGCCAGGTGGAGGTGTGGGGGGTACAATGTGGAATAGAACTCTTATAAACACTCTCATATTTTTGAAGTTGTATAAATACACAGAATTTTAGTCCTCAAAGCCTCACAGTTAGTGAAGGGGTCCATAGAAAGAGGGAGGGAAAGACTGAGTATGAAAGACATGTGTGAAAGACAGTGTGAAATTTAGGCTTCTTTTGGATACACAAGAGAATTGCATGTGGATTGATCAGAGTGAGACTATTACTGCAAAGCTATTCAAACTCCCAAGCAGATATTAAGTACTGCAGTATCTGGTTCCCCCAGTGGCCAGGGAATCCTAGTGGACCCTGAGTTTATAGCCCTAAAATAGTCCCTGCCCTTGCTTAGCCTCAAAGTGGAAGAAAATATAGATGAATCTTAGTCACATAGCATTTAGAGTCTGGGATAGACATCAAACCTGTTAGAGCCTGAATTCTGGTTTGAAATTGGGACAGCTTTAGGGATGAATCTCAAAATCGAGGGGTTTCCTGGGATCTGGGATTTTAATTTTTTTTTTTTATTTTAAAGAGGGTAAAATTAAACACAACAGAACAAAACAGAACATAAGGAGGCAATGTAAGAGACATAGATTTCAACAAAAGACAACCAGAGTTCTTCACTATCATATTGTCTCTTGTTTTCTTCCAAGTAGTTGTTCATGTCTTCACATATAGTGAATTCATACAAAACAACATAGTGTAAAACATCCAAACAAGATGATGAAGGCAGTTTAGGTCTTCAAGAACAGATAATAGGGAAGTCGAAAATGGCTGTCATAGTGTCTCTCATTCTCTCCAAAATAGCTGTCCATACCTTCATATATGTTGAAATTAAACAAACAAACAAAAAGGCTAAAATCACCCTGAACAAAGAATAATAGTATTTCTGGCTTTCAAATCATGATGCTACGGAATCAGCGCTGGGTACATAGTGTCTCTTTTTCTTTAAAGTAGTTGTTCATTTTACCATGCTTTACATAATCAGTTCCCATAAACTACTTGTAAATTCAACACATTCATAAGTCTCTACATGTATATTCATCCTTTCTGTTAGAAGGAAAAACAAAACAAATTCCTAGAAAAACATGAAATTAAAAATTCATATAAATGCACAACACAAGGTGATCTACAGTGGTTACTATGATGTCTCTTGTTATCTTAAATAGAATTGTCTATGTCATCAGGCTTAGTATAATTGAATATAGCATTACATAACAAATATTAATAAAAATGAAACATTATAGACATTGTAAGACTTTAAAAGCAGGTAATAATCAAGCCAGAGTGGGTATTCTAGTGAATCTTGTCATCTTCAATGTAGTTGCCTATACTTTCAGACTTGATACTATCAATCATAAAAGATTGGAGTAAAATAAGTCAATACAAAACAGCAATCTAACAAACCAGATTCAAATAAGATCAGTCATGATAAGAGAGTGTAAGTTATACAGGGCTTCAGATTAAGCTAATAGAAAATTAAGGATGATTACTGTACTATATCCTGCTATTTTGGGGATAGCTGTCTGTGCCCTCAAATCTAGTACAAGTAGACAAACTGGAACAGAATATAATCCATCTAAACAGAATAGTGAGAATAATGTGCACTATTAACAATATCCTCTGCCTTCCTTTTTTAGACTATTTCTCCTCTTTCACTCCTACATGGTGCACTGCACATTTTGGGTCCCACCAACTCCCTCATTTTTTGGTGGAGGGGGCAATCTGCTATTTACCTAAGTGGTTCCAAACCTTCTCACTCCTGGACTTGATCTCAAGTTGTATTCCTTTATCTACAAAAGTTCTCTACTGTGCAAAAGTATGTCTTTCCAACCTATCTGCAGGTGCTGGTCAAGATGACCTATTTCTCTCTGGTTCCCTGTCGCTAGAGCATTGTTTTCTTATATTTGATTTTCAGTCTTTCATGTTAATTATATTTCCTATACAGAGCATCTCGATGGACCGTACCTCCTGATCTACTCTGCCTGTTTTTTTTTCTTTTTTTAGCATATAAAGGCCATCTATGCTAGAGATTATAGCCACCTTCTCTGCCTCACTTCTGCTATGGTATTTTTCTGCCATTGGTTGTCTACTTTTCTCCTTCCCTCCGCTGCCTGCCCCATTCATTGAGGTCTCTGCCTCTGTTCCTGAAATCCTGGTATATTTTTTCTGTCTCCTTAGAATGTCCTTCAGTATTTTTTGTAGGGTTGTATTAGTGGTCACAAATTCCCCCAGTTCCTCTTTATTATGGAAACATCTTGTTTCTCCATTAATTTTGAGAGACAGGTTTTCAGGGTACATTAATCTAGGTTGGAAGTTATTTTCTTTCAGGGCTTGGAACACTTTGCTCCAAACTCTTCTTCATTTGATAGTTTGTGTCAAGAAGTCTATCTTGATTCTGATAGGTTTACTTTTTTGGGTGATCTGTTCCTTTTCTCTGACAGCTTTTAATATTCTGTTCTTGTGTTGAATTTCTGGGATCTTGATTATTATATGTCTGGGTATAGCTCTGTCTTGGTTGTAGATGGCTGGAGTTCTGTATGCCACATACTTTTGAATATCATTTACTTTTCCTATGCTTGGGAAGTTTTCCTCAATCATTTCTGTGAATAACCTTTTATTTCATTTGTCTTTACCCCTTCTTCTTCACTCACATTTGTTATTATTAATTTATAGATCTTCTTGTCATTTTCTAACTTTTGTACTGTTACTGCCTGTTTCCTTGTTATTTTTAAGAGATCTTTCCTTTTGCAATCACACATTGCAAAACTGTCCTCAAGTTTTGTTAATCTATCTCTAGTTTCTGTTAGGAAATTCTTCCAACTTTGGATGGAATATTCAATTTTCTGGTAATCTCTTTAAATCTGTTTCATATATTCTAGGTTTTCTTTATATTCTTTATTGAATGTTTCTCTGCTTTTTTGTGTTCCACCATTTTTCTGTCTGTATCTTCTTGAGAATTGCTTAGCATTTCTTTTATTAATCTTCTTATATCTTGCTTTACTTGAATTAATATTTCAGTTTTGAGCTCATCTGTGATGTCCCAAAGATATCTGTTTATGTCTGCTCATGCCCTGTCTGATATTGCATGTTTGCTGCCCTCAATCTCTTTTCTATTTACTTCTCCTGGACTAATATTCTCAGGGGTAGGGGCTGCAGACTTTTTCTTATTTCTTTTTCTTTTCATATTTTTGGTTTCTTTTATACAGCTGTATAGTGGAGGTCTCAGCCCCTTTCCTTGTTGGTTTTGGCTCTTATGAAACACTCTGGCTAGGGATTTATGCTCTCTCCAGTTTGCTGTTGGTCACTGAGGTGCAAGCAGGGGCAGCATATGCTGCACCCCCCCACCCCCAGCTAGTCAACCTGTGGGGTCCTTCACCATGCTGGTGTGTGCTCCACATACTGAATTGGTTCTGGACAACTTATTGGGTCCTGGCCAGGGACATGACCCAGGCCAAATAGATCCCACCAATCTGCTCTGGGTAGGAAGCAACCAACTGAAGTCACTGCCATTCCTTATTTAGGCCCCTTCTGCCTGATTCCAACATGTCATCCAGTTGTACACCCCTTTCCTGTGGGAGGGTCTTATTCTGAGCACTCACTGCATATTAATGCAGGCCTTCATGCTGGCTCCTTTCTCTACTGGGCTCACCAACCCCCAATTTCAGCATGACTGTGGCTCCAGTGAGTCACGGCGATGTGAGTTCAGGTGGCTCTAGCGAAAGAGCTGTGGCCACTAATCTTAGCTGCTCTGATGGTAGCCCTGGGACTGCACATTTGACCCACTCTTTTCCCTTTATTTTCTATCTGGATTGAAAGGATCCATCTCGCTCTGTCTGGTCCTCTCCAGGATGGTTATTCCAGGATCTGAGGTATTTCTCTTAGGGAGGCTCCCTATTTCACTGCTTACTGATCCGTTGTCTTTAACTCCATGCTGGGATCCAGGATTTTCATTCCTGGGAAAGTTGTGGGCAAACCAGGACTGTTGACCACCCTACATGGTTCCCAGAGGATGAGAGAACTGACTTCCTCTTTTCCTACTGCTTCTTTTCTGTGTTCCTCATCTTGTCCCATGCTATCTTTTTCCTGGAAGCCTAAGGCAGAAGTCTTAGCATGGGCTTTGCCCACTCTCACCTGTTCTCTTGTATGTCCTCTTCTGCCTCCCTTTTCTTGTCTACCCTGCTAGTATCTCGCTCCAGGACAGCTGCTATAACTTCCCAACCATGCTCTGTTTTCCCTTCTCTGCTCTGCTCCTTGTCTCATCTTCCTTTTTGCTAGGGCCATGACTGTATTGGATTTCCATCCTATCTGCTGAATAGACTTACTGGCTCAAAATCAAAATTCATTGGCCTGGCACTCAAAGCTCAGAACTCCTGACCCTTTGACCATGTCTGAAATCATGATGAACAAAATCACCAGATAGAATTGGGCTAAAGACCTGAGACAACTGATGGCTGAAAATGCAAATTCTTGCATTCCTTCCCCAACTCTGCTCCTGGTTTTTCCCTTAATGATATTTGCTGGTAACCAATTAATACTCAACGTGGACAGGAGTGTTGTGGTTTCTTAGGATGAATTGAGTGTCTCCAAGGGTGAAGAAATTAGGAAGCAGAATGCTTACAGGTGTTACATCAGCAGACCCGGAATATGCTTCATTTCCCTTTATCTTTCTTGTTTTCCTCATCTCTACATTCCTCTTGGTCCAATCTTCCATCTTATCTTGGCAGCTTTTTATTCTCACTCTGCCTCCTACTAGAGGTGATGGTGGCAGCGTTGCACCATTTAAATGACATGGGAGATGAAATTGTATGGTTCCAGTCCTAGTGGAGCCAGTTGCTCCCTCACTTTTGTTCTCCTTCAGGCCCCCTGAGACTGTGTCTTGCTCCTGTCTGAACCACTGTCAGTTCAGCTTCAGGCTCACTTTGGAGCCCCAGGTTCTCACAGCCTTTGTGAGACAGTCTCAGACATTTCTTTGTGCATCTCATTGGGTCTTCTGGCAGGTGGAGACAGCAGGTTTTATAAACTCTCAGTGACTCTTCGTGTTTCTCCAATTGGAAGTGACTGAGACCCATCAGCAGGGGCTGCTCATTTCTTCTTTTCTGGACAATCGAGTCCTCCCCTGGAGGGCATAGAGCAGGGACTTCTGGCAGAAGTAGAATGTTCATATTTCACCCACTTTTCTTTGTTTTGTTTCAGTTTCACAGAGTTTTTGGACCCATTCCAGAGAGTCATCCAGCCGGAAGAGATCTGGCTCTATAAAAATCCTTTGGTGCAATCAGACAACATACCTACCCGCCTCATGTTTGTAAGTACCGTCATTTCATGGCTGATTTGACCATTCTCCCAAGTGTGAGCCAAAGGGGCTTGCAGCTTAGCTTTTCCAGCCCCCACTGAAGACAGTGGGCAGGTCAGAATAAAGAGAAGAATAACCACCTATCAAATTAAAATTCAGTTCCAGATTGTGCAGTACTGCCTGGTCATATGAGAAGTCACAATTGCCTAATGTTTTGGAAAGAGAAGAGACTCAATTACACAGGCTATGCTGAGCTGTTTCAAAATATAGATAGTAAAAGAAGACAAATAAAAATAATTTCCTGTCTTTTCTCCTTTGATTTTGCCAAACTCAGCCACCATGAATCTCTGTTAGCCACTTACCTGGTTTTACCTGTCCCCATGTAGTCATAAGACTACCCTGTATACTAACCTATGCATACCATCATGTGACTCTCTCTTCCATAGTAAAATGATAAGCATCCAGCTATCTGGTAGGTATATTGAGATTGTTTTTACCTCTTGCCTCTGCTGCATGGTGATTGCAACCCTGTCTCCCTCACTTTATACATGCAAGCCACTTTGCTGGGAACTTCAGGAAGGTTCATTTCATTTGGTTTTGCTCTATCATAGTGGGAAAGGTGTCATTATTGTTCACATGTTACAGATGCAGAAGTACATCCCACAGATACAAGCAACTTGTCTAAACTCACACAGTTAGTGAGCCTGCTCTGGAGCTCAGTTTTCTGCCCAAGGCTGCCCTGTAGGCTGGGAGTATAGTATCTAGGACTCCCAGCTGATGCTAATTACCCCCTGGAGAGCTGCCATCAAACCTTCCTGTAGAAGAGGAAATGTCAAACCTCTCCCTTTTCATGGAACAACAACTGAAATTTATTCCTGTTGACCTACCTTTGTGCCTGTGTCTCTGGGAATTGAGGTGGCAGTTCCAGAACCCTCATGGAACACATGAGGGCCACTTATGCATTTGCAGAGAAATCATTCTGATTTCATGGAGGAAATCCTGTTAATGATGATTAGAAAGACTTTTTCAAGTGCTCCAAAATGCCTATAACACCACATGCCCATTAAAGTATTGTTAGTATGCTTTTTCATAATGACTTTTCTGCTGGAAAATAAAATACATTTTTTTAAATCTTTGGGAAATTGAAATTTTAGGGTTATTGGGAGTAGGGCATAACTAATACTAGTATTTCTACACAACATTTTTTCATTTCAGCTCAAATCTCCTATAAACCCTAGAAATGAAGGAATCAGTGTGTGCCTAATGAGTTTATGGCTTTAATAGGGGGAAGCTTCCATTTATCACTTATTCTTCTTAAGAGTCTACATTTCATGTGCTGTAAACACAATTTAGAGATACATATTCATATGGGACATTGTGAAAAATTTGTAGCTGTGCCCTAGATTTATTAACAGTGTATTGTTTTGAAGACTAGATACAAATGCCACAAATATTCTGGCTACAGACACAAATAGGATGGAGCAATTTGCATGTTGGCAGCAGTAGGACCCAGGCAGCAGAGAAGTTATTCAGTGCTATGATTCTCAGAGAATAGAAGGGTATTCAGCCACACGTATTGATTCACTCTCTCTAATCTCCTTATGAAATAAGCTCGACCTTTTATTTTGTTAATAGCAGTTGATGAATTTTATACATTTGGTTATAAGATTTAGTGAAATTCCATAATAAAACAAAGAAAGCAGTAGATAGATTTATAATACCTGCAACACAAAGTTGAAAAACACTTTGTCATGCCATAAATTAGATTTGTTCTCTAGGATTTTATTAAGAGTTTAATATAAGATATCATTTGTCAGCTTTTGATTTTTTTAAACCTTTGGATGTTTGTGGAAGAATGTTTAATGGAGCATATATTTTCACTGATACTTAAAATACCTTGATTTTTTTGAAAGCTCAAACTTTTATTTTAAAGAGAATAGATAACAGAAAAACTAAGAAGCAAATAAATTAAAAAACTAACAAAAACCAAATGACAACAACAACAACCTCTTCAAGATGATAGGAATTTAATAATGGTTGTTTTTTTGCATATTGTATCTTCAAAATAGTTGCCCATATTACCAGATACAACAATAAATCAGTAAAATGGAATAAAACATTGGACTTCAAAAACAAGACAGGAGGAAATCCCCCACAGTTGCTATAATGCATATTGTTATCCTACGAATAGATGCTCAGACTACCAGGTTTAGGCCTGCAGAGTTGATCGCACAATACAAGCAATAAATTATTTATTTTATTTCAGTTGCTGTCATCTCAGCCTGACTTGCTCCAAATCAGTCCATTTACTGGGGTGAGGTGGTTGGAGGAAAGGGGTGTTGGTCTTCTTGTCTTCTAGCCCTCATGTTGGATGACTCATGGGAAGGTGTGGTTTGGCTTCTTGATTTTCTTTGTGTTTCCCATGACAGCTGCCTGGCTCATGGGAAGTGTGGTTTGGCCTGACAACTCAAATTTCATTATTTAATACATAAACAAAATCTTAGATCTCTTTAATTGGAATCTTTCCAATTAAAGGCAAATTTTATAATCAAGACAACAGTGACCCAGGTGTTTTTCTGTTGGGTAACTGCCTTTACAGTCATGGATATGTGTGTGTATATGTATGTGTATGTGTTTTAGAGAAGCCAATTGATCAGATGTGACAAGAAAGTTAGCAGAATAATGGTTAGGAGATTGAGTAAGTACAGAGCAAGTGGTAATAATGTCACTAGGAAGTGTATTTTCTTTGTCTGGCATCCTCAGCTCAGGTTACATGCCTGTCAACATGAAAGTTAGAGGTGTGTGGGACTGTTCCTTCCAAGAGTGTTTTTGTCTTGATGACTCAGTGTTGACCAGAGGGACAAAGTAAGAATTATTTTCAAAATCACTGAGGTTGGACTTGCCATTTCCTGAGTATTTCCAAGCTTCCAGCCCCAGATATTTCCAATGAGTAATTACAGAAGGCCGCTCTCTTATTCAAAAGAGTCATGGTTCTTTATTGAGTGTGTGGGGTTCATGAGAGCATGCTAACTACCTACTTCTCAGAATGGGACAGTTTGGTTATTAGTTGTTGATTTTCAATACACTCTTTGTTATTGTTTATTATGGCTATCTCTGTATATTCAGGCTTCCATGGAGCCTGCAGTGAGTATGAAACCATATGGGCAATGGAAGGCAATAGAAGTCAAATCAAGTATGTGAAATAGCCTCAGGAACCCCACAGCGACTTAGGAAGGAGGGCACTTAGATACAGAATAGAATCTGGAAGAGGCAAGACTGGAAGCTTAGATGTGGTTCTAGTGTTGTGGCAAGGCAGGATGTACACACCACTCCTCTCTGGAGCATGCAACTGCCTGGATTGAAAACTCAGCTTTAGTAATGAGTTAAAGAGTCAGAGTTTAAAATAAAAGAAAATAATTTATTTGGAAAAAACATGGAAAAGAAGAAAATAGACAGCTACTCTGGGGGAATAGTGGGCATCAGAAGTGAATAATCCTGAGCTCTTGTTCCTAGCTCTTTTTATTTAGACTTAGAGATCTTCCCATCCTCTAAATGGGCACCTCAAAGTTATCATCACCTGATTGGCTTTCTGGCTGTCTTTGATCATAATCGTCACATCTGCCTACATTCTTTCTGGCTTTGTGACAGATAAGTGTGGGGGGAGCTTTATAGGAAGGTGATTAGGCTTAATGATTCAGTAAAGGGGACATGTGTGTATCTGGTGCAGTAATATAGAGATGTTAAAGTGAGAACATACATACATGTGTATATGTGTCGGTGTGTGTTTTACATATTAAACAAGAGTGCTTAGGTTTCTACCCCTTTTCTCCTTTATGAGGTGGGTGAGAAGCTGGTTGCCCTGGTCTATTCTGCTTCTGGCTTCCTCCTGTTTTGTTAACTCTTTTTGGTAAATTATTATGATAATTGCATTAGTTGGTGCCTCTCCCATTTAGATGCCCTCCTTTGTTTTTCTAATTTCTCTACCTGTAGAATCTATCTGTAGAAGGAGAAATTGCTTTTAGTAAGTTTCCCTATTAATTTTTAATAAAGCCTATCTTTTCCTAGACATAGAAGCTACCTTTCCCTTCACTAGGAAGTTTCGTCATCACCACTATCATCATGAACTTCCACAGCAGCCAGCATTCCTTGAAGACAGGGACTGTGCTCATCACTCTACAAGTAGCACCTCAGTTGATTATTCTTAGAGTTCATTGAGGTTAGCCCTTCTGTTGACTCTATAATTTGGGAGGTAAACAACAACTTGTCCAGAGCATTACTCATAATGTTCAGTGACGGGGCCAGGATCTACTGTCTATCAGAGCATGCACTGTCACTTGTAGCCATTGTGCTGTGATTTGTGCTTGGGGCCTGGGATGAAGTAGAGAAGTAGTGAGTAAGAAAACAAACACAGAAGCAGGTGTGTAAAGACCCCTACATGGGAGAGTGGAAGGGTATGGGAAATAGGTTGAAGTGGCAAAGGAGGCAGGGATAGAACCTTAAATAAGATATGGTTTCTTACTTAGTGGGACCAGGTATAAATGTAAGTTGGATGGTTTGGCATCACTCTGAAGAATAAGTGATTTCAAGTAAGGGATTTAAACAGTGATAACCATTTGCAAGTGTCTTTCCTTGACTTTTAAAAAAAAATCTACTCAAGACCTGCAATTTACCCTGGTCTCTTTTTGCTCCTAGTCACAACCTGGCAGTTTTGTTCTCATAGATTCTTCCTGACACTGTGTTGATTTGACCACAAGGTTTTTCCCATTTAGAAGTAAGATGCCTTTAAGGGAGACAGAAATAAAATCTTTTAGGGGAGAAAGACTGGAAGGAAAAGAGACAAAACTGGTTTCTGATAGACAGTTGAATTGGAGGCTCCTTTAAAAAGTCTTTGACAGTTCTGTTCTTTGTGCTGGGATGTAATTGTTTACCCATGGTAGGGCCTCTTTTAAATGTCACTGGGTTCTACAGTTGTCTTTATAATCACTTTGCAGCACACCTTTCTGCTGGGTGCCAGAAATGAAGGCATGTCGGGCCATTGTCCTGTCTGATGTGAGTGTACCTCAGTGACAGTCTCTTCTCTGGCTTATATCCTGACACTGGGGCTCTGCTGGTTCGGATACTTTTTTGAAATCCTTGTGCTCTTCCTCCATCAAACATGCTGCTCCAAGTTCTGTCACTTCCCAGAGCACCTGGACAGCATGGTGCCTTTCATCAGCACCAGGGCTGACCCAGTTTCTGAGAGGAAGAGAGACAGGGGACTGAGGACACTTCCTGTGTTGTTTTTATTGATGGACACATACGGTTGGAGATGTTTATCATTTAGGGTTGAGCAGAGTTCCTGGGGGCTTCAAGCTCTTTCCTTTTCCCACCTCTTTCCTAAACTTGAACTTATATGTTGTTCAGAACTATGGGCACAAGTGGGCTACAGATGAAGATGCCTTAAGCCCATATAACTAGGAACAGGATCCTGGCTCACTGTTCTGGTGTAGTTTAGGTCATTTGTTAACTCTTTTTGGGGAAAAAAATAGTAGCCTGCAACTAGTTTTGCAGATGTCTGCTCTCTGTTGGCATAGGTTGGGCTCCAGAGCAACTGCCTCCTAGCTTCTCCACTTACTGACTTTGCAAATTTGGAAAACCAACTACCTGGTAAGAGTGCCTCACTTTCTTTATCTGGGAAAGGTGGGCTTTAGTATCACATGCCTCCTGGGTATGGAAAAAATCATATGGGATTTCAAGTCTTCAACCTTTCACTCAGTGTGGGGCACATAGGATAAGCACTCAGTACCTGTTAGTGAATTCAATCCTAGTAATAATATTTTTCTATGAATGTTATTATTATACTAATTTTACAGATAGATATAGAATGAAGCAGTGAGAAGCTTAAGTGATTTGCTTAAGAGCACAGCATGCATCAAAGCTGCAGCTTAAACTCAATTTTCTTTCAATCTGCCCAACATATTTTCTTCTACAGAACGTACTTCCTGGCCTATAGAATAAACATCATACAAAACCATCCATGTGCTGGATACTATTTAATGATTTATGTGTAGCATCTCTTTGAGTGGATGCTGTATAGGACAGTTAATCACTCACAAAGTGTTGCTTAGTACAGTCTCAGTTTCCCCATCTTTAAAATCAAATCATTGATCACTGAGGTTGAGGACCACAACCCAGGAGCTTGGGAGCCTCGTCTGGGGGTGCTGGCCTCACTAGTTGTGTGCATTTGGTTACCTCTGTGAGCTTTGGACTTATCTGTACAGTGAAGATAATGTTTCCCTCAACAGAAAAGTTAGAAGTTTAGACACATATAAGGAAGGGCCCTGACAAACAGTGCTTAGTCCATGTCAGTTGTCATGAATATTACTATTTTATATCCTAGTCCTGGAAACAAGCCTCTTTACCTTTCTTATCCTGTCAGGACAAAAGGAATTTCCTTCATTTTATTTAATGATTTTTACTTTGTAAAGATGAGAAGATGCTGTAACATTGTGCTTAAAAGTGCAGAGCTCAATTTAAAAAGCCTGAGTACAAAACCACATTCTAGCACTTACAGCAGGTTCCTTCACGTCTCTGCTCTATGGATTCCTAGCTTGTGGGAAGCGCACTGGAACCACTGGCTCACAAGTGAACACTGTCTTCCTACTTCACAGGGTTACTGTGAAGAATGTGTGAGTTTGCATAAAGTGCCTACAATAGACTCTAGCCTTTAGTAAGTTCTTGACCCATATTAGCATCTGTTATTCTAACCTAGTAATGCCCTTCAGTGACAAGTGAGAAAAACTAAAGTCCAGAGAAGGTTCATAATGTGCCCTGTATTCTGAAGTAGTTTTTGATTGAGTTCTTTGTTCTCTCTGGGGTTCATTTCATAAGCACTAATCAATCACTATCTCCTACCCTGGGCTTATCCTAGAAGTTTCACTTTTTCCTAGCTATAGAAATACCAGTAGGGAAATAGTCCTATCCAGGAATTTTGCCTCCCCATTTTTGTCCCTGTCCCCACCCTGGGGGATGGTAGATGTGACCTTTCCACATCTCTGTGTTCACTTCACAGCCTAGGCTTGGGCAGCAGGGCAACAGCCTCATGAGGCCTGATTAGAGAAGTCAGAAGGAGTGCAAACCTGGGATTCTCCCTAGGGTGTGTGATGGTCTGATGAGGTTTGTTCTGCTTCCACTCAGTTCCAAGCTGGCCATGCTGCAGGAGGGAACTGTTTGTCTAATGTGGTTTTTTCTGAGGCTTAATCTTAGTTCTAATTCCTAATTTAAAAATACTTGTCAAAAGTGAAGCAGGTTTGATTGTTCATTTTTTTATGCTTTGATTTTCTTACTTGAACAACTACATCTAAGATAACAATATGTAATATATCAACTATTGATGATTTCTTGTTATTTTCTTAAAATTCTGTATCATTTCTACCCTTTTTTCTGTTTTGCCTTTTTTTAAATAAAGAAATGATCAGAAAAAAAGTAAAGCAGATCACACCTTTCTTTGTGTTAGTATTGGACAATTAAATCTGGATGTCTTGTATTCTGAGTAAAGATAATAGTTTACAGTGTATTAACCATTGTTATCCTTCTACTATCTTGTTTTGAAATTTGTTTTATTTTTTTTCTCTTTAAAATGAGAAGATAGATATTGAGAAATAGAAACTATTCAAAAGGAAAGAGGAACTGGGATGGAGAAAGGAGAAAACAAGGAAGGTGTGTCAATCAGGGTTTACTGGAGAAACAGATATAACACAAGATATACAAATACATAAGAAATTACAAAATAGGCTTACAGTGGTCAGCCACAAAGTTGGCTGAGGGAGCATGCAGAGGGTATCTGCATGATGGAGGCTGAAGGGTCCAGCTCAAGGGCTAAGCTTACTGCAGTGTCCTGCACAAGTCTGTATCAGAAGGCCAATGGGTCTGCAATGGAACACTGAAGAGTCTACAACAGAAGGCTGAAGAGTCTATGATGAAGGCTGAAGAGTCCCTGGTGTAAGCCAAATGGTCTGTGCCACAAGCCAGGAGAAGACATCCAAGCTGATGGTGAAGACTACAGCTCCTCCAAACAGCAATCGGTCCCTCCTCATTTGCCTTTTATTGTAAGCAGGCTTCTCCCTGGGGTGGGTGTAGCACTCACACCATCTCCATGCCCTCCACTTGCACAGGCTGAGGATGTTACACACTAAGGACCCTGACCCCTGCTGAATCACTTTAGTTAAAATTCTGCCCTTCTCAGATTGACATAATGAACAACATCCTAGAATGGTAAAGGCTTGTCCCCTTACCCAAAGATGTAGAGCTGCAGAGTCACTTAGTTAAGCTTCTAGACTTTTGAAGTTGACACAATATATAAAGGATAATAGAAGGAAAAAAATATTATAATTACAATAGTTATACTACTAATTTCTATTAGTTCTTGAAAAAAAAGATTAGTGTTTATATTGTTTGATCAATTTTGCATGCCTGTATCTTGTAATGAGTGACAACTTTGAAGATAACAATACACAACATGTTAACCATTGTTACTCTCTAACTACTTTGCTTTAAAATTTTGTATCAGTGTTTTTATTGTTCTTTCACTTAAAATAAAATTAACAATAAATAAATAATATTTAAAGAGAAGTTTATCTAATATTGTTTGGACAATTAAATGTCTTGTACTCTGAGTAATTTAAAGACAACAATATGCAGTGTATCAAGCATTGTTATTCTTCTATTATCTTTTTTGAAATTTTGTCTTTTTTCGTTTTCAAAATAAAGTTTTTCAAAAATTGGAGCAGGTCTTGATTTGGGATGTTTGATATCCAGTGACATGGCACATGCGTGCCCAGGAAGAAGAAATGAGTATTGCTAAGATGAGAACATGCACACATGTTCCTCTTGCAGCACCTTGAGGGTGGAGCTTGGCACACTGTCTGAAGGCTTCATCTCCTTGCCCTGGGAGCTCTTGAGGTGAGGAGATCCCTTCAGTGATCCTGGGTACTTAGGATTGGCTCAGAAAGCAGTGGGTCAGTAGTTCTAGAAAACATACTAAAAGGCATCTACCTGGGAAAGTTGTACAGTTGGTTGAATCCAGCCCCAATAGAGTAGTGGGGTGAGTTTTCTAATTAGAAAGTGAGTGGAGGCAGGCAGTAGTTATCAAAGATTCCCCAGCCATCAACCCTCTTCCCCCAGCTGAGAGTCACTGGGAGGCTGTAATGATTTCTCCAGCTCCCTCAGTTGGCTGTACACTCCAGGTCTCCCACATGGTGTCCCATCTCCTCTCAAGTGGGGTTTTCCTGCTACTGGATTGCTTTTGACAGCTTTTTAGAGCAGGGTTTTCATTTCTGTCTATAAATAAATCCAAGAATATTAGCTAGAATTATCTTGTAATTTCTTCTTCCATCCTATGTTGTTCTTCTGTATGAAGCTTGACTTGGTGGAATCATTATGCAAGGATGGGGCTTTAGCTGTTTGGTGAATTGTTTTCTCCTCTTTCAGAACAGGTGGCCCAATCTATATGTGGCATTTCATGGAATGGGAAACAGAAAGCTAGCATGATAGGTTTAATGTATGTATTTGATAACACAAGAACTTTCCATCCTTGGCTGTAACTTTGAATATGAGTAGACACTGCCCCAGCCATTGCTCTTTAGGCCTTAAAAATATGAATTCAAACACACTGCCTCTCAGGCATTAGGATGAGGATCATTTCAGGTGCTTATTTAAAAATGCAGTCCTGTACAAGTTCCTAGGTTTGATTTCCAGCACCCCATACACACATGCATCCCCACACTGGTCATGTGAGTATGTTTGAAGAAATCAGAATGTTAGCCCTGCAGTTGCTCAGTATGAGATATTCCAGAACTTACAGGAACTTGTGTAGTCTCACAGAACCACTGTCTCACACATGAGCACTGCCTTCCATGCAACCTTGGGGAAATTCTCTGCTATTTCTGCTTCAGCCCTGAATCTCATGTCATGTATCTGCCTTCAGCACATGTGCCACTTGCCTTTGCATACCCTTCATGGTGACTAGACATTCGACTATTAAACAGTCTGTGTCACTTAGAGACATAACTAATAAGGAGGATCTTCAAATTAGTTACTAATATTTGTGGTCATAAGGACAGGGTGCAAGTAAGATGAAGGGTTTTTTACGGTATTTCATATACTGTCTCTGAAGATAGCTATCAAAGAGGAATCCCTACAGTGATTTGAACTCTTGCAATCTGGTTGTAGTTAAGTCTGCAGAACACCTCTAATTGTTTTGAAAAGTCATGTTTGTTTGGGTGAATTGTGCTTTCATCAGAGAAAGTCATCTTCCAGCCATGACTGTCTCATCTGGAAGCACCTCTCCAAAAAGTGACATCTCATTGGAATGCAAGAAGATTTGCAAGCAAACAGTATTGGTCAATAGTTACTACAGTCCCACTATTCCCACTAGATATTTGTGGATTTTTATGGAATGCTCCTATCTCCTGATATTGTTACCCTGAGGAGTTATCATCACAAGGATCATAGATATATTTTTCTTGGTTGCCAGCATACTTAAAACAGCTTAGCTGGATTAAAGACTTCATATGGGAGGCACAAAACCTGTTCTTGAAGCCTGGCCTTGCTGCTCACCAGCTGCTCATCCCCAGGCACAGCATTTAGCCCTGGAACCCAGAGCAGAGAGCACAGTGCCATCATGAGTATTTAAGAGGCTTCTAGACTTCACAGTAGCTCACACAGATGCTGCCTCATGGGAAGCTTTGCAGTGCATGCTGGTTGCATCTGGATCCCACCTGTTTAATTCATTAAGTATATGCTAAACATCTTTGTGGAGAAAGGGAAGTGGAGGAAGGGAAGAGGAGGGTCCTTATGCAAAAGGCCTAACCTCTGATCAGTGGAAGACATGAATATTCAACAAAAGAATACCCAAAAGGAGTAAATTGATTAACTGTAAGCAAGCCTCACACTCTTATTTGCCATGGAAATAAGAGAATACAATAATTCTCACATCCTTCAACAGAGGAGGACATAAGAGAGTTCCTGGAAGCCATGAGTCATTGTAATTATAGACTATTCTTTTCTATTTTAAAAACCACCACTTAAACATAGCTCCCAGCAATTACAAATCAATTATAACCTACAATCAGGTCTTTGTTTTTTAAGCCTATGTATTCTCTAAACGTAGATATAGATCATACTTCTTTGTTTGAAGCCAGGAGGACAGTGTGATCATTCAACTAATGATTTGAAATGAAGCTAACTGGATGTAATTATCAATCCATCCTAGTGAAAGCAAACTGATATTCTCATAAGGAATTATTTGTTATGTGTTCCAGGCAATTTCTTTCCTCACACCTTTGGCTGTTATTTGTGTGGTGAAAATTATCCGGCGAACAGACAAGACTGAAATTAAGGAAGCCTTCTTAGGTAGAGTATTCACAATTCCTACTTCAGGGGATGGGGCTGAACTTAATTAGATCATCAGAGTTTTAAAAAAAATCGCAGTTACATCCAACTGACTTTTCCTTTGGTCAAATTAAGCTCAGGAAAAAAACAAAATGAGATTAATTCTAAGGCCAAAGAAAAGTCAATGCACAGTTTATAAGAAAAGGGTTTTTAGCTGGAGTCCTGGCTGCTGTCCTTGGTGCTGAATATAATATATTATTCATATCAGAAACCCTTGGAATAGTGGCTGGGTAGCGGTCGGCTTAGACAAAGCAAATATGAATTTGTCCAATCTGACTGTCCAACCTCATGGCAGAATCATATTATAGGCATTTCAGGAGCTAATGTGTGTTGGAAGCAAAAATGGGTACAAACAGGTGTAAACTAAATTAGAAACAAATGTCCTAACTTGTCTACAGTTTGGAAACATTTTGGTAGGTACACAGTTGTCATTGTGTGAAGAGTGTGCCAGTCTTTACCATTGATCATAGCAATACTTCTATACATTCTACCCAAGCTGAACTATGTCTTCATGTGACAACAGCTGCATATTTTAGGATTAAGTGTTATGCTGGCCTGTGTATCAATCAAATGCTGAGAAAATGATAAGTTCAAGAAATAGCCAGCACTATTTAGTCTATTTAATAACTAAAATAAATTAATATATAGCTAAACCTTCAGATTTTTGATTCTGGAGAAATTTGAATAAGATTGATTTCTTTATACCTCACATAAAAGCTACCCAAATGCCCCCAAATTTGTGTTTTGTGTATGGTATGGACTTACCACTCAATGAGGCAGTAAATCCAGGAAAAAGGGAACCCTCCCTAATATATATGCTTTTTAATTATACTGAAATATGAACATTGCATTTCTGGGAAAACTTAGTATTAAGCTTCAATCTAGAGGGGTATATAGAATAGTCAGGGTCCTCTGTCTTACACAGTACATAACATTTTAATCTAGACATGTTAATCTAGACTCAGATCCAGTCTAGATTCAAAGAACAGGAAAATAGACTCCTTCTCAAGTTAACTCAAACAGATCATGACAAGGCTAAAATAACCAACCTCACAGAAATAGAAAAAGGGGAGAAGTAAAAGTATGCAGGAGCATCATGGTAACTGAAGTGGGGATTGGGGCCATCAAGACAAGAGACTGTCTCAGCTCATGCCTGAAATATACCCTGCCTCTTCCCCTCCCAATCTCAGCCTCACCCTTCTGCCTGCACTTACTTTGCCTCTGCTGCCCCATATCTTTGATTTGTACCAGACTTGGGTTTTCAGTGAGGGTTGCTTCTGTCCCGTGTCTGTCTGATTGTGCAGCTTCAATGTCAATCACTGATGTTCACTGTATTTCTTGGTCTAGACTCCCTAGATAGATTTTGATTCAATTCATTTTGCAGTCAGAACACCAAGTCATGAGTCTCTGAACAGCCTGGGGTTGTCCTCTCTCAGGACAGGTAGTGTGGGGCGTTGGTCACATGGTCTTGGTATCTTCAACTGAAGTAGAAGAAAGGTCATTTTTTTTCATAAATGGAACAGGTGCACTCCCACATATTTCTCAAATGGTCAGGCAGTGTTTGGATGGAGAACACTATGGTCCTCAAGCATCCTTTTGGTGCCCTCTTAGTTGGCCTGGAAATCCCATGCTATGCTCTTGATTCTTGTTTTTCTCCTGGCACAAAGTCCTGAGATAAATAACAGTGGAAAATAACTGTCTTTTGTGTTTGTTTTTATAGTTTACTGCTGGGTTTTGAGTTGGGCTGTTGTGATGGCAGTAAGTAGCTCACAGTTACCTTTTCCAGACATTTTCATTCTCAGCTAAATCTCCCTCAGGTGACATTTCAAAATTGAACACTGTACTCTGCCTCCTACATGTTAACCAAGAAGGTGCAATTATTGAATGTTCTGTTTGCCTAAATAAATGAGAACCTGCCATATAAAAATGATGAAGAGTCCATTGTGCACAGAGTCTTAAAGTAATCACTGCTTTTAGGTAGGCTTGGAAGTAGAGGTTGGAGAAATGATCTTTAAATACTAAGGATAGAAAACTAGGTGTTTGCTAATGTCTGTAATTCAGGACTTTGTTAGTATGAGGTGTTTGGTCCTTGAGTCCTTTCTTTACTTAGATAATATACTTTAACTCAAGCTTCCAAATATGGAGCTGAGTTGCTCCCCTTATCTGTATATGCACAGAGGTCATATGCATACATTTAGAACTGGATGTAAAGAGTAGATTTGCCCCATTTAACATGAGGTTTTCAGGAATTCATGCCACAGAAAACCCAGGACTATATAAAGAGAAACCTGGCTGAAAATGCTGTGATGCTGAATCTCTCATAAAAAACCAGCCAGAAAAGCTCTCTAATCCTGTGGAATGCTTCTAACCAGTACAAGCCCCTTACAAATCAACTTGTGGAAATTATTGGTTTGAATCTCTTTATTAGACACAGTCTAGTTTGTCTTCCTGGTTCCTCTTTCAAACAGTACTGTGGGATTCAGTAAAAACCGCCTGTGAGCCAGACCTACTAGTTTTCTGTTAATCAGCAAGCATTCCTGATTGGAATCATTAGTATCACTTGTCCAGCCCATCAATAGTGTAATCTGACCATAGCCTGCTCTCTGATAGTATGAGGGGGTCCTTGTGTTAGTCTTCTGAGGGCTGTGCTGTTCAGATGAAAATTGTAATCAACTCAGTTTAAGAGTTCAAGATGGCTTCCACTCACCAAATATCATCACTCCAGTTTCCCATCCTTCTCTTTTTCCTTAAGGCATTTGAATCAAACAGTTGGTTAACTCATATCCACAAATTTTCTAGCTCAACTATTTCAAACTTTCTAAAAAAACTGCTCTGTGTTGGAATAGCCCATGAGACTCAGAGGTTGGAGTGTGTAGTGTTTTGGGTCAATGAAGCTGCTTATAAAATCCACCAAGATTTATAGAGACATGAGAGATAAGCTACTGGTACTTCTTCTGATAGGGTTTATCTGTGCAAAGACCATACTCTAATCTGAATAAGAATGAGACCAGCCCCACTGGGAAAACACAGAAGGGTGACTCCCAGGCGAGTCCTAACAGGTGAAAGACCACAATCATCTTCTTGTGCTCTTACAGCTCTCATTTTGTGAGAGAGAGAAAATTCATGTTTTAGAAATAAAGGATTTGTGTGTGCAGAATACAAGTAGCAGATCTTCCTTAGTCCCCAACACTTGGTTCCATCTTATACACCTTGATTGTATGCTCTATGTTTTCATGACAGTGTACTCTTGCTGACTCATTCTCTGCTTCCCAACTACGGCCTGTCCTTCCTTTGCCACCCCACTTTGGATATGGCTAGTTGTTCCCCGTCCGCACTTAGGTTACTGATTTCCCTTTGATAAACATGCCTCTCCCATTTTGTGCCTCCCATTTTGTCTGCTTGTTAAAGCAAGTAGGTTTGAGCCAGTTTCAGTAGTATATGTTCTTGGCCACTCTGTGTCCCATCCCACAGTACTTTTCTCTTGATAAAATAATAAATTTATTTCCCTTGATTGCCGTGAATTGCTCCAGGCAGGCCCTTTCCAAAAATGTCCCACCATTGCTCTCTTATATAAATCTCAACTAGTACTGAGAAGTTAATATTTGCCAAGGGGAAATGGTAGCCCACATGCTTTATTATTCAACAAAGTAATGGAAGAGGTCATCATAAAGCATATATTACTTATGGAAGGCATCTGACCTCCATCACATTGATAGTGATGACAATACCAATGATGATAAATGCCTTTGTGTATTCTTGATAAACCACAGGAGAATAGTGCAAAGTTTTTCTGGGAGAGCTCTGTGATTCACGTTGCTTGTACTATTTGGATGATCTGGATTTAATCTAGCCAAGTCTATCCAAGTGGCTGAAAAGGAGGCACCATGCTATGTATTTTTAAGTAATGGCAGAGGTACTTGCTATTTTAAATGACCAAAACACCACCTTGGGAAAACCTCAAAACAAAGGGAAGCATATGGAGTTTTCTCCTTTACAAAAATGATGATTTGTTGATAACAAATGGACAGCTGTCTGCAGGTGATTGGTCAACAATGATATAGTGGTCTAATGGAGATGTCCTATTTTACAGTAGAGCTTCTCTAGTTAGAGTTATAGCTAAGAAGATTGTTAGGAGGAAATAAGAATAGTTATTTTTTGCTACTAGTAAAAGAAATCTGATATACTACAGTATTAAATCTTATCATATCAGGCAAGAAAGTGACAAATGTGTTCCTCTGTGATGTTGAAAATTTCTGTAAAGGAAAAGAGGAAAATTTCATTTCAGAGGGGGCTGGAATTTTATGAATCATTCTCCAAAGTCCTACCTGGATTATATTTTGTGCTAGAAACAAAATTTCACTCTGTTTTATAGTAATGGTCACATCTCTATGATAATAAGTTAAAAAGCATTACAGTGAAACAATGGCAGTGATGGTGGTCATGGTGATGATGATGATGATGACGGTGATGATGGTGACGATGATAGCAATGATGATAATGATAATGGTGATGGTGGTGATGATAATAGCTGTGATGATAATGTTGGTGATGGTGATGATAATGATAGTGATAGTGATAGTGATGATGATAATTTTGATTTGAGAGCCAGTTGGTTATTTTTCTGTTGGTTTTGTTTTGTAGCTGTATCCTTGGCTCTTGCCTTGAATGGAGTCTGCACAAACACTATTAAGTTAATAGTGGGAAGGTAAGTTTCAAAAAGAAACAAATGGTGACTTAGAACAAATAGTGATAATCAAGACTATCTATATAGGAACCATGGCTTGAAGACTTTAGATAAACTTGAGCTCTTTTAGTCTCTTTAAATTGTTCCCATCTATGGTTTTTGTCTTCATCACATATCTTTCATTCCTTTGAGTTACGAACCTTTTTAGGAAGTGGGAGATGAATAATAAAAAAATGTCCACTGATTGTATATTTTGGGGGGCCAACACCTGCCATAGGCATTTCCAGGGCTACTTATTTCTACATTAGAACTACACCAAATACCCACTCATCAGCTTTGCTTCTAAAAAATAAAACTGCTTATTTATTTTCATTGTGATGAGATATATGGATTGACTTTTGCAATTTAGTTTACAGTATATTTTTCTCATCATTCCTAAGAAATAATGTCTGTTGTCAATTTAGTTTTCTTTTTTTCTATGACTACTAGTAGAGAGTTTGTCTCTGCAGAGATCAGAAGTTCTAGAGCCTGAATTTAAGATCTGATTTGAGCCCTGAATAGTCGTTGGTGCAAATGACAAGTGAGATTCCCCTCTTACAACCTCAGTGTTAACTGATTATTGGCTTGAGGGAGGGTTCAGGCCCAGCACTGAGAAGGTGAAAGATGCATAAAAGCCAGGACTCAACCTTGTCCGTTCAACTCTGTGCTTAGAGTTACACTGGGGTGTTGACAAAACGCTGATTCTCAGGCTTTACCCCTGTGAGGATCTAGGTCAGTAGGCGGACAACCATACTGGAGAACACTTGCCAAATTGGAAACAGGCAGTACAGCAGAATCTCTGGTCAATTGCTGAGGCTTCACTGAGATCTCAGAGCTAGGAGTGGGGGAGTGGAGTAGCAAGGCAGTGCATGTGAACTGTAACCCAGTGTAAGGAATGCTATATTTGCAGCATTAGCACAGTCTTCCCCATAGTAGGTACTTAGAAAATATTATTCGGATTACTGTAAGGAACAAGGACATCACATATCCTGAGGTGAGAATGGGGTGAAGTGCATAGGTATCAGATCCAGTTGCTGGAGTTCAGAGCTTTTGGGTTGTGTATGACTTTGGACAAGAGTTATATCTTCCTAAGCCTTCAGTTTTTACACCTGTAAAATGAAGAAATTTCTGGAGTCAGACTTAGAATTCTCATAAGAGTCATAACATATTAGTATGCATGGAGCCTCTCAAGAACTTATAAATATTAGCTGTGGTTGCTGTAAAGTCTCCACTTCAGGATCAGGGCTACCTCTCTGCCCTCTAAAGATTTCTCCCATGCCCTAGACTAGTATAGCTAACCTGGTTCACTGAGTTCTTTGTACCATGCAGCTGAGATTATAAATCTTCTCAGCAAGGTTAAGTAAGATCTGCTATTAATCACTGAAATCAAGGACATAAAGACACAAACACCTGATATCTTGGGTCCAAGAAGCAGTCTCTGGATTGGTGGAATAGTAGCTTGTGGCAGGAAGTACCTTTTATTCCCTTTACATTGGGTTCAACTCCCTCCTCTGTCATGTCACTTAATACTCAGGACCTCACCTCTGGATAGATACTGACTGATTTCTGGAAACTGAGGTTGGGAAAGGTTAAGTGACTTTCCTCAGGTCACAGAATTAGTAAATGGTTAGCGAGAATTCCAATTCAGTTCTTTCTGACCTCAAAGCCTGAACTTTCCCCCAGCCAACAAGTCCAGAGTGTTCTGTTGGGAGCTCAGTGTAATTAGAAGAGTTGGCTTGAGGAAGGGTTGGGGACATGGGAGGTGGAGTCAGCTTGGGTCCTTTTTGTGATGGCAGCATCTTATATTTAAAATGTCCATGGTGTCTTTTGTAGACCTCGCCCCGATTTCTTTTACCGCTGCTTTCCAGATGGAGTGATGAACTCGGAAATGCACTGCACAGGTGACCCTGACCTGGTGTCTGAGGGCCGCAAAAGCTTCCCCAGCATACATTCTTCCTGTAAGTTCATGGCTGCGACACTCTTTAGTTTCCCCTGCTCATGCTTCCCAATCATTGTCTAGAGAGGTTGAGATGGACAGAAAATCACTGGCAAGTGAGTGCTAAGCACAGTTCATTTTCTTCATTGTAGGGGTGGTTGACTTAGAAACAAGATATTCAACAGGAAACTAATAAGCTGCAGATGATGCTCAAGAGTTTACAAACTAATGCATGTGTTGCTTTTATAAGATGGGCAAGGTAAAACATGTGATGCTTTACCCCTTGACAATGAGATCTGGAAACTTAACAGCACCAGGGATTTTGCCATGTTCTCTGAGATCTGATAGTGTTCATTTCAGTGTTGCCTGGTTTGTTTCTTCAACTCTGTGCATTATATGAATGTAAATATGCAGCACATATATGTATAAATATATTCATAATATCTATACAGATACTAACATACAGATGCATGTGTGTGCATGCTCATATACACACACACACACACAGCAGTATATAGCTTGACTATAGATGTGTGAGCCTGGACCAGATTTACAGCGTGACTAAATGTTTTTAACCAGAAGCAGAAGTTCTAGAAAGAAGACAAGTCTTTGAATTGTGACATATCCTGACTGTCTGATCTTAGCTCTGTGATCTAACCCATCAGAGCCTCAGTTGCTGCTGTATGAACTGGGAATAAGAGTATCCCCATTACTGATTGGAGCTAGGATTTCAATAAGTAATAATGATCATTAACACTTTTGAAAAACCTGCCATTGTCACTGTATAAGTGAATACTCTTATTTCACTTGCACAATAAATTTAGCCCACATGAAGCACCTAGAATCGTAGCTTCAGATAAAGAGTAACTATCCCTATTATTATTTACTGCTAGAGCTGACATTCTTGAATATCCTGACTTATGTCTGCATACATTTTATCAATATTTATTAAATGACTTAGGTGTCAGGCATGATGCCAGTCATTAGGGTCACAAAGATAAATCAGATGTACCTCATCCCTTGGGAGCTTGCAGGGAGTATCAGACTACATGTTAAATTGGTGAATCTTGGGACAGTTGTAGAACTGTGACTGGCTGCTTGAAATGGGACAGGCTTTCTTTTGATGTGGAGTCCTTGACTGCTCACAGGCATGATCACTACATGCCTCAGACAAGTCTCTGATCTTAATCTTTTTTTTTTTCATTTTGAACAGAATAAACCCAAATGAGGGAAAACAAAATTGGGTCAGTCAAAACAAAATAATGGACATAGTACATGATTTAAAACCAAAATTCAAGGTAATCTACAATGGTTACCATGTCTCTTGTTATCTCAATAGAGTTGCCCATGTCGTCAGGCACAATAAAATTGAACATAGCAGTACAGAACAACATCAATAAAAACAAAACATTGGAGACATTATAGGACTTCAAAGGGAGGTAATAGTCAAACCAGAATAGGTATGGTAGTGAATCTTATTGTCTTCAGAGTAGTTGCCTATACTCTCAGACTTGATACTATCAAATATAACAGATTCAAATAAAATCAGTCAAGACAAGACAGTGATCAAACAAAACAGATTCAAATAAAATCAGTCAAAACAAGGTAATAAAAACAATATCAGGGTTTCAGATTAAGTTAATAGGAAATTAAAAATGGTTACCATAGTATATCCTGCTATTTTTGAAATAACTGCTCATGCCATCAAATCTAGTACAAGTAGACAAAACGGAACAAAATATAACCAAACTAAATAGAACCATGAAAACAATATGGGTTTCAAATCATGATACAAGATTAACAATGTTGTCTGCCTTCCCTTTTTAGACAATTCCTCCCCTTTCATTTTCACAGAGTGAATTGTACATTTTGTATCCCACTAACTCCTTTACTTTTTAGATCAGGGAGGCAACCCGCTATTTATCTAAGTGGTTCTGAACCTTTTCATCCCTGAGCTTGCTCTCAAGTTGTATCCATTTACCTACAAGAGCCTCAAGGTTTTCCTTCCTTATAAGGAAGTAGTTCTCAATTACATAAAAGTGTTGTGTCTTTCCAACCAATCTGCCACTGAAGGGTGAGCTACCCCAAATTTTTTCTGGTTCCCTGTCACATAAAGCATTATTTTCTCATCTTTGGCTTTCAGTCCATAAACCCTCTTTCAGGTTAATTGTATTTCTTAGACAGAGCATCTTGATGGAACCTGTATCCTGATCCACTCTGCCTGTGTTTCTTTTATTAGTGTATGGAAGCCATTCATTGCAGTGATTATGACCAGCCTTCTCTGCCTCATCTCTGCCATGCTATTTTTCTGTTATTGGTTGTCTATTGTTCACCTTCATTCCAATGTCTGCCCCATTCAGTGAGTCCCTTCTGCTGCCGTTCCTGAAACCATGGTCATTTTTCTTTCTCTCTAGAATGTCCTTCAGTATTTTTTGTAGGATTGAATTGGTGGTCTTGAACTTCCCCAGTTCCTCTTTGTCATGGAAGCATCTTATTTCTCCATTAATTTTGAGAGGTAGTTTTTTAGGGTACATCAGTCTCGGTTGGAGATTATTTTCTTTCAGGGTTTGGAATACTTCACTCCAAGCTCTTCTTGACTTGGTGGTTTTGTCAAGAAGTCTGTCATGATTCTGATGAGTTTTCCGTTATAGGTGATCTATTTCTTTTCTCTGACAGATTTTGATATTCTGTTCTTGTGTTGAATTTCTGGGATCTTGATTATTATATGTCTGGGTGTAGATCTGTTTTGATTATAGCTGGATGGAGTTCTGTATGTCTCATACATCTGAATATCATTTCCTTTTCCTATGCTTGGGAAGTTTTCTTTACTTATTTCTGTAAATAGACTTTGTATTTCATTTGTGTTTACCCCTGCTTCTTCACTCATATTTTTTATTCTTTAGTTATAGATTCTCTTCTCATCTTCTAGCCTTTATATTGTTACTTCCAGATTCCTTGTTATTTTTAAGACATCTTACCTTTCCTAATAACAAGTTGCAAACCTATCTTCAAGGTTTGATAGTCTATCTTTAGTTTCTTTCAAGCAGTTTTTCCAGCTTTCAATGGAGTTTTTAATTCCCTGGTAATATCTTTAAAAGTCTTTCATGTATTCTAGATTTTTTTATACTCTTAATTGAAGGTTTCTCTCCTTTTCCTATGCTCCTCCATTCTTCCATCTGTGTCTTCTTGAGAGGTACTTATCATTTCTTCTTTTATTATTTTTCATATATCTTACTTTACTTGTATTAATATTTCTGTTTTGAGTTCTTTTATAATTTCTTGAAGATATGTCTTAATGTCAGATGCTGCTTCTTCAGGAACTGTAGGTGTGCAACTCCTGATCTCTTCTGTGTTTACCTCTCTTGGGCCAGCACTGTTTGGGTTGGAGGCTGGAGACTTCCTTTTGTTTCTTCCTCTTGTCATGTTTTTGGTTTCTTCCAGATAAGTTGTTATTTAGGGGTCCTTTGCACTTCCTGTATTGGTTGTAATTACCCTGAAGTGTGCTGGCTGAGGATTGCTGTCCTCCCCAATCTGCTGGTGACCACTGGAGTACCAGCAGGGGTGGAGCAGGTTGGCCCCTTCCTTCTGAATTGGTCAACCACTGGGAGTCTTCACCACATTACTGTGTGCCGTGCAGTTGGGGCCTTTTAGGGAGACCTTCAGGGAAACCTTGGTCTTGGCCATACAGGGGCAGGACTCAGTCCAAACAATTCTCACCAGTCTGCTCTGTGCTAGGAGTAGCTGAATGAAACTGGCTGCAGTTCTGGTTCCAGGATTATCCTGCCTGACTCCAAAATGTTGCCCACTCCAGCAGGGGGACTGAGTTCCCCACGCTCACCGTGAGTTGGTGCAGTTCTCTAGTCCACTGCTCCCCTCTACAACCACATCCTCCAGCCAAAGCCCTTGGGCTTGCCAATCCTTATCTTCACCATGACCATATGTCTTTGGATTCTAGTGGCATTTCACACGTAGTGGGACAGGCTCCAGTGAGAGTATGTCTGGCTGCTGCCTTCTGTCCACGTTTTTCTTTTCTTTTCTTTTTTCCACTTTAGTTTCTTCCCAGGTCAAGAGGATCCATCTCCTTCCATCTGATCTTCTCCAGGATGCTATATTATAGCATCTGAGCTGTTACTCTCAGAGAGGTTTTTTACTTTGCTGTTTGTTGATCTGCCATCTTGCCAGCTTTCTCCTCTTTTTTTTTAAATTTCCCTTAAACACCATACCCAAGACACACTATGCTAGCAATTGGTCTGAGAAATGAGAATGCTTTTTCCTATGGAGTGGCTATGGACATTTTGCCCAAAGCCCCTGGAAACTATGGACTGTCAACAAGGTTTTGGGGTGTCAGGCATTCTGGATGAATCACTATCTATTTGCACCATGACCTCTAAGACTGCGGTCATTCCTGTTCTCCACACAAGGACTCTGGAGCTCAGATAGCCTTAGTAATTTGTCCAAGGCCAACAACCTCTGACATGGGAGTGCCTTGATTCTTGATGAGGTATTATTCATTGTTTATGTTAGCTTAAATAAGTAACTCATTTTGTCCTCTGGTTTTTAGAGACTACAGTAGATTTCATTCTGTCCCCCCAAAAAGGTATGTCTAAGTCCCAGTCTCTGGAATATGTGAATGACTTTATTATGCAAAAACAGATCTTAGTTAGTAATAATGTATATTATATACTGGAAATTTAATGAGAATAATTTCAGGGGTTCTCATCCTCCTAACACACAAGTACATGATGACAGAGGTAGATACGTTAGCTTGTTTGACTGTAATAATCATTTCACTATGTATAGTTTTACTTTTCCATAAAACACTATTTTATCTGTGAGGCTGAAGGAAGAGAATCACAAGTTTGAGCAAATTAGTATTTAATGAGACCCTATCTCAAAAAAGAAATAAAGAGAGAAACTTAAAAGGGTCTGGGGATAGACCAGTGCCAAGACCTCATGTTCAAACTTTGGCACCACACAAAACAGACAAACCAAAAACATCATTTTACATGGCAGAAAAGAAAAGAAAGAAAACAGGGTCTCTGCGGATCTTGAGGTCTTTTTGGGTGTCGGGGGAACCCTAAACCTAATGACAGTTGCCTTTGTCAGAGAAAGAAAGGGAGAAGTGAGACAGCGACACTGGTGGGGGGTGAAATGAAGACACAGGCAGGTGAGAGTGGTGTGGCTGTGAGCCAGGTGATTCTCGTAGCCACCAGAACTGGAAGAAGCAGCAACAGTTCTTCCCATAGTATTTAGTGGGAGCCTGACCTGGCCAACACCCTGGTTTTAGACATCCTGGCCTTCAGAGTTGTGAACAAATGGTGACTGCTGCTTTAAAGCACCTAGTTTGTATGAATTTTCTTTACAGCAGCAGCACTAGGAAACAAATGCAGAAATTCAGATCAGAAGAGTAGGGAAAGAATTTGATTTTAGATTCATGAAATAGATTGAGGGAAAACATGTCACTGTGAATATGCTGATTAAAAATATCCACTGAGAACTCTGTGGCAAGGGGCATGACAGTGTATGGAAGATGCAGAGGTCAGGTTTCTTTTAGTGCGCTTCCTGTCATTTGGGGCCAGACATCCATCTGGAATTACTTCCTTCCAAGTTCATTTTTTTTTCTTTAGGAAATCACAGTTTGAGTATGTGTTTTGGAGGGAGAGCATGTAGAATACCAGCTGGGGATGTTGTACCGACTTACTGTGTCTTTATTCAGGGATTCCCAACACGTCACTGTTTCTGGAAACCTGCAATAATTATCACCTGAGTCCAGCTTCCATTTGCTCTCTGTGTATATTCTTCACACAATCAAGTCCTCCATTTTTGTTATTGTTCTGAGTGGTTGGTTGGGGTGTATCCTGTCCCCCTAAAGACTTGAGGCTGACTTTTGAGGGGCTTCAAAAACTAAAAGCACTAAGAAATTGAAGAATTGTCCTTTCCTATGACAAGAAAACCTAAACTCTGGCTTTCTAAATGGTTATCTGAGGACCCGTTCGTTTAGCATCTGCTGCTGAATTTGAACTTGGGCACAGAAATAGCTCTCCTGTGAATACTAATGCAGAAGATGACTGGGTTTCAGAGATTAGTGGCCAGTCATGGCAAAAATGTTTGTTTTAGATGAACACTTTCTCTTCCAACCATCAAAAAACTTTTTCTCACAGGGATTCCCATTGACTGCCCTGTCAAATGTGTGGGTGATGCCAATCTGTTCTGGACAAACTTTGGCAGAGGCAGTTACTTTTGCTTCAGATACTACTTAAGATATTATGAATTTTTGTTAGTTAGCAGATAAAGAATCCTACCCAGCCTCTAGGCACTGATGGACATATTTTCATCTGCTCTCTTTCTTTTATTTATGACAGGGAAGTGATTGGGTTGAAGTGAGCTGCCGTATCCAGTTTGAAAAACCATCAGTTCTGTTTTGTGGATTTTTAATTGTAGTTTATAGGAAGCTTTGTGATTGGTATTACTTGTTGCTCCTCAGAGATGACCTTGGTGGACACTCATTTTGTTACAAACACTCTGTGTTCCTTAAAAAAAATCAATTTTGTAGGCTGCACTGGAGTGACTGGCAGTGATGTTCTGCACTAAGGGATTTATCTCCCAGGGTAGGGAGATGTGGATTTTGTTTGTCTCTGTTTACAGATAATTTGATCCTACAAAATAGTTCATATTTTCATAGTACCTGGCAAAAGAGTTGGTTTTCTTGGAACTTTAAGAACAAACATTGATTTATTTTGGAAATATAGGGTCTTATTCTTATTCTGTCATAAGCAGCTCTCGCCTGGGGCACTTACCAGGCAAATTCTCTGCAAGTAGCACATTCATACAGCAGCCCTTTCAGAACTTGCTCTGTGAGGCAGTGGAAACCATCCTTGACTAGAAGGCCAGAGGCTGCTCTCAAAGAGCAAGTTCTTTCCTTCCAAATTGGGAGAAGCCTGGAATTTAAAGAAGAGACAGGCAGTGTATCCTCCCCCAGGGCCTGAATGGAGGGATATTCTGCAAAGGAAATTGTCTCTCAGTATTTTCTCTTCTTCTGACTAGGTATTGATTCAGCATCCATGAAGAAGGTAAATTTAAAAAAGAAAAATGGAAGAAAACAAATTAATCCCAAGTCAAACTATTGGGAAATGCCTGTCCTACAAAAATGCTGGAAGTGAGGAAAGCGATAGGCTTCTGTGTGTCATCACATAGCAGCACGAGGACCACATCCAGGGGCTGCATGTTTCTATAAATTTAGTTTTCCTAGAATGCAGAGATGCCTGTTAATTTACATATTGTCTATGGTTGCTTTACAGTGACGAGATTGCGTGGTTGCAAGGGAGACGTATGATCCACAAAATTGAGGATACTTATTGTCTGGGCTTTTACAGAGAAAGTTCACCAACCCTACTGCCTGCCATGCTGCCAACTAGTAGAATTAAAAAGCATTACCATAACCAAACCAATGGGCATGTGGCTGTTTCGTTTTTAAACAAATCCACTACAGCATAGAAATGGGCAGCTGTTGCTTGTGGAAGGCATTATTTAAATGACAGAGAAGGTCTAAAAGATGTCTAGCTGATGGAGATTCAGTAGATTCTCCTGAACCCTTATTGTTTAGTAGGTCGCAGTCCAGCCACATGGGAAGGGGACAATGGACCATCATGTTCTATATCTTTTTTGAGGCTGAGGGCAAATACCAACCACTAGAAAACCATATTCTGGGACTAAGGAGCTGAGAATGTCCTTGAGGTCACAGGGACAGCTGTCAGGAGTAATTAAAATGACTTTCTCTAATAGATGTCCACCAAAAACTAAAAAGGAGTTATATGTGTTGAGACTTTTCTGTTTGAGGTGCTTTAGTACCATTCTTTTGCCACATGTAGAATTCCAGGTTGAAAATCATTGCCTTGCACAGCTTCAGTTTACAGCACATGAGAGAGGTCTCTGGGCACTGCTTTCCTCTCCTTTGTTTTGCTTTTCTCTTTCTTTCTTTGGGACTTCTAGGGTCCCTGAAGTTTTATAAAGATGTAGCTTCCTGGGTTTCAATCTTTGTGTTTCTTGATCTGGTTATTTGGTGGGTCATTTTTATTTATTTACTTTTAATTTTTCAAATTTTATTTTAAAGAAGATAAAACAATAAAACCAATCAAAATAAACCAGTGTAAGAAAAACAGGACTTCAAAACACTACAAAGTCAACAACAGTTACCATGATGCCTTGTGATGTCTTCAAAATAGCTGCAGATAACTTTGGATGTAGCAAAAATCCAACAGAACAGAATAGAATAGAAGCAATAAAAGCAAAACAGTGAATGCAATAAAAAACTTCAAAACAAGTGAATAGTAAACCCAAGATTGCTGCCATAATATATCTTGCTATCTTTGATATAGCTACTCCTGCCATTGGAGCATAATCAAACAAAACAATAGAAAATAAAACTGAAGGAAATGATATAGGACTTCCAAAACAAGACCATAGGGAATCAACAATGGTTACTACCCTCTGAAAGAGATGCTCCCCTACATACCACACAGTGTACTGCTGTCCTCTGAACCTCTGATCAGACCACTGGCCCTAGACCTGCAATATTAGTGAAACAGCAAAAGCATTTCACCTCCATAGCTATCATCACAGCCCGTGTTTCTCCAGATAAGCTGGTTGCTTACTGCTAGTTGGGGGAGTGGGGGGTAGGCGGTGGTTGGTACTTCTTGGTTGCCAGCCCACACACTGGAAGGGACTGGGATGTGGCCGTTCCAATCAGGCTGAGGCCTGCACATGGCACGGTTCCCAGACTGGGCTTGCTTGCTGATGTAGCCTTGTTCTCTCTACCCCCGGTCTGTGAATGGCACTGATTCATGAGGAGAGCTGGGGTCTCTCTGTTCCAGTCTGCCAGAGGCTCATGCATGGTGCTGGTTTCCAGATGATGCTTGATTCCTGATGTGGCCTTCTCTCTGCCCCTAGTCCACAAATGACCTTG
The DNA here is from genome assembly GCF_034190915.1 of Cavia porcellus. NCBI lineage: Eukaryota > Metazoa > Chordata > Mammalia > Rodentia > Caviidae > Cavia > Cavia porcellus. The sequence goes on from NW_026947485.1 coordinate 93,634,424, forward strand.
ATGGGTCATTTTAATATGGAACTTTTGTTACCTTACCTCTGTATTCCCTATTCCTTCTTTGGAAACTGAGTCTCCTGGACTGATCATATCTTCCTTGTTCTTCACGCTTCCATTGTCTCTTTGTCCTGTTTGTTCATCCCTTAGAGATCTGAAAAATAGTATCTACTAACACTTCTACAGACATCTCATTATAGCTTTCATATTTTTAATCCAAAATCTCTTTCTTTCACTGACTTAAAATACTAACATCTTGCTGTTTTTGTTTGCAGGTTTCACTTGCTCACTGGTTCTCTTTCTGTGTTTTTATACCTACCTTTCCTTAAATATCTGATGTCCTGGGCCCAGTGTCCTCACTGAAATTTGGCTCTCTGCAGTTTACTGGGTGGAGTTTATCAATTGGGCTTTGCAAAGAGTGGCTGGGAATAAGTTGGGTTCACTGGCTGATGCTGAGTGGTAGCTCTGACCTTTATCTCAAGGCTCTGCAAATCCCAGAAGAGGCTCTTGGACTCCTGTAGATGTGCATGGACCTGGTTGGCTGAGACCTGTGAAGAAAGTCTGTGTCATTTGAGTCACTCTCCAGACTGTCATTTAGTCTTCCTGCTCTCAGTCTAGTTGTACACTCATGTCATCTATGTACTTTTTTTCCAAAGTCTGAAGGCACAGATAGTTAAACTTCTGAGTTCGTGGGGGTAGCTTCCAGGCTTTGCTGAATAGAGTGGGCACTTTGGAGAGTACAGCTACTCTTTATAAGGGTTTTCTACTTCCCTGTTTCTAACTTCATACCTCACCCCTGCCTTCCACATACCCCACACCTCTAATTCCAAAACTTGTAGGGCCCTTCTGGGTGAAGGGTCATTCCTCATCTGTATTGACCTCTACAGTGTATAGGTTGATCTGTCTTCTGCTCTGAAAGCCAGTGACTACCCTGCCACCTGCTTTCCATCTTCACCTAGTGGTGTAGAGTTCAGGTGCTGCCAGATGGAATCTTTGTTCCTATTTATATAAATAAGGGTTCTCCAAAACCAATAGAGTAATTTCTTTCTCTGTATCTATCCCTCTATCAGTCAAGAGATTTTCTTTAAGGAATTGGCTCTTGAGGTTGTGGGGGATGGCATATCTGTAATCTGTAAGGTGCTGGGTTGGTAATTCATGTAAAAAACTATTGTGTCAGTCTTGAGCCTAAAATCTGCAAGGCGTATCAGCAAGTTGATACTCAGGTACAGTTTCTATGCAGCAGTCTTAAGGCAGTATTCCTTCATATACGGGACATCTCAGTCTTTACTTTTAAGGCCTTCCACTGATTGGGTGGGGCCCACTCACATTATGGAAGGTCATTTGGTTGTTCAGTGTCAACTGATTGTAAATGTTCATCACTTCTAAAATGCTCCCACAGCACCTAGACTTTAACAAAACTGCTGGCCATCATGACCTAGCCAACTTGCCATATAAAGTTGGCCAACACACTGGTACTCCTTCCTTACTCTGTCATTTTAAAGTCAGATAAGCCAGCACAATGTTCTGGTGCCTTTGTTGCTGAGGCACCAATTGCTCTTATGTGCCTGTTCCTCTTCAGCCTTGCTTTTGATGGCACAGACCTTGAGATGCATGCTACAGATCTCTACAGGCTGAGTATTTGGGAGTTTGCTTCCACTGAAGGAATCTAAACAGGTTTTAACTAGGAATTGGGAAATTATCACAAGATATCATCTGTGATAGGTTTAACTCCATGAAGCATGAATGTTCAATATTATAAAATATCTGCTTCTTAGAGTGACTCAGTAGTCTTTTGCATGAAGAAAAAGGAAAGATGAAAGTAGAGGAAATTGCCAGATTTTTTGTTTTATATCGTGTTGTGAAACAAAGTTGCTGCCCAGGAGTTTGCAGGTAGATGGGATGGTGGTAAACTGCTTATTTCTGCTCCTTTCCTCTTTTAAGTGTTGTATGAAACGGTACAGGGCGCATAGATCACAGGTTCAGCCAATGCCTATTGATAGGCATTTGCCTGAAGGTCAGACCATCTTGTGTGGATTCTTTTGTAATTGAAAAGGAAAGCTTCCAGGTTCCCTGCATGTTGAGGGACATCAGCAAACTTGGCAAGAGCCCTTCTTAGGCTTTTTCCCCTAAAACATTTATTGTTCTGTTTTTATAGCTTCTGAGACAATTGCAGAGATTCTAGAAAGCAACTATACTTATTTTGCCACACCTTTCTACTGAAGTGAAGATTTTCTACATTCTTGGTGGGCTTGCTTTGAGGATGCCAAACTCCTAGAGACAGTGAGTCCTTACAGCAGAATTGTATTTATTTTGGGGGCAGTGTTGATTCTCAAACCCAGTTTTTATTGTTAGCCCTCCTCTGAATGAAGCTTTTTAGACTTCTCCTTAATTCCCACCATGAAATTGTAATACCACAAATTTGTTGTATAAACTATTAAGGCACTTAAACATAAAAACTCCCAAACTGACAATTGGGTAAAGGGACATCAGCAAATTTGGCCAGAACCCATTGTAATTCTGTTCCCAGTGACAGTCTTTCCTTCCAAGTCATTGTAATAGCTACAGCTTATCTCTCTGAGGGCCATTTTCATCCCCCCATGGGGTGACACCATGATGACTGAATATGTATCTTCTAGGGCAGTGACTTTTAACTGGGCTATTTTGTCCCCAGGGGGCAGTTGGTAATGTCTGGGAACATTTTAGTTTGCCTCAAATGTGTTTGTTTATGTGTCCGTATGTAAGGAATGCTGTTGAGCATTCAACAGCCATGAATAGGACAGTCCCCCAACAAAGAATCTTACAGCTCAAAATTTCAGTTCAGTCAGGCTGAGAAACCTTGCTCTAAGGTACTTAATATGTGGACAATATTAATCATTAGTATGTTAAATGTATACAATCTTCAAGTTCTTGGTCTGAATGAATAGAATACTTTTGGAAATAAACACTGCTTAATTCCTTCAAAACACTCCCTCAAAGAACTGGTTCACTATTTGATGTCTATAAAAAAAAGTTGTGGTCATCTTAAAGGTTATAATTAAAGCCCGGTGCTCTCCTGCCTGCTGCTTCACATTTCCATAACTCCAACAAGTTCCTTTCTATTTATTTCCAATCTTTATGCCCTTGAGGGACATAGCCATGTTCAGGTTTCCTTTCCCTTTTCTTTTTAATTTTAGATTAGATTCATCTATTTAAAACTTCATACAGATGTAATTATACATTGTATGCTCTTTTGGGTCTGGGAATTTTGCTTGAAATAATGACTTCAAATTCATCCATATTGCTACAAATATCAGTAAGTTATTCCTTTTTATTGCTAAAAAGTAAGTCATCAGAATGAATATCACACAAGTTCTCTTCTTAATGTACACCTGGTGTTTTTCCCCCATTTTTTCCAGTTGTGCACCTGTGTGTATTTGTTTCTAAGGATGTATGTTGCCATTTTATGTTGGCTGAAAACCTGAGTGTGGCAGTGCTGTGTTAAAAGTTGTCTCTATGTCTAACATCAGAAGAAACTTCCAGATCTTCTTACAAAATATTTGTTCTCAGTTTATATTAACACTGGCAAAATATGTATAATCCAGGTCCTATGTTTCTTCACTATAGATATTTGGTGCTGTCAGTTTTTAAAATTTTAGCCACCTTGTGAGGCATATGGTGGTATCTCATTGTGGTTTCAGTTTATGTTTCCCTGATGACTAATGGTGTATACTTTGTCTTTTGTCTATTGGTTGTTCACACATCTTTCTATTTGCATACTGTCTATTCAAATGCTTTCTCTCTTAAATTCTTTTATTTCATTTTGTGGTTAACTGAAGTTTCTCCATATTATGTTACAAGGCTTTTATCAGATAGACATTTTGAGAATATTTCCTCCCATCATGGTGATGAGAGACTTATCTCTTCACCTTCTTGTGTCTTCTGATGAGCAGTCATTTTTAGCGATGTTCAAATCTAATTTATCACTTTTTTCTTTTGTAGTTTTCAAACTTTATAATTGTCTTTACATTTAGGCTTTTCTCAAATTAATTTTTATTCATAATGTGAAGTTTTAAATTCATATTTTTCTGTATCAATACCCAGTTTTCCAGCAACATTTGTTGAAAAAAAGTTTCACTGTGGAGTGGTTTAATGGCATTTCAAAAATTAATAGTGTACAGGTGTGGATCTCTTTCTGTACTCCATCTACTGTCATTAATCTGTGCTCCTCTCCCTATGCCAGACAACACTATACTGATGATTGTAGCCATAGAGTGCACTAGGCAATTTCAGTCAACATGAGGAAGAGGAGGAGACAGCTGGGTCACAGCGGCCTAGGAAGGATCCGAACTGAGACTTGAGACCCATGGAGAGGGATAAATCTACCAAAAATAAGAAAACCAAAGGTAGTGGCCCATATGCAGGCAAAGGCCCTACCGGCTCAGGAGAAGCAGCAAGGAAGCCATTCAGCCTCCCTGTGTGCTGAGAAAGGCTTTTTTGGCTGAGGAGAAGAAGCAAGAAAGCCGTGCAACTTCCCTGTGTACTGGCCAGGGGGAAGCAGCAAGGAAGCTGTGCAGCCTCCCTGTGTGCCAGAGGAGACCCCGTCAGCCGGGGAGAAGGAGCAAGGAGGCTGCCTCTGCCTCCTGCCTCCCACCTCCCCATGAGCAACGGGATGCAGCACAGGCTGAGATGATAATACCTGAAGTAAGGAAGCAACCTGCACTGGTGCTGTTTGATTGACTCTGCAAACCTGGGGCTGGTAGTCCAAGCAACTATTTAGAAGATAACACTATGCAATATAGTGATGGCTGTGGGTATCCTACTGTTCCTGTCACTGTTGTGTTTTGTTTCATTTCACTGTTCTGTTTTGCTCCCTTTAAAATAAAAAAAAACAAAACAAAACAAAGAATCATGCAGTACGTAGTTCCAAACCATCTTGTTTCACTTATATAGTAGCATGCACCAGAAATTCACTTAGTTTTATTGATCAGTAACAGGCTTTTGTATCTATATGTGCCATTTTATTTATCTATTAATAAATGGACATTTGGGTTGTTCCCAGTTATGACTATGATGAAAATGTTTCTGTGAGTATCTGTGTACAAATTTTTTTGTGAAGGCATATTTTCATTTCTTTCGGGTACACACCTAGGAATGGAGTGATGAATCATATTGCAAATCTGTGTTTAAATTTGAGAAACTGCCAAACTGTTTGCAATGACTACTGCTTCATTTTATATTCCCACCAGCAGTGTATGAGGAATCCAATATTTCTACATTCTTCCTAGCACTTTTTATATTATATCCTTTTGATTATAGTTTTACTAGTGGTATAAATGGCTTCTGATTATGGCTTTGATTTGCACTTTCCTAATGACCAATGTTGAAAATCTTTTTCAGGTACTTTTTGGGAATTTTTATATCTCCTTTGGAAATTTTTTATGCAAATTCTTTTCTCATTTTTAAATTGGGCTTTTTATTATTGTGTTTTAAAAGTGTTTTCATAGTATGGAAACAAGTCCTTTTCTCAGACATAAGATTTGCAGATATCTTACCCTACTCCATTGAATGTACTTTTACTATCTTGGCAGCACTGTTTACAGCAATGAATTTTTAAATTTTGATGTAGTCAAATTTATCTTCTTTCTCTTGTCTCTTGTGGTTCATACAATATATCTAAGGAACAGTTTCCTAAGTCATATTATTCCTATATAGCTTTCTTCCCTCTTCTCTGTTTAATGCTGTTATGATTAACATACCATATTGATGCAAACTCAATAATTTATTATTACAATTACTATTTATATAATTTTGTTTCTTTTAAAGATGCTGAGAAAAAAGGAGAGTAAATATATATTCATAGAATTTGTTACATTTATTTTCTTATTCACCATGTCTGGTTCTCTTCATTTGTTCCTGTATTTGTTGCTATCTGGTGTGATTCTCTTATTCCAATATAGCTTTGCTTCTACTTACCTCCTTTATGCTATTAGCAAGCATATTTCATTTTTATATATTATAGGTTCAGCAGTATAATTGGATACATATAGTGATTAACAATTTCTTCTTAAATAAGGCATGAAATATACATTTATACTCTCCTGCAATTACACAATTGCATTTGTTGAAGATCTTTCTTTTATCATGAGGATTCACTTTAATATCTGAGATCTCTTCTTTTGAGTTGGAGGACTCAAAAGATGAAGTCTGCTGGCAGTAAATAAGTCTGAGTTTCTCTGGGAAAGCCTTAGTTTTGCCTTCATATTTGAAAGATGATTTCGATGACTTAATTGACTTTTATTTCTTGAACATATGAATCTATTATATGTTTTTTAAAAATGAGACATCAGCTATAAATCTCATTCTTTCCCTTGTAAGCAACAAGTCATTTTTCTCTTGTTGCATTCAGTGTTTCCTCATCTTTGACTTTCCACATTGTTATTGTGATTTGTCTGTATGTGTATAGCTTTTATGTTTATGTACTTGGAGTTTGTTGAACAACTTCTTACTCTTTTTTTTTTTTTTTTTTTTTTTTTTTTTTAGTACCAGGGATTGAATTTATGACCTCATGCTTGCCAGGCAGGCAGTTAAGCCACTGTGCTAAATCTCGGTCTGGAACTTCTTGATATGTACATTAAAGTTTTTCAAATCAGATTTAGGGTGTTTTACAGTCATTTAAAAGATGTTTTTCTAAACAAAATATGTTTTACTTACTCTTTCTTTCACTTCTCTAAAAGGGTCCAATCACATACACACTTTATATTTAAAAATGTCCCACATTTTTCTGAGACTGCTTTTGTACATTCCTTTTTTTCTCTATTCTATAAAAATGTTTTTAAATTTGCTTGTTTTTCTGCCATCAATAGATGAATAGGTAAAGAAAATACATTTATATACAAAGGAGTATGATTGTCATAAAGAAAGATAAATTTGAGGCATTCGTAGAGCATACATATGAGGCAACTTGAGAACATAATGTGAAATGAAATAAGTCAGATACACAAGATTAAATATTGCATGGTATATTATATATGAGTACACACTCACACACACTTATACATGCAAATTCACAAATAAAGAATTCCAGCCTACTTTTGAAACCCTCTACTAAAGTTTTCCTTTCAGCCATTGTACTTTCTCACTCTATTTATTTTCTTTTTATCATTTATTTTTATTGATACTCTTTAATTTGATGAGACATTGTTGTACTTTCCTTCCACAGACATGGTTTCTTTTAGTTCTCAGAATAGATTTATAATGGATACTTTGAAGTCTTTGTCTACTAAATCTGATCACCCAGCTGCTCTTGTAGAGAATTTCTATCAGCTCAAGTACAAATCAGCCTTTCCCTTTCTTTGCATGTCTCAGTTTTTTTGGTTGTTGTTGATAGACTTGACAATTTAGGAGTTACACTTTAGTAACTGAGTCTAACCACCCGTGTTAAAAGGCTAGCTATTGCTATTTGCTTATTTGTTTAGTAACTGACTAAACTATATGAGTAGTCTATTCTTCCCAGTATGATGCCACTGATGTTGCTCATCAGAAAGAGCAGCTGGTTCATATGCATAGTCACCCAGTATGACATTGATTGTTTTTTATTCTTCTCTGGTTACACCTAGTTGTTTAGGCTCCACCATTTGCTAGCAAATTTCTCTAATGCCTCAGGACACAAATTTCCTCTATATATTTCATTCAGTAAAATTTGGGTTCCATTACAGGGATAGTTTTTGAGTTCAGTATTTGAAGTTTGTTTTTACTGCATGGGGACTTTGCTTAGTTGTTTTTCTGGTGACCTACTTGACCCAGAGTTCATTTTATACCTCTAAGAAGGTACTGGTCTCTTACTTGGGGGCTGTCACTTTTTTTTTTTTTTTTTTTTTTTTTTTTTTACCACAATGTTGTTTAGTAGTGCAGCCTTACACTTGGGTTTCCTTAAACTATTTCATATAGGTATCATCTTTGAGACAAATGCCAAGGCTCTCTGTCTTTCAAAACTGTTTGATCTATATAATCATTAGTCCACCTTGGGTGACACCTACCTATGCATATTAGATCTCGATCATTTTTACTTGCCTCTCGCTCTCCCCCTTCCCCAGATACCCTTCCTATCTTCATAGACTATATGTCTCAAAACCTGCCTCTCCCTAAATGAAATTTCTGGAGCTGGGTTGGAGACTGTCTCGTTAAGCAACAGCTCTGCTTTGGGAGTCAGGTGGTATGGGACAAACTTCTGATCTTTTCTGGATATAAGAAAGGCTGACAACTTTTCCTTCCAAGAAACACACAGTAGTTTTTGACTAAAAGCTGCAGAATGGCAGAGGGAGTCCTTTGTTCTCAGCTGCACCCAGCTAGACTGGAATTTCTGTTAATGTCTGCAGTCATGGATACTAAATGTATCAGTGTAAAGTTACTTAAAATATTCCTATGTTACATTTTGGTATCTTTAAGATTAATTCTTATTTTCCCTCTTTCATTTCTAACATAATCTGTATTTCTCTTATTTTGCTTAATTATTTTTGCTTGAGGCTTATAAATTTTACTAAACTTTTCAAGCATTCAACTTTTGTATTTCTTTTTTTGTCTCTCTTCTACTTTACAGTCTTTGACTGTATTTTGAATATGTCCTTGTTTGACTTGCATATAATTATCCTCGTGATTCATTAATGTCTTTAATGAGAACTTTAACATAATTTTAATTTTTCTTTCATTGTTAACTTTATTGGTACATTTTAGATATATGTAGTGATGACACTCATCATAGGGACTTTGTACTTGCACATGATTACATCTTGATTCTTCTTTTTTTTCTCAATTACCACCCCTTAATTCAACCTCTCTTCCCCTCATTATTTACAAAGTTTTGTTCCTATTTTTTTTCTTTCTATTTTCCTTCTTTTTACTTTTACATTCTTTCTCATCCCTCTTCCTTTGGCTGCCTTCACATCTGAACCTTTCCTTCTAATTTCCCATATCTGTTATAAACTTTGATCCTTATTTACCCTTCCAGTCTCTCACACAAAAGAAACGTGATGTTTAAACATGTGTATCAGATTTATTTCACTTAAAAGGATAGTCCCTAGGTACATTCATTTACCCAGAAATACCTTAAGTTTACCCATCCTTTATGGCAGAGACTGTTCTAGAAGGTAAGTATAAAAGAACACATCTTCTTTGTGCATCCATCTATTGATAAGCATTTGGGCTGATTCCAGGGTTTAGCTAGGGCAAACTGTGCTGCTACAAACATGAGTATGCATACCTCTCTGTGTTATAATGTTTTTAAGTTGGGGGGAAGATACTAAGAAGGGGAAGAGCTGGTCAAATGGGACCTCTAGTTTTAGTTCTTTTAGAAATCTCCACACTGGTTTCCACAGTGGTTGTACTAACCTACCTTTCTGCCAGCAGTGGGAAAAGTACCTTTATTTCCACAGCCCTGTCAGCATTTGTTATTGGTTGATTTTTCGATGGTAGCCATTCTTTCTGGGGTGAGGTGAAATCTCAGTATTGTTTTAATTTGCATCTCTCAAATGACAAGTAATGTTGAATTTTTTCAGATATTCACCATGTATGCTTGTTTGACTGAAAAATAACTGTTTATTTCAGATGCTCACTTTTTGATTGGGTCTTTAACTTTTGGGGGGGTCTGATTTTTTTTAGTTCTTTATATATTATAGATATTAGCCCTTTATAGGGACAGCTGGAGAGAATTTTTCCACTCTATTGGTTGTCTCTTTAGTCTGTTGGTAGTTCTTTTGGTTGTGCAAAGTGTTTCTCTTGGTTACATTTTTCTCATTGTTGAGACAAAAATATCTGATGCCCAAAATTAGGGAAGGAAAGGTTTATTTAGCAAACAGTTTTTGGAGGATTTAGTCCATATGCAAACTGGCTCCAAGGCAGGGTGTCACGGCTAAGGGGCAACTGCTTATGGTGGCTGCAAGCAACGAAAACAAAAGAGCATAAAGGGGGGAAAAGCACACCTCCTTTTCTCCCTTGTGTTGTATGCTAGCTATCCACCTATGGGCAGGTGCAGCACTCACAGTGCATGACAGCATGAGGCTTTGGGGTACACTCAGACACAAACCATGACAGTCTTTAACAATATGAGATCCCATTTGTTGATATTTTGTATTATTTCACATGTAATCAGAGTTTTGTTAATAAAGTCTTTGCCTATAGTTATATCTTCAAGAATTCTGCCTACTCTATATTCCAGTAGCTTTAGGGTTTTTGTTTTAATATTTAAGTCTTTGATCCATTTTTATTTTAGTTTAATGTATGGTAAAAGACATGGGTCTAGGTTTAATGTTCAGCATGTGGAAAGCCAGTTTATTTTTGCTAGTACCACTTATTAAAGAGGCTATCTTTCTTCCAGTGAAGGTGTTTGGTCACTTTATCAAAGATAAAGTACATTTGGAGTTGTTTCTTCATCTTCTCATCCGTTCTATTCCAGTACCATGCTCTCCTTTTCATGCTACTTTTGCAGTATATTTTCAGTAGTCAGGGATTGTGATGCCCCCTGCCTTGCATTTGTTGCCCAGAATTGTTTTTGCTGTTTTAGGTCTCTTCTTATTACAAATTAATTTTAGAATTATTTTCTATAATTCTGTGAGGCATGCTGTTAGTATTTTGATTGTGATTGTGTTAAATATGTATAGCAATTTTGGGAGCATGGCTATTTACAATATAGTCATTCTTCCTACCCAAGAAGTGATATTGTCCTATTTTCTGATGTCTTCCTTGATCTCTTTCTAAAAAGTATTATAGTTTTTAATGTAGAGAGTTTTGTTTTATTTGTCTTTTTGAAACAGGGTCTCACTCTTCAGCTCATGCTGGCCTTGACCTCACTTTGAAACTCAGGCTGGTTTGGAATTTATAATGATCCTCCTGACTCAGCCTCCTCCTAAGTGCTGGGATTATAGGTGTGCACCATCACACCTGGCTAAAGTAAAGGTTTTTGACTTTCTTCATTAGATTAATTCCTAAGTATTTCATTTTATTGAGTACTATTGTGAAAGGTATGATTTCATTAATTTCCTTCTGAATTCATTATTGTGTACAGGAATGATAATTGATTTTTGGGTGTTGATTTGTATCCAGGTACATTACTGAATTTGGTCATTAAATACAGAAATCTTTTGTTGGGGTTTTTGGAGCCTACTCTGTAGAATATCATGTCATCTGCAAATCATGATAATTTAACATCTTCCTTTCCTATTTTTATTCCTCACATGCATTTTTTTGGGGTCTTTTTCTTTTTTTTTATCGGTACCAGGGATCTAACTCACGACTGCATACTTGCAAGGCAGGCACTTATGCCACTGAGCTAAATCCCTAGCCCCCTATTTTTATTCATTTTGTTTCTTTCTCTTATATAATTTCTCTGGCTAATGTTTCCAGAACTATATTGAAAGGGAGTGCTGATCATGGACATTCTTGTCTTGCTTTTGATTTTAGAGTGAAAGCTTTTGGGTTTTGATCTTCTAATATGATGTTTGCTGTTAATTTGTCATAGATGGATTTTATAAGGTGTAGATAAAGATAATCTATTCCAATTTTCTGTGGGTTTTTTTAAAATCATGAATGGGTGATGGATTTTGTCAAATGCTTTTTCTTTGTCTATTGAGATGATCATATGATTTTTATCCCTGATTTTACTGATATGGTTTTATTATATTTATTGATTTATATATGTTGAATCATCCCTATATCCTTGGATAAATAATATTTGGTAATAGTATATAATCTTCTATGATTGATTGCATTCTTTTTGCCAATATCTTTTTGAGGATTTCTGTATTTACATTCATTACAGATTTTCCTATGGTTTCCTTTTTTTGGTTGGATCTTTCTCTGGTTTTGTTATCAGGTTAATGCTTGATTCCAGAAATGAGTTTGGGAGTACTGGTTCCTTTTCAATTTCACTGAAGAGCTGAGGAGTAGTGGTATTAGAGCTTCTGTAAATTTCTTGCAGAATTCAGCAGTGAATCCATCAGGAATTAGGCTTTTCTTTATTTATAAGTCTTAAATTTCATTGACTGATATTTGGTTATTTAGAATTTTTATGTCTTCTTGATTCAGGTTTGGTAATTTATATTTATTTAGGAATGTTTCTCTTTCTTCTGTGTTTTCCATCTTATTTGAATTCTGGTTCTCAAAGTAGGTATTGATGATCATCTGAGTTTCTGCAGGATCTGTTGTGATTTCTCTCTTTTCATTCTTAATTGTGTGAATTTGAGTCTCTTTTTTCCTTTTTATGATATGTTTAGCTAAGGGTTTGTCAATTTTATTTGATCTTTAAAAGAACCAACTCTGATTCATTAATTCTTTATTATTTTCTTAGTGTCAATTATATTAATTTCTACTCTAATCTGTAAACTTCCCTCCCTCATGTGAGCTTTGAGCTTGATATGTTTTTTTTTCTAGAAGTCTGAGATTCAACATTAGAGTATTTATTCGAGCTTGGTCTGTTTTCCTGATATAGAAATTCACTATAAATTTTTCTCATAGCACTATTCTTATTGCATCCCATAAGTTCAGGTTTTTTTTTTTTTTGTTTTGTTTTGGCATTATCATTTTATTGACAAAACTAATTTCTTCTTTAATTTCATCTGAAACCTACAAGTTATTCAGTTTTCATGTATTTGTGTTGTTTTGTGGTTTCTTTTCCATTCATTCCCAATTTAATTGCACTATGGTCTAATAATATGCCTGGTATAATTTTAATTCCTTGCATTTACTTAACTATATTATAGGAACTAATATGTGATATATTTTGGAAAGAGTCCCATGTATAGGTAAAATGTGTATTCTGGTGTTCTGTAGATATTTACTAAGTCCATTTGTTCACAGGAATTTTTACTTCTGGTATTTCTTTGTTGATTTATTTGTCTAGTCAATCTATTTGTGGCAGTAGGGTATTGAGGTCCTTCATTACAATTGTGTTAGTGCTGATTTGTTTTTTTATGACAATATTTGTTTTGTATAGTTGGGTTTTTAAATTTTTTTAAATATGTTTCATCTTTTTGAAATAGGGTCCCGCTTTGCCATTCAGACTGGCCTTGATCTCACTTTGTAGCCTAGGTTGGTCTCTAACAATGATGCTCCTGCCTCAGCCTCCTGAGTGCTGGGATTACAGACACTGTTACCACACCCAGCTTGTTTTGTGTAGTTATGTGTGTCAGTATTTGATGCTTATATATTTAGAACTGTTAACCTCTTCATTTTGGAGTATTCCCTTAACAAGTATACATTAATTTTCTTTGTCTCTGTTGGTTATTTTTTACTTGAAATCCATTTTTTCTGTAAATAGAATAGCTAGCCTGCTGTTCCATGAAATATTATTTTTCATCTTTTAATTTTCAGTCTATAAATTTCATTTTGGGTTAAATGTGTTTCATATATGCAGCACGTTTTTGGATCTTGTTTCCTGATCCATTCTGCCAGTTTGTTTATTTGACTGGTGAATTAAGACCACTTATATTTATGGTTATAACTGACATGCGTTGATTTATTCTTGTCGTGTTTCCTGATGTTGGTTCCCTTTCTTTTCCTCTGTCTAGTTGCTTGCCTTACCTGGTAGATTTTTTGTAAGTCATGGAATTATAATCTTCCTTGTATGTTTCTAGAATATTCTTCAGAACATTTTGGAATTCTGGTTTGGTGGTTATAAATTTCTTCAGATGTTCATTGTCATGGAAAAATCATTATCACATTAATTTTGAAAGGAAGTTTTCAGGGTACATCAGTCTGTATTATAAGTTGTTTTGTTTAGGACTTCAAATAGTTCACTCTAATCTTTCCTTGACCTAAGGGTTTGTATTGATAAGCCTGCTGGTTTTGATGAGATTTCCTTTTTAGGTTATCTTTTTATTTTCTCTAATAGCTTTTAATATCCCATTCTTGTGCTGAATTTCTGGAATGTTGACTATTATGCTTTGGTGTAGATTTTCAGGGTTCTTTTCATCATGATTAATTGCCTATATGCCTTATTTATTTGCATGTCAAATTCTTTTTCCATGCTTGGGAGGTTTTGTGCCATAACTTCTCTGAACAGCTTTTGGATCGTTTGTGCTGTCTACTGCTATTTCATTGACCTCACTCAATCTTGTGTTGTTCTTTGATTTATCTTGTAGCTGCTGAATTGATTTTTCATGGTATCTTGATATTTTTAAGAGGTCTTTTCAAAATCACTAACTGCAATCCTGTTGTCTAGATCTGATAGTCTGTTTTCACATTGGTCCATTCTGCTGCACATACTTTCAATAGGATTTTAATCTCCTGGATGACTGTTTGGATATGTTCCAGGGATTCCATTTATTTTCTATGTTGGACATTAATAGTTCCCATAATTTTCCTTATTGTCTTTTTAAAATTTGTATCTACTCTAGGTTTGTAAGCCAGCTCTTGAATTATGATCATCATTGCTTTTTACCTGAAAAATTATTCCTGATCTTACTTTTTCTATAGACTCAGGCATCTGCTTTGTTTCTTCTGTTGCTACCATTTCAGGAAGTTTAGGTGAGTGACTTCCATTTCCCTTCACTTGTCCTGAATGGGCTCAAAGTCTGGGGTTGCATCTTGCTTTGATATCTTGTCATTTTCTTACCTTTTAAATTTTTTTCTGTGTTGATGCTTATAGATCACTTATCATGGGTAGCTTTATCAATAGTATTGAGGCCTCTATAGGAAATGGCTAATCTTCATAGATGTCTTCTAGGTGTAGCTATTTTGTGGCCTTTGAACCTATCACAAGATCTTACCTTCCCAATTTGTTAGGGATAAGAAGTTGCTGTGTATTTGGCCCAGAACTCAGTCCTTTGGTACTGGATTATGGCAATGATTATGATCCCAAATAATCACATACACGGAAGAGCAACTAGGGTCAAGGATTTAGTGCAGTGGCAGAAGTGCCTGCCTGGCAAGTGTGAGGTCAGCTTTTTGGGAACTTCCTGAGTTCCTGCAGGCAGACCTATACCCTGCTTCAACTTTCAATACACTCTTATGCTTATGTTTTGTTGTGTTTTTAATTTTAAAGAGAATAAAACCAAGCAAAAATAAAACAGAATAAAGCCAATTAAAACAAAACAGCATACGTGATACAGGGTTTCATAACTTGATAGTAGGAAATCAACAATAGTTACCGTAATGCCTCTTGTTGTCTTTACAATAACTGTTCATACCATGAGACATAGTAAAGCTAAACAAAACAGAGCAGAATAGAACCAATAAAAACCACACAATGAATGCAATACAGGACTTCAAAACAATATGAAAGTAAATTCAAAATGGCTACCAAAGTATATCTTGTTATCTTTGAAATATCTGCCCATGCCATCAGATATAACAAAATCAAACAGCATAAAACAGAATAAAACCAAACCAAACAAAACAATGAAAATGATACAGGACTTTAAAACAAGATAATAGGAAATTAACAATGGCCACTACCTTCAGAAGGAGATTCCCCTCAAGAGGCTATACTGTGTATTGTTATCCTCTAAATAGAAGACCAGATTACTGACTTTAGGCCTGCAAAGACAATGAAACACTAAACACTGCAAGCATTAAGTTGTATTTTATTTCAATCACTGTCTGTCAATGTTTCTCCAGATCAGCTGGTTGCTCACAGTGGTGGTGGAGAGTCTTAGGACTTCTTATCTCTTAGCTCATGTGCCAAGATGGGCTAGCATCTGGTTGTCTTCACCATGGCCCATGCATGGCGCCAAATTTTGTTTTATCTACACATTTTTTAAATTTCAGATTGATTTTGGCATCTGGATATATGCCACCCTTTTTCCAATTACTTGTAGTTTCTCTGAGCATCTCCAGCTTGAATCCTCCTCTTTTCAGCCATGTTGAATCCTTGATTTACCAATAATTTTAAATTCTTCCTTTATTATTTAAAGAAAAAGAAAAAAACAGAAAAAAGGGTAGAAATAATACAGAATTTAAAAAAAAATATTAACACTAAGAAATCACCAGTTAATAAATTACATATTGTCCTCAAGGATAGTTGTTCAAGTTACAAAATCAAAGCATAAAAGGTGGATAGACACTCAAACAATGATAGTGCAAACCATTATGTTCAACAAGCCAATGAAAACTAAGTAATATGTTCATCTATCTTACACATTTAAACATACATACAGTTATATCCTTTAGAGCACTTTCCCTCCCTTTCATTTTTATATTATCTATTATACATTTTGGATCTGTTATTCTTTCAGTTTTATTATTTTTACATTAAAGGGATAATGCGATATTTAAAAATGTGAGTCTTTTTTATTTCACTTATGAGGATATTCTCAAGTTGCCTCAATTTACGTATCAAGGCTTAAAAATCATCCTTTTTTAAAGCTGAGTAATATGCCACTGTATAAAAATATCATATCTTTTTCATCCACTCTGTGGTTGATGGGCATTTTGGTTGTTTTCAAGATTTAGCGATTAAAATTATGCTGCTATAAATATGGATGCACATATATCACTGTGACACAATCCTTTCAATTTTTCTGGGAAAATACTCAAGAGGAAAATAGCTGGATTGAATGGAACTTTTAATCCTAGTTTGTTTAGGAATCTCCATACTGATTTCCACAGTGGCTGCACCAGTCTACACTCCCACCAACAGTGTAGAAGTGTTCTTTTTTCTCCACAGCCTCTCTAGCATGTTATCAGTTGATTTCTTGATGGCAGCCATTTTTTCCAGAGTGAGATGAAATCTCAAAGCTGTTGTAATTTGCATTTCTCAAACAAACAGTGATGGTGAACATTTCTTTATGTATTTATTTGCCATTGGTACAACTTCATCTGAAGAATGTGTGTTCATCTCAGATGTGCATTTTTGAAGAGGGTCTTTGAATTTGAGGAGCTTGATGTTTTTTGGTTCTTTATATATTCTGGATATAAGTCCTTTGTCTGAGGAATTGTCAGCTAAAATTCTTCCCCATTCTGTGGGTTTTATTTTCTATTTGTTGGTGATTTCTTTTGAAGTGCGAAAAGGTGAGATCCCATTTGTTGATTCGCTGGTGTTTCCCATACAGTTTGTGTTTTGTTCATGAATTCTCTGCCTACCCCTATGTGTCCAAGACTTCTACCTACCTTGTCTTCCAGTAGATTTAGTGCTTCTGTTTTAATATTTAGATCTTTGATCCATTTTGACTTTAGTTTAGTGCCTGGTGATGGGTTTGGGTCTAGTTTCAGTCTTCGGCATGTGGAAAACCAATTTTTCCAGCATCATTTATTAAAGAGGCTATCCTTTTTCCAGTGAACATGGTTAGCCCCTTTGTCAAATATAAAGTGGGTGAGTGTCTTTGTAGTTGTGTTTGCATCTTCTAATCTTTTCCATTGATCTTCAGCTCTATTTTTTTGTCAGTACTGTGCTGATTTTATCACTATGAATTTGTAGTATACTTTCAAGTGAGGAATTGAGATGCATCCTGCCTTGCCTTTGTTGCCCAGTATTGCCTCTGCTATTCGAAGTTTCTTCTGATTCCAAGCGAATTTTAGGGATGATTTCTGTAGATCTGTAAAATGTGTTCGTGGTATTTTGATTAGGATTGCATTAAATATGTATAACCATTTTGAGAATGTGTCATTTTCGTAATGTTGGTTCCTCCTAAGCAAGAGCAAGAAATTGCTTTACATTTTCTAATATCCTCTTCAATTCTTTATTAGAGTAGCACAATTTTCAGCATATATATAGGTCTTGTACATTCTTAGGTTGATTCCCAGATTCATTTTTTTCAGATTCCATCGTGAAAGGCAATATTTCCATGATTTCTCTCTCAGTGAATTTTTTGTTTGTGTCCAGGAATGCTATTGAATTTTGAACATTGACTTTGTATCTAGCTATGCTGATGAATTTGCTTATTAATTCTAGTAGTCTTTTGATGGGGTTTTTGGGGTCTTCTACATAAAGTATCACATCATCTGCAAATAGTGATAATTTAATGTCGTCCTTTCCTATCTTTATTCCTTTTATATATGTATCTCTCTCTCTCATCTGATTGCTCTGGCTAACATTTCCAGATTTTTTGAGTTTCCATAGGATCTGTAGTAATTTTCTTTTCAGTCCTTATTGAATTTGAATTATTTCTTTCTTTTTCTTGATAATATTGGCTAGAGTTTTATCAATTTTGTTTATTCTCTGACAAAACTAGTTCTTTGATTTGTTAATTATGTGTATTTTTTTTAGTTTCAATTGCATTAATTTTTTTTCTTTTTTTAAAATTTTATTGAAAGAAAGACTAAACAAAATAGAAAAAAGGTATAAATAATACATATATTCAGAGAAGAAAATGAACAGTAAGAAATCACTAGTTGATGTTTACAGATTGTTGTTTTAAAAATAGTTGTTCAAGATACAAAAATGGAACATGTAAAGTGGGAATTCAAACAGTGACACTGCAAACAGTTCTGTTCAACTGTCCAACAAAAGCTTAGTAACATGGTTGTCAATCCTATACATTTAAACATACATGCAGTTATCCATAGCTTCATTTATGTTTAGATTAAATGAACTAAAGCAGATTAAAATCATTCTGAACAAAGAATAATAGTATTGCTGGATTTCACATTATTACACTCCATGATCATCACTGGGTACTGTAGTGTCTTTTTTTAAATTTAATTTAAAGAAAGATTAAACAAAACAGAAAACAGGTAGAAATAATACATAATTTCAAAGAAAATATAAACAGAAATCTCTAGTTGATGATTACAGAGTGTCTTCTTACAAATAGTTATTCAAGATACTAAAGTGGAGCTCATAAAATGGGGATTCAAACAGTGAGACTGCAACAAGTTCTGTTCAACTATCCAAGAAAAACTTAGAAATATGGTTATCAATCCTATACACTTAAACATACATGCAGTTATCCATATCCTCAATTATGTTGAGATTGAATAAACCCAAGCAAGCTAATATCACTCTGAACAAAGAATAATACTATTGCTGGGTTTCACATTATGACACTCCAAGATCAGCACTATTTTAGTGTTTCTTTTTCTTCAGAATATCTGTTCATTTCATCATGTGTCGTATGATCAATTCTCATAAACTGTTTATAGATTCTACACATGCATAAGCCTTAACATATATTTCTATCCTTTCTATATTAGAGGGAGAAACAAAACAAAGCAAGGCAAAACAAACATATTCCTACAAACACACAAAATGAAATAAACATATAAGACCATTGTACGAATCGTTCTACCATAGTTCCTGTGTTTTCTCTTGTTATCTCCAATAGAATTGGTTATATCATCAGACATAGTATAATTTAATATGTTAGTACATAACAGTATTAATAAAAACACAACTTTGTGTAGTATAGAACTTCAAAAATTGGCAGTTATCAAACCAGTGTGTATCATTGAGTCTTGTCATCTTCAGTGTAGTTGCCTATACTCTCAGACTTGATACTATCAATCATATCAGTTTTGAATAAAATCTTGTCTACCTCATTTCTGTTATGCTCTTTTTTTTGCCATCAGTTGTCTTCTTATCTTCTTCCTTCTATTCTCTGCTCCATTCATTGAGGCCTCTCTGCCACTGTTCCTGGAATCCTAGTACTTTTCTCTCTCTCTAGAATGCCCTGGAGTATTCTCTGTAGAGTTGGATTGGTGGTTGCAAATTTCCTAAGTTCCTCTTTGTCTTGGAAGCATCTTGTTTCTACATTAATTTCTAGAGACAGTTTAGCAGAGTATATCAATCTGGGCTGGAGGTTATTTTCTTTCAGGGTTTGGAATACTTCACTGCAGGCTCTTCTTTGACTTGATGGATTGTGTTGGGAAGTCTGCCATTATTCGGATGGACCTTCCTCTGTAGATTATATGTTTCTTGTCTCTAACAGATTTTAATATTCTGTTCTTATGTTGAATGTCTTGTATCTTGATTATTATATGCCTGGGTATAGCTCTGTTTTGGTTGTTAGTGGCTGGAGTTGTGTATGCTCATATATCAGAATATCCTTTTCCTATGTTTGGAAAGATTTCCTTAATTATTTCTGTGAATAACCTTTGTAGTTCCTTTGTTTGTATCTTAGCTTCTTCATTTACATTCTTTATTCTCAAGTTATAGACCCTTTTGTCATCTTCTAGCCTTTGTATTGTTATTGCTTGTTTCCTTGTTATTTTTTAAAAGTTTTCCCTTTCATGCTCCCACAAGGTAAAATTGTCCTCCAGTGTGGATAATCTATCCTTAGTTTCTTTCAAGCTGATTTGCCATCTTTCCATAGAGTTTTTAATTTCCTGGTGATCTCATTGAATCTGCTTCATGTATTCTATATTTTTTTATATTCTTCATCAAATGGTTCTCTCCTGTGTTTGAGTTCCTCCCTTCTTCTGTCTGTGTCTGCTTGAGGGGTGCTTAGTATCTCTTTTATTAATCTTCTTATATCTTGCTTTATTTGGCTAAGTATCTCACTTTTGAACTCATCTATGAGGTCCCGAATATATCTCTTTATGTCCACTGGCACTGTGTCTGATATTGCCTGTTTGCTGTTCCCATTCTCCTTTGTATTTACCTGTCCTGGGTCAATGTTCTCAGGGTTGGGGCCTGGGGACTTTTTGTTGTTGCTTCCTCTTCCCATCTTTTTTTGCTTCTTCCAGGAGGTCCCAGTTTCTCTCTTTGTTAATTACAATTCTTCTGAAGTGCACTGGCTAGATGACCCTTCACACTGCAGTATGTTAGTGAGTTGCAGACAGGGACAGCATATGCTGTCCCTCCCCTCCAGATTAGTCAAGCTGCTGTGGCCTGCACTACTGTATTACTTTGTGCTGCCTCCCTCCAGACCAGCGAAACCTTGGAGGCCCTACTGGGCCAGTGTGGTTAGTGTGTGCCACCACTGCAGGGACTTTACCTCAGATAACTTATTGGGTCTCAGCCCGGTCATGTGACCCAGGTCTAGCTCACTCCATCAATCCCTTTTGGGAAGGGAACAACGGACTGAAGTAATTGCTGCCCCTTGTACTTGCCAGTTCTGCCCAGTCCCAGAATGTTGTCCACCGGGACCCCGCTATTTATGGAATGGCTCCACTCCCATCACTCACCACAGGTTGATGTAGACTCCCTGCCAACTCAGCTCTCCATTTGGCTCACTGATCCTGAGCTCAATGTAACTGCACCTCCAGTGAGTTGAAGTGGCGGGACCTCACTCGGCTCAACAAGTTGCAGCAGGACCTCAGCAAGTCACGGCAGGACCCCGGCAAGTCACTGCGGGACCCCCAGCAAGTCCAAGTCATAGTGGTACCCCAACCAGTCATGGCAGGACCCCTGGCAAGTCACGGCGGGACCCCGGCCAGTCACAGCAGGGTCTTGGCAAGTCGCAGTGGGAACTTGACCAGTCGTGGCAGGACCTCAGATGGTCGGCAAGTCACCTTAATTCCTTCTTGGGACAAGAGAATTCATCTCCCTCTGTTTGGGGCTCCCCACTCTGTGTTGTGTTGAATTCTAGGTTGACTATCTCAGGGAGCTTCTGTAGCCAGTTGTTATCTATCTGTCATCTTTGCTCCTCCTCCCTACTTGCTGTGAATTTCAAGCAGCCAGGTTTCTCAGATTTTAGTTTGCATCTGCCCAATTGCATTAATTTCTGCTCAGATCTTTACAAATTTCTCTCTTCTATGAGCTTTGAGTTTGACTTGCTTTTCCTTTTCTAGATGTTTGAGATGTAGCATTAGGTTATTGATTTGTGCTTGTTCTGTTTTCTTGATGTGACAATATATTGCTATATAATTCCCTCTTAGGACAGATTTCTTTGCATCCTACAGGTTATGGTATGTTGTTTCCATTTTTTCATTGAATTTTAGGTATTGCTTTATTTCTTCTTTAATTTTACCTATAACTGACTGGTTGTTTAGAAGTTTGGTTGTTTAATTTTCATGTATTTATGCAGCTTTTGCCATTTTTTCCCATTAATTTCAAGTTTCAGTGTGCTATGGTCACATATTATGCATGGGATAATTTCAATCCATTTGCGTTTCCTTAATGCTTTATGGGTTAATATTTGATCTATTTGGGAGAATGTCCCATGTGCAACTGAGAAGAATGTATATTCTGATTTGGTTGGGTGGAACACTCTGTAAACATATTCTAAGTCTATCTCCTCACAGATTTGATTCAGTTCTGTTGTTTCTTTGCTGACTTTTTATCTAGTTGATCTATCTCTTTGTGACAATGGAGTATTAAGGTCCCCTATTACAATTGTGTTCTTGTGTATTTGATTTTTCATGTCCATTTAGTATTTGTCATATGTAGTTGGGTGCTCCTGCATTTGGTACATATATATTTATAATTGTTACTTCTTCTTCTTCTTGAAGTTTCCCACTAACAAGTATGTAATGACCTTCTTTATCTATTTTTAATCATTCTAGGTTTGAAGTTCACATTATCTGCAAACAGAATAGCTACCCTTGCTTTTTTTTTGGGGGGGGGTTCTGTTGCTGGAATGCTGTTTTCCATCCTTTGACTTTTAATCTATTGGTTTCCTTTTGGGTCAGATGTATTTCTTGTATTTGTTGTTGAAATCCTGTTTCTTTATCCATTCTGTCAGCCTATTTCTTTTGATAGGTGAATTGAAGCCATTTACATTTATGGATATAACTGATATGTAATGGCTCAACTTTGGCATATTATGTTCCTGTTGTTTGTTTTCTGCTTTTCCCCCTTGTTTAATTGCTTGCCATGCCTGGTGGTTTCTTTCTGTTGTTGTTCTGGAGATTCTGGTCATTTTTATCTCTATCTAGTATTTTTTTCAGTACTCTTTCTAGGGTTGGTTAACTAGATGTTTGAGATTGTATTTTCCTTTTTCATTTTGTCATTTTCATATTTTGCACTAATATTTGGTCTTTCAATTCCAATAATCTCAACTGTCAGTAGTATGTATCTTAGGGGGCTACTGTGTGGTTCATGTGTACCCAATTATTGAGTACCACAATGTAGAGGAGGGCCATTTGCCTGTATTTCTCCTGCAGGGCCTGTGGGGTGAGTCCTATGTTCTTCCTTGGCTGACAAGCCTAGGAGTATTGATGTAGGTTAACCCTTAGTTCCTGCTGTTACTATGTCTTCAGGTTACTCCAGATCACCAGATCTCCCTGTCTATAGTGTTTGTGTTGGCTGAGGCCCTACTGTGTCACTGGGTATCTCATAAAACCTTTTAATTTTCTCCAGGTTGGGGGAGGCCTTATTGGCACCCTCTTCAACCTGTGTTATATTCCCTGTATGGATGAAGGAGTCACCCACACTCTTGTCATGGTCTTACAGTTGGAGGGAGCTTCACTACTACTCCTATTTATCCACTGAAGACCTCTATTTTGGGGGCAAACTCAACACACTGACTGGAGCCTGCTGAGGTCTTCTGTTTGGGTGAAAGGTTACTGAGTCTCAGCACAGTTAGTCCACTGCAGTCCAAGGTTCTGGAAGGAGGGTTGGGAGCTGAAGCTCAACAGCAGTATTAGGTCCAGGAGGTGGGAGGGGTGTCCCCAAGGGCAGAGGGCTGGTATCAGGTTGTACAGTGGGGTGCACAGGAAGCACGCCACAGTAGGCAGCCAAGCTGGAAGGTCCAAGGGCAGCAGGCTGTGCAGAGGCTCACACAGGAAGTGTGCCTGCATAGCTAAATTTTTCCTTTTAATGTAAGTCCTATTAGCTATGCCTCACAAAAGTTGATATATTGTATGTTTATTACTATTGTATACAAAGTATTTTCTTCCTTATGTGTATTAGTCTTTGATCTATGATTTATTTAGAAGTAGGTTGTTTACAAGTATTTAAACCTCCTATAGTTATCTCAGTGTCATACATTCTTAATATAATTTTACTGTGAAATGGAAAACAGTGTATTTTTGTCCTCTGACATTTATTGAGGTTTTCTTATTGCTCTGAATGTAGCTTATCTTGGTGGATGTTCCATGTACACCTGAAAATGTGTCCTGCACTAGTTGGTTCTAGTATTCCATGTTCCAGTTAGTTTAAGACAGTGTTCAAAGATGCTTTACTTTTGTTTGTTTTTCTTTTTGTTTTCCTTGCCCTTCTTTTCCTCCCTCTTCCTCTTCCTCTTCCTCTTTCTCTTTCTCTTTCTCTTTATGGAGAAAAGGGCTTTTGGCAGTTTTCAAGTATGATTGTGCATTTATCAATTTGTCTTTTTATTTCTGCCATATTTTGCTTCATATACTTTGGACCTGTGTTTATAGGCATGTCCACATTTATGATTATCTTTTATTTTTTGTGTTCTGACCTTTTATCACTATTAAAGATAGTTTTGTCTCATTTTATGTCATTTTGTATGACTTCATGTGGATGCAAAAACTCCTGAGTCTATAAATTTTCATAACACAAACTTTGCTCTTGACCCTTGCAGATGAAGTATACTTGAATTATACAGGAACCGATTACTATGTGTAAAATTACTATTATGTGTGGTTTCCTTTTTACCACTGTTTCAAATCATTGGTTTTCAGGACACTCATTGAAATTTTGGCCATTGAATCACTGGATAATTCAGAATGTTAGTATATGTTATAAAAATAGAGGTTTAAGGTTAATACCATTTTTAATGGATATTTTGGGACATAAGTGATGAATAGATAGATAAATATGAAAGATCTGTGTGCTGGAAATCATATAAAGCATCAATTAAAGAAGTTAAAGAGATGAAAGATACTCGTACTCATGGAGTTAAAAAATCAAGATTGTCAAAATGTCCCTACTACCCAAACATTCTAGAGATTCAGTGCAATATCTATAAAAATTTCAATGGCATTTTTCATACAAATTATAAAACAACCCTAAATTTTGTATAGGAATGCAAAAGACCCCAGACAACTAAAGTAATTTTGAGCAAGAAGACAAAAAAAAAAAAAAAAGAGAGAGATAGCATCACATTTTTGTGACTATATTACAAAGCTAAAGAATTCAGAACAGTATATTACTGGTATAAAATAGACATATAGATCAATGGAACAAAGTGGGAAGCCTAGAAATAAATTTGCACATATTCAGCCAACTAATCTTCTACCAAGGTTCTAAGAATCTATAATAGGGAAAGGGCAGTCTCTTTGATAAATGCTATTGGGAAAACGGGTTATCTGCATACAAAAAATGAACTCAGATTCTTATGCCATATACAAAAATTGACTCAAAATCGATTAAAGACTAAAATTGAAGACCTGAAACCATAAGAAAATCTCCTTGACATGTATCTTAGCAATCATATTTTGCATGTGACACCAAAGCACAGGTTCAAAGTCAGACTACAAAATAAACCAAAATCTTTTACATGGGAAAGGAACAATCCACAAAGTGAGAAATTAATGTGTGGAAGTGGATTAAAAAATTTGTGAACCATATGATTAATAAGAAGTTAATATACCAAATATATGGTATTCATATATTATACCAATTATCTTTTAGAATCAGAATCACCAAGCCTTTTGTTTTTGTTGTTTTCTCCTCAGATTCATATCTAGTGTGTACATCTTTAGGATGGTATATCTTCTTTTCCCTCTGGGGGAAGGACTCATAACCACACATAGTTAATACCATGTGGGTCATCCACCACATACATCTCACTCCAGACCTGTTTTCCTATGCCTTCCCTATGGGCCTGGGCCCACTTCTCACCCCTTTGTTGCATCTACTAGGAAAATGTAATTTCATTTTGGTGTCATCTGATGCAGTGTATTTAAGGAACTATGTCAGCAGAAGAAAAGGGGAACAGATCTTTGTAGCCAAGTCTGTGACTGGTTTAGATGATTCAGACTAATGCTTCTTTCAAGTCTTCAACTTTTGGAGTCATACTGATGGTGCCATCACCTTCCTCCAATTCTTGTCCAAGTCTTAATACTGGGGTGTGGAAGCAGAAAAGGTAGCTCATGTTTTTGAAAACCTTGACATTCTGGAATGATCATGCCAGGCTCCTCCTGGCCTTACATTCTTCAGTGGCTCCCAGTGCATCACCAAGAAGATTCAGACTAATCTGAATAGAGTAGAGATATGGCTCTACTGTTGCTTCAACTTCATGTCCTATTTTGGTTCCCTTGTTTCCTGCATTCCTGTCACCTTATCTCCTTGACATTGATGCAAATGGCTGTCACTCATTCAATACATCAAACTGTCAAACATTGTGTTAAGGGCCTTAAATGTGTCTCATTTAATTCTCACAACAAATCTATGAGGTCAGCACATTTATTAGTCCTGTTGTGCAGGTGACGAAACTGAGGCTCAGAGAGAACCTTATTTGCTCCCCATATAATTCAGCCAGTATGCTCAGTGCTGGCATTTGAACCCCACATCATCTCACTGTAGAATGCAGATTCTGCTTAAGAGCCCAGGTCTTGGCAGCTCCCTCAACAAGTGGTGGTTATATTCTTTCCTTCCTTGGCCTTGTCTTCCTCCCTTCTTTTAGCTCTTCTTTTTTCCTGCACACTCTGATTTCCAGCAGTGAGCACCTCCTTCCCATAGACAGCTTCTACTGCCTGCAGACCCAGTGAACCTGTACACAGGGCAGACTGGGTATGCAGGGAACAGATGCTTAAACTGTCCCTGGAGCCACCCACAGCCAGTGGTTCATGGAACTCAGTTTATAAATGCCCCCCTGTCTGCTCCTGAGATAGAGCAGTCTGAGCTGTATATTTTATCCAGAGCCTCCAGTGGGACTGAACTCTAGCTGCCCATGGTGGTAATTATCTCCACAGTATGTGCTCATGGCTTCTTTCTCATCTCCATCTCTGTGTACTTCTGGGTTTCATGGTAACATTTTCCTAATAAAGTACTGCCACTTAAATTCATCTCAGGATCTCCCTTGGGGAAACCCAAAGTAATACAGCTCTATGGCTGAGTCAAGTTTATTCTTGAGTTTCAGCCTCAGTCTTATGCCTCCCATTCTCTGTTGTAACACTTAGTTGAGTCTGGCATCTTCCTTATAGTTTATTTTAATTTTATTCTAATTATTATCTCGATTTGCTTTCACTATCAGCTTTCAGCTCCATGAGATCAGGGACTTGAACTGTCTCCAATGCTGAAGTGTTGCAGTATCTGGCACAAGGAATGGTCTGTAAATAGATGCCCTCTTTTAAAAAAAAAAATTTTTTTTTTGCTTTACTGACAGTTGAACCTAGGGAGTGCTGACTATCACTCCTAGACATTTTTAATTTTCATTTCTTTTTTGGTACCAGGCATTGAACTCATGATTTCACACTTGCCAGACAGGCTCTTATGCCCCTGAGCTAAATCCCCAACCCCTAATTTTAATTTCTTTTAATTTTTTTATAGTTTGCTTTTGAGAAAGCATCTTGCAAAATTGCCCAGGTAGGATGTGAACTTGTCATCCTGCTTTAGCTGACCAGTCAGCTGGGATTATAGGCATGTCCCAAGATTGATTTCTTGGTTTGCGTAAATAAACCCTGAACCAAATCTGCATATGTGCTAAAATTTGCCATTGATGTCAGGTTCTCAAAACAATTCATGCCTGTCTTAGTGCAGAGAAGGAGAGAGACCTGGGTTGTGAGGTTAACTCAGCCAGTGCTCCTGATGGTTTTCTCCCCTGCATGACTTCCTGTCCTCTCAGAAGTGCATGGATTGGGGCACTGTGAAATTCTGTGGTCTGCCTCAGCCTCAGTTGCATTGGTTTTAAGGAGGATTCCTGGATGCCTACCCAACACAGTTGTGGGTCTTGAGAGGCTGAAAAGTGTGGAGCTCTGTAGGTAGGGCTTCGTGCTTGCTGGGATGCCTCGGTGTCCTCCTGCAGAGGGAATGAGATGTGAGTTAGAGGACTTTCTGCTTGGGAACTTGGGGTGGGAGCACTGGGACTGGGGATTTGGAAGAGTAGGGACAAACCAGTTTCTTTGCTTCACAGCCTGGACATTCCTCAAGTCTGCATAAATGAGCAGACTTTTTCCAAAGTTAAAACTTTTTGTGAGCCTCTGTGCTTATTTCCACCAATAAATGGATCAATTTCAGGCCCTGAGTCATCCTCTCTCATGGAATTATCTCCCTCAGGTTTCTAGGTCAGGAGGAACTATACAGGGTTTTCATTAAAAAATAAAAAAGAGAAGAAAATGGAAAAAGAGAGTGAGAAAGGTCGTGGATCTTCTAGTTCATTTACCCCAGTGGGAGCACTTGAGAGCCATGTGTGTTGCTAGTAGGGTTCCCTCTCTGTCCCTAGGTAATAAATGGTCTGATAAAAAATGTCACTCATAGTTTTGCCTTTTCCTAAGGTGGTATTTTGTCCAATATTCAAATATTTTGGCATGGGTATTATTTATCATACTTTACAAATAAGCAAGAGTCCAATTATATTTTTTCACATATTCCCTGCTCCCCCTGCCCACAAAAAGAAGAAGAAAAATGTGGACTGTGATTAGTACAAGGGCCAGGTGAGCATAGTTATCTCTCATGGCTGTACCAACAGAATAGGGTCTTGAGTCCTCCTATATGAAGGCTTTACCTTCTAGGACAGGTGAGACAGCACTCCCACTAGGTGTTTCAAAATTTGTCCTTTGTCATGTGCCTTTGACAGATTCACAGTACTTACTATGCTTGATACATTGTGTCAACTTGAGAAATTTTGATGTTTAACTAAGATACTAGGAAGAGAGCCAGGATTATTACTTTGTAAATATCCTCCTCCTGAGCAAGAGGAAGGCCAGATTTTGTGAATGCTACACCTGCCCTAGTGGGGCTTGGCCTGTGTACAATATAAAAGAGGAAAAGAGGCTTCCTCTTCCCCCTTTTGCTATGGCTGCTTTTGTTGGCTGCTGCCTTGAAATGTTGCCCCAGTGCCATTTCACTCTGACTTGGAGATAACTGATGATGAAATAAAACCTCCACAAACAGTAATCTAAAAAATCCTTTTCTTTCTTCATTTTGGATGTCAAACACTTTGTCCTAACAACAAGAAAAAAGTAACCAAGATAGTAGTACTCTACAAACAATTTGATTTTGAAGCATTCATCCACTCATATATTAAGTCATATATTCATTTATTCCACATGTTTATTGGATGTCTACTTATGACAGGCCTGTATTTGGTGTAGAAGGATATAGTGATGAATAACACAAACAAAGTCCCTGTCCTTATGGGGTTGGCAACACAGAACCACTGTGAGTCCATATGATGCCTTATGTCAGTTAGGAAAATTCATCCCAGCCGTCCTGCAGATGCAACCCATTGCACAGAGGGAAATGAGCAGAGTAGGCTTCCCCTTTCTACTGAGCACCTTTGGGCAGTGAATATCCTAAGCAACCATGCTTGACAAATGATGCACATCAGTGGACCTTAAATAAATAAATAAATAAATAGCCATTTAATTATTATCCTGAAATATATTAATAGAAAAATTCAAAATCCATACTAATTAAATGGTGTCTCTGACATAGAGGAATCTGGGATGGTTGCTTCTGAAAACAAATTGAGGTAAAAGAAGATCAAGAGGAGCAAAAAAGTGTATCTGAATGTAAAAGCCTCAGTGGACCTCTCACTGTGGTGCATGCGGAAAGGAGAGGTGTGGATTAACCTGGTGATGGAAATTAAGACTTTAGCATTTCTAAAGTTTATGAGCATTCATTTTTTCTATCTCTCTGTTCATAGACATATATTTGGTTTTTTATTTTTATTTTAAAGAAGATAAAACATTAGCAAAACAGAACAAAGCACATCAGAAGAAAACAATGTAAGTGACACAGATTTCAAAGCAAGACAACAGGAAATCTCCAGCGGCTACTATAATGTCTCATGTTTTCTTCTAAATAGTGGTCTATATCTTTCACACACAACAAATTCATACAAAACAAAATAGTATAAAACTGATCAGAAGAGAGTAATGAAGGCACTACAGGCCTTCAAAACCAGATAACAGGAAAATAAAAAATGGCTACCATAATGTCTCTCTTCTCTTCAAAATAGCTGTCCACACCTTCATGTATGTTGAAATTAAACAGTACAAAACAGAATAAAATCACCCTGAACAAAGAATAAAAGAACTACTGGATTTCACAGTATGATGATATGGAATCAGCAATGGATACCATAATGCCTCTTTTTCTTCAAAACACTGAGTAGTGTTCATTTCATTACATAATCAATTCTCATAAACTGTTTATTAGAAATTCTAGGCATGCATAAGGCTCTACATATATACTTATCCTTTCTGTATTAGAGGAAAAAACAAAACAGATTACTAGAAAAACAAGAAACAAAAAGGACAAATAAATAACAATAGCAAAGAGCCCAAAACAGTAATAATATAGACCTTCAAAACAAGATAGTAGGAACAGAACTAAGGTTGTTATTTTACATAATGATCTTCAAGAGCTCCTCAGATCACCATACAATAATATGCACAATTGTTCCAGTCCTATGAATGTCAACTGCTTGGTTCCAAGAATTTATAGAATTTGTAGCACAATCATCTCAGCTATTTTTTTCTTTTCCCTACTTCTTTTTCCTCCTTTCCCCTGAGATATTGTTTTTTCCCCTTTGAGCAGATTCTGACCATTTTTGAGGATTTTTATTGATTATTTATTGAGTATTTATTGAGGATTTTATATCTTATGTAGTCTTACCATTTCTTACACTAGGGAGTCTATACGGTACTTACACATGTGAGTTTGATTTATTTCACTAAAGAGTATGTTCTCAAGTTGCATCCACTTATAAATATTTCAGTGTGATCATTCTTTATAGCTGAGTAGTACTCCATTGTATAGAAGTACCCTGTCATTTTTATTCATTCCTCAGTTAATGGACATTTAATTGTTTTCAAGATCTGGCTGTTACAAATTTTGCTGCTATAAACATGGGTGCATATATATCACTGTGGTATGATGTTTTCAGTTCTGGAAATATGCCTAGAAGCTGGGTCAAATGGGACTTCCACTACCAGCTTTTTGAGGAACCTCCAGACTGACTTCCACAGTGGTTGCACCAGTCTACATTCCTACCAACAGTGGAGAAGAGTTCTTTTTCCCCTGAAGCCTGTCCAGCATTTGTTGTTGGAAGTTTTCTTTATCCTGATCATTCTTTCTGGAGAGAGATGGAATCAGTTTTAATTTGCAATTCTCTAATATCCAATGATGCTGAACATTTTTCATGTATTTATTTTCTATTCATATTTCTTTATGTGAGAATTGTGAATTCATCTCGGATGCCCATTTTTGGAATGAGTCTTTGAATTTTGAGGGTCTGCTTTTTAAAAATTCTTTATATGTAATGAACAGAAGTCCTTTGACTGAAGGACTGTTCACTAAATTTTTTTCCCAATTCATGAGTTTTCTTTTCACAATGCTGGAGATTTCTTTCGACATGCAAAAACTCTTTAATAGGACAGGATCTCGGTTATTGATTCTGTGAAGTATTTCACGTGTGGTTTGATTCTTGTTCATGAATTCTCTACCTACCCCTATGTCTTCAAGACTTCTACATACTTTGTCTTCCAACAGATTTAATATTTCTGTTTTAATATTTAGATCATTTAGACTTTAGTTTAGTACATGGTGATAGGCATGGGTCTAGTTTTAGTTTTCGGCATATCGAGAGCCAATTTTTCCAGCACCGTTTATTGAAGAGACTATCGTTCTTCCAGTGAACATGTTTGGCCCCTTTATCAAAGATAAGGTGGCTGAGTGTGTTTGTAGTTGTAGCTGTATCTTCTAATCTATTCCATTGATCTTCAGATCTGTTTTTTTTTTTCCAGTACCATGCTGATTTCATTACAGTGGCTTTATAGTATAATTTTAAGTCAGGGATTGTAATGCCCCCTGCCTTGCCTTTGTTGCTAAGAATTGCCTTTGCTATTCTAGGTATTTTCTGGTTCTAGATGAATTTTGGGAATGATTTCTCTAGATCTGTGAGGTATGCTTATGGTATTTTGATTGGAATTGCATTAAATCTGTATAATAATCTTGGGAGAATGGCCATTTTCACTATATTTGTTCTTCCTATCCATGAACAAGGAATGTCTTTCCATTTCTGATGTGGGAATTCATCGCAATAAATTTTCCTCTGAGGACTGCTTTCATTATATCCCATAGATTCTGGTAAGTTGTATTTGTATTTCATTTGCTTGTAGTTATTATTTAATTTTTTAAAAATTTCTTCTGTGACACACTGATTGCTCAGGAGTGTATTATTCAACCTCCATGTAATTGTGGGGTTGTTGCAGTTTCTTTTTCATTAATTTCTAGTTTCATGGTGCTATGATCCAGTAACATGTATGGGACAATTTCAATTGTTTTTCATTTACTTAAGCATGTTCCATGGGCTAGTAGGTGGTCTATTTTAGAGAATTTCCTGTGTGCTGCTGAGAAGAATGTATATTCTGATGTTGGGTGGAACACTCTGTGTATGTCTACTAAGTCCATTTGTTCCCAGGTGTGATTCAGTTCTTTTATTTCTTTGCTAATTTTCTGATAGTTGATCTGTCTGTTTGTGTCAGTGAGGTGTTAAGATCTCCAGTTACAATTGTGTTATTGCTATTTGATTTTTCATTTCTGTTAATAATTCTTTTCTATAGCTGAGTGCTCCTGAATTTGGTGCATATATATTTAAAATTATTATCGCTTCCTCATGAAGTTTTCCCTGAACTAGTATGTAGTGACCTTCTTTATCTCTTTTGATCATTCCTGGTTTGAAGTTCACATTGTCTGCAAACAGAATAGCTATCCCTGCTTTTTTGTTTGTTTTGTTCTTGTTGCATGAAGTATTGTTTTCTATCCTTTGACTTTCAGTCTATGAGTTTCCTTTTGGATTAAATGGGTTTCTTGTATACAGCATATGGTTGAATGTTGTTTCTTGATCCATTCTGCCAGTCTGTTTCTTTTCATTGATGAATTGAGGGCATTACATTATTGGTTATAACTGATATACATTGGGTTTTCTTTGACATGTTATCTTTCTGCTGTTGATTCTTTACCTTTCCCCTCTTTTTGTTTGCCTTGATTAGTGGGTTTTTCCTGGGTCTATCTAGAATGTCTTCCAGTATTTTTTGCATGGCTAGTGTGGTGGTCATGAAGTTCTTCAGCTATTCTTTGACATTCAATCAATTTTGAAAGACAGTTTTGCAGGGTACATCAATCTGAGTTGGAAGTTGTTTTCCTTTAAGATTGACTTCATTGTTTGTGTTGAAAAGTCTGCTGTGATTCTGATAGGCTTTCCTTTATAGATGACCTTGTCTCTTCTCTCTAATAGCTTTTAATATTTTGTTCTTAAGTTGAATTTCTGAAATGTTGATTATTATATGTCTGTGTGTAAGTTTATTTTAATTATGGCTTTTGGAGTTCTATATGCTTTACTTACCTGTATCTCAGTTTCCATTCTCATGTTTGAGTAATTTTCAGGTATTACTTCTCTAAACAGCCTCCTGATATCATTTGTGTTGTCATCATTTTTTTCGTTTATACCTATCAATCTTATGTTATTTTTCTTTGCATCATTTTGCAGCTGTTGAATTGTTATTTCATGATTCCTTGTTACTTTTAAAAGATCTTTCCTTCTTGTTCACTAGCTGCAGTCTTGTCTTTGAGGTGTGAAAGTCTGGGGTGGTTTTGCCAACTTTCTATGGAATTTTTGATTTCCTGTATATCTCTTTGAATCTGTTTCATGCATTCTGTTTGTTTCTTATCTTGTTCATTCAAGGTTTCCTTCTTTTGCATTGTTCTTCTAATTTTTAAGTATATCTTCTTTAGATATATTTAGCATTTTTGTAATTACATTTATCATTTCTTCTTTTACCTGGAAGATTATTTCTGATTTGAGTTCTTTTATAGCTTCCCAGAGTTGTTTCTTTACTTCAAGTGTTATCATTTCAGGAGTTTCAATTGTTGGGGTGAGTTGGGAGGTTTGAGATTGCTTGCTTGGGATGAGTTGGAGGTTTGAGATTGCATTTTGGTCTTTTGTTTTGTCATTTTCATATATTCCCTTAGGGAAGCTGAAGTTCTCAGTTGTTTCTTAGTTTGAGAATATCCCGTCCTATTGCAAGCAGTTTTCCCAGTTGAGGGGAGGTCCCTGACAGACGTTATCAGGTGGCTACCAGCCACTTGAGGTCACTGGATGAGGCCTTACCAGTCTTGGCTTCCCCGTGGGCTGGATGGAGATCATTGCACGTTCTTTCAGCTCATGAGGTGGAGCACAGGCAGCTGCAGGCCACTCAATGGTCACTGGGTGGGGCCAAAATAGGCCCAGAGAGACCTTTCCTTGAATCCTCCAGTGATGTGGGATGCTGGGCAGGCCCTACCCATCTTGGAGCAACATGCCTATCTTTGCTGTGGGATGCAGATCACTGCATGCCCTTTTGGCTCATGAAGCAGAGCACAGGTGGCGGCAGGCCACTCCGGGGTCACTGAGAGAGGTCGGATATATATTGTTGAGTGTCAAAAATCATGAAAGACTGAGTCTGGGGCTAATAATAATATACAGTATATAATGATTATAATTTTATGATCATTACATTGATTCACATAGATAAATCATCTTATATACATGTATGTTTCTGAATTGATTGTGATGGAGAAAAAGGAATTATTTTCAGACTCAGATCTGTATTTGACCCAGTTTTGTGGCTTGGTAATTATGCAGTAATGGGCAAGTCATTTCAATGACTTTGTGCCTCACTTTACCTATTAAAAAAAAAAAGAAGTCCAAATTGCTGCCTTTTGAGTGATGGGATAATTCAGTATCATTCCCATTCTAATATAGAAAAGTATCAGAAACTCACTCTCTGAGTGTTCTGTCACCAGTGACAGCCATGAGAAGCAAAGATGGTCCCAACAGTTAGGTCTGGATGTTTTCGTTTCTAACTCAGGGACGGAGCAGCTATGCAATTGTCACCTTCTTAACAATGTTCTTCATGGCATTATTTTTTCAGTTTTTATGGGTCACATATTTAGTCAGCATATTCTTTTGGAGTGGTTCTTATGTCTGTAACTACAGTATTAATTGAATTCTAAGTGTGGATCTATATGCTTCTAAAACTCAGTATGTTACAACCTTTCAAAGCAAAAATAATAAATTGAGAAACATTTCTCTGATCATGATTTGCTTTGCATTTATAAAGCAAAGTGACATCTAAATCAAAGCCTGTGGGAACATCAAAGAGCCCTCCTCTGAGTTAAGTTTATAGAGTCACCAAGACTAATAAGTACAGCATGGAAGGCTCACTGACCAGTCTCAGGCAAAGAGGGAAGCCTGTTGGAGATTCATGCACAGGAATACAGAGTAGTGGTTGCACCATCCATGCAAAGGTCACAGAGGTGGGGATACTCAAAGTGAGTCAACCAGCATGGAGGCCTGACCTGCCTCCATGGATGATGAAAATCTTTCCCTGCTATTGCCTGTATGTATTGTTCATTGTATGATAGTGAACACTAAAGAACAATACCAACAGCCCATTTCCTAAGTAACAATCTATAGGGAGAAGCATTGGAGATACATGGAAATCTTGAATACATAAAGGACACTTGTGCTACAAAGTTAAAGACACTTAAACTACTGCACATTAGGCTTCTACTCCAAACCATCAGGAAAGATGGGCATGGCATGGCAGAGGCCCTGTCCTGTGAGCTCATTGTGGAGGAACTGGCTGCCTATCCCAGAAATGTGCTAGGGGAAGACATGGTAACCATGAAAACCTCAGCAAAAAGTTCCTTTGCACAGTAATTTGATCTTTTCCTTGCACCCAACCACTCCTCTCAATTCTGAAAGAGCTGTTAATTACTTAGGTTCCAAGAACTTTTCATGTAGTACCAACAGGACAAAATAAACGTGCTGAAGAGTGACTGTCTATATCACCTTACTCTGGGCATTGGAAATAATTAGAACTCTGCCTGTTGACAAAAAATAACTTTATCTTCCAAAATCTCACAGATTATCCCATGTCACAGTCTCCCACACTTATCTCACAGTCATCCCACACTTTCTTGGGCAGGCTCTTTATTCTTCTGGAAGTGATGTTCCTACTTTATTCTTAAGAGATATGGATATGAGAAGTGTCCCAGGGATCGTGTGCGTAGTCAAAGATTAGTAAGAATATAGATCCTTTACACCCATGGCCAGGTGTGAGTGGTAGGACTATCTGCCTTGGTAGGGGTGAGCCAGGGAGAAGAGCACCTGAGATCCTAATACCACCTGACATCTACCTCTACTAACTGAGGGAGGAATATCATGGGGCCTAAATCCAGGAGAACTCTAGAACATCCTGAGAACTAGAGTCAGTATCTCCAGCACTAACATCTTTCAGGTCTTTTTTGCTGTCAATGGTGTCTAGAGAGGGCTTTGTCTAGCTGTGACCCAGCGTGTCTGGCAACTCAAGGCTGCCTGTCTTTGGGTGTCCTGCCCATACAACCAGGCTGCCCTGACAACTTCCATAGTGGGAAGAATTGGAACCTAAGAGGCTCATGAGACCCATTTGAGGGTAGAGGATCTTCAACTTTTAGACATCCAGTTGATACTAGATAATCCTAGATGTATGAAAGACCACATGAGCTTGTCACTTGTCCCAACCAATCTCTGTGACCTTTGCCAAGATAGAAAGGGGGAGGGAAATTTCCCAACTTATATTTCTGCTGATACCATTTTTGTGTGTATTGAAATATATGTAACATAAAGTTTACCATCCTAGCCACTTTTAGGTATACAGTGAGGAGCATTAAGTACGTTCACATTGAATAGCTATCACTACTTCCATCCACAACACTCTGTACCTCCCATAGCTGAAACCCCTGTCCTTTGAACTGTCATTCCCGCTCCCTCTCCACACCCATACTGCAAGTCACCATTTTACTTTCTGTCTCTGTGGCTTCCATACTCAGCTGGTGCATATAAATGGAACCAAGCAGTGTTTGTCTTTTAAGTGGCTGTTTTATTCCACTCAGCATAAAGGCCCTTGAGGTTTCTCCATGTTGTCAGGATTTTCTTCCTTTTTAAGAGGGAGTGAGATTCCATTCTACATGTAAATCGCATTCTGCTTATTCATTCAGTCATTGGTGTACACTTGGACTGCTCCCACATCATGGTTACAGTGCTTAGTCTGCTGTGAGTGTGAGGAGCGTGCGTATCTCTTCAGAGCCCTTCTTCCCCTTCTCTTGGTGTGTGTATTCCCATCCATGGCATAGCTGGAGCCTATGGCAATTCTACTATTAACTTTTTTGAGGAAACATCGTACTGTTCTCTGCAGCAGTTACACTGTTCTACATTCTCACCATAGTGCACATCAAGCATCCTCATAAACATTTGTTTTTTTCTGGATTTTATTGCTTATTTCTTTTTTTTTAAATAGATTTTCTGAAATTTTGATAGAGCCCTTGGGGGAATGTATTATTCCCTCCCACCTTAGGAGTCTTGAGGGGAGTAAAATAAAAACTTTGTAGCCTTGTTTCAACATCCTTCCCATCCTCTGTGTGCAAACTGCCCTTCCTGTTCCTAATCTCTGCACCCCTTGGGATCCAGTCAAGGCTCTCATTGAAGGCGCTGCTTATACTATCTGCTCCATTGGACAGGCAGGCTCCCCTTCCTCACTCTGCCTAGCACTCCAGGCATAGAATAGGTGGGGAGCATGGTCCTGTCTTCCCCTGTAAGATGTGGTCTCTGGAGAGCAGGAGTGTCTGTATATCCCCCATTTCCTCTGTGCCAGTCCAGCAATTTGTACACCTAGAGGATCAGCAAATACTAGACAAACGGATTATTGGACCTGCACATAGATAAAAGGCAGCCAAGTCTGGAAAATGTCCAAATGAGGACTAGTGGAAAACCCATTGGTTAGGGTTTGAGTTGCTTATCTGAACACAGTCAGGAAGCTAGAGTATTGACCAGGGAATAGAGATATACCAAGACCACGTCTGGTCAGACAGTTCCTTGTCAAATATCAAGAATGTCATGGCCAGCAACAAGAATTGTCCCTGTGCATCAGTTCTTGGGCTGAGAAGTGACAGGTGCTGGGGTGCTGGGCTACATTCCTCTGCTATGAAGGCATTGCTTGTCAGATTTCTGAGGACCTTCCACAGATCCCTGGATGTAAGGTGTTATGGATTAAGAACTGGTGGTCAACTTAGTGTCAGTTGGATTACATCAGCATGGCACTGAGTGAAGATGTTCCACCTGAAGAAAGTTGCCAGCATAAATAGGTAGAGAAGGAGAAGGAGGCTGTTAATGTGTTGATGCATTATTGCATTGCATTAAGGTATTGAGGCGTTAATGCATTGTTGCACTGAGGCATTGTGGGTTCTCCCACGAGTTGCTATTTGAACCATTGGTTCTCTTGAAGAAGCTTTGGTCCTCACATCAGGCATTGCTTCCTGGCTCCGGAGAGGAAGGTGTGTGCCGCTTGGTCTCCAGGATGAACTCGTCATGTTGGCTTCCTGGCATGTAACCGACTGTGCTTGTCATCGGAGGAGGTCGGGCCTCTGTGTCACTGAGGATGGCTGTGGTGCCTTTCAGGACAGCCTTGGTCATTGTGAGTGTGACTTCTCGGCTTCAGCATAGAACCCTCATCCCACCAGTACAGCTCTTTCACCCCGCTGACATGGACTTTCTAGCTTCCACTGCTGACCTTTGGGCATTCCTGGCACAGATCCATAAAAGACACTGGCGTGAGTCCTTCTTGTGGGCTCTGGACCTCCAATTGGACTTGTGGGAGACATTATTATGAGCTCTGGATTTTCATCTGGACTCATGTGGGACACTGCTGTGGGATTTAGGCCTTTGGCTAAATATTCTATGTCTTTGGTGTTGCGGATAGATTTCCTGCATTTTCTTTTGTTAACTCCGGGTGACCGTTACAAAAATAATATTATAAACTCCATGTCCTGATTCTAATTTTCTCTGCACAACCCCTAACTACAACATAAGGCGACTTTGAAGATTTCCAGCCTGCCTTCACAACATTCTGGCTGAAACAGAAAGGCAAGCTGTAGAATTTTCCACTTAACCAACACTTGCTATGTGTTAGTTTCAAATCCATATGCTTCTACACTTTACTGATCCTCTAAAAAACTCAGTCTTCATTGGTGACCCAAACTGCCTCCACTAGGAAAACAATTTAATCCAATAAGAACAATGACTGTTCATTACAAATCTGTATCTTTCCTCTGCCTTGCACCTCTGTAAGCTGGGGATTTGTCACATAAATTCAGTATCTCAGGAGGAACAAGATGTCCTGCCTTTTCTCCTGGCATCGTCTCCTGTCTTCACCCTGAGTGCTCCACATTCTTTTGGCCTCTGCTTATTTCTGCCTTTCATCCCAAGCCTGGAAGCAGACCTCATTCCTGCTCCTTCCTTGGAGTCCCTTCCAGCATCTGGGAAGCCCAGGATGGTGCAACTGGTATGGGGGGATCGCAGGCATTCCCTGTCTCCTTTTGTTATACTTCTGGAGCAGTTTAGGACATCGTTTTTGTTCCTCATTCTGCCCTAGAAGTGACAATGCAGTTTAAAGGAGGGCTGGATGAAGGTTTGGCTGTTGTCTAAGTTTTCACTTAAATTATTCCTAAGTGAAACATTGACCTGGATTCTGCATTTCCTCTGCCCCAAACATTCACTGTGTCTGCTTCCTCTTCAGCTCTCACCTGTGTGGGCACCAGAGCCCTAAGCTCTCCTCTGAGGCGTCAATCTGAAGAATGTAGGTATCTGGGTCATTTACAGTTACTCACTATTTCTTTAATAATTAGTTGGGAAATTCTAGGAATTTTCCAAACCTTGCTTGAACCAATTTGAGTTTTTTCTTCTTCAGTCTTTGAATAGACTTCTCTCTAGCATGTAGCTCTCAAACTAGCTAGCCTTGGATCCTCACATTCCCCGGCCCAAGATGGCTCAGGTTCATTCCCCTAGGAAGTGTTCTCCTGAGTTTTCTCTGCAGGTCACCTTTCTTGGTACAGAAAATTGACAGAATGAATCCTTATTTTACATACCCATCTATCAACTCACTTTCCCAGGTCTTCCAGAACCATGGTGGTATGATGTTGAAGTCCACACTAGAGTCTCTGTATCATCTATTTTGTTTTCCTGTGGAGTGATTGTAGAATAAGATTGGAGAACACAAAATGAGCTGTTCCTCATGTAAATTTAAATATAAAGAATAAAAAGCATAAGTTTAGGATTAGTTTTAGCCCAGAATAAATTATTATATGCATTAATTAACAGGTGGCATGAGCAAGTAAGTGCACAAAAGAATGGTTTAACATGTTTGTCCAGTATTGTAAGACAGGTGAGGGACACTGAACAGCATGTTATTTTTTCTCCAATAGAAGTTTCTGAAATAGTTGGCCTTATTAAGTATCTTTAAAAATGATTAACACAGATGATGAAAAGAAACTTTATTTTTATTCATTTTCTAAAATAAGGCACTTGATAAGAAAAGATCTTGGAAAAATATTTAATTAAAATCTATTCTTTCTTTCTTTTTTTGTTTTGGTACCAAGGATTGAACTCATGACCTCATGCAGTTGTGCCCCTGAGCTAAACCCCTTGCTATAAAATCTATTATTTCTTATTAAGACAAAATAAGTACTTTTTGGAGAAATGTCTCAAAATTACAGGTCAAAGCATAACCATATAAGGATCTAATATTAAATAAAAATAGCATAATTTTGATCAAACATTCTATCATGTTTTCTGTGATATTTATCATCCTCATCAATCACATTTTTAAAGTGAAAGTTGGCAAGTACATTTTTATATAAACAACTGATGATTTGCAAGAGAATTTCAGTGGGAGAATGATGGATAACCAGTCATTAAAAATAAAAAATAAAAAGAGCCATATTTATCTACATTTGATCAAAGAGTTGCTTTCTGCAATTTCTATTAACAATAGTATTTTATTCAGCACAAGATGATCCTCTTTGACAAATGTAAATAGACTGAGTGACATAATTTCTTTTCATATGTTTCCTCTTCTTTTTGCAGGTAGCCTAGTTTCATGGTGTACAGAAAACTTCCACAGGCAGGCTTCTCAGGTGCTGGTGATGGATCCTCAACTATATACTAATGGAAACTTTATAGTTGGGGGGAAATTTGTAGGCATTAAAATCTGAAGAACATGGATCCAAGATAACATTTTAAACTTGGTGATCCATTACTTTCTCCAAGCTTTGATTTTCTTTCCATTTTAAACTTTCTAATTTTAATTTTTTATTAGTACATGTTTCCATTAAATAATGATTACATTCTTTGTGGGGATTTGGCACATGTGTATAACACATTTTAATTCCTTTTTACATCCCCTTTCTCTCTCTTCTGCTACCATCTCTTGATCCCTTTCCCATTTGAAACAGATCTATCTCCCTACTATCTATTATTTGTCTTTTATTTTGATCTTTATCTTATGAATTCCTCACTTATGCAAATCAGTATGGAGGTCCTTCCAAAGAAATAAAACTAGAAATTTTACTTCATCCAGCTATGCCTTTCTAGGTGTCTTACTAAAAGAGTTGAAGATATTATACTAATAGCTGCACACCTATGTTTAACACACAATTCACAGTAGCTAAGTCTTGGAAATGATCTATGTTTTCATCAATAGTTGAATGAATTAAAAATACGACATACACAATGATATATTACTCTGCCATTTTGTGGGAAATTAATACATCTTGAAGCCATAATATAAAGTGAAATAAGTCAGACACAGGTTTTCTCACCTTAGAAATGAGTACAGTGGTATTTCATATTTTTATGAAGATATCACTGAGCTTTCAAAATATACTAACATTTGTTTTAGTCACATATAAAATTTCTTTTTTCCTTTTTTTTTGTTGTTTGTAACATTATTTTTTAAACTGTTAGTGTAAATTTGCATTTCATAACAGTTACATTCATTTTGGGGAGTTGGTTCATAAACATAATATATTTCAATCCTTTCGAGTCCTTTACTCCTACCTTCATACTCTTCTTTTCCTCCTGATTTTCCTTCTAGAGCTCCAAAATATCAAAATACCTGCTTTTTATTTTCTATCTTCTCATCTTTATTTGACTCTTTCTTATTTATAATTTAGATTTTTCATATAAAAGAAACCGTGCCATGTCTAACTTTCCCTATCTGATTTATGTCCCTTACCATTATGGTCTCTATACTAGTCCATTTCCCTACAAATGACATGCTTCATTTCTTTTTTATGGCTAAATAGTATTCCATTGTATATGCATACCACTTTTTTTTTTTTTTTACCATTCATAAGTTGTTGGGGGTCTAGGCTTTTGTCAGAATTTAGCCATTGTGAGTTGCACTACTATAAACATGTATCACTATAGTATATTTTCATTAAAATAGATATAATATAGAAATTAACTTGAGATGGTAGCCATTGTTGATTTACTATTATCTTGTTTTGAAGTCCTGTATCAGTTTCATTATTTTGTTTTGATTGGCTTTATTCTGTTTCATTTTGTTTGGTTTTATTCTCTTTAAAAAAATTTTAAAACCTTTGCAAAAGTTAAGTTTCAGGTTCAAATGGCTTCACTGTTAACATCTATCAGTCTTTTAAGGAAGAGGTAATACAAATCTTATATTAAATTTAAAAAAATAAAGAGGAGGAAAGAATATTTCCTAATTGGTTGTGTAACAAATAAGTTATTAAATAATCTTGGTTACAAAATCTGACAAAGACACCACATAGAAACCCAAGTGAATAGTGCTGGAAGAGAGAGACCCCTCACCTCACCTTTCTGCCACCACAAAGACCCAGGTAAGCTGCACCTGAGAAGAGTCACCTCTCCCTTTGCTGCTACCAAAATAGGTAAACTGCTTGGGAAGGCCCAGAGACCAGAAGGAACACCAATGACACAGTGAGGTCCCAACTAAGGTGCACAGGATGGCAAGGCAAGACTAGAGGTGTAAAAAGCCCAAAGTAACAATAACAATAGGAGCCAACAGGTGACTGAGGCCTTTGCAGGATGGCAACCAACTCAGAGAACCCCAGGACTCAGTAACTGTTCCTTTTCTCTCAATTTTTCTCTTCCTTTTCTTTGTCATCTTCCTGGTTTTTTTTTCCTTCTTTCTTCCTTTTGCTTTTCTCCTCTGTTTTCTAACCAGCTAGGGAAAACTCCAACCACAAAAACCTTGATCCCATCCCCCAAACCCAGAGACCAAATTCAGATAATCCCTTGAATAGTCCTTCATTCCTTTTTTCCCTATGGCCTTCTCTAGTTTCCCAAGCCTTATGTGAACATTATTTCTCCATCATCCTTGCTTCTACTTCCTTTCCTGTTATCTTTATTTTATGCACTACACTTCCTAAATTTCCCCACCCCAGAGTAAAGCCAGTCTAATAAAAGGAAATATTTTACATATGCATTCCTAATTTATAATTTGGTTCTGTTATATAATTATAGACTCTACCCCTGTGGTCTAAAGCTAAAACTCAATAGTTA
Organism: Cavia porcellus; assembly: GCF_034190915.1. Taxonomy (NCBI): domain Eukaryota; kingdom Metazoa; phylum Chordata; class Mammalia; order Rodentia; family Caviidae; genus Cavia; species Cavia porcellus. The sequence goes on from NW_026947485.1 coordinate 93,677,743, forward strand.
CCACAATTTGTTGATTTGTAAAGTGTTCATGATTCCATTGTTATTGTTAATTTTCCTACTTTAGCTAGGATGTAATATCTGTCCTAAACAGTTGTCCTTCCTATTGTAAATACTGGAAAGATCTTGAGTAATAACTTCACCACAGAATTACACTGAAGGACCAGGAACCAAGCCAAACAGATACCAACATCTCAGTTAATTTGGAAGGCAGAATCTTGTAATAGACACAAACCAAGAATCTTCTACATACCGAAGACATTCCTGAAGAACAGACTTTTCCTAGATCTCCAGCCCACCCAGAGCAAATCTAGGAGATGCTTACATAAAAGAAATTAGAAAACACACACCATAATCTTTCAGGTAAAAAAAAAAAGAAAGAAGAAATGCTAACATTTATAAAGCAATTGCTCAACAAATCCGAATAGAGATAGATTTAAAAAATAGGTGATGATGTGAAGTGAATGGAAACAGTGAATGATCAACATAGGAAAGAAGTAAAATGCATTAAAAGGATTCAAATTTTCAAGAATTTGAAATTTCCATTGAAAGCTGGCAAAACCACTTGAACAAAACTGAAGACAGACTTTTAGGTCTTGAAGATAGGCCTGTAACTAGTAATCAAAAAAGGAAAGATCTCCTGAAAACAATTATTACTACAGGTCAGAAAATAACAATTCAACAACTGCAAGATAACAAAAAGAAAATATATAAGAATAATTGCATCAATGAAAAAGTAAGACTCAACACAGATGACATAAAGAATATTTTTGCAGAAGTAACATCAGAAAATTCACCAACCATGAGAAGGAATTGGACATACAAATTAGTCATATTTAAGCCAAATTATCCATAACTAAAATAAATCTATGCCCAGACATATAATAGCTATAACTAAAATAAATCTACACCCGGACATATAATCAAGACCTAATAAACTCAGTGCAGGAGCTGAATATTAAAAGCTGTAAGAGTAAAGAAGCAGATCACCTATAAGGAAAAGCCTATCAGAATCATGCCAGACTTCTTGAAACAAACTCTCAAGTCAAAAAGAACTTGGGGTGAAGTATTTCAAATCCTGAAAGAAAGCAATTTCTAACCCAGACTGATGTTACCCTACAAAACTATCTTTCAGAAATGAGGGAAAAATAAGATACTTTCATGACAAAGCAAAACTGAAGATATTCACAACCATCAAACCAACACTATGAAGGATACTGAAAGATATTCTAGATAGAGACTAAAATTGCCATAGTCCCAAGAACAGCAACAGAAAGAAACCACCAAGGAGGGCAAGTGATTAAATAGAAGAGAAAAGTAGGGAACCAACAATGGGGAAATAATATATCAAAACATGACAGTTATTACCATCTATGTAAATGGCCTCAATTCACCAATCAAAACAAACAGATTGGAAGAATGAATCACAAAACAAGATCCAACAATATGTTGCGTACAAGAAACACATGTAACTAAAAAAGAAATCTATAGACTGAAAGTCAAGGGATGGAAAACAATATTCCATGCAACAGGAACCCAGAAAAAAGTAGGGATAGCTATTCTGTTTTCATATACTGTGAAGTTCAATGCAAAAATGATCAAAAGAGATGAAGAGGATCACTACATACTTGCTAAGGGAAAAATTCAAGAGTAAGAGATGAAAATCATAAATATGCATGCACCAAATGTGGGAGTACCCAACTACATAAGGCAATTATTAAATGACATGAAAAATCAAATAAGCAATAATACAATTATAAACAGAGACCTTAATACCCCACTGTGACAAAGAGATAGATCAACTAAGCAAAAAAAAAAAAAAATCAGCAAGTAAATAACAGAGCTGAGCCAAAATTGTGAAAAAATGGGCTTGGTAGGCTTTTTTACACAATGTTCCACACAACAACATCAGAATACATAGTCTCAGCTGCACATAAGATATTCTCTAAAATGGATATAATAGCCCATAGAACATGCTTAACTAAATGCAAAGGGATTGAAATTATTCCATGAATATTATCTGACCACAATGCAATAATATTGGAAGTTAATGCAAAAGAAATCACAAAAACTCCATAAACACATGGAAATTAAATAACACTCTCCTGAACAATCGATGGGTCAGATAAAATTAGAGAAGAACTTAAACATTATTTGCTATTAAGAAAATGCAAATACAACTTACTGGGGCCTGTGGACACAATGGTAGTAGTCTTAAAAGGGAAATTTATACAAGTGAATCCTCACATCAGGAAAACAGAATGAGTACAAATAAAACAACCTAGAGCTGCACCTTAACCTTCTAGGAAAAAAAATGCAAGTCAAGTGCATACAAAGGAAGAAACTATAAAAATCAGAGCAGACATCAATGCGATTGAGACCAAGAAAACAATACAAAGAGTTAATGAATCAAAGAGTTAGTTATTTGAAGGAATAAACAAAACAGATACACTCTTATCCAACCTTATCAAGAGGAAAGAAAAAGCTCATTCATGCAATAAGGAATGGAAAGGATGAAATCACTGCAGATCCTTTGAAATTCAGAAGATCATCAGTACCTACTTTGAAAATCTTTACTAGCATATTACAGAAAACTCAGAAGAAATGGACAGATTCTAAAAATGTATGAATTACCAAAGCTGAATCAAAGAGAGATAAAAATTTTGAATAACCCAATATTAGTTAATGACACTGAAAATGTAATTAAAAATTTAACATCAAAGAAAAGCTCAGGTCCTGATGGATTCACAGCTGAATTCTACAAGAAAGTTAAGAGAAGATTTAACATTAATACTCTTCAAACTCTTTAATGTAATTGAAAGGGAGTAATGTAATTGAAAGGAAATTTTCACCAGGTTATTCCTAGAGGCAGGTATTACTGTGATACCAAAAGTCCCAACAACAATAGTTACATGCCAAACTTCTTAGTGAACATAGATACTAAAATCCTGAATGAAATACTAGCTAAAAGAATTCAGCAAATCATGAAGAAGATTATACACCATTACCAAGTGGGATCCATCCCAGGAATGCAGGGATGGTTCAACATATGCAAATCAATATTGATAGAACCAAGGGAAAAAAACCACGTGATCATCTTGGTAGATGCAAAAAAAGCTTTTGATAAAGTCCAATACTTACTTATTATAAAAACCCCATAGAAAATCAGAGCAGATGGTTTTTACCAAAACCTGATAAAACTTTATGACAAACCAACAACCAACATCATACTAAATGGACAAAAACTGAAAGGCTTCAATCTGATATCAGGCACAATTTAAGGATGTCCACTGTCACTACTCCTGTGCAGTATAGTTCTGGAAACATTACCCAGAGTAATTAGATAAGAAAGAGAGCTTTCTTAGAATAAGGAGAGTAGAGGAAGAAGTTAACCTATGATTACATGCAGATGACATGATACTCTACATAAAAGACCCCAAAAACTCCACCAAAAGACTTCTCGAATTAATAACCAAATTCATCAGTGTAGCTGGATACAAGCTCATAAAAAAAAACAATAGCATTCTTGTATATAAACAACAAACTCACTGAGAGAGAAATTAAGGAAACCACACCCTTCAGAGTAGCACCCAAAAATGAAATACTTCATAATCAATCTAACAAAGGAAGTAAGAGATATTTGAATTGAAAATTGTAGCATTCTGAATAAAGAGACTGAAGAAGATATCTGGAAATGGAAAGATATCCCTTGCTCATGGATAGGAAGAACCAACATTGTGAAGATGGCCATATTCTCCAAATATACAGATTTAATACAATCCTGATTAAAATATTAGCATCTCATAGGCCTACAGAAGATGTTCCTAAAATTAATTTCAAAACAGAAGAGACCTAGCATAGCAAAGGTAAGAGCTACATACAACAGGCAACAAAGGCAAGGTAGGAGGCATCACAATCCCTGATTTAAAATTATACTACAAAGCTACTGTGATAAAATCATCATGGTACTGGCAAAACAAAACAAAACAAAACAACAGAGCTGAGGATCAATGAAACAGATTATAAGATTCAGGCACAACTAAAAACACACTCAGCCACCTTTGACAAAGGAGCCTCTTTAATAAATAGTGCTGGAAAACTGGTTTTCCACATGCTGAAGATTAAAGATTGACCCATGTTTATCACTATGCACTAAATTAAAGTCAAAATGGATCAAAGAGAAATATTAAAATAAATAAACACTAAATCCATTAAAGAGAAAGTAGTTAGAAATCTTGAAGCGAGGAAGAGAGTTCATGAACAAATACCACACTGCACAGGAAGTACTTCAAAGAACCAACAATTGGGATCTCATCATCATATTAAAAAATAAGCTTTCCACATCAAAAGAAATCACCAAAGACCCAATCCAAAAATGGGTGTCTGAGATGAATACACTCTTCTCAGGTGAAAAAATGCAAATGACAGATAAATATATGAAAGAAAAGTTCAACATCATTGGTCATTAAAGAAATGCAAATTAAAACAACATTGAGATTCTGTTGTAGTCAGGGGTTATGAGGAGAACAGTTAGAATCAGGACCCAGAATTTACATATTATTTTATGATGGCCACCCAGAGTTAAACATAAGAAAGTGCAGGAAATCTGTCCACAACACTAAAGACAGAATATTTAGCTAAGGGCCTGTATCCCATAGCAATGTCATGCATGAGTCCAAATGAAAACCTAGAACCCATGATGATGCCTCCCCTGAGTCCAGCGGGAGATCTAGAGCCCACAAGAAGGACTCAACACTAGTCTGTTTTATGTATCTGTGTTGAGAAGGCCCTAAGGTCAGCAGTGGAAGCTAGAAAATCTGTGCCAGCAGGGTGAAGGAGTTGTGCTGGTAGGTTCAGAATTCTACAGTGGAGCCAAGAAGTCACATTCATAACATAGATCAGGGATGTCCTGAAAAGCAGCACAGCCATCCTCAGCAACACAGAGGTCCCAAGCTCCTCCAATGATAAGAACAGTTGAGTACATGCCAGAAAGCCAGCATGACAAGTTTGTCCTGGAGATTAAACAGCACACATCTTTCCCTCTGGAGCCAGGAAGTGATGCTTGATGTAAGGACCAGAGCTCCCCATAGTGAACCATAGCCACTCTCACCAACAAGGTCCCAAGCTCCTTGGATGATAATGGTCGAACTCACCCTGGGGAAGCTAATCATGATGAGATCTTCCAGGAGAACTAACCGCTCAAAGCAGCAACATTTAGAGAAACCCACAATGCCTCACTCATCTTCTCCAAGTCTCTATGCTGGCAACTTTCCTCAAGTGGACCATCTTATGTTCAGCACCATGCTGATTTAATTCAGCTGTCATTAAGTTTATCATCAGTTTTTAATCCATAACAGATTCCATCTCGCCCTAGGAAAAAATGGCTATTGTTAAGAAATCAACCATTAACAAATCCTGGTGGGGCTGTGAGGAAAAAGGACCTCTTCTCCACTGTTGTGGGTGCATAAATTGGTACAACCACTGTAGAAATCAGTGTGCAGTTTGGTCAAAAAACTAGGATTAGAGGTCCCATTCAACCTAGCTCTTCCACTCCTGGATAATCTAAAAAAAATTAAAATCACCACCTGAGTCACTTCCTCTCAGGCTATACTCCTGTTATTTTGTTTCTAGCTTTTGGTGCTAAGACTAAACCAGGGCCACACATTTGCTAAACACACATATACTCCACCACTGATCTACCCTTCAGATTCCCCCAGCATTTGTCTTGATTGTATCCAGCTCAGCTTCTTCAAAGCTCCATTGCAGATTCCTCCTTTGGCAATTGTTTCTAATATCCTTTGCCTATCTGGCCCCCTACTCATTTCTCAGTTGTATAAAAAAAATAGGGTCTCCTGTTCAACTGTCAACTGTCCTCTCATCTCTGAGCCCATTTTTTTTCCTAATATATACTATAGTTTGTACTGATTTCTGTTTCTAAATTCCGTAAGGCCAGAAAGCATAAGTCCATGAGATCATAATTTATAATACCTGGCCAGGCACATAGCAGAACTGAATAAATGTTTCTTGGGTAAATGTCTTATTGAAACACTCAACTTCATTACTCTAGGGGATGATGTGATTGTGCTGAGTAAGTGCCTGTGTGTGTGTGTATGTGTGCATGCATCTGTGTATGTGTGTGTAAGTCCACAGATTTTTCTAAATCCTAATGGATCATATTCTTATTCAGCAACAAAGTCTTTTATTATTATCGGGGACAAAGCATCTTTCTTGAAACCCAGATTTTGGCTGACTGTAATTAGATGACCTTTCCTTGAATTATGACTTCTTTATCTAATGGATGAAATAGTGAGGCTGAAATTGGGACAATAAATCATCAGTCTTTCTCCGGGTAGAGATGTGCAATCTGACTTGCTTTTGAGGTTTTCACATCATTCATCCTCCTTCTATCACTATTGGCCATCTGAAAGTGTCCTGGGAGTCTCAGGAACTTAATCATTGAAATTCAGTCTGCATGTTCTCTGTGCCCTACATGCACCTAACTCAGTGCTCATTCCCAGGGAAGCAGTATGACTGGTGGACCAGATAGCCCATTTTGACTGACTCGACAAATGGCTTAACTGTTATTTTTTAACTGAACTTCACTGGATCTGTGACCTACTTTGTCACTGCAGAATGCAGACCCACTTTCACCTCTTAGCTTTATTTCTACAAAGCTATAACCTTACATCAGTCATCACAAAGGTGTGTCAGCTCTGTTCATTTCCACATCCCTGAAAGGGCTGAATGACAAGACTGTAGCTGATGGGACTGATGTAGAAATAGATCTTGGAAGAACAAATTCAATGTGGGGAGTTACGCTTTACCTAAATTCTCTTCTGCTGATTGATACAATACAGGCCATGTCTAACCTACATCAGAGAAGGGCACGAATGTTATTGTTCTTGACCTCCAAGTTACTGTTATCTGCTGGTTATTCTGATTTCTTGCAGTTATAAGATTTCAGGGGAAGCCAGTATCTGTTTGCCATTAAAGAAAATATGCAGCAATTTAACTTGCTCTCTAACATCTATTCCTAACAAATTCTGATGACAGCCTCTTAGTTTTGTTCAGCACTCCCTCATTATTAGATGTTTTGATATGAATGTTGCTATAGTTTGAATGTGACCCCCTCAAATTTATGTTTTAAAACCTAATCTTCATTATCGTGGTTTTAAGGAGATGATTAAGTCACAGGTAGGACCACACGTGAGTGGAATTGATGCCCTTTTAAAAGAAATGCCGGAGAGCATCCTTGTACCTTTTTCCTGGTGAGGACATAGCAAATGAGATCCATTCATGACCAGGAAATCAGTCTCATCAGACATTGATTCTACCTTGATCTTGGACTTATCACCCTCAAAGATGTGAGAAATATGTTTCTATTGTTTTTAAGTCACTTGGACTATGTTACAGAATATTTTTCTTATAGCAGCCTCAGCAGATTAAGATGGCAAACAGTCTCTGTAAACACATTACAAGTTAGTGATGAAGGAAAACAATATCCTGAGAAAGTTGTAGAATTTCCTGAGAGTATTAGCATAGTATTTCTGATTTAAAGTAGGTGCAGCCAAGTGACAAATGAAGATCTGGCAGTTAAACCAGTTATCAAATACATAGAAACACATCCTCTTGGATGAGGTTAGAGTTGCTTCAAATGATATGGATTTAAATAGCAAAAGATTGTGATATATAATAGAGAACCACATAAATTATAGAGTACATATTCAAACCATAGCACTAGGCTGTTTTGTTGTTGCTTTGTTTTGTTTGTTTTTTCTGACTCCCAAGGCCTCCCCTTTCCTTCCATGCTCCAAGAGGAGCTGCTCATAGTTTCTGAAGATTTTAGCTTCTGCCCAAGGACAGCTGGTTTGTTTGCTTGCTTTGGGAAGCTCCCCTTGTCCACATCTTTTCTGCTCCAAACTTACCTTTGGAAAATTTTTGAAAAACTGATAATTTCCCAGAGACTGCTTGTCAAAGTGGCAAATTTGGGGAGTGGAGTCATAAAGGAATAGCCAAAATATCAGGAAAGAAGCATTAAACTAAAGACACCAAGACCAAGCCAACTATAAATAGCAAAGCCTCTGGAGAAAAACTAATAATAATCTGGTTCCCCAGAATTTCATTCTCATAAGGTAAAGTGAACAGTATTTTTCCTTATACTACATATGGTTGATTTACATAGCTTCCACATAAAGGGCTGGCATCAACAGGTTTTTCTTTCTTTACGTTGAAATCTAAGCAGCTTGAATAATAAAACACTTTGACTTCTTGGTAGAGACCACAGGGACTTTATTGGCATCTTGCTTTTGAATTTCTTTCTAATCACTTAAAGACACTGTAAGCAGAAATAAGAGCAGGAACTCTGCTCAAGCTGCCATCCATATTTTTTTAACTATATTGCGTATTATTAGCCTCTACATAGCTGCTGAGACTTGCAAAGTCAATTAAACAATACGGTTCCTCTGAATCAGTTGGCTGCTTATTAGGGGAAGGGGAGGTTTCTTCTTCTCTCCCAGCCAATATTTTCTTAGTTTAGTTGTTCAGTCAGCTACCAAATCTACAAAAGAACTGTGTGCTGTTTAACCCATTAAGCTTCTTAGGTGGAGCTTTGGCAAATACCGAGTAAATTAGGATTCATTGGGTGCAGAAAAAAAGACTGCAGCACGTGTAATCTGCCTACCTTACTGCCCATGTGTTTGAATGACAAGCGAAGGTAATTTTGAGTCTCGTGACTCACGTGATCTTAAACAGATTGTGTAACATCTTATCTGTTCACCCAGCAGACACTCATTGATTGCCTCCTGGGTACCAGGCACTTCGCTAAGGGTCAAGAATACAGAGGTGAAAAAGTTGGCATTCACCTTGCAGGAACTTCAGTCTGGGAAGGACAGAAGGACAATGAAGGCGGGACTCTTTATGGAGACCAACTGTTTCTGTCTGACAGGGAACTAGACATAGATGAGACACTCTGATCTACTGTTTTCTCTGCCTGGTGGCTTGTGACTTGCAAGACTGCCTGCCTGTCTCCCCTCTCTGCTTTAGGGAAAAGTGAGGGCTGTCAGGTCATACACCATTTTGTGAATATTGCCAGAGGCTCATATAACCGACTCACTTCTACAGTTTCTAATTTTTTTCTTCAAATCGTTTTTAAAACAAATCAAGATATTTTTCCATTACCACGCACCTCTCTTACTGCCTATTTTGCAGATTCCTAAAAGGAGCTTTGATCTCATGGTGAAGACCTCTTCAGTGTCCTAGAAAGTATTCCCTGTAGTCTTGCTGATGGCTTACAGCTAATGACATCATTCTTGAATTCTTGATATCTATTCTTTTCTTTCTTGTATTAGCAATCACACCAGGAGTGGAATATGTATATTTTCTTAAACTTTTCCTGACCTAAGTATCTGTGGATGCAGGATTTGTTCAGATTTCATAGGTCACAATGTCAAATGGTGGACATGAGCTTCAAATTTAAACTTGCCATTGACAGATGAAGCAAAAGTAGTCTCCTGAGTATATCAAACTAAGCATTATAGACTTTTTACAGGTTGTATATCAGCTTCCCCATACTCACATTTATTTAGCATTTGTTGTATGATAGACACATCCTACATGTCTCATATTCATTGTCTTATTTAATCCTCAGAACAACTCTATGAGATAGAGATCCCTTTTACTCATGACAATGTAAGTTAAATCCAGGCCACTTTCACGCTAGGCAGGTTCTCCACCACTGAAGTACATCCCCAGCCTTTTTAATTTTTTTAAAACAGGTTCTTGGTAAATTGCCTAGGCTGCATTCAAACTTTTGATTCTCTTGCATCAGCTTCCTGAATAGCTGGATTTGAAGCATGCACCATCACATTTAGCTAGAAATTCTTATTAGTCTCATTTTGCAAATGAGCAGAGGTGAAGTATCTTACTCAAAGTCACATAGCTAGAAAGTAGTGATGCTAGGATTCTCCCCTCTTAGATACTATTTTCAGAAATATCTACCTGTATTGTACGGTTGCCCCATAGTAGCTATGGGAGTTGATTCTTATACCTCCTGTGGATATGAAAATCTTTAGGTATTCAAGTCCCTCTTGTAAAATGACATACTATTTGTTTACTACCTATTCATATCCTCCAGTACAGTTTAAATCATTTCAGATTACTTAAAATAACTTATATAAGTGCTATATAAGTAGTTTATTGTAACTTTTAGGAAATAATGACAAGAAAAATCTTTGAACATGTTTTTCTCAAATATACTTGATCTACAGTAGGTTTAATCTGTGGATACAATGCCTGTGTTTAGTACAGATCAACTGAATTTAAGCTCACATGATGTAGTCCGTGAAACCACCTCCAACTGATAAATGCATGCAACTGCTTTTTTTTTCTCAAACACCTTGCAATAAATGTATTTTCTATTATTTTATGTTTGTAAGGCATGTATCATTGCTAATAATTTTCAAAGAAAAAAATCATCTAAATCCTACTGTATCTTTTTAAGCCCTTGCAAATTGTACAAGACATTGTAACAAATAGCCCGGAGTTACAGGTGTGTGTTGTGAAAAGAATGAACTCTATCTTCAGCCTTAAGAAATAACTACATTAGGAAAATAATAAAATAGCATTGAAGCTTCAAATATATTCTGGTGTTAAGATCTGGAACAGGCAACCTAGCCAGTTTCATTTATTCAGTATTTGTTCCTATTGCAAGCGTGGAGTGCTCTGTGGGCTCTCTCATGCTTAATGAATGTTTTCAGAATTCTCGGTAGCTTGAGTTTTGTAATCTGAGAAATCAATCAAGTGCCTCTGGAGAATGCCATGTCTCACTCTCCTCTGATCCTCCAAAGACCTCTTGTAATTAAGCATCAGTTGGAGCTCATTGCACTTGAATAATGAGGTGATGTTTGGTTAGGTTTCCTTTGTTATTTTTTTCTTTAGGAGCATTGCTTCTGTTTTCTGGTTAATCAAATCACCATCACTGTAAAAACACAATGTAAAGCCTCTATAATTATGATACTTATTTGTCTTTGAAAAACAAACTCCATGTCTTGGCATGCAGAGCTCTGGCATGCGTGGAGCATGCTCTGCAATCCTGGAGCTTCTATAGAGCCTCTTTCACAAAGAAAGATCAGGGTTGTGGGACTTAAAATAGTGGTTCTTTTTTAAAGTGGCCCGACCTGACTGGTGACCAAAAAATGAGTGATTGCAAATCCCTATTATTGAACAAACAGTTTGATGACTGTCCTAATTATAATTTGCTCCTGAACAATATGATTTTCTTGATATCCTGTGGGTTGACATGTATAATTAATGGTGAAATATATGTAAAAAATCTCATATAAAATATATAAGTACAGTTTAAATACCATTATTATTGTTAAATAATAATATTAATGATTTTAAATAATGATAGAAGATCCACTAGGTGGATTAAGAGGTAGAATTTAACTACCCTTAAAAGCTGGGGGCTGATCATTCTCTCTCTCATGGTAGACATAATCTTATTTTAAAATAATTTCTTTGCTTTCCTAGTCAGTGTTTTTAAAAAATTTTTATTTTTTATTTTAATTTAAAGAAAGACAAAGCAAAATAGAAAATGGGCAGAAATAGTGCATACTTTCAAAGAAATGAAATAGACAGTAATAAATCACTAGCTGATGTATACATATTGTCCTCCTATAAATAGTTGTTCAAGGTACACAAGTGGAACATATAAATGGGAATTCAACCAGGGAGACTGCAAACAGTTCTGTTCAACTATCCAACAAAAACTAAGTATTATGGCTATCAATCCTATTCACTTAGACATGTACGCATTTATCCATATCTTCATTTATGTTAAGACCTAACACAACTTACTGGATTAAAATCCTTCTAAACAAAGATTAATAATATTTCTGGATTTTACATCGTAATATTCTGGAATCAGGATTGGGTACTGCAGTGCCACTTTCTTTCCTTCAAAGTTTTTGTTCATTTCATCATGTGTCATCAGATCAGTTCTTATAAACTGTTTATAGGTTTTATGTAAGCATAAGTCTTAAAATATATTTCTATCCTTTCTATATTAGAGGGAGAAATATAACAAAGCAGGACAGAACTAAACTTTTTCTTATTACACATAAAACTAAAAAAATATAAATCTGCTGTATATGGAGTTCTACCATGATCACAGTGCTGTTTCTTGTTATCATCAACAGAATTGGCTATATCATCAGATAAGGTATAATTGCACTTATTAGTACATAACAGGATTAACAGAAATACAACTTTGTAAACAGTGTAGAGCTACAAAAACAGGTAGTAATCAAATCAGAATGGATATCATAGTGAATCATTGTCATTTTTAGTATAGTTGTCTGTACTCTTCAACTTGATACCATCAACCATACAGTTTTGAATAAAACCTGTCAATAATAAGCAGCAATCAAACAAGCCAGATTTAACTAAGATCAGTCATGATACAATAGTAGAAGTCATACATGGATCCTAATTGAGTTAATACAAAATTAAAGATGTCCACTGTGCTATGGATAGCTGTCTGTGCCCCTCAGATCCAGTGCTGGTATACAAACTAGGATGGAACAAGTTCCAACCAAGCAGAGTGGTGTGAATAACAGGGGTTTTAATTCCTGATACACTATTAGCTATATCTTCTGCTGTTTTTTAAGACCATTCCTCCCCTTTACTCCCCCAGAGTGAACTGTGTATTTTTGAGTCTCCCCAACACTGACAGTTTTGTATTGGGTGGGGGGCAACCTGCTATTTACCTAATTGTTTCTGAACTTTCTCACTCCTGGACTGGATTTCTAGTTATATTTCTTCATTTATTAAAGCCTGTCTGTTCAACCTATCCATAAATACTGCTATAGTTACCCCTATTACTCTCTGGTTCCTTATCACATTGAGTTCCGTTTTCTCATGTTTGATTTTGGTCCATATAATCTTCTTCAGGCTAATTATATTTCCTATAAAGAGTCTCTTGGTAGAGCCTATCTCTTGATTCACTCTGCCTGCAATTCTCTATTTTTTTCCCTTGAGTTAGCGTATCTAGGCCATCTATAATAGAAATTATATCCAAACTTCTCTGCCTCATTTCTGTTGAACTCTTTTTCTGTTATTAGTTATCAGTTTGTCTTCTTCATTTCGCTTCTGCTCCATTCAATGTGGCCTCTCTGCCACTGTTTCTGGAATCTTGGTATTTTCCTTTTTTAGAATATCCTGCAGTATTCTCTGTAGAGTTGAATTGGTGGTTGCAAATTCCCCTAGTTCCTCTTTATCCTGAAATTACCTTGTTTCTCCATTAATTTCTAGGGACAGTTGTGCAGGATATATCACATCTTGGCTGGAAGTTATTGTTTTTCAAAGCTTGAATTATTTTGCCCCACGCTCTTCATGCTTTGATGGTTTGTGCCGAGAAGTCTGCTGTAATTCTGATGGGTGTTCCCTTGTAAGTGATCTGTTTCTTGTCTCTGACAGCTTTTAATATTCTGTTCTTATTTTGGATTTCTGGAATTTTGATTATTATATACCTGGGTGTAGTTCTGTTTGGATTGGAGTTCTGTATACCTAATACATCTGAGCATCTTTACCTTTTCCTATATTTAGGAGTTCTCCTTGATTACTTCTGTGAATAGCCTATGCAGTTCATTTGTTTGTATCCCTGCTCTTCTTTTACATTCTTAATTCTTGTTATGGATCCTCTTATCATCTTCTAGCCTTTGTATTGTTACTGCTTGTTTCCTTGTTATTTTTAAGAAGTTTTTCCTTTCATGCTCCTACATTACAAATCTGTCCTCCTGCTCAGATAATCTATCCTTAGTTTCTTTCAAGCTGTTACATTGTGCCAGCTTTCAATAGAGTTTTTAGTTTCCTGGTAATCTCTTTGAACCTGCTTCATGTATTCTATGTTTTCTCTATTTTCTCCATCAAACAATTCTCCCCTTTTTTTCTGTTCTTCCATTCCACCATCTGTTTTTTCTTGGGAGGTGCTTAGCAGTTCTTTAACTATTCTACTTATATCTTGCTTTACTTGGTAAAATACTTCACTTTTGAAGTCTTCTATGAGGTCCTGGAGATATCGCTTTATGTCTATTGGTGCCATGCCTGATATTGCATGTTTTTTGTCCTCCTTCTCCTTTGCATTTACCTTTCCTAGATCAGTGTTCTCAGGATTGGGGACCAAAGACCCTTTCTTGTTGCTTCCTCTTCTCATATTTATTGTTCCTTCCATACAGGCATATATAGGAGGCCCAGTTTCTTTCTTTGTCAGTTACAGTTTGTTTGAATCACGCTGGGTAGGTGTTCCCACCCACTACAGTGTACTAGGGAGACACAGATTTGGGCAGCCTATGCTGGGCCCGCCCCTCCAGGTCAATCAACCTGCTGAAAGCTTCACTGCAATAGGGTGCACTGCCAGGTACAGGGACCTGGTTTGGGCTAGCCTGCTGAGTCTTAGTCCGCAACCTCACCCAGATCAAGCATTCCCCACCAATCCTGCTTGAGAGGGGAATATGTGACTGAAGTCACTGCAGCGCCCTATTTTGGCCAGTCTGCCTGGCCCCAGAATGTCCTCTGTTGGAGCCTTCTAGTCTATGGAAGGGTCCTCTCACTCACCGCAGATTGATGCAGGGCTCCCTGCCATCTCTGCTCTCACTTCGGTTCACCAATTCCCGCTCTCAGAGCTTTTGCATCTCTATCCCTGCTGTGCCGATTCAGATGCAGCAGTGGCAGGGAATTCAAGCCACGGGTTCCAGCAGTGGCACTGAGATTTTAGCTGTTCCAGCACCAGAATTGCATTTCCAATTGGTTTCTCTCAGCTTAGTTCATTCCTGGGTTGACAGAGTATATCTCCCCCTGCTTAGGACTCTCCACACTGCACCATTACTGGAATCTAAGCTGGCTATCTCAGAGAGCCCCTGTAGCTGCTGTTATCTATCTGCTATGTTCTCCATTCTCCTCCTAGTCAGTGTTACACACACGCATGCACACATGCATGTGCACACAAATGCCATATTATATCACACATAGACACATGCATTTCCAAAGGAAAATATTGCTTTGTTTTCCTCTTTTCAATATTTACATGAAAGTGGTCATATAGAATGTACATTTTAATTTACACTTTTGGTTATCATTTTTTGGAGAGTACCTATTTATTATTGTATATAGTACATGTTATTTCATTTTCACTGTTGGGTGGTATTCTAAGATATTACTGTATCATTTTAAAAATCATTCTAATATTCATAAACTTTTGGGTCATCTCCAGTTGGAGCCTGTTATGAACAGTGCTGCTATGAATTCTTGACACATTTACTGTAAAGATTTTCTATTTTTATTGCTACTGTAAATTTTATTTTTAAGTTACAAAAATGAGGTAAAGACCTACAAAATCCACAAAAATAGTTGAAAATTTAAATATGTTTTAGTGACTGGAGACCAGCTATATATGGGAAAATATGTTAGACTTAAGCATCACAGCTAACAAACTTCATAACATGAATGTTATTTCATTTTTAAATCATTTTAAAAATTCCATAACAGATGACTTGGTGGAGGGGGGAGTAGGTCACTGTTTCATGAAACATTTGGCCTTAGATATAAAATACTAAATCAGTATACCTAAGTTTATATAGCTCATAATATCTACTTGTTTACAATTAATGCTGCTGTTCATTTCTATATTGCATTGACTTGAAATATTTCCTAATATTTGTTTCCAATTTAATATTTCTGTTACTCATTTCTGTATTACTTTGTATACACTATCCCTCTTAAGGAGCTTTTTGTTTAGTCTTGCCAGAGACACATCTATTTTGTTATCCTTTCTAAAGTGCTAACTTTTGCCTTGAGCCTCTTTGTTATATTTTGGTCTTACATTCATTAGTTTGTTGTAATGCTTATTTTTCTTAATTTTTGAATTTATTCTGCTGTTCTTTTTAATTATTTTTTATTTTGAAGAGAATAAAACAAAAGAGAACAGAACAAAGCAAATTAGAACAGAACAATGCAAGCAACACAGCCCTTTATAACAAGACAACCGGTCATCAACAGTAGCTACCATAATGTCTATTTTCTTTGACATAGTTGAGCATACCTTCACACACAATAATGTCAAACATAACAAAATAGTAAAAAACCATTTAAAAGAGTGAAAACATTGAAAACCAAATAACAGGAAATGAACAATGGCTATGATAATATCTCATTTTCCTCAAAAAATTTGTTTATACCATCTCACATAATAGAATCAAATAAAACACAGCAGGATTTGGGGGGGGGTAGCTCAGCAGCATAAGCGCCTGCCTTGCAAGCAGGCAGTCATGAGTTCGAACCCTGGTACCGATAAAAACAAAAAAGGCCAAAGGCGGGGGGGGGGGGTGAGGAACAGCAGGATAGAACCAATCAAAACAGAAGACCAAAAGCATGGTAGGACTTCAAAACATGATGATAGTAAACCAGCAATGACTGCCATAATGTCATGTTTTTTTCAAAATAGCTATTCATACCATCACACATAATAAAATTGAACAAAATAATAACATCCATCAAACCAATGAATGAAAGCATTATAAGACTTCACAACAATATAATAGAAAACTATGATTACCATAAAATATCCCAATATATTCAAAATAGCTGCCCCTACCATCTGACAGTGTAAAATGTAACAAAATAAGAGAGAACAAAGCCAACCCTTAGCAAAACTGTGTAAACAATGCAAGAGTTCAAGATAAGACAATAATTAATTGACAGTAGTTTCCACCTTTCCCTCCCAGTTGTTTCCTTCCCTTGCTCTTACATTAGCTATTTTGCTTTTGGATTCCATTAACTCTTTCTATTTCTTATGCTAGGGTTCATGTGTAGGACTTCAAACTGTTTCAGCCATGAACGTGATCCTTAGTTGCATCTATTTATTTACAGGAACCTTGAGATTATTCTCCTTTCTAGTTGAGTAGCTTTCCATTCTGCAGCTGATGGGCAAATTACTCTTGCCTTTTTTTTTTTTTTGTCTCTTATCACATGGAACGATTGTTTTTTCTCCTTTGATTTTCAAAGTCAATGAATCTCCTTTCCCGTTAGATAAGTTTCTTGTATACAGTATATTGATGGATCTTGTTCCTTGATCCACTTTTCCTGTTTCTTTTTATTGCTGACCTGAGGCAATCTACATCATTGGTTACAACCAGCATACAGTGGATTGTCTCTGATCTGCTATCCTCCTATTATTGGTCCTCCACTTTTCCCCTTCATTCAACTGCCTGTCTTTTTTGGTGATCTTCCTTTGAGGCTATTCCTGGAACCATGGTCATCTTTATCTCTTTCTAGAATATTTTTTAACATTGTCTGTAGGATTGGTTTATTAGTCATGAGTTCCTTCAGTTGTTCTTTATCATGGAAATATCTAAGTTTTCCATCAATTTTGAAAGATAGTTTTGCTAGGTAGCTCAATCTTGGAAATTGTTTTCTTTCAGGGTTTGAAATACCTTACTCCAAACTCTTCTTGACTTGATGGTTTGTGTTGACAAGTCTGCTGTGATTCTGATTGGTTTTCCTTTATAGGTGGTCTGTCTCTTTTCTCTGACAACTTTTAATATTCTGTTCTTGTGCTGAATTTCTGGGATCTTGATTATTATATTTCTGGATGTAGATTTACTTTGGTTATGGCTAGTTGGAGTCCTATATGTCTCACTTATCTGCATGCCAGATCCATTTCCCATGTTTGGGAGTTTTCTTCTTTTACTTTTGTGGATATCCTTTTAATTTCATTTGTATTGATCCTTGCTTCTTCACTTACACCTATCACTCTTAAGTTATGCTTCTTTGAATCATCTTGCAGCCATTGAGCTGTTATTTCCTGATTTTGTGTTATTTTTAAGAGATCTTTCTTTTCATGGTCACTAGCTACAATCCTGTCTTCAAGGTCTGAAAGTCTATCTTCAGTATCTTTCACGTGATTTTGCCAGCTTTCATGTGATATTTTAATTTCTTGCATCTCTTCAAATCTGTTTTATGCATTTTAATTCCTTTTTACATTCATTCAAGGTTTCCATCATTTTCCTATGCTCCTCTTTATTGTCTGTGTCTTCTTTAGACCTGCTGGACAATTCTTTCAGTATGTTTGTGATTTCTTCTTTTACCTGAGACATTATTTCTAGTTTGACTGCTTTTACAATCTCATGAAGTTGTTTCCTTACTTCAGGTGTTATCCTCTTAGAGATTTCAGGTGTGTGACTTTCATTTTCTTTCATGACTGTATCTTCTAGACTTATTGAGTGTGGGCTAGAGGTCTGAGTTTGCCTTTTGCTCCTTTGTCTTGACATTCCCCTGAATTCTTCCCAGAAATCTGGTTGTGGGTTCCAGACACTTCCCAAGTTGGCTGTGTAGGTGGATGGGGCAGGCACTTGGGTTTCTCTAATTCCAGATTTACAGGGAGGTAGTATGGTATGGAGAGTGCTTCTCTAAGCTATGCAGCTACACTGGGGTTTTGCTGACAGTCAGGGGTACATGTAGGTGGGGCTGCTTCTTTCAGCCTGTGTGTCTATACTGGGACTCCTATGATACTGGCAGACACACAGGGGTGTGTTTGTCTGATTCCGCTAGTTCATGATGGCTGTCTGAAGGAACCAAGGGCCTCCAATGGTGACCTCAATAAAGATGCCCAGGACTAACCTGACAGAGTGTCCCTGCTCCTGCTGGATGACTGCAAGAAGGAGCCTTCTGGTGACAGCTCCCTGAAGGTGAAGGTGGATCTCTTGGTTCTGTCTGCCCACACTGGTTGCCTGTAGGACGTGGCCTTTTGGTTGCAGCATGTAGTGGGCAGAGGTAGATCTGTCTGTCTTCTTCAGCCTGTGTTGGGCATGCGGAGGAAAGGGCCTCTGGTGGTGGCCCCCAGTGGACAGAGACAAGCCTTCTGGTTCTGTCCGCCCATGCTGGGCACTTGAAGGAAGGGGCCTTCAGGCAGTGGCTCCCAGCTCTGATATTTTTTGAATTTATTAAGTTAACTTATGTACAGCTGAATAAAGCTAGACTTTATTCCTTTTCTAACTTAAGCAATGTAAGCAATAAACTTTCCTCTAATTGTTGCCATTGTTATATTTATTAAGTTTGAATACATGTTGCTTTCAAATTAGTTTGTGAAGTTTCCAAATTTTTGTTAATTCTGTGATCTGTAAGAGCTTTTACTTTAAATCCCAGGTATACAGTGTTTTCTCATTATACTTTGAAAATTATTTGTAGCTTAATTACATTGTGGTCCAACAATATAATCTATAAAAATGACCAAATTTTATCTTAAATCTAACTGTGAGGGTTAACGTATTGATAGTTTTTGTCAATGTTGCATATAGCTTAAAGAAAAGTGATTGCTGAATGTTAAAGTTTTCTGGTGCAATAGACAAATGAAAAATATAAAAAAGAACAGGTTTATTGAGGTCATGGAAAGGAGCACACAACCCATGGTGGTTGGGCTATTGCCTTTGACTAGATACAGAGAGGCAGAGGGTTATATGACCTCTGATCAGAAGTGGCACATGGGGTGGACATTGATGACATGTGAGGAACTGATTGGAATTTCCTTCGTGTGCAAACAGGAAAGTGAATTGTAATTAGGGCTGAAGGAAAAGAAGGAAGTGGCAAGTGTTTCTGCTTTGACCTTCCGCCATATTAGACTACCACCATAACTGCACAGAAATTTATACTAGGGCACAAACCTTGCATTGATTTAAGTTATTAATTATTCTGTTCAAATTGATATGTATCATATCTAAATTTTATTCATTTATAATTTACCAATCACAAAGATATACATTACATTTTCCCACTATTATGATAGGTGTTATAATACTTATCATTTTGTCTATTTTTAACTCATGGATTTTGGAATGATGTTGACAAAGGTTCAGATTGTCATGTTATATTTTTATTGTCTTTGCAATTAAGTCATCACTAATATTTTACAATAATTTTTGCAATAAAATCATCAGCTTTCTTTTTATATTTGCCTCATGTGGTTTTCTACCATATACTTGTTTATACCATATGTTTTATGTGTGCAGTTTAAAAAATTATTTGGAATGCTAATTGAAATTACATTTCTCATCATTGCTCAAATATTACAACTTGTTTGTATAATTTTATATGCTTTTTAATACTTTCTTGTATTGTTTTTATGTACAGTTCCATGTTTTTCCTTTAGACAATTGTGTAAATTGATTTAATGAACAACATTAGTTAATAAAGCCTGACGTTAATAACTGGTTCTTCCCTCTGAGCAATGTAAGGGCATTAAATGCTTTACCTCTGATCAATACATTCTAACATATAATTTTGTGTGACACTTTAATTCTATCCCATTTTTCCTCCTTCTTTCCTAACAAAATCACATAGTTGTGCACAATTTAACTTACATATATGCCAATATCTTTGCTTCTTATTCCTTTTTTTGTCTCAGACTTTTTAAACATATCCCTTAGTATTTTATTTAAAAAGCTCCTGACTGCCTATAATATTTCTATCTAATTCAGTTGCCTATAATAACAGGAAGAATCAATGTTTGTGTACATAAGATAAATAAGTCCCCTTGTTCTGTTTATAGTCAGTTTCCCTTAAAGTGTACAAGATGAACATGGCTACAAGAGGTACAAGATTAGCATGGTTAACCTTTGATCATGGGGATGTTATTTTCAGAAAGAACAGAACTTGGGAGAAGTTCTGGGATGTCATTTCATCAGTTACACAGTCACTGGGAGCTTCGAAACTGATATTGTGGAAACTTCCCACTTACTCATTTTCCAGTACAAGTTCATGTTCTCTAAAATTGAAGAATGAATTTTGGGAACAACTGAGGTTAAGAGCAGAATATCTTTATTGAGAGAAGCAAGCTTCTGTCCATGAGAGAAACAGAAGGGTTCCCAAGTGGGCTGCTAAGGATCCTGCCTTTTCTAGGGACTCTAGAGTAAGACCATAAGGTGAGCCAGGTCCATGATGGGGAAAAATGGGAACTCACAAGGAAAGCAGGCAAGATATGGGACAGAACTATGGTCAATCAATAAGATTTTGAGTATAATTAGGTAAAATTGATTAAATTAGGATCAAATGGGGTGGTGAGTCATACAGCAAGGGGACATGAATAGGGTCTTTCCCGATAATGGGATGAGTTAATGACTCCTTTTGGCTTCCTCAAGGTGATTGATACTATTTAGAAAATCAATTCCTGATGTTTATACTTAGGGTGTGGTTGCATTTGTTTTGTCTTTTGTCTTGAGTTCTGGCCCACAGCACAGGTGTTTGTCTCCTCCAAGGCTGCAAGATATCTGGTCTTCTACACTGGCTCCTTGAGGACCTAGCCCTGTCTGACTGACTATAATTTTTCTATCTCACTCAGCTATCTATAAAGAAACCTAGAATTCGCTACAATTTTCTTCAGTAATTAAATCAATGACCTAGCTTAAGACAGCGACTTTTCAGTATGTGATACTCTGATTGGGCTGTGTGCTTAGTTTACCATGAACTGTTCCTGTTGGTTCCATTCCAAAAGAAATAAGAAAAGCAGATCTTAAAGTAAAAGCCCTTTGTGTCTCCTTTCTGTGTTGGCTTAGATCTCAAATCAAGGCCTCTAAGGGTAGGTCTGTACAGTTCTTTTTTTCCCAGCAAACCATACCGTGGGAGCATCTGATGAAAGTGTGCAGGCCAACTCTTTAGAAGAAGGCAGGCATGAACAGTTATGATTCCAACAGCTTCACTAGAAACCCATGTGCCCCACCCAGTAGAAAAGAATTGGATGAACCCATTAACAAGTCTGTGGCAATTAGTTTTTTGATTATTTCTCAAATATTCACATTACTATACATATCTTACCATTAAATTTATATTATGGTAAGGCCTTTGGAGGTAAAATAAAATCATTTTTCATTAAAATATTATCATTATTTGAGTTCTGCCCAGGCTTATATCAACTCCCTTTCAAGGTTTTATGGACAAAAGTAATCTCTCCCTTTTGAAAGCTTATTCTTCCATTTATGTTTCAGATCATTGTAGCATATCAACAAGACTGAAAGAAGGAAAAGTTGTTCCATTGGTTAGACCTTCTGTAATTTAGGATGCTATGATATGCAAAACCACTTCCCATCTTTGTTATTGTTCCTAGCTCTCTCTAGGATGAAAAGAACATGCATGACTCCTAGTAAGTGTTTTTCATTAAGTGGGGTGGGGTGGATGGAGGAAGCTCAGGTGACGGCTGTTATTTGAAAATCTCACTTCTCTCTGATGGTACTGCCCCTCTTTGTCCTGCATGTTCCCAGAATCTGAGCCTTCAAGGATTTGACAGAAGTATAGCCATGTTCTTACCTTAGTCAGCTTCATCCCTCTTTTTTGCATTTTCTGTGCATTGCAATTGAATTCCTTCTTTTTCTAGAACAAAACCCTCTTTGAAGATGCAAACAGAGGTTCCACAAGGAGTCTAGAATCTGTTTTCTCTGTTTTTATTTCTTGCCTCTGACATTTGCTTTCAGATTAATTATGAGCTTTTTGGTTCCTTTTCCTTTCCTCCATTGTTCATTCTCAAATAAGACTGTACAACCAATTACATGAACTGCAAATCTTAGCTGGCTCAGTCTGTTCAGATATTACACAGGGGGCAAAAGTTATAAACTTTCAGGGTTATATATCTTTCTGTCCCCAAGGACCTCAGCTTGTTGCCAGAATACTTAGTAGGGTTCAATTATGTGTACGGAATAGTCTCTGCTACTTATATATTCATTGAGCTACAATGTTTGGGTGCCTTCTTTTGCCAGTTAGTGTCTAGGACTTCATTGGTGATCTTGATGGGCATACTTTTCCTGGGTATCAAAGCAACAAGATATCTAGTAGTGAAGTAACAGCAATGATGTAAGAATATCTGTGATTTTTAGTCTATAATTAAAGGATTCATAGTTTCTGAGGAGCTGCATTAAAATTAGAAAGTCTTTTCTGAGCCTTAATTTCTCACTAATGACCTAGTAACTGTGTCATAGTATTGTTATGAGGGTTAGGATGATATAGGGGATTGGAACTCCCAACTTACTATGTGCCCAGTATGAGTTCGTGTTCTCTAAAATCAAAGAATGAATTTTAGGAACAATGGAGGTTAAGAGCAGAATACATATATTGAGAGAAAGCTTCTGTCTGAGGGACAGAAGGATCCCGAGCAGGTTGCCAGGAACTCTGTCTTTTTCAGGGACATTTATAGAGTAAAATCACGAGGTTAGATGGGTCTAAGGTGGACAATAATGGAGACTTGCAAGGTGAGCATGAGGTGGAACAGAAGTGTGGCCAAGCAATAAGGTTAGTTGCTCAGGAAAAACTGATTAAATCGGGGACTAATGGGGGAGAGTGACATAGTAAGCATGCATGCTTAATAGCATGTACTATTCCTGTAGAGGGGTGGGATGATGACTCCTGACTTCCTGAGGGTGATAGAGAGCTATTTGGACTATCAATCCTTAGGATATAGCTGTATTTGCTTTGCCTTTCTTTTGTCTTGAGAGCTGGCCCACAGCAGGAGGTGATTGTTTCTTCCAAGGCTACAAGGTTACAAGGTATCTGAACTTCTGCTCTGGTTCGGGCACAGCCCTGTCTCACTGCCTGTAACACTCTGTCTATGTCTCCTAATTCTCAGTTTTGGTTCTTTGTCTAGTCAGAAGCTAAGCCTGCATATAAAGGGAGGGATAGACACTCACTTGGAATGGATATCATATTTCATAGCTCCCCTTCTTACCTCAGTTTCTTAAATGCACATGTTCTTTGAAAAGAGAATAAAATGTTGGGTAGTTAAAACTGGAAATGTTGAGTTTGATTACCTTCTTTTTTCTTGTTCAGCTGATTTAATTTGAATCTAAGCCTTATTGGTTGCACAGTCCTAGCACCTCACAGCAGGGTGTGTAGTGGGAGATGATATTCTGGTCCCACACTTTTTAATCACAGAAAAAATCCTGTTCAGTAAGTATGGATTGGTAGAGTCTTGTTGTGACTCTGTGGTTATTGCAAAAGCAGGAGTGCAAAGGAACAGAGCTTCTTGTAGCTCAGGCGTGCCTCCCAGGCCAGAAGAAATTGCTTCAGAAGTCTTTCGTCAAAGGATATTATGTCAGTTCAATAACTATAAATGTCAGAGAAAAAATGACAAGCATAAGGTTTAGCATGAAACTGGAAATTCATCTTGTCACCTAGAAAAGTAAGGGCATGCAATGATGCTCAGAAATATTGTCCAAAAATCCAGTAGCAGGTGTCAACGAAGACTGGCTGTGGTCTCAGTGCCTGCAGGCTCTATATTGTAGTCAGACTTTGAAAATGTCTGAAAATGCTTCCTTTGCAGAAACAAGGCTCAATGTTCTGGAGGGGCTGTGGGACAGTACTGGCTTGTGCTTTGTGGAAAATACAGAAAATCTTTTAGCCATACTCCAAAGAATGAGGCAAAGACTAAAGTACAAGGGCTGGCCAGATTAGAGTTTTTGGGGCATCCAAGGTCACGTAGAGGCTGCAGTGTTCACCTGAGCCAGGCATCCCCTGCTTGTCTCCTTCTCTTATACTCAGCAGTGCTGGTGGTATAGTTAGCTTGAGCTGATGGTGTCTCTATGTTAAAGTCTCTGTATTCTTTTTCTATGGGAAGACATACAAATTCCTACCTAACATCCACTTTATTCACTGCCTTTGTTTTTTTAAAATCTGTTTGTTTTCTTGAGAGATGCCAACTTGGCAGCACTCAGGCTGGCTGTCTCTCTTCTGATTCCAATCTTGGAGACTTTATCCATAATCCAACAAAGCCCCAGGGCAGTTCTTTTCTGTTCCCACACTTAATATAATTAGGTGAGTAGACTTGCTAAACCTTATGATTTGAATAAAGCCTATTATTCCTCCTGTAAGAGCTTAGGATGAGACCAACACAAATCAGAGCCAACTGTCCAGCCTCTCCCACTCTGATATCTCATGGGAGAATGTAAATGAATAGAAGGAACAGAGAAAAGTGGGTTGGATGAGAATTATGAAGCCTTTGCACTTACCAGGATGATGGCCAAATGGTGTCACTTTGGAACACAGTGTAAATCTCTTAATGCCCTTCTGTCTTAGTAAACCATCCAGAACAGAGTTAGGCAAGGCAGGGCTTCACATGCTCTTACTTTAAGAATAGTACACACTCAATAAATATATGTCTGCACTGCTTTGTTGTTTGAGTGCTGATCAAACATGCCTATTTGAACTTTCTTAAATTGCTTCATTTTTATACCTGGGAAAACCTGATTTAATATTCTCTTTAAAAGAGTAGGACTCCATTGTAATCTTGTTTACTTACTTCTGTTGCTAAAAAGTTCTGCTTTGGCATGGTTTTGTTCATAACTGAGATCTCATTAGGACAATATATTATTTTGTGACATAATTTGAAAAAGGTTAAGGTTATTCTTGTTATATGTCATAGCCATGAATATCTAGATCCTATGGCTTATGCCAGTGATATAAACCTTTTAGAACTTTCAATGATAGCAGCTCACTCTAACATGCATACTATAGGTTGGCCGCTACTGCCCTATACTATAGAATCCTTTTTTTTTTTTTTCTTTTCTGTATTTTATTTGTTTGTTTATTTATTTATTTATTTTAGTACTGGGAATTGAACTCAGGGCCTCACACTTTCCAGGCAATTGGTGTGCTGCTGAGATGTATCACTAACCCAATACTATAGAGTCTTGCTTCTTTCATTTGGCAGTGTTTCTTAAGTGTTAAAGATATCACTGTATAACCACAATTTTTATGGTTGTATAAGAGTTTATTGAGTGCAGATGTCACAGTTTATTTATGTCTGTGTGCTGGTCACTTTAAATTTTACATAATTATAAATAATTTTAAGTAGAAAAATTTCCACCATACTTTGTATGTATTCCCTTCAAATAGACTTTTAGAGATCTTTCAGAAAGATGCTGAATGGTTTTAGGCCAGACTTACAAGACTTCATTGCATACATAGATCACTTGTGGGATAATGTGAAGTACAGATTCTAACTGAGCAGGTCTGCAGTGGACCTGAGAGTCTGTATTTGTAACAAGCTCCTGCCGTATGCTCAGGCTGGGGCTAAGGATTCAGGCAGCCTCTCAAAGTTGTAGGTGTACTGACGAGTATATGTAAAGCCTGTTTTTCCAAGTCATTGGTTGGGCTGGCTACATAGGAGCTCAGCTCCCACAGGAGTATTTTCTAATCAAGAGAAAAGTTTTGATTAGGATGGCATACAGAGAAAATAAGGCAGTGTAGCACTTCACTTCAATGAAACCCTCTAAGTTACTCAAGGTAGCCTTAGGATTACTTGAGGAGTTGCAGTACTGATGCACCATATGCATCTGTGTACATGTGCATACATGCCATCGCTCCTAACCATCACAGGCAGAGTGTCTGGCAATGGGATGTGACTACCAGTAACTTTTAAAGCTTGTCAGGTATTTAAGATGGCTCTATATCTAAACAGAGTGGAGGACCATTGCTCTAAGCCCTCAAAGACCTACCTTACATCTCACTAAGATACAACTGTGCATCTTTGTCAGTATTAATTCTTTTATGTCATGTATTTTGGTACATTTATTGGCTAAAGTATGATCATTTGATAGTTGTATGCAATATGAAATTATCAAATCAAGGTATTTACATTTCCAACTCTTCAAACATTTATCATTTTTTTATTTTGGGAACATTTGGCTACTTCTGGTTTATTTGAAATATGTAATAAATTTTGCAGACTATGTTACTATAGTGCTAGAGAACACTGGAATTTCTCCTATACTTCAGTACTATCACCAAAGCTCTCTCTGTCCCCACTCTTCCTCACTCTTTTAAACTTTTACTAATCACTATTGTACTCTCTTCTTAAAAGTCAACTTTTAGCTTCTACAGGAGTGAGAATACCCACTATTTGTCTTTCTGTGTTATGCTTATTTTACATAACATACCTTCTTCACTTTTCATGTTATGTTGCCACAAATGACTGGATAAAAAGTTTGTGGCTTACTTGTCTATATACTATAATATATAGTACCCCAAAGAATTGAGCAAGACACACACATAAGTAGTAAGAAAGGTAGAAATTTATTAAAGAAAATTATACTAATCAGAGTGGTAGTGGAGTGATGAGAAAACTCAAGAGTGAGTTTGCTCAGAGTAGCTCTATTTTAGATTTGAGGTAAAGTACCTTGGGGCAGTTTTATACAAGCAGAGCTTGGAGGTAGCAACTGTCAGTACTATAAGTTCACCTTCAAGCACAAAGGGTGGACAGAGCCAGAGATGGCAACTGCAGTGGGTTTTTGTGTTGGCTTTTCTTTGGTCTTTCAGAATTTAGGGTAATATTCAGGGTTTGGTTTATTTCAGTGGAAGATTTTGAGTATCCGAGCCTAGACAGAATGAATAGGGCTGCCAAAGTCCACTAGAAATCAACACTGAAACCTGATGGTATCACAATGACTGTGGGGGTACTATTTGTTACTCTAAATCAATTAGATTACCTTTTTGGGGGGCTATCAAAGCTGTCATATCATGTCAGCTATCAAAGAAATATGATAAGGGCAGGAACATATTTTTAAGGCTTGTGTCAGACATTAAAAAAAAAAAAAAAAAAAATGTAGAATGAGCCCAGGATGCTCCTGTAGTATCCAAGAGCCAAGAGGCATCCTGTATATGATGAGCTTAAAACCAGAATGTCTCCCATGTTGTCTCCTGCCTTACTTGCCACTTACCAACAGCAAGAGTAATGCGTGCTGATTCTTTTCTGCAGTTGCCTTTTCAGGACTCGGTTTTACGACATTCTACTTGGCGGGAAAGCTGCACTGCTTTACGGAGAGTGGGCGGGGCAAAAGCTGGAGGCTTTGTGCTGCCATCTTGCCCCTGTACTGTGCCATGATGATAGCCCTATCCCGCATGTGTGACTACAAGCATCACTGGCAAGGTGAGTCCTCCATAGGGAGTCCCTGCCCAGGGTCTGCCCATTCCTTACCATAGTCAGCCCTCATCTCCAGGGATAGATGTAGAAATACAGAAAGTACCCATTGTCAAAACACAGAACAGGTACAGTTTTGAAACTTTTATACCTGCCTTAATGAGTTTTGGGTTTTGTGTTGCCCTTTCTGGGAAACATTTGAAAGAGTTGGAGCTCTTCCTTCACTTCTTGTATACTCAAGGAGGTTTTTCTTGAGTCCTACCATGATGTCAGGCCTTCCATGTAAACACACACCCCCCCCTCCACCCCGAATGTGATTTCCCAGTCTTCAATTTTCAGACTTGGTTAGTGCTGTGTTTTGTTTGTTTATTTGGCTCTTTTTTCATATCAAATCCAACCTATATGGGCATATTTCTCACTATAGATGCTATTCCAAAGGATGTGTCTACCCAGGGATCAATTCCAGCAATATTTTAAACGATAGTCATAAAGTTGAAACTTATGTCTAGTTATTAGTCCACTGATGTCTGTTAGAAATCTGAATCACACAAAACAAATGATGGACTTCTCCCTGGAATGTAACTGAACCCTGCCATGTCCCTCTGCACATAAACTGCAGCTCACAGTATGCCTGGAAGACAGATGTCACCCACCACAAGCAAACAGGGAAAAGAGACAGACAGAAGTGCCATTCATAGGAGATGTGAGCACCAGAGGGATCTGAGAGTATTTTCCAAAGGGAAATTTCATCTTGATCAGGCCGTCCTGAGTTAGGAATTGGACGGTATGCATGGGGAAATCTGGAAACTATTATATATATTTATATTTTTCCCTTTTTTTTTTAAACAAAGCATCTCCTTTCTGATGAGGTCTCAGAAGCATAGCAAAAGAGGTCCTCTGTATATGTGTACTTTGGATAAATGAATGAGCCTGACTCTATCTTGCCTGGATAAGTCGCCTTCCATAGTCTATGGCCCTTGACTCTTCTTCCTTTTCCTTTTGTCCTGCTGCCTCTAGGCATTGTTTCTGTCTTCCCTCTTCCTGTTTCTGCAGCCAGCTGCCTTGTGAAACTGCCTCTTTTCACCTGTTTCAGGGGCTCATTCAGTGGTAAGGGAGGCAGGAACTGATGTCAGAGGTGAGGAGAACCCTTAGTGAGGGCCCCTTTTCCCTTGTCTTCTCTAGGGGCTTCATGTTTCTCCCAGCACTGCCCCAGGTTTTCTTACTTCCCCCAGCAATGGGTCTGCCCTCTACCCTTCTGGAGCTTATGCCCTAGGTATCAGGTGCCTGCAGTGCAGCTTTGCTTCAGGGAGAAGGCAAGAGTTGCTGAAACACAGTTGGGATGAGTGGAGGCATCAGGTATTAAATGCTGACCAAGAACTGAGGCCTGTTGGATGGCTTAGGTGCAGGTAACAGGGTTGTAAACTGAGGCCTTCCTTGCTTTTTAATTTTAGCAAGGAGTCAGATGAAGTTCTAGATGAAGTGGAGCCACATCGTAGAAAGGAGAGAGGAAAAGATGGAATCAGTAGCAACAAGGGCATAAGCCCACTGCACCCTTGAACCCGGGAATATTTTCCCAGAGACTCATTGTTGCCCATATGTTCAGGGTGTTTCCTTACGAAGACTAGTAGGAGTCAAATGGTCTTGTATGGGTTGTTTCCCATGTACTCCTGAGAATAACATTTCCTTCTTTGAGCACAGGAACCATAATCCCTGAATATTTCACAGAACTGTTTCATAGGCTGATTGAAATAATGGACCCAAATGTATTTTGTAATTAAACATGCACTATATAAATGCAAATTGGTATTATTGTTGCTTAGCACATTGTCTCTAAGAAAGGATGAGTTATGTCTGTCAAATAACAGACTTGGTAGCAGATATATTTTTGCAGTACGATCTGTTGTTAAGCTGTGATTACTGGGTCTTCAGTTTTATTCAAACACTTTGGATTTGAATAATGATCAGAAGCTTCAAGATTGAATAAATTTTTCCATTTATCTCATAGGTAGTTAAGAGCCTTTGCATAGTGATTTTGTATAAAATATAAGACATGGAATTTGCCTCTTCTGAACTTCTGAACTACTGCTGGACTATTTGTCACTCGTTGCCTCTGTGGCTGAGGACCATGACCAAGGTGAAAGAATACAGAATTCCAGCTCTTGATTTTAAGGACTGGAAGATTCATAATGCAGCTGGTACACCTAAGACCTGTAACAGTGACTTCACAACCATTCTATCGCACAGGCATGGAAATGGACTTTGAACAGCAGAGAGATTATAAATATCCTGTGGGAAAATGAGAGCAAGAGAATTATGCTCAGTGACGTTAAAGGCCATATTTGGAGGAAAAACCAGAATTATGATTGGAAGACTTCTGTAGCCCAAACTGAACATGCATCAGTTGGTACAGGTCATTGCCATGGCTCAGACGTCAGCCCAACTCTGTCTTATCTTTTATTTCCCCTGAAATCACCTAGGTGAGGAATATGCCTTTTCTTGGATTTTTTCATGGACTCTGCATCAGACTCATTCTTCCTGAGTTCCCATCATCACTATTGCTGTCTGTTCCAGTTGTCCTCAAATGGGGAGTAAAGAGTTTGACTGTACTTCAGAGGACATTTAGCAATGTCTAGAGACATCTTTTAGGGCTGTCATAACTTTGGAAGGTGGTGCTTCTGGCATCTAATGGGTAGAGGGCTAAAGGCTAAAGGGACCTTACACTGCACAAGTCAATCCCTCCTCCATCAGAGTTATCCAGCCCCGAACGTTAACACTGTCAAGGCTGACTCTGATCTACATCATACTTCAGTTTCATCTTTCTATCCCTTGTTACTTTTAACAGGCAATAATGTTTTGAAAATGAGAAATATTAATTCAACATGTGGCTATTAAGGAAGAGGTCAAAGAGGTCTTCGTGTTTGCAGTTTGTCCATGAAATGGACTACAAGACTTCCCACATCACTGTAGGTAGTTGTTTGAGGCGAGACACCTGACTGAGACAATTTACAGTTTTTCATCAGTGGGCTGAGCTGTCCACTGCTCATGGGCAGGGGTCATCACTCATGATGAAAATTCATATAACTACACTACAGATACCAACAGAATCCTAGTCCCTCTTGTTATAGAGTTTAGTTAACAGCATTTAGTTTAGTTAACAACATTATGAGATTTTATGAATCCTTTTCAACTTTAATTTAAGCAACTGTGCTTAGTGTGGAAATGCATCTGATCACTGTATTACATGTTCATTTCCAATATGTAGCCTATAATCTCAAATGGCTTGCTCAGTCAGTCTTTTACTATTATTTCTGCTGTTTCTGCTTTCCCAGCCCACTCCAAGTGTACAAGTCTGTTATTTTATGTGAGAAAAATGGAGGGGTACAAGCTTAGATAAGGTCACATGGATCATTTAGCAAAGTTTCCTCAGAAATAAAGCAGCTAGATCAAGTCTCTATGTGGATGATGTACTCCCAGTCTCTGCAACACCCTGGCTTTAGGTCAGCTGGAAACAGGAGCTTCATAAGGGATGCCAGCTCATAGCCTTGTATCTTGCAGAGGAGCCCATTTTTGTCATTAGTGGAATGTTTTGAGGCTAAAACCTGTTGGATTCCTATGCAGGATAAAGTAAATAGAGAGAAAGAGCAGACGGTATCATTAAACCAGTCTGTTTTCACATGCTTATGTGTTTATGGTTTGTGCTTTGGGGAGTCACAGCTGGGAGTGGCAGAAACATGTTTGCTTCACTGCTGGGCATATATAGAGCCCACAACCCAGGTCTTTGCTCCTAGATTCATGCTCCTCTTCTGGGAATTTGGGTTTAGAGGGAACCATTTAGCTAACACTGGTTTCCATAATCATAGGTCATTTTGAGCAGCCTAGGTACCTGTGTGTTGTTTCATTATGAAAAAGAGCATTTAATTCTATAATCCAGAAAAACAAGTCATAGGGAAGAAATAGTCATTTATTCCCACTCGGACCAGGGCTGGAAAGGAAAGAAAGTTTCTAAGTCAGCCTCAGAAACTGCTGTCCATCTGGGTGGTTTCATGACGGCCACACTTGAGTTTTCCTGGCTTCTCTGCCTAGGCTGTGAGGCATGACTTGAAACAAACTTATATGTAGTTACCAGACTTTGGTCGATTTTGAACCCTGCAAATGTGTTTGGAGAGGCAGGCACTGTGTCGGACTGTTGTATGTACCACAGAAGACTTCCAGTTTCAAAACAGGCAGAGTCTGTTCCCCTTGGAGAAACTCTTTCATGGAAGCCTGATGGCATTCTGTACTGCCCAACTCTCCTTCCTTCCCCTCCATGCCAGCCCTATATCCTCTCTCTCCCTCCCTCCCTCCTTTCCTCCCTCCCTCCCTCCCTCCCTCCTTCCCTCCTCTCTCTCTTTTTCTCTCTCTCTTATCTGTCTATCTGTCTGTCTCTGTCTCTCTCTCTGTCTCTCTCTCTCTCTCTCTCTCTCTCTCTCTCTCTCTTTCTCTCTCTCTCTCTCTCAGAGCTAAGGGATACATGCTCTTAATCAGGCCTTATCTGAGTTTTTGGTCTTCAGAAGCAATCTCCAGGTTTATTCTGAACTGACTTCAAAAGAAGCGCTTGGAACTATATCATTGTTTCCATCAAAAACCTACCAGCTTTTGGTAGAGTGAAGTCACCGTGGGTCTCCCTTCTAGGTTCCAAGTGAACGGTGAGATCCTCCTTTTCTCTGCACAGCAGCTGCCCTGTAAGGTCAGGCCTAAACTTGCTTTTGTCATCAGTGGTCCAACTCCTATCTGGGAACCTCTAAGTGCTGTTTACCCATGAAGTTCTCCCCATCTCTGTAACGCTATCTGTGGCTCTCTTCAGAGTGGTGTGCATAGCCTGAAGAGGTGAGCCAGGTCACCTCTGTCTGATCAGTGCACCCTAGAGGGGAACTCTGGCCCTCAGGAGAGAGAGCTTTTCTCAGTCAGGACTTCTGCTGTCCTGTGGGAGGTTTGCTTGCTGCCTATTTCCCTGAGAAGAAAGACCTTGGTTGGGCCTGTCTCCTGGACAACATTGCTTCACTTTCCTGACAGTTTCCTTCTTTTCTTAGCTTCCTGTAGTTTTCTTTTGTTTTTCCTGTTGAAGTATTTCCAGAATCCAACTTGGTATCCCTCTCTGGTTTGGTGGAATGTACTACATGCCTTCGGGTCAGACTCCCTCTTTCCTCCAACCAGAATGAGCCTTTAGGATATATGATTCCTGCCAAAATCTTCTGGTGTTACCCTGCTCATTTACCACCAAAACCTGTGTCTTGCAGTGGCTCACAAGATCCTGCCCCTCTAACCTCCTTGTTCATGCAACCCCATCCTCTGGGGCCCATCTCACCCCAGGAATTTTACACTGGCTGCTTCCTGTGCCTAGAATGCCCTTTTTCCAGATGAGAGTGCAGCATGATCCTTTTCCCACTCCTGATCTTGGCTTACAGGTCACCTCAGTCTTTTGACGATAACTTGATTTAAATTACAGCCCTTCCTTAACTCCTGAACTCTCTTTGCTTGTAACACTTTTTAACAAACTAAGCAAACTTAGTATTCATGCAGTATTGTTTTTCCCTGTCCCCCAGAACAAGGAAGTAGGTAAGGCAGACTTTTGTAAAGTGTCAGACAATAAATATCTCAAGCTTTCTGTGGCCATATGGTCTCTGTTGCAGTATTTTTGTCTCCAGTAGTATACAGAAGCTGCTTTAGACAATAAGTAAACAAATTGTTTTTGTATCATTTTCTGCCATCTGTACCAAAATATTATCTGCACACAGACAGAGATTTGGGTAACTTTTGGCATAGCCCATGGTACTTATTATATAGTTTCCCAGGGCTGCTGTAACACAAAAACTGCAGGACCATCTTTTTTCTGAAACCTGGAGAGAAGGAGCCTTCCTGACTTTTTGCAGCTTCTAATAAATAGCTTCTAATATTCCTTGGCTTTGGCAAGATAGTTCCAGTCTCTGCCTGTCCTCCATGGTCTCTTCCATGTTTCTTCACATCATTTTCCCGCTTGCATATGTCTGTTCTGTCCAGCTTTGCCTTATATAGGGATCAAATCATATTGGATCACAGCATACCCTAAGTTAGTCCCTTCTGTGATGCCCTTATTTCCCACTGTGGTCACATTCTGAATTACAAGGGATTAGAACGTCATTATTCCTTTTGAAGGGAAGCAATTCAGCTCATCACAGTGCTCAATATGCATTGAATGCATGAATGACTAGATCATTTTGACTAAATCATGTTTCTTTTTTAATAGTATCATTTTTATACTGGTTTTATATAATAAGCATTATTCTTTGTAAGCTTTTTCCCTTTAAAATAAATTTTATTTGATTCACTCATTCATTCCTTTGTGCATCTGGCTTACTGAGTGAGATAGTCGTGGCTCCTGCCCTTTCAGCCTGTAGTGCACCGGGGAGATCATGCTTTCTCCATGCTACATAAGTTTTTAAATAGAAATGCAGACACAAAAACAGGAAAACCTAGTAGTAAAATCACTAGAAAGAATAAAAATAACAACAGCGACAAAGATCATCTGGAGTCCCTGAGTTTTCCAGAGCTGAATTTTGCCCTGGTATCTTGGATCATGGCTCCAAAGGCATGCAAGATCTCATGTCAACGCAGTGTAGTGATGTTGGATGTTGCCATGGTGGCAACAAGGACTGGACTCCTCTTGGGGACTCCACGGCACATCTGCAGAAGCCTTTTTGCTTATTTGTGCTCAAGCAGGTGAACATAGTCTGGCGTCTCAATATGCTCAGCCTTGTGAGGCCTTTTCTTGTACTTCGACCTCATGAGAAGATGAGTTTGTCACCACTTTATCAATGGCAATTCAATTTCCAGGCTTCCTGATTCAAAGTCACTTTTTCCACCATCACTGGAGTTCATCTATTGCTGTTCTCTCTCCCTTTTTTATTCTAAAAGAACAACTTTGTTGAAATATAATTTTTAAACATGAAACTTTCCCTTTTTATTTTGCTAATTTTTAAAACATTTTAAACATAAATATTTGCAGTATTAGTAGTATATTAGTACGTATTTGCATAATGATTGTATTCATTGTGGTCCCTTTGAAGTTGTACAATTCACTGTTTTTTTTTTACATATTCACAGTTATGCAGACATTACTGTTTTCTAATTCTAGAACATTTTCTATCAACTCCTCAAAATCCAAAACCTATTAACATCATTCCTTACTCCTTTATCCCCCAGCTCCTGACAGCCACTATTGTGTGTGTGTGTGTGTCTGTGTACACATTCAGGATATTGTTGAAACCCTTCCAAACGCGGTCTTTTGTGTCTGGTGACATTGAAGCTGTAGTGCATCTTTAAAATGGTGTTCAGTTCATCTCAGATCACCTAACAGTTACTGAATAAAAGCTCGTTGGAACTGTGGGTAAACAAATATGAATTAGACAGTCTAGGGACCTAGACAACACCATATGGTGGGAAGACCAGCTTGAGAGTGGGGTACAATACTGAGGTGTAGATGGAAGATGGCCAGTGTTTGTCTGGGCCATGCTAAGGGTCAACAGAGCTACAAAGAGATGTGAGAAATGTCCATTTTCATCCAGATGACTGGTAGGTTACTTTATGTCCCTCAGTCCCTCTACTAAAAGATGGGCTACTTTCAATTTCCAAAACACACCAAGCCCTTTCCTTCTTTTCCTGGCAGCTTCACACATAATCCTCCCGTTGTCTAGAAAGTTGGGTTCCTCCTTGGCCCCACCTCCCTACTCTCTTAGTTAATGGCTGCTCATCTTGGCCTGTGAGCTAGCTCTGCAGCAAAACTGCCTGCTCCAGACTAACCCACATTACTCTGCTGGGCCAGTTCTCAGACCTTTGTATACCTCCTGGTGCTTATCCCAGGTACAGCTGTCACTACTTAGAGTCCTTGCCCCATGGAACAGGGAACACTGGGATGAAAGGGACTTGTATGCTTTATTCAGCCTTGTGTCCTAGGCCTGGCCATCGTGTCTGACATGTGCAGTGCACGTGTGTTGCAACAATGGCATCAGTGCTAAGTAAGGAGTTTGCATGGTTTTGGATTCCATGCACACTGAGGTCCATTCATATCCTTTGAACTCTCTGGTCACATGCTACCATATTTGGAGTGAAATGGATCGTAAGTGGCTTTTTTCCAGTAAGGGCCTGCATGTCCTCTGCCTGCTTTTGTGTCAACAAGATGTGAATGTGAATTCATTAAAATACATCTTCATCCCACTTGAGTTCTTTGATGACAAACTTCTTCATAAAGTAAGTTATATTTTGGATCTTGTTTATCAGTTTTGTAATAGACAAAGCCCTGTGTTCCTTTGCTGGAAGACGACTTGGATAAGGCTTTCACCCTTGTTGCTGCTCATACCCCTCACAGCTCCTGCAGTTTCACCTTTTGTCATTCCATTGAATGGGAAAATAGTTTGACAGAAATCATCATTTCCTTACACAAAGCTATGTCAGTGAACCTAGGAAGCATATAGTTGCAGTGGTTTGATGCCTTTGGTCAGTGAGTCACCTAATGAAATTCCAAGCCACAGAAAAGTCAAATGGTGTAAGATATATATTTTGCTCTTTGGTCCGTTTGATAGCCAGTAGCTGAAATGAAGATATTGTGGATCATTTTAGGTGCTAATAAAAATAATGTTCTGAGAGGTTGTTCTCTAGGGTTGAGGAAGACAACAAAACAATACAGTATTGCAACTCTAAGGCCTTGGTTTAGAAAAAGCTCTAGTATATTCTGTGGCTGGCAGCCATAGACTTTGTAAATTAATTCTTTGAGTACCCACATCATTTAATCATGTTAACTATGGTTTGTTTCTGTGCTCAAGAATTCATAGCAATTAGCTATTCATAGTTTCATGGGTTATACATTTTTTAAAATTCATCAGAAGTTTACAATACCATGGAAGTATGGCCATGCTGAAGAGGTTAAACATTTGCACTGAGAAATAAGATACGAAAAGGTCAAAAAGCCAGTGGATTAGGATGAGGCAGGGACTATATAACAACAATGAATACAATTTTAGTTTTTATTTTGATGTACTCCATGGTGTAACTTTAGAAGTAATATATTATTAAACTGATATCCTACCTCAGTGAAGTAGAGGTTGGGAATTCAGTTTGAAACCTAAGCAAACTGAGGGTCAAAGGCAGGAAGTGATTTCCCTCACAGGCAGGGGCTAAAGCACCATAGCCTGAGAACATCCCATCATGGTTTGGGGATGAGGTTCAGTGCTCGGTGTCTTACTATGACCGAGTGTCACTGCACTGAGATGGGTATGGATGGGCCCGTCTGAAGCTCACAGCCTCAGCTTCTGCTTCACCAGTGTCTCTCCCCTCCTGTCACCTGGATGCTGCTCACCAGGGTCATGCAGATGCTTACAGGCATTCTGCTGTTTCTGCCAGGGAGTAGCCATGCATCACACTAGCTATTAGTTTAAAGTTGAGCTCTTCTGTGGAGACAGAAGTGACAGTTAATTCAATCTCTTTCTTTGATCAATTAGGATGATTTTTATTTATTACAGATATTTTATCCCAACAGAAGGTATCTTGGTAAAGTTTCCAAACAATATCAATGCGTGACCTTGGGAGGCCAAGTCAGGGGATCTAATACCTGGAACACTTACTCAGGAAGGCCTCTTCACCCTTGCATTGCAGAGGACCAGACCAGGACAGGGGCTCACCCAAAGACACACAGGACAGCAGCCACATCTAACTGCTGAGTTGCTGTGCATTCATTTCCCTTGACTAAGTTAGTTCCACTATGAACAAGGTGTTGGTTTAGTGTTGAGGAAATCAGCAACCACCAAGGCAGACACAGTCCCTTTCCTCATGGAGTTCTGAGGCCAGCATTAAATGTTGAGCAGTTGCACAGTCTGTCATTTCTCAGTACTCTGTGCATGGAGTGAGGATGGGTTATTGAGGTGTGGACCTAATGGCTCAGTCTAGGACAAATAGAAACCAGATGAGGCCATTATTGAATGATGTAGAGTTGAGCTCTGAAGTCTGAATAGCAATTGAATAGAGGGAGGGGTGAGGAGACACAATTCTCAAGAGTCCAGGATCAGAACAGCACAGGTGGAGGTCCCTATGCAGCATGTTGCTTCCTGGAAAATATAGGGAATTTACCTCCCAAGTACTGGCTATTAGAGAAAACCATGGCCCTGAACCAAGGTGGACACACATCAGCCCATGGGCTTGGTGCTTTGTCAAAGCCAGTCCTCTGAGAGTCATCTGGTCATCAAACCTGGAATGATCTTGGCATGGTCTAGCACAGTACCCTGCACCAGAACAGTATTCATAATCACATCATGGGATTAAGGCCAATTCTGGGCCAGATGCTATCTGCCTATAGGAAATCTGTGAGATAATAAATGGATTAGTAAAAGTCTCCAAAGGGTGTCAGTTCAGCATATCAGTAGCCTTAATACAAGTTCTTTTGTTAAGAGAGTTTCTCTATTATATTATGGTATTTCAGTAAGAATAATCCATAAAGGCAGTGTGCACACACACACAGACTATTGTGATGGCTGCTTGCATGGGGTTGGGGGAACCAACCTCTTTGTGAGGAGCTGGCCCTTGGTGGAAGGGCATGTTTACCAGCAGACACACTCTCCTGCCTCATAGGTCTCTCTTGGCCTCTTCAACTTCGTGAGATCTGCTGCTTAGTGAAGAGATCAAATACCTCCCTGCAGAAATCTGCCCAATGTGTGAACTTCAGAGTATTGTCACATGTTTTATTCACTTTGTGACTCTGGTGCTCACTTCGGCAGCACATAAACTTTGTCTGCAACTCTGAGGGAAACTTCTTACTTCAGGCAGAGACCAGCACACCTGCTGGGTTTTTGTGGCCTACCAGCAAGATCTGAGGACTCCAGCAGAGATTTGCCTAGGGAGAACAAAAATCACAGCCTCTTGAGTGTTTACATGCCTGAGAGATGGCTGGAATTTTTCTTTCTGAGTTTAGAATTCACTTTACAAATCAGAAAAATAAATCTAAGTGCATGCTCTGCTCAGATGTGAGTTAGAAAAATGAAGGGAAGAATCAAGTGCTCTTTTATTAAGCACTAGAAAGGATGATGGCTTGAAGAAGACATTGGTATTTACACTTCCAACAAGCTTTCTCCCATTTAGTTTTTCAGGGTGTCCTGTAAACAAACCAATTCCTGAAGCAGGTGGGAAAAGTTCTGTCTGGAAAACCTAACTGGCCACATGTGAATGAAGAATAACACATTTCTCCCATTTTGCTTCTTGCCTAGATTCTTTCGTTGGTGGAGTGATCGGCCTCATTTTTGCGTACATCTGCTACAGACAGCACTATCCTCCACTGGCCAACACAGCTTGCCATAAACCATATGTCAGTCTTCGAGTGCCGACCTCGATGAAGAAAGAGGAGATGCCCACAGCTGACAGCGCACCAACCTTGCCTCTGGAGGGGATCACTGAAGGCCCCGTATGACAAGTGTTCTAGGCTGATGGACGCTGAGCCCCCAACACACTCTTGCACCCTGACATTATAACACAATGGAAAAGAGTTTGCTGTAGTGTGTTTCTCATCAGTTGTCTCTCAAAGTTTCCCTTCTGCTTTCATTTTGCCAATGGTGTTCTTGCCACTCTAAGTGTCCCCTAGCAGCAGTTTGAGTTTACAAGGTTTGGACATCAGGAACAATCTGAGAGCTGTGTGGGAAGGAGGCTGCCCAGATGGGATGAGTGTAGCTCAGCTGATTCTTCCACCTGAAATGTTTGCTGAAGCAACCACCTTCCTCTGTTTTCATGGTTGTAAAACATAATAAAACCTCATATCTGGAAGATTTGGTGTTGGCCACACACTGTGACAGAAATCATCCTTTGGTTTCACAGCAGAGGCGCAAAGCCGGCTCTGCCCTCTGAGCTCAGAATCAAAAGCTCACACCTGAGCCATCATCTTCCCATAGCACATGTTTCTGAAATGAATTTTAAAATTATAGGTATAGCTGTGACATTTCCAGGGCTTTGGAAGCACTGATTCAGAAGGATATGAGATAATTCTGTACTTAGACCTATACGAAGTCCAAAGAAAATAAAGAGGCAAAATACTCATGTTAAGGAGAAATTCACTGTAAAGGTCACTGCAGGTGTCTCTGGATTCGTAAGTACAATATTCTTCCAACTTTCCAATCTAGGTGGGGGAGTCAGTTATATATGTAGCTCAGCCTCTTACAGACAATTCTATAGCACACCAGGGAATGACTGTCACCAATAGGAAAACCACTGCTGTGGGCTAATATTAAAGAAGTAGCTGTGTGACCATCAGAGGTAAGAAGTAGTTTGGCAGTGAATCTTTCCTGGGTAGGATCTGTGTTTTGCAGAGCTCTGCTCAAATGTGTTTTTGGGTGGTGGCATGGCCCTGTTCCACTCTGGTAGAACGTGTCATTGTGACAGGTCTCTGGGAGAAGGTACAAGAAACAAGAGTGGAGGATACTGCTTCTGGCTCAGCTCTTCGCATTGCTGGATGCAGCCAATCAACATTAATCTTTTCAGTCTGCACGCAGACTCCTGCTCTATGGCCAGTCTGTTCTTTTCCAAGCTGAGGGCATCCCTTGTTCACATCTGGTCAAATGCTCTGCATGGCTCTCCAAGTTCCTGGGCCTGGATACTTCAAGGTGATACATCTTTAATGTTCAGACAGTGGGTCTGTTTCCAAAAGTCAGTGGAGACTGCATTTTGAAATACTCAAGTGGCTGTATAAATGCCACCCATGTGGTTTTTGGTTGTCTGTGCCTTTGATCGGTCAACTCTGCTAGGGTCCTCACCCTGGAGTACAAGTAGCACCACAAAAAGACCATGGTCAGTGAGCCCCAGTGCAGACTCTACATACAGCTGAGCTTTCTAAACCGATTTTGGCACAGAGCCCTGTGATTGTCCCATGGGTGGGAACAGGTAGGGGAAGTCCTGAACTGACTTCCATCCTAATTCAAACCATAGATTTTATAAAATCACAGAACTACCCTGCCAAGCAACTTTGAAAATGCATGAGAGGTACTTTAAAAGTTAAATTATACTAATTCATAAAACATAAATTTAAATCCAAACTAAGTTCATATCAAATTAAAAGATTAGTGGTCAGATTTAATAAAAATGCCATAATTGTCAAACATAAAGCAAAAACAGAATTCAGAAAGTGGAAGAACTGAGTCTACATAGTTATTTAATTCTATTTTTGCCCAAATTCCACTTTAGCAGGCAGAAGGAAAGTGAAAGAATTATACTTCAGTTAATGATCACTTAAAATTCTGTACCATGTGGTGTAAATTTAAGATAAATACTTAACGTGGCCAGGAAGGACTTTGCAAAGTAACAAAGTACAGAATATTGTTAATGCTGATAATTAGACTGAAAGCTCTGGAACAGGCTGTGTAAAAGCCTTGATTAAAATGTAATTAAAATTACAAAGGACACGATAATGTGAAGCAAATGGCAGGATCCTTAGGAGTCATAATTAACAGTGAAAGCCAGTTCACAAAAGGCAGGTGTTCTGGTGGGTCCGTATGTTTTAATTTCGTGCTCCGTTAATGTGAAGGAAATATAACACTACACACAAATAAAATGAGGGCAGTTGTCCCTTGGTCCTTGACTTTTCCTGGATATAAAGGATTACCAATTCTATCTCTTTGGTGAGTCAGGTTGCCCACTACATGAGTGGTCAGAAGCTGTGGGCCGCAAGGCTTTTCCTCCCTCACTGGATAAACCTGCTCAGAGTCCTTACTGGAGACCAACAGCCTCTATCTACCTGGAGGGACTGCGGAGGAATACAGTGAAAGATGTGTTGGCCTCTTTAGCTCCATGTTGATCTTGTCTGCTTGGGAGGAAGGCAAACCTAGGTTTTGAAAGAAGTGGAAAGTCCTCATTTTTATTTTTATGTAAAATTGTTTGATTTTACCTTGAGCAATTATTCCCACTGAGATGCTTTAAGGTGTAGCTATGAAACACCCAACTAAAAGCAACTTGACCCGTAGGGTTTGTTAATATTATAAATAATAAGAAATGGAGAGTAATGATCTTAGATCCAAGCCCTTTCCATCCTCTTGTTCCACCATCTCACCATGGTCTCAAAGTGACTGTAGCATCCTCAAGAATCATATCCTTGTCCAATCATCTCATGGGGTAAGAGAACTCAGTGGGGCAGTAGGTACCCAGATACTCAGAGGGCTGACATGGGAGAATTGTTTGAGCTCATTAGCTCATGACCAACCTGGATAACAAGAGTAAGACTATCTCTGACATACGTACATACAGACAGACAGACAGACAGACAGACAGACAGACAGAGAGAGACACAAAATAACTCTATGATGGTCTCTATCAGGAAAAAAAAATGTATTTCACAGAATGCCTGTGAAAAATTCCCCCCTATATGAACTGGCTATGACTGTGTTACATGGCCACTGCCAAATCTTAGAAGATCTTGGAAAAATCAGTATCCAGCATTTTCAGACTCGGTAGGAAGTGGGCTCTACCTGTTTGGGAAAAAAGTTAAAGATAGTGGTTTCACTGACAAAAAGTGGTGCTTGACAAAATCCAGTTTAATTAAAACACAAATAAAAATGGCACATAGGCTACATAGAAGTATAGAGCAAGCTATTGGCACCTGTCATAGGAATTTTGAGGGTAGAGTCTGAGTCAAAGAACTGGCTGTCCTATTAATCCATGGAGCCCTAAGGAGCTGCCTTTCTCAAAACTTTTTCTAACTGAAGTCATGAGCTTGTTGTCCTGGATGTTCTACCCACTGCAGGGTTATGGTGCATTCTTTTTATCAACCCTGTCTTTCTCGAGACACTGTCCTTTTCTCTAAACTCACTCTTCCCTTCCCTTCCTTCACTAATCGCTAATCATTTTATCACTAATAATGTCTCTCATTCTTTCCAGCTCAGTGTCAGTAGGTAATATTGGTGGTTATTCGATTCCTGTTTGTATCTGGAATTGACCCCATTTGGGAAGTCTCTCCCTTCACAGGGAAAAATCTGCCCCTGAGCAGAGCCCAGTGGGAAATACCTGGCCAAGGTAAGCCAATGTCAGGCTCACTCTGGAAAGTTGGAAGACAGTTGAGGTAGCATTTTGAAGAGGTTAAACCCAAGCCTCTGGTTCTAAGAACCCCGATCCCCCAGTTTACTGCCTTCCTGAGAGTTCCTGCTCAGTCCTGTGAGCCAATCTTAGCCTATCCAGGCATGAATTTTCAGTAGAGTTGCTTACAACCAAACCAGCTTCTAAATTTCCTCAGTCCCTTCTCCCTGAAGTGGGAGTTTTGACCTAAGGAATCACTGAGCATTGCTTTGATGACAGCAGGCTTTCAAATCCCTCCCAACTTTCAGAATGGATTTATCCAGCAATCTTCCCTTTATCATGCAGATCACACCTGAAAGGTTCAGAGACTCCTAACAGGCTGGAATCACAACTGGAATGCTTCCCAGGTCTTATGTTCAGTGATACTCAACTGCTACAGCACATCCACAGATCAAAATATTCACCAGACATCTAAAAGGAGGCAAGCCTGATATGGTGATTTGATCATGTTTTCAATTACTAGTTTAAAACAAGAGCTGAAACAAAAAATACTTTCTTAATATTTAAAAAATGAACTGCTAATTTCAGGGTGAGTTTAACCATGACTCTTAATGATATGATGCCTCTCTGGGGAGTGTTTTTGCCCATGCTTGTGTCTTTGTGTTTATGTCCTAAAACTCAGGTGGTCCGGGGCATCTCTGTTCATTGTGTCTCTTGGGGATACTGATTCACCGTTTTTGTTAAACAGAGCTACTAACATATTTAAAAATGGTCTTGATGGCTCATAGATACAATCATCTTCATAGAAAAAGTCCAGTCTCAATTAGGATTCATAGTTCAGTGTGTTTTGCACCAGTGCTGGCATATCTGGAGAGGAGAGGAAATTGGAACTGGCAGATTTGAATGAGGGGAAAGGAAAAGGAAATGGCTTTATACCAGTAT
Organism: Cavia porcellus; assembly: GCF_034190915.1. Taxonomy (NCBI): domain Eukaryota; kingdom Metazoa; phylum Chordata; class Mammalia; order Rodentia; family Caviidae; genus Cavia; species Cavia porcellus. The sequence continues at coordinate 93,721,670 of NW_026947485.1, forward strand.
GTCTCATAAGGGCCTCACAGAACTGGTCTGACTTTGCAAGAATACATTATTGTGTGATTAACATATTCTAAATTCCCTCTGAGAGATTCAAAACACACAGCATCATAGTAAAGGCTCTGAAAAGTATTTCACTAAAGAAACTGGCCCTGAAATCCACATCTTTTTGTTCTTCCTTGACGTTTTTTAGTACCAGTGTCTGGTGTGACGCTGTTGTGAGGAATCACTGGTTTATTTCTGCAAATGATAGAAAGCCAGTGCCCCCAATGCCGGTGAGTGTAACACCATTTAACACAATGCACGCTGTGTGGGAGCTGAGCTTCAGGGATGAGACATATCATTAGTGATGCCTGACACACCCTCTTAACTTGCTTTACCTTGTCAAGTCCCTCAGCTGACACAGGCTACAATCACAGAAGCCTTGGTGACCTCACACACAGTAGTGCTGAATACTGCTTTTGTCAACATCATGGTACTAACTTTAGCAGACACTAAACCCTCCAGGCACTGCAAGGTCAGCATGGGAGGCCAGGAATCCCTGTAAATAGCTCTGTCACTTAACCTTGAGCTCCATATTAATATGCCTCAGTGTTTACATCTGCAAAATGGGAACACCAATCTTATGAGACCATTGGACAGCTTACTGATCAATGATATAAGATATCAGGCCATGACAGTTGCAATTATTGCAGAGATCCTGGGACATCCGAGATAGAGCTAGAACAACTGCCTTGTCTCAGTCCACTCAGCCTGCTATAACAGAATTCCATAGATTGAATGGTTCACAAACACCAGACATTTAATTCTCACAGTTTTGGAGACTAGAAGTCCCAAATCAAAGCACCTTCATATCTTCTGAGGAGCTATTTAATGTTCTGTTTTACAGATCACAGTTTTTACTGTGTGCTCACATTGGCCCTCAGGTGTCCTTTGAAAAGGGCACTAATCCAATTCATAAGGATTACATCCTCATGAGCTAATCACCACCTAAAAGCCCTGCCTCTTATTACCATAACATTGGAAGCTAGAGTTTCAACTCTGAATGGGGGGTAGGTGAGCATTAATTCCAGAACAGTGATGATGAACCCATGGTATGCATGCCATAGCAGGCTGTTTGTATCACTGAAAACACTAAAAGATTTACTGTTGCTGATCAAGAGCATCTCTGAAGACTAAAGAACCACTAAATCAATTTATTTTATTTTACTTGATTTTTATGTTTATGTTTATTTTTTTGAGAAAGAGTCTCACCATATAGTCCAGGCTGGCCATGAACTCACTATGTAGCTCAGGCTGGCCTTGAACTTCTGGAGCTCCTCTTGCCTCAGCCTCCCAAGTGCTGGAATTACAGGTGTGCACTACCACACTGGGCTTTTGAGCTACTAATTCAAGCAAGGCAATACTGTGATGGTCAGCAGGTATAAAAGCCCTGTCTGCAGTATAAGGCTTTCTCTGACTGTCACTATTACCAGTGGGAAATGGTGTAATTTATCCTCTCAGAGAATCCAGGCTCCCACTATGGGAAGATTGATTTAATGGCTCTATAAAATCCACCATGTTGGTTTAATGAGACTTAAGATTTCTGAGAGGCTTAGCGTGAGAGTTGCTGTAATTATGTGGGAGAGAAAGGCCACCCCGCTGAAGGCATAGCAGGTCCAGGGGGTTGGGATGCCATGGAGCAAAGGGCTCTCATCACAAGCATAACTCTGTGTGAATCCTCTGTGGAGGAGAACAAGCAGAAACAGGGCAGGAACAAGCTTGGCGACCTTAGAAAGAAGGTGAACTTATGCTTGCATTATTTGGGGAGGGCAGAAAATCAGAAAAACCTGTGAAAAGACTCAAAGGCTTGCTAGGCTTTTAAGGATCAGAGAACATTCTGGTTCATACTAACCCAAATTGGGAGACAGCATGCATTGTATTCAGACAGAGCCCTGCTGAACTGGAGAGGTGATGCTTTTACAGAGAGGCAGGGCCAGCTTTCGTGGAAGAGGGAAGGTCTCAGAACTGGTGGCAGAAATGAAGTTTCAGAACTTCATTTGCAAATAGGACTCAGATGCCCTATGTGTGTGCAGGTGGGGGCACTTGGGGACAGCAGGAGGATGTGCATTTCTGTACCTCTCATGGAGGACGTGAAGCATTCTATGCAGAGCATTGTGACTTCTGCAAATCCCCTTAGCCCCCTAGCCAGTCCTTCACCTTCATTTTTTTTCTCAGCTTCACTTTTAAGCTCAGAAAAGATCCTGGAGGGTATTCAGCTAACTGCTGTTGGCTTATGAGGAGACTACAGCCCACGAAGAAGCTGCCTCAGGCTTGAAGTGAGGAAGAGCCCGAGCACAGCAGTTTAGGGGTGGTATTCCCTCATGTGACAGGTGGGAGTGGGTTCGGCTGTGCTCAGGGTTCAGATTCAGCACACACATCTCTTTGAACAAGTTACAAAGCTTTTGAAGATACTGTCCTCTGCATAAGACAAGGCTTTTGTGAAAATAAAGGAGATGTGTATGGAAAATGCTTAATCTAGAGCTTTGCACATGCAACATCCTCAATACACGTTAGCTGTTGCTATAGTTTGGTGTTACCATCACCATGTTGTGGAAAGGGAGCTGTTCTATGTGAGTACATCTGACCTTTTTTATGTGTTGGCCCTTTTTCCTAAAAATATTTGATATATGCATTCTTCACACCCTGGTCCTCCCTGCCCAGAGGCTTCTCTCCTAAGAACTCTGTGCCAGGCCTTAGAGCAGCGCTTGATTTACTGAGGAAGGGTATTAACAAGATCTTTCACATACTCTCCACCACTTTATAGATGAGCAAACTTGGAATCAGAGATGTGTAGTCATCTTCTCAAAGTCGCACAGCTCATGAGAACAAGACAGCAGCATTCAGTTCCTTGTAACAGCAGGACTCATACTGCTTGTGGCTTTCTGAAGCCAGCATGGTGATGAAAATGTGATTGTGTGGTGATAACATTAGGATCCATCTGGTCCTCCAGTCTGGAGACAAGGTGTGGGGTGGGCTGCTCTAAAAGGCCCTCTGAGCCCAGAGAGAGGAGAATAACAAAGCTATCAGGTGCTGCACACTGAGCTCTTGGTCTAGGGCTTCACAAGTTCCTCGCTGAGTGACCTCAGTCAAACTGAGTGTAGCCTGATGAGAAAGGCACTGCTGCTATCCTCCAGGTACGAGTGAGGAGAAAAGGGTGCAGAGAGGCTGTGACACAGAGCATGGAAGCCAGGGTCAGAGATTTAAATCCAGAAATCTTTCCCCCAAACTTCTATATTTAACCACTGTACACAGTTCTGGATAGCAGCTAATTTGTTTGTCTTTTTCCCTGCCTGGGCCCTCCATTTCCAAGAACTTCTTGTCACATGCTCTTGTCACATGCTCCCTCTCACATGCACTTGCAAGAGCAGAAAATGAAAGCTGAAACTGTACTCGAAACATGTCTGCAATCAGTCTCTCTTCTGTGGTTGTCTCCTCTCCAGTCTTCTTAACCTTAGAGAGTTGTATAGGTCTTTACTGTGGAAGAGAGATGTGGGAAGGGTGGGAGGTAAGTGCAAGCTTCAGTCTGTTATGAGTTCCTGAAGTTGCCACTTCATTTCTCAGATAGCTTTCAGGACTCATCATTCCTCATGCCACATGTCCCTGGTGGCATATTATCTGATCTATCTCTTCTGTGTCCCAGCACCACAGTAGAACCAGGCACACAGTAGAGGCTCCATTAGCATCTGCTGAGTAAAGTTAAGAAGTGTAGGACAAGCTGGGTGTGGTAGTGTATATCTACAGCACTCAGAAGGTAAGGCAGGAGAATTGTACATTCAAGGGCAGCCAAACTACATAGGAAGGCTTCGTTTCTACTTAGTTAAAAGATAGAAAAAAGTTAAAAAAAGAAGTAGACAGTAAAGAGTCTTGTTCCTTCAGTGAGTAGCTCTGTGCTTTGTAGCTGCTTGAATCTTGTCAATCAAGATTATTGTTGGAGAAGCAGGAAGATATACTCCAAGGAGAGTGGTATGCAGGGGAAGGAGAACTGTGCAATGAAAGGAGGATCTTGAACTGGAAAGTTTCCTGGAGTGAAGATTTAGGGAACAATGGGGATTAGACGTATAACAGCTCTAGCTAAAGATCCAAGCAGAGACTGGGCAGCCACCTGGACACTACCTGAGCTGCTACTGCACATGACCACCTCCCAACTCCTATGCCTGCCTGGACAGCTCTTCCCTGCCTGTCACCTATGTCTTCCTGGACAGCTCTTCCCTGCCTGGCTCCTCCTTCAAGCCAGCTCAGGTACCACCTCCTCAGAGTTCCTCCTCCATACATTTCCTCAAAATCCCTCCCCTCCCAAACACAATTGCTTTCTATCATATTTTCCTATTAAGTTTCTTGTCACAACAATATTGTTTATACACTTTTTAAATTTCATTAATACATATATAACATCCTAACCTGTATTAATTTAGAACATAACCCGATTTGAAAATGAAAACTTTACGTAGATCATCATGTTAACCTTAGCACGTGAAGATGGATGCTTCTTCCATGTGACCAATGACGTCTCAGAAGACAAGATTCAGTCACAGACATACACACTGGGAAGATGGAGTCCACTGTTTCTGCCTGTGTTAAACAGCCAGTCACCAGTCAAGGAGACTGCCTTAGATCAGGTTCTCCCTTACTGTTTTCAAGAAGGACCAATGCTGCTAACATCTTTATCTCCACAACTGTGAAAGAGAGGAAATATCTACTCAGCTTTAAGCTACTCTGTTGTATTTTGTTGCTAAAGCCTGGGGAAGGTAATGCATTTTCCCCTTGCTACCATCTCTAGAGTGTAGGCCTCAGGGGAGTAGGAATCCTCTGTCACATCACAGCCCTGTCCCCAGAGCTCTGTTTCTCATATATCACTGGATAAGTAAAGAGACACAGTCCTCAGTATTATCCTCCTAGGGTTGGCCCATCAAGTTAGGGTTCCTACCCAAGGTGACATTTAAAAGGGAAGAACTGATTTCTGGTGTCCTGTCATTACTGTTATGTTAGACTTCCCCAGGGGCCTTCTTGAATAAAATAGAAGCTGGAAATAAAATTTACTGTCTTTTTCTTCCCGTGGAATGGGTAATATTTGTTTTCCTGAAAATGTCTGAGGAAGTTAAAAGCTATCTCACTTGGGCAAGACTCACCAGATTCAGAGAGTTCGAAGGTTATTTACATTAAGCAAAGTAGGCCAGTCAACCAGACAAAAACCTTCATTTCTTCATCTAAGTTTAGTCATCACTCATTTGTAAGGCAACACCCATCCATTTTTTTGTGACATCTTTATTACAATCGTGTTATATGTTCTACCAAGAAGCTGTCAATGGCACATTTAGGACTGTGGGCCTGTCAATTACAAAAAGGAGTATTCTCAGAATGGCCAGAAAAAGAGACCAGAGTATCTTTGAGACCCATGATGGAAAGGCTATGAGATAGCAAATTCGAAACACCCAGTGCCTAGAGAAAAGAGGCTGGTGATTCAGGACAACAATAGATAAAAAATATATTACTTTGAATGGCCAGAGGCCTTGAAGCAAGTTTGCAGTATGACAGCCCACTCAAGGAAATTGCTTTTTTCCCTGAGAAGCCTAAACAGTGTAGCTTGAACTTTAATTTAAAATTAGTTAAGCTTGGGAAACCCAGCCAGATCCTCCTCTGCCTGCAAGCTGCTACCATTAGAACGCTTCCTGCAGGCAGCTAGCATGGGCAGGGACGTGCAGCCAGATACATGTGTACCTGTAGGCCACTATTGGCCAATATTAAAAGCTATTAGAGAAAAGAAACAGATCACCTATAAAGGAAAACCAATCAGAATCATGGCAGGCATCAATACAAACCAAGTCAAGGAGAGTTTGAAGTGTTTCAAATCCTGAAAGAAAACAACTTGTAACTAAGATTGATATATCCTACAAAACTATCTTTCAAAATTGATGGAAAAATAAGATACTTCCATGATAGAGAACAACTGAAGGAATTCATCACCACCAAACCAATCCTACAGAGAGCGCAAAAGGATATTCTAGAGAGAGGTAGAGATGACCATGGTTTGAGGAACAGCAGCAAAGAGGAGTCGCCAAACAGGGCAGGCAATTGAATGAAGGGGAAAAGTGGACGGCTGACAACAGGAGGATAGAATGGCAGAGATGAAGCAATGTACATCGATTGTAACCATTAATGTAGATGGCCTCAATTCACCAATAAAAAGAAACGCAGGGAGAGTGCATCAAGAAACAGGATCCATCAATATACTGTATACATGAAACACATTTACCACAAAAGGAAATTCATAGACTGAAAATCAAAGGAGAGAAAACAATTGTTCCATGTGACAGGAGACCAGAATAAAGCGAGGGTAACTTGCCCATTAACCACAGAATGGATAAGAAAGATATGGTATTTTCATACAGTGGAAAGCTACCCAGCTATAAATCAGGATAATCTTGAGGCTCTTGTAGGTAAATGTATGCAACTGAAGATTATGTTAATGGGCAAAATGGCTTGAACTCATACAGGTGCACTATAGCATAAAATACAGAAGGAGTCAGTGGGACCTTAAAAGCACAACAGATATTATAAAAGTGATAGAGGAGGAAGCACCTAGGAGGGGAAGGCAGTAACCACTGTTAATTTCTTATTGTCCTTTCTTGAACTCTTGTATCATTTCACAATTTTGCTAGATTTGGTTTGGTTCTGTCTAGTTTTGTGAGATTTTATTATGTCTGATGGTATAGGCAGCTGTTTTGAAAATAACAAGATGTATTATGGTAACCATTGTTGGTTTTCTATTATCTTGTTTTGAAGTCTTATAATGCTTTTATTCTATTAATTGGTTTTATTCTGTTTTCTTTCATTTGATTTTATTGTATGTGATAATATGAACAGCTATTTTGAAGAAACTGAGACATTATGGTAGCCCTTATTGATTTCCTGTCATCTTTTTTGAAGTCATATAAGGCTTTTATTCTTTTGTTTTGATTGGTTTTATTATGTTGTGTTTTATATAATTTTATTATTTTTGATAGCATGAATGGCTATTTAGAAGAAAACAAGACATTGCATGAACCATTGTTCATTTCCTGTTATATTGTTTTGATGTTCTGTAATGCTTTCTGTAGTTTGATTTGTTTTAGTCTATTTTCTATTATTTGATTTCATTATTTGTGAAATTATGGACAGCTATTTTGAAGAAAATGAGAGAATTATGGGAGCCATTGTTGATTTCCTATTGTCTTGCTTTGAAGCCCTGCAATGCTTTCATTCTTTTGTTTTGATTGATTTTATACTACAAAGGTATGGATAACTATTTTGAAGAAAACAAGAGAAATTACCTTAGCCATTGTTGATTTCCTGTTGTCTTGTTTTGAAGTCTTGTGTTGCTCACATTGTTCTGTTCTGATTTGCTTTGTTGTTTTTTGTTTTGTTTTATTCTCTTTAAAATAAAAAAATTAGTTAAATTTAGAGCATGAAAGGCACACATTTAATTTATGTTTGACACTGGTGCATTCTACTTTTATGTTTGTGTTTGGGGTATCTCTTTCTTAGACATCACTGTGTGTCTGTTCATTTCTTCCTTCTGCTAGTGTGTCCCTGTCTCTTAGTGTCACTGTCTCTCTACCTCCCTGGTGTGCCTTCTGTGCTTATGGGTGCTATTTTGCAGGCTTCCCTTCTCAGGCCTGCCACACACAGAAAGTCAAACTCTTTTGTGGAACAAAGAGCACTAGGGGGAGAGAAAATCTCCTTGAAGTGTATGAATGCCAGCTCATTATCCTGGGGCTGCTAGGAAGAACCTCTCAAAGTTTGTCATTTCATAGAAAAAGATCTTTGAAACCTCTAGTTATCTTTACACTATGTTTTTTTCCCTCCCATTGCCAACTAAACAACGGGTAAAGAACGCTAAGCAATCATTAGCTGATACAGCAGGGCAGGAGGATTTATTGAACTATTAGCTGGGTTCTGACTTTGTTACTGAAGGAGAATAGAAAGCATGAGAGACTCTGCTGTCCTTCTTCCTGGGTCCCAGCATTCTCCTTCTCCAGATCCTGAGTGTCATGGCTTTGGCTGGAAGAGGATGTGTGTGGCAGAAGCTATATCTCTGGATGGCCTGAGGTCACTGAGGAGATTGATGGTGGATATTCCAGAGGGGTAGAGAGGGCCATTGCAAGGCAGAAGGAGTAGAGGCAGCTGTCTGTGTCAGGCTCTGGTTCAGCACAGGAGACACTAGTGAAGTAAGTAGCTAGCTGCAGTGTGAGCTCATGAGACAGGCTCTGAGAACTTTAATGGTTTTTTTGAGAGGAAGAGGATTTCCAGGGCACTGTGAAAGGCGGTGAAGGTTTGACTGTGTAGTCTTCCCAGAGAGGAGAGATCTCATGCTTTGGGGTTCCAACCTCAGCAAACATTGATGGCTGCAAAGTGGCAAGAAGGCAGCAGAATCTCAGTCGCAGAGTTGGGCAGTGAGTTAGCTGGTGAGGAATGGAAATCACAGGAGATTCCCATGTTTTCTTCTTAAAACCCTAGAGCCCTCCTCTTGTAAAGGGGAAGAGAAGCTTTCCAGTTCACTAAACCTGAATTCCTGGCAGTTTCATGAGAGTGGAGTGGGCACTGAATGTAAAAGTTAATCTGATTTAAAGAAAATAGAGTAATAAAATGTTTTGCACAGTTAAATTTATAATTGCCACATCTCACCCAGCCTCGGTTGGAAGACATATGCTTAGTGGCATTTTATAGGTGACTGTCTTGTGATCTTTTTGATAGTGTATCTTCCTTCTGCTCCTCCTCTTCTTCCTCCTATGACTACTACTACTTTTATACCGCTGTGTCTGTGTGTGTGTGTGTGTGTGTGTGTGTGTGTGTGTGTGTGTGTGTGTTATTTCAGAGGTATGTTTTGGTTGCAAAAGTATAGTTGAATGTGTAAGACTGATGGGTCTAGAGTCACTCAGACATCAGCTCAGATGCAGATTTCTCTTTAGTGCCGCAAGCCACATACTCCCAACAGCACCACTATGCCCACCAAACATTTAGTCATATCAGGGGACACAGTCCACACCCAACCCATGACACTCACAGTAAATGTTTGAGTTAGAGACACTCTAAAGTTCTCTACTTTAAATCTCATGATCATAGATATATCAGAGGGCCTTAGTCTCTTTATTACTTTACTTTAAAATAACATGGAAAAGCCATGATTAGAAATTGAATTGAAATGTAATGCCTTAGCACTGTAAAGTTAAAGATTTGGGATTCACAGAGAATTAATCAATAAACTGAGTCCTATATCACTGAAAAATAGAGCAATGTTTGAGTTGTGTACGTCCCAGCATTCTTGGCACAGCTGGCAAATGCATCCTCATGTTTTGGGTCACTAGGCCACTAGTAAGGACTATAATTTAGCCCAAACCATAAGTGACTAATTTGATAAATAAAATAATTAGGAGCATGAAATAAAGAAATTGGCACATTTGACTCACAGAAAAGAATTTTCTAGAGGATAGTTGTATCTCTAAGTTTTCACTTAGATAAACTCTGGGTTCCTGTGGGCTAGACATATTCAAGGGCCCTCTGGCCCTCTTACCTTTTTACTTTTTAGGAAAGATGAGAATAGCTCCAAAGAGGCCTGGATTTTGAGATTAAACTATGTGAAATGACAGGAGTGCAGAAGGGTAATGTCCTAAATGTGCAGAGTCTTGACTGACTGAAATATGCAGGCAAAACTTCAATCCTTTTAAATCCCCTGAGATGGATTCTGCAAGCAGTACTGTGCCGTGAGCCCAAATAGCTGTGTGACCTTGCACAAAACTCATGTCCTCTGTAAAACAGCAATGATGCCTGCCCTGACTAACTCATAGAGAGGCTGCAGGATCGTAGGAGACTATAGTGTAAAAGCCTGGAATGTGACTAGCTGTTTGTGTAGTATTTGGATGGACATAGTGTCCTCTCACTAATGAATTTTGCCCTTATGTCTGTAGTCAAGCATTTGTCCATAAACAGCTGGGTTAGGACTAGGGGGGTGGTTATGAAGCAGGTGTGGAGTTTAAAACAGTACTTCTAGTAAGGCCAGCAAGGCTAGTCCCTCCCACTTGTCTGCTGCCAGGAAGTCATAAGCCCTGTTTACTTTAAATATCACCAGATTCTTCTACCAGTTGAAATTGCCATATTGTGTGATTTCACCTGGAAGAAACTTCTGCTCAGACAGGGAATTGCTGTGAGTCAGTGGGATGACTAACAGCATTCAGAGAAAACACATGACCATTTTATGATGTCTAAAATAAATTCACCAGCCAAAAGGCTCTTGTTTGCCTTCCATGATTTTTAGAATAATTCCTCCCAAATTTCTGCTAGTAAAAGTAATAGAACACTTGGATTAGGCATCAACATAATTCACAAACTTGGACATGATGACCCCTGGACCCATAAAACAAAATCAAAAATAACAAGAGATATCTACAACTTCACAAGTTCACAATGAAAACTTACTTCATAAATAACAAGTCTTAACAGTGGTTTTACCATAAGAGTAAGTAAAGAAAATTTAAAAACTGCCTAAAATAACCAAAGGTTATCTCTATATGTTGTAAGTTAAGTACTGTTAGTCTACAGAACATCTGTCTGATGACTGGTAAGGACAAATTCACTTCTAATTGTTCTTCATAGTGGCCAACATCATCAAATATTACTGCATTTTTTGGGGGGGGTACCACATATTGAACTCACAACCTCTCACTTGCCAGTCAGGTGCTTATGCTAATGAGGTAAATCCCTAGCTCTTGTTACTGAATCTTTATATGGTATATCCATTTGTGATACTGACAAATGAAGCCACCATTTAGTGTTTCTCTTTCTTATTTTTCTTATTATTCAGACAAAATGTCAGATACTCAAAGTTAAAGGAGAAATGGTCTATTTAGCTCACACTTTGTAGAGGTTTCAGTCCATAATTGACTGGCTGCAAAGCAGGCTAGCTTCACAAAGCATAGAAATTCATGGAAGGAAGAAGGAAACAAAAGCAACAAGACAGTGCGAGACAAGCCTTTTTCTGTCCTTATATTGTATCTAGTCTACTGGGATTAGGGAGGTGTCAATCTCACTAGTGAACTGAAACAGCAATCACCCACCCTTGATTCCAGCATTGCACTAAGAATCAACCACACGCTCTAGATTCAGCCACCTCCCCAAAAAATTCTGACTGCGTGAAGCTTTGGGGGGACATCTAGATACAAACCACAAAACAGTGTTGTATTTAGAAGTCCCTCACTATCCATAAACTCTGCCCTCTCCTTTCAATCAATTCACCTCAGTTGGTTGTGGTTACCTATTTTAGTTTGTTGTCCCATATTCTTTTCCTATCCTTTAGGAACTACTCATTCTTTCTCTCCCAAAAGTTGAGGGCAGTGGGGCTGACCTCAAGAAGTAAGTGAATGATCTAACCAGGCCAATCAGGGTGTCACATTCTCTCAGAACATAGTCACTGGTTAGGAGATGAACATGAGCTTTGCAGCAGACATGTTAGAGCTACTGATACTCGTTTGAGAATTTTTGTTTGAAACGTTTGTGAAGGGAAGCTGTTTTCCTTTTGTTTGTTTGTTTGTTTGTTTGTTTGTTGCCTTTTGTTCTTCTGCTAGCAGAAAAGGTGCTGCTTGCTTCTGGGTGGAGCTTACACAGAGGAAATGAGAACCAAAATACGGAAGGAGGGAACTGATGGTTCATTTAGGTTCTAGACCCAGCTGTTCCCCAAAACAGCACTGACTTCAGCTTTTCAGGTTCTTTAGTCAGTGCCTTTGCATCTTTAGGAAAATTTAGTTCCATCTTGAATCCCACATGACCTATATATGGATACTGCTCTCACCCAGAGCCAGTAACAGTGTGCTGCACTCGTGGAATAGAGGTGAAGGCCACCTCCTTCTCACTAATCTCTTTGGGGTGGAGCAGTGCCTATCTGTGCCTGTGTATGCTTTCATGACAGCTCCAATTGCTCCTGGTCTCTTCCCTTGCTCACCTTTCACCCTCTAGCCAGCACTGGCACTCCATCTGCTCATTCGTAACCTGTGAAGTGGAACTTTGTGATATTCAATTCTCCCTCTTATTAACACATTGTTTTTCTGTTTTGTATGACACAGGCTGAATATAAAGTGCTACAGCATGCTGGTTTGCATTCTGTGGCTGGATTTCATCAGCCTGAGCTCCTATATACACGTAGTTGCACTACAACTGCATTTATGTCTTTTGGTGCAAAGCCATAATTTGCCATCATTTATACCCATTATGTCGTTTTGGAAAATGTAGGGTATGGCTGCCCAATTTGTCCAAATATCTGCTATATAAATAAAAAATAAAAAATACCTAAATCCACTCTTATTTTGATGTGATCTTTGTGCAGTATTTGTGATTTCCTTCCCACAAAAATAAAAAGATCAGTAATATAAGCAATGATGAAATACTTTCAATGCCATTTGGAAATTGTTTTGTAATTACAATGTTAGTTTTTCATGAAGGGGGCAGTAATTACCTACTCTGTTGAATTACATTTCTACTTACAGGCAGGTGGGGAAGATTTTTGGATCGCAGTTATTGCTTATGAAAAGAGAAGCAACACAAGTAAGTGGGCAGAGAGCCCTCTCATTGTGAATGTGCCCAAAGGCCGGTCTTCCTGGCATGTAACAGTCCTTTGGCCTGGGATACTTTCCCGAAAACTTTGGGATGATGAAATATTATTATTTCTATCAGCTTATGACAAATGATTTGTCATCTGAATTCTGAGTCCCAGCTCCATTTTGTGCTCAAAAGTAAGCAGATGTGCCCTGAAGTGCAAAGTTGAAGTCTGGTTCCAGTAAATATCATCATTTTGGAAAAAATAAGACTCCAAAGCACTTTTTCTTTAAATGATGATATTTAATGTAAACAGGTCCTTGTATTCCATATTTATGGAGCAAACTAAATCTTTTTCTAGGAGCAGAGTGGTTTTGACTTTTAAATAGTTTGCTGGTAGAAAACTTTTGGTAACACTTCCTACATCCCATGTTTTACAGTCTTATCTATCATAGTATATCAAGGTAGGACTTTTTGAATTGTAAATATTTGCTTTTAATTAAATAAAAGTCATGTAAATTGTTAAAAAATAATTCCCCCCCAAAACATATAGAATTGTCAAGGAATATTTTAGTGTTTTTGAACAATGTTTCCAAATTATATGATTTTGAATAAGAAGAAAAGAAAGAAAAACAAAGGAAGAACAAAAATAGAGAAAGATTGGTAGAGAAAATCAAAGAGGTTCAGAGTCTGTGGTGGTAGCACAATCCAGAGAAAAGTACATTCTGGCAGACAAGACTGCGATATGGTTGTAGCGTTTGAACACATTAAGAGCTACCACCTGGAAAACCAAGTAGACTTGTTTCTTGCATGGAAAAAAGAAGAATTCAAACAAATAAGTAGGAGAGAGACCAGTTAAACTTAAAGAATCTTCTAATAGACAAAGGAACTTCACAGTGAGAGAATGAGTTCATTAACCAGACACATACTAGCAAAGATTAAATACGTAGAGGGCGTATTGACATAGGATGGCAAACACTAAGGAATATTATAAACTGAGATGCTATTGTCTCTTGGAGATTGAGCAGTTAGCCTAATAAAATACCTAAAGGAAGCTCAAGTCATTTGGGAACAAATAACTCTTAGACTGATGGATAGTTCATAGAGGGAGAAAACACAGCAAGAACAAAATGTGCAGCAAGTTAATGCTTTGCTGTAATATGGAGATGAATCTTCTCTCCAAAAACCTCACAGGGAACAATAGTTAAATCACTGGCGTTTTCCCTCATTATCTAAGCAGTGACTTGAGCTGCCCTTCTAATTTGCATCTGTAAGCAGCCCTGTGCTATCAGCTCTAGCTAGCTCTCTTAAACTAGTAAGATGTTGGAGAAGTCACCCAGTCCTAGGAGTTGTGCATGGCTGTTGTAGGTCAGAACATGGACCACTACACAGTGATGAAAGAATGCTACAGAAGGCGTTAAACCTCAGGACATGCAGCATATTAACCTGGGGAGCTACTGCATGATCTTGCAGTTAATGAGTCTCAGCATCTTTCTTATAGGTAGAGATTTGCTTTGGCTCCCAACTTCCCAAGTAAAGAACAGTGTGTGTGTGTGTGTGTATGTGTGTGCACGTGAATGTCTGTGCATGTGTTTTTGTGTATGTGTGTAGGAAGTAAAGACATCTAAAACAAAGGCTTACACTTGAATTGAATTTTTTAAAAAATAAAAGGAAGGAAGGTATTGTTACAGAAAAACCGGTATCAAACTGAATGGAAGACTCTTTGCACCAAGAAATCTAGAAAGCAATTGTTTATTATGCTAGTGGGATGATGGGAAAATCAGTTCCAAAACATCAGCACTGAGGCAGTTTTGGGTTCAGTTTAAACACAGTTTGTCAAGTAGGAAGTACAAGGCATTGTGTGATTGGTTACATGGATTGAATCAAGTCACATATTAACAGAAAAACTAACTCTAAATACTTTTGTTTAAAAGGAATTATCATAACAAAGGAACATCCTGGGGACCAGGGGAGGGGGCTCCAATGGAACACCCAGAGTTAAAAAGTATCTTTGACTGGGTTGCTTCACCCCAACCAAAGTCTTCAAAGCCAGTTAGAAGCAATATATTTTTTTAATTAAGGGAAACATAAGCTGAGAATAGTCAAATTGACCCAGCATGTTATCTGAAGAAAACCAGCTGGACACAGCAGTCAAGATTGACTTCAGTTAGCAGACTAGCTGGGTAACAGTAAACAGGAGCATAGGCAGAGGATACTGTTTGATTTTAACTTGCTATAAGACGTCTATAAGTTTGCTATTCTGTAAGTGTGCCCTTATACTATAATTGTGCTCCAAGTGTATATGTTCCTAAACTAGCACTTCTCTTCCTACGTTATTGGTCTGTTTTATTCCATGGTGGTGACTGCTACTTCCTGCAGGCTGTGCTAGGTAGCTGTTTGTAAAATCATGGATACTGAATGAATGTTAGGATAGTTTCTAATGTGCTCATTAAATAAAAGGAGATAATCTGACAGAATTCCTCATGGATAAGAATGAAAACAACAGCACTGTGTGCTAATAGAGAGATCACTTCTACTTTCCCCCATTTTCATTTTCTGGGAGCTGCTCAGTATTTGCTATCTTCTTTCCTCATTCTTCTGCTCTGAAATCACTTAGGGTGTGGTGGGGAAGTAGGGCTGGCAGACACTTTCACAAATCTTAGAGGATGAGAAAAGCACATGGGCACAGGAACTGTCTGGAAAGAATTCATCTAGTATTTATCATTCTTATGTGCCATGGTGAACAGCTTTTCTTCACCTCCACCAAGCAAGCTCAAGATCTTAGTGCTTCCAAGATAGAGGCTGTCAGCTGGCATCTAAAGACTATTGCAAATGTTTAGTTAATTAGATGTCAGGAACATCAGGTGGGAAATAAATATGAGAGTCCGACAAGGGTAAAATCAATAGGTAATTATGAAAAGATAAATTTGGATAAGAGACAAAAACATACACGAGGATTTAGGTTCTTTGACTTTGTTTCTCTGCCTCATTTTTCTCCCAATTATCAGCCACCATTTCTTGTATCTTGCTATTACAGTAATTTTTAGTTGTATACTGGATACTATCATTTTTATTTGTTGGGCATCTGGATTTTGTTGCCTCCCTTTAAAGAGAGTTGTACTTTTCTCTGGTTGGCAGTTGAATTATTTGAGAACCCAACTGATTCTTTTGAGGCTTATTTTCAAGAAGTTCTAACTGTAGTCCTAAAATAACCTTTATTCTGAGACATTTATTCCTGCTATAAGGTACCATCAAAATAGCCAGTGAATGTTTCAATTTTTAAAATATTACCATAAAAGAAACATTGACATTAATCCTCAAGACACCCTCACTTTCAACACATATCCCCTTCTTGCTACTTTCTGGAGCAGTTCTGGAAGCCCACTTTTGTGAAAGTGTCCTTAGTCGCACTGTTCTGGCTGCCTCGATATCCCTAATTAATTAAAAACATTGATCTTTCATGGTCATTTTGACTTTGGTGAAGACTCAGATATCACACAGTACCAAATCCGGTGAATAAGGCAGATGAGGACACGTGTGATGCTTTATAATCCTGACTTTCTGCTGGGTGGCACTCAGCAACAGTATTCACTGTGCTTTTGATCACACCTTGTAAAGAGACTCACAGAAGACGACTTCCAGAACTGCTTCAGAAAGTGGCAAGAACAATGAGGTGTGTTCAAAGATAGGAAAGTATTTTGAGAGGAATTAAAGGCCATGTGTCTTTTGCAGTAATGACTTTTAAAAATTTTAACATTCATTGTATATTTTGACTACCTTGTGAAGTCTTTACTAAATGCCCTAGATATTTAACATGGCATGACTTGTTAAAGCTAAAATATACCAATCTTGTGTGAGCTCCAGGAACTTTGTTGCTTACAGATCACAAGTAGTTGTCCTTCCTTCAGGGCCATGCATTTTGTTCCTGGAATTTTTTTCAAATCAAATGGTTGAGCCCTGGAGTGTCACTGCACAGTACTATGAAGTTTCAATATTCAAATGCACCAGTTAGTCCTTAACTAGAGACTCAAATCGATACCTATGCAGATATTTAGTGCTCCTTGCTCCAGTAGCACCTTCCTCTCCAGGCCTCTACTCTGCAGAGCTTTCTCAGTTTTGCTAAGCCATGATATCTGCCTCAATTCACTGGGACTTACTTGTTCTATTAAGGGTCCTTTTACTGACAATGAGGTCTGAAAAGTGCTTTGAGATAGAAAGTTGGGGTGATGAAACAGCTGACCTTGTTATTTCTCTTCTCCCATTAATCGTGGCCATATGCTGCCTCTTTCAATGTCTGAAAACACTTGTTTCATACATTCTGTGTGATGTTCTTGGGCTTAGATGGGTTGAAAATCTGGAACTGATTACTTTGTCGTATCCAGAAATGGAAATTCTGTTTCCTAGTTTCTGGATGTATTTGTGGCATTGCTTCTGCTACCAGTGGTTCACCAGAAAATACAATCAAAGGGAAAGCAGGACCTGGAGGTTGGGTTTGGTTCCTCCACGGGAAGGAGGGCAGATAAGTCCATGGGGGACAGCAGGTATACATATAGGCTATGTATGTTCTGATCATCCCTGTCCAGGACTCCCAAAATGACACTTCCTAAGCCGGGCGTAAAAACCTTCTTCCCCCTCATTATTATCAGTACAGACCTACCTTGTTCTACTGAAAGGTGAAAACAGATGCTAATGTTGATCTGATAAACTGACATGGGCTGTCTTTTCCCTTGCAAGGTCCTGTGCCCTTTGCCTGTGGAAGATGATCATGAATAATGGCGTCTTTGTGTAGTATCTGACTTGTATTCTCTCATGAACCACTGGTAGCAGAAGCAGTGCTAAAAATACATCCTGAAGGCAGGGAATTCCAATGGTCTATTGGAATAAAGGGGTCTCATCAAATCATAGGAATGGGAATTCATTGTCTATTAGCAGTGGACAACCTCTGTCCAAGCTCTATTGCTTTTCATAGCCATACTGTTTCTCCAATCTGCTACCAGCAAAGAAAAAAAAAATCCCCAATCCTCACTTGTCCTTCCTACCCTTCTCCCTCTCCTTTGAGTTCATCTCCAGCTTATGCCCACTGTTGGCTTGTTATAGCATGTGTGTCAGGATTCCTGCTTGGGTTTATGGTTCTGGGCAGCATGTCTTTTGTTTCTGCAGCTTCTTTTAAATCAAATAGTTGCGCCACTGGAGCTCTACTGTCTGTCTTTCACAGCATGCGAAGGAACTTGCAAGTTGTTTGGTAGAGAAAAAATAAAAGAAGTTTCCTCATGGCTGAGGAATTGCCACAAGGCAGTAAAATAATATGTTAACATTGATTGTAGCCAAATAGAATTGATGCTGGTCAGCCTAGGGTTCTTGTGCTCTATCCAGATAGAAATCATGAATTGGTAAGTGCAGCTCTACAGCAGTCCTGATGTCACCAGCTGACACCAGGTAATACTGAATGTCAATAGCTGACATACCTGGCTTCTGGCCACTTTTGCTGCTGGGCATCACTGCCCATTATTGGCTCATACAGGACCCCATAGATCGACTCTACCAGGTTCTGGTCCCTTTTGCTGCTGGCTGCTACCTTCTGTGCCAGCTTGTTCTGGACAAGGTGCATCAACTACCAGATAGTGGTCAAAGCTGGCTGCTGGTCTCAGGAGCAATTTGGTGCTAACAGCTCTGAGTATTTGTTGCTATTTTTTCTGAAACATCGCTCTGTCTACATTTTTCAAGATAAAAAATCCCAAATATTTTTTGCAGCTCACACTACTGGAGAAACAAATTACAATCAGGTTTATAGGAATGAGTCTTTAATATTAACAGGGCCTGTGCTACCACAGAGGCAGATCAATACACAGGAAGGAGCTCTCCTAGAGTATAACCCAAGAAGTGACTATGGAGTATGGCTTTTTATGTGGCAGGCCTATTTCAGTGAGGAGCAGGGATGAAATCTTGCTATGAATCCTGGATACGCAGATGAGAGGACCAGATTGCTCCTTTCCTAATCTTAGACATGGCAGAGTGCCCCATCTTTCTTCAAGGAGGCAATAGTAATGCATAAAGTGACAAGAGTGGAGTAGGTCCACTGCCTGCAGTGTCTGGCTGCACTCATGTTGGGGTACAGAGTGATGGCTTGATAGCCAGGAAGAACATTGCTAGATAGCCAGGGAGGACCCTAGAGCACATTGTTCCTATCCATTGGAGGTGGGTGAAGTGGAGCAAAGGAAGTACTAGCCATCACCCAAGCCATGAAATTCTGGAACCTCTCATCTGCTTCGGAATTGTATGATGATTATTAGTTGTTTGCAGGTTGAACTGTGAATGCTGAAATTTGGTCTCTTTAAGGGATGTAAAATCTGATTCCATCTTCTGACTGCATTTGCAAGTCTCAAGGCTAGTTGAAATATGTTTGTCATCTTCAGATAAAGAAAGCTAACCAACCCTTTCCCTGGGCCTGGATCTGATGCTTGTACTGACAGCAGGTATGAAGCCCAGCTAATATGGACTGTAGTTATAACTACCTGATTTTGAGATCATATAACAAACTGAAGAGATCCTAGAATTTTGATTTATATTTTGAATCCCATCCAGAAGGAAAATTTATTAACACAGAATTTACAGTGATTAATTTGGCTTTAGTAACTCTTTCAGAATTTTGATTTAACAAGCCTCAGAGGGCTCCCAGTTACTGGTTCTACACATTCGACTCTTTACTGAAGACACCAGGAGAAGGTCTGAACGCATACCCTTGAAGGAGAAATAAACTCAGGTTAACTGAGTATGAAGGTTTTATGTGAGCTGACTCCTGACTCCTGTTGTCCACCCAGGAGAAGCTGGTTAAAATGTACACATGAACCTCAGATACAACCACCAACAATAATAACAAATTCTTGGCTTGCACTTAAAGGAAAGAATTTGGTCTGGTCACATTCTTGTTTTACCCAGGACAGTGGAGACTCTTGTGCACTCTGGAGCATTATGACCTCTCCAAATGTGGAAAATGTCCTTCTCCTCCTCCCTCAGAGCCCTATGACTGAAGACTGGAATGTTGCCTATGTACTTGCTCGGTTGCTCCATGAGGATGCTCAGCATCCTAGAATACCACACATTTATCAGTCGCTTCATGTCTCTGGAAATGCTATTCTGTTCCAGTATGCCCTGCAGGATGCTAGCTGCTTGCTGCAAGGGCTGGGGGAGGTGGCTGCTGCTGACAGCTTTTCCAGCATGACTCATTTGCATCTGTCTTTTCTTTGGCAGTTACATTCTTGCTGTAGGCTCTTGCAGTGGGAAAGTTTATTAAATCAATTTTATTGGTGTAAATGGAGACCAATAAAATTAATAGTTTTTAAGTGCACAATTTGATGAGTTTTGACAAATGTATACGTCTTTGTCACTGCTACCCCAATACAGAACATGTTAATCTCCCCCAGGAAGTCACTGACACCCCTTCAGAGTTCGTTCTTATTCTTCAGGCAACAGTGATCCAATTTCTGTTGCCATTCTTAATTTTTTCTGGCTCCAAGACTTCATATCAATTCAGTTAATAAGATGCATTTCTATATCAGACTTCTTTTTCTTAAGTCTGTAAGGATAGTCTATGTGCTTGGTAATATCATAAGTTCCTTTTTTGCTGTTATTTTTATGGCTGCATACATTCCCTTGCATGAATATGTTACGGTTTTTAATTCACCTGCTTAAGAACATTGAAATGGTTACAGTTTGGGCTGCTTTAAGTGAAGCTGCTATGGATATTTGTGTGTAAGACTTTTGTTGACAAGGTACAAATAAAGCATGAAAACAACATTCAACATCTCTGGTAATTAGAAAATTCAAAGTAAAACAACCCTGAGATTCCATCTTACTCCAGAAAGACTGGCTATCATAAAGAAATCAAATAATAACAAATGCTGGTGAGGCTGTGAGGAAAAAGGAATGCTTACACATTGTTGGTGGGAATGTAAACTAATGCAATCATTATCAAAATCAATATAGCTATTCCTCAAAAAGCTAAAACTAGAAATTTCATTTTTTCCAGATATTTCCCTTCTAGGTATCTTCCCCAAAAGAGTTAAAGGCATCACACTGCAGTGATACATGCATATCCATGTTCACTGCAGCACAATTCATAACATCTGAATTTTAGATGTGACTACATGTCAATGAGCAGATGAATGGGTAAAGAGAATACAGTGTTTACATGCAATGGAGTATTACTATGTCACAAAGCAGGACACAGTTCATTTGTAGGAAAATGGGTGCACTTTGAGACCACAATGGTAAGCAAAATAAAGCAGATATGTAAGCTTAAATATCACCTGATTTCTCCTGTATGACACATCTAAAATATAAATAAAGAACATAATAAAAGATAGATAATAAGAGGCTGGATATGGTGGCACATGCCTGTAATCCCAGCATCCGAAAGGCTGAGGCAGGAGGATCACTGAGAATTGAGGTCAGCGTGGGCTACAAAGTGAGATCAAGGCCAGCCTGAATGACGTAGTAAAACCCTGTCTCAAAAGCACAATAAAATTAAAAAAAAGAGAGAAAACAGGAAGAAAGAGAGAGATTTTATAAAAGGGAAAATGATCAAGTGATAGAACAAGGGTAGAAAGAAAAGGAGAGGGGCTAAAAACAAGAATCAAAATGTGTTTTGTAAATACAGCATCTCCCCACAAAGAATGTGATCACTCTCTATCACTATGCTCCAATAAAAAAACTAAAAAAAAAAAGAATAAAACAAAAATACGAGCATGCTTTATTTCTCTTAAGTGAAGTAGAATCATTGGATCATCACATGTATATAACTTTGGCTTCATAAGAAACTCTGAAGATTTTGTAAACCTGTCGTACTTTGCACAATTCCTACTAGCAGTGTATGAGAGGCTCTCAGTTGTCCCACCCCCTCGGCACCATAGGCATTGATGACCTTTTTACATTTCAGCACTACTGCTGGGTGCTGGTACTTCACTGTGGTGTGGATTTGTCTTCTCTTATGGCTAATGATATTGAACATCTTCTCAGAAACATATTGAACATTTGTGTTTGTGTGTTTTCAATATTTCATCCATTTTAAATTGTTCTCACCCCCTTATTTTTGAGCTATAGAAATTCTCTCTGTTTTCTCCAAAATGACACAGATTTTTCTCTCAGAAGCTTTGGTTTTAGTTTTTGTATTTAAATCTATGATTATTTTAAGTTACTTTTTATTTAAATACAATTATAGATATTAGAGACAGATTTGTACAACACATACCAGGGCAGCAACCCACCCACCCACCCACACACACACACACACCAAGTGCACCCAGAAGCTTTATATAATCTGAGTTTTCAAGAGATGCCAATAATCCAACTCTTAAGTACATTCTCTCAGTTCTTAAGTATTGACACCCATGTAAGTGGAATAGTCTGAGGATTGCATAAAATATACATGTGACTGGCTTTTTATTGATGACAGGCAGTCTATGCTCTTGGGTTCATATCCAATATACCCTCTGTGGATATGTCAATAGCCAGACTAAAGACATTTTCTTTTCTTTCTTTCTTTCTTACTTTCTTTCTTTCTTTCTTTCTTTTTTTTTTTTTTTTTTTTTTGTACTGGGAATAGAACTCATGACGTTTCACTTACCAGGGAAGTGCTTATGCCACTGAGCTAAACCCCCAGCTAAACACATTTTCTTATGTTCCAAATCTCTTTGAGTGATGGTGCTGAAGCACTGTTGGAGAGTTCTTTGTCTAGAACCCTCTTTTCCAGGTGAGCAAGACAAGGTGACAGCATAGTTACCATCTTGCCTCTAGGGGCTGAGCAGAGAACTCTGCAGATGGTGAGCAGCTCTTCCCCATCCACAGGGAAGTACTGTTGGGAAATATGAGGCCACCTGCATCTGAAATGGAGAAAAGAGGTGTTTCCCTTCCTTTAAAAGAAACATCAAAAAGGAGAAAAAGAACACAGTAGGTGATTCTAATACACAAAGATTCTCTGGGATCTTATTAAAATGTAAGTTTTAAATTAATGAGTCTAGGGAAGAATCTGAGAGACTGTGTATATAACACAGTCCCAGGTGAGGCTGTTGGGCCCAGGGCCACATTCTATGTTACAAGAGGCTGACTGACAATGATTGTAAGTTGTAGAGACAGAATGTCCTATAGACATCAAAAAAGATATTGAACCTGAACATCAAGGAACCTGTCATCACCTCCGAGTGATGCCTTGTTCTGTGATGGTTTATATCCCCTTCTGATTGAGACCTGGGCTCTGCTTAGGGTCTTGTTTATCCCTTACTCTGAGTGCCAGCCCCTTACCATTACAGTCCAGGTGTAATTTGCGACCATGCCTATCAGTTCTGCTCTTCAGGGTCATTGTACACATCCACCTTCTGCCCTGCCTCCCCTTGGCCTTCCTTCACACCTAGATTTGTGCTTCCTAAATGATGTCTTCCCCGTCACCTGGCTTGTTCATCCCATGCGGAGCTGCCTAGATGCCCTTCTTGAGCCCCGATCAGAGCATGTCTGGATTCCCTGACTCTTACCTGTTCCACTGCACACAGCTGTCCCCTTGCCCTCCTCCACCTGCTTTATTAAAGATGTAGCGACTGCCTCTGCCCAAGCTGCTCTTTCTCCAGAACACACTTCAAACTCTCAGCTATCCTCTTCATTTACCTCTCCCACCAGACATGGCTGTCTCACCAAAATCACACCTCAAGGACTAGTTCAATCCATGAGACCACATGGACTCGTGTGTACATTTTTCTTTTAAGTTTTCTGCTAAACTTACCAAAAGGCAATGCTCTTCCCTTTATGCTGAGCTATTGCCCAGGAATTTCTCTGTGACCTGCCATGTCTTCCAGTCCTGGAGATGGACAGGTGCTCAGCCTCTGAGAGGAATGCTGGTTAGGAGATTAGCCATTTCCTGGCCTCACTTTTTCATTCCCTCCCCCAAACGCCTTCATTGGTCCTTGCAGGAGGGATCTGCCTATGTCCTTCACAATTATAGCCTCTCTTCGTGTATCCTCCCAAACACTGGCTTCCCATTTCCTTCCTCTTCCCAAATGCAGAGAACTCCCCATTCATTTTCTAAAATAACAATACTTGTTTGCTTGCTTTTTTACACCTAGTCCTGGACCCAGGGATTTAGCTCAGTGGCACAGAGCCTGTCTAGCAAGTGTGAGGTTTTGAGTTCAATTCTCAGCACGTAAAAAAATAAAATAAAATAAAGCCCAGACCCTCCCCATACCTGTCCTGGCATGTCCATTCTGTATTTTATCTAGATAACTTTTCCTTTTAAATAGAGCCAAAGTAATCTTTGCAGTTCTTTTTTCTCAGATGCCCTCTGTCCCTTCTCTCAGAAGAGGAATCATTGTTTCTTTCTGAATTATCAGTTTTAAAAGTCACCCGTGTCCTTTCCTGTCTTCCCCTAATTTAACCTCAGTTTAAATTCCAGTCAGCTTCTGGCATCTAAAACCTACTACATGCCAGGCAGTCTGCAGGCGTGTCTCATTTCATTTCCACAACCTCATCGAATAGATATTGTTTACTCTCAACTGTGCAGAAGAGAACATGGAGAAACAACCTGTCTCAGCTGTGAGTATAGCAAATGGCAAAGACAGGATTCAGGTCTTTGATATCCGAGATGGCATGTGATGCCACTCCTTGGCTGTGTCATGGATTACCACTTGTGTGAATTTCTTAGGGCTTCCATAACAAATTCCCACAAATTGAGTGTCTGTCTTAAAACAACAAAAATTTATGCTTTCACAGTTCTGAAGCCCAAAAGTCTGAAATCAAAATGGGCAGCACTGGTTCTGGGGAAGAATTCACTCCATGCCTCTCTCCTAACCTCCTGTGTCGGATCCTTCAGCAACATTTAACTTGCTTACTCCACCCAGCCTCCTCTTCCTCTCTGGCTTTTCTCCCCATTTCTCTCTAAGGATACGTGGGATTTAAGGCCGATCCTGATACAGGGTGATCTCATCTCAAACTCTGTAATCACTCCTGAAAGGCCCTTTTCACAAATAAGGTCACAGTCCTTGAGTCAAGGTAGACATGTCCTTTGGGGGAAGGGAATTCATCCAGTACACTGCATAAAAAACAATCAGCATGAGATACATTGTCAGTGACTGTTCCAAGCCAGGCCCCAGTGTTTGTGCCAGAAGAAAATCCATTTTATCAGCTCCTCCTAATGGAATACAAGGAGATTCCCTTCAATGTTAGAATTTTATGAGAACAACAGAGTCATTGAAAATGAAATTCACACTACAGAAGAATCCCTCACCCCCCAAGCTGGTTTTAAATATCACATAGGTTTAATTAGTCTGTACAATAATCTATCAGTCTTTCCTCACAAGGGCAGATGGGTCCCCAGTATAAAATGTTAGGGCTCACTCTCCTCCTTAGCCCCAAACCCTCTCCCTCTACCCCACCACTCTCTGGCTTCAGGGTTCCCATCCTCTCTGCACAATGCCACACCTAACTCTGTGTGACCCCTTTCTCCCATGAACTCTGACACTCTCATCACTGACCTCTTGGAGTTCCAGCTTGAGAGGTCTGTTTTTAATCACTATTATCTTTGGCATTATTTTCCTGCCATTGTCATTCACCTCCAATGACTGATTCTCATATCTTTGCCACAGGAATGTATGCAAGAGGCATACTCTGGTGTCCATGCTGTGACAGAATGCCTCTGCCACCTGCCACGGCAGCCAGGGGATGATTATGGCCCTCTTGGGATGTCATAGTAAATTAATGGCTCACCAGCTGCCTGATGCTGCTGCACTGATTCTCATAGTGTAACTATGGCTGGAGCCAGTGCTTCACAGACTTCACAGTTACAAAATCTGACCCCCAGAAATGCCTGTTGTATGGAGCAGCAGAACAGAAATAACTTGGCTGTGTCATGAGGCTTTTCCCAAAAAAGATATCATGGCTTGCACTCTGTGGGATCGAAAACTGTTAAGAGAATGTCATTGTGTGGTTATATTTAGCCTCTCCATCATCAAGGAGTGTGGCTCTGTGCAGCTTGAAGGGCCCTTAAGGCACCTGCTGGAGGCGATAGAAGTCTCTGGGTGCACAGGGGCTATCCAAAGCCAACCTACTCCTGAGAAGGAAAGAGTTGGCATTGATTCCCACTACTCACCCTCCCAGTGTTAAAGCATTGACTATTTATGTACCAGTGCTAAATAGTCCCAGGGACCCAGCACCTGCAGGTCATCAAACCACCAGTAAGTTAATGCCTCATCTAATGGTATGGTCCAGGACCCCACTCATATGATCTGGTGGCATCTATTATAACAGGATGGTGCCCTGAAGTTGCATCTTAATAGTTTAATATTATCCCTGTGGAATGGAATAAAAATAGGAACCAATGACACTTTGGGTTTTCTGGGCAGGAACAGAGAAGGAGAAATAGTTTAGTCATGCAGTTGGGAGCTACCACTTGTGGAAGAAAAATTTCACAAGTTCTGTTTGAGTTTGTGTGCCACTAAACCCGGACTGCTGGAAGGTAAATCTCCTTGCTGTGGAGTGTAAGAGGCATTGAGCCATTGGCCAAAGCAAAGTCAATCTATAGGAGAAAGAAAGAGAATAGCATTTGCTTGGGGAAAATGCCCAAGTGATTAGGTGCCTGGATTTCGGTGGCTTCAGAGACCTACAGCACTACTTTTCCTGGGGAGGTATGTGTTTCCCCTGCTCAGGGGGAACTTGGTAAAACACACATTGTGCTTGTAAGTTGCTATCTTAGTTACTTTTTCACTTCTGGAACAAAATACTAGCAAGCACAAACTAAAGGAAGAGAGGTTCATTTTAGCTCACGATTTGTAGATTTCAGACCATAATCAGCTGGCTTCAAGGCAGGGTAGCATGGAAGATGGGCATGGCAGAGGAGAAATAATTCATGGGACATCACACAGGAAGCAGAAGGGTATCAGGAAGTGGAAAGACATATATACACACACGTGTATATCCTTCCAGGCCCTGCCCACAATGACTTATCTCTTTGTACCAGACTTCACTTCCCAACATCATGCCCAGCTATAAATCCATCAGTGGACTAGCCCAATGATGAGTATCATACACCCATGATCCACTCACCTCCCAAAAGGCCCACCTATAAGTGAGTGAGGTTTTAGGGTCATCTAAATATAAACCATAACACCATCCTCAGTGTATGTATCATCCAAAGGAGAACAAATGTTACTTTTATTCATGTTTTCTTCTAGCCAGGAGAATTCTGTTGGGGTAGGATGGCTAAAAATGCAATTGCTTGGGATAATGTTTCCTCAGGTAGTCTATCTTTTCCTTTTAAAGAGCTTCTTGTTTCTACACCACTGGTCTCTCATCTCCACAGCTGACAGCATTTTACCCAGGGTTGGGCTTTGATTTGCTTCTGTTCAGCACATGCTCAGGGTCTGAAAAGATGAAAGAGCACTGTTTTGCTTTTGAACCAGTCCCAGCTTCACTGGTGCATCTGCACCTTCTTCTCCAGGGACTTCCCTTCTGTAATCTGGGGTACCCATTCCTCAGCAGGCATCCTAATTCCTTCAATGGTATATCTTTTCCCTGTTTTGAAAGTGTCTGTATTGTGGACCACACCTCCTTCTTCTGCTCATGAAAGTCTCTCTCAAGTATGCTGTTTAGAGTTTAGTCCCTGTTAAATAATCAACCTTTCCCTGCAGTGTTTCCTATATCATGTTTTCTGTGTGAGTTAGATGTTCAACTCTTCAAAATCACCTTTTTTGTATTCCCTAGCCATCAATGTCAAATCTAAAAAACCAAAAGAACTAGTGCAGATAAATTTTGGATTCAACTTCCTAGACTTCTTACCTTTTGAACCTTGCTAGTACTTGCTAGCCCGCGAAGCATCTTTATATAGTTCTAATTACAAGTGTCTTCCTCCAGAACAGAGTCCATTCCAAAGCCTATGGCTTGGTAAGTAGAGTAAGGGCTGGACTTCAGCCCATTCTTACTCCTTTGTTCAGGCACATTGTGAAGTGAATAACTTGTCCAACCATACATGATGGTTTTGTTTCTTAAATGCCATTAAGATATAAAGTTGCAAGGAACAAGTAGACAGTGGTCATTAGTCTTTGTTCAGAACAGATGTTCTCTACTAGAGGTCATTTTGATCCCTTCTTCCAAGAAATATTGGGCAACATCTGAAGATATTTTGGTTATCAAAACAAAAGAATGGAATAGAAGTGTGTTGGTGTGCTACTGCATCCACTAGGTAGAAGATGAACAGAACAGCTCCTCACAACAAATAATTACCTCATCTCAAATATTACTAGTGTTGAGATTGAGAAACCTTGGGTAGGGACTGAGGTTATAGCAGGAGGCACAAATTCCTGCCTTGCAAGCACAGGATCCTGAGTTTGATTCTTGGTACAAAAAAAAAACCCTTAGGTAAAACACAATAATAATTATAATGTACAAACAAAAATAAGGACTAGCAAAGGACAGAGTTATAACAAGTCTAGTTTTACAGTTTCAAACTGCCTTTATTTGCAAAACTAAAACTGAGCCTCAGTCCAGATCAAAAATACTTTAGAATGTTCCCATTCTATAATATGAACAGGTTATGCTTATAGCCAGAAAGAAAGAAATTACATAGAAAATGGAAGCAAAGTACACACATAGCCCAGTTGGTTGAATCTATGGATTATTTGAACACAGTTTGAATTATAAGCTGTTCACTTGTGATTAATGGAGATTCAGCTACTTGTAAAAAGAGTAGGTCACAATTTTGTTTACAGGTTAGGTTACAACTATGAATTGAAATTCTCTGAAGAAATTCTATTTACACTGAAATTCCCATAGGTTGCTTGAGTGAGCTATGCCATTGAAATAGATTCAGTGATTGCCTTTCCACAATGCTAAAGTTTATTGAATAACTCTAATAGACTTACTAGCTATTTTGTCATTTTAAACTTTCTGATTATTCGAAACTTCTCTTAATATTGGGACTGAGGCAATCACAAGTTCCTTTATTCCATCCCAATCTTAATTACAAATATCTATAAAAATCAAGTCATATTTTAGATTTCACACAGTAATACTTAGTCATAAAGGCCTAAGAGTCTAAAAAAAAGGTTAAAATGGCTGAGTTTAAATAGGCCTACAAAAAGGCAAAGAGCTGACACACAGACACATGCCCCTGGTGGAGGACACATGAGGAAGTGTTTAAAGCCCATAACCTTGCAATGGAGCTGTGGAGGTGGAGGCACTGAAACAGGATATCCAATGAGTCCAAATTTGAAGAGAAGGCAGTTTTCAGAGCATCAGCCTGAAGTTCCGTATGCATGCATCATGAACGGGAGAAACCGCTGAGCTGAAGCCCCAGGAACAGATGGAAGTTCTTCGCCTTGCAATTTTCCTGGGCAATGCTCTTGGCAAATGGATGGCCAGGGCGACAGATTCAATGATAACTTCTATAATCGTTTTGGGGTGCTACTCTTTTTATAAGTCCCAGGTGAGGGATTGTATCTGGTATGTTTGATAAGCTCGTTTGTCTTGTTTTCCAGATATGGCTTGATTTACCCATGTCCATGTACTCTTGATTTAATTTGATAAGTTACTTTTGTATTGGAATTAATAAGTTATCAGTTTGTGCCTTGTGGCTATGCTGGACAGATGGTTGTTTGTTTATTTGTACAAACAAGGTATAGTCATTCTGTCTTGGCATTTGTACTCAGAATGGGTCAAATTATTGCTGTATAAAATGAGGTAACTCAGGACAGGCACAGCTTGAAAGCTGCTGCTCTATTCACATGAAGTAACTCAGAGTGGAACACAGTCTGGTCTCCACAGCTTGACTGAGTACTACTCCTGATTGTGCAGTGATAACCAAAAATTCTTTGGGGCTAACATTCTGATGACTTTTATGCAAACTCCTCAGGAGTATGCTACTAAACTCAGCCCCCATGAACCCCAAAGTTAAGAATGCCATAAGGGAGTATTTGTAGCTTATAGAAGAGATTTCTATACCTTGCTGTAGTCCATTTGCCTGATGTCTCCACCAAACAAACTGGTAAATGCATTGATTTATGCCTTTCTTTTATTCCGAGACTATCCTAGTTCATGTAACTTCTTAACAGGGGAGTATGTTATTTAGAGTAGCTTGAATCTGTGTTCCAAGGCCATGATTACCTATGTTTAGCGTTGATTAAGCAATATGCTTATTTCTTTTAAAGCAGTTATATTCAGTGTTGACCCAGTTCACTATGTATAGAAAAATCGTTAGACCAAACTTTAAATTCATAGGTAAGTGGCTTAAGACAACTTAACAGAACTTATTCAAAGGTTGAGTGTGGTACTGCACACCTGTCATCCTAGCATTCTGGGAGGCTGAGTCAGAAGGATTCAGTCCAACCTGGGCAACAGAACATCTTAGCAAGAATCTGTCTGAAAAGAAAAATAAAAAAAGACTGGAGATGTAGCTCAGTGCTAAAATCCTGAGCTCAACTCCTAATACCACACACACACACACACACACACACACACACACACACACACAGACAAATTTTTATTGGGAGTAATTGTAATAGATATTTCTGAACTCAACTACAAATAAACCTATATCTACAACTTGAATATTCACTCTGCAAAACAGACTAGGTAGAATATTACTTTAAAGCTTTATTAAGTACTTAGCTTTCAGTAGCACTTGAAAGGTTATTGACCTTCAAAAGATATTGAAGAATAGCAGTATTTTGCATTTTATTACTGAACTGATATGCTCACATAAATGAAAATGAGAATTCAGGAAAGATTCAATTGTAAAATTAAAATAAAGAAAAAAATAGGTTTAAAAAAGGCACAGAAAATTGTAAGTTTTAAATTGTACTTTTGGAGAGCACCAAGATGGCAGAATTATATGTAGCAGAGAAAGAGCCTGTCTGAGTGTTGACCTCTAGAACTGGAATATAGCAATGTGAGGAAGGGAAGAAGGAGGGAAGTGGGTCACCTGGACTCAGGAAGGATCTGAGGCATGAAATGAAGTCCATGGAGAAAGTGAAGAAAAAAACTTCAACAAAGAAGTAAGTATCCAGTGATGCCTTCTTCCTGAACCAGGACCCACTGCATGAGTGGAGTGGTTCAAATTTGCAGATACACAGTGATGACTGGGAACCCCAGAGGCCTCCACAGAGAGACACAAAAGTAGAGGGGAGCAGCAGAAGTGAAGACTACACTAGATGGTAGGCAGGGATGAGGGCTTAGTCCTCCCATGTGAGAGACAGATTGGCCAGGAGCCATCTAGGAGAGGATCCAACTGAGCTCAGACCCCAGAGCTGCTGCCAGCTCCATCTAGCAGCTCCCAGCTGGGCTCAGACCTGGAAAAGGTGCATGGACTGAATGAGTATGGTCTCAGCCAGAGTGCAGGCTCACTGACATTATTCATTACCCTCATCATAAAGATGCTGCTGACCTGCTGAGATAGATTAGGACTCAGTCTCCACATGTTGTCTACTATGACAATAGAGACAAATCTGGAAATGGACTTTTTTCTCTCTCTTGTTTGTTCTTTGTGGTGGTGGTGGTGATTTTTTTATTTGTTTTTTCTTCATTGTTTGATCTTGTTTTTATATGAGTGTGAACATGATTTCTAGACTGTTTGTGGTTGTGGTTCTGTTCTGTTCTTCTTTCATCTCATCCATCTCTTTCCTTCCAGCCTTCTACACCTGTTTCCCAAAGTTAGTGTGATCCCCTTTGTCCTTTAACTTTACTCTTAATCTCTTCCTTGTCTTCTAGTTCTCTATTTTTTTCTTAAGCCATTTTAAATGTTAATCCCTAAGGGTAAAATCGACATATTAAAGACTTGTACACTGCATATGATTTTATGGCTTGTTTTAGATTGTGTTATATAACCACAGATCTAATTCATACGGTTAAAAGTGGCAAATTTAACAGTTAGCTCAGTTTGTCATTTTCTAGGCTGTGTTTAATGCTATTGTTACCACACATAATTGTCCTAAACAGTTGTTTTTCCTAGTATTCTATGACTGAGATTGACTAAAGTCACAGAAAATATTGCAGCACAGTGCCAAATAACCAGAGATTGGACCTAGTTCAGATTGAAGAAGTAGGATCTTGCAACAAGCTCAAAACTCAAAAACCAGTTACAGCAGGAAGACACCTCAAAGAAGTAGTCATTTCCTATGGTTTATAAATACTAGCAACAAAGCAACCCACCATAAGTAATTCACAAGCATCACCTAAGGAATTAAACTAAAAAACCAGAAGAGAAAATGAAAAGACTTTTAAACAAGATGCAGCCCCAGATATCCAGTTCACCAAATGCAAACCAAGAAGACAATGAGGTGGGACAATCCAAAAGCTTCGCACCTGGCCTCTTTGGAGTACTAACAACACAGCAATTAAGTCTCTAGAAAAAATCAAATCGGAGATAATTTCTCAGATAACTGCAGCAGTGGGTCCACAGTGAAGACCATGCTTTGTGACTCTAGAGCAGATACAGACCAAAGAAAATAGATGAGCCTAAGAAAATTACGGAAGCCATGAATGCTCAGCATAGGAAAGAAATGGAATCCAAAAGGCAGATCTAAGCAGATATCTATGAAAATAAAAATTCCACTGAATGTATCCACAGCAGATTAAGCCAATGAGAGGACTGGATCTCAGAGTTAGAATACAGGTTTGCAGTTAGTAATCATGTAAAGAAAGATTTCTTAAAAATAGCAAGGAATCATGATAAATCAGTCCAGTAGCTGCTAGATGAGGCAAAGAAGAATGATTTAAGGTTGACTGGAGTCATTGTGAAAGTCAATGAAGCTGCTCAAAAGGAAAGAATAACTTGGATTAGGGAAAGAAGAAAAGAAGGAAGGGAAAATATGTATACAAGATACCTAAGGTAATTGTACTACTCATTCTATTAGTTCCTTGAAAGTAACAGTACTTACACTGCTTGATCAATTTTGTATGCCTATATCTGGTAATCTGTGCAACTATTTTGAGGACAACAATATGCAATATAATAATCATTGTCCCTTTTGTATCATCTTGTTTATAAATTCTGTATCATTTTATTGTTTTTGTAGTCTCTTTAAAATAATACAAAAGAATAGGAAAAAGAATTGGTTCTTTGAAAGATTAAATAAAATTGATAAGCACTATTTCAACCTTATCAAAACAGGAAAGAAAAGACTCAAATCCTTACAACTAGGAATGAAAAGAGTGAAATCACAATGGACTTCAGAAATCCAGAAGATCATCTATATCTACTTTGAAATCTTTATTCTAATAAGATGCAGGAGAAATGGACAGATTCCTGGATAAATATGACTACCAAAACTGAATCAAGAAGGCATAGATTTCTTAAATAAATCAATACCAAGCAACGAAATCAAAGATGTAATTAAAAACCTACCAACAAAGGAAAATCCAGGCCCTGACAGATTCACTGCTGAGTTCTGCAATTTAGAGATCTAACTTCCCCACTTCTCAAACTCTTTAATGAAATTGAAAGTGAAATATTACTCTTAAATTGATTCCTGAAACCAAACATTAGCCTGATACCAAAATAGGAGAGGAACCTAGTTAAGAAAGAGAATTATTTTGTCAATTTGAGCAGTTTGGAAGTTTAACTAAGAGATTCAGCAGGAAGCTAGGGTTCTTACCTCATAAATATCCTCATTCTGTGCAAAAGGAGAGCAAGGAAATTTTGTGAGCGCTACACCAGCCCTAGAGTGGGATGATCTGTGTACAGTGTAAGGCAGGAAAACAGACTTGCTCTTGCCTCCTTTTGTTCTGACTGCTTTTGCTGGCTGTTGCCTTCAAGTGTTGGTCTGGATTCATGCTGCCCTGCCTCAGAACAAACTAATTATGAACTGAAACCTCCACATAGTGACCTAGATAACCTTTCCTTCTTTCATTTCAGGTGTCAGATATTTTGTCCCAGCAACGAGAGAAAGTAACCCAGACAGAATTTGGTACTAGAGAAGTGGGGTCACTGCTGTAACTATACCTTGACCATGTGACTCAAGATCCTTTGGGAATGGCTAGTGGGAAGAGTTTGGAAAGGTTTGGAAATGTTGCCTGTAGGAGTAGAGCTGGAATATTTTAGGCTGTTCTATGTAGGAGATTATGATAGGAGCTCAGAAGATCAGAAGTTTGATCCCTACAGCCAAGAGAGAGGAAAGCCTGTTTACTGTTCCACTGACAAGAGACTTTGGCATCATCCACGTAGTGCTAGTTTTAGGTGCATATAGAAGGCAAGAGTTCTGAGACTAAAATGGCTTCCATTCTGATTTCAGAAGGCCTGGGAGGCCAGGAAGTGTGCTCTTGAGAGGGAAGTGTGTGAAGCTGTGAGTGTGAAGCCAAAGGTGCAGTGCAGACCCCAGAAGTTTAGAAAATCTGGGAAAGTGGATCATCTAAGGAAAGCTGGAAGGAGAGATCAAAGCGGGTCTAAGACAGAAGCTGTAGGAGTTAACAACCACCAGAAAAGATATAGGGGTTGAGTCACACAAGCATTTTGGAGCTCATGATTTGCCACAGGTTGTTTTAGATGCTGGGTGTGCTCAGTTTTCACTCTAAAATCAGGAACAACACAAAGATGTCCACTGTCTTCACTTTTATTCAACATAGTCCTGGAAAGTTTAGCTGGATCAATTAGACAAGAGAAAGAGATAAAAGGAATAAAGATAAGAAAGGAAGAAGTGAGACTATCATTATTTGCAGATGATATAATACTCTTTCTATATATACAATTCCTCAAAACCTCCAGCAAAAGACTACTAGATTTAAAAAGCAAATTCAGGAATGTAGCTGGATACAGTCAACACTAAAAAATCAATAGCCTTCCTGTGCACAAATAACAAACTCACAGAGAGATAAATTAGGAAAACACAATTTTTCACAATGGTGCCCCAAAAATGAAATTCTTAGGAGTCAATCTAATGAAGGATGTGAAAGATCTCTACTTTAAAAACTAAACTACTCTGAAAAAGGAGATTGAAGATGATTCTCGAAAATGGAAAGATATCCTTTGCTTTTGGATAGGAATAACCAAAATAGTGAAAATAGCCATACTTCCACAATTGCCATACAGATTCAACGCAATTCTGATCAAAATTCCAAGCATATCTCACAGAATTAGAGAAAATTTCTCTAAAATTCATTTAGAATGATAAAAGACCTACAATAATAAAGACAGTCCTGGGCAACAAAGGCAAGGCAAAGGACATCACAATCCATAACTTGAAATTATACTATAAAGATACTATGAGTAAAATCAGCATAATGCTGGCAAAAAAACATATCCAAATATCAGGGGAACATATTAAAAGATAGACAAACTCCAGACATACTAAGCCACCTTATCTTTGATAAAGGTGCCAAACACATTCACTGGAAGAAAGATCGTCTCTTGAATAAGTAGTGCTAGAAAAACTGACTCTGCATATGCTGAAGATTAAAATTGGATCTTTGTTTTTCACCATGCACTAAATAAAATTGAAAATGGATCAAAGATCTAAGAATTAAAACAGAAACATTAAATCTGCTGGAAGAAAAAATAGGTGAAATTCTTGAAGACATTGTTGTAGGCAAAGAGTTTGTGAATAAATTCCTAGTTTCAAAAGAACTATTGCAGAGAATTAAATGGGAATTCATCTTATTAAAATGCTTTGTATAAGAAGAGAAACCAACAGAGTGGAGACAACCTACAATGTGGGAAAAAATGTTCGAAAGCATGGCTATTGAGGACATATAAATTACCCACCAAAATCAGGCCCTTCCAAATTTAAATATCCAATCCAAAAATGGGTATCTGAGATGAATATACCCCTCTCAGATAAAGAAACATGAACTGCACACAAATACATGAAAAAATGTCTAATATCACTGGTAATTTTTTTAAATTTTAAAAACAAAAGAACAAGGAATAAAATGATACAGAATTTCAATACAAAATAATAGGAGATTAACACTGTATTGTCTTCAAAGTAGTTGTTCAAATTACAAGATACAGGCAAGAAAAAAGATTAAACATTTGAACAGTGAAAACAAACTGTTCTATTTGATAAACTAAAACAAACTAAAATCACTATAATTCCATCTCATTCTGGAAAAAATGACTATTGTCAAGAAATCAACAATAATAAATGCAGTGGAGAAAAATAATCCTTTTCCATTGTTGGTGGATGTATAGACTGGTATAACCACTGTTGAAATCAGTATGGAGATTCCTCAAAAACTAGCATTGGAGGTCCCATTTGACCCAGCTATTCCCTTTCTGGTTATCTTCTCAGCAGAATTAAAAACACTGTGCCACAGTGATATATGTGCACCTATAGTTACAGCAGCACAATTTGTAATAGCTAGACCAAATGCCCATCAATTGAGGAATGGTCAAAAAGATGTGATCTTTTTATACAATGGACTATTACTCTGCCACAAAGAAGGATAAACTGGAGACTTTTATAGGTAAATGGGTACAACTCAAGACCACACTCACAAGTGAAATAAACTAGATGCATATTTATAAAAATCATATTGTCTCTCTAGTGTGAGAAGCTGAAAGAGTAAATAAGATCTGAAATATATAATAGATAATGTAAAATGGAAAGAAACTTCAAAAAGAGAAACTGGTATGGAGGTGTTATGTATAATGTTTGGATGGCCCTCCAAGCCTTGTGCAGCTGATGGCTGAATCTAACATTTGTGATCAGTTTGTTGTATATCACTGGGATTGGCAGTGTGAATGCTGCACCTGCCCAGGGGCAAGTAGCTGGCATACAATACAAGAGAGGGAAGGAGGCATGCTTTGCCCATTTTCATCCTTTTCACTCTTGTTGCTTGAAGCCATCATGAATCGTTGCCCTTTAGCCATGCCGATTTGCACTGGAGCCAGCTGAACATGGAATGAAACTTCCCAAAACTGCAAGCTAAATAAATCCTTCCTTCATTTTGGGTGTCAGATATTTTGTCTCAGAAATGAGAGAATAATAGTCAAGACAGTGAGAATGGAGAAAAGATGGAAATGAAAAGGAAAAAAAATACAATAAAATATATCTAAGATAGTTATACTACTAATTTCTCTTAGTTCATTGAAAAGTAATGTTTGTGCTAATAGTGTTTGGACAATTAGATGCCAATATATAGTGGGTAACTAATTTACGGTTAACAACATGCAATGTATTAGCCATTGCTGTTCTCCTATTATCTTGTTTTGAAATATTGAGGTCTTTTCCTTTTTCTTTAAAATAAAATAAATTGGACAAGGCACGGAATCCTGTCCCAGTGTGGCGGAACTCTCTTCCTCACCTGGGGGCCAGGCCTCGGTTTCCTGCTGGGACCAGTGAGTGGGGAAGAGATGCAGAATCCTGTCAACGCCTGGAGGAACTCTCTCCCTCCCCTGGGGGCCAGGCCTCGGCTTCCTGCCAGGAACAGTGAGTCTGGCTGAGTTGCAGAACCCCGGGGGGAATACCATCCCAGCCTGGTGATCCTCTCTCCCTCACTTGGAACAACACTTGAAGCTTGAAAATAAAGGAAAATGACAAAACAAAAGACCAAAATGCAATCTCAAACATCCAGCCCATCCCAGGAAAGCCTAGGAGCCATGTTCATAGAAGAAAATACATGCCACATACCTGAAATATCTGAAATAATAGTAACTGAAATAAAGAAGCAACTCTGGGAAGCCTTAAAAGAATTCAAACTAGAAAGAATCTCTCAGGTAAAAGAAGAAATGATAAAAGAAATGAAGGAGATACTGAACATATCTAAAGAAGACACAGAAAATTGGAGGAGCTAAACAAAAAGATAGAATCCCTGGATGGACAATATAAGAAACAAACAGAATATATAAAGCAGATGCAAAGAGATATACAGGAAATCAAAAACTCCACTGAAAGTTGTAAAAACTGCCTCAATTAATGTGAAGACAGAATCTCAGACCTTGAAGATAAGACTGCAGCCAGCGAATAGGAAAGGAAAGATCTTTTAAAAATAACAAGAACTCAGGAAATAACAATTCAACACCTACAAGATGACACAAAGAGGAACAACATAAGGTTGATAGGGATAAATGAAAAAGAAGGGGACAACATAAAGCATGTCAAGAGGATATTTAGAGAAGTAATAGCTGAAAATTTCCCAAACACAAGATTGGAAACTGATATCAAGATCAATGAAGCATATAGAACTCCAACTAGCCATAACCAAAATAAAACTATACCCAGACATATAATAATGACCATCCCAGAAACTGAACAAAAGAATAGAATATTAAAAGCTGTCAGAGAGAAAAGATAGATCACCTATAAAGGAAACCTATCAGAATCACAGCAGACTTCTCAACACAAACAATAAAGTCAAGAAGAGCATGGAGTGATATATTTCAGATCCTAAAGGAAAATGATTTCCAAACTAGACTGATGTACCGTGCAAAACTGTCCTTCAAATTTGATGGAGAAATAAGATACTTCCATGACAAAGAACAGCTGAAAAACTTCATGATCACCAACCCAACCCTGCAAAGAATACTGAAAGACAGCCTAGATACATTTAGGAAAAAAACACTAAACAAAGCAGACAATTAAACAGAGCAGAAAGAGAAAGATGCAACAGCAGAGAGATAACATGTCAACAATAAACCAACATATAACAGTTATAATCATTAATGTAAATGGTCTCAATGCACCAATTAAAAGAAACAGACTGGTAGAATGGATCAAGAAACAAAATCCAACCATATGCTGTCTACAAGAAACCTATCTAACCCAAAAGGATACTTCACAGACTAAAAGTCAAAGGACGGAAAACAACGCTTCATGCAACAGGAACCCCCCCAAAAAGCGGGGGTAGCTATTCTGTTTGCAGGCAATGTGAACTTCAAGCCAATAATGATCAGAGGGATAAAGAAGGTCACTACATACTCGTTAGGGGAAAATTCAAAGAGGAAGAGATAACTATCTATATATAACTAAATATATATGTACCAAACTCCAGAGCACCCAATTATATAAAGCAAGTACTAACAGAAATGAAAACCAAACTAGCAGTAACACGATTCTAACAGGAGATCTTAACACACCATTGACACCATTGGACAGAAAATCAGACAAAAAATCAGACAGAAAATCAGCAAAGAAATAAAAGAACTTAATCACACCTGTGAACAAATGGACTTAATAGACCTATACAGAGTATTCCACCCAACAACAACAGAATACAAATTCTTCTCAGCAGTACATGGGTCATTCTCTAAAATAGACCATATATTAATTCACAAAACATATTTAAATAAATGCAAAAGGGTTGAAATTATCCCTTGCATGCAATCAGACCATAGTGCTATGGAATTAGAAATTAATGATAAAAGATACTGCAACAATCCCACAAAGACATGGAAACTGAATAACACACTCTTGAGTAATCAGTGGGTCACAGAGGAAATTAAAGAAGAAATTAAACAATTAAACAAATGAAAACATAAATACAACTTACCGGAATCTGTGGGATGCAATGAAAGCTGTCCTCAGAGGAAAATTTATTGCACTGAGTTCCCACATCAGGAAAACAGAATGAATACAAATAAATAACCTGATGTTACACATCAAACATCTAGAAAAAGAAGAGCAAGTCAAGGCCAAAGCCAAAAGAAGAGAAGAAATTATAAAAATCATAGCAAAAATCAATGCACTAGAGACTAAAAAAACAATCCAAAAAAATCAACGACTCAAACAGTTGGTTCTTTGAAAGAATAAATAAAATCGACAAGCCCCTAGCCAACCTGATTAAAAAAGGGAAGAAAAAGCTCCAATTCATGCAATAATGAATGAAAGAGACGAAATTACTACAGACCCTATAGAAATACAGAAGATCATCAACACCTTTTTCGAAAATCTCTACTCTCAAAGGTTTGATAACACAGAGAAAATAGACAGATTCCTAGAAGCATACGAAGTATCAAAGCTAGGTCATAAAGATGTAAAACTACTGAATAACCCAATTTCTATTAATGAAATAGAAAAAGTAATTAAATCATTACCTACAAAGAAGAGCCCAGGCCCAGATGGATTCACTGCAGAATTCTACAAGAAGTACAAAGAAGACCTAATGCCAACACTCCTCAAACTCTTCAATGAAATTGAAAGGAAAGCAATCCTTCCTAAATCGTTCCTAGAAGCAAATATTACTCTAGTATCAAAACCAGAGAAAGACCCAACTGAGAAAGAGAACTACAGACCAATCTCCCTAATGAACACAGATGCAAAAATCCTCAATAAAATATTGGCAAATAGGATGCAGCAAATCATCAAGAAGATCATACACCATGACCAAGTGGGATTCATCCCAGGCATGCAGGGATGGTTCAATATAGATAAATCAATAAATGTAATCCACCATATCAATAGAGCCAAAAGTAAGAATCACATGATAATTTCTATAGATGCAGAAAAAGCTTTTGATAAGGTCCAACATTCATTTATGATAAGAACCTTGCAGAAAATTGGAATAGATGGTCTTTACCTCAATATAATAAAGACCAGCTATGACAAACCAACAGCCAATATCATTCTAAATGGACAAAAATTGATGGCCTTTACTTTAAAATCAAGTACAAGACAAGGATGTCCCTTATCACTGCTCCTAGTTAATATAGTTCTGGAAATACTAGCCAGAGCAATTAGACAAGAGAGAGAAATAAAAGGCATAAAGATAGGAAAAGAAAAAGTTAAGCTATCATTATTTGCAGACGACATGATACTCTATATAGAAGATCCCCAAAACTCCATTCAAAGACTCCTAGATATAATAAATAAATTCAGTAATGTAGCTCGATACAGAATCAATACTCAAAAATCAATAGCATTCCTATACAGTAACAACAAAGTCACAGAGAGGGAAATAAGAGAGACCACACCCTTCACACTAGCAACCAAAAGATGAAATATTTAGGAATTACTCTCACGAAAGAAGTGAAAGACCTATACAGGGAAAATTATAATACACTGAAAAATGAAATTGAAGAAGATCTCAGGAAATGGAAAGACATCCCTTGCTCATGGATAGGAAGAATAAATATTGTGAAAATGGCCATTCTCCCAAAACTTTTATACAGATTCAATCCAATCCCAATAAAAATACCATCAACATACCTCATAGAACTCGACAAATCACTCCTAAAATTCATCTGGAGTGAGAAGAGACCTAGAATAGCAATGACAGTTCTAAGCAGCAAAGGCAAGGCAGGAGGTATCACAATCCCTGACTTGAAGTTATACTACAAAGCAACTATAGTAAAATCAACATGGTACTGGAACCAAAACAGAGCCGAAGATCAGTGCAATAGATTAGAAGACACAACCACAATTACAAACACACTCAACCACCTTATCTTTGATAAAGAGGCCAAACACATTCACTGGGAGAACAACAGTCTCTTTAATAAATGGTGTTGGAAAAACTGGCTCTCCATATGCTGAAAACTAAAACTAGACTTATGCCTATCATCATGTACTAAAATAAAATCTAAATGGATCAAAGATCTGAATATTAAAACAGAAACACTAAATCTATTGGAAGACAAATTGGGTAAAAACCTTGAAGACACGGGAGTAGATAAAGAATTCATGAACAGGACTCAAACCGCACGGGAAATGCTTCCCAGAGTCAATAACTGGTAGCATCTCTTATTAAAAAAGTTTCTGCACCTCAAAAGAAATCTCCAGCATAGTGAAGAGAAAACCCACAAACTGGGAAAAAAATCTTAGTGAACTGCTCCTCAGACAAAGGACTTCTGTCTAAAACATATAAAGAATTAAAAAAAATCAGACCCCCAAAATTCAAAGACCCAGTCCAAAAATGGGCATCTGAGATGAATAAATATTTTTCAAATGAAGAAATACAAACAGCAAATAAATACATGAAAAAATGTTCACCATCATTGGTCATTAGAGAAATGCAAATTAAAACCACACTGAGATTTCATCTCACTCTTGAAAGAATGACCAAGATCAAGAAAACCAACAACAACAAATGCTGGAGAGGCTGTGGGAAAAAGGAACTCTCCTGCACTGTTGGTGGGATTGTAGACTAGTACAAACATTGTGGAGGTCAGTCTGGAGATTTGTCAGAAACCTGGGACTGGAAGCCCCATTTGACCCAGCTATTCCACTTCTAGGCATATTCCCAGAAGAACTGAAAGCATCATTCCACAGTGATGTATGTGCATCCATGTTTATAGCAGCACAATTTGTAATAGCCAGATCTTGGAAACAACCTAAGTGTCCATCAACTGAGGAATGGATAAAAAAAAGTTGTGGTATATTTATGCAATGGAGTACTACTCAGCTATAAAGAATAATATCATTGAGATATTTATAAATAAATGGATGCAGCTTGAGACCATACTCATAAGTGAAATAAATCAAACTCACATGTATAAATACCGTATAGTTTCCCTAGTGTAAGAAATGATAAGAATACAAAAAAGCATGTGGTAATCATGATTCCCAATTATACTGGTTTGAAGCCATATAATGTTTTCACTCATTCATTGCAAAGGTTTTAACCTGGGTTGTTCGATTTTAGTATCATTGATAGTACGAATAGCTATTTTGAATAAAACAACACATCATAAAAGCTAGTGCTGACTTAATATCATCTTGTTTTGAAGTCCCATCAAACTGTTGTACATCGGTTTCCACTGGTTTTAACATGTTGTATCTTACTATATTTTACTATATGTGATAGTATAAACAAAATTTCTTATAGGCAAAGAGATAATATAGAAACCATTGTTCGTTTTCTGTTAACTGGTTCTAAATACCCTGTAATTCTCTAATTCTCTTGAATGGCTTCACACTGTCTTGATATACTTGATGCTATAGTATACGAAGTTATACTCAAATAATTCAAGGAAAGAAGCACTATGGTGACTACTATTATGTTAGATTATCTGGGGGTGAAACACAATGATGCTTAAATTGTTCGGTTCTGATCTGTGTTGTTCTGTTACAATGTACTCTTTTATCTCAATCTCCACCCTTTTTTAAAAAAAATTAATCTATTTTGGGGCTGGAGATTTAGCTCAGCGGCATAAGTACCTGCCTTGCAAGCAGGCAGTCGTGAGTTCAGTCCCCGGTACCGATAAAAAGGAAAAAGACAAAAAAAAAAAAAAAAAAAAAATTAATCTATTTTTTCTTAAAATTAAGGGAAAACTAAATTAAAAAATAGCTGGATATATTATAGTAACATTTTGTTTTCCTATTAAACTGATTTGAACCCCAGTATTGCTCTTCCCATCTTGTTCTGTCTGATTCTACTGTATTCTATTTTATTTGATAATATCAAGTTTGAGGGTATAGGCAACCACTTTGAAGGCAATCAGATTTACTATGCTGCCCATTATGGTTTGACTACTATCTTCTTTTGAAGTCCTGTAAGGTCTCCAGTGTAGGTTTTATTGGTCTTGTACTGTACTGTTTTGATCAATTCTATTATACCTGATGATACAGGCAACTGTTTTTAAAAATAGCAAGAGGCACAATGGTAACCATTTTTGATCATCTAGTATTCTATTTTTACATTATGAACTATGCCCATCCTTCTGTTCTAACCGATTGTTCTGTTTAGTCATGTTAGGTTTTATTCTCTTCAAAAAAAAATAATAAGAACTGTGGGAGTAAAAAAACCCAAAAAGTGTAATTGTTATTGTAAAAAAGAGAGGAAAGGAAGGTGGTCTAAGGGATATAACTGCATGTATGTTTGAGTGTGTAGGATGGAAAATTACTGAGCTTTTGTTGGATCATTGAATGGAACTATCTGCAATCTCACTGTATGAATGTCTACTTTATATGTTTTAATTTTATAATTTGGACAACTGTTTCTAAGATGACAATGTGTAACCTATTAACTAGTGATTTCTTACTATATATTTTTTTCTTGAATTTCTGTATTATTTGTACACTGTTACTGCTTTGTTTTTTTAATTTCCTTTCTTTTTTCCCTTTAAATAAATAAAAAATTTTAAAAAATAAAATAAAATAAAACAAATTGTACTTTTAAGAAAAATTTCGGTTTTAGGACACCAAAGTTACAAAGAAAGGTCTCCAGAAAACTTACTTTAAGAAAACTCCTAATGATCTTAAAAAATACAATGTTTGCAAATAGGATCCAAGTTTTTTACCAATAAATTGCTCCTCCTCTCATAGACCTCCATTGTCAGGATATTTTCAGCATCTTTAAATGAACAATTGATCTCTAAACTTTAAACCTATGCAAATGGTTGCATTCTAACCAGCCCACCAACAGTCAGGGGTAGCCTGAGAGATAGTAGGAATATACATCCTGCATCACCCATCTTGAGGAGACCCCAAAGACCACATTAAAACCCAGACCATAATTCCCCTCTCTTGAAGGCTTGCACGCTATTCTTCTCATGTCTCTCTTGGCTTTTTGTGATGTAAATCAAGAGAACTACAATGTATCCTGCAGTTGGGGATTATAAGTTGAGATTTCATCTCTTCTTTGAGGAACTTTGTTGAACCTGGTCTAGT
This sequence comes from Cavia porcellus, assembly GCF_034190915.1. Lineage (NCBI taxonomy): Eukaryota > Metazoa > Chordata > Mammalia > Rodentia > Caviidae > Cavia > Cavia porcellus. The sequence continues at coordinate 93,765,772 of NW_026947485.1, forward strand.
AGGAAGGCAGAGCATTCACTTGCTTTGTCCCAGTTAGTTTGAATTTATAAGAGATTTAAAAAATCAGCTTCCATTTAGGATGTAGAAAGATATACCCAACAATCAAAAAAAAGGCAGATAAAGTGATAAAATTACTAGTTTCCTGGAACCCACAGAAAGCTAAGGCAAGAAAATCAAGAAAACCAAATTCCAAAGAAGAATATGTCCTAGGAAAGGGAGAAAGGACACATACACTTGCACCTTACAAGACACAACAGTAGTACATTACAAATATCTCAGAAGAAATCAAATGAATACAGATATATTATTAAAGGCAAAGTATGAACTGGAATGGTATAATTAGGGGCCCAGACACAAAAGAAGCTCATATTTGAAAACAAGCTCTCCCTCATTGGCTTCTACCAAGTGCAGCTGGAAAATCAGACTAAGTTGGGTCCCTGGATGGAGACTCCTTTGGTGGGATAGTGTGGAGCAGAGAATCCAATGCTGTAGGAAACAAAAACCTTCAGCTTCTGAGGGTGGGAGATGGTTCAGCAGACACTCCCAGGCACAGATGAATACCAGCTGTATTGGGGAGAGTAAAAGCAAATACTTTTTCCCCTGCAGACAGTTAGGAAACTGTCTAGGGTCCAGTGTGTTATTACATGGAGTGTAACTGTGGGATGTAAGGCAGCTACAGTGACACCTTTGTTATCAAATTGCTCTTACCTCAAACTTTCAAAACCAAACAACAAAGTTCAAAGATCTGTTTGATATTTTTAACATTTTTCAGTCGAATGGAGAATCTGACTTGGTAAAGCCTGTTTGGGCCAAGAGTGACCCATGGATTTCTTGTCACTATGAACCCCAAGGGTTGACACTTTAGTCTAAGCGCTGCTCTCACCCAGACAGCATATTGTGCTTTGGTTAGTGCATTAAAACATTCATCACTGTGTTCATTGCGCTTCCTTTTTGCACTTTAATCGCATAAATTACCATAACCATGGCTCCAATGAGTTAGTGATACCAACAGTAAAGCTAAGAGGAAAGCTTGGGAACCAGTAGAATTAATGAAATAAATTCTTTGTAAAATTTATTAAAGTTCTGGAATAATGAATTTATAAGTATAAAATTTTGGGTCTTAAAATCAATTGTTTGCTTCTCCATTGTCTCTAATGGGCAAAATATAGTCAGGTCTTTAACTTTTTGTTATTCAGACACAAATTTGAAAAAAATGGAATGTCTATTTCCTTCTGTGTCTTTCTGAGCTACATGTGTGACTGCCACATGGAGAAGGGGTGAGAATGCTGAGAAAGCTAAGCTCCTAGGCCCAGGTACACTGTATTTGCCTAAGACTGAGGCTATACCAAAAATACTGGAACCCAAGGAAGCTAAATGCCAGAAGAGAATGAGTTAATTTACAGCTTTTAGAACAAAGCTTTTGGTACATCCACGTCATTTTACCTAACGTAAACTAAGTGGCTACACAGCAAAGATGCCCAAAGAAATAAATGTGGATATGCTTTTGCTATAAAGCATACATATTTTTGGTGGTCCATAACGTTTTTCTCAGCATCAATACACAAATATCTATAAACAAGTATATTTATCTTGAACATTAAAGTCCTTCTGTGAGGGACAGAGTAGTGGTCATGTCAAGTTTGCTTCCTTACCATGTAACCCTTGACATAATACAGCTACTCCTATGAGACAAACAGCAAGTAAGCTGACATAAGAGAAAAGCCTTCCAACTTGTTCTGATTGACCAAAACCCTTTTATATTTTAAATACTTATGAAAAGAAACCCCACTCTCTCATGCTGATTGAGCAGTCTCTCTTGGAATGTGCCTGCAGCTTACTGGCAGTGTATCAATAGACTTCTAATTATTCTATATTCCTTGACTAAAATTCTTTTAGTGCTTATGTACTGGCTCACCATGTGCCATGTTTTGCACAGTTTTTGGTGGTGGTGGTGGTGTGTGTGTGTATTGGTGATGGGAGCGACCCTTTCTCTTGTCTTTCTTGGCCTATCTTCACTCTGGTGGTTTTGCATGGTTGCTGGCTTGGTCTGTGGGAAACTGACAGTCCATGGCTGGGGCAATTCCCTAGTGGGACTTTTGAGCCATGGCTCAACAGGGTTTGAGTTAAGGAGTTTCTTTCAGACCCTTATGGAAAGCCTTACTTCCTGTTTGCAGCAAAAGAAAACTGACCAACGCAATACCCCTGGGAACCTGAAGGCAGTGGAAAATAAAGATGACCTTTTGTGGTCTATGAGGGAGAAGGGTCATTTTTCTTCCTTCAGGACTCCCCCACGCTCAACACAGAGCACAGGTGGCAGCAGAAGCTCATCCAAAGTGGATTTGTGTGTTTCATGGGGTCTCACTATTAGCTGTTTCAGTGTCTTCTGCTGATCTTTTGCTACAGTGGCCTCTGGTTTTGCTCTCACTCAGCTGAACTTCCTGATCCAGAAAACACAGGTTTTCCATCTCTTTAGATTAATGAGTCTGCTCTTTCTCTCACAACTGATAGAAGTTCAAGTTTGGTTTGTAAATCTCTTCTTTCAGGGGGTCAATTGTTTCCAGTCTGACCAACCAGAAATGATGGTTTTAGAGCCATGGTTGGTGGCTGTCTTGGTCACTTTTCCTCTCATTTCTGGGGCAAAACACCAAACTCAAAATTAAGGAAGGAAAGGTTTATTTAGTTCACAGTTTGTAGAAGTTTCAGTCCATAATCAGCTGGCTCCAATGCAAGATGCAATGACACAGGGGCAACACTCCAAGGTGGCAGGAGATAGCAAAAGCAACAAGAGCAAAAAGGGGAAAAAGCAAGCCTCTTTTTTCCTTTACATATTGTAACAGGCTACTGCTCCTAGGGCAGGTGTATGTAAGCACTCACACCATCTCCCCTTGCACAGGATGAGAATATTTACAAAATGAGGACCCTGATCTCCTGCTAAGTCACTTAAACTTTTAAACTTCTCAAGTTGACATGATATATCAACCATTACAGTGGACCAGTGTTATGATTTACTTCAAAGTGAAACTAGTGACCTTAGTTCTTTGATCCTTGGCCCGAGAGACATGGTTCTTGTCCATGAGGTTTCACTTCCACCAGTGGGAGGCATTCCTTGTTGGAAGACATTCCAGATAGTAGCACATCTCAACTTTCACTGCAAATGGTGGGATGTTGGTCACCCTCTAGAGGCAATTTTTCAGTGGACGGTGCACCTTAGCAGACCCAATGATGGATCCTCAGTCCTTTGCCCCTTATGACACACCTTTGATTTGTATTATTCAAAATTTTATCTAAATTTGATTCTACAACTGTCAAATTTCCATGCCGCTTGGCTCCAATATGAATTCTTGGGTCTAGAATGATGGCCTACATTACTCATACATTAGGTAATTGGTCTACTTGGAGTCACTAATACGATTTTAAACTTCTAATCAGTTTAAGGCTATCCTTTGATTTGTCAGTGATGTTAGTCTACATAAAGTTTTTAAAGATAGTGTCAATCTGATAATCAAAGGGACTAGATATTAATGGGTCAAGACAAACATCTGAAAACAAAAGAGAGCCCACTGATCCTGATATAATTGTTGCCAATTATAATTGTTATCTTAAAATAATATTAATCAGTCATAACTGATATCCCAAGTACCATATAAAATAAATAACCAAATTATCTTGCCAAATATTAACTTTATTGGAAGTCTATACATGCCTGCTCTAAATCTTTTGTCATCAATGGTCTGTTTCTTCTCTAAAGAATTTATAGTCAGATTCATGGAAAAGTCTAACAAGTACTATAGGTAAATTACTTCTTTCTTTGATCATTTTTGGATAAAATCATACAAAAAACTTTTTGGTTCATAATTGTCATACAAACTAAATTTTTTTTGCTCTGTGTTGGTTTTATTTTATATTGTACTTTTAACTTTATAACCATGGTCTCCTAATAATAGAAAGTACAGCTCTTAACAAAGAGATCTGACCTAGTGTTGTGAGATGTTAATCAGCATCTCAAAAAAGAAAAAAATAAACTTAATAGTGAATTTCAGGTAAATTTAGCCTAAGATTAAATCTTTCTACATTGCTCAAATGTAACAAAAAGAGGATATAACACTGACTCGACATTGTCAATCACTTCCCCTCCAGTATGGAATCAGATAAGACCAACAACTGTAAGAGCATTCCAGCAACAAGGGACAACTGAAACAATGATTGAGTGATGCTTTCACAGAGAATCACATGGAGACAAGAGGGAATATAAAGAAAACATGAGATTTAGAAAAATCATGATGGAGTCACTTGTGTCAGCCTTAGAGACTGTGTCAGCCAAAAGAGAAATAGAGCCAAGAAGCTCTTACACATAAGAAACAAAGGGTTCTTGCACATAAATATATAATGATAACTCTCACAAAGAATAATGTCAAAATCCTAAGTTTCTCTATCCTGAATTAATTCAACTGTAACATAACAGGGACACAAGCACAAAAAAGTCAACTTTTTACAGTTATACTTTTTATTTAATATAGTTGGACATTCCAGTTTACAATTCACAAAGTACAGATGGTGATCCAACCATGACCTCAGTTTCTTATCAACCTCTCCTTCTATATTCCGTTGGACTAGACTGTAAAAAAATTTTTTCTCTCAACCTGGCCCCATGGCTCCCTAATGGCTCAGCAAACAGTGTGTTTCCTTTTTCTCATCTTCTACTCCCAGTCAGAAACAGATCTGTAAGATAAAAACTCTGCTCCTATGTCAAAGTTTTGGCTTTGTTCATCTGTTGGGGGGAAGATGTGGAGGCTGAACAGGAAAAAACCCAGTTAATGCACAGTTGCAGTACGGTTATACTAAACCCCTCCTCTTCCCCCACCAAGCATCCCTGAACCATTACATATGAAGAGACTATAAAATTCTTCACAGCCTAAACTATACAAAAAATTAGTAATACGCATAGTGTGGCTTTGATATAAAACACATATATTTTTTCCCATTGGTCCATAATCACTTTCTTGGAGCTGAGGCATATCATGGCCCTTTTCTTGAACCTTAACAGCCTTCTGTGAGGACCAGAATAGTGGATCATGTCAAATTCACCCCCTTAATGGGTAACACTTGACATAATACAGCTACTCCTGTGAGCTAAACAGACTGCAAGCTGTCTTAAAGAAAGGATTCTGGGGATGCTTGTTTTGCTCATCCATACCCTTTCACACTTTTAAATCCTCATAAAAACTCTAGTCTTTCACCCTGATGATGGAGCACTTTCTTAGAACTTGTCTGCTGCTCTCTTACAGTGTATTAATAAACTATTATTTTTTCAATGTTCCTTGACTATTAATTTCTACGTTTCTTGACTATTAAATTCATTTACTGTCCACCAGACTGGCCTTCTACATGCCATATCTCACATCAAGAATCACCTCTTTTCCCTCACCCCTGTCTCCCTAGAATGAGCTCAGAACAAGAAAACTATTCAGAGAAGTTGGATCTTGGGCTAGGGAGGATGAGAGCAATGAACAGAGTCCCCTCTGTAGTACAGGTGTGCCAGGGTGGCTAGAAGACAAGGAACAAGAAGGAAAGCTGGGAAAGACCCTTTGCCACCTCAGCCCTCAGCCTAAGAACAAGATCTCACAGTCGACAATCTCTGAAAGATCCTGAAGTCTGTAATCCCTTACAAGTAATAATGGCAACGACAGCTCTACTACTAACTAGACAAACCCAGCCATTGACACTAACGCCCTAACAAAAAGAAAGGGAGGTCCATCCTTATGCATAATTAGGATTTATCTCTGTCTGTAATATTTTTTACAATCACAAATCATGATATACACCAACAAAAGGGGGAAAAGTATAGTCACAAGATAAAGCAGTGAACAGAGACAGACTCAGGGCTGACTCAGTTGTTGAGATTTTCAGATAAAGATTTTTAAATCATTGTGATTAATATATTAAGCATATATAAAATGGTAGATAACATGAAAGAGCAGACAGAGACTTTCAGCAAAGTGATTGGCACTGGAAGAAGTCAAGTGGAAGTTCCAGGAAGAAAAGCATTTTGTGAAAGAGGAAAAGCATCTCCCAGAAGGACATGTGTACGTCTCATTTTTTCCCATAATTTTTAAATTTTAAAAACAAATAAAGGACAGAAATGATACAGAATTTCAAAAGAAATAATAGGAATTTAACAGTAGTTAATGTATTACATATTGTCTTCTTAGAAGTGGTTCACATTATAAAATTTAGGCATAAAATGATCAAACAATTGATCATTTTTAAGGGAATTGGAACTTAATACTGCTGTATGAAATGAGCACAGTAACAAGTATTTTGAGATCTTAAAATTCAGGTAACCAAGAAATAGAGTTCTAAATAAACCTCCTGATTTAAGCTAAGATTCTACTAGAGCAAACTAAAGATTGTTAGAATAAAAATGGAGTCACTGGTGTCAACCTTAACCAAAAATACATAGAGTTAGGAAACTAACAAGAGAAAACCCTTATGCACACAAACCAATCATAAAAATCATTGCAAGGACTGCCTGAATGACACTTCTGAGCACATGTCTGTCACAGGAACTTTCCTCAAAGACTTTCCAAACTGCACCTTGCCCTATCCAGTCATAATACTAGAAGTTGATATAGAAGAACACTTTCCTTGGTATACTATCTTCGTTAATGAACTGACTTCAGTACTTATAACAATCCCCAATAACCAATTTTCTCTTTGTTTCAAATACTTCCCTGTTTTGCCTTTAAATAATTTCCTTTGACTCAGCATCCCTGGATATGCCCTTGATTCATTATGGTACACATACCATGCATTAAAAAGTTACTGCTTATTTCACAACAAACTCAATTCTTTTTTGTGGGGGGGGGTTGAGATGGTCTCACTATGTAGCCCAGACTGGCCTCAAACTTATAGTGATCCTCCTGCCTCAGCCTCCCAAGTTTAGGAATTGCAAGCAGGCACCACCATGCTCAACACAAACTCATTATCTTTAAGAAGTCTTCATCATTTTTAGGTTGAAATATAAAAGGAAGCATCTCTAATTTAAATGGTCACTAACAAAGTTAGAAAGAATGGAGAAAAAAAGCTCAGAGTCCTCAGAATCTGTTACATTCCTGAACAGAATATAGTCTTCCCTGTGGTTCTTCTAGGAGAAGAAAATCATCTTTGAGTGCAGGCTTAATTTAACTAGCTTTCTATAATTATGTGGACAATAGGTTACACCAAATACAGAAACATCTGAGGTACCTGTAGCATATAAGTTCTGTAGAAGGAGACATAGAGGTATGAGCTATGGTCCCAAGCTGTTATCCTCTACCTTTTATTAACCTATATGTTACATACAGGAATGTACACACATCTTAAGTGTACAGCTTACATAACTTTCAACTAAACATACGTTTGCAATGAGTTTCAAGCTTACCACTTCATCTTAAGGCTTCCTTGCTCCCCTTTCAGTTTCTCCCCTCTCCCAAGAATACTTTTGCCTCTTTTGTTAATATGAAAACAGAAAAATGCACAGATACTATTTTCTGTCTGCTTTTATTTGCTCAACATATGTTAATAAGTTGCATCCATACTGTGTGTAGTTGAAGTTTATTTATTCTTCTTTGTTGCTATAGTACTCCATTCTTCTGTTTGTAGTCATTTGGGTTGTTTCCACTTAGGGGACATCATGAATAAACTATGAACCATTTTACACCAGGCATTTCATGGGAAACATTTCCTTTCCTTGTACACAAATACCTGTGAGTTGAATTGCTGAGGCATATGGTATGGAGATGCTGCCAAAATCTTTATGAAAGTGGTTGCACCAACTTATATCCTTACAACAATAAGTGTGAATTGGCTACTCCACTAGGGATATGAAATTTTAAGTGGCAGCAAATAACATTACCAAATGTAAAGTACTTAGTGTGAACCCTAACTTCACAAAGCAGTGACATTAGTGAGAATAGAAGTGTCACTGAAGTTCTTCCCAGAGAGTGATGAGGGACACCTCAGAGACAGATTTTGGTCAAATCCAGCTTCTCCCCCTGACCAGCTATATGACCTAAGGAAATTCACTTGATCAGTTTGAACCTCAATTTTATCATCTGAGATATGGAGAAAGCAATGATGCTATTATTTTAAGTAAATAATATAAAGCACACTACAGTGGCTACACATAGAAAGTTATTACTTTATTCTATGTAAGTAACAAAGTGAGAAAATTAGTTGGATGCCAGTGGGTGGGTAGGATTGGCTAGGTGAGGGATGGGAGGGTTTTCTGGAAAATAAAATAAGGGGAAAGAGGGAAGAACTTGGTGCATTATTTTTGCAAAATAATGAAGAGTAGAGACTGGTCAAAGCCCAATTAGATACTAGCTGGAAGGTCAGGCTGTCATGGCAGAGAGGGGCCAAAACCCAAAGGACAAACTTGACCTGATAAGAAAAAGGGAGCTATTGAAGACTTTTGGCAGGTGACACTATTTCACCCTGGTTTGTTTTTCTTCATCCCACTAACCGATATGCCTTTATAAATCTGTTGTTATTTCTCTCCTGAACCAGAGTGTGGGCTCCATATGCATGGTTATTTTGTTTTGCTCACTGATCACTCAGTGCAGTGCACGATGCATGGTAAATGTGTGAGTGTTGGAAAAATCACTAACTGGATTACTTAATGGGCCTACTATTCGTTTTTCTTTATAAAACAGTTTCCCATTAAAGGATATCTGGTTGTCCCAAGATTTTGCAATTATAATGCTGCCAGGAACCATTTCCTACACATATTTTTTTCACAGATCTAAAGTCTTTGGGCTCTCCAAGCTCATTAACTAGATTAATGAGGAAGAATGGATGAGAAAGGAGAGTTATTTCTGTAGTCCAAAGTGGTCTCTGGAAAATTACTAGAGACAAAGCAACGGAATGAAATCCCTTCATTTGCTGTCATTTGTGTTTCGCTTGGAGTAGCCCACTCCTGGAAACTCCTGGGAAGTCCCCCCACCCAGCTGTACCGCCCATGATTATGAGGGTTATACTTACTATCCTAATTAAAAATAGTAGATTATGCCCTCTCTTTACCTGTAAATGGTTGACCTCATCATAAACTTACCGCTTACTTAAAACAGTGAGTCTCTGTGTCTGAAGATGTGGATAATTTAACTTTGACAAAGAGTTGTTAAAACATGATAAGCCAATCATGATACAATGGAACCAGTTCCAGTCTTCAGAAGTCAGCAAGTAGAATTTCAGTACTCGGTAGGTGATTGAGAGCAGATAAAAGTTATGAAATTTAAAATATTTGCATTACAGAACATCAATGGATCAATAAGACATATTTCAGTGGCATCAATAACAAATGGCAATAAAATGTTACATATTGGTTTGCAGCCATAATTAAAGTTGCAGCCATAGTTAAAGACTTCTAAGGTAATCATTTTTTAGTAAAAATTAAAGTGATAAGCTTGAGTTGGGTTAGAGAATGTGGCATGGCAATACAATTCATGCATCTCCTTTATGTCTTCCTTTCTACAACCTAGGACCGAAAAAAAATGAACTCAATTTTCTACCCAGAGATATTCATTAGATTTTTTTTCACTCTGTTCCCTGACTGCACTTTGGAACAACTGCACTGCCTGAGGGCAAAGAGAAAGGTGTGATTTGGCAGGAGAAAATGGAGGAAACGGATGAACTTAGAAGTAATGTGCTCACACACATTTGAAAATAAAATATTCAGCAACTTCAAAAAGCACCTAATATTTAACTTCCCTAGTGAATCCCCCAAGGGACATGGATCCTGTCCATGATCTTTGGGTCACTCCAGGACATCTTTGTTAGTCATTTAAAATATATCTGAAATAGTCCTAAGTTCAAAAGGGGTTTAGAGAAAGGGGACATGGGAGTTCTTGAAGCTGAAGAAGGCTGGCATAGGCTAAAATGTACAACTGTAGGGCATAGCCAGAGGCAGGCCAGATGTGGGGAATGCAGAGGCACCTGCTTCCACTTCTGTTTCTTGGGATTGCAGCCTGGAGGAAGTGGCATCTGTTACATAAGCTTTCCTTTGATGAGGGAGCTGATTTCTTAATTTATAAAGCATGGCATCAAAACACTGCTCAGGGGAGCCTAGTGCATTCCCTACCCACAGAACGTTTTACCAGTTATTCCCATTTACAGGTGACAATTATGTCAGCCATACAAATGTACTTCTCAGATTTTTTACTGCCAGGCGCAGAGCCAGTCTTGGTCCTAGCAGGTCATCACAGAACCCACCCACATTACTCTTGGCCAATGACAACAGAGCAGGAATTCTAAGGAACCCATTGCTAGGAATCCCAGGAATCTTCTGACAAGGGCATTTTGGTTGTGAGACCTCTTGTTGGATTTGCCAATGTACCAGAATGATTCTTCACTGTGAGACTTTTCCACCCTCCCTCATTACTTTCATTTCCCCTACATAAATCGGATATGTGCCTTCATCTGTAGTCTGTCTCAGCTTCCACCAGCTCCCTCCTCACTTCCCCTCAAAAATCATGTATATCAAATCCCACCCTGGTATCTGCCTCTCCAAAAACAATAATAAACTTTCTGAAGGGAGTTATGTTGGCATTGAAGTTCTTTGTATGAAACATTAGTGAGGTGAAGTAGGACAAGCCTAATGAGTAATTTGGATTTAAGGGTTCTTAGTTGCTTTCTCACCACTGAGGCAAAATATCCAACACCACAAGTTAAAGATGAAAGCGTTTATTTTAGCTTACAGTTTGTAGAGGTTTCAGTCCATAGTTGCCTGGTTCCAAAGCAGAAAAAAAAAAAAAAACAGTCTTTGTCACGCCAGGCATGAAGCAGGCTATAAACTTACTGTTAGTGCCACCCATATTTAGGATGGAGCTTCCCTTTTGAGCAGTTCCATTCGCCTACAATCACAATGGACAAACCCAGTTATCACATCCTCAATTCAATATCACACACCCACAATACAAATACAAATACACCCACAATACACCTCCCCAAAACCCCATCTATGAGTGCATAAAGCTTTGGGGGACTTCTGGATGTAAGCCACAGTTCCACAACACTTGTTCTCTCTATGGACAGTGAAGGAATAAGGTGTTGTGTGTTTCCAGCGTTCAGACGCAGGTCTGCTAAGTGGCAATTGAAACAGACCACGAAGGAGCCAACATATAATCACTCCTTTGATTTCTATGGGAGGCACATAATCACTTCTGATATTTCCTTATACCACCTGTAAGCTTTCATACTTCTTTAGTAAGTCTGTCCCAGCTGGTTCCTTTCTGGATCACTTTGCTGCTTGCTCAGTGCCATCAATAAATTGTTCTTGAAGATAACTGAAAGATATTAAAGATAAGTAGTGATGGGTCATGACCTCATTGGCATCTGACTGTAGACTGTATAAAAGCCTGGGTTCAGAGGTCACCCTGGCCCATCCATGAAATGGCAAGAAATGGGGTCAACTCCACAGACAGCAATTGTTGGGCATCTCAGGTGAGTGCCTGAATGCCTAACTTGATGAATTTGTTAGAGCACAACTTATATCAACATTAGAATGCTGCCCCCCCCACAGAGCAGTTAACTAATAATTATGGAGTAGGATCTGATATTTAACATTCCTAACAATTCCCCAGGTGATGCTGATGCTACCGACCTGCAGGTTCCATCTTGAGAATGTCGAGCTAATCTAAGACACATATATTTACAGATATGGAGGTAAGAGAGCTTGTTTTACTGTGTTGGTGAAGGTGAGTTTCTTAATGGGTCATCCCAGAGGAGATGACATCAATGCCTGGTCAGAGGGGGCTTGTGAATATGTAATGACACAGAAGTGGTTTCCATGAGGTGTATTGAAATCTATGGGAAATCAAGAAAACATGCTGTGGTGGCAGGTGGCTGCTCTGGCATTCCTGATGACCAGTTATTGACTGTTCCTATGAACTTAGGTGCCATAGCCCAGGGCAACACAAAGACATTTACACAAAAGTGTTTTCCCCCTTCGTGTTATGAAACAATCCCTTTCTTTTCTACTTTATGGGAATACTCCAGAAACATCTGAGCCACTTGGCAGACCTTTCAATAAATGATTATAAAATATCAAGGTGAAGACACTCATGTTCATTCAGCAGACATCCAGTGAAGACATGACATGTGTACTGTATGGTCCCTGCCTTCAAAGCTTCCCTCAGCTTAGTCAAGGAACATCTAATGAACCCCAAGATCCATAACACAAGGAAGTACTTAATACATGCTAAATGCCACAGTGATTATGGTAGTCATGCTTTCCAAAGCTCATGTTGAAACTTAATCCTCAAAGTCATATGTTTATGGTATTTGGAAGGAATTTGGAGAAATAATTAGGATTAGATAAGGTCATGAACGCAGGGCCCAGATAATATTAGTGACTTTATAAAAACAGGTGAGAGACCTAATTCAGCAAGCTTCTTCTGTTTTGACAATACTGCCTTGCAACTCTGTAGAACAACCCATCAGCAAAAAGCAATTCATTGAATGCAACCCCCAGCCTCTGGACATCCCCAGCTCTGCTTACTCAGTTAACTGAGAAACCTTCACTCTTTATAAGTCACAAATCTTTAGGATACAGTTGTAGCAAAAGAAAATTGACTAAGATGCCACATTTGTTCACTTGCTCAATCGTTTGCCACATACACAAAGATTATTTGAAGAGCATCCGACAGAGGAACTGGGAACAAAAATGAAAATGATGCCTCCTTACAACTAACATTCAAAGTCAGATTAGTCTGTTGGATAAATTTGGTGGATTTTAAGCATACATGTACTTCCACTTATTTTATTTATTGATGTTGTTGTTAATTTTTTTTAAAAAATACTTTTATTTGAAAAAAGATGAAAATATTACAAAATTTTTAAAAATAGAAAACACTGGTTAATATATTGCATTTTGTTATTTTGAAAGTAGCTGTTCAGCTTATGAGATTTAGGCATGAAAAAATGGCCAAACAATGAAAACACAAACTGTTATTTTTGAAGAATTAACAGAGGTTAGTAACATAGTTATCTATCTTGTATATATTTACATACATAACACACACACATATATATATATATAATATTTTACCTTCTTTCTTTTTTATTTTTCCCTATTCCAGTTGTTCTTTCCTTTTGAGCACTTTATTATCCTTTCATTTTCACAGTATCTGCTCTACATTTTGATTCTTATTTAATTTTTTAGGTTTTTAAATTTATACTTAGAGAGATAAATCCCATGAAAATGAAAGTCAAAGAATTTCTTTTTAAAAACATAAACCCCCAAAGACAGGGAGAATAGGAGAGGTGATCATAACTAAATAGTTGAAAGCTTGGACATATATTGACAAGAATAAAATAGAAGTGATCATAGCTACAAAGTTGAAAGCTTGGAAGCATATTGACAAGAACAAAAACTAGTCTGAAATCTAAACCTGAAGTATTGAGGCTACATCCTTTTACAGAATCCCTCAAACGCTCTGTAATTGCTGTATCAAGAGTCTTTAAATGGAAGCTAAGGGAAAGAAATTAAAATAAGAATCATGTACAAATAACACAATAAGCAGTTTATCCTTCTCATCCCTCCACTGGAAGAAGGTTAGGTTCCCCTCTGCCCCTACTCTGGAGAGGATAAAACAGAAGATTTCATATCCCCCTGGGCACAGAAGTATCCACTCAAAACATGGAAGGTAAACATTTAACACTAAATGCCAAGGCCTGGTCTTCTTTTCCTAATATGACTACTAGAATGCTGATGGAGAGGAGCCTGCTTCCCTCATCTTACAAAGCAGAAGATAAGAAAATATGTGAATTTATTTCCATTAGAGTTTCTCCAAGAAGAGATGCTACCAGCTCACAACTTTGATGAAATTCACAGCCAACTGCCCCCGTACAGCAGAGCTTCCAGGCCCCTTCTTTTCCATATGAACAGGCATCTGAGAAGAGCCTCCACTGTAGAATACAGAGGCACACACACACACACACACACACACACACACACACACAACACACACACACATACACACACTAAATTAAAGAATAAAAACCGACTTGGAAAGATAAGCTATGCTTGGGGAAAAGGAAATTTTAGAAAATATGTGTTTAATATCCTTAGGGATGTGAGTGAAGAAACTGGAGAAATGAAACAAAACAAGATGTCTTTACAAGGAAGAATCTGACCACAACAGTAAACCATTAGCAATTTTTAAAAATGAAAAGGTACTGCAATGTTTAGAAAATAAAAAATGAAACACGGAAAGTAGAGTATGAAAAGTCAAACAAAAATAGGAAAGAAAAGAACTAAGAGAACCAGTCTAGAGGTGCAACACCTAAATAATGGGAAATATAAAAAGGGAGAAAGAAAACATCCTGAGGAAAAATACCTTTTTATGAAATTATTCACGAATCTTAGTGGAACTCAATGGTACCAACTGAGTGTTCAGCATCATGGATTAAAAAAGACCCTCATTACTACATATCATGATAAAAATTACAGAACAAGGCAAACACAAAGTTCTCACAGTTTCCAAGGAGTAAAATCATAATCTCACATGAAATACTAGGAGCCAGAGTAAGTTGCCACTCGAAAGCATTTTTAGAAGTTAGAAGGTAATGGAAAGATACTTAAATTCCAAAGGGAAATGGTCTCTGTAGCAGATGTCAATTTCCACCTGTATCACCAACACTGCTTCTGTTCTAGTATTGATCTATGGTAGTACCTGATTTTATCTGTAACTCTGGCTTAAGACTTTCTTGGAACTTTCTAGAAAGGAATTACTGTCCCAGGAACAACTTCCAAATTCTTGGCTTTTAGGTGAACCACTCTGAGGTTCTCTGAATCCAACTTTCCAGTGTCGCTGTAAACCTGAAACCCATTGCCCACAGTGATAACTGATAATTAATAATGATAATTTTGTTCATTATCACCATTCCATAGATATTTCAACCTGTATCTGTGTTAATTCCTTATACCTCTATTATGTCTTATTGGGTTTATCTGGGTGAACACCCAGATAAACTCCTAGCACTCACTTCTGTATCTCTGAGTTTGCTTTCTGGGAAACCCAAATGAATATGTCTACTGAGCAATTGTGTCAGATGAGAACAAAGACATTTCCAAACTTAAATAGTCTAAATTTTTATCTTTTGGTTATCTTTTTTAGAAAGATAGTGGATAACATACTTCATGTAAATGAAACCATAAGTCAAAGAATAGGCATTCACTGTAGGAGAAAGGTTAAGGAAGTTGCAAGACTCTACTTAAGTTCCCAGGGCCACTAGGACAGCCTGAATCACAGGTGAAGACTGCAAGAGAGCTTCCTTCTCTAGCTTGAGCCTGAAAGATGAATTTGAAAGAGTGGTGGTGAATGAATCTGGGAGGATGTTTGGACTAATCCTTATGAGTTTGATTTTAAATTAGCTATAAAAATATAGTGTACTATGTACATTTTAAGAATGAAAACAAATAATTACCAGCTCCAGAGAAAAACAATTTATTATGTCAATATTATAAACAATAGGTAGTGATGCAGTTGAACCACAGAAAAGTCTATGGTGAGAAAGAGGTTAAAGTGTGCTCTTTGGCAGGAGCTGAAGTTTTATCTTCTCTAACATAAAGTCAACAAATAGTGCCTTGAACTGAAAAGTCAAGACATGGCAGTTTGAGCTTGCTATTTAAAGACATGAAAGTAAAAATGAAAACTTTTAGTCTATTGCAGTAAATGTGCCTGCCTGTAGGTGAGCAGAAATGGCAGGAAGTGATAGAGAGATGGACAGAAATCTTTCTACTAGATGTCTTAAAAACAATTGATGCTATACTATGTGATTGTTTGCCTTCATGAAAAAAACAAACAATATAAATCAGAACCTCAGCAAAAAGCCAGCTTTTGGAAAGCTGGATGCCAAAGTCGAAACTATATGCTACTCTGCCATGTTCTGTTTATGTGAGGAACACTGATAGTGACCTGTAAGCCTCATGGTAGGATTCCTAGTTGGTTTCCTCAGGTAGACTGGAAGTTCCTCAATCCAAGGGGTCCAACAACCACACCAATTCAAGTCTGTGTGCTCAGCCCTTACCAACACAGAGCCTGGCATGCAGTGGTACCCCATTGGGGCTTATTGAGTGTGTGAAGGAGGGAAGGTTGCCCATATAAAGAGGTGCACCTGGGCAGTGGGACACAGAAGAGACAGCTCAGATGTGCCTGAGGGCAGTGAGGGAAGCATTGCTTGAGAAGTAATGTAAAAGGAGTCTCTGGGGAAGGATGGGTGAATGGGTGAATGGGGAGGATTATACCCAGGCAAGTGGATTAACTCTGTAAAGATATGGGTGTGTGAGGAGACACTGCACACACACACACACACACACACACACACACACACATTTGTGCATGCACATGTTTAGACAGGTAAAAAAGTAGTACAAAATAAAGCTGTCATAGTGGACTGAAGTCAGACCAGGATTGCCCAAAGCTGACTCCTCAGAATCACCAGAGGAGCATTTTTAAGACAAGTACTCTGTCTTGGTTACTTTTCTCTCATTCCTGGAGCAAAATATCTGACACTCAAAATTAAGGAAGGAAGGGCTGCGGATATAGCTCAGTGGCACAGTGTATGCCTGGCAAGTGCAAGGTCATAAGCTCAATCCTCGGTGCCAAGAAAAGAAAAAAATTGAGAAAAGAAATATTTAACTAGCTCACAGTTTGTGGAGGTTCCAGGCCATAAACAGTTGACTCCAAGGCAGAGTGGCATGACACTGGGGCAACCTTTCAAGTTAGCAGCCAGTAAAAGTAGCCAGAGCACAAATAAGAGTGGGAAGAGAAAGCCTCTTTCCTTCCTTATATTGTACACAGACCACCCCTCTTCCAGTGAGGGTACAATACTCACAAAATTTCCTTGCCCTTCTGCTCTTCTCTTGCTCAGGATGAGGACATTTACAAAGTAAGAACCCTGGTTCCCTACTGAGTCTCTTACTTAAATTTCTAAGCTTCTTAAGTTGAACAATGTACCAACCATAATATACCTCTAGACTTCATCCTGAGACAGTATAAACCACAGGTCTGGGATGGAACCTAAGAACCTGAACTTGTCAGTAGGTGCTCTAGGTCAGAGAATGAGCCTGGCTTGGTGACCAGCTTGGAGCCAGGGAGAGTATATGGAGACAACCAAAGCTGGGCTTCAGAATCAAAACTCATATCCAACTTTTTATGAAACCCAACGTGGATGTATTTAAATGAGGAAAAAATTAGTACTACCTTTGTTTTGATTTAAGGCATAATAACAAAAGAGCTATTTTGTGAGCCCTTTGTTACTACCAAATTGGTCAAGTTATTGCTGAAATGAGGTGTTTTAAACAAGGAAAGTTAGGACCAATTTCCCACTTTTATTACTAGCTGACCTACTTTCATTACTGGAATTTAATAGGCTCTCTAATTTTCTTTCTTCCATATATTAGTAGCAGTTAAGTAAGTCCTAAGGTAAGCTTAATGCATTTCCATATTATATGTGACTTTAGTGCCATTAAAAGTATTTGATTTTCCTGAAGGAAAATGCTTTAAAAATACCACAAGAAAGTGCCATTTCTGAAACGTGGGCAATTTGATTTCCACCCTAATGTTTATTCATTTTAGTTTTATCTTTGAAATCAACCAATGTGCTCTGAGTTCCTGCTCTGTGCAAGATTTGGATTTGGAAAGAAATAGCTACCTTGCTGTAGGGGATATAAGAAACCATAAGCCATGAGGCCTGTTTGAAAGCTTACAAGCTGGCTCAGAAGATAAGACTACAATATGCAAAAAAATTACTGAGGCTTCAGAGAATTCTATCTGAGGCTAACTGTGTGATGTAGAAAACACACAGCAGTAGGAACTCAGATTAGAAGGATGGGCCACATACTTAGGAGGAGGACGGGAAAGGCTTTCTGAAGGAGTTGTGATCTGTGCTGGCCTCAGATGCTGGATGAGACTTCACAGAACACAGTGGAGAGAGATTTCTGGGTCTGGAGGCAGGAAAGGATACAAATCCAGAAGGGGGAAGATAGATTTGCAGGTTGAAGGATGGTCCTTACTTGGGGATCAGTGAAGATGTGACTGGACAGGATATTTAGGAAGTGAGCATGAAGGAGTCTATGTATGAAGGTTTCAAAATGGTGAACAATAGTGAGCACTTTTGATTAGGTTAGAAAAGTGAAGGATGAACGTGGAATTTGGGAATGGTAGTCTGGAGCAATGTCCAAGGGTTTAGGAAAACAACAAGATCAGTTAGGAGCCTATTGTAACAGCTGAGTCTAAGGACATGAGATTGATTTAGGCCATGGGGTTGACACACATCAGAGAGAAATCTATTGAAAAATTGAACGCAGAGGGAGACAGAGTAAGGATTCATATTCACTGGAACTGTTGAAGGACAGTGGAACAAACAGCTTAGGGAATAATCTAGCCCACAGCATAGCTTCAGGACCAGCTTTGCAGAGTACTCCCCTCAGAGGCACTTGGCCCCAACAAGCTCATTCCTCATGGAATTTTTTCTGAGTCAGGACAGAAAGCTTATGGGTTAGTTCAGGTCAGGTTATCCTTCCTTGAGCCAGATAAGAGGCAAGATCTCCAGATTATGTTAGAGTCCTTGTCCAGATGAAGAACTGGAGACAGAGGAGAGCTTATTAGGAGAAGAAGGCTGTGGTCTTGGAAGCCGGAGTACAGAACAGAGATCTGTACCCATTCTTGGAGTAACTATGGTACGTAGATTCCTCCCTGTAAGATGGAAATGTTGACCGGTTGGAGGGTAAAAGGATTCTGAGAATTAAATGCAGGAACAATGTCTGCTTTAGTTCCTAGCATGGAGGATGTATTATGAAAGGTAAATTTTGTTTACAACATGAAAATCACTATAAAAGCCAATTGAACCAAATTTCCCATTCAATATTTCTGGTCAATCAGAGCTTTACATTTTAAGTTTGCCTTCATAGACTCAATATCACAAATAAAGCATTTTGAGACCCTTCTCAGTGAAAATACTGCTAACCAGATAAACTGTTATCCCATGGTTATGGTCTGAGGGCTGACCACTTTCGTGGACCAGCTCCCAACTATGGCTCTGCTCTACTCCTGCTGGTGGCTTTTGGGATTTCATGCCCCTTAACTCCCTGCTCTGGGTTTACTTTCTTTGTCTGTATTGGCCCCAGCAAATGACTAACATCTCTATGAAACTTTTCAGGAAGCAAAGTTCTTTAACATCTTTTATTATGACATTTGATTCTAGAACACTAACCCTCAAACATAGTAGAAACTTGATTGAAATCCCTACAGCCCATCATTTATCAGTCAGAAGAGCTGGTGACTTACTGTTTGATAGCCTGTGAGCATATGGCTTAGCATTATTCCTCTTTATAGTCCTATAGATACCATCCTTTCACTTCAACCTCTTAGAAAAGTCATTGAGGTAAAATGAAGCTAAACAACCCACAGCCCTGGAGAAATGGGTCTGAACTAATGAGCTTCCCATGTAGACCTGCATCAGGGAATGAAGCAATGTTGTAGAATCATGATAGAAAGCCTCTTTGCCAATCACTTCCTCCAAAGTTACAGATTCATTTAAGACAGTATTTGTTTCTCCAGGGTGGAAAGCAGGTAGTACCTAACATCTTGTCTTTTAAAATTAAGCTTACCAGGTAGTTTTTTATGCTCCTAAATTGTGCTGATACTGAATGGTGGTTTAAACTTGCTATTGAAGATCATCAGTCTATAATAAATGTAACTCATGAAATTTTTCAGTGGGCAAATATTTCCTCCTTCAAAATCCTTGATGACTAAATACTTCATTCCACTGTTATGCATTAATAGATTTTCAGTTTTTCCTATTATTGTTATTTGAAGACATTTCTCACGCTCTTTCTTAGGGTCATGAATTGAGGGGAGACTGTAAAGAATGCCACAGATATTCTCCTTTATTATTGCAAGAAAATTGAGTCTCAGAGAGGTTAAATGAATTGCTCCAGGTCACAGGGCTGAAAATTCAGGCTCTTGACACCTGCCCAGGCCCTTCACACTTCAGTGGTCTGCTCAGAAGGAAGGCTGCAAGATAAACTGATATTACCTTGGGCGTCATTCCATGTAAAAATATTGATAAAGAGCCAGAAATGCAAAAGAGGGGGGCAGAGAAAGACTGCATGGGAAGGAGGATACTATTACAAAATTAGACAGGGTTAAGAATTACAATGGAAAAGTCAATAACACTTATTAGGGAAGTTTGTTTGTAACAACCTTCACCCTAAATGGCAGCGTGGTTGAAGAACATCTCAGCCCCAGCAGTCTGAACTTTTAGTAACAATTTTCTCTCTGCTCTGAATTTTAGCAATACAGTTGGAGACCTGTGTGAGAACTGCTATTTGTAAGCTACTGTGCGGAACATCACCACCAGAATGTGTAAGGTCTGCCTCTGGTCGGTATATCGTGTTGTACCAAATGGAGAAACAGTACCTGCAGTCTCTGTTTGGGTCCTGCCAGAAAGGGACAAGGCATAGAAAGCGCTGTGATGTCTCAGGCTTAATAAACTTAGCTCAGTGGGAACTCATTTAGAGGAACCAGCGACAGAAGAAGGAAGCAAAGACAAGTCCTCTTTTATGTGCTCCCAAATCCTAGAAGCACCAGCACCTTCACTCCAGAAACAACCACTACCCCAGCCAGGTCTCATTCTCATTCCTTCCTATAGCCACTGAACTCCCTGAGGAAAGTATTGTGATCCTAGGACCCTGTGGTCAAACTGGCAAATCTGATTATTAGGCATTCTTCTATCATGGTTACTTCTTGTGTACTCTACTTCTGGTTCATTAAATGGCACAGGAAAGGAGCCATTAAATATCAAAAGTTTTATGCCTTATGATGCATACCACTGACAAAGACTAGATGAGTTCATTTTTAGCACAAGGGTATCATTAGTTACCTCCCAATTCATGAGAAACAATTTGTTTTATCTAAAAAAATGAATACAATCTAACTAATTAAAAAATCCAAAAAACAAAAGAAGAAAGAAAGAAAGAAAGAAAGAAAGAAAGAAAGAAAGAAAGAAAGAAAGAAAGAAAGGAGGGAAGAAAGAAAAATAAAAGAACCAGAACTCTTGGGCTGCTGTCCCTCAGTCTTCCCACAGCTCAGAGGTAGTATGAGGTGGGCACACCCATAGTAAGAGAATTTGGGTTTATCCACATGAGTTCAATGGTTTACTGTACACTTACTGTTTCCCCATGGGGGAAAATAAATGATGAGAGGAAAAGGACGCCTGGTGATGAGGAGAGAAACTGATCACCATCCCTGCTGACTGCAGAGACATTGAAGGCTACAAAATGTTGAAAAGAGGAGGAAAATGTCACATCCTTCAGCACTGGGATTCCGTGGGTAATAGAGGTGTGGGAGATCTAAGGAGCTCCTGGAGCTCTTGTAGGCTCAGAGCTGCACAGAGTTCGCTTAGGGCTCATGGTGGGACAGGTTTGGGAGCCACGCTTTGAGACCTGTTCATGGTAACTGCCAATTTTGTTCACCCCAGTGTGATTCCTTTCCATGTTTGCCTTTTGTTGTTTTTGGGCACTTTAGAAGAGCCCTGGCTTACAAAAGAAAGTCTTGTCTGGTGTGTGCAAAGTCCTGAGTTTAGTCCCTATTGTTACAAACACATGAGCAAACCAAAAAACCAAAAAGAGAAAAACTCTATGTTTGCTTTTTGCAAAATGAATTTCTACAATCAAACATATGCTTAAATATTTGGATCATGCAAGAAACACTTCTAATTAAACTCTTTACACTTACATAGTGGATTCTTTCCTGCATCCAGTTTGAAACTTCATATTAGACAACACTGTTTGTTTGAGATGACAAGACCTGCTGATGGGAGGCAGGCCACTCATCCAAGAGAAGCCCTCCCAGCTCAAGCTTTCCATTCCTGTGATGCTGTGTGAAAGGAGGGTCTACACAGAAGGTCATTTTGAAATTGGGAGGCCTTTCCTTCTTTCTGCCCCCCACCCAAACATGCCCCAAACACTACTTAACTCAACTTGATGGCAATGGGTCTTGACAGAGAGATCACCAGAATCTGTCCATAAAATCTGTGCAATCTCAGCTAAATCACTGGCTCATCCTGACCCATCACCCATCTCAGTTTTGTTCTCTACAAAGTGAGAGCCATATGCATTTCTCGATGTGCTGGGAGAGAAACCATGCTCAATCATCAGCACCTCTTGTTGTAATTTAACTAATTCAATAAATTCTTTTTTCTGTAAAGGGCTACATAACAAGCATTATAGAATTTGGAGACCATACTGTCCCTGTCATGATGGTTCAAATCTGCCTTTATACTGAAAGTAACCACAGACAATAAGGAAATAAGTGTGTATGGCTCCATTTCCATAAAACTTTATTTACAAAAAACAGGCAGCTGCTGAGACTGGCTTCTATAGGTTACCCTGCATTTGAGGGTGAAATACCATGAAGGAGGAGAAGAAATATCACTAGCCGAGCCCTACCACATCTACTCTAGTTCTTTATAGATGGAATCATGAGCAACATCATGAGTGTTAGGTACCACTTTATTTCACTTTGTTTGTTTTATTCAGCAGTAGACAACTGATTCTATTTATCAGGTCAGATTTTCAGCTTCTCTTGAATACTCACATGTTCTGGTCTATTTCCATTCAATTGTAATTTACTGGACCTGAGTATCCTGGAGGCCCAGAAACACCCTTCGGTGATTTCTTTCCTGTCAGTTGCCACCTGCCCTCGTGCTTGCAGTAACATTCCTTTTGCTACATGCTTCTTTGTGCCTGAACTATCTCAATCATTTGTGCCACTAAACTTTTTCCTATAGGAATTGAGTTTGTCACTCCTGGCTCAGAGGGATGGCCTTTTTGTAGACCCTTTTACCTTTTGGGTTACTCAGTTCCTACCATGTGCTATGTACTATAGAGACAACTATCTATGTATCTATAGAGACACTAACTATCAAAAGTGACTTTTCTGTTTGAGAGGCAGTGGCCCTGCTCAGGGCTACATTTCCAGCCTCCCTTCCACACAAGGTGGTCCTGTGCTAGAATATGCAACCTTCGGGACCAATATTCTAGTTGGGTGTGTTCTTTCTACTGTTTCATTCTCTTCATATAGTTTCAAATAAGCCCTCACCCCCAGGAATGGAAGCTCAGAGTACCTCGGGAGTTCAGGTGCCTAAGTACCACACAGAGCAGTGCCACTACTGACCATGAGCCCCCAGGTGGGCTGATGTATGAGAAGCAAACTTGATAGATTCCTGATGTTCAGGTTTATTTGCTGTTGAAGTTAGTGTTTCAGGATTCAGCTCTTTATATGTGCTATCACACTTATTCCTTAAATAAGACATTCTTGGGTAGACATTTTTCTGCATTTTATAGATGAGGTGACCAAATGGGTAAACCATGCACCTAATGTCCTGGTAAGAGGCAAAGGCAGAGGCAGACTTAGATTCACTATGAATCTAATGAAGTGTAAGCCTCAGGGTTTTGTTTTTACATATGATAATTCAAGATTCTGGCATGTGTTTATGTGCTTATATATTTTTATAAAGTTGCAAAAAACAGAAATTTTATCTGCAGTCTGTCAAGATCACTGTTTTTGTCAGCTTTTAATTAGTGTATATGACACCAGCAGTACAAAGGAGGAGAGGTTAATTTTGGCTCATAGCTGCACAGGTTCCAGTCCATAAATAGCTGGCTCCAAAACTGTAACATCATAGTAAAAGGACATGGTGGAGCAATGCTGTTCACTTCGTGGAGGCGCAGAAGCAGAATGCAGGGAAGAGCACCAGCCAGAGATGTGCCTTACAGGCATACCCTCAGTGACTTACTGAACCTTGTGTCCTAATAGCACATTTAGCTGTGAACATTAGTGGACTAATCCACTAAGGAGTATTGTGTCCCCATGATCGAAGGGTCTCTTAGCCAATAAAAGTGACAGTCATGACTATAAGTCACAACCACTATCTCCACTCAGCTTCCATCCATCATACTTTATTCTTCTTGGTTTGATGTTGGCATGACTGCAGAATGTTTGGCATCTGGATAAGGGGACTGTGAACTGTGTAACAATCTGACTTTGTTCATGGTGTATTTTTGTGATCTGGCTGAGAAGACTAAATACTCTGTCTCCTTGTTTTCCAATCTGTTCCTGAAAACCCATCATGGGACTATTGTTTTGTTTTTTATAAAATCTTCCTTTGTTATATCTGGCATGTAGTAAATCAGGATGTTAGAGAGACTTAACTCTTCCTGCACTGTATGGACTTTCTCTGGGCAGCCTCAGGGTTTTTCAGGTCAGGAAGACCCTGGAAACTTCCTTTCTTCTCTGTTTCACTGAGTGGAGTTCACCCTGGAGCTTCCGAATTTTACTTTTCTAGGTATTGTCATTTGGGAAACAAGGAGAGGGACAGGAGATGTCTGTGTCCAAACTTAACTTCCCATTATTCTCATTTTTGTTTTTAAATTTATGATTACTAAAATGATTTTCGTATACTTGGTCATAATCCTGTCCACCCTCATCTTCTGCTTTGGAGTACGTTTTGAGATGGAGAGTGAGTGGATTGTGTTTTACTTTCTTGCTATTACTGGGTTTTATCTTTTTCAGGATGAATATTGTCCTAGTATGTTTTTTTTTTATTTTTTAGTCTGAATGAAAAAAGTTTAACCTTGCTTTTAATTCATTTAAAAATATTTAAACTACAGTTCATGAAATTGTCAGAGTGAAATCATGCCTCCTGGTTTAATTAAATATAAAAAGAAAAATTTACTGTGCTATTCAGTTTGATAATGTAACTGAAAGATGAGAACTCTTACTTAAAAATGCTTTCAAATTCCTCAGATACATATTCTGAGAAATATTGTCTTCATAATTACATGAATCTCTTAGTTGCATTTTGCAAGGTTTATCATCTTTGCTCCAACCAAGTTCTCTGAGATAAAACTCTCTTTCAACCTGGATCCCTAGGAATCCATTTCTAGGTCCTCCTATCATAGCATCAGGATGGCTGCTTTCTCCATCCATCCTATATTTTGTGTCTGTGATATCTTCAAGAGGCTTGCACTGTTATGCTTTTGAAAGAAATCTTAAAAATCAAAGTCACAATAAATGTGACACTTAAAATTATGGGGTTCAACTTATGTGAAGTCTATAGAGTAGTGAAATCCACAGAGACAGGAAATAGAATGGGGTTGCCGGGGAAGGGGAGTTGTTCAATGAGTTTGGTTTCAAGTTAGCTAGAAGAAAAACTCAGAGAATGGATGGTGGATGATGCTGAGAGTCATATGAATGTACTTAACAAAACTGAACTGAACACTTAGAGTTAAGATGGTGAATTTTATGTTGCATGTATTTTATCACAATTAAAAATGTGTAATTATAATGCCTGATGAATTTGCACATAAATTTATTTACCTTATTTTTTTTCTGAGTATATCAATGAGTGTATTGGTGACTTTTATCAAAAATTCAGATCCACTAAATCCAGATGGAGCCTAAACATCTGAATATATTTAAAAGATCTTTGGGTAATTCGGAAACCCTGAAGTTGAGAATCTCTATTAGATTATATTATGCCAGAAACAACCAAGGTACTAAGAGTTAAAATTGCTGCTATTATCTCATAGCAATTGGCATCGTTAGATTATGTTGTGTTCCACTCAATGGTGAGCTCCTTGGGAACAGAAATATGTTCTTGGCTCATGTGTCCCTTGAAGCATTTAACACAGGGTCTTAAAATTACAACTTCAATGCATAGATATGTTGAAGTTCATAGCAGTGGTCCCATAACTGGCACCAAATTGTTTTGGTTACTTTTCTCTCATTGTTGAGAGAAAATACCTGACACCCAAAATTAAAGAAGGAAAGGTTTATTTAACTTGCATTTTGTGGAAGTTTCAGTTTGTAACCCTCCAGCTCTGAGGCAAAGTAGTACATGGCAGAAGGGCAAAGGTTCATGTCAGCAGAAAACAGCAAAGGCAATGAGGGGTGTATTGCTCACACCACCAATCCCAGCACTAGACAACAAACCAATCAAAAACGAAATTCAGCTGCCTCCAAAAAGCCCCCTTCCATGATCAAAACTTCAGATTCAGCTGGCTCCAAAAAGCTGCCCCCATGACCATAAGAGGCTTTGGGGGGACATCCAGATACAAACCATAACAGCTGAATAAAGCTAAAATTGATGTCCATATACAAATCTCTATAGGCTTTCATTTCCATTGATATATGTTTCATAATAAAATGCATGGATTACATGCTATGCATGCATTCAACTTTTAAAGTACAAGGCAGTTGTACTGTTTTTCACTCTTAAAATCAGTATATGAGAGCTGCCTCCAAAAAGCCCCCTTCCATGATCAAAACTTCAATTTTCATGTCCTTAATGACTAGCAAATACAACTATTATTTAATACTAGTTGTGAGATACTTATTGATCCTGTTGGAAACTGTGCTGAGCATCTTTTCTCTGTAAGATTCATTCTTAACACAATTCCTAAAACCCTACATGGATCTTTGTAGTAGATTTGCTGTTTGTATAAATTTGATAGTTGGCAATTATTTGAGTTTTAGCTACTCTCAGCTTTATAAATATAGTCTCACAATCTTTATTTTTATACAGATAAGCCTGAATATTTCTCTAAATTAAGCCATTTGCAGCTCAGTAAAATTATGAGTGCTTAGTGAGTGGCTAAACATTCCAGATCCCAATTCTACCCTTCCCATTCCACATGTCTCTTTTCCTATAGAACGAGCTTCCTTGACAAATGAGGCACTCAGAACCTTTTCTCAGCTTGCAGAAGAACAAGGATGAAATCTGTCTTTGTATAAAGACAGAGCTAAAAGGAGTGGACAGTATTAAAGTAACTCATAACTCAGGGAAAGAACAGAGATACTGCCTCCTGCCAGAAGCCCTCAGACTTACACTGCTGCATCACAAAGTGTTTGACTTCTCCATATGCGAGACTTGACCTTGTTTGCTTATAGGAAGGAGCAGGACACAGAGAGATGGCTTGTGAGTCTCAGAGACAAGGAGCCAGACTGTTGCACTTCTGGGGATTTTCCCTGTTCCTCTTTGGAGTTTCTATAGTTCTCTAAGAAGAAGTAAATGGGAGGAGAAAGATACCACAGTTGAAGGCTGACCCTTCACTGGTTTTATGGTTTCTGTTTAATCTCCACAGCTTGTTAACCTTTGGACAAAGTGAAAACTTAGTCACCCATTTGTTCAAATATTGAAAAAAAATCTGTTTGAGGAGAAAATAATAATGATGAAAAGGAGAAGGGGAGAAGTAGGAGGAGGAAAAGGAGAGAGTAAGGGAGGGAAAACAAAAATGAGTGAATATCTTTTAGAAATGTTTGCACGAAAAATAAAGGCATTAGGAATTCCTGTAACCCATTCCTAGATACCTAATGAAGAAGTAAAAGTTCTCAGGACGTGAAAAACTTAGGACTCTGTAGAGTATCCATCCCCTGCCTTTCATCAGTGCTGGAGACCTGACAATGTATTGCTTTATGTCTTTCCTGCTCTACTTGGCTAGTCTTATTTCGTGGCCCCCCAGAAAACCTGTATGGTACTGTGTATATGTAGATTTAGGGCCATATTTACATTTCCTTACAGTTGCAATCTCTCATGCCTAAAACAAAATTCTACTTTAAGTATTTATTTTAAAGTTGTAAATCTAAATTATTTTTACATGACAACTGCTGGTGAAGATTGTGAAATGGCTTGAGGAAATGTGGCATCCAGACATGAGACAAGTGCCCTTCGAGAAAGGATATGGTCCACTCAATTTGGGCTTCCAGTCTATGAGTATCAATTTTTTCAGTTCTTACACAATGCTAAAAAATAATACTATTATTATCTCAGTATCATAGGTGAGATTACATTATTTGCTACCTTAGTTACTTTTCTCATTGCTGAGACAGAGTATCAGACACTCATAAGTTAAAGGGGAGGAAAGGTTTATTTCAGCTCACGGTTTGTTGACGTTTCAGTCCATAGCCACCTGGCTCCAAGGCAGGGCTGCGTGGCAGAAAGGCATCACAGAGGAGAAAGAGTTCATGGTGTGGCGGGCAGAAAGCAGAGAGCGCCAAAACAGCACCTAGCTTGTATTTATTTTTTTTTCTATCCAGGACACCACCCTGTTGGGTAGTCCCAGCCAAAACTATGCTAATTTCAATCAATGGACTAATTAGTACCACTTGAGATTAAATCCCTACAGCTTGTTATCCTTTGATCAAAACTAAAATTCCAGTGTCACATGCCCTAGATTCTGAAAAACCTCACCTGGGAACACATGAAGCTTTGGAAGGACACGTGGATACCAGCCATAACACTTGCCCCAAATCCTATTACTAGTAACAGGTGGATCAAAATTCTACTCCAAATCCATCTTGCTCTGAAACATAAGCTTTAAAACATCATGGCATGGCAGCACTTAAGTTTCTTGATGACTGCTTTATGAATCTTTCACCTCCTAATAAGCCAAATGTCTCTCTCTACTTGTCTGTGAAAATGATTTGCAGCAAATAGATCACATGTGGTGCCTTCAATTGACTTTTCTAGTTCTTGCTTTCCTACCATAAGCACTGTTGTCTCTGGGCTATCACTGTATTTCTAGAAAGATTTTCAAATCACTTGAGAATCCTTTTCTAAGGTTCATAGGAAACAGAAATAAAAGCAGCCCAAAGTTGCTGACACTCTGACAATATCCTGTATGAAATGTAAATTCAAAGTGAATGTCATCACAAGCAATTTCCGGAGCAGTCTCTGTGTGTGGAACCAAATTGGAATATTATAGTGTCCACATTAAGCTGTAATTTTTAAAAAATATTAAATACTAAGCCTTCCATTTCTATCTTGATTGTAAATTATTCTATTTAATTATTTATCATCATCTTTATTGATACAACTTTAAAAATTTTTTAGTGTCATTTTAGGGATCCAGCTTAATATTTGACATTGCTTTTTCTCTGTCCAAAAAGAGACTTAAATTATTTGGGATATGTAAATATATAACCCTTCATTTCATATTATAAAGAATACTCATGAGTAAGCTATCAATATCCAAACAGGACGCTTCAGATTTTTTTTCTGGGGAAAAGCTGTGCAAGGGTCAGACGTGCAATTAAAATCTTGTCTGCTATTTTAAAGAAAGATGTTTCTTTCTCTTCCTCTAGGAAGACTTCGGGTGGAATTCAAGATTCACAAAAGATGATACTTCTCTCAATTCATTTCTTTTTTAAATTTTTATTTTTATTAGTACATGTTTGCAGCACATAGTGATTGCATTCATCATGGGAACTTGATACATGTACATTACACTGCTCAAGTTTTTATATCCCTATGTCTTTCCTTCTCTCCTCTCTCCCTCCATCTCTTGGTCTCCTAAGGACTGATGATCAGCTCTTGTTAAATCCTAAAATGCTATTTCTCAAAGATTTATGATAATTCTGACTAATGGCCCCCTTTTTCTACCCCAAATCTGAGAGCAGTAAGTGAATGTTTTTGCTGCTAACACATTTAGAATAGATAATTCTATTCTATACCAGGCATTTTTTGTGAAATCAGATAATGAACAGGGTCTTAAATTCTTTGTTTCTCTCAAGTTTCACAAGCTTAAGAAAATTTCTGTGGAGAATTTTATTTCTTATGCTACAACTTTAATAACTTCATTAAGGCTCTTGCTTTCCCCTGATCCCCAGCTGTGAATATTTGGGTGTGGAATGTAATTTTCTCTGGCCACAGCAAGGAGGAAGCTTCTTAAAACATTCAACTTTTTTGTGAAACAACATCGTTTATTTTTGGAAAATAATGAGCATTTATTGATTTGCTCAGGGGTCTGCAGATTGTTTCTGTAAAGGGGCAGGTGATGAATATTTCTGCTTTGAAGTCCATATAAAGAGTCTGCTACTACCCACATAATGTGGAAGTAGCTTTAGACAATACTAAATGAGGATGCCTGCAATGCTGAGGATGCCTGTACATTGATGTCATTGTATTCATACACATTTATGTTTAAATTTCAATTTCTACCCTTTTTTTATCTCCATGTATTTTTTTTTCGTTTCCTTTTCTTTAAATAAAAAAAAAAGAAATAGTTTCACTATTTTCCTTTTCCCCGATCATTTCTCAAGGTAATCACCACTATTTCTTGCTGAGAGTGCACACAAGTAGACAGTAGGCCATATTTGGCCCAAGAGTCATAATTTTTGGACTCATACTGATTCATTGAGTCGATAAATGTCGTTTTTGAGTATCCATTATCTATGCTGAACAAAACAGACATAATTCCTACCCTTATAAGACTATGGAAGAGAAAAGTATATGGGACAATTGAAAACCAAGAAATACTCAAGTTTGAGAGAAAGGATAGCTTATATACAATTGTCCAAGCAATGCTTCCAAGAACCTTGACTACGAACAGTGTTGACACTAACAACTGAAGAGCAATTGCCTCAGTGTCACTAATAGCTTCATCCTCAGGAAATGCAAACTCTTTGTTAGTCTGTAAAATACAAGGGTTTCATATATCTCAATAGATTCCTAAAATAGATTCATATATCTCAATTGTCCTAAAAAGGACAAGCAAGCTGAGAGCAGAGTATTCTTTGTGCTTGATCTGTGTGCCTCTTCTAGTCACAGGTCAACTCAGAGGTGAGTGATCCATGAATGATAGCAGAAAGGTTTTCTTAGAACTGTGCTGTCTGCTATGGTAGCCATAAATCATTATGTTGAGTTAAATTTAGATTTAAATTAATTAATTAAACACAATTTGAATTTGTTTTCTGTTTTTCACTTGTCATACCCAAGTGTTCAATGTGTGATACAAAGTTTTTTTCAACATAGAAGTTCTCTTGGACAGAACTGTAGAACATGGGAATATTTTTATGCCCTATGCTGTTGCCTTTAAGAAATTCATCATGAACTATGAATGCTTTAATCTCACTGTTCCACAGAATATCGTGAAGAGGTATTTGGGAATATAAGCAAGAAGGTGGTTGTGCTGAAAGGTAGCAGCTACTTGTGAGATAGTTGTTGAATCCCCATGAATCTCTAAATGAAAAATAGATTAAAAAACTAGACCCTAAACGAGCAATTCATGTACAGACCATTAGGTGATAAATTATACCCCGAAAGGTGATGATACAAGTGGAAGGGGACAAACCTGTCGCAGCTGTAATCCTCCCTGTCTGAATAGAAAGAGGTGGGAATGTTGGCATTTGAAGGTCCTTAACAAAGAGACCCTCAGACACCTGACAGATAGTCACTGGAGTCAAATGTGGCAGATATGGGAGCAATGGATAAAGCCGGAGTGAAATTGTGGAAGAGTTCATTAGCAAGTTATGGAAAAAATATGATGCAGTTAACATCCCCTGGGGATGGTAAGTGGGGACCCTTTTCAGCAGAGAAATTCACATTGAGAAGAGAGAGAGAGAGAGACAGAGAGATGGAGAGACAGAAACAGAGACAGAGACAGAGCCAGAGAGAGGTGAGAAAGAATTGAGAGTTGCTCCTATTTAGGTGTAAAACTTGTATTACATTGTGAGTTGATATTTCTCATTTAAATGACTCTAGGGGCCTCTTATATATTACATGTGTCTCCTGCCATCTTGAGAATCCTGATGAAATTCTCAGAACCAGGAGATCTGAATAGCAAACAGATGTTATAACTAACATATTATTACTTTAAAAAGTTAAGTAATTGCAGTAGATTGGTTTTTCTATTTAACATTTACATCTTTGATCCATTTTGATTTTATTTTTCTATTTTCACATTCACATCTTTGATCCATTTTGACTTTATTTTAGTGCATGGAAATAGACATGTGTCTAGTTTTAGTTTTTAGCATGTGGAAAGCCAATTTTTTTCACCACAGTTTATTAAAGAAGCTATCTTTCTTTCAGTCAGCATCTTTGACTCCTTTGTCAAACATGACTCAATGTCTTTGTAGTTATGTCTGAATCTTCTAATCTGTTCCACTGATCCTCAGTTTTTTTTTTTTTTTGCCAATACCATACTGATTTTTATCACAATAGCTTTGTAACATAATATTAAGTCAGGAATTGTGATGCCTCCTACATTGCCTCAGCTGCCTAGAAATGCCTTTGCTATTCTAGGCCTGTTTTGTTTCCAAATGAATTTTAAGAATGTTTTCTCTAGATCTGTGAGGTATACTAAAGTTGTTTTGATTGGGATTGTATTAAACTTTATAAAAATTCTGGAACTATGTCTATTTTCACAATGTTGGATCTTACTATCCATGACCAAGGGATATCTTTCCATTTTCTGATATATTCTTTGATCTCTTTTTGTAGAGTGCTGTAATTTTAAGTGTATAGTTCTTTTATGTCCTTTTTTCACATTGATTCCTAAGTATTTCATTTTTGGATGCTATTGTGAAGGATGTGATTTACCTAACTTCTCTCTAAATGATTTTGGTGTTTATATACAGGAATGTTAATGATTTTTGAGTGTTGACCTCATATCCAGCTATACTAACTGAATTTGTTTATTAATTCTAGAAGTCCATTGGTGGAGTTTGGGGGTCTTCTATGTAGAATATCATGTCTCTTGCAAATAACTATAGTTTAACTTCTTCCTTTCTTACATGTATTCCTTTTATTTCTTTGTCTTGTCTAATTGCTCTGGCTAATATTTCCATTACTATAATGAATGGGAGTGGTGATAATGAAGAGCTTTATTTTGTTGCTGATTTTAGAATGAAAACTTTCAGTTTTGGCCATTTAATATGATGTTGGCTATTGGTTTGTCATAGATGGCTTTAATCAGATTGAGGTAAGGCCATGTATTCCAATTTCCTATAGAGTTTTTATCATGAATGAGTGTTGGACTTTATCAAAAATGTTTCCTGCCATCTATCAAGACAATCATATGATTTTTGTCTTGGCTCTGTTAATGTGATGTCATACACTTATTGATTTGCATATTTTGAACCATCCCTGCAATCCTGGGATGAAGCCCACTTAGTCATGGTGCATAATGTTCGTGATTATTTGCTGCATTGTTTGCTAGTATTTTATTGCTAGTATTTGCTATGTTCATTAGGGAGATAGGCCTGTAGTTCTCTTATTTTATTTTTTGGGATCATTCTCTGGTTTTGGTATCAGAGTAGTACTTGCCTCCTGTAATAAGTTAGGGAGAATTGCTTCCCTTTCAGTTTCGTTGAAGATTTTGAGGAGTATTGGTCTTTTTTTTTTTTTTTTTTTTTGTCTTTTTCCTTTTTATCGGTACCAGAGATCAAACTCACAACTGCCTGCTTGCAAGGCAGGTGCTTATACAGCTGAGCTAAACCCCCAGTCCCAGGAGTATTGGTCTTAAACATTCTCTAAATTTCTTACAGAATTCAACTGTGAATCCATTATGACTTGAGCTTTCCTTTGTTGGTGTTTAATTATATTTTCAATTTTATTAACTGATGTATTATTTGATATTGTTATTTCTTCTTGATCCAGCTTTGGCAATTAATACATTTTCTGTTGCTCTTGGAATTGTGGTCATTTTTGTCTGTCTAGAATATCTTTCAGTATACTTTGTAATGTTCATTTAGTAGCCATGAATTTATTCAGTTGTATTTTGTTGTGAAAGTATTTTATTTCTAAATTAATTTTGAAAGATAGTTTTGCAGGGTACAACAGTCTGGGTTAGAAGACATTTTTTTCCTGGATTTGAAATACATCACTCCAAGAATTTCTTGCCTTGAGAGTTTATGTTGAGAAGTTGTCCATGATTTTAATGGCTTTCCTTTATAGGTGATCCATTTCTTTTCTCTAACAACTTTTACTATTCTGTTTTTGTGCTCATTTTCTGGGATCTTGATTATTATATGTCTGGGTGTAGATTTATTTTGGTTATGGCTAATTGGGCTTTTATACTCATCACTTATCTATGTGTCAGTTTCTTTTCCCATGCTTGGCAAATTTTTTGCCCTTCTTTCTGCAAATAGTTTTTTTTTTTATGTTGTTTGTGTTGGCTCCTGCTTTTTTACTGACACCATATATTCTTATTTTTCTTTGTGTTGTCTTGTAGCTGTTGAATTGTTATTTCCTAATATTTTGTTATTTCCAAAATGTCTTTCCCATCTTCTAGGTCGGAAAGTATGACTTCAGTTTCATTCAAACAGTTTTGACAGCTTTCAATGGAATTTTTGACTTCCTGGATGTCTGCTTGAATCTGTTTCATGCGATCTACTTTTCCCAGTGTTGACCACTCATGATTTTCATTCTCTTCCTATTTTTATCTATTTTCTTACCTATCCCTGCTCTAGATTTGCTGAGCATTTCCTTTAAAAATGTTTACATTTCTATTTCAACCTGAGAGATTATTTCTGATCCGATTTCCTATATAGCCCTATGGATTTGTTTCTTTACTTTGATTGTTATCATTTCAGAAATTTTGAGTGTGTGTGTCCCATTTGCTTCTCTGTCAGTGTCTTCTGGATTTGTGCTGGATGGGCTAGAGATCTGAGATTGTATTTTGCTTTTTCTTCTTGTCATTTTTCTATTTAAAAATATCTTTTATTTTGTTTTAAGTGATGAAACTTGTGACTTTTTGCAGTAGGTAGCTATATAACTAATAGCAAAGCCTCTCTAAGAAAAGACTGTTCTTTGGGGGGACTCTTTTTTTTTATTTTAAAGAGGATAAAACAGAATAAAAGCAATGAAAACAGGGCCAGGGATTTAGCTCAGTGGCATAAGCGCCTGCCTGGCAAGTACGAGCTCATGAGTTCATTCCCTGATGCAAAAAAAAAAAAAGAAAAGAAAAAGAAAACAAACCAGTGTAAGAAATACAGGACTTCAAAACATTACAAAATCAACAATAGTTACCACAATGCCTTTTGATGTCTTCAAAATAGCTGCAGATAACTTCAGACATAGTAAAAATCAAACAGAACAGAATAGAAACAATAAAAATAAGACAATAGTTAATCCAAAATTGCTACCATAATACTTTTTATTATCTTTGAAATAGCTGCTCCTGCCATCAGATTTGATATAATCAAACAAAACAAAGAAAATAAAACCCAGCCCAACAAAACAATAAAAACAATATAGGACTTCCAAAACAGGACCATAGGGAATCAACAATGGCTGCAACCAGAGAATCTTCTGAGGATCTCAGAAGGAGATCCTCCCCCTAGATGTCACACTTTGTACCCTATCCTCTCACCCTATGATCAGACCACTGGCCCTAGACTTGCAAGGTGAGTGAAACACCAAAGCACCACCGGTACCCAATTGCATTTCACCTCCATAGCTATCATCACAGCCTGTGTTTCTCTGGATAAGCCTGTCACTTATGAGAGCAGGCAGGGGAGGGGATTGTTACTTCTTGTTTGCCAGCCCACATGGTGGAAGGGGCTGGGTTCTGGCTGTTCCAGTTTAGCAATGGTGCACACATGGCACTGGTTTCTAGACTGGGCTTGTTTCCTGATGGGCCTTGTTCTCTCCAACCCCATTCCACAAATGGTGCTGACTCATGGGGAGAGGCTGGGGTCTATCTGTTGCAGTCTGGTGGCAGCCCACGCATGGTGCTGGTTCCCAGACTGGGCTTGCTTGCTGGTGTGGCCTTCTTCTCTCTACCTCCAGTCTGTAAATGGCCTGGGAAATTTTTTGTTGAGTTCTGGATTTTTTCTGAGCCAGTTGTCAGTCCTGTAAGGGACTAAGTCACCTGTTGTATTGTCGTTTCAGGGTTTTCACATGAGTAGCCTCCCTTGCCCATCCAGTGTGCCTTAGTTGGGAGTGTGACAACTACTGCACCGCTGGCCTTCCTTCTGGGTGCTGAGCCCTTCTAAGTGATTTGCTTCACTTCTGGAAATAGTGAATGGAGTGACTGCCCCCCTCAGACATGCTGCACCAGGGTCCCTGCAACGGTGGAAAGGTGATAGGAATGACCACTGACTGTCCAATGAAAGTTTCAAAGACCACTAGGATTTAAATAGGCTCCCAATTGCCAGAGATAGTGAAATTTTTACCTCAATAAGGACAATCATTCTAGTGACCTAAAAATTAAGGGATATACCTCAGTTCATAATAACAATTTTCCTGTTTGTTTATTTTTTGTTGTTGTTGTTTTGAGATAGGTTCTTGTTATAGACTTCAGGGTGGCCTTCAACTCACTATGGAGCCCAAGCTCTCCTTGTCATGCCCTGCCTCAGCTTCCTGAGTGCTGGGATTAGAGGCATATGTCAGCATGCCCACCTTTAATAATTGTTTAATTAATTGGTCATTTTAATAGGCTTACACACTTTCCTATATTCTTGCATACTAATAAATAAATATAAAGAATGATGTAATTATCTTTATTTTCCCATAAACAATGGGTAACCAAAACATAGATGAGGGAAAATACCTCTGTATAAAATCATTCTAATAAAAGGAAAATATGAGCTTTTGGAATTAGGATACTACCATTTTGGAGTTCCCACTCAGTTTACAGGCCAGGGTATAGTAGATTAATAGCTGTCAACATCACAGAGACAACTGGGCATTATCTGCTTCCTGACAAAACAACATAACACAAGAGTCAAATTTGAATCTGATCAAGTCTCTGGATCCAGCTACAGTTTACAAGAAATACCTAAGAAGGAAAGGTATTCTGAGCTGTACGATGAGTACATATCAACAAAATTCAGCCTGTTGGAAAGTAATTGGACAAAAGTTCTGGGTTTTTCAACATACAAAGGAAAATAAAGAGAAAAAAGTAATCTTGGATTATTAAAAATTATTTTAAAATGTTTTGAATAATTTTTAAATGACTAGGTAAAATCAGTATCCAGGTATAAACACTGGAGTGAAGAACATAAACAGGAACCAAAACAAGTGACTACTGTAGGAATTAGGAAGGAGAAAAAATGACTGGAAAGGGTGTAGGGGGGAGCTGGAGGTGGCAGAGCATACTCAGTTTCCAGATGTGGCTGCTGTATCCAAGATACACACTTTGCAGTGTTCACTGAGCTAGGTATTTATGTATTTCTCTGAATCCTTTCATGTTTTACAAGGGTATTAAGATAATTTATTTCAGAGAGACCCAGCTAGCTGATGTCAGGACTAGATACTCTGTTTCCTTAACTGCAATCATATCAGACCTAGCTCAAGTTCATATGTCCTGCAGGTTCCCCCGGGAGATTCTAATGCATAGTCATTGTTGAGAGGTACTAGTTGAATGATTATTTCTAGTACTGGACCAGAGGCCTCAAAACTATGTGATAATACGGCAAAAAACTCATTTCCTCTTGGGAAAACTTGCTAGAAATGCAAATTCCCAGACTCCACTCCATCTACTGAGTCAGAAACTTGAGAGGTGGAACCCAGTAATCTGTATTATAGAAAGTCCTTCCTGGGATTCTGAGGCAAGCTCTTGTTTGCAAACTACTGAGGTGCACCAAAGCCTTCTGCAATTTGTCAGTGCAAAAAGAAGACTGGAAGATGTAATAGGAGTGGTCATGCATTTAGATTAAATTTGTTAGTACAGAGAGGCTCCTGGCCTGCCTTCATAGACCAGTGAATACCAGAAGGAATGAAAATAAATGTTTGAACCATTTTTCAAAGTATGACAGTCTAGTGGGGCCTCTCTGCCCTGACAATGTAATATATAGAGATGATGATTATTGCTTTAGAGCAGGCATATTTTCAACTCTAAGATGGTGCCTTTTGCTGAACCTTAACCAATTTTAATGGCCACATCACTGAAATTTATGTGTAGATTTAATATGCAGAAATCATCTATTTTGAAAAACTCAACAATAATAGCAACAAGAAAAATATGAATCTGTGCTCATTTGAGTTCTGAGAGTACCACTGTATCTGACACACTTCAGAGGGAAACTGTAGAAGCACAGTCCTCACCCCCAGGCTTTTTGGGTTAGGCCAAGAAAGGTATTCCTTCCCTTGCAAATGTTGGGTCTGGTTTCTATAGCCTTCATCTAGGAATGCATTAAGTAGAAAAGTCTGAAAATTGCTTTTGGAAGTGTGAAATTGCCTTTAGAATACATGGCACTAAAACTAGGAAGCTTCATTCCATTTGATTATTTGCAAAGGGAGATATTTTTAAAGTAATGTCAGAGAAACAACATAATTGCTCCCTCTGGGTTGGCCTTGGCACTCTGTGGTGATTCACTAGTGAGGATTAGATATGCTCTGTTGACCATGTGCCAGGAGAGCACAGGCTTTGTGCTGCTCCTCCAGGTCCAAGAGAGTTTTGCATTCATCCATCACACAACATGAACTCTTCTAAATCACAGATCTCCTGTTCTAACCTTGGCTTCTAAACACCACTTCTTGGCAATGACTTCTTCATAGCATTGAATGTTCCTAGGTATTCATTACAGAAAAAAATCACAGATCTATCTGTGGTGGTGGGGCGAGGTGACTTTTTTCAGAACCATCCATATCTTCGATTTTTGATACCTGACATAGCACTCCAAATGGACTGAATGCTAAGCCTACATTCAGGTCTATGAGAACAAAGATGAATATAGATATTCCATAATTGCAGGAATCTTGTAGGCATGTGTAAACAGACGCTGGGAAAGGATAGTGTGTGCATAATGATAGCATGTGTCTTCATTCAGAGCAATATAGGGTGAAGTTTCTTTTGGGGAGAACCAAAGAAGGCTGATGCACACTTGACTCTGAGCAGAGGTTAAGAATAAGGGATTTTGTGCAAAGTCAGATAGATAGTAGAAGTGTGCTCCAGAAGGAAATAGCATCCTTGGAAAAGGTTTGAAAGCATAAGAAGGATCTGGTTCTCTGGTTTTACATGCTTAAATGTAAGCCCAATGGTGAGCAGGGCCTATTAACTGAGGTAGAGTTGTTTTCATCTAGTATGGAGTGGGAGAGCCTTTGAAGAATTTCAAGCAAAAGAGGAGCGCAAAACTAAGAGTGCTTTTCAGAATTACTATTATTATTTAGTTCTAGCACATGTAAAGCTCTATACTAAGAAAGTCAGTTAAAAGCAGATCACTGCAGACAAAAACCTAGGACTCTGCTTTAAATCTTACCAAATGGAAGCTGGGTGTGGTGGTGAAAACCTGTAATCCCAGCACTCCGGAGGCTGAATAAGGAAGATTGTTACAAATTCAAGACAAGCCTGAGCTACAAAGTGAGCTCAAAACCAGCCTGAACTGCATAATGAGACCCTGTCTCAAAAAGACAGACAAACTGACAGACAGAGAAAGAAAGAAAGAAAGAAAGGAAGGAAGAAAGAAAGAAAGAAAGAAAGAAGAAAGAAAAAAAGAAAGAAAGAGAAAGAAAGAAAATGCAGATGGCTCCAATGTGACCCAGGTAGTGACTGATGGTTTAATAAAAAGACTCAGCCCTGACAGGATTACTAGGCCCTCACAGAATAACCTCCACCTGCCTTCTAGCTTCTGCCCCATCTCCACTCCTCCCTTCACTCTTCCTGACCTCCAGTGACATCAACTTCAGCTCCATGTTTCTCGCTTACTGTCCTCCTCCTCCTCACAGGACACTGACACATGTGGCAACATCCTCTCCTTTCTACCTAGCCAAGTCAGCTCTCAGCCTCTACCCACTCTTCTGATCTTATTACTTGGAAGTGTTTCTGGGTCTTCTTGCACTAGAGTGGATCCCCCAGTATCCTTACATGACTATGAAAAAGTCCAGAAAGTTTTGACATCAGAGCACAGGTCATGATTATTAGTATGAACTTTATTTGTGTGATTGCTTGATCAATGATGGATTTTCAAATAATATGTGTGGGGAGTCACTCAGACTGTTTCAAAGCTCAGGGACATTTAAGGACACCTGGAGGCATGAGACCACTGTCTAGGGAAAACTCACAGTGGGATACAGTTATGTAACTATGACTTAGTACAGCATACTATGGCATTATGTAAGAATGTAAACAAGAGATAACAACCTGTAGAAGAATTATAGAATAAAGACGCAGGCTGCTGTTGTACTCTTACACTCTTTTCCTCTGCTCTGCCTCACGCTGCCTGCTGTTGTTGCTGGTATCTTGCGTCTTTAACCCGGGGACCTCACTTGCACAGATCTCCCTTGGGCCCCCCCAAGCAGGCTGGCATATGTAAGCTTTGGAGTGGGGTGAGGGAAGCTATGTCATCTTCATTTACACTGAGCCTCCAGCACCTGGCACAGAGCCTAGTACATGGCAGACTAAATAACAGAATAAACAAAAGAATGCGTGAACAAATGCTATTGGTGTAATTTTTGAGTAGTTTAACACGGCATAATTTTATTGACAAATTCCAAATGTGGAAACCTTCAATTTTGTCTCTACATCCTGTGGGACAGTTCCAGTAGCTCTCTGGATCACCCTGTGTATATATTTCAAAATGCAAACAGAATTTTGAGTTCAGCCTTTGGAGCCAAACTCACCTGGTTTTCAATCAGGATTTAATTACTTCTTAGGGAAGATGCTTACTTTTTCTGAAATTGTATCCTCCTACATAGAATAAGGAGAATAGTATTTTGTTTCATAGAACATTTTAAATGAATTAATGTATTTATTTACATTGCAGTACAAGAAAATAAACCCAAGGCCTTCATACTGAGATACATTCTCAATCCTTTCTTTTATTTTAAGGGAGGATCTCTCTTAGTTACCAAAGTTGGGCTAAAACTTGAGATCCTCCTGTCTCTGCCTCCCAGAGTGCTACGACTTCAGCCTCATGCCTTCATGCCCAGCTACATAAATTACTAGAATACTTACCTGACTTTCTTAGTATAGAGTTTAGCATGTGCTAGAACTACATAATAATAGTAATCCTGAAAAGTACTATTAATTTTGTGCTCTTCTTTTGCTTGAAATTCTTCAAAGGCTCTCCCACTCCATACTAGATGAAAACAACTCTAACTCAGTTATAGGACCTGCTCACCAATGGGCCTACACTTAAACATGCAAGACCAGAGAACTAGATCTTTCCTATGCTTTCAAATATTTTCCAAGGATGATATTTCCCTCTGGAGCACACTGGTCTCGAGTTCTGTCTGGGAACAGGATTTTAGAAGGTGTTCAGGTGACTCCTGTGTAAAGACACAGGCAAGCCAAAGGATTAAAATAGATTAGCCGCATATATACCAGCTGATTGCCATTGTGGAAGGCCAGCCACATGAAGAATGGATGGATAGGATGGAGCAGATGTGGAGGGAACCTCAGTGAGCAGAGGAACAGTGTCCCAGGCCACCAGCTAACCAGGCCCTGCTGGAGCACTTCTTTCCCAGCAGCTGGAAGTTTGTTAGAAAGTTGGGAGGGATAATTTTGCTGC
Source organism: Cavia porcellus (assembly GCF_034190915.1). Taxonomy (NCBI): domain Eukaryota; kingdom Metazoa; phylum Chordata; class Mammalia; order Rodentia; family Caviidae; genus Cavia; species Cavia porcellus. The sequence goes on from NW_026947485.1 coordinate 93,807,054, forward strand.
TGTTTTTTTTTTTAATTTAAGAAATATTAAGTCTAACTTGCTTTCTTCAGATGTAAACTGGTTTAACTTTTGCATTGGCACAAAGCAGAGCAAGTCATTTTCCTCCCTCATCTTGTCCATAGTGTGGGAGAAGGATTGCAGTGCTCTGCAGCCACCTTTATCTTCTTCTTCTTCTTTTTTTTCCTTTTTATCGGTACCAGGGATCGAACTCAGGACTGCCTGCTAGCAAGGCAGGCACTTATGCCACTGAACTAAACCCCCAACCCCATACCTTTATCTTCTTAATACTGCATGTTTGGACGTGATCCCCACCTGGAACTCTTACCATCTTCATTGTTTTGTTGGGTTGGGTTTTAATCTCTTTTTTTGTTTTGTTTTTGATTATGTTAAATCTGATGGCATGAGAAGTTATTTGAAAGATAGCAAAAACATATTATGGTATATTGAGTTCTGACCTAGATCCCCAATCTCCCAAACGAGTGTACGGTGGAGGTTAAATCAAAAAAGACAAATTGTATGATTTTTAGGGCTCCAGGTTTGGTCAAAACCCTTTAATTAAGCTCGAGAGTTCGAAGGTAAAGACAAAAGATTCTCTGGATCAGTTCACTTATATTAGGACCAAGGGCAAAGGGCGGAGAAACTGAGGAAAGTGCAGGCAATGAGCAGGACCTTGGAAGTCACTTCAAGGAGGTCTCCAAGTAATGAATCAAGTCAATTCAATGGCACTGTCTTATCATGAAGACATGGTAGAAGTGAGCCTGTAGGAGTAATTTCTGCAGCTGCAGTCTCTGTCTTGTTAATTGGGATTGGAGCTAGGTGTCCACAGCTGTGGCCTTATCTTGCCCTTTGAGGTATCTCTGGCCTCACAGGCCATTACAGGCCTCAGCCAGGACCAGTGATTCAAAGAGGTTCACTTACTATGAATCCGCTCCTGTCACCAGGCAAGGGGCCTAGGCCTAGGACAGACTCACAGATAAACATAGAAAGCCAATTAGTAAAATTTAAATCCTGCTCAGAGCCGCTTCTTAGTGGTCTCCAACAATGGTAGCCATTGTGGATTTACTACTGGCTTGTTTTGAAGTCCTTTATTGCACTCATTATCTTGTTTTTATTGTTTCTATTCTATTCTGTTCAATTTTTACTATGTCTGAAATTATCTGCAGCTATTTTGAAGACACCAAAAGCCATTACGGTAACTATTGTTGATTTTGTAAGGTTTTGAAGTCCTGTATTCTCCTACACTGGTTTGTTTTGATTTGTTTTATTTACCTTGATTTTATTCTCTTTAAAATTAAAAAATACATATACATGGGGTTTATAAACTAGCTTTCACACCATGGGTTTTAGACTCCATTGCTGAATACTGTCTATCCTGTGCTTACCTGTAGCATGTCTTAATTGCTACTGTTCCTAATTATTTTTTTCTATTTTACTTTAGTAAGATATTCTAGTTGCTAAGAAAAAAAAGTGTTAAGAACAAAGTTTTGATTTCAACAAATTACCAATTTCATTTCTACAAGCAATGGTAGTTAAATTATATATATATAAAGGCACTTACAATTTTACTGTTGGCCATGGAAAGAGTCAAAGTTAGCATTTGGAAGTCTAACTTCACTATTTGTTCTGAATATGTAATTACTATAACTTCTTTCAGCAAGGAAGTGGAAGCCTCAGGGGAAATTCCTTTCTTTTTATTTCCCTCAAAATTTCAAATTCTTCAAGTAGTGAACTTATAAAAAAAGACAGTCTTTTTTGCCTCCAGGTATGGAAAAGCAACACAAATCAGCACCAGCACTGTTTACTGAGCAGTCACAGTGGCTGTCACAAAACTTGTCAGTTTCCATGTTACTTATCTTATTTAATCTCCCATTACAACTCAAGAGAGAAACATGGTTGCTCTCTTCATTCTATACATGAAGAAGGAAGATGAGTTAAAGAGCTTCTCTAAGTTCACACCAATAGTATCGCTGATGTCTGTTTCTCCAGTGTAGCACAGAAGTCCTTTTACCTATGTCATTAAGAGAAAACATATCTCGTGATTAAAGAATAAGGGCCAGCTTCTTTCTGAAACTTTCCTAGATAACCCAGCGACCATAACTGCACTGTTCTATGAATGTCCTAACACCTATCTATAACTAAAGATACATTTATGATAAGGGCCTGTGGTGTCTAACTTCATTCATGGTTTTAACTACTAAATAAATTCCTTATCTGTGATAGTCCATTGTGGCATCAACTTGAATGCATTATGAAGCAGCTATTGGATTAGTAGAACATAGTTCTGTGTGTATCTGAGTTACTGATTTATAAACTATAGACTGAAGAGGGAAAACTTACTCTGGATATGGGTGGCATCAACCAACAAGTTTATAGCCTGATGGAATAAAAAGGGAAAGAATACAGACCTATCTTTTGCTTCTTCAGGGGAGCTTTGATCTCCACCACTGCCTTTTAACATCTGTCTCAGTTCCTTCTTCATCTTCTAGCACAGACTTCACTCTTCCAAAATAGACCCTTTGGCTTTCCAGTATGGACACGCATTGAACTCTGCAGTGAGCTCCAGACCTTCAAATTATGACTGGATCCTCCAGCTCTCCCATGTGCATATGGTCCTTTTCCATTCTTCTATCCGATGTTCTACAGGCAGCCATTGTAAGCCTGCTTGCAAATCCTTTGTATAGTATATTTTAAATCCATTCCTCTAGTGAACGCTAACTAATAGTTATGTGTATGACGTCTTTCTCCACCTGACTACATGTTCCCTTGGGGGATAACTGCTGATTTTTCTGAGTCTTTACTTTCTCATAGTGCCTAGAACATTGCTCTCTGCACATGTCTAATAATAAATTTATTAAATTAGTGAATAAATGAATGAATAAGTAAAGCTAGTTATTCTGGAAGAAGCAACATGTACACCTTGGGAAATCTTGTGAAACATCGAAGGGCAGAGGCCAGGGTCATAGTTGAGTGGTACAGGGCCTTCCTGGCAAGTGTGGGGTCCTGAATTCAATTCCTGGTACCAAAAAAAAAATACTAACAGTAGAGAAAGAAGTAGACAGATACAGAAATCACAGACTTCTAAACTCAAGAGTTGGCTCTTTCACTTGCCAGGGACCATGTGAAATGTCATTCAAAGGTAATAAAATAGTACCAAGCCCAGAGGATTGTTGTATCAAATAAGATAATATATGTATCTCCTTTAATTTCCTATAGTTATAGTCACAAAAATTATAGCTATCACTGACATACCAAGCAACTACCATGATTTGTCATTCATTGTACTAGTCAGCTTTCCTTTGTTAGGATAAAATACCTGACATACAGAACTTAAATTTCAAAAAAAAAAAGTTTATTTTAGAACATAGTTTTAGAGGATTCACTCCATAGTCAGCTGGTTCAAAGGAAGAAACATCATGGCTGAAAAGCATGGTGGAGGAAAGCCATTTACCTCACATGGGATAAGAAGAAAAGGACTGGAAAAGTCAGAGAGGAAGGGTCCAGGGACTTCCTATAGTTCCCCATGTCATGTCCACACCAAAACATACACAGGGTTGTGCTTTACTAATCTCCTAGGTGTCTCATGCTGTTAAGATCAATCATGCTGTTAAGATTAATCATCAAATTTATTAAGAGCTTTAATCTTGTGATTAATGATGGATGTTTGTAGAACCCTGTGATGTGTTGTTTACAGAATGATGAACATGTAGGGATGGTCCCCAATGCCACAGCGTCCCCCCCCCATAAATAGTGAGGCCTATAGAAAGGCCATAGCGATTTCCTTTCTCCTAAAACAGACAGAAAGACTAGGGAGTGTGTTTAAGGCTGTACACTTGGTGGCCAGACTGGAGCTGTGCAGGAAGTTCTTGCTTTGGCATCCAAATGGGTTATGAGAGCATCGTTCTGTGGGCACAGATGCTTTGTAACAAAGTGGTGTTTATTTGAAGCCCATTCTTGTGTTAACTTAGCTTTAGCCATTTTCTCCAGCTCATTTGATGTTAAATAAATCTGAACAAACACAACATGGTGTAAAATTAAGTACTGTTTGACTCCTTAATGTATTTACGAGTTACTGCTTAATGAGTAACTATGAATACCAAATTATAAGGGCTGCAAATGTATTATTTGTATACACACACACACACACACATTAGAATTGGTAAGAAATTTAAAATGCTATTATGCTTCTTGAAATATTATATTACAAGTCATTGATTTTTAATGATTCTCTGAGAAGAATCCCACTATCAACATCTTTCCAAAGTTAACTTCTCATGATAATACTGGATATTGATTTTATTTTGCTCCTTTTAAATGATTTTAATAATAAATCATACATTTTGTATCTCTAGTTTTGGTTTATACTGGTCTATAGTTTTCATGGTTTATGTAATTCTGTAGATGAAATCTACTCATAACTATGTTTGATTTTAGGAAATGGAAGAGAACTACAAATTTGGGCTGTTTTCTCCAGATTCTGTCAATTTGGAATTTCTTTTCTTTCTTCCTAGTCTCTGATTGGCAACCTTATAACTTCTTCCTGGACAACTCACACACCAGGATCTTAAAAATATGGATCAATGCATGAGAGAATGTTTTTTTAATATCTTTGTGGCCCTTTATAAAGAAGTTTAATCCAGAGACAGGTACACAATGCTAAAATCATGACCTAATAGTCAAAAGGTATCCAGAAGACTTGGAATGCTGTCTCTGTCATTTACCATCCTGTAGATGTGAGCAAATTCAAAATTCTTTGGGCCTTGTTTTCCTTGTTTCTAAAATAAAGATAATGATATTTGGAGGGTCTTTGTGAGAGTTTATTGAGATCACATCATGGACATGGGTGTGACGAATGAGGCAGTTCTCACATCCTACCAATCCCTTGTCTTACCTCCTTCCACAGATGGGAATGTCTCCAGAGCAAGTAGCACATGACTGACATACATTACAGGTGCAGATTGACAGCTTCTGCAAAGATGAAGAAACTTGCCAATCACAATGCTTATTAAAAAGGCAAAACAAACTCTTAGCCAAAAGCTCATGAAGTAAAGTAGGGCAAACAGTAGTCAGAAAGGAAAAAAGGTAAGAATTTAAAATTAGTTACCCGGTTGTTTCCTGGATCACAACAAACAACTGGAGAAGACCCTGAACCTGAAATATCCTTCTTTCTACATTTGTCCCAAATCTGGGGGGATTTATGGATTTAAGGGCTGTGTAATGGAATATTCATGGCCAAGTTTTTGCCGACAAACTGTGGCTTAGTTTTATGACCGCAGTAGAGATGGCATAAAAGTGAAAGAACCATTACAATCTTACCTCCAAGACTCCTTCCAGGGCTGATCACACAGCACACGCTGCCTCGCGTTGGAGTAAGGCTGCAGACTGCAGGCTGTGAGGGCATTGTTGTTGAACCTGGCAAGAAAGGGCATGAGCAGTCTCAGTGGCTCAGGGATCTTCAATCATCAAAAACCAATGACAGCATCAAAACCCAAGGTGAGGCTGGCATGGCCCATGCCGAGCATCCCTGAATTCTGGTGATGACCTAGCTTTCTAAACATCTCAAAATAAACAGTTTGCTCTGTTCTCCTTCTAGGATGCTTTAATATGGAGGGGTTAAAAGTTATAAACATCAGAGTATAATTTACAGAAAAAGTTGAAAACTACAGAAAAGCAAAAAGAAAAATCCTTTGCATCAGATTGTAAGCCTTTAGCATTTTGTTCTTTTTGTCTATTTAGCTTTAAATATGTGGAAATTTTAAATCAACTCTGGACTCATTGCATTTTCAGTTTTCTATTCTGATTTTATACTTGTCAGTTTGTCATAAATGGTCTTTCAAGTCATTAATCATTCTTTAGAAATAAGATTTTTAATATATCACTGGGCTCCCTCATGGCAGCAGCTTTGTGAATATAAGAACATTGTTCTTTAGGCAATGTTATTTCTAAACCAGGGAAACAGTGTTTATTTTAAATACATTCATGTAGACAAATGTTACTTTCATGATAGCTGTTAGCTACTATTTATTTGATGCATAGGTATCTTTTGTGTGAATTTGTATTTTTAACGAGTTTTCTTTTTTTCTCTATTGTTTGTATTATATATCAATTTTGATCATTTATGTCCTTTGTTTTTTTCTTCACTGCAAATAAATCCTGCTATGCATTATTTACTATTATGCATGAAAAACTAAACAGATTAGGTCTTATCTTTTCTAAGAGCAACATATAGTTTAAGTATATAAAGATGAAAACAGTGTGATCATGATGCAAAAATCACGCATTAAATCAATGAACTAGAAAAAACAGTCAGGGAAGACATTCAAACACATACCATGTATTGAAAGACAAAAATGCATCACAAACTAGCGAGCAGGGAGCATTAAACAAATAGTGCTGGAAAATCCTAACTTCATACTGTATGATCCGAATAAATTCTACATGGCACAATGAACTAGGTTATTAAAAGTCAAAACCATAAAAATACTTGGGAAAAAAACCCTTATTAGCTAATGGTTTCAGGGTTTAGAAAGACTAAACACTAAAAAACAGAAAAATTAAGGAGGAGATAATAATTTTATCTACATAAAATATATAAATTAAAATAAACACACGCAACTGTTTTCTGTAGACAGCATGAATGAATGGAGAATAAAACAAACTCACTCCTGAGGAGCTCACATTGTAATGGAAGAAGGGAGTGAGGTAAGGAGAGAGAGAGAATGGAAATGCATTTCCTTTACCAGCTATAGCTACCTGGTAGGTATTGATTCTAGTTTTAACTATGTTTCTTATGACTTTCAAGTTGTTAAAAGACCTGCTTTAATTTATGGTCCTTTAACAATGGAAGACAAGGTGAGAATGGTATCTTTTACTCCTTACAGGAGATGGAGACTTTCCTTCTTCACTCATCCTTCCTGCTTCTGGATCTCAATTAAAGTAGGCTGCGACTGCATACCTGTATTCCTTCATAAAGTCATTGCTTTGTATTTCTCTTCAGTAAACAGTTGAAACTTTTATTTTTGTAATCAGATTTTCTTTTGGATTCAACTTGAACTAACTCAATATAGACATTTTTATACTATGGTTTTTGCCATATTGAATATGGATAGTCTAACTTACGGAGGTCAAATTTAGGATTTTTTAATTTTCCAATGACTCAAAAAGTGATATGAAATCATACTTGGAATTTCAGATTTCACAGTAGAAGTCACACTTGGAATTCCAGATTTGGATCTTTACCAGGACTAGCATTAGACAATTTGATCCCCTCTGGTGATGCTACAGAGTAGCAGCAGAGAGCTCCCAGGCAGCCATGTGCTCTAAAGAGTGAACAACAGACACCTTACAGCGTGAGGTGCTGCTGAGTTATGATTCACAGGGTGGAACCCAAAAGAAATGCATTCTCAACTAGTGATCTTTCCAACTCATGATGGAGCTACAGGGAAAATATCCTACATCTGAACTTAATTTTTCATTTGTATTTTTGCTTCAAATTGAGGTACACCCTCAAATGTTCTTTTTCTTCTCAAAAAAGAGATTTTTTTTTTCTGAGTTCTTGGCTTTGTGCTAATGTCTTTCTCTTAGTTTTACAGAAACAATGACTTGGGGCTAGAAAAGCCTAGGTGATTTATATTTTGTGCTTTAGGTGGGTTATGAAGGTCAAACTCATAACCTTGCACTTACTTGTCATGCAGGTGCTTACTAAATCCCTGACTTGTGCTCTTATCTCTATAGCGGGGACTGCATTCTTTTTCAGTCTTTAGCATTAAAGAGAACAAAAGTCACACCACTAGTTCAAAGCCTTTTTGTGTGTGTTAATTTCTAATTCGATATAAGTGCTTGTGGCATTTTAACTTTTTTAAAAATTTTATTTTGAAGGTTGTAAAAATACAACAGAACAAGACAGAGCAAAGCCAATCAAGACAATGCAGTGAAATTGGTACAGAACTTCACAACAGTATACTGGGATAGTAGTAATAGGTGCTATAGTATATCTCGTTATCTTCACAATAGTTGTCCAGTCAATTAGGTATAGTGAAATCAAACTAATAACAAAACATTGTAAAACCAATTGAAAGAGAGTATTGAATAGAGCAAAACAATCATTACAAAACAAAACAGTGAAAACAACCTTTGCCTTCAAACAGAAGATAAAAGGAAATCCCCCATATTTGCTATATTGCATATGGTCATTCTCCCAAGAGATGCTGAGACATCTATCCCCAGTAGGCTCACAGGAGCCACTAGTACTCCTCCTGGCCCACGCAGGGAGAATTACCAAGAGGGTTGGTGAATAAGCTGCCTTAGTTCCACCATGGCCCAATCTTGGGAGCGCTGGTTCTCCCGCATTTTAACTTTAATTTTTGCAATTCAAAAATTCCCAGAATATTTTAGATCTAGTACTCTTTTCATTACAATTAATATTGCTGCATGGTAAGTTTGTATATAAATATACATTGCCTTGCACCACTGGAAAGCTTGTTTCTTTGTTTACTATTTTAGTTCTAGTCCCCCCCCCAGGGAAACTTGTATTTCTGTAGCCTATTCTTCATCTTCTGTATCTTGTATATTTTCTTTCATTAGTTAATTTCCTCTGTCATCTAGAACAGCTCATTTCCCCGTGAATATCCTTAACTTAGATTTTGGGTAAATTTCATTCTTTCTTGCTTCCAATGCAGGTTTTAATTGGACCCTATACTTCTTTCAATGCTTATCTGCTTCACTTTCTGCCTCAGTTTATACTGTCTTGTGGTATTCTCTTTCGGCTTCAAAATGCCAAATATTTTTGCAAATTATTTCATATGTTTAACTTTCTAAAACTTTTTTTTGATATCTGGGGTGAATTACCAATGTTCTGTTTTAGGAACGATTTACCTTCTTATTCCTTTGTAGTTTTAAAGCATCCTTGTGTTTTCTTATATCTCTTTATTTGTTCTAAAGCAGGGAAGAGCTGTCCAGAGCTGGTGTTCTATAGACTAGGCCTGTCATGATTGCTAACTTTTTTCCCTTTGCCCTTAGTGTCTGCTTGTGGTTTAGTAGAATCTCTGTTTCAGCATTCAGAGAAAGGTCCAAGCTTGTGAACAGAACTCCTGGCTCAATTCAGGGTTTCCTTGGCTTGTATCTGTAACAGTCCTGCTGAGCTAAACAGTATCACCTATTGCTCTTACTGGCTTTCTGTCCCTTTGAAGCACTTATATGAAAAAAACTGTAATATTCCCTATATCATGCTGCCGGGTTTCTGTCTAAGCCCTATAACTAGTGCTTTCTGCAGGAAATACTATACTTCCTATTTCCTATTTTTTTCCTGTCTCAATCACTTTGTACCTGCTTATATGCTAGAAGTTTTATTGATTTCTTTGACTCATGAAAAGGAATGCTGATAGGGAGGGCAGAGGAGAAGCCACATTTGATCACAGGAAAGGACTACAACTTTCTGCTTGACATAGATCTTTCCTGCCCAATTAACCACATGTTGATACAAATTAAATACACACGAATTACATTTAAAATAGATGTAGTATACATAGAGTTCTTGAAATCAATAATCAGAATTCTTAAAAGATGAGTTCTCTGCAATGTTCTCTCAGTAAATTAATTGAATGTTATAGCAAACTGAGAAATCTAGGTTAGTTCATTTACAAAAGCAAGTTTCAAAGGTTTATTAATGGGATACATATTAGACCTTTAGACATATTCACTACACACGAAGGTCTAGAAATCAGGAGTCAAAATATGATCCTTTAAAGATGAATTATCTAGACTGCACTTTCAGTGAATAAAGTATTGGTCTAATGGGCACCTTCATGTTAACTACCCATAGTATATTACACAGGTTTCTCAGTCAGGCACAAAGCCCCACTATACATGTAGGATTTGGAAAGATAAATTAGAAAATGGTTCTTAAAGGATGTTTTAAATTTTTAAAAATTCTGTTGCTTGAATTTGCTAACTATATTTCCAGTGTTGCATATCAATATATGTCTACTGGCTAAATGGCACAGGTTCTAAAATATTCAGGTCATCACAGAGGGTTCTGTTGCACAGTGTGGAAACAACTTGGTTCTAGAGGGAAAAATTGGACACACAGGCACTAAAGAATCAGGTATCTACTGAGATATATTTTAAGGTTGATGGGTTTTCTTAGTTTTACATAACAGAGCATGTGTTGGCTCAGTTCTTGGTATCCATTCATCTCTGTAGGTCTTGTAGATAGCAGAACATTCTCCAAGTGCCCTATGTGAATTATGAGTTTTCATTTTTCAGCTGAGTTTTCAATAATCTAATAAGTGGAGAGAAGCTCCACTGGTAATATGTGGCTAGATAGAGTTGTAAAAAGAAAGCTCAGACATGAAGTATTTATTTTAAATTTGAATACATGCAGTGGAAATTTGAAAACTATAATAATAAAGGGCTGCATATCAGTCTTTTCTCTAGCTTACTGGGAAATTTTCTATAATTTTTCACCATTGTATCTTAATAGAGAAAGAACTTTCCTTCAGGAACCCATTCTCACCAAGAATTGTAAATCAGTGAACAGACGTTGTGGGATGGGTTGGCAGCCGAGTTACCATATTCTTTAATAGCTTGTCACATAACTCTGTTCAACTCCTGTATTTTCAAGGCACAAAGTTCATCTCTATTGTGTTCGTTGCCTGTATTCTGCTATCCCAATTCCTCCTCCAATCACAGCTTTTCCTCTTCCAGCCTCATCACTGCTAGTCTTTGAGGATAGAGAGTCAGGCTCGACAAATTGAACCTGTCTCTGTTTGCCACACTCTTAGAAAAACAATTCCTTGGAGATTTTCTCTTCATTTGCATGGGCTGGCAGAAGAAAAAATGATCTTGGGGTACCATTAAGCTAAGAAAAAAGGTCAAAATATACAGAAACAAGGGAAAACACACAATGAAGTACAACCCTGACTCACTAGCCATTATTCCCAATCATATTGTCTGGACATTAATAGTGTATCAATATTTTGATCTATTTTTTTCCAGTACTACATAATATATATCTTGTATGCTTATAAATCATAGTTTCTGTGTGACTAAGAACATTACAATTATTGGTGAAAATGAGAAAAACTGTTAATACCAAAGCTTGGTAAAAATATGGGAATTTAGAAACAAAGTAGATAGAATGAAGATTATATACTCATTTTTTAGAACAACTTGCAAATCATATCTAAAGTTCTACTTAAACTCTTTGATTAGCAGTTTGATTACAGATTTACATGCAGAGAAAATTTGACATACAAACCAAGAACTACATATTGTCAAGAATGTTTTATGGAGAATTATTCAACAAATTTAGTGAGTGCCCACTGTGTTCCACACATTAGAAATAAGGTAATGTATACAACAGGCAAAATCCTTGTCAGAAGAGCACGCAAGGAAAAAACAAATAAATAAATATGTACAGTAGTAGATGGTAATAAAATACACTCAGGAAAATAAGGCCAGCAAAGAGGCAAGGATGCAGGGGAGGTTGGTATTTTATATAGAGTGGAGAATGCCTAACTGGTAAAGTTACAAGTTGATATCTGGTATTTGGGAATAAAGTTCCCCTGGCAGAGAGAATCACTTCTGCAAAGACTCTGAGATGCTACTACTGTGTTAAGTGTGTTTAAGAAATGAAGAGAAGACTCTGGGAAATAATGAGGAAAGGCTGAAGAGGATGAGATCTCAAAGGTGACAAGGATCTAATTCTGTAGGATCTTACAAGCAACATAAAAAGACTTTTACTTCTGTATAAGGTGAAGAGCCATCAAGTTTTATTACAACTTTACATAAAATTATATTACTTTGCACAAAATTATACTACCATACATAAATGACAACCTCCCTCTGCTCTCCTGGTCTTATGGTTGTGCAGATCACTTAGTAACACTTCCTGTCATATGAAGTTCTTTGTGTTTTTCTACTTGCCTGTTCGTAGGGCAAGCGTTTGTCTAGGCAGTGCATTGTCATATCAATCAAATCCAGTCAAAGTCCATTTCTAAACTTTTAATAGGATCACTGTGATGTCAAGTTAAGAACAGAATGCATGAAAGTCCAAGGGCAGGGAGGCCATCGCAGAGACAAATACAACAATCAGAGTGTGTTACCCAGCTTCCTATAATGATAACAAATAACAGAGATAAATCAATTTATAAAGAGAAAAGGTTTACTTTGGCTTATAGTTTTGGAGGTTTTAGCTTACAGTCCATTTACCTGTTGGGCTTCTGGCATGCCAGCACATAATAAGGAGGAGTATCACTTATAAACTTCCCACTTCAGAGCTAGACAGTGAATGAGAAGGAGCTGAACTCACTCTTATCTCACATCCCTGTGACCTCCCATCAGGCTCCACCTCTTCAAGGTCCCACCACCTCTCAACAGTGCCTTACCTGTCTGGAGAACAAATCTATAATTCATGGGCATATGAGGGGCATTTGAGACCCAAACCATAGTACAAGATTAATGTTCTTGTCTTAGACCAGGCTGGCAGCGCTGGACATATTAAGAAAAGCTTTAATTCAATCTTCTTTGAAGGTATGGTTTCCAGTTAGTGGAGAATTTGTGAATGAATCCATAATCATATGAAGTAATACCTAGAACCGGTGACAACTATTCTTTTCACATTCTGAAAATCTTCTTCCTACACCTGATCGAAGCTTCACTGTATTTTAGAAGACCAAGAAGTCGAATAGAATCATCACTATACAAATGTTGAATTGTGCATTATTTTATGTCTGTGAACGTATTTTTAGTTCTATCCCACACTTTCTTCTATTTGAGTAAACTAAGCCTTCATTTTAAGTCTCAATGAAGGAAAGAGAAATATCTATTGCCCACTCACCTGATACCATAGATAGACACCTGTCTGTCAGTAGCAAGTGCATAATAATTATCCAACAAATAAATGATTGGATAAGAGAGCAGTAACTCTTCATTTGGGATGTAAACTTTTAAAAATTATTGTATATTTGGTTTTTTACTTAAAACAAAAGAGTTTCATTTGGAGTAGAAGCTAAATATTTCCTTTGTTCACAAAGAACAAAGCAGGTGGTGGCTTTTCCTCTTCCTTAAATTTGCTTTCTGACACTTTCTATTATCAGCAATGAGTTATTAATGAATCTCAAAAAAATTCAAACCACCTGTCTCCACAAACTCTCTTTGCTCCCTGAGCCTTCGTTCCATTCCAGGCCTTGGACATGGCCTCAGACACTCCCAAGTCGCAGCTTGGGCCTGATGCCAGTGTAACCTGCATAAACAAGCTCTCTGTGACTCAGACCTGAGGCAGGCTGTAAAACAAGCATCACCCGAGGGGCGGCCAGGAGGCACTTTGTGTCTTGCAAGGATGAAGAAAGCGATCAAAGCTCTGCACAGGAGGCCCAGAAGGAGTGGAAGCCACGTGTGCCTAGAGGGACTTACACTATAGTGGTTGTTGCAGAGGTTTTAAAGATTTATTTCAAAAGGTAAGAGATCTGGCAGAGTTCTGTTCACAGGGAGAGGACTATTCTATGCTGCCACCTGTTCCTAAAAGTCTTCCAGTGTACTTGAGGAGGTCTCCAGACCTACTGTGGGGGAGGAATGCACACTGATCATGTGGAAGGGTGCCTCACTCAGAGGGTCATGGTATGCAGCAGGGACCTCTGCCACTGGAGTATCTTATATGGTGGTTCCACAGACCCCTTCGCTCCAAATCCTAAAGCCAATTTAGCATTCTGTTTTGACTAATGAAACAGAGGTCTTTTTTCATCAAAACAGATTCCTCCTATATAAAAAAGAAAACCAAGAGTGACTTCCCTCCTGCAGGGGATGCAGAAGTCACATGATCCATGAGGTCCAAAGAGAGACTAGTAGATGTCACTATGATACATAGTTTTACAGTTGTCCTCTTACATTTTACGTTTAGGTGTTTTGAGTTTTTGCTTTTTTTTTTCTTTTGTTTGTGTTTTTGTTTTTAATGAGAATGAAGTCTGCAGACACTGGCTGGCTTCATGATGAGCTCAAATGAATGATCACACAGAGCTCTCTCTAAGTGGCACACCAGGGGTGTAATAGTCTCCAGCGGGGCTTATAAAGCTACTTTGGGTTTTGATTCTGGCAAAGATGCATTATATCTAGCACTGAGCCAAACAGAGATTAGTTGGCTCCCAGTTCTGCTTAACCTTCGGACACTGATCTCTCAGAGACCAGCAGTTACACTCACTTTCAGAGAGGAGTAAATGCATCCAATTGCCAGAATCTGCTATCAGGGCCTTCTCAACCCTTGATTCTTAATGCTCCCTTATATCAGTATCGATTTTAATTGTCCTCTTTTAAAACTCGCAACATCAGCCAAACTGAGCAGCTAAGTACAACCGTACTTTCCAATTTCCATTGTGAGTGGAATCAGGAGACTTTCTACCTGTTTTGTTGGCCTGGAATATCCTCTAACCCCTCTCTACTCAACCATCAAAATATTCCCTGTCACTCCATACTTTTAGGACATCCAGATTCCCGAACATCAACAAAAACAACTGTGAAGTAACAGGAGCTCTTATTTATTGTTCTGGGGATGTATAATAGAACAGTCACTTTGAAAACTAGATTGGTGGTTTCTTAAAAAACTTAACATAGGGCTGGGGATATAACTCAGTGGCACAGCACTTGCCTACCAAGTGTGAGGTCCTGAGTTTGATTCCTGTTTTTTTTTTAAAAAAAAAGCTAACACACTTCTACCAAATACTCCATCAGTTGTGCTGCCTGGTATCCATCCAAAGGAGTTGAAAATGAGCATCTACACAAAAATGCATATGGACGTCTATAGAAGTGGTATTCATAACAGCTGAAACTTAGAAATAATCAAGATGCCCTTCAAAAAGTGATAAATGAACTGGCATATCTAGACCATGGATTATTTAAGTACTAACAAGAAGCAAGCTACAAAACCAGGAAAAGCCATAGAGAAACCTTAAATGCACAGTGCTAAGTGAAAGAGGCCAATGTATAAAAGATAGATCCTGTATAATCTCAATCTAGGAGCTTTTGGAAAAGGACAAACATCAAGATAATAAAAAGATCAGTGGGTATGAGAGGTCAGAGAGAAGAAGAGATGAGTAGGAAGGGCACAGAAGATCTTTTTATTTTAAAAACAAACAGCAACAGCAAAAACAATAAAATGATGATACAGAGTTTCAAAAACAAAATAATAGGAGATTAACACTAGTGCAATAGAAATTACTCCCCATGTGCTACAATGATGAATACACTCATTGTACCCATGCTCAGATTCACACAATGTGCAACACAGAGTGAACTAAAAAGTACACCCTGGGCACTACAGAGGCCCTGCCCTTGACTGTGAATTTGCAAAGGTCTTTCTGCTCTCACTGGGCGTCCCTGCACATTTACTTGCCTACCTGGAGCTCCCGTGCCTTTCTGCATTTCTGCCATTGACTCCTTCTTCACTGGATTCAACCGTTAGCCTGTAAAAATCACACAGATTCCAGCTCCTCCATACTAAGGATAAATGTTTCCTCTGTTACCAACAGGGGTTTTCCCAGGACAGTCTCAACCACGTACAGACCTGGCTTTTTTCTCCTCTTGGGTTCTAGAATGACTGAGCATAAGATGTTACATTCAGTTCCTCTCACATTATATGCAAAGGCGGTATGATAATTTTGTACATTTCAACAAAAATGTTTTATTTAGAGACTTAATAGCAAGCTGTATGTTAAAACATAAGAAATTAAAGCTAAATATAATTAAAAGAATTTGGGACTGTGAAGACTCTTTCATTGGCATTTTGCATGTCTTTTCTAAACAGTTGCTAGTTTTCTAGGTGGGATCCATGAGTCTGTTGATATCTGTCCCAATAGAGCAGAGTGAATAGTGTTTACTTGAACCTTCTTTACCTTAAGTACACAACAAAGTTGTCCTCTGGCTTTTATCTACTAAAATATTGGCATGCTAACTCTCTGAGCTACTCTAAGAATATCTACTGCTATTCATTTTGTCATACCTCTATTGCTACCCGTAACTCTTGCCCCTCCTTTGCTATGCAAACTCCATTTCTGTCTATCTTTTTTTGCTGTCACTTGCTTATCCACATTCATTTTCTTCTTGCAGCCAGAGAACTCCTGCAACACACCAGTCTCCTCATGTCCTCTGCATCCCATTGCCAGTAGATTCTGCACAATGGTACAGCACCTGTACCATGCCTCAGTTGCTGCCCCTGCTCCAGTGTCCAGCAACACAGAACTTTCACTATCTGGATGGCTCTGTTGTCTCCCTCTTCCCTCCAGGTTTCCCATGCTACACTGCCTCTGCCTGGAACTCACTGTCTCATGACCCCCCCCCACACACACACATACGCATCCTGTGCTCATCTTTCAGATCTCAACTTGATATGGTCTCCTCCATGTGCTTCTCAGACTGCTGGATGTACACTGAATGTTTCCCCCACTATGTGTTAGCAATTTCCCCTTTCTTCCAGAAAGTTGTCCCACGAGGTGGACAAGAAAACATAATTTCTAGCCTCTTGACAGATAGCCAGGAAGTCTGAAATCATGATGATGTCATATAACTTGGAAGAGAAAGGACTGGTTTTAGAAGCCAAGACACTCTTGGGTCCGTTACTTAAGGAATGGACCAGCATGTACTTTCCCTTTTCTACCTCAGCTGCATGTTGTAAAGGTAAAGAAAGATGCCGGAAGGATGTCTGCCCTGCAGAGACAGCACTGAAATCAGGAGACCAAATACCCTATGATGTGTGATTCGTCAATGAATTACCTCTCCAGTTTAAGGAATGCATTAACAGTGATGAACTAATCCTGATTAATCATTTTTGAGTGTACAAATTTGTGCTCAAAATTGTTTCTTGAGGTTGTCATGCTACTCACTTAAACTACCACAAATACTATTCCTTCTACTTGGTATTATAATATTTTGACCTCTATATGTTTCTACATCTTATTAGTATCAGAGTATCAACAAAACACATTAATAGGGTGGGTATTTGAACATCTTTTCAGGTTCCTTGCAACTGTCACTGCTACAAGAAATATGAGAGGTATGTGAATATGTTTATCATCATTCTAGGCGGTATATGAACATAGAAAACTAATTCCTCCATTAAGGATATCTGCAAGAGAAAAATAAAAATAAGTACTATGTATTGAACACATACTAGTATGTGCTGACCCAGTGTTAGGTGCTTGGAGATATAATTTCACATAATTTTCACAATAGCCACAGGAAACAGATAGTAGTCTCAGGTCAAATGAGGAAACCAAGGCTTCATTTCTTTTTGTTATTGTTTGTTTGTTTGTTTTTTCAAGGCTTCATTTCTAAGGTTGGATATTTATTAGTGGCGTAGGCTGAACTGAGACTTGGTTCTACTAACATAAACCAATATGTCACACCACACCCAAGTGTAAAATACAGTTCTAGAGTCTGGAGTTTGGATAGCACCCCATATGTTAGGAGAAGAGGTAGACAGAATACACACAACACAGATCTGAGCCTCTCCTCAGTCTCTACCATCTAAACATCCTAAAATTTTTATGCATATGTAAGAGTAGGCACCCGTTCAACATTTTACTAGTTTTTTCCAAGAGTACATTTTAGATGTTTTAGGGATTGAAATCCATATTTGGCTTTTATTACAGATGAGAAAATTCTCACTTACACTTCTGGTACCTTTTCTGAAATTTGAAGACTGATATTCTTACAGTATAAAACTCACACAGATCAATGGAAAAGTGGGTAATGATGCACATGATATTCAGTTGGAATTAATTGCATATTTAATAAGAGATATTTCAATAGAATTTTGATTGATTTTTAATGTAAAGAAAGTCTATCAACGTGTAGCTGGAATACTTGAGGAGAATAATGTCTGGCACAGGCATTGCTGGTTCTTTTGAGGGAACAGTACACGCCCTGGTGTCTCGTGGATCTGTGCATCTCATGTGTGTTTAACTCCTATGAACTGAGCACCTGCTAGGTGTAGTGTACTAGGAAACAGTCACCGGAAATGACTTCCTTTTTCTGACTCATGTTATCTCATCTGCTCTCCTCTTCTGTTCTTTCTTGTCCTCTCTTCTTCCTTTCCATTGCTTTCCATTCCTTCTGTTTCTTTCCTTCCCTTATTCTCCTCCTCCTCCTTCTCTCTATCTCGCTGTCTTCTTACATGCACATAACAACGTAGCAAAAAGCATTATTTCTAACATCTTGGGGATTTTAATATTTGAAATCTCATGAATCTCTGAAATCTTTATACCCAAAAATATATAAACAAAAACTTTAATATACATCTCAGAGCCATGGGTTGCATTCATCTCAAAGTGCATCCCTGGACCACTATGATAGTGTTTCTCAATCTTGGCTACAGACCAGAATTATCTGTGAAGCTTTATATAAACTGAATAGTCCAGAACATGCCTTGAATATTTTGGCTTAATAAACCTAGAGTCCAGAGTGAAAAAGGAAATAAATAGATGAAGGAATAAGTTTTAACTACTTAAAAACTACTCTAAGGGCTTATAGACTCAAATAAATTCCCTTTCCAATAGGAGATCTAGAAATTCAGACAGGACTTTGGCAGAGGGACAAGTACTGAGGACCTCATTAAGAAGACAAGATTAGAGCTAAGATCTGAAATGTTTTTATAATACAGATGAGAAGAAAAGAGAGGAAAAGATATAAAGCAAGGTGTAGAGCTAGAAAATGGAATGGATTCACTGGTTCACAGATAAGGCTATTGTACAAATGGCTTAGCAATATTTTTTCTGTGCAAGTGTGCATGATGTGTTAGAGCTGAAGGGAGAATGATATTAGACTTCCTTCCCACTGCTATGGACTGGCTGTGATGAGGTCTCTGCCTAGTGGAAGAAGAAAAAAGAGTGCAGAGAGGTGTCATGTTTCATAGGAGGTTTTATGCTTTATATTCGGATTGCCCCCCCCAAGCCTCATGCAATCATAGATGCAGTTAAATCTAGCATTTGTGATTGATTTGTTGTCTAATGCTAGGATTTGTGATGTGAGTTAGGTTGCACCCTGCCAGGTGTGGAGCCAGCATACTGCGTAAGGATGGGAAGATGTTTCTTTTTTCTTTCTTTCTTCTTTTCTGTCTTTCTTTCTTTCTTTCTTTCTTTCTTTCTTTCTTTCTTTCTTTCTTCTTTCTTTCTTTCTTCCTTCCTTCCTTCCTTCCTTCCTTCCTTCCTTCCTTTCTCTCTTTCTTCCTTCCTTCCTTTCTTTCTCTTTCTCTCTCTCTCTTTTTTCTTTCTTTCTGCCTTTCACTCTTACTAGTTGCAGCCGCTGTGAATGACTGCCACTAAGCTTGTTTAAACTTGTTTTTGTTAGTCATCAAGAGTTTTCCTGTCTAATCCACCCACTGCCTAGTGCCCAAAGTGTTGTTTTCTGCATTCCTAACAGCCTGACAACAGAATCCCATAGATGTTTAACTCCAGCCCTGAAGAAATCCTAAGATTTGGATACAAAACTAGGAAACACTGGAAAGAGGAAGAAAGTTGGTGACTAAGACAGAAATCAGTCAAAACTGGGGTCTTAATGCCCATTGAAGTGTTACTCCAACCATTCTTTTTTGCTTCTCACCTATTATGCCTGTCTTGTCCTCTTTCTTGGGGAGACTAGAAGTCCCAGGTCACCCAACACTGGCAAATTTGATCTAATATATGTACAGAGTGGTCCTTGTCATTTCTTCCCTGAATCCAACTCCACTTTCCACTCCACTTTTCAATTTGCTTCCCAGTGAACAGCACAACCATTCTTCCCAGTACCCAGATCTGGAAGCTAGGAGATCTATGGAACACTTTCATGACTAGTCTCCACATAAAGTTTTCTTCCTTAAAATGTAAATATCAAATGCCAAGTACCTTTCATAACAGGTCTTTTAGGTAATGAGAATTCAATAGTCAGTAAAATCTATGTGGTTGCCACCCTCATGGATCTTTCAGCCTTACTGAGGATGCAGGTTGTCCCTCTTCCCCAGCTTTGCATAGCCAGTCCATCTCCAGGTCCTTCTGGTGCCTC
Source organism: Cavia porcellus (assembly GCF_034190915.1). Lineage (NCBI taxonomy): Eukaryota > Metazoa > Chordata > Mammalia > Rodentia > Caviidae > Cavia > Cavia porcellus. Next base: position 93,827,073 of record NW_026947485.1, read on the forward strand.
CTGTCTTGGTTTCTTTTTCCTTGTTGTTGAGACAAAATATCTAACACCCAAAATTAGAGAAAGTAATTATTTCTTACAATTTTGGAGATTTCAGTCCATACTTAGCTGGTTCTAAAGCAGCTAAGTTGGACCATGGACAGCTCCTTTTTCTGACTGGCTGGATCTCAACATCACTGAAGTCCTGAGACTGCTGATAATCTGAGCCAGGATTTCCTTCTTCCATGTGTTCTGGAAGTGTGGTGTCATAGGTACTTCACACAGATACACACACAGTTCAACATTCAAATAAGTTTGGAAAATACTCTAATAAAGTTAAAGGATTTCTATATTGCTGTATTTTTTAATGGCCCTTAATATGCTCATTTTCTCTCTGGGATACCAATGGATAGACTTCCTTTCACAAAAAAAAAAAAAAGATGAAAATTGTAATCAGGCAAATCACAGCATGCCGAATGGGGCAGCTGACTCCCTGCAGGGTTGTTGAGAGCCCTCGATGATGTCTTATGACCAGATGGCTCCTTGGAGAGTCACTGAGGATGAAGATCAGTATGAAAAGTCATTGCATAATGTCCTGGACACCAAGAATCTCTCAAAGGCTAAAGAAAGATTTTTTTCAGTCTGGTATGTGTGTCTGCCCTATACTGGGAAAAGGACTGTACATGTATGTGTCCCAAGTACATTTGTCTCTCACTGGGGAAATGATTCTGCTTATTTACCTCCACTTCACATCCCAACCTGTCTGTTCTTGTTCTGAGGGTATTTATATTTTTGTGGTGTAAAATAATGAGGACCCTAAAGACTTCTAGCTCTGAAAGCTAAGATCAATTCAAACAGTTTGTCACCAGTAACAAAATCCCAGTGTGGTACGGCTGCTGTCCTCTCTCATTCACCCAAAGTCTTGCTCAGAAAGTCATGTTTTATGACTTAGCCCAAGGAGTAGATGAGGCTTCATGTCTGCTTGCTGCTTGACTGTCAGTGGTGTCACTGGTTTCTATTCAGTTTTACCATGGACTGAGCACCATTAGTCAGTAATAAAACTTCCCAGTGAGCATTGACTAAGGACTCATTGGAGTGGACCCCCAATTTGTTTCTTTTTCATTTTTACCTTTGTAATGAGAAAGAGGTAAATCCCTTTTCCTGTCCCTGTTCCACTCCATGCAGTTCCAAAAGCTATTTATCATAATCTTCACAGTAAAAGGAGAGAAAGCTGTTGGATAAAAGATTTTCTGAGTATGGAAGAACGCACAGCATTTATAGAGAGAGGTAAGCAACTGTGACATCCATGTGGAACACTGAGAGTGGGTAGAGGGCTGAAGGAAAGAATCCTTATGCCGGCACTGAGGTGAAGCCCAGTGTCTTGTGCCCAGTAAGTGGCCATGTCTTACATATGGTCTTCATTTGGTAACAGTAGTCTTCCTGAAAGGACAGCTGTGTCTGATTCTTTTCTGTGTCCCCCAGCATCACCAATAGCAGAAAGTCAATGGATATATGAAGCACCAACATAGAAAGTAACAATGAATGATTGCTTTATGCTGCGTACATACACTGTGTGCACCTTGTTTTTCAACCTCACCCTGTGCAGTAGGCTTTAGATAATCTTTTCTGTTGTACAGATTAAAATGAGGGGCCAGGGATCTAATGTTACCCACTTGGGGTAAACAACCAGAAAAGCAGAACTAAAGAAAAGCCAGGTATCTAAGCACATAGTGCGTGCTCTGGACCCTAGGCTTTAGAGAAGGCAGGTGGTAGGGAAAAATTGGGACACAGGATTGGGTAGAGAAGGAGAACATCTTTAGGCATGGATAGAAGTCATCAGTGAGAACACACAGTGGTTAGGAAAGGCAGAATCATTATCTCCTTTTGAAGACTGTTGCCTCAGCCTGGGGCCCCATGATCTGTGTGTCCTAGCATATGGCACATATTTCCCTACACAAGCCACATGGTATTTTATACTTAGACACCAGAAATTGCAAGACTCAGTGTAAGGCCAACAACCTTCCCTATTTCATTATGGGAGGCGGGTGGTGTCCCTTCTGGAGCTCAGAGGCAAGATATCCAGAAGGAAGGCTGTCAACAACATGCCTCTCTGAAATATGGGTGAATTTATTTATTCAGCTTTGATGTACTACATTTCAAAGGTAATATTTTCAACAGCTAATATCAGTACAAATGCTAGCAAAACTGAGATTTAGGATGTAGTACTTGTCAGCTGGCAAAGATCTCTTTGAATTACACAAATAAAAATTCAGTAATTCAATTTGCACCACTTAAAATACTGTAATGACAATCAAAAATATTTCGTTTGTATTTTCTCTAAGTTCCCATGAGGCATCCCAGCTAAGCCAAAGAGGATCTTGCTTTGCCGCGGGCCTCATCCATCCGCCTTTGAGAAACATCACCCCGAGTGTTTTCAGCTATCATTTTCATCACACTTTCAGTTTGTCTTTAGTTTTAGTTTCATTTTGTTAGAAACAATAATCCTAAACTATCTTTAAAATTTATGTTTTAATTCCAGTAAAACTTTTAATTTAGAGTAATTTACTAACCCTTTTAGATAATGAAGTCCTTCCACCAGGAGGAAAGTAGTTAAAAGTGATCACTAAGAACCAAAAGGTATAGTAACAAAATGAGAATGCAGAGCGGCCCTCTGGCACATAAGCCATAAGCCGAGGATATAGTGTGGATCTTCCTCCTTCTTTAAATGGTGCTGGCGGCAGCAGAATATCATTGTGAAGCATTGTATTTTTCTATTAGCATCACTTTCCGAAGGTAAAGTTTCTCTGGTATTCTTTGGGCAGTATTATTTTACAAAAATGTAAAGAAAATTATTTTGATATAAATATATCTCTGCATTTTAATTTCAATGCAGGCATTCTGTGTTGTCTGTACTACAAAATGTATTCTGTTCAAGCAGACACTGTCAACATGAATTACACTGATTCATCTTTCTGGAAGTGGGTATTTCTAACAAAGCAATTACAGATTTCCTTGCACTAAACATTCATTTCAATTCCATCAGTAGCCCCTTGCACTTTGCTTGTAAAATTGGTTATCTTAGTTCTGAGAGCAGAGGATGTGTTTAAATTGCAAAAAATATCCTTCAGGCCGAAGCATCTAGATGGACAACCACACTAGTAAACCAGCCATAGGAAGGACCTTTGGATCATTGGAATTCTCAGAGTAAATTTTATTCTGTTCCCACTTTCTGTTACAACCTTTCTCATGAAAACAAGTTACTGATGCTCCCCCATCCTTATTCTAATTGTGTGGAATTCTCGTGATACAAAATTAACACAAGAATAACAGCAGTCCAGTACGTATTCTTGTTTCTTAATGCAATAAAAGAAAATGGTTCAGAGTGATTTATTTTTTAAGCCATTTTAAAGTATTCTCAGCAATATGAATAAAGTAAAATAAAATTGACTGGGGAGAGCATAAAATATCTTATTACACAGTTACTGTTACTTGTTACTATAATCACCCAGACTCCACCCACTTAGCCCAACTGCTTAGAGACCACCGCGGCCCAGCTTTCCCTTTTTCCAGGGTTTTGCAGTCTCCAGCAACCCTCCCAAGCCCATAATAAAGGCTTTTTCAAAAACTCTTTTTCTCTCAACTGAGCCAAAAAAACTTAACAGTTACCATATACTTGGAAAATTGTCCCTAGTAGTAATGAAATTAGATTTCACCACTTCAACTAAAAAAAGCAGTAGGTTATCAATATTCTCTGGCCTCCACTGTTTGGGATTATAATATAGTAAAATTTGACTTTCTATAATTACTGTTTAAAGATATTAAATGCAAACTTCTAACTATTGTGTCAGATAATGACACTTACCAAGTATTAAACCTATAATACGTTTGGATGACACATTATTAACCCAGAATTTAACTACCAATTCAGAATAAAATAAAATAACATAAATCAACCACATACCTGGCTTTCCAAGTCAGAAAGTGTAAACCAGAATTGGATAAGATTCTGAAATTTTAAAATTAGAAGGGACTGGGCTTTCCATTAACAGTTAGTGATCAGAAAAGCTAGTAGATCTTATGCTATGAACTCGTTCACAAAGCGGAAATGGTCCTACTGTAGTATTCAGGGGTTAAAATAAAGTTGCCTTTGACTTGTCCGTAACTAACTGTAGCTAATTAAATTAACCTGACACAAAGACTAATTATTTAACATAGGGTAATGAATGTATTTAATGGTTAATAAAGTTTAACTATTGTCATTGGATACAGAGGTTTGGTTTGGTTCTTGCTGGCTTCTCTAGTTTCTATCCACCACGAATTGTTTCTTCTCTGGGACGCTTGCCTGCATTCTACCCCACCTTGGAGTCTGCAGATTATGGACTGAAATTTCTGAAAACTATGAGCTAAATAAGTCTTTCTTTCTTTAAATTTGAATGCTGGGTAATTTGTCTCAGGAAGGAGAAAAATAAACTAAGACCCATCCTAAGGGCAGATAGTGCTCACACCAGGGTGGAGCACACTTAATCTTAGCTTTGTACCAAGTCAACCCCAGCATCCACACTTAATTCCAGCATCACAATGGTGGTCCAGTGATCTCTGAGAAGTTCCACCTATAACAGAACAGCTCCTCAAATATTTCAAGTGCTTGATCTAATGAAATTGTAATCCTCTCAAGAGCAAAAACATTTTTCAAGAGAAATATTTAACCTACATGAATGTTTAAGAGAAGAAATTTCTCTTTCTGCTATTTTTTTTTTTTTTTTTTTTTTTTTTTTTGCTGAGTTCTGTGAATCTGGAGCAAAGCTTAGGAATTTAAATTCCTCCTCAGAAATGCATTTCCAGGGTCCCCCATTTAAACCTGGTCCTCCCCAAAGGCCCCAGACATTCATTCTGTCTTAGTAACTGAGTTGCTTCTTTCAAAACAACATTTTAAGTGATTGTTTTATTTACCTGTTTGTTATTATAATAATTCTAAATTTTGACTTTTTCCTCCCTAAATTGAGAATTCCAAGATGTCTTCCTGTTTATTGTTTTGCTTTTGAAGTCTTGACATATACTTGCTACACAAAGGGAATCAATATATTATACTACAATATACTGTTTGCTCAAGGAATAAATAAATGCCACTTTAAAACAAGCCTTTCAGGGCTAGGGATTTAGCTCAGCGGTATAAGCACCTGCCTTGCAAGCAGGCGGTCGTGAGTTCAATCCCCACTTGAAAAATAAGTGTTTCAAGTGATGCTGATATAATTTATCCATTGACAACATTTTGATAAGTATTAAAGTGAATCTTTTTTATTCTTTTTGAAATCAATAGTCCCCGATTTAATTTAATCTTATTCCACTCAATTAAATCCACATTTTTAGTGGTTACCTCTGTATCAAATTCCAAAAATAAGAAGGTTCCTATTCTCTTCTGCTTCATCCACGATACTCACTCGTGCAGTGAGGGTTCAACCACACACATTCCAACCTCAATGTCTCAGCACCACAAGTGTGCAACAGGTGTGAATACTGGTCATTCATGGCCACAAGACATCATTTTCCTTTCCTGACAGCATCCTCCAGTTGGAAATCTCCTACAAACCTTCATGACCTACTTTGGTAGGAGCATCGAAGTGCCGTCTGTGTAAGCCTAGAACAGTCTCTCCATCAGGTGTGGCTACTTGGTCTTCCTGCAGTGGGTGCCAGGTGCCATGACTAGGAGTTCTTTCTTTCCCATACACTCAGATCTCCTTCTTGTTGTTGAACGTTTTACTGAGTCTAGTCTCTAGTTTCCATAGATCCTCATTCATCCTCTCTCTAAGAGGTCCCAGTAATTTCTTTGATTTAAGTTGAATGAAATATGCTCTTCCTAAAAGGACATTTCTTTCTTTCCTTGCTACACACCACAGTTCCAACAAATGAGATATAAACAGAAGTTGTTGGATGGATTTTCCAGGAAAGTTTATTGAAAAAAGAACCCTGCTTTACTTGAATAGCTATATCTCAGCTCATTAAGAAAGGACTCTGCGCTGATAGATGCTATTCTTTCTTCAATGCCTAGGCCAAAAAGATATATTCTATCATGAAAAAATGGATGGAAAAATATTAACTAATGCAGCTCATAATCTGATTCATCATATTACAAAATGTTTCATTTTTCCAAAATACTGTTCACTTGATTTTTAAAAATGTTATAGATCCTTCCTTTGTGTAATTCAGTTGCATTTGAAATAAAATTTCTGATGCTTTTTATTTCAGTGCTAGGTAGTGATCAAGAACTTGAGGTCTATGCATAGAGATGGATTTGAATCCTAGAGCTGTTATTTTCCTTAGGCAAACAAAACAACCAGGCTGGGCTTCAGGCCCCTCATTGGGAAAATGGGAACAAAAATGCTATCACTTGAGAGGCTCCTAGTGAGGAGGAAATGAGTTAATACATATGAAATTCCTGGCTTGTATAAATGGCAGATAATGTTAGCTATCATTATAATCAGTGCTCCTGGACCACACAACATGAACTCCATGATGATTCAGCCTGATGCATGCCCTGAAAGATTTCATCCAATTTGCACCAATAGGACAGTATCAGTGATAATTTTCCAGCTCTTATATGCATTTTCAGGGTCATATTTGGAAAGTAAAAATGTTGTGTCACTCTTGCTTTCAAATCTTATAACTCCACTCCACAAAACTGCAAACAACTTTGTCAGTAGAAATCCTAATTAATACTATTATAGTTTCCAGTAGAGATTTATTTTCATTTTTCTCTTTTTACCAGATATATACATAAAATGTTCCAACACTAAATATTCAGTTTAATGAAAGGTGGCAGTTGTATAAATGTGTGTCACCACAATTCAAAAAAAAAAAAATATAACATTTCTGTGTGCCTAAATAGTTCACTCATCTTTCCAGTTAATTGCTTCTCAAATAACCAATCACTGAATAGTTTTGTCTTTTCTAGAACTTCATGCAAATAGAATCATTCAATATGCACTTGTTTTCTGCTGATGTGTGTTAAGATTCACCCATGTCCTAGTTGTGTGTTTCAGGGGCCAATTCCTTTTTTGTGGCTGAGTTGTATTCAGTTGTAGGAAATAAGAAACAATCTGTTCATTGATATTGATGGACATTATGGATGTTCCTACATTTGGGCTAAATGAACATTATTATATAAATCCCAGGGCATTCAAGTGTTTTCATTTCTCTGATAAACACCCAAGAGTACAGCTTGTGAATTACTAGTAGAAGTATTTATAAAGAAATATCCAAATGCATGGTTCATCAAAGAGCATGGTCCTAGTTACTTTCCTCCTCACTGGGACAAAAATGCCCAAACCTTGCAACTTGAAGGAAGAGATGTTTAGTTAGGCTCGTGGTTACAGTTCATGGTCAGCAGGCTCCTGACAGAGATAGAATGGCAGAGAGCCATCATGCAGAAGCACTGCTGTCATTTCAGAGGTAAACAGGAAGCAGAGCTGAAGGGAGGTGCCAGGGAGGGTTTTATTGCCTTCCAAGTGCCCCTGGTGACCTGTCTCTAGCCGGGCTTCACTTCCTAACAACACTCGGCTGCTGAAACCTTGGTGAGTGAATCCACTGATGAGTTAGTAGAGCATCCAGTCACTTTCCCAAAGCCTCACTTGTGAGCAAATGAGAATTTGAGGGGCATTCGGGACCTAAACCGTAGGGAGCACATCCCATTTCCTACTCCTGTTAGGAACACGGGCTTCTGTTGCTTTATATCCTTGATGTAAACCTTCTCCATAGCCTTTCTAGTGGACTGGACTATTCTTACTCATTTTTAATATTTTTTTTTAATTTTATTTAAGGAGAAAAGAACAAAAAAAGCAGGGAAAGGGTACAAGTTATACAGATTTACAGAAAAAAAATGAACAGTAGGAAATCACTAGTTAATGGATTACATATTGTCATCTTAGAAATAATTGTTCAAGTCACAAAATTAAAGCTTGTAAAGTGGACATTCCATCAATGATACTGCAAACAGTTCTGTTCATTGATCCAATAAAACTCTGTGATATCATTTTCTATCTTATACACTTAAATATACATGCAGTTATATAGTTTAGAGTACTTTCTTTTCCTCTCTTTTGTACCATGACTATTACACATTTTGGGTTTCATTGCTCCCACGGTTCTTATTACTTTTTTGGAAGAGAGTAAAACCAAATGTGACATAACAGAACAGAATCGGTCAAGTCAAAAGGGTGGACATAATAGATAATGTAAAAACATAATACAGGTGATCAACAATGGTTACCATAATGTCTCCCGCTATCTCTAATAGAATTGCCTATATCATTAGTTATAATACAATTGAACAAAACAGTAAAGAATAAAACCGACAAAACCAAAACATTGGAGACATTGTAGGTCTTCAAAAGTAGCTAAAAGTCAACAAGAATGGGCGTCATAATGAATCTCATTATCTTCACAGCTGATGCCTAAACTTTCGAACCTGATACTATCCAGCAAAACAGAATAGGGGAACATCAGTTAAAAACCAGATGGTGAGAGTAATACAGGGCTTTAAATCAAGGTAATGAAAAGTCAAAATGGGTTACTATAATATATCCTGCTATTTTTTCCTTTAATTAAAAGGATAAAGATAAAAAAGTAAATAATGGAGTGGAGATTGAGATAAAAGAGGGCATAACAACGAAACAGCGCAGATCAAAACATAACCATTTAAGCAGAATAGTGTTTCACCACCAGATAATCCTAACCTAAAAGTAGTTACCATATTGTTTCTTTCTTTGAAATCCTTGAGTACAACTTCGTATACTGTAGCATTAAGTATATCAAAACAATGTAAAACCATTCAAGAGAATGACAGCATTACAGAGTATTTAGAATCGACTAACAGAAAATGAACAATGGTTTCTGTATAATCTCCTTGTCTTTAAAAGGTTTTTGCTTATACTATCGTACATAATAAAATCCAATAAGATACAGCCTATTTAGACCATTGGAGACAGAAGGACAAAAGCTAGATGAGACTTCAAAACAAGATGATACTAAATCAGTATTACCTATTAAGATGTCATTTTCTCCAAAATAGCTGTTCCTATCATCCAATCTTCTCTGCCTCATTTCTGTTAAGCTCTTTTCCTGTCAGTAGCTGTCAGTTTGTCTTCTTCATTTTGTTCTCTGCTCCATTTGTTGTGGCCTCCCCGCCACTATTTCTGGGTTCTTTGTATTTTTCTTTTTTTAGAATGTCCTGCAATACTTTCTGTAGAATTGAATTGGTGGTTGCAAATTCCCCCAGTTCCTCTTTATCCTGGAAGCACCTTGTTTTTCCATCAATTTCCAGGGACAGTTGTGCAGGATATCTCAATCTTGGCTGGAGATTATTATCTTTCAATGCTTGAATTATTTCCCCCCACGCTCTTCGTGATTTGATGGTTTGTGCAGAGAAACCTGCTGTAATTCTGATGGGTGATCCCTTGTAAGTGGTCTGTTTCTTGTCTCTTACAGCTTTTAATATTCTGTTCTTGTATTGAATTTCTGGAATTTTTATTATTATATGCCTGGGTGTTGCTCTGTTTGGGTTGTAGGTAGCTGGGGTCCTGTATGCCTCATACATCTGAGTATCTTTACCTTTTGCTAAATTAGGAAAATTCTCCTGGATTATTTCTGTGAGTAGCTTTTGTAGTTCACTTGTTTGCATCCCTACTTCTTCTTTTATGTTCTTAATCCTTAAGTTATGGATCCTCTTATCATCTTCTTGTCTTTGTATTATTGCTGTTTGTTTCTTTGTTATTTTTAAGAAGTTTTTCATTTCATTCTCCCATATTACAAGTCTGCCCTCCAGTTCAGATAGTCTGTCCTTAGTTTCTTTCAAGCTGTTATGCCAGTCTTCGATAGACTTCTTAGTATCTTGGTAGTCCCTTTGAACCTGCTTCACGTATTCTATGCTTTCTCTGTTTTCTCCATCAAACAATTCTCCCCTTTTTTTCTGTTCTTCCATTCCATCACCTGTTTTTTCTTGGGTGGCGCTTAGCATTTCTCTAACTATTCTGCATACTTCTAGCTTCAGGTCGTTGATAACTTCATTCCTGAATTGGTCTATGAGGCTCTCTATATGGTGCCTTATGTGTATTGGTGCGGTGTCTGCTATTGCCTGTTTCTCAGAATTGGGGGCCGAGGAGACTTTCTTGTTGCTGCCTCTTCCCATGCTGCCTCTTCTTCTCTGTTCCTTATATATGCAAGCTTATATAAGAGGCCCAGCTTCTCTCCCAGTCAGCCACAGCCTGATCGAATTGCGCCAGTTAGGTGTTCCCGCTCACCGCTGCGCACCAGGGAGTTACGGACCAGGCAGCCTACGCGTCTCCCCTCCCGGCCACCGTCAGGCTCTGGGATCTGGGTTGGGACAGTCTACCAGGTCCGCCGGCAGCGTCACGCAGGCCAGGCACTTTTCACTAATCCCGCCCGAGAGGGGGATGTGTGGCTGGAGTCGCTACCGCGCCCTGCTCCCGCAGGACTGCTCGGGCCCAGAAAGTCCTCTGCTGGAGTCAAACTGTGGTAGAGTGTCAGTTTCTCTCACTCACCTCACCATAAGTCAGTGCACGCCTCCCTGCTGTTCGCAGATTGCCGTTCTCAGAGCTTCTGCACGTCTCTCCCCTTGCCGAGCCGCTGTAGAGGCAGCCAGCCGCTGCGCGGCGGGAAACCCAAATCGCGGCTTACAATGGCGCAGTTCCAGCCTCCACACCGAGTCTTTTCTGTTCCTGTTTTAGCACCAGGACTGCATTCCAAGTTGGCTTCTCTCAGCCCAGTTCGTTCCTGAGTCAGCAGAGCATATCTCCACCTGCTTATGTCTCCTTAGTCCGCACCATTCCTGGCTTCTGAGCCGAGTCTTTCAGAGAGCCGCCGGTAGTTGCTGTTATCTGTCCGCCATGTTCTCCCGGAAGAGTCAAATGGCAACTTAATTGTGTGTACTGAGCAATTGGCTAGATCTTACATCTTTGACATCCTCCATAATATATTAAAAGATCACTGTGTGTCTTTCCGGTCTGTAAGAGTCCTTCCATGAGGCCTGTAGGCCGTAGAAGTCTCAGTAAGCAGTCTAGCCGGGACAGAAATTCTCAGCACTACGTTGTGGTCAGGGCAGCCATGACACCGGAAGTCCACACCCACCTTTAATATTTTTTTTTTGCTTTCTTTTGAGTTAATAAAATATTTCTACTTTTCCCACCAACCCCCTCTACTGACTTCTGTGTATGGGCTTCTTTAATGTGTATCTTGAATGACAAGCCACTATCACATAATAATAGCACAGCTTCATAGCAATGTCATGAATTATAACACTACCATTTGATTTATGCCTTCTTGTCATACATTTTCCTCCCATAAGTCTTATCACTCCCATCATTCAGTATTATTGTGTATGAATGCTAATAGTGTTTTAAATAAATACGTTTATCTTAAAGTTTTTTAAAGTGCCAGCTATTATCTTCTCTGAGGGTCTTCATTTCTATCTAGCATTCATAAATATCATTTCCTATTGGATTGAAGAAGTTTACCTTAGCATTTCATGCAATTTAAGTCTGTTGTAGGTATCCCAACCTCACTTGTTTAAAAATGTCTTTATCTTCACAGGTTTTTTTTCTAGTTTTAGTGATTAAGCCTATGGACTCACCCATGCTAATTAAGTGATCTACCACTAAACTAAATCCCCAGCACCTCCTCTTTGTATTCATACCTGACAAAATTTTGCAGAATAAGAATTCTAGGTTGAAAATACAGTATTAATTTGTTGTTTCTTGAAAGTAGAACTTCCAAGATGTCATTATGTGTTTTGACCTTGATTTCTGAGTAATAACCAGAAACAATGCAGCCTTTATTTGTATGGTTGTTAGTCTGTGTGTAATATATCTTGTTTTTGTGTAATTGCTTTTAACTTTGTTTTTTCTTTTCTTTTTGCTTTCTTTCTTCTTCTTCTTTTTCTTTCTCTATTTTTTTGAGACAAAGTTTTTCTATACAGTTTAGGCTGCCCTTGAACTCACTTTATAGCCCAGACTGGCCTGGAATTCATGGCAATCCTCCTTCTGAGTGCTGGGATTACAGGCATGTGTTACTACACCCAGATAACATTCTTTTTATTTTGGTTTATAACATCATAATGTATGTAGGTATGCTTTGTTTTATATTTATCCTTCTTAGATTTGTTGAGCTTTACTAATTGGTTCACACATTCAATCAATTTTGGAAAATTATCATTTGTTACCTTTAAATAGATAGATAGATAGATAGATAGATAGATAGACATATATTATATATGAATATACAGATATATATCTATATATGTATATATATTCAACCCTTACTTGAACAGGGAGATACAACTTTTACTATCTGCTAAAAAGGAGCAAAAAAGGGGAGAAAGAAAGGAAAGGGAGGTAAAATGAGAGAAAACATAAATCTCCAAAAAATTCATCCAGTTTTGCACATTATGTTATATATAAGAGTGACAGTCATTAAAATTAATGACATGAAAATATAGTTAAGATTTATAAACTATGCAAAGCTGGGTTAAATGGGTATGTATTCTGTGAGAACATTTCTGGAATATACAAGTATATGCACAGAGAAAAGACATGAAGGAAAACCACCCAAGATTATACAGGTAGTATAATAGAAATTTCTTTTCCCCATTTATCTGTATTGTTTTCTAAATTTCCATGATGAGCTTTCTTTAGTTGTGTGAAAAAATAGAATTTAAAATGTAGCTAAGTATACACATTAGAGCAAAAAAGCAAAAAGTGGTTATGTGACCCCTACTTTCTGTATTCTGCTCCCAGCCCCTGGTCTTTCTTGGAGAAGATGCAGGAAGCTGCGGATGACCCAAAGAGAGGCTGCCCCAGTGGATCCCTACCATGCCCTTTGGGGACTCTATCTCTAATTGTAGAATAAGGGATCCACCAAGTTGCCCAGGTCTACAATGTCCCAGCTGCTTTGGAAAGAATTATTACCCCACCTCAGACTCTGCAGTATGGTCTTCCAGAGGCACAAACCAGGAGAGGTAGGGTGGGAAGTAGCTTTTGTTGCATTGCCCTTGGTAGCAAGCACTCAAGTGCTGAGTAAGCTAGATTGTCAAAAAAATTCACGGTCTTCCTTTGATTGCAAGTGTGTTTAAAATCAGCCTCCAGCACCCAGTGACTTTCAATTTGGGAGCTTCGCTGCTGGAGGAGGTGGGTTCCTGCATACCATCCTAGCCCCGGGAGAGTTTGAGATCCTTGCTCCCAGTGGTGAGGGGCCCACCCAGCTTTCAGCCACGCTGGACTGGGCTCTGCAGATTTTGGGCGTGCCTGGGCCATGCACAGTGACCTTCTTTAAATCTTGGGAGCTGCGCTGCCCAAGGAGGTTTCGGGCCTGCCTGGGCTGCACCAGGTGACCTTCTTTCAATCCAAGGAGCTGCACTGCCGGAGGAGTCCCAGGAGCCCAGGACATAGGAGACAATTTCCAACATGCCCAGGGGACACTTTGGAACAACACTTGAAACACGAAAATACAGGAAAATGACAAAAGACCAAAATGCAATCTCAAACATTCAACTCATCCTAAAATCAGCCTCCAGGCACCCTTGACCTCTGGGCAGTGAGACTGCTGGGCTGAGAGCAGGTGTCTGCTCTGCAGCTGCTCTCCAACCTCCTTGGTAATCTCAGAAAGGCATGTAGTAAAATACTGGCTCCTGACCCCTTAGTACACTTTCTCAGCTAAAGCAAAGCAGCATTAGAAAGAAAGTGGGGGCTGAGAGAACATGGCGGACAGACAACAGCAACTTCTGAACGCTCTCTAAAGGCTCGGCTCAGAGGCCAGAAATGATGCGGACTAAGGAGATACGAACCAGTAGAGATATGCTCTGCTGACTCAGGAACGAACTGGGCTGAGAGAATCCAACTTGGAATACAGTCCTGGCGCTAAAATAGGAACAGAAAAATCTCGGTGTGGAGGCTCGACTCCGCGCCATTAGAAACCGCGGTTTGGATTTCCCGCCGCCAGGCGCCCGGCTACCTCCATAGCGGCTCGGCAAGGAGAGACGCGCAGAGGCTTGGGAACGGGAGTCTGCGAACGGAGTCGGAAACGCGACGGACAGGGAGGAAGGCTGACTGGTGGCGAGGTGAGCGAGGAACTGACTCCCTACCGCAGTTTGACTCCAGCGGAGGTTTTTCTGGGCGCGGGCAGTCCTGTAAGAGCAGGGCGCGGTGGCAACTGCAGCCGCACATTTCCCTCTCGGACGGGATTGGTGAAAGGTGCCTGGCCGGAGGGACGCTGCTCGCGGACTCCCTAGGCTGGCCTAACCCAGATCCCAGAGCCTGACGGTGGCCCGGAGGAGCGACCGACTTCCGCGTAGGCTGCCTCCTCCGCAACTCCCTGGGGCGCAGCGGTGAGCGGGAACAACTAGCCAGCGCAATTTGATCAAGCTGTGGCTGACAGGCAGGGAAGCCGGGCCTCCTGTGTAAGATTACATTTTATAAGGAACAGAAAATATGGGGAAGGGAAGCAACAAAAAAGGCTCCTCGACCCCCAATCCTGAGAATCAGGCAATAGTGGACACTGCACCAATATACATTAAGCGCCATTTAGAGAGCCTCATAGACCAATTCAGGAATGAAGTTATCAATGACCTGAAGCTAGAAGTATGCAGAATAGTTAGAGAAATGCTAAGCACCACCCAGGAAAAAGCAGATGGTGGAATGGAAGAACAGAAAAAGAGGGGAGAATTGCTTGATGGAGAAAACAGAGAAAGCATTGAGTATGTGAAGCAGGTGCAAAGGGACTATCAAGAAATTAAGAAGTCTACCCAAGACTGGCATAACAGCTTGAAAGAAAGTAAGGACAGACTATCTGAACTGGAGGGCAGACTTGTAATATGGGAGAATGAAATGAAAAACTTCTTAAAAATAACAAAGAAACACACAGCAATAATACAAAGACAAGAAGATGATAAGAGGAGCCATAACTTAAGGATTAAGAACATAAAAGAAGAAGTAGGGACACAAACAATTGAACTACAAAAGCTACTCACAGAAATAATCCAGGAGAATTTTCCTAATTTAGCAAAAGGTAAAGATACTCAAATGTATGAGGCATACAGGACCCCAGCTACCTACAACCCTAACAGAGAAACACCCAGGCATATAATAATAAAAATTCCAGAAATTCAATACAAGAACAGAATATTAAAAGCTGTAAGAGACAAGAAACAGATCACTTACAAGGGAAGACCCATCAGAATTACAGCAGATTTCTCTTCACAAACCATCAAATCACGAAGAGCATGGGGAGAAATAATTCAAGCTTTGAAAGATAATAATCTCCAGCCAAGATTGAGATATCCTGCACAACTGTCCCTGGAAATTGATGGAAAAACGAGGTGCTTCCAGGATAAAGAGGAACTGGGGGAATTTGCAACCACCAATTCAACCCTACAGAAAGTATTGCAGGATATTCTAAAAAAAGAAAAATACAAAGAACCCAGAAATAGGGGCGGGGAGGCCACAACAAATGGAGCAGAGAACAAAATGAAGAAGACAAACTGACAGCTACTGACAGAAAAAGAGCTCAACAGAAATGAGACAGAAGATTGGATGATAGGAACAGCTTTTTTTGGAGAAAATGACATCTTAATAGGTAATGCTGATTTAGTACCATCTTGTTTTGAAGTCTCATCTAGCTTTTGTTCTTCTGTCTCCAATGGTCTAAACAGGTTGTATCTTATTGGATTTTGTTATGTACGATAGTATAAGCAAAAACCTTTTAAAGACAAGGAGATTATACAGAGACCATTGTTCATTTTCTATTAGTCGATTCTAAATACTCTATAATGCTGTCATTCTCTTAAATGGATTTACATTGTTTTGATATACTTAATGCTACAGTATATGAAGTTGTACTCAAGGACTTCAGGGAGGGAGTCAATATGGTAACTATTTTTGGGTCAGGATTAGCTGGTGGTGAAACACTATTCTGCTTAAATGGTTATGTTTTGATCTGCGCTGTTTCGCTGTTATGCCCTCCTTTTTCTCAATCTCCACTCCATTATTTACTTTTTTATTTTTATCCATTTAATTAAAGGGAAAAATATAGCAGGATATAATATAGTAACCCACTTTGACTTTCTATTATCTCGATTTGAAGCCCTGTATTACTCTCACCATCTTGTTTTTGACTGAGGTTCCTATATTCTGTTTTGCTGGATAGTATCAGGTTCGAATGTTTAGGCATCAGCTGAGAAGATAATGAGATTCATTATAACGCCCATTCTCGTTGACTTTTATCTACTTTTGAAGACCTACAATATCTCCAATGTTTTGGTTTTGTCGGTTTTATTCTTTACGGTTTTGTTCAATTGTATTACAACTAATGATATAGGCAATTCTATTAGAAATAGCGGGAGGCATTATGGTAACCATTGTTGATCACCTTGTATTATGTTTTTATATTATCTATTATGTCCACCCTTTTGACTTGACCGATTCTGTTCTGTTATGTCACATTTGGTTTTACTCTCTTCCAAAAAAGCAACAAGAACCGTGGGAGCAATGAAACCCAAAATGTGTAATAGTCACTGTACAAAAGAGAGGAAAAGAAAGTGCTCTAAACTATATAACTGCATGTATATTTAAATGTATAAGATAGAAAATGATATCACAGAGTTTTATTGGATCATTGAACAGAACTGTTTGCAGTATCATTGTTGGAATGTCCACTCTACAAGCTTTAATTTTGTGACTTAAACAATTATTTCTAAGATGGCAATATGTAATCCATTAACTAGTGATTTCCTACTGCGCATTTTTTATTCTGTAAATCTGTATAACTTGTACCCCTTCACTGTTTTTTTTTCTTTCTTTTCTTTTCTCCTTAAATAAAAAAAAAAAAAAAGAAAGAAAGTGATTGAAAAAGGCAAATGATTCTTACCTAATGTCTTTGAGCCTGGGCCACTAATGAATCTAATCCATCCTCTTTCCATATCCCCTATTTGTTTATGCCAACCCTTCACAAAGACACCCTACATATTCCCTTTCCTTGAAAGTCCATTCATTTACTTGTAGCTCCATCAAACCCAACTCCCTAGATTTCACTTCAAATGATGGAGTGCTCCAGAATACAGAGCAGACACCTGGCAAACTGAACAGGCTTGGTAAATTTGAGAGAAGATTGTGGTTGGCATCTGTAGCTAAGAGGCCTCATTCCCAAGTTTTTAGTTTTCCTCTTTCAGCACAATGTTTTGCTCCTTAGTGGTGGCCTGGCTGCTGACTGCAAGGACATGATTAATGGTAGGTTTGGATGGGAAATAATTTCTTTAAGAAACACCTGGACTCCTGTTCCCTCTTTCTTGAACTAAAGTGGAAGGAAAGATGCAGCTAATTTCCCTAATGTTTATAGTTTAGCATCTTTATGATCTCTCAGCATTGATTTCATTCCACCTTAAACCCTATCCTCTTACTGACAAATCAGTTTCAGTAATGAATCCAACTGGGTAGGTAGCCTGTGACATGATTGGCCACATATAATGGCAGTGCCTTGGAGTCTTCAGTCACTGTAGCTTTCAGACCATCTCAAAAAGTTAGTTTGAATTGTTCCATATTCTGAGTCTTCTTGAACCACTTTACTAGGAATATAACAAAATTAATAAAAGTTAACTCCATGGTAGGAGAGCTGACTTCAGCAAATTTGCTTTCCTAAAAAGATATATATGATCCATAACAGATTCTTGAGTCATCTAGGAAAACTGAAAATTGTTTCTGGAGTGTCTACAGTTGAAAATATACACAGATTCCCAAAGTACATATAGGTTCTGGGGATTACATAATGAACTCCTTTTTTTGCCACCTTGAGCTCAGCTTGGGTGACCGTGGTGTCTGTACCTGTGGGAAGAGGAAGGGATGTGCCCTTCTGCCCTTCCAGTTGATGACAGAACATTTTGGGATGAATTGAGAGATCACAGACCACACTATCATTGGATACCCACTACCTCTGAAAATATAGACAAAGCACCTACATGTCAATGGTGACCAAAAACAAAAAAATGGACTCCTTTGGGGTTCCGATAAAGATGGTGGATAGATAACAGCAGGTTACAGAGGCTCCCTGAGATAGTCAACTTAGATGCCAAAATAACACAGCATAGGGAGTCCCAGACAGAGGGAGATGGATCCTCTCGACCCAGGAAGAAACTAAGGTGAGAAGAACCAATCAAACATGCTACTATTGGAACGGCTAAAAGTTTGGTGCTCCTGCTGCAGTGCCTGAACTCGCACGGCCACAACTTACTGGGCTGCCTGAAATCCCACCATTTCGACTCACTGGAACTGCAGTTGCACTGAGGTCGGGGTCAGTGGGCCCAATGGAGAGCTGAGTGGGCCAGGAACCTGCATTGACCTGCGGTGAGTACTGGGAGTAAAACCCTTCCACAGAAAGGGTGTCATTCCAATGGGAAGACATCTTGGAACCGGGCAGGACTGGCAAGAACAAGGAACAGCAGTGGCTTCAGTCAGTTGTTCCCTTACAGACAGGATTGGTGAGGTGTGCTTGGCCTGGGTCATGCCCCTGGCTGAGACCCAGTAAGTTGTCCCAAACCAATTCCCTATGCATGGTGCACACTAACACAGTGAAGGCCTCAGCAGGTTGACTGACCAGGAGGTGAGAGGCCAGCATATACTGCCCCTGTTTGTACCACAATAGCACACTGGTGGGGGCAAGATCATCTAGCCAGTGTGTTTCAGAAGAACTGTAGCCAATAAGGAAAGACTGTAACATCCTCTATATGCCTAAACGGAAGAAACAAAAAATATGAGAAGAGGAAGCAACAAGAAAATGTCCTCAGTCCCCAAGCCTGAGAACATTAATCCAGGAAAGGTAAATACAAAGGAGATTGAGAACAGCAAACACACAATATTAGACATGGTACCAGTGGACATAAAGAGATACCTTCAGGACCTCATAGTCGAGTTCAAAAGTGAAATATTTAACCAAGTAAAGCAAGATATAAATAAGATTAATAAAGCAATGCTAAGCACCTCTCAAGAAGACACAGACAGAAGAATGGAGGAACACACCAAAAAGGAGAGAATTATTTGATGAAGAATATAAAGAAAATATAGAATACATGAAGCAGGTTCAAAAGGGTTACCAGGAAATTAAAAACTCCATTGAAAGCTGGTAAAACTGCTTGAAAGAAACAAAGGATAGATTATCCAAACCAGAGGACAGGTTTGCAATGTGGGATCATGAAATGAAAAATTTCTTAAAAATAATAAGCAAACAAGCAATTACAATACAAAGGCTAGAAGACAACATGAAGATCTATAACTTAAGAATAAAGAATGTGAATTAAGGGGTACAAACAAAGGAACTACAAAAACTATTCACAGAAATAATTAAGCAAAACTCCTGAAACATAGGAAAAGGAAGTGATAATCAGATATATGAGGCATATGGAACTCTAGCCACCTACACCAAAACAGAGCTACACCCAGGCATATAATAATCAAGATCCCAGAAATGCAATATAAGAACAGAATATTAAATGTGTCAAAGTCAAGAAGCTGGTCACTTATAAAGGAAAACCCATCAAAATCACAGCAGACTTCTCAACATAGACCATCAAATCAAGAAGAGCTTGGAGCAAAATATTCCAAGCCCTGAAAGAAAATAACCTTCAGCTTGATTGATGTACCCTGAAAAACTGTTTCTGGAAATTAATGGAGAAACAAGATGCTTCCAAGACAAAAAGGTACTAGGGAAATTCGCAACCACCAATCTCTAATTCTATAGAAAATACTGCAGGACATTCTAGAGAGAGAGAAAAGTACCAGAATTCCAGGAACAGTGGCAGAGAGGCCTCAATGAATGGAGCAGAAAGTGAAATGAAGAAGACAAACAGACAACTAATGGCAGAAAAAGAGCACAACAAAATGAGGCAGAGAAGGTTGTCTATAATCTCCAATATAGATGGCCTTGATACACTAAATTAAAAAAGAGAATCACAGGCAGAGTAGATCAGGAGGCAGGGTACACTAAGATGCTCTTTATAGGAAATGTAATTAACCTGAAAAAGGGTATATGGACCGAAAATCAAATATGAGAAAACAATGCTCTATGTGACGGGGACCAGAGAGTAGTAGGGCAACTAGACCAATATTTGTGGATAGGTTGGAAAGACAGACTTTAACAGGTAAAGGAATACAATTAGAGATCAAGTGAAGGAGAGAGAAGGTTTGGAACCACTTAGGTAAATAGCAAATTTCCCCCCAATTTAAAACTGGGAGGGTGTTGATGAGACCCAAAAATGCACAGTGCACCCTGGGGGAATGAAAGGGGAGTAAAAGTCTTGAAAAAGATGGCAGAAGATACTGTTAATAAGGAATTAAAGCCCACATTACTCGCACAACTCTGCTTAGATAGAATTTATTCTGTCTCAGTTTGTCTACATGACTAGATCTGAGGGCACAGACAGCTATCCCCAAAATATCAGGATATAGCACAGTAATAATCTTTAATTTTCTATTAACTTAATTTGGAGCCCTGTATAACTTATACTATTTTATATGACTGATCTTAGTTAAATCTGGTTTGTTTGATTGCTGTTTGTTACGACGTATTTTATTCAAAACTGTTCTGATTGATAGTGTCAAGTTTGAGAGTATAGGCAATTACACTGAAGATGGCAAGGTTCACTGTGATACCCATTCTGGTTTGATTACTACCTGTTTTTGTAGTTTTACACTACCTACAAAGTTGTGTTTTTATTGATACTGTTATGTACTGATATATTCAATTATACTATGTCTGGTGATATAGCCAATTTTATTGAAGATAACAAGAGACAACACAATAACCATGGTAGAACTCCTTGTACAAGCAGTTTTATATGTCTTTTTTGTTTCATGTGTTTATAGGAATGTTTTGTTTTGTCTTGCTTTGTTTTGTTTCTCCCTCTAATATAGAAAGGATAGAAATACATGTAAGACTCATGCATGCAGAGAACCTATAAACGGTTTACGAGAACTGATCTTATGACACATGATGAAGTGAACAAATACTTTGAAGAAAAAGAGACACTAAAGTACCCAGTGCTGATCCTGGAGTGTCATTTTGAGAAATCCAGCAATACTATTATTCTTTGTTCAGAGTGATTTTAGCCTGCTTTGGTTTGTTTAATTCCAACATAAATGAAGATATGGATAACTACATGTATGTTTAAGTGTATAGGATTGATAACCATTATTAAGTTTTTGTTGGATAGTTGAACAGAACTCTTTGCAGTTTTGCTGTTTAAATCCCCAGTTTATAAATTTCACTTTTGTATCTTGAACAACTATTTGTAAGAGGACAATAGGTAAACATCAACTAATGATTTTTTACTGTTTATTTTTTCTGTGAAAGTATGTATTATTTCTACCTATTTTGTTTTGTTTAGTCTTTCTTTAAATAAAAATTTTAAAAATGGACTCCCTTATAGACAAATGCCAAGTTTCACTCTTTTATACTTCCAACTGCAGACTTAGCATCTTCTCTTGAGTATCTTTGTGTCTGTAACTGTTTGCCCAAGTTTGTTCACAGGCCCAAATTATAGACATTCAGCCTGTACTTATCCAAATTACGTGTTAAATTAAAGCAACGTTTATCAGATGTATATATATTTCAATCTGGTAGAGCTCTGTTGTATTCCACTTGTAGCTACACTAACCCATGTTTCAGGTCAAGCCATTTCTACCAAGCACACATGCTGTGATCAAAGGGAACTCAATAGTATTGAGGAGTCTGGGAAAGACTGCAGGCTTCTCAACACCGTGAGTTATAGATGATAGATCAGCCTACTGGGCAAAAGAGAAGATCATTTCAGAATGCAGATGGTTATGATAAGCATCCTTTTGTGATCAAGAAGCCTCAAATCAGGTTTATTGGTCTGATTAGACACGATTAAGAAGTGGGAAGAGAACAACACATTAAAACATGCTTAGGGGTTCAGTGGAGCCTCGTGGTACTCAGTAATGAGCTTGAAAGTTCAGGAAACCTAGAACATGAGAAGAGTGTTGGAAAGGACTCTGGCTGTTTTGAACACTAATTGCCAAGAGGAATTCAAGAGCAAAAGCCACTTTGCAGTCATACTTTATTAAAAGGACATTTTTACTCAAATCTAAGAAGTAGGTGAATTTTTCCATTTCAAGTAATAAAAAGAAGGGTGAGTGAGAAAGAATCACAATATAACCTGCTAGAGTTTTTTTCATTAAATTATTTCTGCTTTACATAGTTTATGACCATATATATATCCTTTATTTTTCTAGTAAGAAAATAAATTCAGGACAAAAGTTTTAAAAATTGGTTGAATTCTGTTCCTAAAAGATTACTTTTAACAAAGCAGCAATAATAATAATTGCAAGAGTCAAAGAAGAAAGAGCTGACACATGTGGAATGCTTTATTAAACCCTACCACACCACACAATATGAAGGCTTATTTTTAAGCTGCAGAGACAAACCCTCTTCTGTGTTGTTCAGTTTTTATGTTTATTTAGGAAGACACACTGGCATTTCTACAAAGGGAGCTCCTATTTGAGTGTATGTTACCACAATGCAGAGCCTGTTTTGGCTATTCAGTGGTTAATTCCCAAGCATTCCAGGCAGGTAGAGAACCACAGAGCTCTGTCCTCTGACTGAGGTTTATGAACAGCTAGCTTCCATTGTCCTTTAAAACAGTGTATGTCAACCAGGAACACATTTTCCCACAGGAAACTTCTGGCAATGTCTGTAGATATTGTTTGTGGTCACAGTTTAGGAAGGAGGTTGCTGCTGACGTTTAGTGGGTAGAGGCTAAAGATGCTGCTGAACATGCTACACCCCATAGAAAAGAATTGTCCAGCCCAATGTGCCAACAGTGCTGTGGGGAAGCAGTCCTCTCTTCAGGACGTGGCACTTTTTCTATAATAAACACTGGCTTCACAGAGGCAGAGCTCTGTAAGAATAAAGCCCAGTCTAAGAGCAGCATAATGGTAAAGAACAACGTTTGGGCAAAACAAACAGAAAGATCAATATGAGCCCTTCCTCTGACAAGTATAACAAGACAGCCATCAGTGAGCAAGGAAACACAGGAATTGCTTAAGAGAGTTGCCAGCCTTGGGGGAGCAGGTCTAGAATAAGCACCTTGTTGGTCCCTGGCCTATGAGGCAACAGGAGGAGCATTCTGAGCAAGGGGATGACTCCCAGCAGGTGGCACACCCCAGAAGGTGGTAAGGGATCAAAAGGGATCAAAAAATCAAGGAGAGGAGTTGGTATAATGGACTGTCTTCTGCATTACAAGGAAGGAGAAAAGACTATGTCAAAGGAAAAACATATCGGCTTAGACAATTCTGCATTTTGGAATTGAAAGCATTTCTTCCAGAAAAATTACAGTTTATCTCATGGAAGAGGCTGGAAACTTGAAGTAGCTGCAGACTTTGGTCTATAAACTGTGGGACTTCTACTGAGTCTTGAATCAGAGGATACGAGGACATTGAATAAGATCTTTAGCACTCATTTGCTGGATTCAGTCGCTTATTCTTTTGAGCACCAATATCTTCACTTATAAAGTGAAGACTGTTGGAAACAATTCAGAAAGCTCACTGTAAGCATGATACATATACAAGAAGACCCTCTTTCCATTTCACATGATCTTGAAGTCCCCAGCTCTTAAAGGACCCTGAAAAGTAAAACATCTTTTATGATTCCATAGTCAAACACCCTAAACAATTATAATTCATTAGATCTGATGTTTTATCTTTAGGAAATTTGAAATTGAACCTTTGAAAAAGGAAGTTGGAGGAATGGCAATCCAAATCCAACAGTAACAGGAGTGAGATGATGAACGTCGACCAACATACAACAAGGGAAGAAGCCATTATCAATGTATGAGGAATGTGCGAGATGATATTCAGTGACCCTTTGCCACCAACTCAGACATTCAAAAACTCCCACAGTCCTTCAGTGAAATGTCCCCAGAAGCATCAGAAGGTCTGAGTAATTACTACATGGAAACAGGTTTTTGAAAGAAAACTGCAATCATCTATTGAGGTAGATAGGATGGATTTATGATTATCATGTTGAGTTTTGGCCTGAGCTATAATATCTGTGAACTTCAATTATGCCTAATGAAATAAGAAATGACAATCTATTATAAGAGCAAAATAAGACTGAGCATAGGGTTGCATGTCTGTAATTTCAGCACTCTGGGAGACTGAAGCAGGAAGATCACAAATTTGAGTCTAGTCTGAGCTACTTACTAGATCCTGCCTCCAAGAAAAAGTAAAATCCAAAAAGGGACTGGGAATATAGCTCAGTGTGAAGACTCTGAATTCAGTCCCCACTATTACAAAAATAAAAAAGATGGGGAGACAAGGAGAGTGAAAGGGGAAACAAGAAAGAGAGACACAAACAGAAGAGGCAGAGACAGAGTAAGGGAAAGGGAGAGAAAAGGAGAAGAGAAAAGCAGAGAAGAGAAGAGAAGAGAAGAGAAGAGAAGAGAAGAGAAGAGAAGAGAAGAGAAGAGAAGAGCAAGGGAGGGGAGGGGAGGGGAGGGGTGGGAAAGGGAAGGGAGGGGAAGGAAAGGGAAATAAAAGGCAGTTCTCATTTACATTAAGATGAAAATGAACTAAGGGTGGATCAGAAATCCTGCACTTGATCCCAATTAGGACCTCCTACGATTCATGGTAAAATTGATGTGTCTTTTTTTGGGGGGGAGGGGGTACCAGGAATTGAACTCAGGATGTCACATCTAGCCAGGTAGGTGCCGTGCTGCTGAGCTATATCCCCAGCCTCCGTTTTCCTTCTTTTAATAAATTAAAAAACTAAAACAACGAATTATAACCTTTGAATAGTCTCATGTGAGTCCCACTGAGATCTGTGCATACCTTTCTTTGAAATATAAATCTCTCATTATTTCAGTGAGTAGAACATATGATGCTCACAAAGTTCCTATGTGAGATCTTTGACCTCCAGTATGCCAGATGTCTGTTGGAAAAGATAAAACAATTGCCTAGGGTGAAGCCCAAGAGCTGCCATGTATGCCATGTCCAGTAGGACCTGACCTACTGTCCAGTTCCCAGACAACATGAATGAGTTCAATTCCACTGGGTCATGTGAAGAAATTTACTTCACTTCAAAGATCTGGAGCTTGAGTGGTATCTCTAGAAGTTGAATTAGATCGTTTTTATCAAGCAAAGAAAAGGCACTAGATTAACTAATCTTAGATGATTCTCTGCTGCCACAGAACGTCCTTCTCCTTTGTTTATTTCAGCAGATAAAAAAGTATATAGATAGCTCAGAAAAAAAAGTCAATCCTGACTTCATCCAGTGTAACAGTGCATGACATAAGAAGATAAAAGATCATGGTTCTGCTGGGCTGGCAGATCAAATGCCTTGATCCACACCTCAGCATCTTTGAGTCTCCTCTTTTGCCCATGCACAGCAACCGCACATGGCAGGACAGCAAGCACTACGGGAAGGTTTCTTGCTTGTTTTGTTCTGGGATTGTTTTGTTTTGCTATGTAGCCCAGGGTGGTCCCAAACTCCTGCCTCAATCTCCCAAGTACTGGAATTACACTTGTGTGCACCATCACACTGGAGTTGTTTTTTTTTTTAAACAATAAGGACTATGATGGGGGGAAGGATGGGAGCCTGTAGAGTAAATCATCATTTTTATTCAGATTAGGGATATAGTAAAAAGAGGTATGTTGTTGTATAGAGAGGATTCTAAGTCTCTGGGAAGAATTAAAAGTGAAATATTGTGGAAAGTTTCATGATTTTAGATAACAGTTTATCAGGTGATGATTTATTTCAACTGTAGACTTTAATATATCCCTGTAAAATTCTTTACACTGCAGTATGTTAGATGGCCTTTACAGTAATGTTTAATTAAAGTGTGTACTTTATAAAATTCCATCTGTAAGTGAAAAGAAAACCCACAGAATGGGAAAGAATTATAGCCAGTAACCCCATAGACAAAGGACTTATACCCAGAACATACAAAGAATTGGAAAACATCAAGCTCCCCAAATTCAAAGACCCTCTCCAAAGATGGGCATCTGAGATGAACACACAGTTCTCAGATGAAGATATGCAAATGGCAAATAAATACATGAACAATTGTTCATCATCATTGGCCATTTGAGAAATGCAAATTCAAACAGCATTGAGATTTCATCTCACTCCGGAAAGAATGGCTCCCATCAAGAAAACAACTGACAACAAATGTTGGCGAGGATGCAGGAAAAAGAAACACTGCTCCACTGTTGGTGGGAGTGTAGACTGGTACAGCCACTATGGAAATCAGTATGGAGAATTCTCAGAAGACTAGGATTGGAAGTTCCATTCAACCCAGCTATTCCCCTCCTGGGTATTTTCCCAGAAAAACTGAAAAGGTCATGTCATAGTGATATATGTGCATCTATGTTCATAGCAACACAATTAGTAATAGCTAAATCTTGGAAACAACCTAAATGCCCATCAAACAGAGAGTGAATGAAAAAGATGTGGTAGTTTTGTACAATGAAATATTACTCACTTATAAAAAAGGATGCTCTTGAGGCATTCATTGGTAAATGGAGGCAACCTGAGACTATCCTCATAAGTGAAATAAATAAGAATCATTTATAAATATCACGTTGTGTCTCTAATGTAAAAAGTCATAAGAACTGTAGGAGTAATAAAATCTAAAATTTGTAATTGTCATTGTAAAAAAGAGAGGAAAAGAAAATACTCTAAAGGATATAACTGCATGCATGCTTAAATGTGTAAGATAGATGACCATATTACTAAGCTTTCGTTGGATCATTGAGAACTGTTTGCAGTTTCACTGTTTGAATGTCCACTTTGTATGCTTCAGTTTTGTAACTTGAACAACTATTTCTAAGATGATAGTATGTAATTTATCAACTAGTGATTTCTCAGTGTTTATTTTTTGAAATTCTGTATTATTACTACCCTTTTTTCTGTTTTGCTTCTTTTTTCTCTTTAAATAAAATTTTAAAAAAATTGTTGATAAAAAATTCCATCTGTAAACAAATGACATTCGTATAAAAACAAATATCAAAAGTACTAAATGTAACCATGTTGATAATTACATTAAATGCTAATGGGTTAAACATTTTGACTAAGAAAGAAATTGTCAAATGGACTGAGACATGAAGAGAAAGATTCTTCAGTGGTAAGAGAGTCAGCTCAAGATCAAATATAAACTAAGTGAAGGAAAATAACTGAGTAGGAATCCTTCAAAAACTCCAATCCAAAGAGTACTTCCTAAGCACGGGAAATAGGACAAAACCACATTCAATTGCTTAATTTTAAATATGAATTTGTACCACTGACAATTTTATATGACCAGACAATGTACTGTCTTTTTAACAAGCGACAGTCTTTCTTTAAACTAATACCAATTAGCATTCCTGATCTGCTCACCAGTTACCAACCTCTCACTCACATCCCTTGTAGATTTCATGATCAAAGCAGAAAATTCTCCCTATTGTAGGAATAACCCTCTCCCTGTTGTCATAGCCCCTACTCTTTGCTATAACCTTTTTGAATGGCATCTCTCTTTACTCAAGTCTGATTTGATTTGTATTTGCATTTGATTTGATTTGATTTGAATTTGGCAGTGAGAAACACAGTGAATCATGTAGTTGTTTATTGCATTCCAAATGGTTTTGAGGTACTAACCCTGCACAGTCTTTCCGCTCCTGGGTTCCTGAAATGAACCTGTGATTTTACCCCGTGACCTGCTTAGGCTAGGGCAGGCACAGCTTCCCTAGCCACGCTTTAACTTCTTGGGCCTCAGTGGAAAAAAAGACTTTAAAGGAATGTTGGACCCTGTTTTAGTTCTAACAGCTGCAGCTGGTGATTTATTGGACTTTTCCAATCAATAACACTAAATTTTGGTATGAATTTGTTACTTTGGCTCCTGGTTCTGCTGCTGTCTGACAGTTCTGTGTGTGCTGTTATGGCCAGATGTGAGTGCATATGAGATATCTGGAGTGTCCATGATGTTCTAGGCCACGCATTTGATTTCTTTCTTCCCGTCTAGGGCTTCAGTTATGTTGATTTGCTTTCTTTGGATTCCTTCCCTGAAAACCATGCACAGTGTTTGCTGATGTGTATATGGTGGTATATATTATTCATAGGGATCTGTAGTGGCTTCTAGAAGATTTCCCAGTGTGCAAAGAGATGCTCTCTTTGGTGTCTGAGTCATTTCTACTTTTTCTTTTTAAGCCCAGTCCTGTGTACTAAGTGTTCAAAGCAAAAGCTTAGGTCATAATATGAAAGTGCCAACCAATTTTTAAATGTAGTTTTTAAAAATTGTCTTTCATTTCAATTATTTTTTAACAAAGGAAAATTCTATCAATGCCATAATCTGTGTCATAATAATCTATCTGAGCCACAGAAGAGAAGGCAGTAGAGATTCTCTGTAGAGGTTTGAAACTCTGCCTATATCTGTCCTCAGATACCTTCTATGGCTCCCGAGATGCAACCATGTATAGGATTACTGATCTGGATTGTCACTTATTTATTGATAGAAACGTTGAGACTCATGCAAATTTCTTGTCTTTGACCATGAAGATGGTTGGAGCATGGACATTGTTTTGTCCATGACCATGAAGCTGGGGTTCTTAGTCTCAGATCCTCCTCATAAGACCTACTCCCTTTCCTCCAGAAAGCAACTCCCTTTGCCCATCTCATTTTCTTTGCTTGTACCCAGTCCTTCACCAGAAAACCACTGCACTTTCCAGGTGCATCTTTTTTGTGAGGGCCTCTAATCCTACTGGCTTTTGGACCAAAATATTCTGGAAGGAAGAGATGAAAAAGAGAAGGAAAAAAAATCAATCAGTTTTTTTTTTAAAGGTACTGAAAGCAGTGGAAATTCAACTGCATGACTCACAGAAATGCAGCTCACAGAAATGTGTGTTTTCTATCTGCTGACTGGCAATACACATTCTTTATTTTAGGGTCAGACCTCAGTCAGTTTTAAAATTTTATTTGCTTTTAAAAAAATCATATTTCAAGCTTATCTGCATCTTACTGAAAAATACCAGAGCATCAATGTGCAAGAATTTAAATGCAAAGTTAAGTTCCAATCTACATCATTAGTAATATACCCCCACAGGCTACCATTACTAGGTAACAAAACATGCATCACTGCCAGGACCTTATGAAGTAAAGACGAGGAACAGACTTTTGTAGACCAGCAGATTAAAGAAATCTATCAGATTGATGTAGTGTTGGGTCCAAGAGAGACTTGAAGCCCTAAATATTTAAACTTACTTAAATCTACCAATTGTATAAGACAGCCACACTCAAATTCACTTTTGCTTCCAAAATGCAATTGCAGTAAAAACATACTATTCACCAGACTATCCATGAGCTCCCCAGAACTTCCCCTTTCCTGTTTGGTTAGTTTGGGATCACGTGAGCAGTTTTGGTCCAGGAGTCCTAAGAGAAAATAGCAAGTGTCACTTCCAATCTAAGGAAATACAGAGCAAGGTAGCACTTCCACATCCTTTTTTCAATAAGTGCTGTGGAAGATGAAAATCAGAAAGGTAAAGTGACTTTCTTTATCTTATAGCTACTTAATACCCACAAAATACAGAAAAGAGGCTAATTTTGCTTCACGGTTACAGTCATTATTCTGTTGACTCTGAGACAAACTGAAGTGGAGGAAGGCCTAGGATAGAGGAAATCTGCCTTATCACAGTGACGAGAAAGCAGAGAGAGAGGAGGCGCATCCTTCCTCCCAGGTCTCCCTCCTGTGTCCTGCCTCGCCTAATGAGGCCCCACCTCCAACAGCAAGTCAGCAATAGCATCTCTGTGGCCCAATTCGGCTACAAAAGCTCCTCATAAGTGCACAAGACCTTTAGCTGACATTCTTGATCTGAACTACAAGAGGCACCAATTATAAACATGCTATCATTATTAATGTTCACGTTGGTTCCCTGGTTAATGAAATATTTGCCAGATTCCTCTACTTTAAAATTACTTCTTTGCTTCCTATACATTTTCAGTGCTTTGAAAGGAAGTCACTGTGTAGAGCCCGCATTTAAGGATTCAGACAAGATGGGAGTAAACACAGAAATTACTTGGAAATCTACATAGATTAGTCTATTCTTCCTTGATTATTTATGCATTAAATCATCAATTTATATCAGTATGGACTCATTGTTATTTTATATATGGGGCTATGATCTAATACCATTTCTTTTTCTTTTTTTCTCAAATTTTTCTAATTGGCTGTTAACTCTTTAATTGGCTCCTATATCCTTTGACATATCTCATCACTGTAAGCTGCTGTAAGCTGTTAGTTAGTTTGTTTGAATTCTTCTTTACATTTCTTAAACGAAGGATGTAATTTATTAAGAACTTAATGGACAAAAAGAATAGAAGCCTGTCTAGGCCAGCAGCAACACAGGACTCTTAAGATTCAGAAACAAAAAGAGGTTGTATGCTATGCTAGACACAAGTATGTTTGTGGGCTTTGTCAAGCTCTATTAGAGTTCTTCACGTTTTGACATTTTAAAATATTCCAGAGCTGAGCATGGTACAGCATGCCTGTATCTTAGCATTAGGGAGGCTGAGGCAGAAAGACTGCTAAGTTTGAGGCGAGCCTAGGCTACTTAGGGAATTCAAGGCCAGCCTTCACTACATAGAGAGATCTTGCCTAAAAAGAAACTATGTTGCAGTATTTTTGATCCTAGACTCAGCATTCCTCTAACAAACTCCAGTTCCTTTTTATGGAGGATGGTATTGGAAGCCAAGCTCTGGTAAGTAAGGTCAGTGTGCTTTTACTGAGGTGTCACTGCTTCTAGGTTCTCTCAACTTAATGAGCATATAAATATATGTGTGTACTTAATTCTTGTCTATACATATCTACATTTATACATGTAATACGTCCTCAGTTTGTTTGTTTTGAAAAATAGCTTTTTTTTGTTTAATTTACTCATTTTCAAACTTTTAAAAATATATTTCTGTTAAGGGCCATAAAATATTCTCTAGGCATGGCATTAGAGTTCATGCAAATTTTATATACATGTTTATATATTATACAATTCAAAATGTTTTATGATTTGATTTATTCTTAACTCCATGGAGTATTTTGTCCATTTAGAAACTTTCAAATCCTTACAGATGTTACAGTCACATAGTTTATAATTGCTTTATAAATTAACTGTATTATAATCAGAGAACAAACTCAATTACTGCAGTCCTTAGAACTTGAGGAATATTTTCTCAATGGCACTGCTTCTCATCAATTTTTTCAAATGCTTCATTTGCATTTTAAAAACAGGACATATTCTGTGGTTGTTTGATGCAGTATTTCACATGCTCCCACTAATCTTGTTTTCTAAAGACATTACTGAAACCTTTTAAATCTTTACTGCTTAACCTTTGGTTAAAAGATATAACCAATAGCGTTACACTGACTTCTTTGTGATTGTGGATTTTTGTCTCTTTGACTGTGCCAGGTTCAGCCTTATATGTAGAACCTCTGCTATTAAGCAGACTGCAATTTGTGCATAGTTATACATTCTTGATGAATTAAAACAGAATTTTGTAAAATGTCTCCATTTATCATTTGTAGTGGTTTTTTGCCTTAAAATATCCCTTATCCAATATGAATATAGTATTCATCTTGTAGTGTTTGAATGGTATATTGTTTATTTTTATCATTTTGAACATATTTTGTGTCAGGCCTCATTGGGCTTTTCTTCACTCCTAATCTTATATCCTCTTTCTTTTAATCATGTTAATTATCTACTAATATTTAATATATTTGTTAAAGTATTTGGCTTTAAATATATCATCTTACTGAAGGCTATTTGTCCCATCGGTTCTACACTGCCGTTTCTCTTCTTTCTTAACTTCTTTCAAATTAAGTGAAAATTTTCAAAAATTTCATCATCCCCCCTTTTACTTGAAAATTATACACTTTTAAACAATTATTTTGTTAGATACCCAAGAGTAGTGCTCTGCAAACTGAAGGTCATAAGGCAAATACAATCCATCATCTATATTTTTTTTAATTTACTTATTTTTTTGGTACTGAGACTTGACCTCAGGACCTCATTCTTGTCAGGTAGGCACTGTGATTCTGAGCTATATCCCTGACCCCATCACTTATTTTTATATGATCTGAAGAAGAATGTGTTTCATAATGGATGAAATGCAAATTAAACTCAAATAATTCAAATATCATTGTAAGTAAAGTTTTCTTAACTGTTTCCAATACTTAATCTGTATGAACCAAGTATTTCCCAAAACCATAAACAAAAAATTTATATGATGATGGTATTATGCAAATCCTAATCTCAGATGTTTTGTGACCTTTTTGCTCTCATTGATCACCTTTATAATACATAGATTAGTTTAAATCTACAAAATTAATACATACTACTAAAATTTCATTTCTGTGTTAGTACTTCATGAGACTAACAATGAAAATCTGATTTCCATGCTCATAAGTTTGAAGATGGTTGAATGAATGCACTGAACAATGGATACCAAAGGAAAAGACATTGATTCCACTTTCTAGTGTACTAAAAAGCCCATGAGGCTTAGCAAGCACAAGGTTGTGAGTTTGATCCCTAGTACCAAAAAATAAAAATTCTATGAGCACTGCATCACGAACCTTCTTAGGTTTTAATCCAAAGTAGTAATGCATAAAAATGTCAAGATAGTAATTTTTTAAATACCTTGAAAAAGATAATTTGGATATATGCAGGAATCCTTAAAGCAGAGGTTTAAGTGATAAGTTGGGAGTTGGATACATTTTCCCTTTATATTGTGTTAGGTATTCTCTTATCAGAATTAAAAATTGGAATACTTTATATGAAATGTTATTCCCTTCCTGGGTATTTTCCCAGAAAAAAAATGAAAAGGTCATCTCACAGTGATATATGTGCACCTGTGTTTATAGCAGCGCAATTTGTAGTAGCTAAATCACGGATACAACCAAGATGCCCATCAACTGCAGAATGGATGAAAAAGATGTGGTATTTTTATACAATGAAATATTGCTAAACTATAAAAAAAGGATGATTGTGAGGCTTTTATAGGTAAGTGGAGGCAACTTGAGACTATCCTCACAAGTGAAATAAATCAAACTCACATTTGTAAATGTCATATTGTCTCTCTAGTGTAAAAAATTAATAATAATAAAAAACTGAAAGAGTAATAAGATCCAAAGTGTACAATACAAATTGTAATAAGAAAAGGAAAGAAAGTGCTTGAGAGGAAAGAACAATTTGTAGGTATACACATATAACTGTATGTATGTTTAAGTGTGCAAGATAGATAACCATGCTACTAATTCTGTTAGCTCATCAGAAACAAGAGTTTGTGCTATCACTGGTTGCTCATTTTTTATCTTTGACTTTGTAACTTGAAAGACTACTTCTAAGACAACAACATGTAATATATTAACTGCTGATTATTTTTTACTATTTTTTGAAATTCTGTATCATTTCTACCCTTTTTTCTGTTTTGCTTTTAAAAAAATTAAACAATAAGAAATTCATATTTTTAACTTCTCTTAGAAAACTGGCAGGAGCACATCAGCTTCCCTTACTTGGCAATGCTAGTTGGGAGCTTAACAGAAGTTATCATCTGTCTTGGTTTCTAAGGCTACAGTGACAAAACATCATATAATGAATAGCATAAGTAACTGAAATTTATTCTCATCTTACAGGCTAAAAGCCCAAGATCAATGTGTTGACAGGGTTGATTAGTTCTGTTGGGCATGAGGGAAGGAGAATCTGTTTCACGACTCCTTCCTTTCCTCTGGTGAGTTGCTGGCTATGGCTTGTTGACAAATGACCCTAATTTCTGCTTTATTAAGCCCTTAGTGTTATTCCTGTGTCTGTACCTAAATTTCTCCCCTTTTTAAGGAATATCAGTCATATTGAATTGGGAATCTACTTTACTCCAATAGAAACTCATGCTACTTGCTTAAATTAGCAGCAGCTTTATGTCCATATAAGTTTACATTTTTTTATTTTAAAGAGGATAAAACAGAATAAAACCAATCAAAACCAACCAGTGTAAAAGGCACAGGATTTCAAAACATTACAAAATCAGCAATAGTTACCACAATGCCTTTTGATGTCTCAAAAATAGCTGCAGATAACTTTGGACATAGTAAAAATCAAACAGGACAGAATAGAATAGAAACAACAAAAACAAGACAATGAACACAATAAAGAACTTAAAAACAAGCCAATAGTAAATCCAAAATTGCTACTGTAACATCTTGCCATCTTTGAAATAGCCGCTCCTGCCATCAGATTTAACATATTCAAACAAAACAAAAGAGAGTAAAACCCAGCCCAACAAAACAACAGAAATGATATAGGATTTCAAAACAAGAATCGACAATGGTTACAACCCTCAGAAAGAGATGGTCCCTAGATGTCACACTGTACGGCTATCCTCTGAACCTATGATCAGACCACTGGCCCTAGATCTGCAATGTTAGAGAAACACCAGAGCACCACAGGCATCCAATTGCATTTCAGCCCTATAGCCACCATCACAACCTATGTTTCTCCAGATAAGCTGGCCACTTATGGTCGGTGGGGTGACTGGTACTTCTTGTTTGCCAGCCCTCAAGCCAGAAGGGCCTGGGGTCTGGCTATTCCCAGTCCGATGGCAGCTGGCACATGATGCTGGTTCCCAAACAGGACTTGTTCACTGATGTGGCCTTTTTCTCTTTCCCCTCAGTCCTTAGATGGCATTGACTCACCAAGGTTACATTTTTGAGTACTAGGAAGCTAAAGACCCACAGAAGAATAGGAAGGGGAAATTGAATTCATAACACATCCTTTACAAGGAGCTTCTAGCTGATCAATGGAATGTTGTATGCATGACACCTTGGGTTTAATCCCCAGGAGCAAACAAAACTAAAAACAGATGAAAAAAGAACATGCATTTCCTTGTTCCCTATATTTGCCACTAAAGTCACATCGTTTCTGTTTTTTACCTGGCCAATTGAGACATTTAAATTCATGGCTATTGTCCTAAACTCCATGTATTTAACATCCTGTACATCTGACAGGTGAACCTAAATAGTGTAGACTCACTGGATCATGGAATGTTGGAATTTGAAAGACCTCAGAAATTAACTATTGTTGTCTTCTTCCCTTACTGTAGAGATGCAAACCTAAAGAATATTCCAAAATTATTTCCACACTGATGATCAAAATTCTTACTATTTTCCTGCAATTTTTAGTTTCATTGCATTGAATTTATTTGAAAAGGGACACAAGTTTGACAGGTATCTCCTTTCTGAGCCACTGTACAAGAAGTAAATCCCTTTTCTCTCAGCTTATCTCAGGGTCTTGGCATTGTGGGATTTTGTTCATACTTCAAGGCCTAAGTATTATTTTTGTTTATTAGAATATTTGCTTGTTTATTAGAATAGGCTTGTTCCTCAGAAAACAAAGAACTCTTCCAAGTAAATAGGGCCACTGTGTACAAATTAGAGTTGAAGAAAAAATGCTTTCAAGTGGTTCAGCTGTCTCCTAGGCCACTTAACATACAGCATATGTAAACATGAGTTCCGATCTACAAACAGTATTTCTAAATTTATAGCTTCTAAACAGCCATTAATTTTGCTACCATCTGGGTAACAAGAGGCAAGCTGATAAATCTTTCATCTGCAATGAAGCATGTTTTCCCATATGCACATTTATTTTCAGAATCTATGTACATTTCAGCCAGAGTGCAACTGATCTCTCACAAAAACTATGCTGGTGCATGAGAAGAAATCAGTAGGTTCCTGTGCCCATTTGCTCCTGATCACTAATGATACGTGACATTTTCAGAGAAAAAGCCAAGAGGTCTTAATTCTGTATAGCATCTCATGTAACAAATTATAAATGTGATACATAATCAAGTTTGGCCTTTAAGCTGACAACGATTGACATACAAGTCAGTGAATACTGATCAGACTTTAATCAAATGCTGTTATAAAACTCCTCACCTGCCCTCAGAATATTTTCATTTTCTTCCTGAACTACAGTGGATTGAATGGTTCTTCATTAGCATCCAATAGTAGCCTAAATCAGCTCCTCATCTTTGATGCTCGTTTAGATCTCTTACACAGTAAGTAGTAAATTACATAGTTTTCTGCCCAACAATTTCATCACTATTATCTGCATAGCATAATGTGAATGTCATTTCAAACATTTGGTAAAACAAATATAATAAGAACCAGATTACACCTGCCTAAAGACAGAAGGATTCATATAATCATTACTATACTAAACCCCTCTAGATATTTGGATATTTCATGTTAGGAGACTCTCATTTTTATTAAGAATAAATTTAAAATGTCTTGCAAAGCAAATGTTGTCGCTTTCCACACTTTCATGTACTTTATTTCACGTTTCAAAATGAATAATGGCTAAGATATATTAAGGCTATTAATACTTTTTTAGGAAAAACTGATGTTCCAGAAAACTAGTGATTTGTCCAGGGAATGAAAGCTGTCAGTGCAGGTCGCGACTCAGATGCAGATTTTCTGCCCTTTTGTGCTGGTTTTTTTTTTTTTTTTTTTTTTTTTTTTAATGCTACACTGTGTTGCTTTTTCCATTTTGTGATGGGGTTTTGCTTTACCTCTTTTTGCAAGTCCCACTCAAGGGCGTTCTGAAAACACTGCCGAGCACTAAACACTGTTGTTGGTATTTCCTGTCCTATCATTTTTTAAAATGTTATTTAAAGAAAGACTAAACAAAACAGAAAACCACTAGAAATAATACATACTTTCAAAGAAAAAAATAAACAGTAAGAAATCACCAGTTGATGATCACAGATTGTTCTTACACATAGTTATTCAAGATACTAAAGTGGAGCATATAAAGTAGGGATACAAACAGTGAGACTGCAACCAGTTCTGTTCGACTATCCAACAAAAACTTAGAAATATGACTATCAATCCTATACATACATACATGCAGTTATCCATATCTTCAATTATGCTGAGATTGAATGAACCCAAACAGGCTAATATCACTCTGAACAAAGAATAATACTATTGCTGGGTTTCACATTATGACACTCCATCTGTCCTATCATTTTAAGACAACTAGTCACATGCTGAGATTTCCCCTGCGATCATGTAGATGATTTCCTGGGACACTACTTCCAAGTGTCACTGGCCCTTGGAGATTTGTGTGCTCTGTCCTATGTCAAGGGGACAAAGAGGTTTTAGTGTTGAGTTCCTATGAAGGAGGAAGCTGCCTTCTCTTTATCAGAAAATAACTTACACTCATAAGTTATCTTGCTCATGTCTGTACCTTTCCTTGGAAAACAAATTAAACTCTTCCTTTCCTCAGCAAAACAAATTAAACTCTTACAGGAACATCTTTAAGTAAACTGTACTTGTGTTGGCTTCCTTGTATTTGCATGGAAATAAAAGACAGTATTTGTAAACTGTACTTGTGTAGGCTTCCTTGTATTTGCATAGAAATAAAAGACAGTATTTTTGTTATAAAAATAACTTCTTAATAAC
Organism: Cavia porcellus; assembly: GCF_034190915.1. Taxonomy (NCBI): domain Eukaryota; kingdom Metazoa; phylum Chordata; class Mammalia; order Rodentia; family Caviidae; genus Cavia; species Cavia porcellus. The sequence goes on from NW_026947485.1 coordinate 93,864,583, forward strand.
AGCTCAATATGAACTAATTGTTTTCATAGCTTTGCAAATGCTAGCGGGAATTATTATATAAAGTGCACTTAGGCGGCAGGCTTGGGTATACTTGGAGGTGGGGTTCATCCCCCAGGAAACTTCCAGTTTCTATATTTCCAGGTAAATGATCTGATATTCCTTTCTCAATAAGCGTGATAATGGCGTAAATCCTCTCCACAAGCAACTGATCGGGTTGCATTTAATAATAGCATCAAGAGTCATTGTGCTTTTCAGAGCATGACTGTGCCAGACGTCGGACTAAGTGCTTTCTATGCCATCATGTACACACTCTGAAGCCAGCAAAGCCACCTGATGGCTGGTGCCCCATCTTACTCCATGTTTAACTGTGTTTGAGTTACTTACTCATGTTGTGCTTCAGCTTCTACATCCGTAAAATGAAAACTGTGATAGTGCCTACGTTAGTTGTTCTGAGGGTAAAATGACATGTTAAATTTATGTGTGAAGAATGACAAATGGAACAGAATAAAAGACAGTTACTGTTACAGTTGCTGTTACAATGAAGTGGAAAAAGAAGATGGTGAACTCTAACCACCTGAGAGTTAAGAAACATATTTGCTCCAACTAGTTTTCTTCTAAATCTCAACTTCAGAAAACTGAAGGATTGGGCAAAATTTCTGCAGCTTCCTCAGAATCATACTGCCCGTCAATGGCTAAGCCTAGAGAACTGTTGTTTCTGTGCCTGACTCCTTAACAGATGGGATGAGCCAATTCGCTGGCTCATTTTTATTGATAGTTTAAGATCTATTCATTTTTGAGATTTTACATAATGATTTTGACATTTTTAAACATGGTTGGTAACTAATACAACTGAATCACTTGACCATTGTCATAAGATGTGAACCTTTATCCAACAGCTTCTTTGCATACAAGTCAGTCTTATGGAAAAGTCAGGAAAAAGCCTCAGCTAGTTTTTAGGAAACTCTGGCCATTTCCCTGGGTATATTCAGTTTGCTACTCATCCATCAATTAATTCCTCCATTCATTCATCTTTCTCCCTTCTATGTGTCAGGTGTTTTGCTGGGTAACACAATAAATAATGCCCAAGCCTTGCCCTCAGGAAGTGGACCAGCTATGCAGGCAAATTATTGTATCTGCTTTACTAGGTAGGTGCAGTCCACAGTCACTGGACTGTGCTAAGGAAATAGTGATTTTGGAAAGGAAGTCACAGAAGCCTTCTTAGAAAAGACATCCAAGCCAAATCTTTTAAAAACCAAATTTTAAGTAATTAAATATATGATTATTTCTTGTGACTCTGGGGACAGAGCTATACTCGGTTGATGGGCTAACTTCTCTGTAAACTGAAGGCAGGCCTGACATAACTGGAGAAAACTGATAGACTGAGAATGTTCCTCAGTACTCGCCTGTATGCACAGGGCTTCTCTGTTGATAGACTATAAGTGCATGTTTGTAAACTGACCTATTTAATATGTGACGTGTCTACAGCAGACCATTTTTCCTTTGGAGAGGGAATAAGATACTTCACTCTTCTGGAATGACAATAAAGAAGCACTCTCATTTATGTAGTGCAGCTCAGGGCTCAGGATGAATAAGAGTGAACTCAGATGGAACTCTTCAAGGCACTAAAACAGAATGAAGGAAATAAAATATGAGCAGAACTCAGGGATGTGAGTCAAATACACGTTTCTTCTTACAAGAAATTGCTTTGCTATTATTTTAAATGATTTTTGAGTGGAAATACCATAAAAACCATTTAACATGCTATAAAAATAATTGTGCTCTTATCAGTTACATAGTTTAAGTTTCCTCAAAGCAAAGGGCTTGGGGTAGAAATATGGGTAGGATAAAGTGAATGACAGGGTTAGAGGGGACACAGGTGCATCCTGGCTATACCATATATTGCATAGATAGGTGGGCCAGAGCTGGCTCCATTTCCCATCTGCTTGCTTAGACCCCCACAAGGAATATAATCTTTATGTACCACAAACATGTACTAATAAAAAATGGTTTTTAAAATAGGGCTGAACTTTTCACATTTTCAGAATAAGAGTCATCTGCTTCTGTGACTGGATAAATGTACGTCTGAAGCCCAAAGGCAAAGCAGTGGGTTAGACCGAGGGAGGGGTCTTAGCTCCAGGTTCAGAGTTTAGGATTAATCTTGCAGATGCCTCAAGATCCTTGACATTCAATAATGTAAGTGAATTTTTACGCTGAATATTCATAACCTTGATTAGTGTTTGCATTGTAATAGGTGGTGAGTGAACTTCATAACTGTAACCGTTACGAAGAAGTTCTGCTAGTAATGTTACAAGTTTTAAATGCTGTTTGTGTGGTGCACTTACTAGCGCCATCTCGTGGATGGCGGAGACATTTTCAGACTGCTATCCCTGCTGAAATATTTGAGGCTTAACATCAAACAGCCACAGGGAATAAAATAAAAAATAGATAATAGGAAGTAGGGAGATAGATCTTTCTCAAAGGGTAAGTGTATCGAGAGAAGGAGGAAATAGAGGGAAGTAGGGATTTGAAATGAAAAAAGGAATTAAGATGTGTTACGTACATGTATCAACTCCCCACAAGGGAGGTAAACATTATGTACTACAAACACAAACTAATAAATTAAAAACAAAAACAACAAAAAATAATGGCTGTGGGTGTAAGCAATAGAGTGATAAGGTCAGAGGTGAGCTTCAGAAAGGCAGCTTAGTGCTATCCAAGGAGGGGCCACGGCAGGACATCTGTACACTGGACATGATGTTGGTCCAGCCCTGACTGATACATGCTCCTCAATCAGACGCCCCTGAATCAGATGCTGAAGCAGTGATGTGCAGGGACAGAAGCTGCAGTAAGGATTTTGTGATGGAATCTGGAGCCTGAGATGACTGGTGAGATGTAGAATGTGGCTCCCCAGTTTGGTGAGTCCTGTATCCCACACCTTGCCTGCAGCGGTCACATTGACTTGTTGGAAGTGTAAAACAGCCCACAGGAGAACTTTTTGCCTGACTATGTCTGTTTTCTTAGTGGAAAAGGAATCAAGAGAAGGAGGAGTGGCAGGAAAGGAGAGCAACCTGTGGTCTTGGGCTGGGGAGAAAAGGGAGGGAATCTGAGAAGTGAGAGTATCGCCAGTGGTTCTGAAGCTCCGTGCAGACCGGAAGCTATGCATCAACGTGGATGTGTGTTCAGCAGAGCTCCAGGACAAAGCCGGGAAAGAGTGAGTTTTACACAAGGCCTTCAAGGGCAGGACATGTCCCTATCACCACCATCATGTTATCCTCTGATAATCAATCGCTTACTTCAGTCCAGCCCCTTAATAGGTCTATGTCACTAACCAGTCTGCTCCAGCTGCCTGCCAGGCAGTCTTTAACCACTTCAAACCTCAGAGGAGATGAGGACAGACTCCAGCTAACATACAGTGTGTACAGATTCAGTACAGGAATTCACACAAAATGCTGAACAGAGAACCTAGCACATCGTTTGTGCTAATTTAATAGTTGCTATAGCTGTTTCCCAGAAAGAGTACCCTCAAAACATTCCATACATGACTTCTAAAGAACAAAGAGATTCTGAATCTTTCCAGAACGTAACATTTCCTCTGTCACTTGAGCCTCTGGGGCTAGGATGGAGCTCAGGTGATGGTTCTACCACTTTCTTCCTCTTTTTAGTGCTCAATTTGGATGATTACCAGTAGAATATTCTCATTCTGAATATTTAGAAACGCTACATTAAATCTTAGCTACTTTTATTCAGTATTCAGATATTTTTGAAGTGAGACTATCTACAAAATCAAAAAAATAAATAAAGTAAAATCCAATTGTAGCTAATTTTCTAGTTAATTAACAAACTTCTTTAGGCTCTTCATAAAGGAAGAGAACAAGCCACCACTCCATTTTGTCCTGCAAGTGCCTGTAGGGATGATGAGAGGGCATCACTGTAATTAATGCTGGGTTTAAAAATACCAGCATGGGAGTAAGCTAGCATCTTCAAATAGAGATGAGTCAGGGCCTGGGAGACGTTAAGGTGTTCAGATGAATGTGATTTATTAAGTGAGCAGAAGGAAAACATTAGGAAAGGCAATAAATGAGTCAGCAAGGCTGCACATTGACATGAAAAATGCAAGCCACATTCCTGAGCACTCTGTTGGATACAGAGCATCGAAGCTTTGAACTAACTGTGTTTAGGGCTATCAAAAAAAAAAAAAAGAAAAGAAAAAGAAAGAAAACCAAAGTTATGATGTTTCTCAAGCATGAATTTTAGGGTGTCCTTTGGCTTTTCAGTTTTCCGATTCCCTGCAGTTTCCACTGGCTATTCTTTGGGAAAACCTGGGGTACCTTAATTCACTGGATCTCTCCTTGCTTATGCTTACGGCATCCTGGAGAAATAAGAATTGAAGAATCTTCTGAGTGTCATGGAGCTGGGACCACTCCCCAAGCAGAGAACTAAATTATTGTTTTGTTCTTTTTCTAAGATCAGCTTTAAGAGCAATCAAAACAAGTTTCAGAAGGGAAAAAAACTCCCACTGGAAAGGTACAAGCTAAAGAATTTAAGACAAAGAATGTGAGGGAACATGTGGAAATAAATTCTAGGAAAGCCCCAATTCTCAGGTTTGAAGAACATGCTTTTTCTGCTGGTTCATGGGCTAGTGATTCGTGGAACAAGACACAAAGAGAGATACAAAGCCTGGGATCTGACCTAGCAAACTCGCTTCTCTCATGCTGCAGCCTTGTCTACAGGAGTGGGAACAGGATAGGAGCTCTCAATTGAGGACAGAGAAAATGAGAACCACATCAACAGAGAGGCTTTGGTCTAGCATTGTTCAATCTTTTATCCATTGTTCCCTCTTCAGTGAGTATTGCTATCTTAACTACCCCTCCTCATAATTTCACAGATATATAATAGGCTGCCTACATAGCTGGCCTTTTTAAGGGGGATAGAGGGCCACTAAGCACTGTAATTTGTAAGACATTTGCCCTCAAGAACAAAATTTTATCCCCTGGTACTTACTATGACTTGCTTAGCACATCAGTCTTAGGTACTCACTATGCACCTGGCCCTGACCTGCATTACTTCATGGAATGCCTTATTCCCATTTGCTGCGTGAGTCTTAGAAGTGTTGAGGAGGTGGTTTCCAGACAAAGAAGGACTGAACTCACCCTTCAGTCTCGTCTTTACCTTTATGCTCCTGCTTGAATCAGTATCCCTAGCTGCCCTACCATATTTTACTGACTCTCATTCTGGGATGTCAGTCCGTCTTGACTGGGACACAAAATAAGGCATCTTGCTGGTGCCAAGAGACCCCTTCAAGCACCTTTTAGTAGCATAAGAGAAGGAGAAAAGTGGATGTGAAAGACAGATCCAAAAATGTAGCTGCTGGTCACTGAGCACTTAGTTTTAGAGAGATTCTGTATCCTACCCTGGAGAAAATGAAGGCAAGTGAGGCAAAAGAGGTCACATTGGGACAGTCACATAGGAGGGGTGCAAGTCCCCAAGGCTCTCAGCCCTGACATCAAGGGAACGGCATGGTCAGCAGAAAGTACAGGGAGGTGGCAGCTGGAGCACCATGGATGGCCCTGTGAAGCAGAAGACGCATGAAACACGGCTTGTCTCAGGAATTGTTCCTGCATCCAGACAGAAAGATCAACGAAAAGATGCTGGACATAGTTAAAATGGAAAGGTACCCACATGGTACTGAATTAATGTGGATAGTGTAGATCTCAGACACTGATGATACTATTAGTAGTAGTAGAGCTCTGGAGATCAAACCCAGGAGCATGCAAATACTCTACCACTTAATTATGTTCCCAGCCCTGATATTATTATTATCACAATTACTTTAATTTCCAAGGACAATCTAGTTTCAGCTAAAATTAGGATTCTCTAAACTAAACCAAACTTTTCTCCTTCTCAAAACATAGAACATACTCCCATCTGTAAAACAGACTATTTTGGTGATCCTTATGGTAGAAGGGTGAAGACACAGGAAACATTTGAAGGAATGTCTATTCCTCATAAATGTTTTGACCACAATTAACAAAGCCAGAGATATACACGTTCATGATGTTGTTTTTACTGGCTTATGCACATTTTGAAAAATCTATGGATAGACAATGGCTGCCACTTAGTCTAATCCCACCAAAATATCAGCTCCAGGGTGTCTAAAATTCTCTTGACTTTGATTTCACGGTCGCAGAGTAGCTGCTGCAGCTCATCATCATGCTTATACTTCAGCAGAACAAAAGAAAAGTACTTGCAGGCCGACTTCCACTTCTCTCTAGTTGACTACAATTGGGTCGTAGGCTGTCCATGGCAGTGAAAAGGAGTATTAAGATTGCTGACTGACCGTGGCGTCTGGCACAAAAAGTGGGAGGACAGTCCTTGTATCTAAAGCCCTTCTTGTTCACTCAGGTGTGCTTTTCCCAACTGAACCCTAAGAGAGAACAGTCACTGATATTTTAGGTCAACGGGTCTCAACTAAAAGCAGTTTTACACTCCAGCTTTACCCTGGGAGGCAATTGGCAGTGATTTTTGACTCTCATGACTGCAGAGCTGAATATTGACAACTAAAGGGAAGAAGTCAGGGATGCCAACAGTCATCTTGGAATGCCCTGATAGCCCCACACCGCAAAGCGTTCTCTGACCCAAAATAGCAATTGTTCTAAAGTTAAGCCCTGTTCTGGGCATTATGGCAACCTCCAAGTGTTTACCTCACTCTAGAGTCCTGCATTACAAGCATACAATGTGACACCATTCCTCCTTAAGGACTTCCCTAGTCCCCATGACTCACATACATTTCATCAAAGTAAGAGAACCACTGCGCGTCCTTAAATCCTAATGCCAAGAACCCTCTTTGGTACCATTCCTAATGGTGTACCCATACTCTGCCTGCACAGTTCAACTCACTGGAACTCACTCCATTTTTTTTTCTTATTCTCCTCCTTACTTCCTGTCTTTCTCTTTCAATTAAATTGCAACTTACATAAATTAAGTCACACTGTTCTTTGATGTACAATGCAATGACCTATATCACAGGTGCATGAGCCTCTCCACCCATGACCCATCATGGCATTGCACTCCTGTTACTGCCTGGGGCTCCTTGCCAGTCCCCATCACATTTGAGACATCCTGAGTTCTCACGGGGTATGTATATACCATCATACCCATTATCCTGCCAACTCCTTTTTGAACTTTTTCCCAATCTGGGGCTAACATGCATACTGTTGAGCATTGTCTGTTATCATCTGTACTCAATATTCAGTCATATCCCTGGGAGGAAAATACCTAGGTAATATTTTTTCCAAATCTCACTCCCAATACCAATGTTGCAACTGCTTCACATCCTCGTTAACACTTGGTGCTGCCTTTTTCGTTTTAATTATTCTAAGGCATGCGTCATACGGCCTCGTTAAGAAATTAATTTGTTTTTCCTAATAATTGGAGATATTGAGTGCCTTTTGATATGCTGACTTACCATCTGACCTTCTTTTAAGTGAGATACTTGAAGGCTTTTGCTCTGTGTTTGATTGGTGTAATGGTTGACACACTCGATCAAATTGAAAAGTCTTGAAGCTTAGCTAAGTAACTCAGAAGTTCTATATCCTATGGTATAGAGCACATGCCCCTACCACTCTGGGATGGTGTTCACTGTGTCAGTTTGAGCAGTTTGGAAGTTTAACTAAGTGACTCAACAGGAGACCAGGGCCCTCACTTTGTAAATACCCTGAGCCTGGGTAAGAGGAGGGCAAGGAGACAGTGTGACTGTTGCACCTACCTGAGGGCAGGTAGCCTGCGTACATGGGGAGGAAAAGATGCTGTTTCTTGCCCACTTTTGCTCTTGTTGCTTGTGCTGTCTTCCGCTACCGCGAGCTATTGCCCTGTGCCAAGCCACCCTGCTTTGGAGCCAGATGATTATGAACTGAAATCTCCACACACTGTGAGCTAAGTAAATCTTTACTCTTTTAATGTCAGGCATTGGGCATTTTGTCTCACCAATGAGAGAAAAATAACCAAGACAATTTGATTATTTGTACTTTTCTTACTAATCCTTAGGAATACTTTATATATTCTTCAAAATTAGCATTCCCTTAGAAATTTTAAAATTGTAAATTGCCAATCTTTCTTGCTAATTTTATTCCCATTGAAAGTTAGAAACTGTTTATGAATGCAAACTGTCATGTGCAGAAGTAGAATATGACCTCTCATTACCAAATTCCAAGCTCTCACATTGGATTGTGAAGAAGTTTGCCCTTTTGAAGGACTTTGAGTGCATATGGCTCATATTAAGCTTTTGACATAATAAAAGACACTCAGTGTGCTTTATAAGCATCACTTCTTTGTGAGGCTATAGTTTTGATTTTGACAGATAAAAAAACTTGGGACAGGGCATAGGTCAGCAGCACAGTAGCTGCCTGGCAAGTGCAAGGTGGTAAATTCAATCCCCAACACCAAAAAGTAACAAAAAACGAAAGTAAGTAATTTTATAATTACTTCTTCTGGACCAAGAAATCAAGTTACCTATTTTAATATAACTGATTTTTAAGTGACCCATGATGATAATAGCCACTGGTCACCTTCTCTGTACCAAGCACTTGGATAGGCACATTGCATACTTTACTCCCACTTAATTTGCACAAAAGTCCTGCAAGGTAAAGAGGAAACAGATCCATAGGGAAGTTAAAAATGTACTCAGTCTCACAAGCTAATAAAGATAAAGACTGGATTTGAAACTCAGTCTAATTTATAAACCGATAGCCCCAAGGACAAGATTATCATTTTATATGTGATGAAGTTTGTAAATTAACTGTAGCTAAGAGAAAAAAATTTTTTAAATCCCCATCCTGTTGCTGTGTGACCTCTAAACTTCACTTTCTGACACAGTAACCTGGAGTCTGTGGGCTGTGATGTGCATTTGGTACTTTTATGAGTTTCCAAATTAATTCCAAGGGTGACCTGTTTGCAAATGCTTATTTAAGGAGTTCCTACTAGCAACTGCACTAAGATTGCTCAAAAAACAAAATGAAGCAACAAAGACTTGGCCACTTGACCAGGGAGAAGCTCTGTATGGATTTGCATGCCGGTCCCTCCTTCTCCAGCAAACCCTATATACTGATTTTCCTATACCTATGAAGTGTGATCAAAATACATAGTGAATGTTTAATTTTTTACAAAAATTGTTTAGTAAAAGACACATGGCCATTAATCCCTCTCCAGAATACTCCCCCTGACTTCAACATGCTTATCCCATTATTCTTGATATTCTTTGCAGTAGCCTTGAAAGTCTTCTTTTGTGACAGTCTTTACAAGGTATGATAAAAATCCAGTGAATGCTGCTGTCTAATGCCATCCAGTGAAAAGGTAAACTCATAAAAACATCACTGGGCATCTTTACTCTCCTTATTCGCTGCATCTGACTCTTGACTTATGACGCTTCCCCAGGGTCACTTACCATGAAAAGTAAGTGCCTTGAATTGATTCAGGGAATCAAGGCAGCCACCACAGTGCAGCTGAAGACATGAAGGAGGGGTCCAGTGCTGCCTCAGAAACTGGCCATAAGGAAGGGTAGGTGTACCTGAAAAGAGGGGAAGTATTTTGAGGGAAGTATTTTAAGGCAATGTGTTCTTTACTATAAAAATTTTTAACTCAAACATTCACTATATTTTTATTACATCTATTCGTGCATGTGTTCAAATTTAACTTATAAAACAGGCATCATAGATTAACTGCAATAAATATCAATACGGTAGAATAATTCTAACAATATACTATAATGAAATTGCCAGCCTCACTCTTCTTCTTCTCTGAGGTCATTATTAAGTAATGTAAATGTTACCTGGATAAGAATACTCCAGTACTGCAACACTATATCTAGGAACTCAGTTACTATGTGACTCAGCAGAAGGCACTGCGTATGCAGAGTGGACACACTGGACAGAAGGATAATTCATTTTCTGGTTGGGATAGAGAAGGATGGCTCAAGACTTACACGGAACTGTAGGCAATTCAAAACTTATGAAACTTTTTATTTCTAGAATTTCCCAATATATATTCACAGAACTGCAGCTGATCGCAGGTGATTTAAACCATGGGAAATAAAACAACAGATAGAGGAGGGGGAGATTCTGTAGTGCATTTAATAAGAGATATCTTAGGGTTAAACGTATTAGGGATATTTCATACTTCATGTTTCACTGGTGGAAATGAAATGTGTGAAGAGTTAGGTGACATTCAGCATGACATTCAGAGATACGGATACCGTAAGGAGCCAGAGGCAGGGAATGATTACAGAAAGAAACCAGCCACATGTGGAACAGAAGGCCCTGCCAGAGTGCATCTTCTCAGCTGCATTTCTGGTTTCCTTGTGTTCTCCTTCTAACATTAACAAAGTAATTATGAGCGAGAAAGCCAAACAAACAAGAAAGTAAGAACATAATCAGAGTCAGAGCATCATGTAGTCGTACGAGTTGCATGCAGAAGAAAACATGACTGAACACTGAGAAGGACGTGGGTGGAAGTTGGTGCTGGGAGCACATGGGGACAGTGTCACTGCTAATAAAAGGGCCATCCTCAGACCATGCGGGGAGAGTATTTTGGGCAGGGCCTGCCGTCATGTAATGTCCAGAGTAGGCGACACCTCTGTTCGTGGAGACACCTTGTCTTGTCTCCTGCTATCCTTGAAGGGAGGAAGCCCTCTTGGGAAATGAAGGCACTAAGCCTGATGATGATGTCACCCATGTCTCAGATTGAAGGTCAAGTTTATCAAGAGGGAACAAACAAGAGAGGAAACCAAGATTCTGAAAACTATAAAGGGATGTATAGGTGCCAATTATTATTTTTTTCCAGCTGGCTATGTTCTTTTCACTGTGATCCTTTAGGTTCCTTTAGACCATGAAATATTAAAACATGAATGACTTGTAGATATTATCTGTTTTGTTCACTTGCTCAATACACATTTTCGGTATGTCTATTCTGTGTTGGACTTCGATCTCAGCTCAGTCTCATAGGAGAGTATAGCAAGTTCCAAATGGAAGACAGTGGGACATCTGCTCTGATAGAGGTATATATAGATGCTGCAGAAACACAGAAGGCTATTATACTCAGATTCAAATCTCTAGGTAACAGTCAATGAGAGTAACCAGCTTAGTGAGAGTTTAAGCTAGGGAAGAGTTATACAGCCTGAGAAAGGTGACATTCCAGGATGGAAGGACATAGTCTGAGAACTATCTTAAATAAAGGGTGCATGAAAGCAAAGTATCCAAAAGGTTAATCTCGGCAGATTTACAAAATAGAATTAGTTGAAGATACTGTGTCTCAAGCAAATGACTCTGAGTTTGATCATGGAAACGAGCAGGTATATTAATGTGGAAAGAATAAGGATACATTGGTTTTCATAAGAAGTATTCAGCATGCAACATAGACTGCCAGGAACCAACTTGGAAAGAAAGAGTAACTCAGGCAAAAAAAACTCCACATCTCCACAATGGTTAATCATGTTGGTAGGTCTGGAGAAGAACAAGGTCGTGGGCTATTCACTGAAGAGAAAGACTGGACTGATTTGTGTCCTGAGTCTATCAGAGGAAAGATTTTTTCCCTTAAGCACACTTCTGGACTTATACTTTTTTCTTTCTCTTCCTTCATGAGAGACGTAGAATGACATTTAATTTGTGAATTTTTTATTTTAAAAAAGATTAAGATAAAAGAGGGCATAACAACACCGGTCAGAACAGAACAATTTAAGCAACGTAATGTTTCACCACAAGACAATCCGACATTATGTAGCTACCATACTGTCTTTTTCCTTGAAATATTTGAGTATACCTTGATATATTATAGTGTCAAACATAAAAACACAGTGTAAAATCATTCAAGAGAATGAAAGTATTACAGGGTATTCAGAACCAACTAACAGAAAACAAACGATGGTTACTATATTATCTCCTTGTCTATAAAAATTTTTGTTTATACTATTACATATAATAAAATCTAATAAGATACAACATGATAAAACCGATGGAGACAGAAGAACAAAAGCTTTATGGGACTTCAAAACAAGGTGATATTAAATCATCACTAGCTATTATAATGTCTTGTTTTCTTCAAAATAGCTGTTTATACCATCACAGACAATAAAATCAAACAACCCAGAATAAAACCATTCCACTTAATGAATGAAAATATTATAAGGCTTCAAAGCAATATAATGGGGAATCACAATTACCATATACTTTTATATATTCTTACCATTTCTTAGACTAGAAAAACTATTCAGTATTTATATATGTGAGTTTGATTTATTTTGCTTATGAATATGGTCTAGAGTATGTTTATTTATAAATATCTCAATGTGATCATTCTTTATAGATGAGTAGTATTCCATGTATAAAAATACCACAACTTTTTTTATCCATTCCTCAGTTGATGGACACTTAGGTTGTATCCAAGATCTGGCTGTTACAAATTGTGCTGCTTTTCATTTCTATTAATAATTGCTTTATATAACTGGGTAATTCATAAATTTGAGAAGTATAACTGAGCATGCTCAGTTCACCTCAGGTCAGCTGTTCCTCTTGAGAATGATTCTATTCTCCTTTGCTTCACCATGTCCTAAATCCTACCTGGACAGGGAATCCGTGTGAGATTTCTTCCTACTTCTATGACCAAGTAGGTGACCCTAACAAATGAGGCTCATGATTGCAAGTCCAGTTGTCCCACAGATACAAGACCATGTCCTCTACTGACCCTCTTCCTGGAGGAAAGGCTAACGTTGCGGTGCCATCTGTTACTATTATTTCTCGGTTCACTAGCAAAAGAATACTAGTAAATGACAAACTAGTAAGTGCTAGTAAATGGTGGTAAATGTTGGAGTAGCCCAACACTGGCTGTGGGTGAGGGAGGTGCTTAGGGTGATACGAGATCTAAATAGTGCTCCCAGTTATTGCTTGGCTTCTTCCCACTCCTGGGTTCATGTGAGGAAAGCTGGAGATGTGTTGTTCTAGATTGAAAATATAGGAGAAAGAAGGAATTGGGGAAAGACAATGGCAATTTTAGGTTTTGTCACAATGTTTGTGAACCAACCTTGAAGCTATCTATGCCCCTTCTAGTTTCTCCTTTCTTATGTTAGAAATACCTCTACTGAGAGGCCCCGTCCTTTGTCTGGAGGAGGAGGGGTCCCGGGTTCCTGGGGCACCTCGGCCCGTACCCAGCAGCGCCTGGCCTTCGGTGAGCGGAGGAGGAGCTGCGCGGATCCGGAGCACCTGCAGAGGCCCCGTCCTTTGTCTGGAGGAGGAAGGGTCCCGGGTTCCGGGGGCACCTCGGCCCGTACCCAGCAGCGCCTGGCCGTCGGTGAGCGGAGGAGGAGCTGCGCGGACCCGGAGCCGCCTGCAGAGGCCCCGTCCTTTGTCTGGAGGAGGAGGGGTCCCGGGTTCCTGGGGCACCTCGGCCCGTACCCAGCCGCGCCTGGCCTTCGGTGAGCGGAGGAGGAGCTGCGCGGACCCGGAGCCGCCTGCAGAGGCCCCGTCCTTTGTCTGGAGGAGGAGGGGTCCCGGGTTCCTGGGGCACCTCAGCCCGTACCCAGCCGCGCCTGGCCGTCGGTGTGCGGAGGAGGAGCTGCGCGGACCCGGAGCCGCCTGCAGAGGCCCCTTCCTTTGTCTGGAGGAGGAGGGGTCCCGGGTTCCTGAGGCACCTCGGCCTGAGCCCAGCCGCGCATAGCCATCTGCGTGCAGAGGAGGAGCGGGGTAGATCCGGAGTGCCCGCAGGAGGCCCTTCCTTTGTCTGGAGGTTTGTGGATATCTCTGCAAGCAGGGAGGGATCACAGGCTCCTGAGGCACTGCGGTCTGTGGTGAGTACCCTAACCCGGCTGCGATCCAAGAGCTGTGGATCTACCAAGGGGCAGGTGGGTGCACAGTGTCCCTGAGGCCCAGCTTGTCTGGAACCGCGGAGTTCTGATCAAGCAGAGAAGGGCCATTGGTTCTGCAGGCCCAATGGCCTGGGGTAGAGGGGTGCCAGAGTCTCAGTAGCTGCAAACATAGAAGGGGATTTTCAACAGATCCTGAGGAGGCTTTCAAATAACACTTGAAACACAGAAATATAGGAAAATGACAAAACGAAAGACCAAATTACAACCTCAAACCTCCAGCCCAACTCAGGAAACCCTAGGAGAAGTGTATTTAGAAGAAAATATATCCCATCCTCCTCATATATTAGACACAATAGCTACTGAAGTTGACAAGCAACTCCAGGAAGCTTTAAAGAAATTCAAACTCGAAATAATTTCTCAGATAAAAGAAGAAATGATAAAAGAAATGAAAGAGATTCTAAATATATCTAAAGAAAACACAGATAAAAAATTGGAGGAATTAAACAAAAAGATAGAATCCCTAGACGAGCAATATAAGAAACAAACAGAATACATAATGCAGATGCACAGAGATATACAGGAAATAAAAAACTCCACTGAAAGTTGTAAAAACCGCCTTAATGAAAGTGAAGACAGAATTTCAGACCTTGAAGACAGGATTGCAGCAAGTGAACAGGAAAGGAAAGATCTTTTAAAAATAACAAGGAATCAGGAAATAACAATTCAACAACTGCAAGATGATGCAAAGAAGAATAACATAAGAATGATAGGGATTAATGAAAAAGAAGGAGACAACATAAAGGATATCAAGAGGATATTTAGAGAAGCAATAGCTGAAAACTTCCCAAGCATGAGATCAGAAACTGACATCAGGATCAGTGAAGCATATAGAACTCCAAATAGTCATAACCAAAATAAAACTACACCCAGACATATAATAATCACCATCCCAGAAATCCAACACAAGAATAGATTATTAAAAGCTGTCAGAGAGAAAAGACAGATCACTTATAAAGGAAAACCTATCAGAATCACAGCAGACTTCTCAGCACAAACAATAAAGTCAAGAAGAGCATGGAGTGAAGTATTCCAGATCCTAAAGCAAAATGATTTCCAACCTAGACTGATATATCCTGCAACACTATCATTTAAAATAGATGGTGAAATACGAAACTTCCATGACAAAGAACAGCTGAAGAACTTCATGAACACCAAACCAACCCTGCAAAAAATATTGAAAGACAGTTTAGATACACAAAGGAAAAAACCACTAAGCAAAGCAAATAATTAAACAGAACAGAAAGATAAAGATGCAACAGCAGAGAGATAAGAATCCTACAATTAAACAACATTTAACAGTAATAACCATTAATGTAAATGGTCTCAATGCACCAATCAAAAGAAACAGACTAGCAGAATGGATCAAGAAACAAAATCCAACCATATGCTGTTTACAGGAAACCCATCTAACCCAGAAGGATACTCACAGACTGAAAGTCAAAGGATGGAAAACAATTCTTCATGCAGCAGGAATCCAAAAAAAGGCAGGAGTAGCCATTCTGTTTGCAGACAACGTGAACTTTAAACCAACAATGACCATAAAGGACAAAGAAGGTCACTACATACTCGTAAGGGGAAAACTCCAAGAGGAAGAGATAACTATCTTAAATATATACGCACCAAACTCCAGAGCGCCCAGTTATATAAAACAATTATTAACAGAAATGAAAACTCAAATTATCAGTAACACAATTGTAACGGGAGACCTTAATACGCCATTGACACCAAGGGACAGATCGACCAGACAGAAAATGAGTAAAGAAATAACAGAACTGAATCATACCTGTGAACAAATGGGTTTGATAGACATATACAGAATGTTCCACCCAACAACATCAGAATACACATTCTTCTCAGCAGTACATGGATCATTTTCTAAAATAGACCATATATTAGCTCATAAAACATATTTAAACAAGTGCAAAAGAGCTGAAATCATCCCTTGCATGTTATCGGATCACAGCGCTCTGAAATTAGAAATTAATGATAAAAGATACCGCAAAAATCCCACAAACACATGGAAACTGAATAACACACTCTTGAGTAATCAGTGGGTCACAGAAGAAATTAAAGAAGAAATCAAACAATACCTAAAAGAAAATGAAAATGCAGATACAACTTACCGGAATCTGTGGGATACAATGAAAGCCGTTCTGAGAGGAAAATTTATTGCACTGAGTTCCCACATCAGGAAAACAGAACGAATACAAATAAATTACTTGATGCTACACCTCAAACAGCTAGAAAAGGAAGAGCAAGTCAAGCCCAAAGCCAAAAGAAGAGAGGAAATTATAAAAATCAGAGCAGAAATCAATGCAATAGAGACTAAGAAAACAATCCAAAGGATCAACAAATCAAAGAGTTGGTTCTTTGAAAGAATAAATAAAATCGATAAGCCCCTAGCCAACCTTATTAAAAAAAGGGAAGAAAAAGCTCAAATTCATGCAATAAGAAATGAAAAAGGAGAAGTCACTACAGACCCAATAGAAATACAGAAGATCATCAACACCTATTTTGAAAACCTCTACTCTCAAAAGTTTGATAACACAGAAGAAATAGACAGTTTCTTAGAAGCATATGAAGTGCCAAAGCTAGATCAAGAGGATGTAAAACTGTTGAATAACCCAATCTCGGTTACTGAAATTGAAAATGTAATTAAGTCCTTACCCACCAAGAAGAGCCCAGGCCCAGATGGATTCACTGCAGAATTCTACAAGAAATACAAAGAAGACCTAATGCCGACACTCCTCAAACTATTCAATGAAATTGAAAGGGAAGCAATCCTGCCTAAGTCATTCCTGGAAGCAAATATCACTCTAGTACCAAAACCTGAGAAAGACCCAACTAAAAAAGAGAACTATAGACCGATCTCCCTAATGAACACAGATGCAAAAATCCTCAATAAAATATTGGCAAATAGGATCCAGCAAATCATCAAGAAGATTATACACCATGACCAAGTGGGATTCATCCCAGGAATGCAAGGATGGTTCAACATACGCAAATCAATAAATGTAATTCACCATATCAATAAAGCCAAAAATAAGAATCACATGATCATTTCTATAGATGCAGAAAAAGCCTTCGATAAGGTCCAACATTTATTCATGATAAAAACTCTACAGAAAATTGGAATAGATGGTCTTTACCTCAATATAATAAAGGCCATTTATGACAAACCAACAGCCAGCATCATACTAAATGGCCAAAAATTGAAAGCCTTTACTTTAAAATCAGGCACAAGACAAGGATGTCCTTTATCACCACTCCTATTTAATATAGTACTGGAAGTACTAGCCAGAGCAATTAGGCAAGAAAGAGAAATAAAAGGGGTAAAGATAGGAAAAGAAGAAGTTAAGTTGTCATTGTTTGCAGATGACATGATACTCTACATAGAAGACCCCCTAAGCTCCATTGAAAGACTCTTAGATACAATAAATAAATTCAGTAATGTGGCTGGATACAAAATCAATACTCAGAAATCAATAGCATTCCTATACACAAACAACAAAACCACAGAGAGGGAAATAAGGGAAACTGGTCTATTCACATTAGCAAGCAAAAAAATGAAATATTTAGGAATTACTCTTACAAAAGAAGTGAAAGACTTATACAGTGAAAACTATATTACACTGAAAAAGGAAATTGAAGATGATCTCAGAAAATGGAAAGACATCCCTTGCTCATGGATAGGAAGAACAAACATTGTGAAGATGGCCATTCTCCCAAAACTCTTATACAGATTCAATGCAATCCCAATAGAAATACCATCAACATACCTTATAGATCTAGAGAAATCACTCCTAAATTTCATCTGGAACCAGAAGAGACCTAGAATCGCAAAAGCAATTCTAAGCAGCAAAGACAAAGCAGGAGGCATCACAATCCCTGACTTGAAATTATACTACAAAGCAACAGTAGTAAAATCAACATGGTATTGGAATCAAAACAGAGCTGAAGATCAATGGAATAGATTAGAAGATACAACCACAACTACAAACACACTCAACCACCTTATCTTCGATAAAGGAGCCAAGCAGGTTCACTGGAAGAACGACAGTCTCTTTAATAAATGGTGCTGGAAAAACTGGCTCTCCATTTGCCGAAAACTAAAGCTAGACCCATGTCTATCACCATGTACTAAATTAAAATCTAAATGGGTCAAAGATCTGAATATTAAAACAGAAACGCTAAATCTATTGGAAGACAAATTGGGTAGAAACCTTGGAGGCATAGGAGTAGGTAGAGAATTCATGAATAGGACTCAAACTGCACGGGAAATACTTCCCAGAATCAATAACTGGGACCTCTTCTTATTAAAAAGTTTTTGCATGTCAAAAGAAATCTCCAGCATAGTGAAAAGAAAACCCACAAACTGGGAAAAGATTTTAGTGAACTCTCTCTCAGACAAGGGCCTCTTGTCTAAAACATATAAAGAATTAAAAAAACTCAGACCTTCAAAATTCAAAGATCCAATCCAAAAATGGGCATCTGAGATGAATACGCAATTCTCAGATGAAGAAATGCAAATGGCAAATAAATACATGAAAAAATGCTCATCATCATTGGCCATTAGAGAAATGCAAATTAAAACCACACTGAGATACCATCTCACTCCTGAAAGAATGGCCAGGATCAAGAAAACCAACAACAACAAATGCTGGAGAGGCTGTGGGGAAAAAGGAACTCTCCTGCACTGTTGGTGGGAGTGTAGACTGGTACAGCCTTTGTGGAGATCTGTCTGGAGGTTTCTCAAAAAGTTGGGATTGGAAATCCCATTTATTCCAGCTATTCCACTTCTAGGCATATTCCCAGAAGAACTGAAAGCATCATACCACAGGGATATATGTGCACCTATGTTTATAGCAGCACAATTTGTAATCGCCAGATCTTGGAAACAACCCAAGTGTCCATCAACTGAGGAATGGATAAAAAAGTTGTGGTATTTCTATACAATGGAGTATTATTCAGCTATAAAGAAGGATTGCATTGAGATATTTATCAATAAATGGGCGCAGCTTGAGACCATACTCATAAGTGAAATAAATCAATCTCGCATGTATGAATACCGAATAGTTTCCCTAATGTAAGTAATGATTCAAATATATAAAAATATGTGATAATCATGATTCCCCATTATGTGGCCTTGAAGCCTTATAAAATTTTCACTTATTAATTAGAAAGGCTTTACTCTGGGCTTTTTGATATGGAAATATTTGAAGCTATAGTATATGAAGTTTTATCCAAATATTTTAAGGAAAAAGACAGACACTATGGTAACTACTATTCTTTAAAAAAAATTATTTAGCTATTTCTTATGTTTATTTTAATTAAGGGAAAAACTTAAAAAATTAGGATATATAGTAGTAACTCTTTTTGATCTCCTATTAACTTGTTTTGAAGTCCTGTAATACTCCCAAGATCTTGTTTTGACTGATTAGACTCTGTTCCATTCTGTGCGACAGTAGCAAGTTTGAAGGTATAGGCAACTAATTTGAAGGCAATAAGATTCACAAAGATGCCCATTCTGGTTTGACTATTGTCTCCTTTGGAAGTCCTGCAATGTTCACAATGCCTAAGTTTTATTGGTCTTGTTCTCCACTGTTTTGTCCAACTTTATAATATCTAATGAGATAGACAATTCCTTTTAAGGAAACAAGAGACAATGTTGATAACCATTGTTGATGACCTTGTACTCTGTTCTACATCATGTGCTATGTCTATCCTTGGTTTGGACTTACAGCTTTGTTTTGCCATATTTGACTTTATTATCTCCCCCCCAAGAGAGTAATGAGAACTGAGGAGTAATAAAAGCCAAAATGTGTAAATTTTGTTATAAAAAAGAGAGGGAGGGAAAAAAAAAAAGAGCTCTAACGGATATAACAACAAGTGTGTTTAGGGATGTTAAATAGCTGACTATATTAATGTTTTTGGATCATTGAACACAGCTGTTTGCAGTCTCTCCGTTTGAATGTCTACTTTGTATTCTTTGATACTGTGATTTGAGCAACTATTTCCAAGATGATATTATGTAATCTATTAACAGGTGATTTCTTACTGTTATGTTTATTTTTTTTTTGTAGTTCTGTATTATGTGTAACCTTACACTGCTTTGTCTTGTTTTGTGTTTTTCTCTTTTTCCTCTTAAATAAAAAAAAAAAAAAAAAAAAAAGAAATACCTCTACTCTGGGCACTCATTGTTCGGTTACCTGCAGGTCTATTTCACCTTTGAGCTTCCCAAGGATATGATCCGTTTGTTTAAACCTCTTCACCCACATGGCTAGGTCTTTCCTGAGCACCAAAAGTCAGTCAATCATGTTCATTGAATGATGAATGAATTCAATTGACTCAACCTCATAGTATGTTAATTCTGACACATTCCTGCACCCTGGAGCAGCTGACACTGTAAGGGTCAGACAGGTGAGGAAAATGCTTATGAGATGAGATGTTCCTCCTCCGATGACAAGCTTCCTTGCTAGTCCCTCCTCCCTTTCAACCACACTCTACCTCCCTTCCCAGTGTCCCTGTGCTTCACAATTTTGAAATCAGACTCTATAGAGTTTACTGTAAACCTTGCCACCATTTCCAACTCATATTGCCATGGAAGTGCAGCTCAGAGTTTCACTCCAGCCTCTGTCAGCAGCCCTGGGAGCTGCCAGTGGGCTAAAATCTGTGCTAAGAGAGCCACCCCACAACGAGATGCTGATCAGTTAAGCACGGCTGGTGGAGGCTGACACTGAAAAATGATGTGTGTTCCTGACAGCAGAGAGGGCATCATCAGCTAACTGTTCCTATCTTCCAGGGCAAAATAAACGCAGCAACAGATTCTGAGTGACAGTGGGGAGATATCCAGACAACTGTTGTACAGAGAAGCCTGTTTAGAGTGGCCCTGACAGGCGTGGCTCAAATCACTGGAAGATATTTCCAAGATAAGGAGATTACATTTTCCTTTTTTTGAAATACAACAGACTTATAGAAAGTACATAAAACCCAGTTCAATAGTCACAAATGAAATGCCTTTGTAAATATCTCCCAGGCCAATATTACCTGCCCTGCCCCCCCCATAAAAACATTGTCTACTCTCTGCCAATACACATGTATATTCCCCTAGTCACAGTCAGTAGGATACTTTTCATATTAATCACTTTGTGACATTCTTTATAGTTTTAATGCCTCTCTATGGATCTCCAAACAATATGGTTTAGTTTGCTTATCTCAGAACTTGAGATGAACACATTTCTACTATGTTTGTTCTTTTCCAATGTGTATCTTTCATTTAATATAATATTTGTGGAGTTCATTCACAGAGATGTGTATAGCTGTGTTTCTCCTTTGATTGCTATAATGTCCCATTATATAACTGTGATGCTTTATCTATTCTCTATCCATAGGTTCAGGTGGTTTGTGTTTTCTGTTAGAATCATTCTTATTCCTGTGCTCTGGGATACTGATGTTAGAATGTCTCTAGTGTATTTGTTTCTGGATCATTAGGGATGAGCATCTTCAGATTTTATAGAAACACCAAACTTTTCCAAAGCAGATGTGTCTGTTCACAGTCACACCATTAGTGAAACTTTGAAGACACCCAAATACTAACCTCAGGAACTCAAGATAACCCCATTGTGCTCAAACAAGGAGCATGGGAGATTACCTCACACCCAGGTATGGTATTTTGTCTTACTTTTAGATTTTAATGTTTTCCCTTCACAGGATGGAAGAGCCTCACATATTACTTGTTAGTGAATATTATATCACTCATCTAACTTGAAAAAGCAGAAGGGCAATTTAGTATCTATCATGTAGATACTTTTCTTTCTAAAGTCATGATACAGAAGTACATTTGTCACAAAATAATAAATAGAAAATGGAATGACTGAAATAATACCTTGGTTTCTTTCCTGAAGTTGGCTGATTTGCTCCTTGAAACTCTGCTAAGAAAATGAGGGTTCTATACCATATTCTATTCAGGGTCTGAACTGAACATTTGTACTATCCTAGTTATAATACAGTAAGATTAGCAAGAAATACATGCTGAGAAATCCAGCATTATGCTTGTTTAAGAAAAGCGACAGTACAGCTTTGTTCTGATCCTTTTTACAAAGCATGATCAGAACCAAAGATCTTACAGGTTAGAAGAGTGTTAGAGAATTATGATATTATCATTTGTCCCAGTAAGGGAACCAAGTAGTACTTACCTACTAATTGTCTTTCCTTTACTCTGTAGCCGCAAGTTTTACCATAGGCTTTGTATGCAATAAATGAGCCATAAAAATTAGATGGCTAGAAACATAGTTTGTTAAAAACCCTACTCTTTGACACTTAATCCCATCCTCTTACTTCTCCTATTAAAAAATATGTTGCAGGTCTGAAGAAATTTTGCAATTCATTTTTGTAAAGAAATATTAGTCCTAGGGCTAATTTTGATTCTTCTAAACCCCAGTTATTAAATTTGGCTAAGCAAAAATGTACAAGTTTGGAAGTTTCCCTCACCTTTCCCCAGTCTCTTATCATGAGCACTTTCCTGTGTGCTTCCTGACTGATGTGTTTAGATGTTAGTGGTCCCACCGGGCCCCTAAGGATGCAGAATACCTTTCTAAGCACAAGCCCAGATTGGAGGAGGCATCATAACACAAGTTTAACCAGCTCTAATGCAGACTTCAATAACACTGAGGGAACTATTCACTAAGCAGGCAATTGATCTTCTTAACAACTCTCTGACAAAAGGGACATGATATCACAGTGCTGTGAGCATGTAAATTAAATCACAGGTAATATCTTGTGGGTTGATAAGTGCTGCAGATAATCAGATAATTGACTGGGCATGAACTGGTAATGAGATATTATGGCTAATTAGAGGAAAGCGAATGAATTGAATTCAGATAAAAAGCTGCATGTAAAAGTCATTGTGCAGATAAGGGAAGGTAATTGGAGAGTTAGAAAATTGGAAGTGGGGGTTGGAAGTTATGTGTTCTAGGTAATAAATCATCTGCTTATTCAGTGAGCCAGGCTCAAATGTTGAAGGTTGTGGGAACCTCGCTGGGGTAGTTTGTAATCTAAAATCTTTTGTCTAGGAGGTGAGAAGAGGAAGAAGACAAAAAACCATATCTCAAAATGTCCCCTTGTTTGGTATTCAGTGACCCATATATATGAGTGCATAATGTAGTTGGATTTTCTTTGGGAGCCATTGGAAAGTAGATGTTGAACAGGAATTTCAGAACTTATGCCCCAGGGGGACTCATTTGATTCAAAGGGACATACTGTGAATTTCATGTGTTCTGTAGAATAGAGTGGGCCCCTCAAACTATGATTGGCCTTACCTACAGACAACTTGAGTTATGACCAGAATATTAGGTCACAATTATGACCAAAATCTTGACTTACAACCTGAATGCTGGCCACTTGTGTGTTTATAAACAAAGATCCTTGATGCCTGTGTAATCATATGTAAGCACCAGCCTGAGTCCAGATGTGTGTGCTTGTGCTCATGATTTTGGTCAGTGTTTTATATAACTGCTAACATTACTGAAGTCAAAATGCCCCCCAAAATTTAGAGAGTAATCTAAGGAAGGAAAAGTAAGAAAAGAAAGTAATCACAGTCAAAAAGAATAAGGAAATTGTGGTGAAAGATGAGAGCAGCATTTATGTAACTGATCTCACTAATACTTCCAGCACGTAGAAATTCACCATCTCAACCATATTACAGAAAAAAGGTTTGTATAAGAAAGCAAGTGCTGCTAAAGGTGTTATTCAAATTAGTAAATCATGATCAACAGTGTTACACGAGGTAAAAAGCTATTATTTGTATAGCTAAATGAAAACCAGATGACAGGTTATAACCTATCTAATCCATCATTTGTGAAAAAGTAACAACTATAAACACAGATCTCATAAAGGATAATCTATTGACAAGTGATGATGGTGAAACATTTCATTAAAGGGGTGGTTTCACAATTTTAAAGTGAGAACTTGGGTTTATAGTATAACGAGGCATAGTGAAGCAGCCAGTGCTGATAAAAAGGCTACTGAAAATTACATACCGCACTTTGAAATGATGGCACAGAGGAATAGCTTTTGCTCTCACCCAGTTTTCAACTGTGATGAAACAGGCCTTTTCTGGAAGAAAGTACATTGCTCAGGAAGACAAGAAAATGCCAGGTCACAAGCCTATGAAGATACGATGACTTCATTGATCTGTGCCAATGTGAGTGGTGACTTCAAGATAAAGCCTCTCTTGGTTTCTCACTCTGAGTGTTCAGAAAACTTAAAGCCATGAAGAATAAGTTAGGGGTCATGCAGAGATCTTACAAAAAAGCCTGAGCAACAAGAGTACATTTTCTTGAGCAGGTCAGGGAGGATTTCTTTCCTATTGTTAAGAATTATCTAGAGGACAAAGGTTTACCACTGAAGGGTTTCACTGTGGACTGTGTTTCTGCTCACCTATGACTTTTGGAAGAAGAATCAGCGGAAGAATTACCCTGGCTCTCAGTTGAGTTCCTCCCACCTAATACAACTCCTCTACTGAAGCCTATGGGATCAGTAGGTTACAGATAACTTTAAAAATCTGTACACCAATGAACTGTTCCTGAAGTGCTTCCAGATGGTGTCAAATACAGATTTAACCCTTAAAGCATTCTGCAAGAAACATTACAGTAACCTTTCTTGTGGGGGGTTAATTGAGAAATCCTGGGTCAATGTCTCTCTAGGGACCGTATGATCTGCCTGGAGGAAAGTGTAGCATAAAATTATAAAGAGGGAGACTTTGAGGAGCCTGAGCCTTCAATGGACCCTATGGTTGATGACACTGTCAGTACAGCACAGTATCTAGGCTTGCAGGTAGTTAGTGGTGATGCTGAGAAACTGGTGGAGGACCACGCAAAGGAATTGTCTGCAGAGTAACTTTGGCAACTTCTGACTGAGCAACAGAGATGGCAGCTGAGGAGCTTTCTGAAGAGGAGTAGGGGTATCAACAATCAGTGCAGCAAAGGTCTTCTTCTGAAATAAAGGAAATCCTGAAAAAAAATGAATAAGGTTATGAACATTTGTAGAGAAGACCTTCCCAGATGGAGGAAAAGTCACTCATCACATTCACTTGCCTAATGACAATGCCACATCATACATAGTGTTAACGAAAAGGCAGAAGCAGACAACCTTAGACCAGTTTTTATTTCTGAAAATGTTGAAACCCAGTGAGATAAAAGCAGGTTCTAGCGGGTTACCAATTCTTCCAAGGATAAAAAGGAAACCAGAGAGACAGATTCCTGATGTTCTGATGGAAGGGGACTCTCCTACCAAACAATAACTGGCTTCCATTTCATCCTCCTTTCCTGCAAGCCAAAGATGTCAACTTGGACAATATGTACAGGATGAAGTTACTGTTTCTGGTAAAGAAGGTACATTTTATAACTTTTTGGAAAATATATTAGGAAAATTACTGGTGTTTCTGGTAAATAATGTACATTATGCAATCCTTTTTAATATGAAAAGGATAACGAAGGCATGTTTTGGGAGGTTCAAAAGGCATTATAGGTATTCCCATTGTTTCCTATGGGAAAAAATAGTCTTGACTTACAAACAACTTGAGTTACAACCAGCACTCACAAATGAATTAAATCTGTAAGTCAAGGGTCCACTATATATGTATTATAGAATATATTTCTTATTTCAAAGATCAGGAAGGCAACATCCCATTATATCCCTTCTATCACTATCAAAATGTTACAGGTAACTGAGTTACATAAAAATATTATAGGCAGTGAGACAGGGCCAGGTCCATGAAGGAGCCAGTGCAGAAGCCCAGGTACCTTGCAACTGTGGAGAGACAGACACCTCCTGCTGTGGGCCAGGCCTCAAGATAAAATACCAAATAAATGCACCCACATTCTAAGGACTGATATTCCAAATAGGTCTCTATTACCTTGAGAACGTCAGAAGTCATTTCCCAAGGGAGGAGTCACTGCTCATTCAGCATGCTCTCTTGCTATGTAAGTTACTTTCCTATTTGTCTCCAATTTAACTTATTTTACCTGAGCAAGTCATCTTACAGGTTAACCTTAGTTCTGTCCCCCGTAAGCCCACCCTGCAAGTTCCCAGATTTTCCCCAACTTGGACTCATCTCACCTTGTGGTTTTACTCTATAAAAGTCCCTAGAAAAGACAGTCTTTGGCAATCTGCTTCTGTCTCTGTCTGTCTGTCTGTCTGTCTGTCTGTCTCTCTCTCTCTCTCTCTCTCTCACTCTCTCTTTCTCTCTCTCTCTCTCAGACAGAAACTTTCTCTCAATAAATATATTCTGCTCTTAACCTCCATTGTTCCTAAAATTCATTCTTTAGTTTTAGAGATCACAAACTCATTTTGCACATATGTAAGTTGGGAATTTTACTCTCCTATATCAAAAATACACATTTTCCTACTAAAATCCCTCTCTTTATATACTAATAAATCAAAAAAGAAGGAAACAATGAAGACAGTGGCAATGAGGACCCCTGAATATCTGAGTTTCCCTCCCTTTCCCAATGGCCCTTTCTTTGTCCCTTCCTTGTCCTTCTGTCTGTTTTGAACTATAGATTCACCTAAAAATCCCGTGTACATCATAATTTACAATATCTAATCCTAGTAAAGTGATCAAAGTCCTTACTGCATTGAGTTACATTTTACCTTGTTAAACAGCATATTCATGTTGCTTCCCTACATAGTGACTCACGTCCCTGGATTGAATTTGTGTCCTTCAATCCACTTTCTTTTTGTTTAGTTAGATATCTGTATCACCATAAAGCAGAGCATAGGTTTATTACCTGCATTGCAATTTACATTACATATCTGACGTTATAATTCTTATTTCTTCTTCTTTTTTATTCAACACTTTCTAGGGGTTTTTTTTTCAGTTTGTTTTTTAAGTCCTGCACTTATATAAAGCTAGTTCATTATTCCTGTCTCTATGTTTGGTTTATCCTATGACCTCTTATTTGCTAAGCTGCAGAAATATCTGGTATATTCTTAAGAAGTTTAGGAATGTATGATGTCTTCCTCTCGGTCTATCATCACCTCGTATTTTTGCTGTGATGTCCCTTGATGAGCAAAAGTCTTTAAATCTGTCATGCTGACCACCATTGCTCTTATTATGGCCTTTATTCTATGATTCTGTTTAAGAGCAGTTACAAAGATACAACCTTTCCTTCCGTTAACTTTCTGACTTTACCTTTTGCACTCACATTTTCCATCCTTTTGAACGTATTTTTTGTATAGTTAAAGTTAGGGGTAAAACTTGTTTTCTTTACCAAACTGTGAATCATTTCCCAACATTATTTGCTAAATAATTCTCCCAGCCTGCACGGGTTCTTGGATTTCTCTCTAGGTGATTCTGTTGCTATCAGTGTGTTGTTATTCCTGTCTCTGTAACCCTCATATTGCAATGTGTCTTGATAATTGGAAAGAAAATTCTTCCCGCTGCTTTCTTTTTCAGAAAGATCTTGTCTATTTGTGATGTTTCATTTCTCATTTCAAAGTTCGGCATCAATTTATCAAGTTCCATCTGCTTGAAATAGGATAACAGAACAGGTAGAAAGGTAATAAAGGAAATTATAATTTTAGGATTGTACTTTTAAGAAAAACTGCAGTTTCAGGGCACAAAGTTACCTGAGTTCTCTATAAAATTTTCTCTGCCATGAAACTCACTTTAAAACAAACAAACAAACACTTCCCAAACCTTTAAAATGGGCTGGTGATTTTCACCAGTAAAGAGAGCCTGCGCTTTTCCCCTATAGATAGAAAAAATACAATGAAATTCTATTTTATTTCTTACTACAGGAAAAAAATACTTGGCACGAACCCTTCTTAAAATACTCCATCTCACCCTAAACACACTTGTCCTGTTGTTATTGTGACTTTGCAAAAACAGTTCTGGAAGTCCTTTGTCTTGGTTATTTTTCTTGTTACTGAGACAGAATACCTGACATCCAAGATTAAGGAAGAAAGGATTTATCTAGCTTAAAATTCGTAGTGGTTTCAATTCATAGTTGGCTGACTCTAAGGCACGGTGGCATGGCAGAGGGGCAAACATTCATTTCTGTGGAAGACAGCAAAAGCAACAAGACATGACCTGGGGGACAAGCCTCTTTACCTCCCTTACATTGTGTGCTGGCTGGCTCCTTTCCCAGGGTGGGTGTAGGATTCATACCCTTAATGTTTTTACAAGGTAGGTTAAAGAACAGTGAATGTATCTGCTGAGTATCATCCAACAGAAAATCAAGTTCACAAAAAACATTACTATTTATACGCCTCAACTTTATTCACTGAATCCGGCACCACACAAATTCTGGCTCCTTCCCCAAAGTCAAAATAACAATGAAAGATAAACACTTTGAATCAATTCAGGACATCAAGGCAAACATAATGGTGCAACTAAAGACACTCAGAACTGCTTCAGAAAGTGGCAGGAATCCCAGGCTAGATGTATTTGAAGTGAGAGAGAGAGTATCCTGGAAAGAATTAATGGCCACGTGCTTTTACTGAAATGAATACAATAAAAAGCTCCACATATATTTTTCTATCATATCCTGAACATATCCGAGATCACCTACCTTAAGGACTTTCCCAAGACCATATGAAAACCCCTAGCCCCTGATCATAATGCACTTCTCTCTTGAGGACCTGCGTTCTATTCTGAATGTGCACTTCTTTAACTTTGCTTAATGCACACTTCTATGCCTTGCACTGACACTTCCTGCAACTTTTTTGTGATGTGAATCAGCAAATCTATGATCTATGCTTTGAAAGTAGACGAAGTGAGTCCTGAATCTCCTCTTTGTGGGGCCTCTACGGACTCCCAACTAATTATACAGTACCTGCTAACATTTCACTTGAAATTGTACTGAGTTCACAGGTCCTCTTGGAAGGAACTGAAGACTTTACGGTGTGTTTCTCATTCATCAAGGTGACATATGCTCCCACTTAAGATTTTAAGTACACCTCAAGAAAGTTCTATATTTTTCTCAGAAAGACTTTGTATATTCTCTACTAATTACTAGGAATGTTGACATTAAAGCTATGGTAATGCCTCATTTTCTGTTATATTTTCTAATTGGTGACTATTGATTTAGCTGAATGTTATTGATTTATCTGTGTTGATGTTTTTATTTGGAAACTATGGTCAACTCTTTCATTAGTTATCAGGATTTACTCTGTTGATCCAGATAGGATTACTTTGTGGATGAAGAAATCATCTATACATAGTGATATTTTGAGTATTTTTCCTTTTCTTATAGCTGGCCTCTTTCCACATCCTTATTTGCTCCTCATTTTGGAATAGTGCTCTAACTGACTCATGAATTTGGAAAAACTAGGTGTATGTCACTCAGTCCTTTCTGTGTAGCCCCTTTGAGAACCAATCTTCCCCTAAGAAGCAGAACTTCTAACTTTTCAGCTTTCAGTTATAGACGGAGGTCAGCCTGGTACTCTATAATCTATGTAATTCAGAGATAAGTTATCATCAAATGTTGGACTGGCTGTTATAAGCCCATTCTTCCATATTAGCTTCATCAGTGATAAGGCTATCTTTTTATTACCATCTATCTTTTTCTTAATTTGTTTGGAATTCATGTGACACAAAGATGGCATTATCTATTATATCTTTAACAACAACGCACCTCTGATCATTACAATTCTGCTTGATTTGAATTTCTATCTCCAGAATTCATAATTTAAATTTAATTGTCAATACAGTATTACTAAGAGATAGAGCCCTTAAGAAGTGATCAGGCCATAAGGACACCTCCCATAAGAACGGCATTGAGGATATTATAAAAGAAGTTTCATACAGTGCCCTTTTTGCCCTTCTTCCAGTCCCTGTCTTCTCCTGCTTTAGCGTGTCACCTTGGGATCCAATCTCTTTCTATGTTTCAGCAGACTCTTAATTGTTTTAGTGTTAGTGCTGGAATTCATCCACGGGTCTTTTGTTTCTTCCCGAGTTGAACTTGAGTAAGGGACACACTGGTTATGTTGATTTTTAATAAGATCTAGAGCCTAAAATTCCTTCTGAAGATTCTGACTGTTAGCTAGATGTGGCAGCACATGCCTGTAACCCCAGTAATCTGAAAGGCAGAGGCAGTAGGATTACAGTTTGAGCTCAGCATAGGAAATGATCAATTTAGCAAGACTCACTCTATCTCAGAATTAAAAAAAAAATGAAAAAAGACTGTGTATATAGCTCAGGGTGAAGGCTCTACATATGATTCTTAGTACAGAAATAAAAGATGGTAAGTGTTGATGATGGGGAGGGTATGAGGATCAAGTCCCAATTGCATGTACAAAGCTGGTGTATGGTAGGTTTTCACTAAGCACTGATTCTGTTCAAAGATATTTTAGATGATAGGTAAAATCATGCCTTTATTTTTAGCTTTTATCTTCATACTTTGGTGAAAATAATAACGTTGCTTCAGATGGCCTGAAAACTCAGAATAATGGCATTTTTAATAATCTAATCAATTGGGAGGGCTCCCAAACACAGTTACTGCCACACATGAATGCAAGTTTGAGAGAGATTTCTAATGAACTTTACATCTTCTTTCTGATTCTCAGCTACCCTCGCTCTAGGAGCCACATCCAGGCCACATATCATCATGCTAGGACTATAAGGTTTCAACAGCTATGAGAGCTGTTATTTCCATGTGTCCAACTTCCACCTCAGAAGAGCTCATAGTGTTTTACAAGAGTCCACAGAGTAGACATCAACTATTTCAGTCCAAGTGGGTAAAAAACACTGGAGAAGAAATTTAAAATTGTTTCTACTTCATATTACCTTTAGGTAATATGAGGAAAGGAAAAGAGGTAGAGGGAGTGAAGGACAAAAGAATAGGAAAGGGAAGGACATGGCAAAATTTCCTAGCCAATTTTTCCTCCTCCTCTGCTGACTCTCTCCCATGAATTTCCTCTCTTCCCTCACCTGCACACTGGCACTGCACCCTTTTCTTTTTTCTTCAAATGATCACTGATGAACACTTTGCAATTCACTTTTCTGCTCTGTGAAGTCTTAGTCTATAACTTCAGTGGCATTTCTGGACCCTCTCCATCCTGCTTCTACCTCCTTCTATTGCTTCACCGAAAGCCGGGGACCTGGTTGAGGAATTTGGGTATGTCTACCAAATATCCCCTTTTCTCCTTGCATCGGGGAACATCTCTCTTCCCACACATCTATCCGTCCTGTCTCCCTCCATTACATTTCTAGCTTCTTCAGTATCACCTCCTTTTCTTAAACCTTCTGTTGCTATTTTGACTAGTTTATCCTCTTTCTCTTCATATTTCTCTCAGTTAATCAATATTTTGTTTGTTGATCACTTAGTGGATGCCAAGCGCTGAGCATATCATGAATCACCTCATTTAATAGTCAAAACATTCCAGTGAAACACAAAGCATCAATGCCCTGTTTTATAGAAGATTCTTTTAAGGCTGAGAGAAGTCAAGTAACATGTCCAAGGTTACATAGCCTATAATCCAGGAGTCTCAATAGACCTTTCTGTTTGGCCTTGAAACATGGGCATGTTTGACTATGCAACAAAGAAAACAAATGCATCACTTCCTCAGAGGCATTGTTTTATTCCTCTTCCCTTTTCACTGCTAGCACATCTGTCCAGCAGATGTGTTTCTATGCTCTGCTTCCTCAACATCCAAACCTGCCTTAAGTCATTGTATTCTCACTTCTGCTTGTTGCCATTCTACACATTCAAGAGTGACCGCTCCAGTCAGAAGAGGTTTAGGGCCTGACAGGGCTGCACCCGGTGACCTTCTTTCAATCCAGGGACCCTTGCTGCCGGAGGAGGTGGGTTCCTGCACACCATGCAAGCCCTGGGAGAGTTTGAGGGATCCTTGCTTCCAGTGGTCAGGGACCCATCTGACTTGCAGCAACTCTGGACCATGCTCTGCAGGTTTTGGGCCTGCCTGAGCTGTGCCAAGGAACCTTCTTTCAATTCTGGGAGCTTCACTGCCAGAGGAGGGACCTGTGCTGCTAGAGGAGGTTTAGGGCCTGCCTGGGCCATGCTAGGTGACCTTCTTTCAATCCAGGGAGCTGCACTTGCAGAGGAATCTCAGGAGCCCAGGACATAGGAGACGATTTCCAACACACTCAGGGGAAGCTTTGGAACAACACTCAAAACATGGAAATATAGGAAAATGACAAAATGAATGACCAAAATGCAATCTCAAACATCCAGCCCATTCCAAGAAAGTCTAGGAGCCATGTACATAGAAGAAAATATATGCCATATACCTGAAATACCTGAAATAACAGTAACTTAAATAAAGAAGCAACTCTGGGAAGCATTAAAGGAATACAAACTAGAAATAATTTCCCAGGTAAAAGAAGAAACGATAAAAGTAATGAAGGGATGCTGAACATATCTAAAGAAGACACAGTTAAAACATTAAAGGAACAAAACAAAAAGATACAGTCCTTAGATGAACAATATAAGAAACAAACAGAATACATAAAGCAGATTCAAAGGGATCAAAAATTCTATTGAAAGTTATCAAAACCACCTCAACAAAAGTGAAGATAGAATTTCAGACCTCAAAGACAAGATTGCAGCTCGTGAACAGGAAAGGAAAGATCTCTTAAAAATAACAAGGAATCAGGAAATAACAATTCAACAGCTGCAAGATAATGCACAAGAAAACAACATAAGATTGATAGGGATAAATGAGAAAGAAGGGGACAACACAAATGATATCAAGAGATTATTTACAGATGTAATATTTGAAAAGTTCCTAAACATGAGAATGGAAACTGATATATGGATTAGTGAAGCATATAGAACTTCAAATAGCCATAACCAAAATAAAACTACACCCAGACATATAATAATCATCATGCCAGAAATTCAACATAAAAATACAATATTAAAAGTTGTGAGAGAGAAAAGACAGACCACCTGTAAAGGAAAACCTATTAGAATCACAGCAGACTTATCAACATAAACAATGAAGTCAAGAAGAACATGGAGCAAAGTATTTCAGATCTTAAAGGAAAATGATTTCCAACCTAGACTGATATAACCTGAAAAACTGTCTTTCTAAATGGATGGAGAAATAAGATACTTCCATGACAAACAACAGCTGAAGAACTTCATGATCACCAAACAAACCCTGCAAAGAATACTGAAAAACAGTCTAGATACACATAGAGAAAATCCACTAAGCCATGAAGACAATTAAAAAGAATGAAAAGGTAAATATGCAAAAGCATAAAGATAATATGTCAATAATAAATGAATATACAACAGTTACAACCATTAATGTAAATGGTCTCAATTGACCAATTAAAAGAAACAGACTGGCAGAATGGATCAAGAAATACCATCCAACCATTTACTATCAATAAGAAACCCGTCTAACCTAAAAGGAAATTCATAGACTGAAAGTAAAAGGATGGGAAAAAATATTTTAGGCAACTGGAACCCAACAAAAAGTGGGAGTAGCTATTCTGTTTGCAGACAATGTGAGCTTCAAACCAAGAATCATCCTAAGAGATAAAGTAGTTCACTACATACTAGTTGGGAGAAAACTTCAAGAAGAAGAGATAACAATCTTAAATATCTATGCACCAAATTCCAGAACACCCAGTTATACAAAGCAAGTATTAACAGAAATGAAAAATCAAATAGACAATAACACAATTAGAACAGGAGAACTTAACACACCATTGACACCAAGGAACAGATCGACCAGACAGAAGATCAGCAAAGAAATAACAGAAGTGAGTCACACCTGTGAACAAATGGACTTGACAGATGTATACAGAGTGTTCCATCCAACAACATCAGAATGCACATTCTTCTCAGCAGTACATAGGACATTCTCTAAAATAGACCATATACTAGCTCACAGAACATATTTAAATAAATGCAAAAAAAATTGAAATTATCCCATGCATGTCATCAGATTACAGTGCCATGAAATTAGAAATTAATGATAAAAGAAACTGCAAAAATCCCACAAACAAATGGAAATTGGATAACATACTCTTGAGCAATCAGTGGGTCACAGGGGAAATTAAAGAAGAAATTAAACAATACATAGAAGAAAATGAAAATATAAATACAACTTACCAGAATCTGTTGGATCCAATGAAAGCAGTGCTTAGAGGAAAATTTATTGCACTGAGTTCCCACATCAGGAAAACAATGAAAACAAATGAACAATCTGATGCTACACCTCAAACACCTAGAAAAAAAAAGAGCAAGTCAAGCCAAAAGCCAAAAGAAGGGAGGAAATTATAAAGATATGAGCATAAATTAATGCAATAGAAACTAAGAAAACAATCCAAAGAATCAATGGATCAAAGAGTTGGTTCTTTGAAAGAATAAATAAAATTGATAAGCCCATTGCCAACCTTATTTTAAAAAGGAAAGGAAAAGCTCAAATTCATGCAATAAGAAATGAAAAAGGCAAAATCACTGCAGACTTTTTGTGGAAATACAGAAGATCATCCACACCTATTTCAAAAACTACTCTCATAGGTTTGATAACACAGAAGAAATGGACAGATTCCTAGAAACATATGAATTACCAAAGCTGGGTAAAGAAGATGTAAAACTGATGAATAACCCAATTTCTATTAATGAAATTGAAAATGTAATTAAGTTCTTACCTACAAAGAATAGCCCAGGCCCAGATGGATTCACCACGAAATTCTACAAGAAATACAAAGAAGACTTAATGCTGACGCTCCTCAAACTTTTCAATGAAATTGAAAGGGAAGCAATTCTTCCTAAGTCATTCCTGGAAGCAAATATTACTGTAATATCAAAACCTGAGAAAGACTAAAAACTAAAAAGAGAATTACAGGCCAATCTCCCTAATGAACACAGATGCAAAAATCCTCAATAAAATATTGGCAAACAGGATGCAGTAAGTCATCAAGAAGATTATACACCATAACCAAGTGGATTCATCCAAGGCATGCAGGGATGGTTCAACATATATAAATCAATAAATGTAATCCATCATATCAAGAAAGCCAAAAGTAAGAATAACATCATGATTTCTATAGAAGCAGAAAAAACTTTTGATAAGGTCCAAAACTCATTCATGATAAGAACCTTACAGAAAATTGGAAGAGATGGTCTTTACCCTAATATGATAAAGGCCATCTATGACAAACCAACAGCCAGCATCATATTAAATAGCTAACAACTGAAGGCTTTTACCTTAAAATCAGGCACAAGACAAATATGTCCCTTATCACCGCTCCTATTCAACATAGTACTGGAAATACTAGCCAGAGCAATTAGACAAGAGAGAGAAATAAAACTGGTAAAAATATGAAAAGAGGAACTTAAATTATCATTATTTGCAGATGACATGATACTGTACATAGCAGACCACCAAAACTCCACTGAAAGACTTTTAGATATAATAAATTTAGCAATGCAGCTACATACAAAATCAATACTCAAAAATCAATAGTAATTCTATACACTAACAAAATTACTGTGAGAGAAATACGAGAAGCCACACCCTTCACACTAGCATCCAAAAAATGAAATACTTAGGAATTAATCTTACAAAAGAAGTAAAAGATCCATACAGGGAATATTATAATGTCCTGAAAAAAGAAATTGAAGACGATCTCAGAAAATGGAAAGACATCCCTTATTCATGCATAGGAAGAATAAATATTGTAAAAATGGCCATTATTCCAAAACTGTTATACAGATTCAGTGCAATCCCAATAAAAATATCATCAGTATACTTCACAGATCTAGAGAAATACTCCTAAAATTCATCTGGAACCAGAAGAGACCTAAAATAGCAAAGGCAATTCTAAGCAGCAAAGGTAAGGCAGGAGGCATCACAATCCCCGACTTGAAGTTATATTATAAAGCAACTGTAATAAAATCAACATGGTGCTGAAATAAAAACAGATATGAAGATCAATGGAATAGACTAGAAGATACAACCACAACTACCCACACACTCAACCACCTTATCTTTGGGGACAAACATGTTCACTGAAAGAACAACAGTCTCTTTTTTAAATGGTGCTGGAAAAACTGGCTCTTCATACACCAAAAACTAAAACTAGACCTATGCCTATCACCATATACTAAAGTAAAATCTAAATGGATCAAAGATCTGAATATTAAAACAGAAACACTAAATCTGTTGGAAGACAAAGTAGGAAAAAATCTTGAAGACATAGGGGTAGGTAGAGAATTCATGAAAGGGAATCACACCACACAGGATCTACTTCCCAGAATCAGTAACTTGTATCACATTTTATTAAAAAGTTTTTGCATGTCAAAAGAAATCTCCAGCATAGAGAAAAGAAAACCCACAAACTGGGAAAAAAATCTTAGTGAACTATCCCTCAGACAGAGGACTTTGTCTAAAACATAAAAAGAATAAAAAAATCAACCTCCAAAATTCAAAGACCCAATCCTAAAATGGGCATCTGAGATGAATACACAGTTCTCAGATGAAGAAATGCAAATAGCAAATAAATACATGAAAAAATGCTCACCATCACTAGTCATTAAGAAATGCAAATTAAAACAACACTGAGATTCCATCTCACTCCAGAAAGAATGGCCAGGATCAAGAAAACTAACAATAACAAATTCTGGAGAGGTTGTTGGGAAAAATGAACTCTCCTGCACTGTTGATGGGAGGGTAGAATGGTGCAACCACTGTGGAGGTAAGGCTAGAGATTCTTCAAAAAGCTGGGATTGGAAGTCCCATTCAACCCAGCTATTCCACTTCTAGGCATATTCCCAGAATAGCTGAAACATCATACCACAGTGATATATGTGCCCATGTTTATAGCAGCACAATTATAATAGCCAGATCTTGGAAACAACCTAAGTGTCCATCAGCTGAGGAATGGATAAAAAAATGTTGTGGTGTTTTTGTTCAGTGGAGCACTACTCAGCTATAAAGAATGATCACATTGAGATATTTATAAATAAATGGGCGCAGCTTGAGACCATACTCATAAGTGAAATAAATCAAACTCACATGTATAAATACCATATAGTCTCCCTAAAGTAACAAATGGTAAGAGCACATAAGAGTTTATGGCAATCATGATTCCCCATTACATTGCTTTGAAGCCTTATAATGATTGCATTCATTATTTGGAATGGGTTTGTCCTTATTTGTTTGATTTTATTATCTGTTATGTTATGAACAGCTATTTTGAAGAAAACAAGTCATTATAATAGCCAGTGCTGAATTAATATCATCTTACTCTGAAGTCCTACCATGCTTTTGTTCTTCTGTTTCCATCAGTTCTATCATGTTGTATCTTTTTGGATTCTATTATATGTGATAGTATAAACAATTTTCTATGGAAAATGAGATAATAGAGTAGCCATTGTTCATTTTCTGTAATTTGGTTCTGGATGCCCTGTAATACTTTCATTCTCTTGAACAGTTTTATACTATTTTGTTATGTTTGATACTATTGTATATGAAGTTATGCTACACTATTTCAAAGAAAGCGACATTATGGTAGTTACTGTTGATTACGGTTTGTCTTGTGGTGAAATACTGTGTTGCTTACATTGGTCTGTTCTAATCTGCTTTGTTATGTCCTCTTTTGTCTTAATCTCTTTAAAATAAAAAATAAAACAAAAATAGTGACCACTCCAACTTCACTCTAACACCAATGGCCACCTTCTCTCTAAACAAATGGCCTTTGTGTTTCTTCTCCTTGATGCCTTTTAACATTGATGTTTTTGATGATCCTGTCTTTGACATTTCAGCTGCCCGCCAACATAGTTTATTTAACAGCCTTGCACAGCCATTGGAATGGGTGGGTGCTGCCACCATCTTAAGCAGTTGGCTGAAACACTAATGTGTGGCCCCAAGGCCATGGCCATACATTTTCATTTCTTTAAGGGTAAAGAGGCTATCTTCAGAGATCTCCAAAGATCCTTGGAAGGATCTTTTATAGATTTAAAGTGACTTTTCAGCAAACTTTTCCTTAGTATTTATATTACATTGTATAATATTTTTATTACATAAAACAAATATTTGAATTGCATGATGCTTACATTTCTTGTAAAGGATTTGGTACTGTACATAATGCATCTTGATTCTTTTTTAAATTCTCTTTTCCTCTTTCCCTCCCCCTCCATCCATCTTATAGTTCTTTTTTTGTTTTTTTATTGGTACCAGGGATCGAACTCATGACTGCCTGCTTGCAAGGCAGGCGCTTATGCCGCTGAGCTAAATCCCCAGTCCCTCTTAGTTCTTTTTTTTAATATCATTTCTGCAATAAATGTTTATATTCCGTATGTAGCTTTACTTTTTATGTGACACATAATCATTTGCAGTGAACTACTTGTATAATTCTTAAATATTAAACACTTTGATAACTAGATAATATTGACATTTGCAGCAAAATATAAGTAACTCTGATAATACTACAAGTATCTTAGGACTTGAGGGAATAAAGTGGGTGTAAAGGGGAGTTGTTCTCAATTTTATGTAATGGTTCAGTAGAAAGATGAATCTCCTAGGGATACTTTGTGTACAGTTTTGTCTATGAGACTCCTCTAATTACTCTCACAGGAATATATGTGTCACTCCACATTTATTTGATTGGTAGATTTCATAGCACATAAAAGGAAAGAAGTAGTTCAAACAAATTAATTACAGATTTTTGTTCCTTTGCCACATGGCCCGGAGAAAGTGGAGTCTCTGGTTGATTAGAAGTGTGATGCATGTGGTTTAACACACTCAGGAGAATGAGTTGGCAGATTTAAAAATGGAGAATACACATTTATAGAGAACTCTATAGCATCCAAAGTGCATTCACACACATTGTCTTCCACACATTTATCTTCTCCCAAATCATTGGGTACAATGAGCATTCTGATCCCAGTTTACAGAACAAGAAATAAA
Source organism: Cavia porcellus (assembly GCF_034190915.1). Taxonomy (NCBI): domain Eukaryota; kingdom Metazoa; phylum Chordata; class Mammalia; order Rodentia; family Caviidae; genus Cavia; species Cavia porcellus. The sequence continues at coordinate 93,903,383 of NW_026947485.1, forward strand.
GAAATAAAAGTTCTGACAATTGATACTATTTCAACAAATTTTCCTTAGCAGTAAATGTAGGCTGAAGGCTCAGGGCTTTGCACCCCTACCATAAATGCATACACAGACACGCAGATACACAGACACACAGACACACACACCCATGAGTAGTCATGTGTTTATAATACGATCCTGCTCTTCCATCTATCAGTGGCTGAAGCAATTGTGACACAAGCTAAACCATTCGGCTCTTCTTTTTCCCCTTTTTGGAACTGAACTCAAGATACAAAACAAGTAGGAAAAGATTTCTGAGTAATGTAAGGAGACTCTGGAAAGAAAGTCTACAAATTTGGACCACAGAAACTTTAACTTTATTCCTCCCTTCCTAGACACATTTGGTGTTTTCTTAGACTTCCTAAGCTACTGCCTCAGAATACTTCCACCAATTTAGAGGGAGCTTCTGATACTCACAACCTAGCAATCTAAACTGTGAGGGAAACCCCAGCAATTAATAAATACTGTCTCTTTTTTTTTGTCGTTTTCATTTTTATTGGTACCGGGCATCGAACTCACAACTGCCTGCTTGCAAGGCAGGTGCTTATGCCACTGAGCTAAATCCCCAGCCCCTAAATACTGTCTCTTAACATAGCCTCTAATATTCCCCATGCAGTCATGGTAGAGTGACTGGTTAATGAAATAAATGATCAATCAATTTGTATAAATTACTATCATAAGTTTAAATATGTATAATGTAATGATCTGTTTTCTTGTTAAGTTTGAGAGCTGTTAAGTAGCAGCTATTAGAAAATACCTAAGCTTTTTTAATTATGTGTGTGATAGTTTGGGTAGTTTTCTACTATTCAGAAAACTGGTGATTAATTGTGGAATGTGGAAAAAATTAATGGTCATTTTTATTTTCATCAATCATAAGATATTGTTTACTCATTACAGAAAAATTGGCATTGCCTAACAGGTGCCAAGCATTATGCTGGAGGGTCTTGCTTATATTTTATTTGCTCCTAACCAAAATTTGTAAGATAAATATTATTCCTGCTTTAAGATGATAAACTGGGTACATATGTGGCTATTCAAACCATTAAACTAAACAGAGGTTTATAGTGTGAATTAACCATGAAACTATATAGAATAGGGGGTACCATAAAGTCACACATAATATCTATAATCATGTGGAACAAAACTATTCTAAATAGAAAAAGAAAGTTTATTTTGGATAATCTATTCAGATTTATCGGTGTAGCTAACATAAATAAGAAAAAGATTCTAAACACTTATGTCATATTTGCCAAAAATGAGTAGGAGTGGGAGATCATTTGGGTCATACCTGCTACTCAGACAGGCAGGAAGTAAGATGGCGCCATGGGATATAAAACCTCGCATATATCTTTGATGTGAAAATTATTATCTGCATTGTTCAAGGAAGTACACTTTTTATTGTCCCTTAGTCCACAGCTTTGTGTCAAAAGGAAAGTCTTTCATAAAAATTTGAGCAAATATTGTTTCATCTGTTTACCTTCATGTGGAGATAAACAGAGGTATTGTAACCCTCTCCCCCAGCTACTAACTTGACATTTGGGAGTCATTCTTTTGTCATTTTTAATTTCATAGGTGACATATATTTACTTGAAAAGCATGGACTTGTAGCTAACAAAAATAACTAAACAAATCTCTCCTAGTTAATGTTCAATACTTTTTCAGTATCTACAAACACAAATTTACAAATTATAAAAATGAGATCATTCTGCTTCATTTCATGTAACATGATGTTACAAGTATTTTTTCTTGATGCAAAACAATTCTGTACGAATCCTCCATGTTCCTGCACATTCTGCAAAGAGGCATTCCTGTCTTGGTCCCAGGCCATCTTTTTACCAATATCTGTATAATAAGCCTTGGAGAACAGACATGATCTTGCCCTTAACCACAAGATGTAGGGTATTCAATGATGCTTACATGGTTCAGTTCTGACTTGCGTTGTTCTATTACAGTGTCCTCTTTCATCTCAATCTCCTCACCTTTTTTTTTTTTTTTTTTTTGTCTTTTTCGTTTTTATCGGTACCAGGGATTGAACTCACGACTGCCTACTTGCAAGGCAGGCGCTTATGCCGCTGAGCTAAATCCCAGCCCCATCCCCCTTTTTTTAAAATTAATCTACTTTTTCTCATTTTTTTAATTAAGGGAAAACAATTAAAAAATAGCAGGATATATTATAGTAACTTTTTTGTTTTCCTATTAACCTGATTTGAACCCCAGTATTGCTCTCCCCATCTTGCTCTGTCTGATTATACTATATTCTATTTTGTTTGATAGTATCAAGTTTGAGGGTATAGGCAACCACTTTGAAGGCAATAAGATATACTATGATGCCCATTATGGTTTGACTATTATCTTTTTTTGAAGTCCTGTAAGTTCTCCAGTGTAGGTTTTATTGGTCTTGTTCTATACTGTTTTGATAAATTCTGTTATACCTGATGATATAGGCAACTCAATTTAAAAATAGCAAGAGGCACAATGGTAACCACTTTTGATCACCTGGTATTCTATTTTTGCATCATGTGCTATGCCCACCCTTCTGTTCTGACTCTGTTTTGCTTAGTCACGTTTGGTTTTATTCTCTTTTAAAAAAGTAATAAGAACTGTGGGAGTAATAAAACCCAAAAAGTGTAATTGTTATTGTAAAAAAGAGAGGAAAGGAAAGTGGACTAAGGGATATAACCGCAAGGTATGTTTGAGTGTGTAGGATGGAAAACCATATTACTGAGCTTTTGTTGGATCATTGAACAGAACTGTCTCCAATATCACTGTATGAATGGCCACTTTATATGCTTTAATTTTATAATTTGGGCAAATGTTTCTAAGAAGACAATATGTAACCTATCAACTAGTGATTTCTTACTGTATATTTTTTCTTGAAATTCTATATTACTTGTAAATTCTGTATTACCCTTTTACTGCTTTGTTTTTTTATGTCCTTTCTTTTTTCTCTTTAAATTAAAAAGAGTAGGTGTATTAATTACCTGCCCTATTACTGAAACAAAATACCAGCACACACAATTTATAAGTTGAGAAGTTTATTTTGATTCTCAACTTCAATCCATACTTACCAGACTATAAGGCAGAAACAGCATGGTGGAGGGACCTGACTGAGGAAAACTGCTTACTTCATGCTTTCCAGAAACAAGAGAAAGAGTAGGAGGCACTGGATACAAGAATACAACTTTCAGGTCTCACCCTATGACCCACATCTTCTGATGGGCTCCACCTCTGCACACCATGACAGCAATGACATCCTCAGTGGATTAGTCCTAACAATATAGAGCTCCCATGATGCAGTCACTTCTCAAGAGCTCCACCTCTGAGCATGAGACAACTGAGGAACACTTCAGATATAAACCATAGCAGCAAATTTCTTTCCAGCACTGGAAGAGAGATTGCATTCCTCTCTTGGTTGTTATTTATATATTTAGAAAGTGTGTTTTCTAAAAGCTCAGAGCTCCCTTCCTATTGTGTAAACCACTGTTGATGTTAGGACAAGTGTCACCTGGCCCTTTTGTTCACCCTGTGGGAAATGGGGCTTGGGAAACTGGTGTTCTGGCTGCTGCGATTGATGTAAAATTGTTATTGTCCCTGACCTGAATTTATATCTTCTTCTGGCATCCATTCAACTGTGCCAGACTTGATACTTAAAAATGCAGTAAAACCTGGGACTATTCTTTCTTTCCTTTTTTTTATTTTAAGGAGAATAAAACTAAGCAAAATAAAACAGAATAAAGTCAGTCAAAATAAAACAATGTGAGACAGGATTTCAAAACAAGGTAATAGGAAACCAATGATGGCTATCGTTATGCTTCTTGTTGTCTTCAAAATAGCTGCCCATACCTTCAGACATGTAAAATCAAACAGAACCAATAAAAACAGAACAATAAATACAACATAGGACTTCAAAACAAGATGATAGTAAATTCAAAATGCTACCCTGATATATCTTGTTGTGTTTAAATAGCTGCCCATGCCATCAGATATAATACAATCAAACAAAATAAAACAGAATAAAACCAAACCAAACAAAACAATGAAAATGATACAAGACCTTAAAACAAGTTACTAAGGAATTAGTTACTAAGGTATGGCTACCACCTGGAGATCCCCCATATATGCTACACAGCACATTGTTATTCTCTGAATAGATGATCAGATTATTGGCTTTAGGCCTGCAAAGTCAATAAAACACTAAATACTACAAGCATTAATTTGTATTCTACTTCAATACATATCATCTCAACCTGTATTTCTCTGGATTAGCCACTCACTTATGGAGTAATGGAGGACCTTTGTCTCTTCTTATCTCCCAGCCCATGTGCCAGAAGGGGGCTGGTGCCTTGGCTCTCCTCCCTGTGGCCCACACATGGTGCCGACTTACAGGGGAATGGCTGGCTTCTTGTTCTCCTCCCTGCAACCTGTGAATGGTGCCATCTCGCAGGAAGTGGCTGGCTCCCAGTTCTCCTCTGAGAAGCCCATACATAGTGCTGATTCACAATGGGTGGATGGCTTCTTGTTCTCCACCCCATAACCTGCACATGGCACTGATCAATCTAGGACTCTTCCTAACAATTATTTCACGAAACCATTGCTTAATATTACCATTTTTGATAGCTGCATTTTAACAGGTGCACTATGAGCTCTTTATTCAATTATTTATTTTTGGAATTTTAAAGTTTCCATTTAAATGTCTTAACCTCAAATATAATATTTGTATATAATGTAGTTAACCCTTTTCTGCTTACATGTGACTGATAGCCAAAAATTCAGAAAAAATTTACTTTTGATGATGACAGATACTACAGATTTTCTGGACATTTGGGCAAAATTTTTAGATTTTCTGGACATTTGGACATAAACTTCTACTAACTTCTCATCTCTCATAAACTATGATGGAAATACATGGGAGGGCCACAAGTAAGCTGAGGATGTTGAGTTTCTAGATGCTGATGAGATTTTTAGCCAGAGGAAGAAATTTCTCCACCCACTGTGGCAGAGGTATTACCAACTCCAGCCCCTGTGGTGTAGGCACCTCCCAGTATGCCTGGGGAAACTAATCCTCCATTGATCATGCAGGATCATACTGATGCATCTCAGGACCTATTTTCACTACCTGCTTTTTGTCTCCAGGCCCATAACCAGGCTTAAATCATAGAAGCCTCCTAAGAGTCAAGTATATAGTGTGACTCGTGAAGAGGTCCCTATTCTCCCAAAGAGCTTCTTGAGTTTTCTAACTCTTATAAGCAGAGACCTAATGAGTGAGCTTGGGAATGGATTTTATGAGTGTGAGATAATGGCAGAAAAAATATACATCTGGATCAGACTGAGTTTGTTGGCATAGGCCCATTAAGCAGAGGTTCTGAATTTAATGTTGCAGCCTGTGTAGTAAAGAAAGGTGTTAATAGTTTATGTGACTGGTTGGCTCAAAATATGGCCCATTGTGAGTGACTTAGAGATGCCTGATACTCCACGGCTTACTGTTGATGAGGGAATCCAGAGGCTTAAGGAAATGGGAATACTGGAGTGGATCTCTCAATTTAAACCTAATTCTCCATATTGGGATGATCCAGAAAATGTGCCCTTCACCAACACTCTGAGAAACAGATTTGTGAGGGGAGCACCAGCATCCCTGAAGAGCCCTGTTATTGCCCTTGTCTGTATGCCAGAATTATGGTAGGGACTGTGGCTACTCAATTAGGACATTTAAAAGCAGTGGGCTTGATTCAATTCCAGAGTGGCAGAGGCCAAGTGGTAGCACTCAATTGCCAAAGGCAGGGTCCTTATACTTACTTTAATGGACAGCAGATGTGAAACAATGGCGAGAGTGATCTGACACGTGCAGACCTGGAGCACTGACTGCTTAGCCATGGTGTTTCCAAAAGTGAAATAGACAGGAAACCTGCAAAATTTTTACATTTACAGGGCAAATGAACAGAAGCCTACTTCCTTTCAGGGTAACAGGGAATCCTGACTCCTCAACCAGTTTCTGTATTTGAGCCAGTTTACAGACCCAGAACCTCTTAAATGAAGGGGAGGCCAGGTCCCCTTGGGTAAGGATCTTGATTACCACAAATTTCTACAGTCAATCTTTCTCTCATCCTTCCTCAAAGGGGCCTGAGACCTTTCGCCTGAGTAACTGTACACCAGGGTAATGACCATGATAAGATATTTCAGGGACTGCTGGACACTGGTTCTGAACTAACGTTGATTCCAGGGAATTCAAAACATCATTGTGGCCAGTCAGGATAGGGTCCTATTGAGGTCAGGTGATCAATAAGTTTTAGCAAAGATCTGACTCACAGTAGATCCACAAGGTCCACAAAATTCATCCTGTAGTCATGATATAGATGTGCTTAGTACTTGGCAGAATCCTCACATTGTTTCTCTAATCTGTTGTGTGAGGGTTATTATGGATGACAAGGTCAAATGGAAGCCAGTAGAGTTTCCTTTGTCTGGTAAAACAGTAAACCAAAAGCAATATCACATTCCTGGAGGGATTCCAATTATTTCCACCATCAAGGACTTAAATGATGCAGGGGTAGTGATTCCCACTACAGCTTTTAATTCTCATGTTTGATCTGTGCAAAAGACAGAGGGGTCTTGGAAAATAACAGTAGATTTCCACAAACTGAATCAGGTGGTGACTCCAATTGCAGCTGCAGTGCCAGAAGAGATTTCCTTGCTTGAGTTGATTAACACATCTCCTCTGGTCCTTGGTACGCAGCTCTTGATTTGGCAAATGCCTTCTTTTCCATACCTATCCCTAAGGACCATCAGAAACAATTTGCTTTCAGCTGGCAATGCCATCAATATATATTCACTGACTTTCCTCAGTGTTATATTAATTCACCAGCCCTGTGCCACAATGTAGCTCATAGGGATCTTGATTGCCTTTCTCTACCACAATGTATCACATAAGTCTATTGCATTGTTGATGTTATGCTGATTGGGCCTAGTGAGCATGATGTAGCCACCACTCTGAATTTGTTGGTACAGCATTTGAGAGCCAGAGGATGGGAAATAAATCCAACAAAAATTCAAGATCCTTCTACCTCAGTGAAGTTTCTAGGAGTTCAGTGCTGTGGAGCATGAAGAGATATTTCTTCTAAGACAAAAGATAAGTTTTTGCCTGTGGCTTTCCCCTACAACCAAAAACAAGACACATTGCCTAGTAGAGCTAGTTGAGTTTTGGAGGCAGGACTTATTGCTGGTTCTTTGGAGGAGCTCCAGTCTTTGCCCTCAGCTTACATATCAACTCTTGGGTTCTGGCACTGACTGTTTGCCTTGTTCCTAGGACTCTTCAGCCCTCGTTTTAGACTCTTCAGCCTTCCATCATAGATTCTTCAATGTTCTGTTGCAGACTCATCAGCCTCCTGTTACAGACTTTCATGGGACACTACAGTAAGCTCCAGCCTGCGGGCTGGATCCTTCAGCCTTCAGCATGCAGACACCCTCTGCATGCTCCCTCATCTGACTTTGTGGTTGACTATTATAAGTCATTATAGGCCAACTTTGTAATTTCTTATACATTTGTATATCTTGTGTTCTATCTGTTTCCCTAGTAAACCTTGACTGATACACCAGGGGAAGATAGATCCTCCAAGAGCAGCTTGTGGGATGTGCCCAGATGAGTTGCCAGTCACTTTTGGATTTGCTATGAAAGTAAAAGGAGGCAAAAGTTCAGCCCAGAAGCATAATTATATGATTCAAAAATAAGCTCATCTTAGTATCCCCTCTCTGTCATAGGGCTCCCACCTGCTCTCAAGCTCACACATACACTGAAGAGATCTAGATGATTTATCTGGCAAATACATGAGATGTGAGGGAAAAACTAGTGGGCATGTTTGGATAAAAATGTATTAAAGTAAAAGATTGTACTGCCATAGTATTCCCCCACAATTCTAACACATTAATCCCCCATTCTTGTCAATCTCTGAAGCAGTTAGTGAAGCCCTCTTTTGTGAGTATCTCTGGTTGTCCTGTCAATGTCACTGCCTCAGTATCCTGAATTGATTCAAAATATTTGCCTGTCATGGCTATTTTGACTTTGCAGAAAAAGTGGTTCTCATGGAACCAGATCCCATGGATAAGGTGGATGAAAACATACAATTTTTTAATGAATTAAGTTATCAGTGTATGTTAGATACACAAAATGATCACATTTCATCATAGGAAATTTTACCTGTACATGATATATTTTAATTGTTTTTTCTCATTCCTGACACTTCCTTCAAACCCTATTTTCCAGAAAAATTTCACATACACATAAGTGAGGCATATAGAACTCCAATTATCCATAGCCAAAACTTACACCAAGGCATATCATAATCAAAATTCTAGAAATTCAGGGAAAAGGAGATTACTAAGAGTTATTAGACAAAAAGAAACAAATCAACTAAAAAGGACAGCCCTTCTGAATCACAGCAGACTTCTTATAGAAATCCTGAAGTCAATGAGAGCTTGGATTGAAGACTTTCAATTTCTGAAAGGAAGCAACCTCCAACTCAGAATGACATACCCTGTAAAACTATATTTCAAAATCAATAGATAAATAAGACATTTTGTGGCAGTCAATGTCTTTAAGAGCTTGCCTCTGCATTTAGTGGTAACCAGCAGCATTCAGAATATTTTAATCACAATTGATAAAGACAATCATGAAAGAGGAACTCCAAAACTACTTCACAATGTAGCCAGAACAATGAAATAAATGTGTTGGAAGCAAAGGGGACTGAGGGGGATGTGTGGCAATGTGTCCTTTACTATAATAAAATTTTAAAGTTTATTCATCATGTTTTGATCAATGATAATCATTTAATTTAGAACTTTCCATCATTTATCCCATCACCAAAATGGATGACACCAAAACAAAGGAGTTTGAATGACTGTCTCCTGAGCTACAGGACACTCTCTTACTGGCTTTGGCTCAGTAGTTTTGTATTCTGCAGCTCTGATACAAGCATGAGATAACAAGATAGAAAGTTCTAGACCTCATCTGCATCCAAAGGCCTGAAAAACTGATGTTTAAGGGTGTCCCAGTATGAGGAAGGCAAGAAGGAGATGAGATGTTGCAGCCCTTACAACTCTCCCCATTTAGTCTTGCTGTGGGAGGGTCACAGGTATTCTGAGATTCAGATCAGCTGCAACCATCACAGTGGCTTATATGGATGATGTAAAATTCCCAGGGCCCCATGGTAGAACAACTCCCCATTCCTTTCCATCCTCCCTTGATCTTTACAACCTCTTCCCACACACTGATACCAACTGGACGCAAGTCTCACATGCCAGCAACTGTTTCTGAAAAAATGTGAATTTAGAATTCCCTTTCCTGTCTCAGACCGCTGAAGAAAGGTGCATTACCTGTTCAGGTGTACTTTTTGTCTTAAGTGTTAGTAACCACAACAGACTCAGAATCCAGCATCGTGGGCAGGATTCCAGGTGCTTCTCAACTTATGATAGAATTCCATACTGAAAAACTCATTACAAGTCAAATACAAATTCTGTTTAATCAAACATCCTATACAACTTAGCATGGTTAGTGACAGAGTGAACTGCAGAGTGTTGATTGTTTTTTTTTTTTTTTCATGATCATAAGTCTTCCCAGGATCTGTGGCCATTGCACAATGTCATGAGAAAGAACAGACTACATATCACTAGGCTGGGCAAAAATCCAAATTCAAAATTTGAAATAGAGTTTCTACTGAATGTCCACACTTTTACACCCTTGTAAAAATAGTAGGTCATAGGAAAACAGAGCATGCCCAAATAAATAACCTTATGAGAAATCTTAAAATACTTGAGAAAAAAAAGACCAGGCCCAAAGCACAATTAAGGAGGAATAACATAAACACATGAGAATTCAATAAAAATTATGATTATAAAGTGCAAAAAATTAATCAATAGAAAACCTGGCTCTTTGAAATAATAAATAAAATAGGTAATCCCTCAGCCAGATTTACCAAGAAAATAAGACTCATGTCACTTCAATTGAAAATGAAGCAGTGGAAAATCATGATAATCAAAATCCAGAAAACAGTAACTATTTGAAAAGTTGCATTCTAACAGATTAGCAAATTTTGAAGAAAACAAATTTCTAGGCTCATACAAATTAACAAAACTAATGCAAGGAGACATAAATATGCTTAATAACCTAATAATAAGCAATGAAACTGACACATCTAAAACTAATTAAAAAGTACATGACCTGATTTATTCACTGTAGAATTCTGTGAAACATTCAAGAATGCTAGATCATCAATATTTCTTAAATTCTTCAGGGAAACTGAAATGGATGGAGTGCCTTCAAATTCATTTATGGAAGTCAGTGTCACCTTAATTCCAAAGCTGAGTGAAAGACCCAACATAAAAAAAAAAAAAACTACAGGCCAATATTCTTGATGAACATTGACACAAAAATTCTCAAAAAGATATTTGCAAATAGAATGCAGCACATCATCAAAAAGGTTATATACATCATGACCCAGTAGGTTTAATCCCAGAGTTGAAAGGATAGGTCAACATTAGTAAATCAATAAGTATATTGCACACATAAACAGAAGCAAGGTCAAAAACCATGTGATCATATCAATAAATACAGAAAAGGCTTTATCATCCAATACCACTTCATGATAAAAACTCTGAAGAAAACACATACAGAAGGATTATACCTGAATCTGATAAAAGCTATTTATGACAAATCAATAGACAGCATCATAATAAATGGGGAAAAACTAAAAGCACTACCCTTAAAATCAAGAACAAGTCAAAAATGCCACTATCACCACTTCTTTTTTCTATTTATTTAAAGAGAAAAACAAAACTAAATGAAGCAAGAAAGTAAAAGGCTAGAAGCAACACAGAATTTCAAGAGAAAAAAACATACAGTAAGAGTTCACCAGTTAATAGATCACACATTGTCATCTTACAAACAGCTGTCCAGATTACAAAATTAAAGCATACAAAGTAGAGATTAATACAGTGAGATTGCAGTCAGTTCTGTTCAATGATCCAAGAAAAACGCAGCAATATGGTTCTCTATCCTACACATTTAAATAAACTTGCAGTTATATCCTTTAGATCACTTTCCTTCCTCTCTTTTTTACATTAACAATCACGCATTTTAGTTTCCATTACTTCCACAGATTTTTAACTTTTTCTTTGAAGAGGAAAAGAAAAAAGATTGAAAAAAAGGCCAAAAAACAAAAAACAAAACAAGATGGACCAAAGAAAAACCCAATGTGACAAAGCAAAACAGAGTCATTTAGATCAGGAGGTCTATCACCATTTCTATTCAATCTGAAATATTAGCCAAAATAATCAAGAAGGGAAAGAAATAAAAGAGATACACATAGGAAAGGAGAAACTCAATATTAAAGGCAAAACAATATTATTGTTTGCAGATGATTACATAAAAAATTCAAAGAACTCCACCAAAAATCTCTTAGAAGTATGCTTAGCAAGATACTCAATCAACATACAAAAATCATTAGCATTTGTGTGCACCAATAATGAAGTTGATGAGAAGAAAATTATGAAAACAATACCATTCATAGTGACTTCAAGGAGTGAAATACCTAATAATTAATCCATCCATAAAAGTGAAGGACCACTATGAAGAAATGTTAGGACTCTAAAAATGGATATTTAGGAGGACATCAGAAAATGGAAAAATGTCCCTTGCTCCTGGATGGGCAGAACCAATATTGTCAAAATAGCCACACTACCAAAACTGTTACACAGATGCATTGCAGTCCAAATTACAAAATACCAGTGGCATACTTAACAGAGCTAGAGAAAACGACCCTAAAATTTATACGGAACCAGAAGAGATCCAGAATAGAAAAAAGTGATTTTGGGCAATAAGATCAAAGCAGGAGGCCTTACAATACCAAACTTTAAGATATACTATAAAGCAACAGGGATTAAAACATCTTGGTGTTGGAACAAAAACACATACATGGATCAATGGGACACAGTAGAAGATACAGAAACATCCCTAGACATGTTTAGCTATTTGATTTTTGACAAAGGGATCAAACATCCGTTGGAGTAAAGAGCAAAAAGTGTCACTAGGAAAACTGGTTATTGTTGTAGTCAGGGGTTATACACAGAGAACAATTGGATCAAGACATGGAGTTTATAATATTTTTATAATGGACACCAGGAGTTAACACAGGAAAATGCAGGAAATCTATCCACAACACCAAAGACATAGATTATTTAGTCAAGAGCCTAAACTCCACAGCACATGTCCCACATGAGTCCAGATAAAAACCCAGAGCTCAGGACAATGCCTCCCACGAGTCCAACTGGAGGCCCAGAGCCCTCAAGAAGAACTCATGCCAGTCTCTTTTACAGATCCATGCTGGGAAGATCCAAGGGTCAGTGGTGGAAGCCAGAAAGTCTATGCCAGCAGGATGAAGGAGCTGTGCAAATGGGATGAGGGTTCTACGCTGGAGCTGAGAAGTCACATTCACAACCAAGACCAGGGCTATCCTGAAAAGCACCACAGCCGTCCTCAGCAACACGGAGGCCCCAAGCTCCTCCGACAACAAGCACAGTCAGGTATGTGCCAGGAAACAGCATGACGAGTTCATCCTGGAGACCAAGCAGCACATGTCTTCCCCTCCGGAGCCAGGAAGCAATGCTCAACGTGAGGACCAAAGCTTCTCCAGGAGAACCAATGGCTCAAACAGCAACTCATAGGAGAACCCACAATGTCTCCACACATTGCATTAATGCCTCAACCCTCCCTTCTTCTCCACCCATTTATCCTGGCATCTTTCCTCAGGTGGAGCATCTTCACTCAATGCCATGCTGATGTAATCCAGCTGGCATTAAGTTGACCACCAGTTCTTAATCCATAACAGCTATCTGTAAAATATTGAAACTGGCCCCATATCTCTCTCATTGTGGACTAAATTAAAATAAAAATGGATCAAAGATCTAACATTAAAAGAGAAACATTAAACATGAAGATAAAATATATAAGACACTCAAAAACATAAGTGTAGGAAAATATTTTCTAAATAGAACTGTGGAGGACCGCATGGACATCTGAACGATGAGCAATGGTCTCCATTTTGTCTAAACCTGGCCCTATTTCTTTGTGTTGATCTCTGCAAAGCTGGCTAAGTTTTATCCTCACAGTTGGCTTTAAGCAATGCAAAGGAGTCTGACTGAAGTGCTGATGTGTAGTCATTAAAATAATACAACAGGTCAGGGAAGCCCTGCCTATAGCTCTCAAGTATATGTGAGCTAAGCAGAGTAAAGTCACACTGTTGCCTGAGAATGAGCCTCAAAAAAGAGGCTGTGACATTATTCTTATTATTATTTCTGCATGTCTCTTCCTCGGCATATTGCGCAGGTGATTTCAGGCCTGCTACTTAGCCCAACTCACAGCACTCACATATGCCCTGCCATTCTCACAATCACTCACTTCTGAGTCACTCTCCTCTTCATGAGTTGACACAGAAACTCAGTTGCACAAGAAATAACACCGAGAATCAGTAAATGGGATTGTATCAGACAGAATAATCTGTACACCAAAAGAATCAATTAGTAAAGTGAAGAGATAAATTACATAATGGGAAAAATATTTTTTCAACAACTCTTTAGACAGAAGACTAATATCTAGAATATTCAAGGAACTCAAAAATTTAGACCACCAAAAATTAAAGCCCCAGTCAAGAAACAGTCAGGTGAAATGAACAGACACTATGCAGAGAGAGAAATCCAAATGGTCAATAAATGTGAAAAAAAAGTTCAACATCTCTAGTCATTAGAGAAATGTGAATTAAAACAATACCAAAAATTCATCCTATTCCAGAAATAATGACAATCATAAAGAAATAAAAATTAAAATGCTCCACCTACCTTTGTTGGAAAATGCATGCTTTTACATTATTGGTGAGAGTGTAAACTAGTACATCCATTATGGAAATCATAATGGAGATTTCTCAAAGAACCAAAATTAGAAATTCCATATTACCCAGCTATTCCATTTCTAGACATCTTCCTCAAAGAGTTTAAGACATTATACTGCAGTGATACCTGCATGCCAATATTTATAGCAGCACAATTTATGATAGCTAAGTCCTGGAAACAGGAATCAAACAGATGATTGAATAAGGAAAATGTAGTATCTATTTACAATGGAATTCTACTCAGGACAGATTTGAAACATTTGTAAGGAAATGATGCACCTAGAAAAGATATTGAATAAAGTAAATCAAATGCAGAGTTTAAATACCATCTGGTGTATCTCATCTGAATAAGGCAAAGTACAAACTAAGAAAAAAATAAGGAAAGATATAATGAGTTAAGGATGTAAATCTCTTTCAGATGGGAAGGGATTCAGCAGACCAAGGGCAAAAGGTGACAGGGAAAAAATGGGCAAATGAACACAGTGAAGGTGTGCCAGGTACAATGTCCTAATAACCTCAACAGATATGGACATAAGTATGAACTAAGATTAACAAGTATGAACCAAGATTAACAATGTCTTTAAGAAATTAAAGAGAGAAAGAGAAATTAAAGGAGGAGGGATGGAGGGGGAGGAGAAGACAGCACAAGCAGAAAGAGCAAAGAGGGGGGAGCAAGAGAGCAAGCGTCTTTCCCTCCCTTATATTGTACATAGACTACCAAACCCAGTATGGGTGTAACACTCATCTCATAATCCTAGCATTGGGCTATGAGTCAATCGCAAATTCTAGAAGCCTGCCCCCATGACTACATGAGGTTTTGGGTGGATATCTAGACACAAACCATATACCTTCCAAGGATAAAACCATGATCCCTAGATCTAAGTCATGAGGCCAAATACAGGAGAATTACTATCAGAATATAGCCTTGTGAATCAGCAAGCAAACCCCATCTGGGAGCCAGTGCCATGCAAGGGCTGCCACCAGACCAGGAACAGACAGATCCCAGCCTTTCCCTGTGAGTCAGCAACATTCACAGACTGGGGATAGAGAGAACAAAGATGCATCACCAAGCAGACTCCACCTGGGAATCAGCACTATGCACGGGCCACCACCAGATCAAGAATAGGCAGACCTCAGCCCCTTTTGGTGCACAGGCTGGCAAACAAGAAGTTCCAATCCCCTCACCACCGGCATAAGTGACAAGCTTATCTGGAGAATCACAGGCTATGATGATAGCTATGGAGGTGAAATGCAATTGGATTCCTGTGGTGCTTTGGTGTTTCACTAACATTGCAGGTCTAGGGCTATTGGTCTGATCATAGGTTCAGAGGATAGCAGTACACAGTGTGACATCTAGGGAGCATCTCCTTCTGAGGGTTGCAGCCATTGTTGATTCCCTATGGTCTTTGTTGAAAGTCCTATACCATTTCCATTGTTTTGGGGATGGGTTTTATTCTCTTTTGTTTTGTTTGATTATGTCAAGTCTAATGGCAGGAGCAACTATTTCAAAGATAGTAAGGTGCATTATGGTAGCAATTTTGAATGTACTGTAGGCTTGTTCTGAAGTCCTTTACTGCATTCATTGTTTTGCTTTTATTGTTTCTATTCTATTCTGTTCTATTTGATTTTCACTATACCTGAAGTTATCTGCAGCTATCTTAAAGACATCAAATGGCATTATGTTAACTATTGTTGATTTTGTAATGTTTTAAAGTTCTGTGTCTTTTATACTGGCTTGTTTCAATTGGTCTTATTCTGTTTTATCCTCTTTAAAACAAAACTATCAGCCTTGGGACTTGGAAATATTCCCAAGTGATAATGCTCTGTGACATCATAGCACTGGCATATTAGCCAGTCATTTTAATCTGATTTTAAAGACCGTTGTACTACTTTGCATTCAGAGCCTATGTTCCAAGCATCATATTGATCTTGCTCTCTCCACCCCATCTCAGTGCTCTGAAACTGGAAGATTAATTGAATTGCTCAGATGAATGGTGTTATATACACCAGCTCATTTTCTGGTGGTTAGTATGACCTTTTGTAAAAAGTGTTGGCTCAGCATTTGAAAATGTGTTTCTCAACATTACACAATGAAATGCATACCATAAAGCAGAGCTTTGCAGTGATTTTCTTTTATGCTGACAAATCAAATAGCACGTGGTGCTCATTTGCTCCAGAGTCAGAAAAAGAAATAAGTGATATCTGAGAATATCACAATCGACTTGTAAAAGCAAATAGTCATGACTATAAAGTTCAATTTAACCAATACTCAAATTTTTTTGGAAGGCATTTTTAATCTTGCTACAGAATTTCAAAGGGAACCAGTTTCATTAAACAACTAAACAGTTAAACCTTGGAGTATTATAAATGATTACAGGCAGATGAAAAGTATTGTAAAAATCCATCTGAGATTTTAATCAATGGAAATAAAGATTTGCAATTTTTTTAGGTTGTATTGCTTTCTAATTATTTTTAATTGGTTATTTTCTAGTGTAGGTATTCATTATATAAGTATATTATGCATACATATTACTTTATGTTTATATTATAGATAATCTAAAAGAAGAATGTAATTTATTTCAAGAAATAATCATTGTTAATATCTCACCTTAGAACCAGAGTAATCATATTTATAAACCAGTTTCAACATTTATTGATTTTGTGTCCTGGGGAATTCACTTAAACTTTATTTGATCCAATTTTCCCATCTGAATAATCAGGATTCAAAGCAGCACCTTCCTTACAATGTTTTAGGTAGAACAAATTAGGTAATATGTTTGGAATCCTAAATCAGGTCCTTGTATCTGATAAGTCAATCAAACATTAGCTATTTGATATATCTTATATAATTAAATGATGTTTTATTACATGCACTAATTTATAATCAAGTTTTTATTGACTAGCATTTGTAACATTTTTTTTTGAGTTGGCAGTACCTGAACATCTTCTCCAAGGTCACAGAAGACTATGTGCAGACCAGTGAGTTCTGACTGGAATTTGTCTGGAGGCCAGTGTTCACATGAACTAGGTGGACTTTTATCCATTGATGGGTACTGGCTTCCTTATTTCTCATTCTTCCTCCTCCCTTTCCTCTTCCTCCTCCTCTTCTTTTTCTTCTCCTTCTCTTCTTCCTCTTCTTCCTGTTCTTCCTCCTCCTGCCTCTCTTCCTCCTGCTCCTCCTCCTTCTCCTTCTTTTAATTCCTCTAAGAACTTGGTGTGCTCAGGTCTTCAGAAAGTATGAAACACATTTACAAATAATGTGGAAAGGAAAAGAAAGAAGATGTAGTCCCCTCTCCACAGACTGTTGGTGGCAGCACATTTGACTGCTGCACCTTGGTGACGTGGATGACTGTGTATTAAGTACATAGGTGTGTGGTTTACACATGTGAATCCTGAATTGGATAGTAATTAAATGTACTTCATTTGAAGCAAAAAAATAACTACACATCAATAGTTGTACCTCAAAAAATAGTTGCACATTTCTTCCTTGTTTATGATGCCTGTGTACATAAGGATATTTGGTAAATTTATCAAGTCAGAGGCTAAACAGAGTCATGTTTCAGACCCCTTCCTGCCCTACCCCATCATTATTGTTTTACAGGGGCTCTCTTTCATTTGTTCAGACTCCATGCTGTAACTTCAGCTGTCAGTATCCACAGCCTCACTCACAGTGACACAGTGCCCTCTTGAAAGAGGGCCGAGAGATTTTCACCTCATTATCTTCCATTACACCACTGGATGCTGCCCAGGGAAGACAACCTCTTTCTTTGTTTCTACAAACTAGCCCTCCTGACATTCACATACTTAGGACCTCTGAAAAACTGTCAGCTTGTCTGAGGAGGATGCTTGTGTCTTTCTAGAGTCAGCAGACACTTATGTAACCAAGTAAATCAACTCAAGAAATCAACAAAATATGAGAATTTTTTCTGCCATATTCCTAGCAGGGAGCTTAGCGAGCCAACTGCAGAATCATAGCCTCTCACACTCAGGCTGTGAGAGAAGAGCTGGTTCTCCTTCACAGAGGAGCTGAAAGAAACCAGGTCACAGGTCACATAGATAGAAAGAAGCAGAATAGGTGATCCAGATTACCCTGGGGTCATGCACAGAGCTCTGATGCTACTACAGCCCCTCATACTCATAGTTGTCTGCAAGATCATCCCAGAAAATGTAGATGCACAGAATAGGGCACAGTGCTGGTTCACTTTTTCTCTTGAGGTCCTTAGTGTTTACTGCTTATACCAGCTAATGGACTTGGAGTGCAAATGAAGAAGGTGACTGTGTTAGTTGTCCACTTTGTTGGCTCATCACTGGTATATTAGTTCTCAGTTTAAGACCCTTGTACATTAGCTGGTGAGGAAACCTTCTGGAAAATGTAATGGTGAAACTTTCTGCCTGCCCCTAGTTGGATTTAAATGCCATCTGTTAATATCAGTCTGTACTTAATTCAACTTTTTGCATTTTAATAAGTAATATAAATCAGTAGAAATAAAATTCTAAATGTCTGATATCAATGGTAAGAGTTATTCATTTTTTAAATTGCATCACAACTGCGAAAATGGAAGGTATTAGCATGTTTATTTTATATTTTATTTTGAATATATTTTATTTTGAAGTATATGTACAAAATAGAAGATAATATGCTGGCGGTATTTTTCTATGGCTAAAAGACAAGCTCTGTTGCTTTCTCATTACTGGGATATGACACAATTAAATGAGAACTTTACTTTGGCTTACGGTTTCAAGGAGTTCAGTTCATGGTTGGCTAGCTCCGAGGTAAAAACATCATGGCATAGGAGAAAAATGATTAGTTCATGGCCAGCCACGAAGTACAGCAAGAAAATAGTGCCAAATAAAGGACCAAATATAACCTACCCAGACACACACAGAAGTGTGCTTTATTAGTCACAGCAACTACTCCCAAGTTAATCAAGGTAAACTCTCACATTTCACTTCTTGTCAACTTGAATCTGAACACGGCTCTTTAAGCCTTACTTAATCTTAACAAATAGAAGATCATAACTATGCCTAATATGATACAACCTGTTCCATACAATCAAAACACAATAATTCTTTCCTCCAAAGTCTCTTATGATGTTGCCAAAAAATCCAAGTCAAAGTCTCTTTTGAAACTCTAGGCAAACTTTTAGCTTTGAATCTCTGTAGAAATAAAAAGTAACTTATGTAATCCCAAGATACAGTGGCACAGAGTAAACATCCAACTGAAAAAGGAATAATAGGAGACAGAGAAGAATAGAACCAAAACAAGATCTAAATCCAGTAGGTTAAACATATTTGTCTTTCCATGTCCTGTAACTCAGCATGGTCTTAAGATGTGAGTTCCAGGTGATTTGTACTAGCTTTAGTTTAGATTGTTCTTTTTCTAACATCTTGAATTGCATAATTATATTACTTATTTGGACTTACTCTGTTTTTCTGATGTGGATTCACAAGTATAAACTCCCCCATTAAGACTGCATTTACTGTGTCCCAACATTCTGTACTATTGTTATTGTACTATTGTTGTACTATTGTTATTGTTTGAGTCTGTGTGCTGTTCTTTCTTGATTTCTTCTGCAACCCATTGATTATTTAAGACATTATCATTTAGTTCTCATAATTTATTTAATTTCTTTGACTTCTTTTCCCATTTACTTCTAGTTTCTTTGCACTATGATCTAATAATATGCATGATGTGATTTTGATTCTTTTGCATTTGCATAAATTTGCTTTATTGGCTAGCATGTGGTCTTTTAGGGGGAAAGCCCCAGGTGCTGCTGAGAATAATATGTATTCTATGGTTGTGGTTGAAATACTCTGTAGATATTAGCCGAGCGTGGTGGTTCACGCCTGTAATCCCAGCACTCGGGAGGCTGAGGCAGGAGGATCATTGCAAGTCCAAGACCAGCCTGGGCTACAAAGTGAGCTCAAGGCCAGCCTGAACTGCATAGCGAGACCCTGTCTCAAAGACAAAAAAAAAAAAAAAAAAAAAGAAAGAAAGAAATACTCTGTAGATACCTATCAAGTCCATTTGTTTGAGGTTTTGCTTCAATTCTGATTTTTTGTTGATTTTTTTTGTTTGATTGATCTATATATTGGTAATGGCGGGGTACTAAGTTCCTCCACTATAACTACATTGATGTTCATCTAATCTTTTATGTCCAATAGTGCTTGTTTTGAAGTTGGGTACACCACTGTTTGGTGCATGTAGGATTATAATTATTTCCTTTTTCTGTTGAAATGTTCCATTAACTTATATGCAGTGGCTTTCTCTGCCTCTTCTAGTTAGTTTTGCTTGAAGTCTATGCTGGCCTAACATAGGATAACATTTCTGCTAATTTTCAGGCACCATGCAAGAAATGCTGCTTTCCATCATTTTTTAATCTAAGAATTTCTTTTTAGATGAAATGCATTTTTTTCTATACAAAATACTGTTAAATTTTGTTTTGAGAACATCTATTAATCTGTCCTCTTTTGACAGGGAAGTTAGAACTATTCACATTAAGTTTTACTACTAAAAGTTTTTGACTGACTCTTTTTTTTTTTTTTTTTTAACCAGGGATCGAACTCACAACCGCCTGCTTTCAAGGCAGGTGCTTTTGCCACTGAGCTAAATCCCCAGCCACTTTTGACTTACTCTTGTTTCACTATGGTTTATTCTCTTCCCTTCTGCTTAGTAGCTCAACTTATCTGGTACATTCATTCCATTAAGCTTTTTGTCATTGTTGATCTTACTTTCTTTTTCTTTCTAGGATATCATTTATTATTTTGTGGAGTGGCGGTTTGATGGTCATGAATTTCTTAAGGTGATGTTTGTTATGGAAATAGTTTATTTCTCCATCAATTTTGAAAAATATTTTTACAGTAAATATTAGTCTGGGTTGGAAACTATTTTCTTTATGACTTTGAACATTCTGTGTACTCCTGGTCTTTAAGGTTTATGCTGACAAGTCTTCTATAACACTTTGTAGGTGATTTGTTGCTTTTTTCTAACAGCTTTTACGATCCTATTTTTGTTGGACTTCTGGTATTTGACCATGATATGTTGAGGAGAAGTTCTTTTCTGATTGTGATTATTTGGAGTTTCATATACCTTTCATGTGAATATAAAAATTCTTTTCCCATGCTTGGAAAACTTTTCTGTTTCTTTTCTGTAAAAAAATTTTTGTATGCCATTTATACTGTCTTCTGATATTTCAATTAATCTTAGATTAGTCTTCATTGAATTATATAACAGATTCTGGACCCATTTTTTATCTGTTTCTTCATTGTTTTAAAGATTTCTTGGAGTACATGGTCACCAAAATTAGCCCAGTCTTCTAGTTCTGACATTCTGTCCTCATGCTGGTCACTCCTGCTGCCCATTCTCTCAATAGAATTGTTTTTATTCCAGGGATTTCTGTTTAGTATCTTTTCATTGACTGTAGTCCTTTATCAAATTGGTCATTCATGTTTTGTAAGGTTTTGTTTAGCTCAGCTATATTTCTATAAGTGTCATCAGTAAGCTCACTGGTCATTTTCCTTATTAGGTCTTTATCTGTTTAGTTGTATCAACTTTTAGCTCCCTGAGCACCTTATTAATCTGTTTCTGTTACCTTTTTGTCATTTTATACAGTCTGTTTGCCTTTTGATTTCCTCCTCACTGATGACTCTGGGTCAACTTTGAGTGAGTTGGGCATTATTGGAAGCATTTTATTCCATTGTTTTCTGTTTTCTCATTTTTCCTGTGTGTACATTATATTTTTAGCTCATTTTTCCTTTCCACTGATGCACTGTGGATGTGGTTACCTGTAGACTTTCAACTTTTTCCTAAGATTCAATAACTGCTTGATTTGGGGAGGGGATAATACAGTATAATTGGACTAGCACGTGGTTCTCACAATATTATTGATGCTGCAAAGACAAATTAGATATTGGAATACAATAAAAACCAAATAATAGCAATTCCCATGCCACGGCATCAGCAGTGATGAAATCAACAATAGTAGAATCAGGGATAAAGTAGATATTTGTATACTATAAGAACCAATAAAGTTACCACTCTATCAACCTTAACAATAGAAAAGAGACGTGCAATAAAAACATAGACACAAAGATAAGCCAAATATGGACATAAAGCAATATCCACTAAAAATAGCAACTATACCATCATTAATATTAAAGAATTAATTAATAATAGTATAGAACCAAATATATCTCAGCCAAGCATAATAGTAATACTAAAGATAGAGGATTGCAGAAGAAAAAAGTAAAAACATAAAATTTGAAAAATAAAAGAAAAATGAAATGGAAAAGTCAAAAATGAAATAAAGAATACTACTGAGCAAAAAAATAGAATTAAATAAAAGTAATAGAAAACAACAAACAAGAAAAACAGAGAGCAAAACAAAAAAATAAAAAAGAATGAAAACCCCTTAAGTCCCCCAGAAACAACGAAGAATATGAGAAGTTAACCCAAAAAAACTTCCCCCATGCTTTAAATAAGTGGTTTCTTTTCAGGGTCTAGAGCATTGAAACCCATCAGATACAGAGGAGCGACAGTGAGTCACTAAGACCTATTTATTTTTTATTTATTTATTTTTTTATTTAAAGAAAAGGAAACGAAAAAAGAAAAAAAATACATGGAGATAAAAAAAAAGGGTAGAAATAATACTAAATTACAGACAAACAAAAGGTAAGAAATTGCCGGTTGATAAGTTACAAATTGTCGTCTTCGAAATGGCTGTTCAGGTTATAGAATTAAAGTATTTAGAATGACATTCAAAAAAGTGACCCTACAAACCATTCTGCTCTATGGTCGAACAAAAGCTCCGTAATATGATTATCAGTCCCACCTATTTGTTTTACATCTCTAAGAGGGTAAGGTTAACCATATCAAAACAGAACAGAACATTTAAAAAAAAAATAAAAAATAAAAAACAATTTAAAGAAATACAGATTTCAAAGCAAGTCCACTGGAGATCTACCTTATCTAACTGTCTCTAGCTTCTTACAAATAGTTGTCCCTAACTTCACCCACTTTATATACTTATTGCATATTATAGAACTAATCAAATCATTACAGGATGATGGAGTCTTTTTAGGTCCTCAAGTTCTAAATTAGGGAAGACAATAGCAACTACCATCGCATCTCTCATTCTCTTTGAGATAGCCGTCCCCATCTCTGCATATGCTGAAGTTGAGCTGAAGAAACCAGTCCAATGTCATTCTAATCAGCAAGCAATAGATTGCTAGAATTTATATTATAATGCTATAAAATAAGCCTCGGGTTTTTCAGGTCTCTTCCTCAGAGTACTTGTTCCTATCCTCTCTGTATTATAGGGAAAACCACGTCATAACAAGACAGCGAAACAATTTCCTAGAAAAACATGCAATGGATAAGACTTATAAAACTATAATATAAATGATCTTCCGTAGCTACTATGTTTTCTCTTGTTATTTTCAATAGATTTGTCCACAACACTGGCTTATTATAGTTAAACATACTTACACCTATTTTTATAAAAACTTATCTTTGACTGCATTGTAGTATTTGAGAGCTGTTACTGATTCATACCAGTCACTAAGACCTATTTGTTTCTCCATTGACTTTCTTGCATGAATGTGGAATCCTACTTCATCTTTCTTGCTGGGTTGTCAGTCAATGGCATCAGCTCTAAGGCTGTATTTGGTCTAACCACTCCCAGGTCCTATGTTCCTCTTGTGCTCCAGGTCATGATTTCCTCCACCTAGCTATATGGCCTGGGGGTTCCTGAGGTGCTCCTGCTGCTCCACCAATCCCTCTGTTCATAGACAGTGCACTCCAGGCTATGACCACTGCAGTGTATCCTTGTCCTCACTGAGGAGTAGGGAAAGCACACAGACCACTGCACTCAGTGTTGGGGCAGTGAGGCAGAGGGGTAAAGCAGTCTAGTAGGCAAAAAGTCTGCACTTTCATGCCAAACCCTCTCTGAAAGCTGCAGGCACCCAACGTTGATTCTCATCTCAGAAGGCAGGTCCCTCAAATCCTTCCTGGCCTGGCCTTAAATTTCTCAGGGGGTCTATCTAGACTGTAACTTCTACATGACTGTCTATGGCTGTCCTCCACCCAGTCACTGTGGTCAGGTGACCCCAGAAACTCTAAAGCATAACTGTTCTGTGATTATTGTGTATCTTTATTGTAAACAGTTAAGCCCTTTCCAGAATAGCTCCTGATTTGAACACTCTCAAATACAAGAGGCATCATATTGGATTTCCTTCTGCAGTTTTCATCTGCTAGGCAGAAGAATTGCATCCAGAGAAAAACCCACACTTTTTGCAGTTTATAATTGCCATGGGCTTTTGGGGGTTGGCACTACCAGTCCAGTATGTGTTTCTTTCTTGTGCTGTAGACCATGTCCTTACTTTACTTGTGCTTTCAAGAACAAGTCCTTCTCAATGGGAGCAGGAGTTAGCTTCTAAACTACTTAATCCTTTACCCCGCATTGTGTTCCATTTCTGCAGCTTCTCTATAGTCTCTAGTTTTCCTGTCAGTCCCTTCCCAATTTCCAGAAATCTACATGTTTCCTTTACCAAATTGTTTGTGAAATGTCTTGATTCTGGGTCCTCAAAAGACTGTATTTGCCACCAGTCTTTATTCCACCATGTTTAATCATCTTGAGCTGCTGCTTTCTAGAGAACAATCATAAGAGCTAACTTTGATCACACACCCAAGGCTGCAGGCAGAGCCATGAAACTCTATCTAGAGAATGAAAAAGAGTAGAAGTTAATGAAGGCAGAGGGAACTATCAGCAAGCAGAATGATAACAGAAAAACCACCTGTGAGATACCAGGAAAGAGGAGAAAGGGAGGCTACAATCTGCAGTGGTACCTTACAGAGATTTAGGAACATGGGTTGGCCTTAGAAAGGCTGATCAACTTTGCCTACAGGCTGTCACCAGTGACTCTAGAGGGAAATTTCATCAGAGAAGCAGAAATTAGATATATACCTTCAGAAGTTGAAAAGTTGAGGTGACAAGAATAGGTGCAATTGGCATATACTATTTTCCAAAGTTTGGCCAAACTCCTTAGAATTATGTGGTTT
The DNA here is from genome assembly GCF_034190915.1 of Cavia porcellus. Classification (NCBI taxonomy): domain Eukaryota; kingdom Metazoa; phylum Chordata; class Mammalia; order Rodentia; family Caviidae; genus Cavia; species Cavia porcellus. The sequence continues at coordinate 93,928,400 of NW_026947485.1, forward strand.
ATATCCATTCTCAGTTTCAGTGGACACTTTTGATTAGTCCCTGTATGAAGACATTTTCAGCCTCCTTCATCCCACTGTTCAGGGCTGTTATCAGAAAGACAAGAGGAAGTAATTCAGCTATCATCCTGTTTCTAAATGTTTATCAAGAAGAGAAAATCAACTAGCTTTCTGAATTTATTGCAAGTGCAGCTGCATATGAGGATAGTTGTGAGTTCAAGACCAGCCTGGGCTATAAAGTGAGCTCAAGGCCAGCCTGAAATGCTTAGTGAGACCCTGCCTCAGAAAGACAAAAAAAAGTGCAGCTACATAGACCCCATCCATAGACGAGCTTGGCCAGAATCTGTGGTTGGCAAGGGAGAGATGGAAGGCTCAGCCTTCAGTGCAGAGTCCTCCAGATTTACATGGAGGTGGAGAAACTTTGAGACCCGTATCATGATTACTGGTATCCTGGTAATCATTCTTCTAAGGCATAGAGCTTCTCCTCTGACTTTGGCTAGAATGGTCTCTCTTAGACTTGCAGAAATTTGTTTGGAGCTGCATGGAGACTGACTCTGCCATCAACCTTTCTCCTCACCCTCTCATATCCACCACTGTTAGTACTGAACTGCCAATTTGCTAGCTCTCCTACAAGCCCCCTATACACACACAAAGACACAGGCTGGACAACTTAGCAAGTTTCAAAAGTCTGGAAAAGAGACCTGGGGACACAGCTCAGTGGTAGAATGCACCACGGCTGTTTCTCTGAGAACTGCCACTAAAACCTGGAGGTTGGCTGTATTCAGTGCAATCAGATGGAGAAGGAGCTTTGAACTGAGGCACCGTGCTATCTGCCCTCCCAGGGGAGTACAAATCACTCATGTCTTCCACTCTTTTAACATCCTCTTCCAAAAACACTTAGTTCCTTCTGAATCTGTTCCAGTTGCTCTCTCTTATTTCTTCCTGCAACTTTGAGGAATTCCACAAGGATCTGTAGTTGAGTCACATGTGATTCTGCTTCTGATTGCTTCTTCTCCTGCAGTGAGGTTGTCATTGGCCAAGGTGAGGCTGTCTTGATCAGCTCCCAGGAAATCTTGAAATATTTTCTACCTGTGGCCATTGGTGCTACTCACTGAGTGGTCTGATTTGAATCTCTTTTCCCCAAATGTTTGTTTCTGTTTGAGAATGAGTTCATTCACCAAAGAATTAGGATAGAGATGGTCATGTTGTCCACAACATAGTTACACTTGGGACATCTATTGTTTTTTTTTTATATTTTAAAGAGTAAGAAAAAAACAGGACATAACAAAGAAGATCAGAACAGAACAATGTAAGCAACACAATATTTCACCAGAAGACAACCCACAATTAACAGTAACTACCATGATGTCTCTTTCTTTGAAATAGCTGAGTATAACTTCATATACAATAGTATCAAACATAACAAAATAGTATAAAAACATTCAAGAGAGTGAGAGTATTACAGGGCTTGCAGTACCAAATAACAGAAAACAAACAATGGCTACTATATTATCTCATTTTCCATAGGAAATTTGTTTATACTTTCACACGTAATACAATCCAATAAGGTACAACAAGATACAGCCAATGGAAACAGAAGGGCAATAGCATGATAGGATTTCAGAGTAAGATGATATTATATCAGTACTGACTATTACAATGGCTTGTTTCCCTCAAATTAGCTGTTCATATCATCACAGGTAAAAATCAAAAAACCAGGACAACTGTGATCACGTGAGCCTTCAAAACAATGTAATGGGGAATCATGATTACCCTAAACTCATATTTACTATTATTATTTTTTATACAAGGAAGACTATATGGTATTTATACATGTGAGTTTGATTTATTTCACTTATGAGTATGGTTTCAAGTTGTGCCCATTTATTTATAAATAACTCAAGGTGATCCTTCTTTATAGCTGAGTAGTACTCCATTGTATCAAAATACCACAGCCTTTTTATCCATTCCTCAGTTGATGGACATTTAGGTTGTTTCCAAGATCTGGCTATTACAAATTGTGCTGCTATAAACATAGGTGCACATATATCAGTGTGGTATGATGTTTTCAGTTCTTCTGGGAATATGCCTAGAAGTGGAATGGCGGGGTCAAGTGGGGCTTCCAATTCCAGCTTTTGAGAAATCACTTGATTGACCTCCATAATGGTCGCACCAGTCTGCACTCCCGCCAAAAGTGCAGGAGAGTTCCTTTTTCCCCACACCCTCTCCAGCATTTGTTGTTGATAGTTCTCTTGATCGTGGCCATTCTTTCTGGAGTGAGATAATCTCAGTGTTATTTTAATTTGTATTTCTCTAATGACTAATGATGATGAACATTTTTTCATGTATTTATTTGCCATTTGTATTTCTTTATCTGAGAACTGTGTATTCATCTCAGATACCCATTTTTGGCATGGGTCCTTGAGTTTTGGGGATCTGACTTTTTAATTCTTTATATGTTTTAGACAGAAGTCCTTTGTCTGAGGGACAGTTCACTAAGATTTTTTCCCAGTTTATGGGTTTTCTTTTCACTATGCTGGAGAATTCTTTAACATGCAGAAACTTTTAAGTAAGATGTGATACCAGTTATTGATTCAGGGAAGTAGTTCCCATGCGTTTTGATTCCTATTCATGAATTCTCTACCTAAACCTATGTCTTCAAGATGTTTACATCCTTTGTCCAACAGATTTAGTGTTTTTGTTTTAATATTCAGATCTTTGGGCTGGGGATTTAGCTCAGCGGCATAAGCACCTACCTTGCAAGCAGACAGTCGTGAGTTCGATTCCCGGTAACGATAAAAAAAAAAATTCAGATCTATGATCCATTAAGATTTTAGTTTATTGTATGGTGATAGGCATGGGTCTAGTTTTAATTTTTGGCATATCGACAGCCAGTTTTACCAGCACCATTTATTAAAAAGACTGTTGTTCTTTCAGTGAACATGTTTGTCCCCAAAGATAAGGTGATTGAGTGTGTTGGTAGCTGTGGTCGTATCTTCTAGTCTATTCCATTGATCTTCAGATCTATTTTTATTCCAATACCATGTTGATTTTATTACAGTGGCTTTGTAGTATAACTTCAAGTCAGGGATTGTGATGCCTCCTTCCTTGTCTTTGCTATTTAGAATTGCCTTTGTTATTCTAGGTATCTTCTGGTTCCAGATGAATTTTAAGAATGATTACTCTAGGTCTATGAGGCATACGGATGATATTTTCTTTGAATCTGTATAGCAATTTTGGGAGAATGGTCATTTTCACAATATGTATTCTCCCTATTCATGAACAAGGAATGTCTTTCCACTTTCTGAGATTTTCTTCAATTTCTTTTTTCAGGGTATTTTATATAGTATTATATATTTTTCCTGTACAGATCTTTTGCTTCTTTCCTGAGATTAATTCCTAAATATTTCATTTTTTTGGATGCTAGTGTGAAGGGTGTGGCTTCTCTTATTTCTCTCTCAGTAATTTTGTTGTTAGTGTGTAGAAATACTATTGATTTTTGAGCACTGATTTTGTATCCAGCTATATTGCTGAATTTATTTATTATATCTATGAGTCTTTCAATGGAGTTTTGGGGTTTTCTATGTAGAGTAGCATGTCATCTCAAATAATGATAATTTAACTTCTCTTTTCCTGTCTTTACCCCTTTTATTTCTCTCTCTTGTCTAATTGCTCTGGCTAGTTTTTCCAGTACTGTGTTGAATAGGAGCGGTGATAAGGGACATCCTTGTCTTGTGCCTGATTTTAAGGTAAAGGCTTTCAGTTTTTAGCCATTTAATATGATGCTGGCTATTGGTTTGTCATAGATGCCCTTTATCATATTGAGGTAAATACAATCTAATTGCAATTTTCTGTAAAATTCTTATAATGAATGAGTGTTGGACCTTATCAAAAGCTTTTTCTGCATCTATAGGAATGACCATGTGATTCTTACTTTTGACTTTATTGATATGATGGATTACATTTATTGATTTATGTATGTTGAACCATCCCTGCATGCCTTGGATGAATCCCACTTGGTCATAGTATATAATCTTCTTGATGATTTGCTACATCCTATTTGCCAATATTTTATTGAAGATTTTTGCATCTGTGTTCATTAGGGAGATTGGCCTGTGGTTCTTTTTTTTAGTTGGGTCTTTCTCAGGTGTGGTACTAGAGTTATATTTGTTTCCAGGAATGATTTAAGAAGAATTACTTCCCTTTCGATTTCATTGAAGAGTCTAAGGAGTGTCGGCATTAAGTCTTCTTTGTATTTCTTGTAAAATTCTACAGTTACAAGTCTGGGCCTGGGCTCTTCTTTATAGGTAAGGACTTAATTACATTTTCAATTTGATTAATATAAATTGGGTTATTCAGCAGTTTTACATCTTCTTGACCAAGCTTTGGTACTTCATATTTCAATTTTATTTATTCTTTCAAAGAACCAACTCCTTGATTCATTGATTCTTTGGATTATTTTCTTAGTCTCTGTTGCATTGATTTCTGCTCTGATTTTTATAATTTCCTCTCTTCCTTTGGCTTTGGACTTGACTTGCTCTTCTTTTTCTATGTGTTTGAGAGGTAGTATCAGGTTGTTCAATTGTTTTCATTGTTTTCCTGATATGGGAACTCAGTGCAGTAAAATTTGCTCTAAGCACTGCTTTCATTGCATCCAACAGATTTGGTAAGCTGTATTTGTATTTTCATTTGCTTGTAGGTATTGTTTAATTTCTTCTTAATTTACTCTGTGATCCACTGATTGCTCAAGACTGTGTTATCCAATTTCCATTTGTTTGTGGGATTTTTGTAGTTTCTTTTATCATTAATTTGTAGTTTCATGGCACTATAACATGCATGGGATAATTTCAATTCTTTTGCATTTATTTAAATATGTTCTGTGAGCTAGTATATAGTCTATTTTAGAGAATGTGCCATGTTATGCTGAGAAGAATGTATATTCTGACATTGCTGGATGGAACACTCTGTATATCTCTATCAAGTCCATTTGTTCACAAGTGTGATTCAGTTCTGTTATTTCTTTGCTGATTTTCTGTCTGCTAGACCTGTCCCTTGGTGTCAATAGTGTGTTAAGGTCTCCTATTTAAATTGTGTTATTGTTAATATGATTTTTCATTTCTATTAATACTTGCTTTGTATAATTGAGTGTTCTGGAATTTGGTGCATATATATTTAAGATTGTTATCTCTTCCTCTTGAAGTTTTCCCCCTAACAAGTATGTAGTGACCTTCTTTATCTCTTAGGATCATTCTTGGTTTGAAGTTCACATTATCTGCAAACAGTATAGCTACCCTGCTTTTTTTGGGGGCGGGGAGGTGTTCTGTTGCATGTAGTATTGTTTTCCATCCTTTGATTTTCAGTTTATGAGTTTCCTTTGAGTTAGATGGGTTTCTTATAGACAGCATATTGTTGGATATTGTTTCTTGATCCATTCTTCCAGTCTGTGTCTTTTAATTGGTCAGTTGAGACTTTTTGCATTAATGGTTGTAACTGTTATATATTGGTTTATTGTTGACATATTATATTTTTGCTGTTGCATCTTTATCTTTCCATACTGTTCAGTTGCCTTGTTCATTGGTTTTTTCCTATGTGCATCTAAACTGTCTTTCAATATTCTTTGCAAGGTTGGCTTAGTGATCATGAAGTTCTTTCTGTTCTTGGTCATGGAAGTATTTTATTTTTCCTTCCATTTTGAAGGACAATTTTGCAGGGTACATCACTCTGGGTTGGAAATCATTTTCCTTTAGGATCTGAAATACTTCATTCCATACTCTTCTTGACTTTATTGTTTGTGTTGAGAAGTCTGCTGTGATTCTGATAGGGTTTCCTTTATAGGTGATCTGTCTTTTCTCTCTGACAGCTTTTAATATTCTATTCTTATGAGAATAGAATATTCTGAGATGGTGATCATTATATGTTTTGGTTATGGCTATTTGGAGTTCTATATGCTTCACTAATGCTAATGTCAGTTTCAGTTTTCATGTTTGGGAAATTTTCAGCTATTACTTCTGTCAATAGCCTCTTGATCATTTGTGTTGTCCCTTTCTTTTTCGTTTATCCCTATCAATCTTATGTTGTTTTTCTTTGAGTCATCTTGCAGCTGTTGGATTGTTATTTCCTGATTCCTTGTTATTTTTAAGAGATCTTTCCTTTCCTGTTCACTAGCTGCAATCTTATCTTTGAGATCTGAAATTCTACCTTCACTTTCATTAGGCGGTTTTGACAACTTTCAATGGAATTTTTGATTTCCTGTATATCTCTTTGAATCTGCTTTATGTATTCCATTTGTTTCTTATATTGTTCATCCAGGGATTCTATTTTTTTCTTTCGTTCCTCTGACTTTTTTACTGTGTCTTCTTTAGATGTGTTCGGCATCTCTGTCATTACTTTTGTCATTTCTTCTTTTACGTGGGAGATTATTTCTCATTTGAATTCCTTTAAAGCTTCCTGAAGTTGCTTCTTTATTTCAGTTACTATTATTTCAGGTATTTCAGGTGTATGCCATGTATTTTTTCTATGTATATGGCTCCTAGGGTTTCTTGCTATGGGCTGGATGTTTGAGATTGCATTTTGGTCTTTTGTTTTGTCATTTGCAAATATTTCCGTGTTTCAAATGTTGTTCCAAAGCTTCCCCTGCGTGTGTCGCAAATTGTCTCCTATGTCCTGGGCTCCTGAGACTCTTCTGGTAGCATAGCTCCCCCCTTGGGCAGCAAGGCCCCCGGATTAAAAGAACGTTGCCAAGCACATCTCAGGTAGGCCTAAAACCTCCTCAAGCCACATAGCTCCCCCCTCCAGCAGCAAAGCACCCTGAAATGAAAGAAGGCCACCAGATGTGGTGCAAGCAAGCCCAAATCCCGCTAAGCCCAATCTAGTGTGGCTGCAGGCCGAGCGGGCCCCCAAACACTTAGAGCAAAGATCTCAAACTCTCCGGGGGATCAGATGTTGTGCAGCCATCTACCTCTTTGGGTGGCTGAAAGAAGGTCACCACTATGGCCTAGGTAGACCTAAAACCTCTTCTGCAGGGCTGCTCCCTCTTCCAGGAGGCAGCAGTAGTGCCAGTGCTCTCCGGGCCAAGAGAAGGTCGCTGGCAAGGCCTGAGCAGGTTCCCGTGGCTCGGCTCAGCTGCCTCCTCTAGGACATCTATTATTTTCCTCCAAACTCTGATGAATATTCTGGTAACAAGACCTGTGGCCACATTTTGTCATGTATGCGTCTTCAGTCATATCAAAGCAAATCCTTGCTTTTGTCCAGCTTAGGAGTTTCTGAGCCCCTTGCAGAGGGTGCGAGCAGAAGGTGCTTCCTGCTGCTGAGGCCGAGGTTGGAGCTGCTCCCTCCTATGCCAGATGCAACTGAGCTGAGAGAGGCCCACGGACACCTTCTGCTGCCACTGCCAGACACTGTGATCTCACCATGGCCTTCACCAGCACAGGCCGCCCTGGGCCCCAAAGCTCCAGTGCATCCTTTGAGGACTCAGGCTGGGAGGTGGGATTTCAACTTTAGTGGGTAGGTTTTCCTTGAAACCTCATTCTGAATCAATTCTCTCTGTCTCTCTGTCTGTCTGTCTCTGTCTGTCTGTCTTGCATGCACTCTCTCTCTGTCTCTCTCTCACCTACCTCCATTTTTTCTTCCCTCTATCTTGCTTGTCTCTGAACAGGACACACTGTTCAAGATTGACCACTCTCTAGCTTCTTAGACTCTGGATATTATTCAAGAGCCTCTACTAGATCCTTGTTGGTCTCAGCCTTCTGTATTCTTCCACTAACAGCTGGGGGCCAAGCTGCTCCATGATAGTTTAGGAAAGATTTACCCTGGCAGTGAAAATCCTCTAATCAGTGATGTTCACAGGACACTGTGAGTTCATGAACTAAAGGCCTTGGGTGGTGGGTAGTTTTGTTAAAACAAGGAGCAACTTGCAGGTTTGTTGATGTAGAAGTGGACTGAACTTTCATAGCCCCTTCTTCACTTCTCCACTGGATGTTCTCTGTCAGCCTCTAAAGTCTTCAACCTGACACTTCCCTCTCCCATCCACATGCCACTGGCCAACTCTCACTGTCCTCCTCCTCTGTTTCAACCTTGACTCAAGGTTAAGAAATGGTTAACTCATGTTAGCATTTTTTTTTCAGTGTTAGAGATTGAACCCACGCTATGTAGGTACTGGACCACTAAGCTCTATCCCTTGCTCTATATGCCATTTTCAGATGGGGTCTTACAGATTTCTTTCTTTTTCTTTTTCTTTTTTTTTTTTAACAGTCTCTTGTTAAGTTGCTAGGTTGCCCAGTGTGAGCTAGAATTTGTGATCCTCCTGCCTCAGCTTCCCACAGTGCTGGGATTCGAGGCATGTGTCACCATGATTGGCTAACAATATTTTCAAGTCTAGAAATTATTTATATGCATACCATTTAAGAACATTTCATTAATTCATTAATTTAAAAATAATTCAATGTTTTTAAAGTTGAGTATAAAGTTAGAGATTGTTCATCATTGACAGCAGAAAGGCAAAATTAATACAGAATGATAAAATTTCCTCTGTTGTGTTCTCTTTCCTACCCCTTCTCTGATTCTTTTGTTGTATGTACTTGTCATGTATAGTGATTACAGTTACCTTGGGAAATTGATTATATATGTATCACATCTTGATCATTTTTACTCCCCCTGATTTTGTTGTTTCATTGCTTTAGTACTGAGGATGGAACAAATTGTGCCCTTCTCAACGAAACTTGGAAAACTACAGAAACCACCTAATGAATTGTTCTCAAATTTTTTGGAGTAAAAATATATGAATAAGAGTGGTCACTTATTTTGATATTATTTACTTAGTTTAAATTTTCTAAAAGATTTTATTTTTATATTTTATGGTGCTAGTAATTGAACCCAGGTCCTCATACACCTAGGCAAGTGCTCTAGAGAGAGTAAGTTTAGACTGACCCTATTAAGACATTAGCCATCAACCACATGTGGTTAAGCAGCTGAAATGTGTCCAGTTTGCACTGAGATGTGCTGGGGGTAAAATCCACTCCACCAAACAAAGACCTATCAAGAGCCGAGTGAAAAAGTTCTCATGAATAATTTATATTGACTATAAAGAGATAATAGTTTGGATATGTGAGTTACATAAAAAGTATTGTTAAAACTATTTTCACCAGAAAAGAAATGGTCCAATATTCAAGTTTATCCTTACTTTCTATGCAGTTACTGGCCAGACACGTTCTGCTACCATTGTTACACGATGCTCTTACTCAGTACTCTACACACACACACACACACATTAATATTGATAACCAGACTCGGAGAAATGAACAAGATCAATACATTATCCCAGCTTATCACAGAATTGTTGACTGGTTTTGGAAAAGAAAAAAGAAACACTGGGAATTTATGAATAGATAGATTGCTGAATAGGATTTCAGAGGAAATTCCTGCAGTGAGCCATCTAGGAGAAATCTCGGGAAGTGGGTCCAGAAAATGTGAGTTATTTGTAGGTCATATAATAGTTTCCTAGAGTGCTATCACAAATTAACACAAAGTGGGTGGCTTAAATGATAAAAATTCTTTAATTCACAGTTCAGGACAGCAGAAATCTGACACTGAGATGTCAAGTGGATGCTCTGAGGACTTTGGGGAAGAATCAATCCTTTTTCTTCTAGCTTCTAGTGGCTCCCAGAAATCCTGCGCTTGCATTTCACTAACCTCTGTACTCATCATCACATGATCTTCTGCCCTGTGTGTAACCTCATCTTCAAATTTTTGTCTCTTTAACAAGACCAACCATATTGAATTTAGAGACCATAACAATCCATTGTGGCATCATTTTAACTCGATTACGTCTACAAAGACTTTATTTTAAGCAAAGTCACATTCACAGTTTCCTGAAATTAGGGCATAAGTGTGTCGCTTGAGGTAGACAACACAGACTATACACAGGCTATGCAGCCAGCTAATACCAAGGCTGGCACAGAGTCCTGACTCAATCTGCAGAAACAAAAATGAAGCATCACTGACAAGATGACTTTTAAAATATTAATCCATTCTCCCTGATCCTTTCAAGAGAAATCATTGCACTTCTACTTCAATGCTTGATGTAATAAACATTTATGCAATTGAGCACTTGCAAATTATTTATATTGTATTTAGAGAACTAGACATGGTGCCTTTCCTGTAAAGAAGTTTTACAGTGACTTACTACTCACAGTCCAAAGAATAGTTCAAACATGACAGTTTAGCCCACTTTCCACTGGGTACACCATGGTTAATGACTTTCATTCCACTCTCCTTCCCTGCCCTTACCACCATGATTTCCAGAGCTCCTTTCCCATTCTCAGGTTTCTCGCTGCAAATCAGAAGCATAAATAGGGCTCTGAGCACCACATAAGCTCTATCTGGAAGAGAAAATAACAGGCACTGTGATAAAGGAAGCCATGATCCCTTTGAATTTCTCAGACTTGAAACTTTAGAGGACAAATTAACTCTTCTCTAGCTAAATGTGCTAGCTTTACTCAAGTGTGGTTTATGCCACCCCACCCTCAGTTTTTCCATAATTTTTATTAATCTTACTAAAACTCTCAGAATCTCTTCCTGGAGTGATGAAGGTAGGAAGAAAGGAGGAAAAAAGGAAAACAAACCCATTTTTCCACACAAAAAAAGTTATAGGCATCAGGAAATAATGAACTAAAGTGATAGCATTTATTTAAACTTTTGCTATCTGAGAGAATGTCTAAAACCCCTAAGACTCTGCTCTGAACTTCACAGAGGGGGGTGGTAAGAAAAGATGTTCTGATTTAATTCCCACATCATAATGAAAGCCATTGTCCTGTGTGTGTCATTATTTTTCCATTATCTTAATGCATCACTTAATGAAGATTTTCAGAGCCCATTTATGCAGCTCAAGTAGCTGAGCAAATCCTATCCTCCACCCTGTGGATGCAGAAGCAGTTTCACTGAAGTTATGATTCTTTTTTCTCACATCAAAATCTCAGGCCCAGCCATTGACTGGGATACATCTTCCACCCTATAGAGGCAGGGCCACTTCCACAATATCCAGGTGGATTTCTCTGCCACATTACCTTTCATTTATGAGACTGCCACAAGAGAAACCCATTCAGAAGGAACTCACTGTGTTGATGAAGGCTGATTAATAATTCTGGATAACAAGGACATTTGGGATGCTAGACAGCTCATGCATGACACAGAGCACAGAGCACTCACTCTCTCTGTGAAAGAAAATATTTCTAAAGAATAGGGATTCTCAGACATTATCTTCTGCCTGAAAATAATAATTGCAGAATGGCCAACTTTGATTTTTCTCTCTTCCATACTCTGTCCCTGATTTATGGGTGCAAAAAGAGCAACAGTTATGTATAGCTTCCACAGAAAAGAAATCAGACAGAAGAACATCTCCTCTAAGTAGGTATATGGAAGGAAAGATAGAACTAGTCACATGGGTCATGATGGGGAACAATACACCAAGGTGCCTGGTGCATGACTGTAAAAATGAGGAAGAGAGGGCTTAGATCCTAAGAGAGTAAAAGAGTCCTGAGTACCGAGGTTGGCAGAGAAGAAAAGAAGAGAAGTTTAAAGAATTATAGATTTGGTCCTTGGGGCCTCATGAATGGTTGAGAGAAGTTTGAACAGGAAGTAAACTCTCTACATGGCTTGCAGGTCTTCAAATGTAATACTTTTCTGACCTTGGCATATGGTCCTAGATTTATGAACTAAATATCTAGATAAGCACTCTGTGTCCATCTACCATCCTTGCACAAGGGCTGGTTTGAATGAGACTTTATAATTACTGGCTTTAAGAGGATGAAGTCACACTAGAGTTAATCTGTTCTTATTTCCCGTTTAATTCAGGACTCTTCCACCTACCCCTTAACCTAGACTCTGTTTAATGGGCTCTGATCACATAGACCTCAGGTTCAACATATTGCCTGAGTCAGAAAGGGTGATTTTTGGCATTCTCAATGGCTGAGTTCTTGCTCCCCAAGTCTCAGGTCCCTTATCTGGAAAAGACTGTCAGTGAGGGGACAAAGTAATGCAATGAATGTGGATAGTTGCAGAAAAGCAATGCAGATTCTAATTATGATGCATGTAACTTTGTGGCTCAGTGCCCTGGACTGAGTCTGCACTGAACATGCACCCACTTGTGTCAGGAAAGTCCAGTGTGGACACATACACAAAGTAAGCAATCTGATGGGATTTTAAAGTAACTTCTGGTGACACACTAACAGCCAACTATGGTTAAGATATGTAGGGAGTGTTTTTGAAAGACTGCCTATACCAAGTGGACAGAAATTCTTGGAAAGCCAATACCATTCTGATCATATCCACTTTATATATGGTGTTTTGTGACAGTTATAGTAAATACCCTTCCATTCAAGTGACATCTGTGGACTGGGGTATAGTTCAGCGACATTAGCTCCTGCTTGGCAAGTGCAAGGTCATGAGTCTAATTCCTGGTAAGAAAAAAAGTGTGACATCTAAATAAGAATAAATGAGCGTGATCTACCACTTAGATCTTCATAAATGAGTGACCTCTTCCAGAACAGCCTTATTATTCTAATGTGTAAAACTTTTACTTAAAGTATTAGATTCCATCCATTCAGAAAACCTTTTATCTTAACAGTCAGAAGATTTTCCAACAGAAAATCCACACATTTTAATGACTACATGCATCTTGCCTGAGGAATAATAAATAAAAGAATGACAGGTGTTCTTGGTCTTGGGCATTTTTGGCTAACAGAAGAGCTATCAAATTGTGACTTTGGCCATGAAAATATCAGTGCTATTATGCACTGGTTTACCTAGTGAAAAATGGTACTTTTCAAGTGAGGGAGGGTGTACTGAACCGACCCTTTTCTCCAGCATCAGGCTCACTGCAGTTCATATTGAGTGCTTTTTTGTTTCAAGATGGTTTCAATTGTTGGATCAAGCCACACAAGCCACTGTGCAAACTAAAATGTGTTGCCTTTGTAATCTGAAAACTTCTTAAATAGAAAACTACATCTCACATGCAAAATTAATGAAAAAATATTCGTGAATGGAAATTGTTACCGGGTCTAAAACACATAAAGTATAACCCACAGTATGCATTAAAAAGGAAGAATTCGAAGAAATTTCATAATACTATTTAGAATGTTGATTTTTTGTTGGGTGTCATAGTGAAGAAAACAATTTGAGGAACAAAACAGACTGACTTGATAGCCCAGCTGCTATAGTTATCTTGTCTATAAAATTAACATATAACAGATTTCTTTGTTCTTCCTTCAACAATTTTGGTTGCCTTTAATTCCATAGCATATTTATAGCTTTATGTGTTTGTACTCTATTTTCTTTAAAACAGTGCTACTGGCCATGGTATCAATTTATCTTTATCTTAAACTTGGTTGCTTGTCTATTGATGAAAGGAATTAAGAAGACAGGCTGGAGTTTCTCGCTACTGTAGTTAATAATTTGCTAATGCATTTAAATTGATAGCAGATTCAAAACCCTAATCCTTTTTATCATGAAGAGTTACTGGAAACACACTAGGGTCCTCAGGGGAAGGATTTTGTTCCTAGAGGGATATAGGATGAAGACCTGCCCTACCTCACTTTGGGAAAACTCAAAACCTGGAGGTGACACCACCTCCATAGCTAGACAATTGAGTGTCTACAGCAAACTCAATAAGCCCAAGATGTTCCTTTTGAACTTCTTATTAACTGACATATAGTAGCCCTGATTCCTTAAATTCCTTTGAGTCTGCTTTTAGGTAATCTATTCCTTGTTCCTGCAAACATCCCCTGATAGTCTCTCTCTCATTGTTCAGTCCTTGCTCTGAGCCTTCTTGCCCTTGTCCTGCTGAAATCTCTGTCATGCATATTGCCAGAAACATGATTTTTAAAAAGTGCACCTTTTCTCCAACCCCTTGATGCATTGCTCCCTTGCATCCTAACTGTGCCTCTTTCTTGGGAGGCACAAAGTTTGCCTCTTACCTCTGCAGGAAATAGCTGGGAGCTTCTGGGCCTCCAATTCCAGAAACAACTTCTATGGAGTTAGGCAGATTTTTCAGTTGACTGAACCCTGGGAAGTAGTGGCAAAAAGAAACACTACCAAAGGCTACTGCCAAGTGCTATTCTTGGGCTTTTCAGAGAAATGGCAGAAGAAGCCACAAAGCTCCATCCTGCTGCCTTTGTTTTGATGGATAGTGCTCCAGAGGGCCCCACTCAGACACTGGCCCAAGTTCCATGAAGGACTGAGCTATACACAATTGCTGAGTTGTCACCTGAGAGTCACTACAGTTCAAATGTCCCCACCCTTCTTTACTCTTATCCAGTGCTATCTGCCTAGAGGAGGATGAATTTGTTTCTTTATTTTATTTGTTTATCGCTGTAAAAGGAAGATAACTTTCTTTTTAAATTTTTTTTATTTTAAAGAGAATAAAACAAAACAAAACAAAACAAAACAAAACAGGACAAAGCAAATCAGAACAGAAAAATGCAAGCAACACAGAACTTCAAAACAAAACAGGGAAGTCCATCAGAGGCGTGGAACTCTCCTCTTCACCTGGGGGCCAGACCCAGGCTCCCTGTTGGTCCAGAAAGACCAGCCGAGGCAGGGAACCCGCCCTAGGCCAGCAAACTGTTTTCTTTGCCTGGGGCCCAGGAACCAGCTGCCTGTGGGTCCCGAAAGTCCAGTGGAGGCATGGAACGCTCTTCTTCCTCTGGCAGCCAGGATTTGGATTCCTGTTGGTGGAGTAAGTCCAGCAGAGGCAGGGAACCACACCACAGGCCAGCAAACAGTTTTCTTCACCTGGGGCCAAGGATCCGGTTTCCTGTCAAAATCAGTGAGGAAGGAGGGAGCAGGGAATTCTGTCCCAGCCTGGCTGACCTCTCTACCTCACCTGGAACAAAACTTGAAGCTCAAAAATATAGGAAAATGACAAAACAAAAGACCAAAATGCAGTCTCAAACATCCAGACCATCCCAAGAAAGCCTAGGAGCCATGTGCATAGAAGAAAATATATACCACATTACTGAAATACCTGAAATAATAGTAACTAAAATAAAGAAGCAACTCTGGGAAGCCTTAAAGGAAATCAAACTAGAAATAATCTCTCAGGTAAAAGAAGAAATGATAAAAGAAATGAAGGAGATGCTGAACATATCTAAAGAAGACACAGTTAAAAAACTTGAGGAGATAAAAGAAAAGATAGAATCCTGGATGAACAATATAAGAAACAAACAATATATAAAGCAGAGGCAAAGAGATATTCAGGAAATCAAAAACTCCATCGAAAGTTGTAAAAACTGCCTCAATGAATGTGGAGATAGAATTTCAGACCTTGAAAACAAGATTGCAGCCAGTGAACAGGAAAGGAAAGATCTTTTAAAAATAACAAGAAATCAGGAAATAACAATTCAACACCTGCAAGATGACGCAAAAAGGAACAACATAGGTTAATGGGGATAAATGAAAAAGAAGGGAACAAATAAAGGATGTCAAGAGGATATTCAGAGAAGTAATCACTGAAAATTTCCCAAATATGAGACTGGAAACCGATATCAAGATCAGTGAAGGATATAGAATTCCAAATAGCCATAACCAAAATAAAACTACACCCAGACACATAGTAATGGCCATCCTAGAAATTGAACAAAAGAATAGAATATTAAAAGCTGTCAGAGAGAAAAGACAGATCACCTATAAAGGAAAATCTATCAGAATCACAGCAGATTTCTCAGCACAAACAATAAAGTCAAGAAGAGCATTGGAGTGAAGTATTTCAGATCCTAAAGGAAAATGATTTCCAACCTAGGCAGATGTATCCTGCAGAACTGTCCTTCAAAGTGGATGGAGAAATAAGATACTTCCATGACAAAGAACAGCTGAAAAGCTACACGATCACCAAGCCAACCCTGCAAAGAATACTGAAAGACAGCCTAGATGCATTTAGGACAAAACCACTAAACAAAGCACACAATTAAACAGGATGGAAAGACAAAGATGCAACAGCAGAAAGATAACATGTCAACAATAAACCAATACATAACAGTTATACTCATTAATGTAAATGGTCTCAATGCACCAATTAAAAGAAACAGATTGGCGGAATGGATCAAGAAACAAAATCCAACCATATGTTGTCTACAAGAAACCCATCTAACCCAAAAGGATGCCCACAGACTGAAAGTCAAAGGATGGAAAACAATACTTCATGCCACAGGAACCAAAAAAAAAAAAAAAAAAAAAAAGTGGGGGTGGCTATTCTGTTTGCAGACAATGTTAACTTCAAGCCAATAATGATCAGAAAGGATAAAGAAGGTCACTACATACTGGTTAGGGGAAAACTCCAAGAGGAAGAGATAACTATCTTAAATATATATGCACCAAATTCCAGAGCACCCAGTTATATAAAACAAGTACTAACAGAAATGAAAAACCAAGTTAACAGTGACACAATTCTAGCAGGAGATCTTGACACACCATTGACACCAATGGACAGATCAACCAGACAGAAAATCAGCAAAGAAATAAAAGAACTGAATCGTACCTGCGAACAAACGGACTTAATAGACATATACAGAGTATTCCACCCAACAACAACAGAATACACATTCTTCTCAGCAGTACATGGGTGATTTTCTAAAATAGACGATATATTAATTCATGAAACAAATCTAAATAAATGCAAAAGGGTTGAAATCATCCCTTGCATGCTCTCAGACCATGGAGCTATGAAATTAAAAATTAATGATACAAGATACTACAGAATTCCCACAAATGCATGGAAATTGAATAACACACTTGAGCAATCAGTGGGTCACAGAGGAAATCAAAAAAGAAATTAAACACTACCTACAATAAAATGAAAACACAAATACATCTTACCGGAATCCGTGGAATGCAATGAAAGCTGTCCTCAGAAGAAAATTTATAGCACTGAGTTCACACATCAGGAAAACAGAATGAATACAAATAAATAACCTGATGTTACACCTCAAACATCTAGAAAAAGAAGAGCAAGTCAAGCCCAAAGCCAAAAGAAGAGAAGAAATTATAAAAATCAGAGCAGAAATCAATGCAATAGAGACTAAAAAAATCCAAAAAATCAATGAGTCAAAGAGTTGGTTCTTTGAAAGAATAAATAAAATTGATAAGCCTCTAGTCAACTTTATTTTAAAAAGGGAAGAACAAGCTCAAATTCATGCAATAAGGAATGAAAGAGGAGAAATCGCTACAGACACTATAGAAACACAGAAAATCATCAACACCTATTTCGAAAACCTCTACTCTCAAAGGTTTGATAACACAGAGGAAATGGACAGATTCCTAGAAGCATACAAAGTACCAAAGGTAGGTCAGAAAGATGTAAAACTACTGAATAAACCAATTTCTATTAATGAAATTGAAAACGTAATTAAATCCTTACCTACAAAAAGAGCCCAGGCCCAGATGGATTCACTGCAGAATTCTACAAGAAATACAAAGAAGACCTAATGCCAACACTCCTCAAACTCTTCAGTGAAACTGAAAGGGAAGCAATCCTTCCTAAGTCATTCCTGGAAGCAAATATTACTCTAGTACTAAAACCTGAGAAAGACCAAACTAAAATAGAGAACTACAGACCAATCTCCCTAATGAACACAGATGCAAAAATCCTCAATAAAATATTGGTAATTAGGATGCAGCAAATCATCAAAAAGATCATACACCATGACCAAGTGGGATTCATCCCAGGCATGCAGGGATGGTTCAATATACGTAAATCAATAAATGTAATACACCATATCAATAGAGCCAAAAGTAAGAACTACATGATCATTTCTATAGATGCAGAAAAAGCTTTTGATAAGGTCCAACATTCATTCATGATAAGAACCCTGCAGAAAATTCGAATCGATGGTCTTTACCTCAACATAATAAAGGCCATCTATGACAAACCAACAACCAATATCATACTAAAGGGCCAAAAATGAAGGCCTTTACTTTAAAATCAGGCACAAGACAAGGATGTCCCTTATCACCGCTCCTATTTAATATAGTACTGGAAATACTAGCCAGAGCAATTAGACAAGAGAGAGAAATAAAAGGAATAAAGATAGGAAAAGAAGGAGTTAAGCTATCATTATTTGCAGATGACATGATACTCTATATAGAAGATCCCCAAAACTCCATTGAAAGACTGCTAGATATAATAAATAAATTTAGTAATGTAGCTGGCTACAAAATCAATACTCAAAAATCAATACCATTCCTATACACTAACAGCAAAGTCACAGAAAGAGAAATAAGAGAAACCACACCCTTCACACTAGCAACCAAAAAGTGAAATATTTAGGAATTACTCTCATGAAAGAAGTGAAAGACCTGTACAGGGAATATTATATTACACTGAAAATGAAATTGAAGATGATCTCAGAAAATGGAAAGGCATCCCTTGCTCATGGATAGGAAGAATAAATATAGTGAAAATGGCCATTCTCCCAAAACTTGTATACAGATTCAGTGCAATCCCAATAAAAATATCATCAACATACCTCATAGAACTCAAGAAATCACTCCTAAAATTCATCTGGAGTGAGAAGAGACCTAGAATAGCAACGACAGTTCTAAGCAGTAAAGGCAAGGCAGGAGGCATCAAAATCCCTGACTTGAAATTATACTACAAAGCCACTATAGTAAAATCAACATGGTACTGGAACCAAAACAGAGCTGAAGATCAGTGGAATCGTTTAGAAGATACAACTGCAACTGCAAACACAATCACCTTATCTTCAATAAAGTGGCCAAACATGTTCACTGGGAGAACGACAATCTCTTTAATAAATGGTGCTGGAAAAACTGGCTCTCCATATGTCAAAAACTAAAACTAGACCCATGCCTATCACCATGTGCTAAAATAAAATCTAAATGGATCAAAGATCTAAATATTAAAACAGAAACACTAAATCTATTGGAAGACAAATTGGGTAAAAACCTTGAACATATAGGAGTAGGTAGAGAATTCATGAACAGGACTCAAATTGCATGGGAAATACTTCCCAGAATCAATAACTGGGATCATCTCTTATGAAAAAGTTTCTGCACGTCAAAAGAAGTCTCCAGCGTGGTGAGAAGAAAACCCACAAACTGGGAAAAAATCTTAGTGAACTGCCCCTCAGACAAAGGACTTCTGTCTAAAACATATAAAGAATTAAAAAAAATCAGACCCCCAAAATTCAAAGTCCCAATCCAAAAATGGGCATCTGAGATGAATAAACAATTCTCAGATGAGAAATGGCAAGTAAATATATGAAAAAATGTTCATCATTGGTCATTAGAGGAATGCAAATCAAAACCACACTGAGATTTCATCTCACTCCTGAAAGAATGGCCAGGATCAAGAAAACCAACAACAACAAATGCTGGAGAGGCTGTGGGAAAAAGGAACTCTCCTGCACTGTTGGTGGGAGTGTAGACTAGTGCAACCACTGTGGAGGTCAGTCTGGAGATTTCTCAGAAAACTAGAACTGGAAGCCCCATATGACCCAGCTACACCACTTCTAGGCATATTCCCAGAAGAACTGAAAGCATCATACCACAGTGATATATGTGCACCCATGTTTATAGTAGCACAATTTGTAATTGCCAGATCTTGGAAACAACCTAAGTGTCATTCGACTGAAGAATGGATAAAAAGGTTGTGGTATTTTTATACAATGGAGTACTACTCAGCTATAAAGAATGAACACGTTGAGACATTTATAAATAAATGGACGCAGCTTGAGACCATACTCATAAGTGAAATAAATCAAACTCACATGTATAAATACCGAATAGTTTCCCTAGTGTAAGAATTGATAAGAATACATAGAAGTATGTGGTAATCATGATTCCCAATCATATTGGTTTGAAGCCATATAATGTTTTCACTCATTAACCGCAATGGTTTTCACCTGGGTTGTTCGATTTAAGAATCTATGATAGCACGAATAGCTATTTTGAAGAAAGCAACACAACATAAAAACTAGTGCTGATTTAATATCGTCTTGTTTTAAAGTCCCATCAAGCTGTAGTACATCTGTTTCCACTGGTTTTAACATGTTGTATCTTACTATATTTCACTATATGCTATAGTATAAACAAAACTCTTTATATAGGCAGAGAGATAATATAGAAACCATTGTTTTCTATTAGCAGGTTCTAAATACCCTGTAATTCTTGCATTCTCTTGAAAGGCTTCACACTGTCTAGATATGCTTGATATTATAGCACGCGAAGTTACACTCAAATAATTTAAGGAAGGAGGCACTATGGTGACTACTATTATGTTAGATTATCTGGTGGTGAAACACAACGATGCTTGAATTGCTCGGTTCTGCCCTGCATTGTTCTATTACAATATCCTCTCTTATCTCAATCTTCCCCCTATTTTTAAATTAATCTATTTTCTCTCATTTTTTTAATTAAGGGAAAACTAAATTAAAGAATAATGGGACATATTATAGTAACTTTTTTATTGTCCTATTAATCTGACTTGAACCCCAGTATTGCTCTCCCCATCTTGTTCTGTCTGATTATTATATATCTATTTTGTTTGATAGTATCAAGTTTGAGGGTATAAGCAATCACTTTGAAGGCAATAAGATATACTATGATGCCCAATATGGATTGACTATTATCCTTTTTTTGAAGTCCTGTAAGGTCCTCAGTGTAGGTTTTATTGGTTTTGTTCTGTACTGTTTTGATCTATTCTATTATACCTGATGATATAGACAACTCAATTTAAAAATAGCAAGAGGCACAATGGTAACCACTTTTGATCACCTGGTATTCTATTTTGCATCACGTGCTATGCCCACCCTTCTGTTCTAACTGACTCTGTTTTGCTTAGTCACATTTGTTTTTATTCTCTTCAAAATGTAATAAGAACCATGAGAGTAATAAAACCCTAGAAGTCTAATTGTTACTATAAAAAAGAGAGGAAAGTAAGGTGGACTAAGGGATATAACCGCAGGTATGTTTGAGTGTGTAGGATGGAAAACCATATAACTGAGCTTTTGTTGGATCATTGAATGGAACTGTCTCCAATTTCACTGTATGAATGTTCACTTTATATGATTTAATTTAGTGATATGGACAACTGTTTCTGGGAAGATAATATGTAACCTATTAACTGGTGATTTCGTACTGTATATATTTTTTTCTAGAAATACTGTATTATTTGTACCCTTTTACTGCATTGTTTTCTTTATGTCCTTTTTTTTTTTTTCTTCTCTCTTTAAAAAAAAAGACAACAGGGTACCAACAGTGTTTACCATAATATCTCTTGTTTTCTTGAAAATAGTTGAGTGCACATAATAAATATCAAGCATAACAAAATAGTGTAAAACCAACCAAGAGAATGAAAGCATTATAGGACTTTACAACTAGATAATAAGAATGAACAATGGTAATTATAATATGTCATTGTCTTTTTTTAAAAAAAGTTGCCCATACTATCACACATAATAAAATCAAATAAAACACAACAGATAAAACCAATCAAGACAAAAGAATAAAAGCATAATAGGACTTCAGAACGAAATGATAGAAAATCAGCAATGGCTACCATAATTTCTCATTTTCTTCAAAATATGAGTTCATACTATCACACATAATAAAATCAAATAAAGAAAAGCAGATTGTTTTGTTTGATTTTAAAACCAATTTTGATTGGTTTTAAATGTTTAAATTGTAAAACCAGTTAAACAAATCAATGAAAGCATTGTAAGACTTCAAAACAAGATAATAGGAAACCAGTAATGATTACCATAGTACATCCTATTATGCTCAAAATTGCTGCTCATACCATCACACAAAGTAAAATCTAACAACAAAAAAAGACAGAACAAGAAAGATAACTTTCTTACTCAAAGAGATAAAAGTGAAAACCCAAATCCAGAGTTGGTCTGGCTAAAGAAACCAAGATTCCATTATAGCCTTCCTATGCTACCTGAGTAATGATGTTTCAGTCTTCAGTGATAATCAAGTTGTAACAATTCAGGAAAAATCACTGACTGATTACTTTTGGCAATAAGTGAAACTTTTCTAACACTGGGCTGCACAGTCTATGGCTTATTCATGAATCTTGTCAATCACAAGATTTCTGAAAAGTTGATATGGTTTGCAGTCCTTTAATGAATTATAGTTTTGCCAGTTCTTTGTGCTTAAATGTACTTACACAGCACAAAACAAAGAAACCTAACAAAGAAGAGTCAAGTTTATCACATCCTATTTTTTTTCATTAAGCTGTCTAATAATGTTTACAGATATCGTGACAGTTCAACTTGACCTGAGCAAAAACCACCTAGCAGATTAGCAAAGCTCTGGTTGTGTCTTTGGGTGTTTGACACGTGGACCCCAAATTGTGGGGTAAGATCTACCCTGGATGGGGATGGCACAAACTAATAGGCTTGTAGTCTGGGAAAAATAAAAAGAGAAAGGAAGAATTCTTTTCTTTTTCTTCAGAAGAGCTCTGCTCTTCATCATTGTCTTTAGACTTTTGTTTCCGGTTCCTTCAGGCTTCCAGTGCAGACTCCAGCCTTCCAATGCAGCACTTCTGCCTTCTAATAGACATTCTGGGGCTGCAGGAAGCTCCATTCCTTTGGCCTTCAGCTTGATCCTCCAGCTCTCCAGCACACAGACAGCCACTAGCATTCTTCTACCTCTGACCTGGCACATGACCATTAGAATTCTTCTGCATCTATTTTTATAAGCCTATATGGTGAATACTTTATATAACCATGTATACACTTCATATTAAACCTGCTCCTTTAGTGAAACCCTAATATACTATCACTAATCTCAAAACCCTAACCAAGTGTGCACAGAGTTGTGCCCAAGAGCAATCATTAACGATGGTAATGTGGTTTTATTCCCACACTACAATTATACAAGACATTGTGCTCATGCTTGCTGCATAAATGGTACTTTGCTACCCTGTGCAATAGATACTCAGTACCTGTAAGGCTTTGGACAAGTTGCTCAATTCCTCCAAACTCAAGTGACCAGATTCAGGACTCGAACATGGATATGTCGGACTGTTTTCAGCACCATTTGTGATACCTAAATAACACTTAGGAAACGCTATGTTTTCCTACCTACTCTTACACTTCTTGCTGATAGACTTCATTGTTATTCCGGTGAGTTGATGGATGTGTGAGCAAACACACATCCATTAACATCCAACAAGTTCATGGAAGCTGGAAGCCCTCGAAGGATACGAGCAGTCACACATCAAAGCCTCTGCCCAGCAGTGCTTTGCAGCTTCTAACTCTGGGCTCTCTGCTTCTGCGGTACAAAACAGACTGGAATTATACTTGCTAGTACAAGAAGGAAGTATCTGTGTATGTGTGTTTTGTGATATTATAGAAATATAAATGAGAAGAAAGGGAGAGTCACTACTTTCTGAACACATAATTCTTTATGGTCAACCCACTACTGGAGAGAACTGTGCTCTAAGGTCTAATCTATAGCTCTGAAGTCAATAAAGTTACACAAATTATGCTTATATCTGATATCAATCCTCACAGCTGGATATAAATTACAGAACTGAATTGCAGTTAATGAGACACTTAAAATCCAGGTCAGAGACCTTCCTAGAAAGGAAAATTGGATACAAGAATTAAAAAATCAATAGTTCATACTTCTCATGTCAAGGCACTTGAGATCTAATACACATTGTTGAATTGCTTCAGTCTGCTTTGGAACTGGCTTTTAAAGCTAGACAAAGAACATGAGAGAATCTTCAAAATAATCTTGTGGAAAAAAAAATAAAAATTAAAAATGGCCAGAGATTTAACTCAGGAGCACAAGCACCTGCCTAGAAGGCACAAGATCGGGAGTTCAATCCCCAGTACAAAAAAAAAAAAAAATCTTGTGACCAAACTTAACTTTCCAGGCTTGAACTATATTTATGAAATGTGTGTATGTGTGGGTTAATGTGTGTGTGCACTACATGCATGAGTGTATTTATGAAGCTGAAATAGACACTCCAGTTTATTAATGCCAAAAGGATTTTGAAATAAATTTAAATTTCTTTCATATGTTGCCATAAAAAAAACCATGTAAACATCCTGAAGATCTAAGCAATTATTTTTTAAAAATTTAAAGAATTTATGGAACCACAGCTTAGTAATTCAATAATTTCACTAGGAATTTCTTTTTTATTAGTATATATTTATGGCATATAATAACTATAGTCACCTTGGGGAATGGGTACATATACATACCACATCTCAATCATTTTTACATCCTTTCCACTGCTCCTGTCTCTTCCATCTCCATGTTCCATTCCATCTCTGCAAAGTCTACCTCCCTCTTTCCTATCATCTATCTTTTATTTTGTTCTTTAAATTATTTATATAAAGAACCACACAGTATTAAACACTCTGTGTCTGATTTATTTCACTCAGCATTGTTGTCTCAAATATCATCCTTTTTCCTACAAATGACTCATCCTTTTTATGGCTTAATTATATATACATATATATATATATATATATATATATATATAATATGTATATGATTTTATATGTATATGATTTCCAGGGGCTTTAGGCTGCTTCCAATATTTAGCCATTATAAATTGGGCTGCTATAAACATGGATGTGCATGTATCACTATATTATGATGTCTTTAACTCTTTCACAATGATACTTAGAAATCGTATGCTAGGGCAAATGGAATTCTAGTTTTAGTTTTTTGAGGAATCTCGTGATGCTTTCTATAGTGGTTGTACTAGTTTACATTCCCAACAAAAATGTAGAAGTGTTCCTATTTCTTTACAACCTCACCAGCATTTGTTGCTTTTGAGTCCTTGATGACAGCCATTCATTCTGAAGTAAGATGGAATTTCAGTGTTGTTTGAATTTTCGTGTCTTTAACAGCCAAAGGTACTGAACATTTTTTCATGTAACTATTGGCTAATTGTACTTCTTCTGAGAAGTGTCTATTCATTTCAGTTGCTTTTCACTGAATCTTTTATTTTGGGGATAAATTTTCTGAGTTCTTTATACAGTGTCTACCAAAATGTATAAGTGCTTCAGAATTTCACAGTATTAATAAATGTCTGGGAGTTAATGTCAACTAATTTGAATACTTCTTTTCTTTATAGAGGTCAAACGTAACTTGTATTAATTTCATGTCCTGCTAAATTTAGTATTAAAATATTTATACAAGTTTCCTGATGCATAAATATTTTTGTCCAATTATGATAGATACTAGTCATCTATCAGAGAAGCAGGTGAAAAGTTTCCAAATTCTGAAGGTTGCCTCATTATTCTGTTGGTTATTTCTTTTGCTGTGCAGCTTTTTAATTTGATGTAATTCCATTTGTTCATTCTTGGTGTTATTTTTTTAAAAGATTGGGGTTCTATTCAGAAATTCCTTTTAATTTCTTCCCTGATTTCTTCTGTGAGCCACTGATTATTCGATAATATATTTTTTAATCTCTACGTTTGTGTCATTTTTTGTTGTTACTTGGATTTTGTTATTACTGTGGATTTTTTGTTGTTACTTTTTAATTTCATTCTACCCTAATCCAATAATGTGCAAAAATTTTAAATCTTTTATATGTATTTATGCATGCTTCATGGCCTAACATATGGTATATATTGGGAAAGATCCTGTGTGCTGCTGAGAAAAATGTGTATTCTGCTGTTGGATGAAACATTCAGTAAGTATGTTAAGTTCATTTGTTTAATGGTGTGGTGTAAGTCTGACTTTTTTGTTAATCTTTTTGTTAATTATTTTTTGGTTTGGCTGGCCTGTTTCTTTGGAACAGTGGGGTATTGCAATCCTCTGCTATGGTTGTACTGATGTCTGCCTGTCCTTTTCGCTCTAATAGTTTTTGTTTTATAAACTTCAATACGTCAAAATATATTGGATATATATTTGCAAATATTGTCTCTTCTGGTTAATTTGTTCCCTTAACCAATATATAGTGTGCATCTATGTCTCTTCTGATCAGTTTTAGGTTGAAGTCTTCTGTATCTGTAAATAAGATAGATATTTCTGCTGCTCTTGGGCTTTGGTTATATGCAGTATCACTTTTCATCCTTTTATTTTCTATGTGCTTCTTTATGGATGATATATAAATCTTTCAGGAAACACATAATTGAGCTTTGTTTTCTTGACCCAATCTACCATTGACAAGGAATTTCTATCCCTTCTGCATTTGAACACCACAAGCTAAGAATTTATTGTACACTTTCTAGGTTGTCAGCATTACAATAATGGATAAACCATGCTGAAAATAGGTATGTGTGCCCAAAACCTCAAAATTTAAAAAATACTGTTTTATTTTGCCTTTTCTTCCATTTGAATCTCACTAACATGAATTCATTTTATTTAATTTAAAATAAAAGATGTGAATATGCCATTTACTAAGCAAGAGAGTAATCTTTTTTAAATCACTAGTAACTATAAAGAGCACACATATTTCATTATGAGAGATTGGCCATAAACTCATTTTCTAGCTCATCCATTAGTGAGAAATATTAGCTGCACATATTAGTGGCTGTGTTTAACAAATGATTCATACTTTACAACTAATGTTTTCTTCTCATAAGCACTTTAGGAATGATCATTTTGTTTGTGCTGAAAGCTGTTGATCATTGAACTTCTACATGTTTCAGACAGCACGACCTGGCTGAGCTAACACACTAACTACATGTTGCCTATGTTTGAAGGGCTCCAGGTTTTTTTGCTATGCAGACAATGAAACTATGGAAAATTTCCTCTGCTCTATACTGTCAAAAGTAGAGTGGAAAAGACTCAGCTATTGTGGGCTGAGCTAGAACTCCCCAAAATCATATACCGAAGCCCTGACCTCTAGAATCTCACTGCCTGAAAGTATTTCTAGAGAAGAGCTCTTCTAAAAAGTGGTTAATTAAAATGAAGTTGTTAAGGTAGTCTCTGTTCCAGTCTAACAGATATCTTTATAACATGAGGAAAATTGGGCACAAAAGGGGTCACCAAAATTTGTCTGCCCGAAAGAACAAATGTGGGGACATGGTGAGAAAGTGGCCATCTGAAGGCCAAGGAAAGAGATTTTAGAGGAAATCAAACTTGCCAACACCTTCATCTTGACTTCAGTTTTCAGAAGAATTAGAGAACACATTTCTGTTAAGGTAGCCAGCCTGTAACATTTTATGGTCATAGCAGAAAAACATCAAGTTATTTTTTGATTGGCACAGGAAGATCTAGAGTTAAGGTGGTGATTTTCAAAACCCAACGAGATTTGAAGGTCAGGATCACTTGTAACTCCACCCAAGTGAAAGAGAAGCATTTTCCATACCTGATTTCACCAGGAATTTCCCTTACTAATTAACTGGTTAGGTTACCCATATGATTATGGTAACTTCTCATGCCTTTAATTAGGATGGGAATCAATGATCACTAGAATTTATTGAAAGGCTATTACGTGTCCAGCTCTGTAGCACACGCTGTTAGATTATCTGACCACCATCATACAATTATTTTAGGTAGATGATATTATTGATCCATCTTTACAGAAAAAGATCTATCATGTCCAGTGCTGCATAACGAGAAAGCAATGCATAGGTAGCTCATTTCTGAAGCTGGTGCTCTTAACTTCTAATCTATAATCACTGGATGTATCAGTGATGTTAAAATCTAACACCTGAAAATAAAGTGAATGAACTTTTATTTGAAACAAAGATGATGGTTTTACGTGGCAGGTACTCCAGGAATTCATCTTCTATGACTTTCATTTATTTTAAAAAGGTTACCTTCTAGATGACTATAGAGAAGAAAGCAAGTTTGTCTAAATATAGCTCATGAGTGCCGCAGAAAATGCCCCCCAGGCAGTCTGTTAGTTACCCAGGTAATAATAGTTCCTATTACAGGTTCTGAATACTTCTGTCTCCTAGAAATGACTTGTCACTGTGATGCATATCTGGTCACTATGATGCATATTATAAGAATGAATCAGAGACCACCCAGTACTCTACCTCTGCACTTCCTCTTTGCAATTCCATAAAAACCTCCCTCCCTGAGCTTTCTAGGCCTGATTTTGAGGCCTAACTGAGGAATAACTGATTTTTGGTCAGGGCCCATCTGACATTAAATGAATCTGCCTCTGAGTCTTGGGTGTCTGTTAGGTGTTTCTGCTTGCTGTTGCAATGAGGACCCAGGTGGACCAGGATTTCTCTTTTTGACCTGGAGTAAGAGTTTGAGCATCCTGAAAACACCATGTCAGGTGGAAAATCAGTTTTCTCTTGCATGCTGACAAGACTGGCTGCCTAGAGATTCCCATTGGGAAATTTACTTTGTGTTCCATTGATAAGGGTTATCCAAAATTACTGAGAAGCACTAAAAATAAATAAATAAATAAATAAATAAATAAATAAATAAATAAATAAGAGCACTTAGCCCCTCACCCAGAGACTGCTTGAATCAGTAATTCTTGGAGGACAGGATGTTAGAATCGCTGTATTTTAAAAGCTTCCAAGTTAGTTTTAACACAAAGAGAAACCCCACCACCACCACCCGTGATTGTGAGATCTAAGGAAAGAAGAGAACCGGGTGGTTATGTGAAGGAATGACCACTCAGTGGAACAAATGTCAGTTCCATCCTCTTTTGTACATACAGTACTATATGGTTAACAAGCGAGAGGGATTCAATAGGTACTGCTGATTTACAGGTATGTCAGCTCAAAAAAGAAGGAGGATCTTCATCTGTTGGACTGACAGAAGGTCTTACTTAGAGCAGCAAAATAACCAACATGTCCTGGTTTTAAAATGGGAGGTACCAGGCAAATCATAACAGTTAACCAATTTACGGGGAAATTTTCTGTAGCATCTGTGCCTCCTACCTAGAGCACTTAAAGCAAATTGGGGATCCTCAAACTTCTCACAGGCAGTCAGAGTAAACAAGAAGCTATCCATTTTCCCAGTCAACTCTTCATTTGACCTTGAGCATCTATCTAGATGAGTGATGTCTAGAACAATTGAGAGAAGCTACATATATACATCAGTACCAACTGCAACAGATAACAAGCTCAGGAGAATATCCACCATCCAAGCTTAATATTAAATTTGACTGGTTTTATATCTTCTCTGCAAATTCCACTGTCGAATTGTAAATATGTCAGACAAGACATTCACATTTGATTTTGTTGTGTTTTGGCAATGAGTTTCTATTGTGGGCATCCAATCTTCTTTTGATTATGTGTGTGAGGACATACTGTCAAGTACCATTTTCAGGCAGATTAGCTATTTTCCCCCATGGACAAGAATTTCAAAAGATAATTTGATGAACTATAAATGACTCTTTTGTAACAATTGAAGAAATTTGAATAGAAATAGATGATTAGATTCCGTGAATTTTGTTAGATGTGATGGTGGTATGGTTAGCTAGGGACACATCCTTAGATTTTAGAGGTACATACTGAAATTTTTAGGGATGATATAACATCTGTAATTTACCTTATAATAATTAATAAAAATGGCAATTTAAAGGCAAAAATATTCAAAGTGATAGCAATTAGGATTTTGTACATGGAAGAAAAATTTCTCCCACCCCTGTGTGGTAAAATATATTGATTAATGTCCTAAAGATGACCTCAATCAGGGAGAAATGATTAATGTCCGGCTTGTTTGCTGTCAGAGAAAATGTGTGATTCTTAATTTTCCATTTCATTTATTGAAGAAATGACTTATCTGTTAAAAACTTTTGCAGTCTTTTGAGGCTTGAATGTCTCTAAGGGCTGGTGTACTTCAGGGGATATGTTTAAATAAGTGCAGGCTTTGGAACTAGAGAACAGACAGGACTACAAAACTATTGCTTAACTGATGGGACAGAAACTCATGAAGACTCAGGCTTCTCTTCTTTGAAATGGAGTTAATGTACCCTGAAAAGCTGAAGGAACAGAGAACACATGAAATGCCACAGATACAGACTTGGCCTGTACACATAAAATAATAAATGGAATGGCCTCTAATGGAAGTTAATTTGATTTTTTTCAATGTAAAACAAACAGACCTCCAAAATGAGCTGACTACCAAGTTTGTCTCTTCTATGACTTAGGGACAGATGTACTGAGTATTGACACACTAGATTAATGGTTACTGAAACCCACAGTTTTTCTGGGAACTGTATCACAGAAAGTCTGTGATACTTACCTTATAAAAATATTTTAAAGGAAAATCAATAAAGCATATTTATACTTTTAATTAGTTCAAACTGTATTTGTATGCAAAGAAAATAAACTTGATAGAAGTTGGACTTAAGTACACTCATTTCCTTAAGCCCAAATATAATGAATCCATTTATCAAATAGATAGTGTGGGTCAGGCATCACTAGATGCTATTAATTTTCATCTTCAGCATAACCTAATGAAGTAGGTATTATTGTCTAATTATGCCTCATTTAACAGAACTAACAAATATCAGAAAGCTGTGGTCTCATGCCTGAAGGCAATAGCTGGAAAGGTAACCAAGTCAGTGCATGACAAGAAGCACTTTGACCTTGCTATTATACTAAATCTTCCCTGATCTGCCACAGTCACAGAGATCCAGGTCTCCCTGTCCTATGTATCAATGTGAGAATAATGATAGGACCAAGCCCATTGAGCTAATGAGCTAATACATTATTCCACACAAAGAATTCTGAAGAGCTTTCCGGCATTTGGTCAATGTTCTGTGACATCAGGTGAGTTTATTTAGCAAGTAAATCCTGGCCAGCTGCCTTGCTATCAGGTAAACTAAACTGGTGGTGCACCTAGTGTCATTAACAAGAAATGACTGGAAAAATTATTTCCCTCCACTTCTGATACTGTTTCATGAGGTTACGCCTGGTCTGTCCCTGGGGTTCTGGTGCCAAAGGGAATCTTTCATCCCCAGCATGCCCTTTTGTTGGTTTTGTCATGGACATAGCTCTGTTAACCATGACTGAATGAAATGCTATATCTTTCTAATTTTTTTTTCTTTTGTGGTACCAGGGATCAAACTCATGACTTTGTGCTTGCCAGGCAGGCACTTTCTAATTGCACCTTTTAAATGTCACCTGTGCACTATTAGGTTGTCACATCCATAAAACTGGGCAGGACAGGCATTGCAAACTGTTGCAATGGTGCCTTGTGATTCAGACAACAAGCTTCATCACAATGAAGAGGAAATTTCTGAGGATGAAAGTGTCTTGACAGCCAAAAACATTCTCAAGGATAAGCAATCACTGAATTGTCATGTTGTATGTGCATGAGCCTCATCCCCTTCCACATATCCTCTAGCTGTACTATGGTGGATGTACTTCAATAGCCTTAGTATTTGCATGTTTTAAAAAATGTTTTTATATTTGTGCACAACAGAAGGATTTTAGGCTACACTGGAATATAATACATGAGGACAGTTTTACACTGCATTGTCATACAAAATAAAGGGTGTTATTCAAATAAAGGAAAAGACTGATTCTCAAAGTAAAAAGGAGAATTTCTTCCAACCACAGACATAAGCTGAACAAATAGTTCATTTAGCCAATGCTCATTAATCCATTCAAGAAAAATCCTTGTTTCTTGTGTGACCTCAGGCTATGAGCAAGGCAATGGGTAAGATTCAATTTTCTACTGTGAATCTTCCACTCCAGTGAGTGACAACGTCTATCAGTGACTGTATTTGCCCTTGGCCACCACTTCACTGTCCAGGACCTGCCTTCAGCCTTGGGTAGATGAAACTAGGGTGTAACACTGATCATGCTGGGCTGTTAATTCTATCTCTTAGAGCTGGTGAGATGTTTTAGATCATCCTGACAGTAAAGATGAGACTGTTACCCCACTTACATACCCACTCCAGACACTTTGCCGTGATCCTAGCCAGGTTCGTTTTGCTGGAAATGTTCTGAGAAGTTTCAAGATAGGGCACTCACAGGAATCTTCCTTATGTCTCATTTATATTCTTTTCTTTTTTTTTTTTCTTTTCTCCTCTCACTCTAGAGAAATGAATTATGCAGCCCACAAGAATACATAAAGAATATACAATTAAAGAACAAAAATTAAATCTAAGATATTCCCAACTCATATTCGTGTTTATTCCCCCTCCCCACTGGTTACTAATGCCTATTGATATCAACTTGAAGAAGAGGATAGAAATATTAGTTTCTGTTGATAATAGAAATAAACCGCATTTACTCATTTTGCATTTCAGTCAAGTAATAAGCATGCACTGTGCACCTGTTATGTGACTTACAATGTGTCCTATGTAGGACACATATGAGAGATACCATGTTGTCCTGTTCTGTTAATCAAGTGCCCATCCTGCAACCTCAGGCTCAGCGTAAGCTAGCACTTAATCAGAACAAAGTTCCCGCCCCCAGCACTCATATGGGCTATTTTTCCTAACCCAAGTCAATTCCATTTGCCTGTGCCTCCCTCCACTTTTTGATGAATCCCTAATCTAAACCTGAGTGTTTCATCACAGCTGTATTGACCTGGTTGTTTTGCTTTAGGAGATGATGTATGACAATTGCATTGGTAATCTGTCAAAATGTAAAATAATTGCTATCTGTTACTAAGGCTTGTGCAAACCTTTATCTTTTTTCTCATCCCCATCCCATCATCAGGGGGAGAGCATATCTTTTTATTTTTTTGTATTCTCTAAACTATTTTTGAATTATTGTCTTTTATATAGTTGCATTTCCTTTTACATCTACTACAATGGAATTAGTCTCTATAGGCAATATTCCTTACAGAAAGTTAGTATAAAGTAGGTAAATGATATTAACTATAATTTATGTATGCTCCTGGGCACTGAGAGCATGACCCTGAAACAAGGAGATCTTAATAGAGAATAAATACCAAACTCTTTTAAAACATAATGAGAGATCCTGAAAATAAATAGGACTGAACTTGGCTCAATCTTGCCTGGTTTAATGGCATACAAACTCTGTTAGCAATTGTGGCTGGAAAACTCAGAAATAGCATCTGTGGTACAGAAATACTGCACAGTTCACTCACTGAAGCCAAAGAGCAGTTCACAGCCCTGTGCATGAGGTGGAAAGTTCCTCTATTCCTCATCTGAAGAGTTCAGTTTGAGAATTCAAGACCCAGAGGCAATTTGACAAGAGAAAATCAAAAACTATCTTCATCATTTTGTCAATCCAAAGGGTCCTTGAAGATACCCAGGAATTTCCAGTGGTCAGGGGTACAGAATACCTGGAGAGGAAGGGAGGGAGATTATTTTCTCTAAGTTCCTTCTTTTCTCCAAGCCTTCAGTGAAGGCTATTGCCTGGTTTAACTGAAGAGTCAAATTGTGAGGCAAAATAGGACATGATTTTCCACGATTCTGTTCCAGCTGTGCCTCTCTAGGTCCTCTATCCTTTCTAGAAAATCTCTCATTGTCAGCTACTTCCATTAAAATAAACCTCATCTCAGTAATAGACTTAACCCTGCCCATTTTTTGAAGGTCAGTCTCAGACTTAAGTGAAAACTTTTAGGGTAGATAACCCCAAGGTTTAGGGGAAGTACCAAGGTTACCTATTTATTCCCTCTGAGCTACAGTTAAGGGGATGTGGTGGGGAGAAAGGGCTGAAGAGCAGATGTCTCCTTGTGATGGCCAGGGATTAGGTGCTCACTGCTATTGCATCTCTGCCATTAGAGCACATTTCCTAGACCCCACACGAAGGCCTCAATTCCCAGTGTCTCGCCCAGGTTCTGGTAGTCTCTTATATTGTGTGACCTTATATTCTGGTGACCAACAATTGACAGCTTCACACATACTTTCCTTTGATGTCAAGGGTGGGGCTCAAGTGAGTCTCCAGGGACCAATCATATCCATACCGTGGGAAATAAGATTTCAAGGGGTACCCTCTGCCCCTCTACTGGGCAGCCCATCAACTCATTACCCATCCCCTGAGGGAATTTCTTCCCTACCCACTGCAACAGTAGTGCAAGAGGAGGTCAGAGGATAGTTTACCCCTCTCGTAACCTGCCACCATCTTGCCCACTGATCTCCTTGGAGTTTCTATTTAGAGGAAAGCAAATAGCCCAGAAGTGAGAGGTGTTACCCATCTCCAACAACCCTGGGAAGGACTGTGCCCTCTGCCGAAAAGTCACTGCAGTAAGCCTTGCAGGGACATCCACAGTTGGCTTTTTTTTTTTTTTTTTTTTTTTTTTTTTTTTTTTTTTTTGCTTTTTTGCTTCTTTGTCTTTGTCTTAGTCATTGTCTTCTTCTTCTTCTTCTTCTTCTTCTTCTTCTTCTTCTTCTTCTTCTTCTTCTTCTTCTTCTCCTCCTCCTCCTCCTCCTCCTCCTCCTCCTCCTCCTCCTCCTCCTCCTCCTTCTTCTTCTTCATTACAATTCATATTCAATAAAATTCATGATTTTAAAGTGTATAATTAAGTGAATTGTAGTGTAATTAGATAGTGGTGATATTTGCACCAGAACATTTTTATCACCCACTTCCTAGTCCTCCTAGTCATTAGCAATCACTAATCAGGTTTCTGCCTCAATGAATATTTGCCTTTTTAGCCATTTCCTGTCAATGAATTGAAAAATATGTGGCATTTTGTATCTGGCTTCTTTTACTTAAGTGGTATTTCCAAAGTTCGTCCATGTTGTGTCACGTAGAGTACTTCATTCCTTTTTCCTTTCCATGCTCTACTTTCTTTCCCATTTATCAGCTGATGCATGTTTGAATTGCCTGGCTGTTTTTCAAATTTAAATTGTGGTACACTTTTTGAGACTTTTATTTTAGAAGAGAGGAAAAGCTCAATATGCTCACATGACTATATTATTGAGTAAGATACAGTTGAGGTTCTTTTGCAGTAGGCAGATAAAAGAATCAAGTAGGCAGATACAAGGAGATCAGATTCTCTCTCCCCACTGAGCCTGTATAAGATACCAGTACCTTTAATGAGACAGTTGAGACAAAAGAAAAAATCTGTATAAGTAGTCAGAGTCAAGATGGAGTCACTTATATCAATTCTAAAAACAGCAACCAAAGGCAAGAGGATGTAATGAAAGTGTTCTTGTACATAATTGCCTAATAGAGTCACAAAGGACTCTATTAGAAGTACTGTGACCTTATACAAAAAGTACATCTCCAAGGACATCTGTATAGGAATAATCTGCTTAACTGCAGAAGGATATCAACCATGGTATTAAGCATTGAATGATCATTATTTCACAGTATCTTATGTATGCCTCCTCATTTTTACCTCTAAAAACTCTCCCTTGCTTGAGTCTCTTTGAGTCCAGTGTTGATTGACAATGACATGTGTATTTCCATTTGTGTGGCTTTGCTGTTCCTAAATAAAATTTCATTTTGCCCTGACTATAACCTCTCTGTGTTTCTCTTGGTTAACAGGCCCAAGACAGATTACGGACAGCACAAAGTATCTTGTGCTAACATCTCTGGAATGAATGTTACGGGCTAAGGCAGACCTCAAAGAAAACAAAACAAAACATTGTGTTTTGTAGTATTGAGTGGCTCCATGTTATAAATACTCCCATCAAGAGCAATTTCAAACTACCAACAGGAAAACACTACATTTAGGAAGAGATGGCTCTGAGATTGGCACAAGAAACTCCGAGAGTCATCACTGACTGGATCCCAGGTTTCTAAACATGCATGAAGCAGCAACCCCCTGGGACCTCTGAGAAACAGCTAGGGACTCTCTGAGGGAGCTTGTTTCCATTAATCAGGCACCTGGCACTGTACCTACCATGTAGAGCCTTCTCTGGACAGTACCCCCAAGTACATGTCATCTTTCTGAATTAACAAAAAGCCAGATTATGTTTAGCTACCTACTCATAGCTACCCTAATACTGCCCTATCATGCAGGGCAATATACAATGCCTCTCCTTTTTCTGATTTCCCTGCCAATAGAGGAATGAGAACAAGTGTTTTGTCACAGCTTTGTACTTTGTTACAGCCCAGATGAGAATCTTTTTTGAGAAGAGATAGGAAGAACAATGATAGATCCATGATAAGCAAAACAACACTGTGTAATTCATATCCTTATGATACTAGTTCATTTACAGTAATTGTATGCTGAAACATAGTTTTTAAATATTAAATTGGAATATATTAATAATTTTTGCACCTTTTTATTTTTTAAATTTTATTTTACATTTTAAATTGCACATTCACTTCCATTCCATTATGTTGGACAAAAGATACTATTGTACTGAATCAACTTTTAAAAAAAGAAGGTACTGTTTATTAAGATTCACTATGTGGCCAACAACAGATAAAGCTATTTGTATACATAATTTCATTTATTCCATACAACAGCCTCTTGATAGAATTTGTTACTCTGTGTTATAAAGGAGAAAACAGAATATCAGAGAAGTTAAATAATTTATCAAGGTTCACAGGGAGTCTCAATTCAAATTATTTTTTTACTCAAAACACTATGCTATGATTCTTCCTTTCAAAGAAAAGTAAGAATTTCTCAGTCTCTAGTAAACATGTAACATAATGTAACATAATGTGGAAGTGAATTTGTAGTGCTTTCCTTGTATAACTTTATATTTCAATACCATTTCAAATTTAGAGAAAAACTGTGCAAATAATATAAGGAATTACCATACACTTTACCCAAATTCACTGACTATGTATAGAATAGGGATAGACCGTTAAATAGTTTTTTTAATCCTTAAATCATTTGGGAATAAATTGGAGGTATCGGGTCCATTTACCCTTTTAAATACTTTTATGTGTCTGTTTCCTAAGATGTTCTCTTATTTAACCACAATCCAATGATCAAAATCAGGGAATTGAACTGTGACATAATAGCACTATCAAATGATGGTCCATATTTAGGCATCACCATTTGTCCCAAAAACAAGATTTTAAGATATTTCCCCGCTTGTTTCTGCGTTCAGGCCAGGATCATGCAGCATATTTAGTTGTCACATCCTCTTAATCTTTATCCTCTAACAGCCCCTCAGCATAACATGCCACTTGATTTTAACACTATTAAACCTTCACTAACATGTTGCTCAATGCAGTTTGTTTGAAATCCCTCATGATGAGGTTCAGGTTTTGTATATCAGTAGCAATACCACAGAAGTGCTCTTTGTCTCACCCAGGGAGTATTTGCTTCTTTTAAAACTCGCTTACAGGCCTTTAGCAAAAGAAAAAACTCCACAGACAGGAGTGAGAAACAAGTCATTCAAAAACATTTGTGGACTTAAAATTGACCCAAATAATCACTGTGTACAGGTTTACACAGGTTTACACAAAACAAGTGTAAACCTTACAGATTGAAATACATACAGGATATGTATAATAATCATAATAACAATTACTATTATTTAATTTGCATATTTTTGTTCCTATATTAAAAAAAAGTCTCTTTAACTCATTCTAGCAATCAGAAGGATTAGAAATACAGTTGGTAACAGGAAAAGAGTAGATACATAGGACATATAATTGCTAAAGATTGCTTCAGTTCAGTTCCCTTGGAGTGGAACACTGTTGTTCTTTCTCTTCCCTTTCACCTCAGTGCACATGGTAAGTGTTTCAGTTAGAGTCATCAAATGGCTACTGGCAGATCCCCCAGGATGCTGCAGGATGATGAAGTTTGTTTAGAGTTAGCAGTAAACCCTCACAATCTCGTTTCACTCAAATGATGTTATTATTGCAAAACATAACACCAGCAACCTAAACCGTCTCTGGCAGCCTCATATTTCTCTTATTTAAGAAACAGTTGTCAGAAGGATTTCTGTGAGCCAAGGAACTGACAAATTATGGGGACATTACATTTTTAATCAGTCACTTGCCTAAAGTCATGAGAGATAATATGTCATTTATAGCTACCCAGACATAATGCCGCTCTTTTTTCATTACAAGACGTCTAGTAATTTTTTAGTGGTTTTTCTTCTTCTTCTCTGAGGGGAAAAACTGTCTAAAAATATGCTTTAAAGATAGAGACCCCATTAGGCAGTGGAAAAAAAGGAGAAACAAACCATGAAACGCATAAGATAGCATGGTGTGGCTATATTAATACCACTCAAAATAAGTTGCAAGAAAAGAATTATTAATAGTGATGAGGCAGGTTTCATAGAGACAGAAGAGTCAACTCATCAGGATATGCAACAATACAAAATGCACATGATCTTTAAAATCAATGCAAAATATATAGGTGAATTCAAAATTCACAGAGAAAAATGACAGCATTAAGCCAATAAATAGATATAGTTGGAGATTTTTAATACCTGCTGTCAACAATTGATAGGAAAAATATGCCTAAAAGACCACTAAGGACATAAAAATTTGACTATCAATAAATTTGTTGAACACTAGTAACATGACATTCACTTTTCAAGAACACAAGAACACTTTTCAAGAACATTCACCAAGAAAGACCATATGCTAGGCTATAAAATGTCTCAAATTTTGAAATATGAAATGTTTAAAAGTATATTTCTGAGTCACAAAATTATTAAATAGAAATCAACAACAAGATATCTAGAAAATCTCCAAATGCTTGAAAACTAAACAACACATCTACTCAATGCACAGGTCAAAGAAGAAATCACAGCAATAAGAAAATATCTTGCAGTGGTGAATGATCTTTAAAGTCACACATATCATCCCCAACATTGCAAAGCAAACAAAAAAATACATGTCAAAAATTAAAAGATTCTGCACTGATTTAAAAGAAATTAATTAATTTCAGGTTTTGAAATTTTCCTTCTTTTTGAATATGTTTTGAATGTTTCTATATTATAAACCTATGACTTAACTCAAAAATATTAAGAAGAAGCAAAAAAGATAAGTACAATAATATTGAAGAAATAGAAAGTAAATACAATAAATGATACAGAAATCTAACAAGGACAATAAATAGCTCTTTGAATAAAATAGTACATTGATAAACTGTTATCCAGACTGATTTTGTCACTAAGATGTTGATCACAGAATTCAAAGCAGTACAAGTGATTGAGAACATACTACTTATTACAGTAACTTGACCTCACGCAATGGGAGAGCTGGTTAAACAATCTGTAAGCATTTGCTCTAGGGCCCAAAATCTGCAAGGTCATCAATCCAAGACAAATAAATGGAAGAGTCCAAGATTAAACTTGAACGTTCAAAAGAGGATCAGCCGGAACACAGGGCCACAAATTGGAGACTGTATAGGTTTTCACTGCCTCTAAGCACGCAGTTTCAACACCATAAATGGTGTGCTAATTCAAATATCTTGTGCCTCAGAGCTGCAAAGTGCCTAACCAGGAATGGAAAGAACTGAAGGAGGAACTGCATAGAAGCTGAAGGAGCTGCTGCCTCCACCTACAAGAGAAGCCGACAAAGAAACACAAAGGGCAGGAGCTCAGCAGTGCCAGGCTGCTGCTGGCTACCTCTTCATTGCTTTGCTTTGCAAATCTCACTTAAATTGCTCTTGAGCCAACCTGGACCCAGAACCAGACAAAAAAGGACATTCTGGAAAATATAATCTGGTTTAGCAGGTAGACACAATATCTAGGCACAATGAATGAGGAAACAAAGATAGAAAATACGAAGTATGAATATGAG
The DNA here is from genome assembly GCF_034190915.1 of Cavia porcellus. NCBI lineage: Eukaryota > Metazoa > Chordata > Mammalia > Rodentia > Caviidae > Cavia > Cavia porcellus. Next base: position 93,967,894 of record NW_026947485.1, read on the forward strand.
GAATGCCACTATAGATTTTTATTTTAAAAAATTGTTTATTGCTTACCATGAGCACTTCCTAGTTGTGTGTGCTCCCAGAACAGTTTTACATTGAAAAACAGAAAGATATCAAAGTGTCTACCCTATTCATTGTCTTTCTGAGTTAAATGAATCAGCATATTAAAGCAAAACCTTATGCAATAGATCAGCTAAAGTAACAAGATACACTTTGCTGGAGGATTCTTCAAAGTAGCAGAGGATAGGTTTCAGGGAGGATCATTATCTCACTGATAAGATCAAGGAAACGAACAATGAAAGCTAAACCATTACTACACATTAAAGATCAATAGAGATGGAAATAACATTTCTGAAATGAAAACTTTTGCCCACAGTGCTTTCAATCAGCATTACATACAACCTTTAGACCCATTTTGCCTAAAATGAGCATGCTTTGCACATGCTCTATCTCCTTTGTTCCCTTACAGTACAGTTTCTTTGCTCAGTATGGTCAGCAACACATATGTAACATTCTTCCCCGTTTAGTGCTTTTGACAGGTAGAGATCTTGAGAAAGTGATCCACAAAAATAGGGTCCTTACTTTCTCTGACTACACAGAGAACAGAGGCAGCAAACAGCAGAACTCTCCCTATAATATTCATTATCTGTCATGCACACAGCATGTGCTTCAGGCTGTAATGAGATGGACAAATCTTTGATCAAGGTCCTTATTCAAACCTCACATTTGCCTCTATCTCTCCCTCCAATAAGAGCCAATTAATTCACACAAAGAACTAGAGGCGCTTTCAACAGTCTTTGATTTTCTCAAAAAGATATCTGAAGGAATCAGCCACAGTATGGATTTGTAGCGATCTGATCTCAGATACAGGCAAGTCTGGCTGGAAGAGATTTGGATGTAGGGAGAGACTTCAGACTCTGTTGAATCCCTGATTTCTCCTTTTAGAATTTCCTCCCTCTACTTCTTTCACTGTTCAGTGAGAGTCAATGGAAGGCCAACTGTCTCATAGGCAGTTGGGTTAATGCCAGCCCTGCCTGGGTCCTTGTTATCATTAGCTCCCAGGCTTACGCCTTTTCTTTTGCCCATCATTTCCAACAGAGCCATTGTTCCAGGCCTCAAACAGAACTGAAATGCTAGTTGCCTAATGGTGTTCACTGTCAAATTTCATGTCTGCTGGCAGAATTTATGACACAGTAGTTTTCAAATAGAAAGTGCTAAAGACATATCCCAAGGAATATAATGCTGTGCAGTCACAGTGACATAAAGCCACCACCCAAAAGCTAGGGTTGATTATGGCTCAGAAGAGTCTGGGAAAGTTCTAGAAAGGGGAGGGGGTCACATGAGATATGCAGTTGTTCAGACAGTGGACTGAAGAAGCCACCAGAATGATATAATGAGCCTTCTCTTCTACAAGAGAATCTTAAAGCCTAGCAGCTTGATTTTCTATTACAGCTTTCTTCAATTCAATCTACATTTTGTCAGTCTTCATGTCATCCCACTAATTGGTTTCAGTATCCACTTTTGCCAATTGCTACCACTCTACTATTTAAAGAAAAAATTTTTCACTAAAAGAAAATTAAAAACGTAAATGTATTGTATCTCAAATTGCTTCTTTGTTTTCTGGGGAGATGGGTACTAGAAAGACAAGAAAATAATTGATCAGCGAAATTCAAAGACATCGCATTGGAATTAAAGTTTTGCAGCTTGCTGAAGACCTCTATCAAACCAGGAGTATCTAAGTATCCCAAGTTAATTCTTGCTCAGCTACTGCATACTGAGCATTTATCATGAGCCAGCCTGTGTTTTAGATGCTTCAAAGTCTAAACAACCCATTTGAGTGTCTATGAAAGCAGCCCTCAATTTACCAATGATAAGAACAACAATTCTTTGCACAAAAAACTCAGTGACCTTTTCTGGTGACCTTTTCCCTAAAATTGTAGCAAAGTCATGTGAACCATCATTTCCTGACTTTATTTCAATAAATGCTGGTAGCTACTACTTTACCTTCTCCCCTATTTTGAAAATGTTTGTAACTCAGGGAAAAGTGTAAGGAACAAAGGAAAACTGTTCTGCTTTATTAATAGCATTATAAGAAAAACTATAGGTTTGGAAACAGAATTCTTAGATTCATTTAGGAGGTTTCAGAGACCAAGTCTTCAGAGAAATCCTCCAATTTTATGCTATCTACCAGCACTGGCAGGGTCATTGTATGTAAATTAGGGCAGTCAAAGCGTCATAAAACAAGAAAGAGATTCCAAATGTCATGTCTACTAGTTGTCAGTCTATAAAGTCCAGGACCCCTAGTTTAAAGTGATTCTTCTGGGCCACCAGGAGGAGCTATTCAGAGGGGACTGGGCTCAGACCGAAAAGCTCAAGTAAGTACCACAACCCAAATGTTACTTGTCCAGTATCCCTCACTGCATAAAAGGAAAGGGCTCTGTAGTCTTAAAAACAATTGGAAACCCTAGCCTGTGATCCACTCAACACGGTGGAGAGCAATGCTACTGCTGTGTTCTTTATGGGACCCAAATAACTTGAAATCGCAAACATGAATAATGGAATTGGATTTTGGTTATGGTCAACACTGTTATTTGTGTTTTCTTCTTCTGTTTGGAGCCTCTTCTTTGCCTTCAATATCCTGTACTGAGGGCATGTGCTTGGTGATTAGAGGATGTTCTTTTCTTTCTGTGATTTCTCACACTTTCCCTTTAGCCTCACATGCTCAAGGAAGCCAAGCCAGCATCACACAGCCCTCGATACTCAAGCTCATGTTCCCTTGTGGGTCTGCATAATGTAAGCCAAGTTCAACTTACTGAAAAATAGGTCTTCCCAAAGTTAAGTAACACACTGATTTTTATTGCTGCCATAAGCCAGGATTCAGTGGATGGGCCTGTTGGCCTTTATTCTTGCTTGAACTCTTCCTTATTTCATGAAATAGCAAAAAAAGGTTTCAGGGACAGGTTAAGAAGAATATGTAGCTAATGGACACTGAAAATGTTTGCAGTGATGGATGAAGCTGTATCAATCAGCTGTATCAGGTTACAGAAGCAGATATGACACAAGATACACAAATATATAGTAAATTACAAGACAGGCTTACAATGCCCAGTGACAAAGTCAGATGAGGGAGCGTGCAGAGGGTGTCTGCATGATGGAGGCTGAAAGGCCCAGCCTACGAGCTGGAGCTTACCACAGTGTCCCATGAAAGATGGTATCAGGAGGCTAATGGATCTGCAATGGGCCACTGAAGAATCTATGATGGAAGGCCAAACAGTCTACAATGCAAGGCTGAAGCTGAACGCTCTGTGCTAGAAGCCAGGAGACAACATTCAAGCTGAAGGTGAAGACTGGAGCTCTTCCAGAGAACCAGCAATCAGTTCCTCCTCATTTTCCTTTTATTGTATGCAGATTACCCCTTGGGCGGGTGTAGCACTCACACCATCTGTGTACCCTCCTCTTGCACAAATTGAGAATGTTACAAACTACAGACAGTGGTCCCCTGCTGAATCACTCAGTTAAACTTGTGACCTTCTCAAATTGACACAATGAACAATATCCTAGAAGGCTAAAAGCTTGTCCTCTACCCCAGGATGTAGAGCTGCTGGGTCACTTAGTTAAGTTTCTAGACTTTTCAAGTTGACAAAATGTATAAACCATAACAAAAGCCATTGTGGAGAAATCCTGCAAAACCACCACTTCAGGATGAACTTCAGGGTGGAATGATGCCTGGAGCCTGGAAGTGAAGCAGTCCAACCCTCTGGCAGAATGATAGGTCTACATAAAATTATAAATAATGTTGCCATTTGTTAGATATTTGGCATGAGCCAAGGACTCTGTAAAAAGCATCTCTTATCCTCAAAACAACCTTCTAGTAGTCCCATACTATAAATAAGAAACTGGGGCTCTGGGAAGTTTTGTACTATATCCAAGGTGCTGACCTAGTAAGTCATATACTCCCAATCCAGGATGCTGCACAGCTAAGTGACAGGGAACTCACTGCCTCTCAGGCCACACAGCTGTGTACTGGAATAAGTGCCACCTGTGTACAGAATAATAAGAAGCATTGTATTTTAAATGAAATCATTACCTACTACTGTCATCCTTAGGGCCTGTGTCTGCCTCCTGGAGTCACACAAAGTTAGGTAAGTTAACTTAAAGCAATCTTTCAAGTACCTGGACTGGGAAATCCTACTCCTCTCCTTAAGACCAAGCATCCTGGATTGGGAGTATATGCTTAAGTAAGCGGGTTCTGCAGTCAGTCTGCCAGGGTTCCAGACCTTACTCCTGTGGGACCTGGGGTGAATATTTCAAAATTTGTTATCCTTACTGTCATCTGTCAAATTAATAACACGTGCTTATTTGGATTTATCAGAATTATATTCAGTAATTTGTAGGAAGCACTGGTGTAAGGTCTAGTGACTTATAAACAGCAGGAATTTAATAAATGACATTTATAATCATTGTTCATGATATAACTTATGACCACTTCTTCAGTGGACCGTTTCATATTAACACAGGGGTTTCTTAAAATGTGATGTGGGAACAGCATGGAAGACCCATGGACAAGCATGAGCAGTTTGTGAGAGAATAACATCACCACATTTATTCTGAATGAGATACTTGCAGTACTGTTACAGAAGTATTAGTTTTCAGTGTAACTGATATAGGGAAATGAAACTCCCGACCAACTAGGTCTGGTATGAGCTTGTGTTCTCTAAAATCGAAGAATGAATTTTAGGAACAGCAGAGGTTAAGAGTAGAATATATTTATTGAAAGAAAACTTCTGAGAGACAGGAGTCCCAGCAGGTTGCCAAGGACTCTGTCTGTTCCAGGGACTTTATTATAGAATAAAACCATGGGTTCAAGTTGTGCAGGGAGGGGGGAAGGGGAGACAGGACTGGGAACTCACAAGGCAGACAGGCATAAGATGGGACATACTACAGTTAGCCAATCAAATCAATAGTTCAGGTAAAATTGATTACATTAGGGACAAATGGGAAAGCAAGTCACATCGGAAGTGGGCATTCTTAGAGTTATAACCTTTCTCCTAGGGGGATGGGATAGTGACTCCAGGGTAGTAGGGAACTAATTAGAATATCAGTCTTTAAGATTTGTTTGATCTTTGTCCTGAGGCCTGGCCCACAGCAGGAGGTGTCTATCTCCCCCACAATTGTAAAGTATCTGCACTGGCTCCTTTGAGGACCTAGCCCTGTCTCACTGCCTATATTTCTAACAATATTTCTAACAAACTCAGCTGTCTGCAACATAACCAACCACATCTTACTTACCAGTATAGTAAATTCTAAGATAATTAAACCCCCTGATCTTTTCAATTCTGTCCTCCACAATCTTTGTATTTGAAATCATATATATATATATATATATATATTTTTTTTTTTTTGAAATTATATATATCTTAGTGAGGATCAACTAACATTTGTGGACTAGACAGATGGAAAGATATACTAAGGCATTTTCATGAATCTTATAACCAGCCAGGATTAGGATGGATATCAGTATTGAAACCTGAAGAAGGAAATTTAACATTTATCATTTTATTTAACTTCACCCCATCCTAGAGTCTTCATCATTTCTTTCTCTTAATCTTTATAACCAGCATATGCTGATGAAACCAAGGTCCAGGAGTCACACAGTGCTATAGGGTGGGGCTCAGTTCCAAATCCAGTTGGGATATGCCACACACACTTCTCTTTCCTGCTCTGTGTTAGTGCATATTATAGTTCTAAATGTAAAATTACCTGTTTACCTTAATAATAATGATGATAATAATAATAATGAGCACTTAACAAATAGTATGAGTTGAATCCTCTTCTAAGTGCCATTGCTATTTGTGTGTATCAATTCACCCAATTCTTGCAGCAACACTGAGAGATGAGGAAATCAAGCAAAGGAAAAACTAAGTGCCCTGCTCAGTTTACATGGTAAATAAGTAGAACCGAAATTTGAAGTGATGTAGCCCAGCTCAGAGTCTATATATTTCATAACTGATAGAATTGTGGGGCAGTGGCTGAAAAGAAGTATGAAATATAAGAAGTATGAAATATAAATGACTTTTATTTTAAGAATGCGGGGAGAGACCCCCGAGTCCCTGGGGTGCGGCATCTCCCCCCAGGCTAGGCCGATAGCTCCGTGGAACATGTGGAGTAGGGGCATACATGTAGCTTAGGTTTGGGGTGGAGCTTGAGGGGGCATTAGGGATGCACAGGTATTGGTACGAGTTTGGTGCCAGGGGCAGATTCCTAGGGATGGGGAAGATAGAGTCACAGGTAAATTCCTAGAGGTGGGGAAGATGGATCTCCTTGGTTTTGCCTCTAAGGCTTCACCCGCTACAGTGTCCTGTCTGGGCCAAAACTCTTTCAATAACCACATCCTACATCCCTATATACAAATCTAGAGTCCAGAAATACTTGTTTTGAGTAAGCACCTTCCATGCTTAAGTTTTATTGGTCTTGTTCTCTACTGTTTTGTTCAACTTTATAATACCGAATGAGATAGACAATTCTTTTTAAGGAAACAAGAGACATTATGGTAACCATTGTTGATAACCTTGTACTCTTTTACATCATGTGCTATGTCTATCCTTGGTTTTGACATACTGCTTTGTTTTGCCATATTTGACTTTATTCTCTCCCCCTCAAAAAAGTAATAAGAACTAAGGAGTAATAAAACCCAAAATGTGTAAATTTTGTTGTAAAAGAGAGAAGAAAAAAAAAGTGCTGTAAAAGATACAACAGCAAGTGTGTTTTGGGGTGTTAAATAGCTGACTATATTAATGTTTTTGGTTGGATCATTGACCACAACTGTTTGCAGTCTCACTGTTTGAATGTCCACTTTGTATGCTTTGATACTGTGACTTGAGCAACTATCTCTAAGATGATAATATGTAATCTATTAACTGGTGATTTCTTACTGTTTTTTGTTTTTTGTTTTGTTTTGTTTTTTTTGTAGTTCTGTATTACTTGTACCCTTACACCGCTTTGTTTTGTTTTGTTTTTTCTCTTTTTCCTTTTAAATAAAATTTAAAAAAAAAAGAGTAAGCACCTTCCAAAATTGTTTTGTCTTCCCTTTTCCAGTTGTGCATCTTTTACTTGTAGCCTTATCTCCATTTTTCTATCATAAATTTTTTTTCTATCACAAATTCTTTTCAAATTACATATGGGAAAATTGATGGGACAGTCATCTAGTTTACAGAATAATCATGTTGATGTTGATGTGTGTTAAACACATTTATTATACAAATGAAGATGCTGATCCTGGTTTGTTTTCTCAATTCCCAGTTCAAAGATCTCTAAAAGGAGAAAATCTCAAAGAAAACATGTTCTGCAGTTAAGATGGGTGAAACTGTAGTTTGTATTGATTTTGGTAATTCAGTCAGTTAAGAACATCTCTAATTACCTGGCCTCAGGAGTTATTTTGAATGAACTAGATGATGATCTTTCTGTCCTGGAACCTATTTTCAACTCATTTCTACTGATAACAGGAGGATCAATAGATAAATGTACTTCTAAATAATAAATAATGCTTGTTTAGATAACAGTATCTATTACTTAGATAATAGCATCTAATAATAAATAATGCTTTTTTGGATAATAGTATCTACTATTTTAAGAAAAATAAAACATTTTCATCACTCATATCATCAACAGTAGTAGTATTATCAACGAAGGGCAACTTGTCTGCTTAAGACTATTTCACAACATGATTTGATTGCTTTAACTACTAGAGTGAAGTGTGCTACTGGAACCAAGTGGGCAAGGTCCTCCTTCAATTATCTGGCTAAAATGTCAACAGTGCCAAGGTTTAGAGACCCTAATAACAAAAATACAAAAGAATACAAACAACAGTGTGAAAAAGTTACTGATTTTACAGTAAAGAAAAAATTCGTAATGATAGATTGATGATATACCCACCATAATATCAATTCTTTGAAATTAATTACAGTGAGGGGCTGGAGGTTTAGCTCAGCGGCATAAGTTCCTGCCTTGCAAGCAGGCAGTTGTGAGTTCGATCCCCGGTACCGTTAAAAAAGGAAAAAGACAAAATAATAATAATAATAATAATAATTACAGGGGATCATGATTTAGTTAAACACAACACTGAAGCAGAGTTATAACTATACAATGGAAACTTTCCCAGTTCTTTTTTTTTTCTATACAAGGTGTTACACAATGGTGAAGTTCTGTGGCTCACAAATTCGTGGGTGACATGTAGCAGGTTGCCTTGGCACTAATAAAACAACTATGGAAGATTTACTTTTAAACCTAAAAATGAGGGCAAGTTCCAGTGGAAGTGTCATCTACTACTAACAAGTTTGTGGTTTGGAGCAAATAATTTAATCCTCATGCCTTGTGCTGAAAATAATAGAAAAATGTTTGATATGCTAAGATAAATATATTAAATATAACATACTGACCCTTATTAAGTAAAAAGTGCTATTCTATAAAAGATTTTATCAGATCCATTATTATAAGTGAAAATAGACACCTTACACAGCCATAGGAATTTGCCCAATAATATGTTTAAATGCTTAATAACAAGCCCTAAAATAGTTCTGCTCCAGTCTATTCAATCCAAGACCTAGTCATTGTTTCCTAATCAAACACAATTATGTGAATTAGATGCTGTTAATAAAATCTTGAAATTAGATAATGGTTCTGGCACCTGGAGCTCTCTATTACCAAACAGAACAGCAGCTCTTTGAGAAGTACAAATGGCTCAGGGAATTCTGAAATGAGAACAAGAGTAATAGAAACTTACTAAGAAAAGTGTAAAAACAATCTTTCAATTAAGCAAAACCAAACAAAAGGAAAAAAGTGTTTAGGTCAAAATTTTAGGGAAAGAATAGTCTTCCCTAATGTTTTGTGACATTAGACAGCTTTGTCATGTTTCAAAAGGACAGGAACATAATTTTACTAAAACTAAGGTTGTATTGAACAAAGGCATGGCACTAGAAGAACAAATAATTTTTAAAATAAACGATATCTGAATGACTCAGACAGTTTCTTTGAACAAATTTGATTTCCCTTTCTATACCCCTCTGTCAAGCCAGGTAGAAATACACTACATATAAAGATTTTAGGAGCAGAGGACCCTTTATTTTGCAAAGGAAGACAATTGCATGCATTGTATTTTTAAAATTCTATTTTGAGGAATTGCATGTAATGAAGGACCAAGGCTAATTTTTCATACCAAATGCAATGAAATTCCATGTCAAACGCAATGAAATAATGCCAGATTTATCTTCTCCAAAAGCATATCTGATTCACTCACTTCTTTCCCTGCATGCAAACTCCAAAGCTATCAGTAACTCCTTAAAGAGTTTCTAGACCTCCCCTCATTTGCTTTTACATCTGCTCTTCTACAAAATGTCAAATATGTTATAATTATATAACATGAAGCAGCTAAATAGTTGATGGGGTAGATGGGAGCTGCCAAGGGGTATAACACCAAGAGAGCTATAACACTACAAACTGAGAACCACTGGAAAAGCCCAGAGCCAATAACACCAGAGGAGTTACTCAGCCAACTCAGAATTTTCAGTTGAATGTATCAAAAGAAGTCTTATCTATTGGTGACAATATAATAGTATGATTATAACATTTTATATATTCTATTTACTTTTGTTACAAAACACACACAATATATTGTTACAATTTTGGTTTTAAATAATTAATTTTCTTCCAATAGCTTATTCTTCCTCTTTTTTTTTTTTTTTTTTTTTTTTTTTTGAGATGGGAATTGAAGATAGAACCTTGAGCATGCTAGGCTAATGCTCTATTGCTGAGCTACATCATCAACTCCTAAAAGGTTCTTAAAATAAAAATAAAATAGTCTTTTAAATTTACACACCCATACATAAACCTAGAATCTGACCCCAAGCTGTGATTTCTGAAGCAACTACTTACCTTACTTACTTTACCTTACTTAATTGCTGAGGCAACTACTTACATTACTTAGTCACTCATGCTCTACTTGTGGTGGCTGTCTCCTGAGACAACTTTGGAAATAGTACGCAAAATTGTGAAGGGTTTGGAGTGACTTCTCCTGCTGGACCATACACAACTTCACAGTTTAACTATGCATATTTTAGTGACTGCAAAGGAAGCAGTGAAGGAAATCTTACTGTGTAGTGTTTGTGCTAATCCTTGGCCAAATGCTTCTTCTCCACATCCTTGTCCTTCCAAATGTAGTTGAACAGGGAAAAGAATTGAATTGCCCTGCAAGAGCAATGACTCACAGACACCATGACTTTGGGGGCCTAGCTCTTGGGACTTACTGCTGATGCCAGCATTTTCATCCCGCCCTATGTCCGGCACCCTAAACCTGGCCAAAGGTAAACACAGGTGAAAGAAGCGGTGAGGTACTCCAAAGGCAGTGCAGTGGGGCTCTGTCTCCACCTCTCCAACAATTTCACCCTGAGACAGGATTCCATTCCCTTAAACACCTACCTGTCCATTGTGTGCCTTCCTGGGAAACTCAGAAAAATCACAGATCAGAACTCTTGGGAAGGTAACGCTGTACTTCTTCCTCATCTTTCTTTCTCTTCTCCTCTTCCCCTTCCCTTATTTTCCTTCCTTCCTTCCTTCCTTCCTTCCTTCCTTCCTTCCTTCCTTCCTTCTTTCTTCTCTCTTAATGAGCATACATTGATCACTGTGGTCAGCTGACTAAGAAGGCTATAGAATAAGACAGGTGTGAAGGAAGGCTGGACACTGGGTACAGAAGAAAAATGAAATCTGTAACTAGGGAAGGCAGACTAAGGTATGAGAACTCCTCAGAAGTGAGCAAGGAGTACAAAAGAGTTAGTTTTCCCTGGTATTTTGTCCTCTTCTTGTCTGTTAAAGGATAGGTGGAAATGCAACCTATCAACAGAGTGCTAGAAAGAAAGTACCCAAAACTGTAGAGACAAGGAATAGGTAGGTGGTTTCCAGGAATCAGTGGGGTTGGGGAAATGGAGAATGATTATTGCCAGGGATAGGGTTTCTTAAGAGGTCCATCAGCATGATCTGCAATTAAGTGGCAATGACTGTAGTATTTGATGATACAGTAAAATTCACCGAATTGTATTTCAAAGGGGTAAGTTTTACAAGTAAATTATATCAAAACAAAAAATAAAATAGCTAAAAAAGCCAATGTTCCCCTGCCTTTCGTTGCATGCAGAGTTTCAGAGAAGTACCTAGAGGCACCCAAGCCACATGTGCTCCTTCCCACCAAGTGGCCACCTGGGCTTGCCAGCTTCCTCAGATTTCCTTCAGTGACCTTCATATGAAGGAGAGGCAAGTGACAATGGGCAGTTGAATGAAATACGTCACCTGGAGTACTCTTACAAAGTGAAGGTGCTTCTGCCTCATTGTATGAAACAACATGGCAACAAGAAAAAATACCAGTTAGGCCCTCAGGGTTGATTTCCAAAACCAGATGGTGATTGTTAATTAGAAAGAAAGGCATGCTGTTGTGATTTGAGAATTAAAGAATAAAAACTCAAGTGTTCATTACTAACCACTCATTCAGAAAAAGCATATTGTGCAGAATGAACATCCCAGGGAGGGTAAGCCAATCACTGCAGGTGTTAATATCCAGGTGTTAATATCATATGATGTCAAGTGAGGCGCTCCTTTACACATGGATGGGTAGCTGTGGCTGAGCCCTGGAACTCTAAGGCTGCCTCTTGCTAGTTCCTAATTACATTTCTATGAGGTGCTGAGTTTTTCCATCTGTGAAATATGGATCCTGATCAGTATAGACTAATTCTGATGATATTTTAATTAGAAAGAGGGATCCTACCTTTTAAAATAAGGCTGCTAGCAATATGGAGAGGGGCATAAATTACTGACAATGAAGGAAAGATTTATTCTAGCTATAGTATTTGTAATTCTATATAAATCTTGCTCTATTCCTAGCTGTTGCTTGAGAAATAGTATTGTCAACCAACTGTAAACCAGAAAACATCTCATCTGAGACATGATATATATCTGGCCTCATGAAAGACCACTAAATGTGCCTACTAAGTATATGTAGGGAAGGGAATTGGAAAAAAAGAAGAATCAAGATATATTATGCACAGGTACAAATTCCCTATGATGAATGTGATCATTATATACATATCAAAAGAGTGCCAATAAAATTAATTTTAGAAGAATAGCTTCTATAGCTTACCAAAGTCATATCTTTTCCTAAATTATTTCTCTGCTCACAATTTTTGCATAGCCATAATAGTGTTTTTTTTTTTTTTTTATGAAAGAGGGCTTACTTCGATTACTCTGTTAGCTGGGTTAATAATCAGAAAACTTGCTTTGAAGGGGTTATTCTCAACCAAGTCAAACAATTCAGAGATCTTTTGGGAGGTGTTGTAGTCAGGGTTTGTGAGGAGAACAATTAGAATCCAGACAGTTTATAATATTATTTCATGATGGTCACCCGAGTTAACACAAGAAAATGCAGAAAATCTATCCACAACATTAAAGACATAGAATATTTAGCCAAGGGCCTGAATCCCACAGCAATGTCCCACATAAGTCCACATAAAGACCTAGAGCTCATGACAATGTCTCCAATGAGTCTAACTGGAGGTCTAGGGCCCACAAGAAGGACTCATGCCAGTCTCTTTTACGGATCCGCGCTGGGAAGGCCCAAAGGTCAGCGTTGGAATTTAGAATAGTCTATGCTTGCGGAGTGAAGGAGCTGTGCTGGTAGGGTGAGGGTTCTACACGAGCCGAGAAGTCACATTCACAACAAAGACCAGGGCTGTCCTGAAAAGCACCACAGCCATCCTCAGTGACATGGTCAGGACTTGAGCTCTTCTGACCATAACCACAGTTGAGTACATGCCAGGAAGCCAGAGTGATGAGTTCATCCTGGAGATCAAGCAGCACAGGTCTTCCCCTCTGGAGTCAGGAAGCAATGCTCGGTGAAGACCAGAACTTCTCCAAGAGAACCAATGGCTCAAACAGCAACACATAGGAGAACCCACAATGCCTCAGTGCCTCAACACCTTGCTTCTCCTTCTCCATGACTCTATTTATGCTGGCAACTTTCCTCAGGTGCACCATCTACGCACAGCACCATGGTGATTTAATTCCACTGACATTAAGTTAACCACCAGTTTTTAATTCATAACAGAAGGCATCAGCATAAACTTCCTAAATCTTGTTTCTGGCCAGCAGCAATAGCTGATCACAGCATGGACAGAGACCCTTCCCTTAGCACTGAGGCTCTGCTCTTCCAATTCTTACTCAAAGTTCAATTCTCTGTCTTCACTATTGTCAATCCTGAATGGAGATTTGTGCTCAAATTGCACAAGTGATTTAAAATGAGGTATCTTTATCATCTTCAATTTATGGGGGAATTAAAGAATTGAAACAACACTTCCCTCTTCTAAAGCAATATCAAATTTAAAACATGGCAGAAATCAGAACCACTGAACACTGGCCCCTAGACATAGTGACTCATCCTCAAGGGATTTCCCAGCCATGGAGAAAGAGAGTTCATTGCTTCTTCCTGGTCTCAGCTGACCAGGGATCCTTTAGAGAGAGACATTTCTTCCCATAGGCTCCAGACAGAAGTCCAGAATTGAGGGGATTACAGCTGTGTTCTGAGCATTGGTGAGGGTGTAGGCTGGAGTAGGAGAGAAGATGAAAAGAGACAGAACAGACAACCCAAAAAATAAGATACAGGAGACCAGCATCTGGCTTACAAACCAGCCCTGCAGAGTTCTCTGGAGCCTTCCTAGGACTCCAGACCATCCCCAACTCCACGCTTAGTGTTTCTGCCCCAGTGGTTTCTAACCTTCTCCATTTACAGACCAGGGTGCCTATCTGATGAATTATAGCCCCCATTTCAGAGCACTGTCAAATTTGCCTTCTATAAATAGAAGGAAGTGTATCACAGCAAGGGAGAAAGAGAACTCAGGGTCTGTGGCAAGGAAAAGTGGGATGCAGTGGGGGAGAAAAGGCCATTACAAACTCTCTGAGAGCCAAGATGATTCATTTGCCTCTTCCAGTTGTTAGTGGTCTACTTTCTGGTTACAGGTGCCATCAGCTCTGTAAAGGACATAAAGGGGCATAACACAGTACAGTCGTTTCCCACTTTTAATTGCAGGATTAGAGGAATGGGTGATAGTCCCCTAAATCAACCTTGCAACCTAAGTTTTCACATTATCATGATTATGTCCACTTTATGTGGAAGTAAACCCACTCCATACCCTAAAAGCCTCCACTTTTCAATGTAGTCTCTTTATCATTTATGAGTAACTTCTGTCTCCTGGGACTTCCCTCCATGATTACTTTACACTTGAACAGGTTTAGATCTCTCTACTGTACAAGTAATGTACTGTCATCTTTCCAAAAACTCATAAATTTTAACCATCAGATTTGATTTTGAGTTAAAAAGAGAAATAAAACCTATAAGATCATGTTTTATTCTATTGCTTGCTGTTTGTGTTTATTTTCTCAGAGACAGCACTATGGACAGCACCTTTTCTCAGAGACAGCACCTTTCCCAGGCATGGTGCCCTCACTCTGGTGGGTCACAGTGGATTGTGAGCTAGGTCACAGCCAAATACCGTTCCTAATTAATCTCTTTCCAATCTCTTTCCAATAAAGGAGAGTTTATCCAAGGATATCATTATGATAAAACTGCCTTTACTCATTTTCATTCAGATATGAGTGGAAGAAAAAGAAATAGGGTATAGATAACACACTCACGTTGGCCGCTGAGCAAGTAGGGAACTTAGAAGTGGCTGCAAAAAAGATACTTTTTGGTAATCTTCGAAATCTAGCTTATTGTCAAGGGGGGCATTAGCACGTGATACTACCTGTCTGCTGACTCGACAGAAAGAGAAAAAGTGGTTTCCACGCCTGGAAACTCAGCTCCCAAATTTACTACCTGTTTTGCTGCCAGAGTCTCTTTAAGTCTCAGTTTACAGTTTTAAAAACCAATCAGCACACATGACCACCTTTACTGGGTGTTCTCCAGAATAAGATGAACTCTGGAAGGGCCTCAGCATAACAAAGATCAGCTCTGCCCATCACCAGCAGGTGGCAGCACCACCTCTCGCCTGTGCAGAGGGCAGAGGTATCTAGAGAGATTTTAGAGATGGATTTCTTTGTGGAACCTTTCGAGGAAGACGCATCTTTAGGTTGGAAAGCTTTGAATATTGTCGAGACATTGATACAAAATTTGATTATTTTGTTGCCCTTGCCTCTGACATTAGAACTTTTTTACAGTGAACTCTATGGAGGGATGGAGATGTTTGTACAGGTTTACACCAGTTTTCATAACACAATTGTAAATAACATCTCCCCTTACAGTCTCCTGTTTTGTAATATAGGATATCTGGTCTCTTCCCCAGTGGGACTCTTGAGAAGCCATTCAATTATAAGTCAGCATCTGGTGGCTGGATCCAGGATTTACTTGGCTTCCTTGATAAGCAAGGAAATGCCAGACTGTGTCAAGGAATAAAACAATATAATTGTCCTATTTTTACTTGGGACCATAATGGCAGTTTACACAATATCTGTGGCACTATTGATATTTGGGCCGAATGTTTTTCTCCCTATTGGGATGTCCCTGTGATTGGCAAGATGTCTGGCATTACCTGCCTGGCTTTGATCCAGGAGATGCCCAGAACATTTCTCATTTGCTCCTTCATTTATGACAACAAGAAATATGTTCAGACATTGTTAAGTATCTTTGTGGAGACAAACTTTCCCCTGTGTAACAGCCACCAGTGTAGTTCTTCTTACAAGTAAGGTTTTGTGTATAAATCTGAATCAATACAGTCTCAGTCATGGGACCTGAAATAACCCCTGAAGTCCATGTTGAGAAAGATGCTTTTGAGTTTGGAAGAATACAGTGCTGATTCTGAGCCCAAAATTTATTGAACTCGAATGTGACTCTTCCATTTACTATGTACCTTGTGAAGGTACTCAATATTTTTGAACTTCATTTTCCTCATCTATAAAATGATTTTTTTAAAAGACAGAACTATGAAGAATAAAAGACATGATGCATAAGCATTTAATATGTCCTTGGCACACAATGAACACTCACTAACAGTATAGCAGTGGGATGGTTGATGTTATTATTATTAGACAAACAATACCATGATGATTTAATGGCTGTTAGGTACTAAAAGATACTGTAGATAAGTTCTTTAGGAACAGTCCCTTTATAGGAAAGGTAATCCCACACTGCTTACAAATATTGGGGACCATCCTGCAGTTCTACTGGGGGCCTGCTTCCCTGGTACAGAACTTGCTTTGATATGCAAGAAGGTAGATGTTTGTCAAATTAAAACATTCTTGAGATCCATAATTCCCAGATACTATATATTCTAATCTTTCCAGTACGCCTTACCTCTCTCAAAAATCTACTTAAGTGTCAAAAATTATTGCATGTTCCATAAGCCCAGGACCAAAGGTGCTGTCCTATTATCATGCTCCAGTTGACAGTGCCTTTGTGAAAGTCTGCTCTCTTCAGTATTGGTTGTAATGCTCTGAACTGTCCCAGACTCCACATGCCAACAAGACATAAAGCCCTGTGATATCCCTGAAATCCAAAGCACTACAACCAATTCTGAGATTCACCTCTATTTCTGGCTAAGCTTACTCACTTTTATTTAACTGCTAATAAACATCAATGCCCTGACCTGTAAGGTAGGATCAAAGAAGACCTGCGTATAGATGACTGTGAATATTAAATAAGCTAATCACAGTATTTATTATGTAGCCTGGACACAGGAAGGATCTTACATATATTTAATGAACAGTCACTTCTCAGGCATGAATATAAAATGAAGCAATGTTTGACCAAATCACCAACACATTGCAATAAGCTCATGTATCCCCTTCTGAGATAGGAAATTAGAGCTGGGAACAACTAACTGGGAAGTTTGTGTTAAAGGTCATAAAAACCATGACTAAGGGTTGAGTGAGATGTCTCCTAAATAGAGAGGACTTACACAGAACATGGGCCCCTAAACATTAGGTGTATAGATAAGCAATGGGAACAAATCAGAAAAGTATTACTTTCAATCCTTCATTTGAACCTGGTGCTGTTTGCCTGACCAATTAAAAGAAATTCTTTTCAATTCTTCATTTGCATGTAGGTACTACCAATCAAAAGACACTACTGCTGATCCTTCCTTAATGTCTGTCAGGAAACCAAGTGAGTTTTTCTATAAAACAGCATATAACTGATACAATGCTGAGTGAATTTTTGATAAGACAAGTGTCCACTGTCTCATTTGCATGAAGGAAAAGCCAACCCGGAAATCCCAAATACTGAAGAACTCTTTTCCTCCTTATCCTCAGGGCCACTGTGAGCCTTTTCACTGGCCTGCTCTCACAGTGCAGAGTGTACCTCTGCTCTACCATTAATACATCTTCTCTGCTTTTTTTGTGTTTGCCTTCTCCAATTTTTTGTTTGGGACACCAAGAACCTAGAAGAAGAAGTCCCATGGAATCCTCCATCTGGTAACAGTTCCGCCCCTTCCCTCTCTAGCCTTCACTTGATCCATATTTTTGGATAGCCTGTGAGGAGTTTTCTGGGAAGCCCGGCTTTCCTAAGCTGAACAAGGGCAGGGAGTGTCAAGATAAGATCCACCACAGTGCCAGCCCTAGTGTGCTCAGGCAATGCGCACTGAAAAGGACTATTTGTGAGAGAAGCTTCAGAGTGGGAGACTATTCTCACTGGTTGGAGGACTCATCTCCCCTGGATATAAAGCAGAGTGAGTATGTGTGTCTCCTACAGGACCAGTGTAGTTGATGAGCAGGGCAGGCGCAATGCTCATCATATTTTCAGGGCTTCATAAATAAGTTTTAATTTCATTTAAGATCAGAATAAAAATATAATCTAATCAACATTATATTTGTCATAAATATATTTTTAATTTTTTGGTGGGGGAGGAAGAGGCCCTTGAGGGAAAAATTTTCTAGGCCCTACTGAGGTCATAATGTGGTCCTACCTAACAGTAACAGTTAACCATTGAATTGATCTTAGGGAGTGTATTAGACAACTTTCTCTTACCTAAAATACCTAAAATAAAAATACCTAAAATACCTAAAATAAGCCAGGCATTTTGTCACCGGCCTATAATCTCAGCACTCTGGGAAGGTAAGGCAGGAGAATCCCAAATCTGAGGCCAGCCTGGACAACTTAGTGAGGTCCTCTCTCAAAATAATAATTTTAAAAAGGCTAAGAACACAGGTTAGTGTAAAGGTGCTATGTTCAATCTTCAGTACTAGAAAGAATGAATAGAGATAAATCAATTATAAAAAGAAAAGTTTTTATTTTGGGTCACAATTTTGGAAGTTCCACCTATGGTTGATTAGCTGCATTGTTTTAGATGAGACAGCACATCATAGAAGCAGAACCTTCCAAAGCCATTTATCTCAGGATCAAGATTTATAAGACAAAAGCAGAAAGAGTGGAGTCCCACTATCATCTTTTAGGGCATACCCGCTACGACTACAAGATCTTGTAGTAGGCCTCACCTCTTAAAGTGTCTATCACTTTTCAGTATCACCAGGTTAGAGAACAAGGATTTAACACACTGGCCTATGAGCAACATTCCAAATCCAAACTATATTGTGAAGGAAATGGGGTTTATTAGGTACTGCTCAGGGTAGAATGTGAGACCCTGACGTCAGACGCTTAAAGTGGAAAAACAATAGGTGAACTTTCTTCATGAGGAGCTGCAATTTATCTATTTGGGGAGGATTCATGTATTCAGCTTATGTAGGGAAGCTGGCGATAAGAAAGAAGAGTATGGCAGAGAATAAAAAAACAGATGAAAAATAGAGAAGCCAGATAGAGACAGATCTAGGCCTGAGGAGGTACAGGAAGGATGGCAGGAGAGTTCCTTGGTGGTAGGAAAGCATTTCAAGAGCAAAAAAGATGGGTATCAATTTTGGAACTCTTTGTGGTGCTACAACATCACCTTTATCTCCCCATCAAATAATCACCAATATATAATATATAATCACCAATATATATATATAATCACCAATGTTGATTTTATTAGTAAATTTTTGTGCCACTGTAATTTAAAGGGAAGAGTTTAAAGAAAAACAGAACTAAGTTCCCAGTTAACACAGACATAAGAATCAGCTCCCTAAAGTGGAATAGGAGGAGGGGTGGAACTTGAGGGATCTAGGACCCATCAGTGATTGCAGTAACCATAGGAAAAGCTTGTGATGGGGATCCCATGACAGTCTTGCCTAAACCACAAGGAGTAGCAAGGTCCCACCTACCATCACAGTCACATGCCACCCTATGCCTATTGCAGCCCCTTTCATGATTGATCATCTGGTTCCTAATTATATTTCTATTTAACAAAAACAGACATCACTCAGCCTGAGTCAACCTTAATGGAGAAATGATCTTCATAGACACACTTTCCCAAAGCAAGAATGGAAACCAGGGAGATGATATCCTGGAACCTGAGTGTGAAGGACAATTTTTTTTAAATCTAGAAACAGAAACAGAATGAGAAACAGAATGCTGATGTGGCCATGAACTGTCAAACAATTTTCTAGCCATGGTTTTCTCCACTTTAAAAATGGAGAAGTTGAGATACATGACAGGTTTAGAATCAACTGACTTAATGAGCAACTGACATCTGGTCATATTTTCACATATATTAATTTCTTTAAATAATTCCCAGTATCTTTTCAGTCAACTACCACCTCCACCATATCAATGATAGGTCAACATTTTTCCACATGTTTAGCAAAATAAATCATAATAAGAAATGATAAGAATAAAATCAATATATCTTGCCATAAATAATAAATATCCATGAAAATAATGGGCAGGTACTGCAGCCTGCCATTTGTATCTCTAATCTACTCTCTCCATAAGAACAAGGATATTGACAGAATCAAGAATGTGGCATAACCTTATACTATATAGAAGCTTCCTCTGAGAATCATTTCAAAAATACACAAAAGAAAATTTTAAAAATCACTTCTCACTGAAGGGCAATCTTATCTAACAAAGTATATACAGATTAGAAACTTCTCAGCTAAATTCGTCAGTGATATGCAGTCACTGAAGAAATACCAATTTTTACTAGCCTGAGAAATATTATCTCAAATTTTCAAATGAAAAAGCTCAACTAGATTTTATTGGTCAAACAAAGACTGAGCTAATAGGTGGACTAGCAGGGATTTGAATTGAGATAGCTTGAGGTAAAGTCAGTATCCACTGCATAGCTTCTAGAGAACTAAGGAAGGACAGTGACAGTCACTGATTGTGTTTGCTGGTGACTGACTTTGGTTCAGAGCTCTGATGTCTCTTAATTCAGATCCTCTAAATACTGTAACTATTTGTGCACAGGCATATGAATTTGCTTATTTTACTATGTATTTACTCAGCTGGAGAAGGCAATCATTTATCACATATTAAGTTTAAAGAGGAAAAAATAAAACAAAATTTCAAAACAAGACATGAGGATAACAATGATTAATACATTGCATATAGTTATCTTTAAATTAATTACTCTAAGTACAAGATTTCAGCATTTAATTTTTGAAACAATATTCTCACAAATCTTTCTTTTCAAGGAACTAAGAGAAATTAGTAATGTAACTGTCTTAATTATCATATTATATGTGTTTTTCTTTACTTTCCTTCTTTATGCTTTCCTCCATCCCAATTTCTCTTTCCTTTCAAAGTTTCTTGCCATTTTACAATATCTATTGTACATTTTGGATCCTAGTTACACTTTCAGGTTCTCACACTAGACAGATAATGTGATGTTTACACATATAAGTCAGATTTGTCTCACTTAAGAGTATAGTCTCTACTTGCCTCCATTATATTTAAAAGTCTGAAGTTTATCCTTCTTTATGGTGTAGTACTCCATTGCATAAAAATAGATCTTTGTTACCCATTCTTTGGTTGACGGGCATTTGTATTGTTTCCAAAATCTAGCTATTACATATTGTGCTCCTATAATCAGAGGTATGCATATATCACTGTGGTAGAATATTTTTAATGCAGGGGCTGGGGATTTAGCTCAGCGGCATAAGCTTGCCTGCCTTGCAAGCAGGCAGTCATGAGTTCGATGCCTGGTACCAATAAAAAGGAAAAAGACCCTAGAAAAGAGAATATTTTTAATGCTTCTGGGAAGATATCCAGCAGGTAAATAGCTGAGTCAAATGGGATCTTCAATCCTACTTTTTAAAGGAATCTCCACAATGATTTCCACTGTGGTTGTACCCGTCTACATTCCCAATAATAGTAGAGAAGGGTTCCATTTTCCTCACACCTAATACAACATTTACTATTGGTTGATTTCTTGATAATATTATTACTTTCTATCTAAGAACATGGGATATCTTTCCATATCCTGTTCAATCTCCTTTTTCAAAGTACTGTAGATTTCAATGTAGAGATCATTTACATCTTTCATTACATTGATTCCTCAATATTTCATTTTTTAGATGCTATTGTGAAAGTGAATTAAATGTATTTCTTGCAGGGAGCATATTTTTGGATCTTTCTTCTTGATCCATTTGGCCAGTCTAGGTCTTCTGATTGGTGAATTGAGACCATTAATGCTGATAGTTATAACTGATATGTATTGACTTATCCTTGTTATGTTATTTTCCTGTTGTTGGCTCCCTCTCTTCCTCCCCCAACTTCTGTTTAACTTTTTGCCTTGCCTGGTGGATTCCTTGTGTTGGGGTTCATGGACTTGTAGTGCTTGATATATCTTTCTAGATTATCCTTCAAAACATTTTTGGTGTGCTGGTTTGTTTATATATGCAGTACACAGTCATTACAAAGTTCCTCAAATGTTCTTTGTCATAAAAGTATCTTGTTTCTCCATCACTGTTGAAAGACAATTTTACAGAGTATATCAATCTTGGTTGAAGGTTATTTTCTTTTAGAACTTGAGATACTTAAGCTCTCTTTGACTCCAGTGTTTGTGCTAAGTCAGCTATGGTTGTTATTGACTTTCCTTTATAACCAATTTGTTTCTTTCTCCTTAAAGCTTTTAAGACTATTTTGTGTTTAATTTCTGAAATCTTGACTATGATATACCTGGATGTAGATTTTCTTTTTCATGGCCAATCTGTATGTCAAATCCTTTTTCTCTATCAGGAAAGAGGGAGGGTTTTTTTACTGTGACATCTGTGAACAGTTTATTTTTGTATCATTTGTGTAGTCCCCTGATTTTTCATTGACTCCAATTAACCTTAAGTTATTCTTCTTTGTCTCACCTAAATGCTTACAAGGCTGCATGCCAGGTGAGTCTGCTGTCAGCCAGAAAGTGCAGGCTCAATGAGATTATCCATTACCCTGCAAAAAAGATACTGCTAGAATGCTGGGCTAGATCTGTTCAAATCAGGACTCTGTCTCTTAACACTGTCTTCCACTGACAATAGAGACGAACCTGGAAGTTATAAAGATCAGAGCTGAAAATGATACACTAGAGACTAAAAATAATACAAAGAATCAATGAATCAAAGAGTTGGTTCTTTGAAAGATTAAACAAAACTGGCAAACTCTTAGCCAGCCTTATCAAAAAATGAAAGAACAGACTCAAATCTTTGCAATTAGGAATGAAAGGGGTGAAATCACAATGGACCTTGCAGAAATCCAGAAAATCATCTATTCCTACTTTGAAAACTTGTATTCTAATAAGGTGGAAAATGCAGAAGAAACAGACAGATTCCTAGAAACATGTGAATTACCAAAGCTGAATCAAGAAGATATAAAAATCCTAAATAACCTAATATTAATTAATAAAATCAAAGATGTAATTAGCAAATTATTAGCAAAGAAAAGTCCAGGCCCTGATGCATTCACCACTGAATTCTACAAGAAATATAGAGAAGACCTAATACCACTACTCCAACTCTTTAATGAAGTTCAAAAGGAAACAATACTCCAAAGTTCATTCCTGGAAGCAAGTATTACACTGATACCAAAACAAGAAAGGGACCCAACTGAGAAGGAGAATCACAGGTCCATTTCCCTAATGAACATTGATGAAATTTTTTTTCAATAAAATACTGACAAACAGACTGCAGCAAATCATCAAGAAAACTGTATACCATGATTAAGTGAGATTCAGCCCAGGGATACAGGGATGATTCAACATATGTAAATCCATAAATGTAATACACCATATTAACAGTGCCAAGGACAAAAAATATATGATTATCTCAATAGATGCAGAAAAACTTTTGAAAAACTCCAGCATCCATTCATGATAAAAAAAAAAACTCACAGAAATAGGTGGTCTTTTTCTCAATCTGATAAAAGCCATATATGACAAACCAACAGCTAACATCATACTAAATGGACAAAAACTGAAATCTTTCACTCTAAAATCAGAAACAAGACAAAGATGTTCACTGTCTCCACTTTTATTCAACATAGTTCTGGAAACTTTAGCTAGATCAATTAGACAACAGAAAGAAATAAAAAAGACTAAAGCTAGGAAAGAAGTTAAACTATCATTGTTTGCAGATGACATGCTAGTCTACTAAGAAGACCCCAAAAACTCCACCAAAAGACTACTGATTTAATAATCAAATTCAGTATCATAGTTGGTTACAAAATCAACACTCAAAAATCAATAGCCTGTACACAAATAACAAACTCACTAAAATAAAAATCAATAGTCTGCACACAAATAACAAACTCACTAAAGTAAAAATCAGTGAAAGAACACCTTTTTTACAATAGATCCAAAAAAAATGACAAACTCACTAAAATAAAAAGCAATAGCCTGCACACAAATAACTCACTAAAATAAAAATTAGGGAAACAATACCTTTTTTACAATAGATCCCAAAAAATGAAATACCTAGGAATCAATCTAACAAAGGATGTAAGAGACCCCCACATTGAAAACTACAGTACTCTGAAAAAGGCGATTGAAAAGGATACTAGAAAATGGAGAGATATTTCATGCTCTTAAGTAGGAAGAACTGAATCTGGGGATCTGGGGCTGTGCAAGGTGAGTTCCAGAACACTGGCACGGACCGGGGAGAGTTTAAGATCATCACTCCCAGTGGTTAAGTGCCCGCCCAGCTTCCAGCCACACGATACTGGACTCTGCAGGTTTTGCGGCCTGGCTGGGCCATACCCAGTGACCTTCTTTCAACTCGGGAGCTGAGACCATGCAAGGTGAGTTCCAGCACACTGGCGTGGGCCACAGAAAGCCTAAGATCATCTTTCTCAGCAGTTAACTGCAAGTCCAGCTTCCAAACGCACTGAACTATGCTCAGGATGTTTTGGGGGCTTGACTAGACGATGCTCAACAACATTCGTCCATCCAGAGAGCTGAGGGCACAGGAGGTGTCTTCGAGTGCATCAGTGTTAGCCCAGGGAGAGTGTTGAACCATCACCCACAGCAGTTAGGAGCCTGCTCAGCTTCCTGGAACACTGGATATGACATGGGAGGTCCTGCAGGCCTGACTGGGCCACACTCAGCAACTTCCATTCAGTCCCAGGAGCCGAGGGCAAAGGAGATGATTTACAACATGCACAAGAGAAGCTTTGGAACATCACTCAAAATAAAGAAATATAGGAAAATGACAAGATGAAAGACCAAAATGCAATCTCAAAATCTAGCCAATCCCAAGAAAGCCTAGGAGCCATGTTACATAGAATAAAATATAAGGTATGGGCTGGGGATTTAGCTCAGCGGCATAAGTGCCTGCCTTGCAGGCAGGCAGTCGTGAGTTCGATCCCTGGTACCGATAAAAAGGAAAAAGCCAATAAATAAATAAATAAATAAATAAATAAAATAAATAAAGAATAAAATATAAGCCATACACCTGAAATGCCTGAAATGATAGCAACTGAAAGAAAGAAGCAACTCTGGAAAGCTATAAAGGAACTCAAATTAGAAATAAACTCCAAGGTAAGAGAAGAAATGATAAAAGAAATGAAAGAAATGCTGAATACATCTAAAGACACAGTTAAAAAATTAGAGGAAAAATGTAAAAACATACAATCCCTGGATGATAAGAAACAAACAGAATACATGAAGCTGATTCAAAGAGATATACAGGAAATCAAAAATTCCATTGAAAGTTGTCAAACCACCTCAATGAAGTGAAGATGAAATTTCAAACCTCAAAGACAAGAAGGTTGCAGCTACAGGACAGGAAAGGAAAGATCTTTTAAAAATAACAAGGAATCAGGAAATAATTCAATAGCTGCAAGACAATGCAAAGAAAAACAACATGAGACTGATAGAGATAAATGAAAAAGAAGGGGACAGCACAAATGATACCAAGAGGCTGTTTACAGAAGTAATAGCTGAAAATTTTCCAAACATGAGAATGGAAACTGACATGTAGATTAGTGAACCATATAGAACTCCAAATAGCCATAACCAAAATAAAACTACACTCAGACATACAATAATCACCATCCCAGAAATCCAACATAAGAATAGAATTTTAAAAGCTGTGAGAGAGAAAAGATATAACTCTAAAGGAAAACCTATCAGAATCATAGCAGACTTATCAATACAAACGATGAAGTCAAGAAGATCATGGAGCAAAGTATTCCAGATGCTAAATGAAAACAACTTCCAACCTAGCCAGATGTACCCTGAAAAACTGTCTTTCAAAATGGATGGAGAAATGCTTAGGAATTAATCTCACAAAAGAAGTAAAATATTTATACAGGGAAAATCATAATACCCTGAAAAAAGAAATCAAAGAGGATCTCAAGATGGAAAGACATCCCTTATTTATGGATAGGAAGAATAAATATTGTGAAAATGGCCATTCTTCCAAAGCTGTTATACAGATTCAATGCAATTCCAATGAAAATACCATCAACATACCTCATAGATCTAGAGAAATCACTCCTAAAATTCATCTGGAACCAGAAGAGACCTAGAATAGCAAAGGCAATTTTAAGCAGCAAAGGCAAGGCAGAAGACATTACAATCCTTGTCTTGAAGTTATACTACAAAGCTACTGTAATAAAATCAAATGGTACTGGAATACAAGCAGATCTGAAGATCAGTGGAACAGATTAGGAGATGCAAACACAACTACAAACAAACTCAACTACCTTATCTTTGATAAAGGGGCCAAACATGTTCACTGGGAGAATGACAGTCTCTTTAATAAATGGTGTTGGAAAAACTGGCTCTCCATCTGCCAAAAACTAAAACTAGACCCATGCCTATCACCATATACTAAATTAAAATCTAAATGGATCAAAAATCTGAATATTAAAACAGAAACACTGAATCTGTTGGAAGACAAATAAAGTAAAACTCTTGAAGACCTAGGGGTAAGTAGAGAATTCATGAACAAAAATCAAACCGCATGGGAAATACTTCCCAGAATCAGTAACTGGGATCACATCTTATTAAAAGGTTTCTGTATGTCAAAAGAAATCTTCAGCATATTGAAAGCAAACCCAAAAACTGGGAAAAATCTTAGTAAACTGTCCCTCAGACAAAGGACTTCTGTCTAAAGCATATAAAGAATTTTAAGAAATCAGACCGCTGAAATTCAAAGACCCAATCCAAAAATGGGCATCTGAGATGAATACACAGTTCTCAGATAAAGAAATACAAATGGCAAATAAATACATGAAAAAAATGTTCGTCATCATTAGTCATTAGAGAAATGCAAATTAAAACCATACTTAGATTCCATCTCACTCCAGAAAGAATGGCCAAGATCTAGAAAACTACCAACAACAAATGCTGGAAAAGTTGTGGGGAAAAAGGAACTCTCCTGTACTGTTGGTGGGAGTGTAGACTGGTGCAACCACTGTGGAGGTCAGTCTGGAGATTCCTCAAAAAGATGGGATTGGAATTCCTATTTGACCCAGTTCTTTTACTTCTGGCATATTCCCGGAAGAACTGAAAACATCATACCACAGTGATATATGTGCACCCATGTTTATAGCAGCACAATTTGTAATAGCCAGATCTTGGAAACAACCTAAGTACCCATGAACTGAAATTTATGGCAGTGGCTTGTCACATTAGAAAAACAGAGTAAGCTAAAAAAAAATAATAATAATAACCTAATATTGAACATTAAACTTCTAGAAAAAGGAGAGCAAGTTAAAATGAAAGTGTATACAGGGAGAAAATTATGAACATTAGAGCAAAAATCAGTGCAATCGAGACTAAAAAAACAGTACAAAGTATTGGTGAATCAAAGAGTCATTTCATAGATTATTTAATAGATTAAATAAAATAGACAAAACCTTGGCCAACTTTATCAAAAACAGGAAAGAAAAGAATCAAATCCATGCAATTAAAAGGAATGAAAAGGGTGAAATCACAACAGATCCTGCAGAAACTCATAAGATCAGCAACAACTTTTTAGAGAACCTGCATTATAAGAAGATGAAAAACTCAGACAAATATAGTCCTAGATACATATAAAGTTTCATAAAGTTGAAATAAGAATACATAAAAATTCTAAATTGTAGGGAGCAGCATATCTCACTGCTGCCACCTTATCTCGCCCTCCTGTTCAAATCCTGTGGGCCTCTGCCACGTCTGCCTACATTTCTCATGATCCTTATTTCTGCCTACATTACTCATAATCCTCTCCTGCTTACATCATAAATCTGGATGTGATGATGACCTATCAGATAACACCCCATGCCCTCTTCCTGCCCCATTGGCCCGCCTCCACCCTATATAAGTTGCAACCATTTTAAGAATAAAGGAGATTTGAATGGAATCCCGCCTTGTCTCCATCTCTCTTTTCTCTTGCCCAGACCCTCATCCCTGTCCTCTCTCCAGGCGAGGACCATGGCCTTGATCCACGGGCCGGATCACTAAATAACCTAGTATCAGTCAATAAAATTGAAGAAGTAATTTAAAGTCTAACAACAAAGAAAATCCCAGGTCCTGATGGTTCACTACAGAATTGGACAAAAAAACACTCAAAGATCTAATGTCAGTATTCAAAACTCTTTAATGAAATTGAAAGGGAAGTAATGTATCCAAACTCATTCCTTGAACCAAGCATTACCTTTATACAAAACCAGAGAAAGGTTCAACAAAAAAATAGAACTGCAGGCCAATCTTACCACATGGGTGCAAAACTCCTCAATAAGATACAGACAAACAAAATGTAGCAAATCATCATTTGAAGACTATACCACATGGCCAAGTAGAATTCATTCCAGGAATGAATGGATGGGTCAACATATACAAACCAATAAATATAACACACCAAATAAACAGAATCAAGAACAAAAACTCATCTCAATAGATGCAGAAAAAGCATTTGACAGAGTCCAACATCCATTCATGATTAAAAAAAAAACTCTACAGAAAACTGAAATAGATACTTTATCTCAATCTGATAAAAGCCATCTGTGACAATCCAACAGCCAAACTCATACTAAATGGTCAAAAACTAAAAGGTTTCACTCTAAAATTAGGAAAAAGATAAAGATGGACACTGTAACCACTCCTATAGTTCTGAAAACATTAGCCAAAGCAACTAGACAAGAGAAAAAAAATAAAAGGAATAAGACTATGAAAGGAAGAAGTTAAATTATTATTATTTGTGAATGGTACAATACTTTACAAGGAAGATCCAAAAAAAACTCCACCAAAAGATTCCTAGAATTAATAATCAAGTTCAGTGACACGGCAGCATACAAAGTCAACACTCAAACATTCACAGTATTATTGGATACAGATAACAAACTCACTGAGATAAAAATTAGGGAAACAACACCTTTCACAACAGAATTAAGAAAAATGAAGAAAAAATGAAATAGGAATCAATCTAACAAAAGAAATAAAAGAACTTTACATAGAAAATTGTGATATTTTGAAAAAGGAGATCAAAGAGGATATCGTAAAATAGAAAGATATCCCTTGTTCTTGGATAGACAGAAGCAATATAGTAAAAATGACTTTCAAAACTCTTGTGCAGATTAAATGCAATTCTCATTAAAATACAAATAGCATAATTCACAGAACTAGAAAACAATTCTAAAATTCATATGGAACCAGAAAAGACCCAGAGGGAAAGAGAGTTGAAGGGAGAGAAGGGAATCAGAAGAAAAAGAAGACCCATGTTATATTACGTACAGATACAGTTCCCTATAATGAACGCAATCATTATGTGTGTCTAAAGGGTACCAATAAAATTAATTTTTAAAAAAATGAAATGGAGGATGGAATGTTAATGAAAAAGGTACATTCAGGTCCTCTAGAAAATCAGCTCTCCTTAGCAGCAATGTGTAGCAAAATCAATTGAATCAACTTTTTCAGGCCTCTAGCAATTAAGCAAAAGCTTTAAAAAACCTGAAAATGTAGAAGAAAATTCATTAAGAATAATGAGTTTTGTGGCGTTTAGTTTCCCTCATCTTTTTCCCCACTTTGTAATGCTGCACAGTAGGTTGTAGCAATAACAGCCCACCAAGGGAAAAGAATGGGGCTGCTTTAGTCTTTTTTTTGCTGATATAACAGCAAATGAGATGGGGTAATTCATAAAGGACAAGACTTAATTTCTGTGGTTCTAAAAGCTGGAAAGTTCAAGATCAAGCTGGTACCATCTTGGTAAGGGATTTCTTGCTACGTCCTCACATGGTGAAAGGCGGAAGGGTAAGAGAGAGTGAAGTCATTCCCACAAACCTTTTTATAGAAGCATGAATCCATTCATAAGGATGGACTGCTCTTGACCTAAACCTGCTCCAAAAGGCCTGACTTCCCAACATTGTTGGGATACAGATTTAATTTTCCAGTACATGCATTTGAGGGACACATTCAGACCATAAGCTGGGATATAATTTTTCAAGGACTTGCTTAAAGAGTTGTCATTATCTGAATTTCCTGATGGTTCTTTGATAATTTCCTTTAAAGGAATCTGTATTTGACTTATCTCAATATTTCACAACTATGAAAAACCTTTTGTCCAGGAGCTATCATTAAAAACAATTACAGGGAGGTGCTTAATTTTGTAGAGGGCAGCAAGTAGTAACCTAGCAAACAATCCATTAACCAATTTTTTTTAAAAAGGCAAGTGTTACTAGACAGAGAGAGGGTGTGGGGGAGAGAGAGAGAGAGAGAAAACTCAAAACACTCAAATTAAGAATGAATAAGAGGCTTTTACTACTTATAGAAATAAAAATGATTATAAAAATTATTTGAATAATTTCATAACAACAAAATATAAAACCTCTATGAAATGGACAAATTCCTAAATTCAAACTACCACAGCTAACTCAAGAGGAAACAGAAAATCTGAATAAACCTATAATGAAAAAAGATTGGATTAGTAACACAAAAACTTCCAGAAAGGAAATAACAGGATCAAATGCTATAATGGTGAAGTCTACTAAACGTTTAAAGAATTAACAATCTTTTATAAATCTTGCAAAAAACTAATATCTAAAAAATAGGTTAAAATAGTTTTCAATTGATCCTCTAAAACTAGTATTACTTTCATGTTAAAATCAGACACACATTATGAACTTCTGACCAATATCTCTTATGCATATAATCACAAAAGCTCTCAAAAAATTAGCAAACAATCTAGCAACATGTAAATAATTATCAACCTTAACTAAGTAGAATTTATTCCAAGAATATAAAACTTATTTAACATACAAATAACTGATAAAAATATTGAACATCAAAATTAAATACTCCTGAGTCAAAGGAATTTTTAAATGAATGAAAAGACATAACATATCAAATCATAATACAAATCACAATCATAATGTGATATTACTTTACACCTCAGATAGCTACAATAGAAAAGACAGAGCAAGTGTTAGTGAGAATGTAGAAAAATTGTGATCCTATATACAGCTGATAGGAGCGTAAATGATGTGATCGCTCTGGAGAACAGACTGACAGTGTCTCACAAATTTCATCAATTGATTATGATAAGCAACATGTGGTATATTCATACAATGAGATGCTATTGGGCCATAAGAAGAAGTGAAGTACTGATGTATGCTGCAGCATGGATAAACCTCAAAAACATTATGCTAAATGAAAGAAGGGAGACACAAATCTGCATGTTGCATGGTTCTATTTATATAAAATGTCCAGAATAGGCAAATAAGGGCTGGTGAGAAGGGAAATGGACGGGTACTAAATAGTATAGGGTTTCTTTTAGGTGATGAAACTTTTCAAAAATCAGAGGGTGTTGATGGCTATTCGCCTTACAAAAAGCCACTGAATTGAGGTGTTTTATTTTTTAAATACATTTTATTTCAAGATTAAAAATTGTTTAGAAAAAGAAGAAAAGAAAAAACTACAAAATTTCAAAACACGTCAATCAGGGAAAGCATTTTAAAAAGTGTGACAACTGTAGAGCATTGAGAAGGATCAAATCTAGGGCTTCAACAGTATCATCAACCCGAATCTACCTGTCTGTAGCTCTGCCTTCCTCTGGATGGCTTCACTCTCAGGCCACCTTCTCTATTTGATAACTTCCACAGCCCAGGCTTATACTCTCCCAGCTTTGATTAGACCCCAAAGAGAAACTTTCCTTCATTAATAGTTTATATATTTTCATCTTGACTGTATTCATAGCCATCCCTGAACTTGCCATTTTGGCCATGTTGGGTGAAACACATTGACTAACCTAGATCTGAATCACATGACCTCTCCAATAGCCTTCTCCAATAGAAGGGGAAGAAGGGGTTGATAATCTCAAGCAAACCACAGGCAATGAGTGTGAAGGGTGGGTAGATGATTCTCCAAAGATGAATGGGGCATTTTTGCCAAAAGAAGACACAGATATTGATTAGACAAAAAGAACAGGTATA
This sequence comes from Cavia porcellus, assembly GCF_034190915.1. Taxonomy (NCBI): domain Eukaryota; kingdom Metazoa; phylum Chordata; class Mammalia; order Rodentia; family Caviidae; genus Cavia; species Cavia porcellus. Next base: position 93,999,672 of record NW_026947485.1, read on the forward strand.
GTATCTGAGATGAACACACAATTCTCAGATGAAGAAAAACAAAAGGCAATTAAATATATGAAAAAATGCTCAGCAACATTGGTCATTTGAGAAATGCAAATTAAAACAAACACTGAGATATCATCTCCAGAAAGAATGGCTAACATCTAGAAATCAACCAATAACAAATGCTGGAGGGGCTGCAGAGGAAAAGGAACCCTTCTCTCCTGTTGATAGGAGTGTAACCTGGTACAAATCACTGTGGAAAACAGCATGGAGATTCCTCAGAAAAGTAGGATTAGAATTTTGATTTGACTCAGCAATTCCCTTTCTGGATATTTTCCAAGAAGCGTTGAAAACGTCATGCCACAGCAATATGTATACAGCAATGTTTATGACAGCACAATTTGTAATAGCCTTGGAAACAATACAAATGCCCATCAAAAAAGATGTGGTATTTTTATACAATGGAGTACCACTCAGTTATAAAGACACTTTTATAGTTATGGATGCAACTAGAAACCATTCTCATAAGTGAAATATATCAGACTTGCCAGTGTAAATATATTTCCTTGCTAGTGTGGGGAACTGAAAGTAAATAAGATCCAAATGTTACAATAGATAACAGTGAAAAGGAAAGAAACTATTCAAAGGGAAGTCAGACTGTTTGATCAATGTTGTATGCCTGTATCTGGTAACCAGAGCAACTATTTTGAAGATACAATCTGCAAATATAACAACCATTGCTAAATTCCTATCATCTTGTTTTGAAATCCTATTTCACTATTTTTTTTTTTTTTTTTTTTTTGTCACTTGGATTTCATTGTTTTTGTTGTTTGGTCTGTTTCATTCCTTGTTGATTTTTGGGTTTTTTTTTTAATCTTAAAAAAAAAAAGAACAGGCATAGCTAGCCACATGACCTTAAGCAAGTCACTATGCCTTAGAGCATTTGTAAATCAGGGGAATTGTAATACCCGTCTCCTCTGATAGTTAAGACTTAAAGGAAATAAGTGATATAAACCACTTGGGATATAGCAAGCACTAAGTAGAGTTAACTACCATTATTATGGATGCAATGCTATCACTTCCTAGAATTCTATAATTAGCTTTGTTATTGCTTTGGCTATTTACTTCCTCATCAAGAGGCGTCTTTCTTTACTTGTCAGCAATTTTTGACTGCTCTTTAGCAATAGTTAGCTCTTGTTTCTCTGTATAAAATAACTCTAAGCCATTCTGCAAAATTTCCCCAAAATTTGAAGCAATAATAACAGCAGCAGTAATTTCTACAAAAATATGAGGGTAGAGCTTTTATCCTGACCCGGCTTTCTCCTAAATCTAATTTTCAGACACTTTGTTTTAAAAAGTTCCTTTAAAGAGATCTGGAATCAGACAGAAAGTAATGTTCTAGACCTGAAATCTGAGACAATGAAAATGCGATCCGGTTCCTTCCTGCAGTTCCCTAGAGATCCATCTCCATGAGAAAAGAGTCCTTCGGTGATTTTCAGTTTTGTTTGTTTGTCTACCAGGGGTTCACGCCAAAGAACAAAAGACAGAACTCCAAGTCCAAACAGGTCACCTTGTATTAGTTCTTGTATCTAGAGACAAATGGCTCTATTAAATACTGGAAAACCTTTCTTACATGTGGACAGCCATTTGAAAACGTATAAATTGAATGTCACATTCATGGCACAAATTCATCTTTACAATACAGTTCTGAAAATACTGCAGGCGATTTTATTGAAAGCGTTTCAGGTATATGATTATATGATAGGATTATGTCAGGGGAAGGACAGTTAGGAGAAGGGCTATTTTATTAGCACAGTGAGCTTTGCTACAGGTGACATCAAAGAATTGGCAACTCTGTGGACTATTAAGGGAATAATATGTTATTATTCCTTGTGTGCTGTGGGAATAAAAAAGATGACAAATGTGCAGCACTGAGCTTAAGGTTTGCCTCCAGTGAGTCGGCCCTAAATCCTTCTCTATTCCAACAGATGGGGAGATTTTCAACTCCTGTTCAAGTAGCAGTACCAAGAGCCATAGTTTACAAAGGCCTATATGTCATGGGGATTGTAAGAAGCTGACAAAAGAAAATTGAAAGTGTATGAAAAGAACAACACTCTCAATTTTTCCTTTGCTGTTTCTAGCATAGAGAGAAAAACCAAAAATTGCAATGCTAAGAGGTCTAGACCCTAGTTTCCCCTCTCTTTCTCACTGGTTGGCTCACTAATGTAAGTCTCTTGTTGGCCCAATTTTTGGTTACTTGGACAAGGTAATCCTTATAGCATCATGCAGCTTTGGTGTGTGGACTGATTCTCCCATTTGACTGAGGTTCTGTTTAGTGAGCTCTTCAGGAATTGTTGCCCAAATGCTTCCTTTCTCTGGAAATGTTCTCCACACATAGCCATGAATATGTGGAGTCTCTGGCTTCCTTTAGCTAGCTGGCATGCATCCAGGCACCCGATCTAAAAGGTCGAGGCAGATTTTTTTCTCCATGAATTGTTTTGTAGTTGGGAAAAAGTGATGGAAACAATTAACTTCAGCTCAGACTCTGCTGTCTTCTATCTTTATACTCATTTGCTCAAAAATTATCTGCATTAAGAGAAAAAATGGCAAGAAAGAAGCGTCAAGAAAGACACAAAGAGAACAGTAGAGGAGGAAGAGCCTCTTTAATCTCTGCTCCCTGGCCCCATCTCTGCAGTCTGCATGGTTTTTTTCTTGTATTTTATGACCTAAAGAATTCCCTTTCAGTCAAAGCTACTTTGTTTTGTGTTTCTATCGACAACCAACAATTCTGAGTTGGGGCCCTTTTAAAATGTTATCTAAAAATTCCTCATGTTCATCCAGAATTACACAGTTTTTGATATATTAAACCTACTAATATGCTAGTAGTAGCAGTCAGATTTCCTTTTTCTTAGACAAAATACCCAATACCCATAATTTAAAGTTTGGAGAGGTCTAATTGGCTATTGGTTTAAGAGTTTCAGAAGGTTATAGCACAGAAAAGCTGCTTGCCTCATGGTGATCAGGAGGCACAGAGAGAAGGGAGGAACCAGGAACAAGAATATACCCTTTCAAATTCCCTGCAGTGACCCACTTCCTACCAAGCCCCACCTCCTAAACCCCACTGATGCATGGTGCGTGCATGATATGATCCCATCACCTTTCAAACACGAGACTTTGGGAGGACATTTTACGTCTAAATCATAACATTATCCTTCGAATTCAGCTCTCTTCCCAACACGCTGTTACCTCAGGCAAAAACTGGTAGTACCTCAGTGGTGAATAATCTTAACACCTCCAGGCCCAAAAAGTATGCTCTCTGAGAGGGTATACAAGTGAGGAGCAAGTGAGGAGCATGTCACAAAACTGTCTGGAGCTCCTAAGAATTTATTACTTCTGCTTACTGCTGTCACATGGAGTCTATTACAAGGAAGATCTAACTTTCTGAGAAAAGGCTGCCTTTTTTCCTCCAGCAAATTTGCAATTATTTAAACAAAGTAAAAAGTCAACAGTGGCTCTTGGCTCTGAAGTTCTGCCTGCTAGCCTGGCAGGGCAGAGTTACCCTGGTGACTCTGCTCTTAGATGATGTTCAGTGTTTTGGGAAGCAAAAACTCAAGACTTCTCAAGTTCTAAGAAGACTCTGGTTTTCCAAACAACAATGTTTCACTTATTTTCCAGCTGGCTTTCTGCAAATTCATCATAACTATAAATGAAAGAACTACTCAAAACGCTGGCCACTGCCCTACCTTGCCTATTGAGACAGTAGGGAGAAGCCCAGAGCAGACCATACTATGGAAATCAACAGCGAACCCAAAACTGTATGCTTAGGCTACAGCTGAGTGGCTGTGATGCTAATCCCACAGGGACTGTCAACTCCAGCACTGCATGAGCACATGTGACCTTGCACAGATCCTGATGCATTCTGAGTAGAACAGTGTGCATCTTCCACATTGATGTGTCCCTGAGTGGGAGTGGGAGCTGGTCACTGACTTTGTGAAAGAATGTCTTTCAACATCTCTTAAAATACTTCATTCTACAGCTTAAATTTTGGAGGTTATTTATTTTAATGTCAAAGTACATCAGTCTGGGTGTTTTAAATTCAGCAGGAAACCAACTCAAACGACTGAACAATTTAGAAATCCGTAGCTATGGAATACTGAGATTCCTTTTGGTTGATGTAAACAGGCTCATGTTATTCTGATGATCCAAGCTCTTCCCATGACTCTGCCATGCTGTCAAGAATCAACTGCATCCTGAACTTCCTTTCCTCCTAGCTACAGGGTGGCTTCTCCTGGCACCTGGAACTACAGGTCCCCTTGTTTATGGGCAATAGTAGAAAAGGAGAACTGCTTCTGAACACTTTGAAAGGGGAAGGAAAAATGCTCCCAGATATTTCCAGTAAAACACTTCTAATGTCTCACTAACTAGAAGCATATTGCAAGCCAATTTCTAGACTGACCTTGAGTAAAGAGAGAGCCTTTCTTGGAGCGGTCAGCCCCACACTAGATCCAAGAATAGTAATGTGAACTTCTTGTAAAGTATATGGGTTACTTGGGAAGAGATAGATAACCAAGTCAAATCTGGCTTCTATCCTACAGGAAAAAGAGAAATTTATGGCTACATAAGCACCCAATAGCATTAACTATCCCATAATTAGGTAAGTCACCTTCCTTCTAATTTTCAGTTTTAATACAAGCATGCTTTATAGGTCAGTTTTTCAACTTCCACTTTTCAATCCCTTATCGTGGAAGAAGCAGCAGGTGTGCGCACCAAGAGAAATGGATGGGAAAATTGCTCATGTGGTTTTCCAAGTTCTCTCTGGGCTTTTGCTTGTAAACCTCTAATATGGCATGGTAAAATCCTCATTTGGAAAATAACATTTGCAAACTCTTGGTTCTGATACCCTAGGGTACAGAAGAATCTTGAGCTAGGACATTGGTTTTGATTAAAATGCTACTTTATGAGTTCTCCTCCTAGAAATTCTAACTTATATATGCATAAGGCTCAGGAATCTATACTAACAAAAACTAGCATGAGAGCTGGCCACGAGTCTCTCACACTGAAAAGAAATGGCTATGGGCCACATGCTGTCTCAGCGTGGGTTCCCTACAAACATGCACAGAGAGAAAGACTTTTGTGACAGCAATCAATTAAAGTCTCTACAAAAAGCAGTTGGGAAATGAGATGTGGGAATAGGAGAGAAAAGCAGCCAAGTTAGGGTGCAAAATCAGCCAAGTCCTAAGATTTATTCAATTCCACAGAATATCTCTGAAAATGGAAGAAGAGTTGTCCAGGGCAGGGATGAAGGGAGTTGAGATATTATATTCCACTTCACTCTGTAACCTTGAGTTTCTAGATGATGGCTGAACCCAAGATGCTAAAGTTGGGTATGGAAAGTCTATATCAATAAGTATTACCAAAAATGGCAAAGGTGTTAGAGGAGTTAAAGGAAAATATCTATACTGCTAGCTCTACATATTATTTGCATATTCAAGTACACTTAGAAAACCTGATTTCACGGTATGCGAATTATGTCTAAGTTGTGTGTTATTAAAATATCTTCAAACTATGGATCCAACTCAATACATATTGACGAACTCTTAACTATATACCCTGAGCTCCACAGTAGCCCATGAACTCACGTAACATTCAAAGGTTGCAGACAGACAGGTATGTCGAACACTGACCAGGTTCAGGAAGAAAGTTGGTACTCACCACTGGCCTCTGCTTCTCCTGTTAGGTCCCACATAGAGTGGGACTAAAACATTTGGATACAAAACATTCAAACAACACCACATAAATTTTTCTAAATATGGATTCAGATATTTAAAGAACTAAAGTATATGAATAATGTTAAAATTCCTTTTCATATATCAATTCCGTTGCCTTTTCCCCAGAAAAAGTATTATTATGAGTTTGATGGGTACCATGCTAGTCCACGACTTTATATTTATATACAGACTTTAAAAAATTACCCTTTGAGGTTAATGTAATTTTTGCATCTTATTTTCTCTATTCAGCTATAAGATCTTTGAGCACAAGAAAACAATATTTACTAAAGGTTTAAGACCTGCCAGAGACTATTTTAAGCCCTTTGTGTATATATCTTTTAATATTCATAATGGCCCTATTTTCATGGCTCTATCTCTATTTCACTTTTACAAATGAGGAAGCTTAATCTCATACAGACCCAAGGTCACATAGATAATTAGTGATTAAAGAGACCCAGCTCATTCTTGTCCTCATGTCCTACCTTACCTCTCCTTGTTCTTTCTCATCCACACTTCATCTAGTCTGAGGCCAGCATGTGGAATGAAGGCTGGCAGAGAAGAGCACTGGTAAAAGGGGATCAGAAAGAAGCCATGCCCATTCCTTCTTGCCATAGTCAGTTACATCTTGAAGCATTGTTTCTGTTTCTTTCTCTCTGTCGCAATGGAAGCAGCGTCTATATTGTGCTTGGATCAAGACAGTCTAAAGACAGTGCCCATATACCCAGTACAAACTAATGGCCATTATGAGGGATCATATTGATTAAGAAGACATAATCTTTACCTAGAATCTAGTTTTACAAATATCCCCAACTGAGGGAATAAGCTGATGTAAATACATGTAAGGAAGGTTTCCAGTTATGCATAGCTTTCTGATATCTATCTTGAATTTTGTTGGTTATGTTTGCTGAGTGCTACTGTAAACAGAAAATCCACCCCCCCCCAGTCAGTATATTTCAGTTTCTTAGTTGTCCAAGTAGTAGTTCCTGTTCCGGTTCCAATTGTTTTTGTCTCTTAGAAACAGCTGATTACTGTGATGCATAGCTGGTCACTACTACACACATTGTATAAACCAGTCCCCAACTGACAAGCCACTCTGCTTCTGTACTTCCTGCTTGTTCATCTCATATATGCTCTAGACCAGCAGAGATCAGGGCCTGATATTCTAGGAATGATCACAATCAGTGTCTCTTCATGTAAACAAATCTGCCTCCAAATCCTGGGAGTCGCTTCATGTTTCTGCTTGCCGTTGCATAATAAGTGAACATCACTCAGTCAGTAGTCCCCTCAAGCCTTAGTGAGAGAAAATAATGCCATTGTAGGCCCTCAGGATGCTGAGTCCCACCTGGGAGATTTAAACTATCAGTAAACTCCACTGTGTGCCTTCTCCTCACCTCTCTCAGGAGCCTTCAATTCCATGGTTGTTCTTGGTTATACAAAACTCAGAAAAAACTATTGAATGATAAATACTTGAAAAATTTTGTGCATGATTCCAACTACCAGGGTTTGGTTGAGGCTTTAAACTGAACATTGTAGACATCGCTGTGAGAGAGGAGGCTCTTTTAGGGTGTACAAGCAGAAACCAGTGGCCACTGGGCAGCAGTGGGCCCTGGTGTAATCCTGAGAATAAATTCCTGATTTGAGATGGTTATACTCGACCTCCTTTTCATTCTGCTCAAAAAAGAGATCATGTATACACAAAACAAAAGTCTAGGGCCCCACCCGGTCAGCAGTGCCTTGACTCTCCTGTGCCTCCTTTTCTCTCTTGGGCCATAGGCTCTGCAGTCAGATTGATTAAAGCACAATTTAACTTCTCCCACTGCCTCGTTCATTCTGCTTATTCTCATTCCTTTATTCAAGTGCTGGTCTCTGATAACAGCACTCCCAACCTTATCGCAGCAGCTGATTTAGGTAAACTCAGCCTAAAGCCAGCATCAAAAAAGTTGTTTCCCTTGAAGTGAATGTATCTTCATGTATCTGCATGAAAGATTAGTATAAGAACTAGAGAGACAAAAGAGGAAATAGAATAATAGAAATTCCATCCCAGTTTCATTTAGGGCTTCTGCTGTTCAACAGTATTGAGGGCTGTTTCTGTATGAGAAAAAAAATGTAGGTCACTTCCTTTCTTAATAAATATTGATATGGTGTCACAAGGAGAACTGAGGGAGAGATGTGCAGGTACCTCTTTGATTGGATTCAGAATGTGAGAATATTTGTGCTATATGAAAATTCTCATCGAAATGTGACCAGGGTAATACAGGTTCTCCACGATGGCGATGAAGTGAAGAGCAAAGGTATTTATTCTCTGAAGGTGGCAGTTGACCTCCTTCCTAGAGAACTTGCTCTTCAAGTAGTGGTTCTGCAACAGCTCCACAACATGAACTTCCTCCCTTAAAAATGAACTTGGAATTGCCATTGATGATCGCACAATTGATAGTACCCCAAATCCTACTAGAGTATAATAATCTTTCAATAGGTTTTCTATAACAGACTCTTTCCATTATGTATGGGCAGAGATTTTCCCTCACTGACGTAGACTCTCTTGTCCAGATTTTTATTTTATTAGACTGTTCATCACTTTTTTGCCCATTTCTCTGTACTTACCCGCTTAATCATGGAAGCCTACAAAACATAATGTCTGTCTCAGAACTTCTTTTGGGTGAGACAAGTGGTATTGTTGGCCCTGTTCTCCAGAGTCCAGCAATACACCCACAATTCTAGGTTTTGCTAGAACACAGAAACTGAAACAGGCCATGTTGGGTTAAACTACATGAAATGATGACATTTAACTACTTTTTAGATTAGTGCATGTTTGCAATACTTAATGTTTACATTCCTTATGTGGCATTGGTGCATGTACATTGAACATGTTAATTCATTTTTTATCTCTTTTCTCTCCCCATCCTTCCACCTCTGATCCCCTTCCTCTTGAGAAAGATCTATCTTCCAAGTTCCTATTATCTGTCTTTTATTTTGGTCTTTGTTTATAATTTGGCTTTCTCATGTAATAGAAACCATGAAATATTTAAGCTTATGTGTCTCATTTGTTTCACTTATTGTGGTCTCAAGGTACATTCATTCTCTACAAATGACTCAAGTTTATCTTCTTTTATGGAAGAGTAGCCCTCCCTTGGGTGAAAGTACCACATTTTCTTTATGCACTCATCTACTGAGGGACATACTTTCTTGACCTAGGATAATGGAAGTTTTATATGAACTTACCCATTTTGCCTAGTCCTTCAAATGTAGAATATATAGCTATGCATGTATGGTACACTTAATTTTTAAAATGTTTCTATTTAATTCCTTCATATTCCTCAGTATTACTTGTATATTTCCTTTTTAAAAAATGTTTTCCAAGAAATCACCACAAGAGTTTTTCACTCACAAAGTGGGAAAATCTTTAGTTGGTAGTTCCTCAGACAAACATTTAGAACACATAAAGAACTGAAAAAATCAGACTCACCAAATTTAAAGGTTCAATCAAAAAATGGGCATCTGAGATAAATATATACTTCTCAGATGAATAAATGCAAGTGGCAAATAAATATATTTTTAAAATGTTCAACATTGCTGTCATTTGAGAGATGCAAATTAAAACAACACTGAGATTCCATTTCTCTCCCGAAAGAATGGCTATTATCAAGAAATCAACAAATAACAAATCTGGCAGGGTTGTGGGAGTAAAAGAACACTTCTCCCCTGTTGGTGGGAGTGTAAATTGGTAAAACCACTGTGTAAGTCAGTGTGGAGATTCCTCAAAAAATTAGGACTAAAGGTCTCATTCGACCTAGCAATTCCCCTTCTTGTTATCTTCCAGAAAGAATTAAAACCAACAAACCACAATAATATATACTCACCCATGTTTATAGCAGCAAAGTTTGTAATAGCTAAATTTTATAAATAATTTAGATGCCCATCAACTGATGAATGCATAAAAAAGATGTGAGATTTTTTAAACAATGGCGTACCACTCTGCCATAAAGAATGCTAAACTTGAGACATTTGGAGCTAAATAGATAGACCGTGAGACCAGATTCTTATGTGAAATAAATCAAAGACATATGGGTAACTCTCACATTGTCTGTCTGGTAGGAGAAACTGAAAGTCTAAACAAGAACCAAAACCTATAATAGACATTGTGAAATAGGAAGAAACTGTTCAAAAGTGAAAGGCAACTGGAGGGAGGGGAAAAAAAGAGAAAAGTAGAATACAATGGAAACAAATCTTTGTAAATAAAGAGAGGAAAACATGTTGAAGGGAGGGGAAAATAGAGGAATCAAGATATATCACGTACAAGTACAAATTCTCTATGATGAATACAATCATTATGTATACTAAATGGTATCAAGAAACTTAAAATTTTAAAAACATTGCCAGAGAGCAATATATCTTTATTGTTTTCAAAAGAAAGATTCAATTTATTAGTTATACTTTTTATTCTTAATTTCTTTTGCATTTATATTTGTTTCTAACATTAAATTTTTAATTTCATCTTTTTCTCTTTATTTCTCTATTATACTGTTTTGGTTTTTTTTGTTTGTTTGTTTTCATTTGTTCTCTTTTTTCTTTCTTTTCTTTTTATTTTTTGTCTTTTTTTGAGATGGGGTCTCGCTATGCAGTGCAGGCTGGCCTTGAGCTCACTTTGTAGCCCAGGCTGTTCTCAAACTCGCACCGATCCTCCTTACTCAGCCTCCAGAGTGCTGGGATTACAGGCATGAGCCATCACGCCCGGCTTTTTTTTTTTTTTAAAACAGGTCTCACTATATAGTCCACGCTGGGTTTGGGCTTGTTACGTCATGCAGGCTGGCCTCAGACTCAAAATGATTCTCTTATGTCAGCCTCCCAAGTGTTGTGATTACATGGATGTTTCAGTACATGCAGCTTTATTTTTATAGTTTTAAAATTGTTTAAGTGAATCGGTTTTGTCTAATTCAACAAACATATGTTGAGGGTGTAATAAGTGACAGACTGAAAGATAGAGGAAAGCGCAAGACAAATAAGGCAGGAACATGTGTCCTCAAGAGGTCACAAAAGGAACAGGCACAGAAAATATATATTTAAAATGATCCCTATTAGCACCAGTGCAACAGCTCCTATCTGATGCAATTAATGATAGTTATTCTCCTTTACGCATTTGAATATTTGACAACAGTTTGATGATACATGTGTGGCGGATGTGTGTACTACAGGAGGGTCTGCAGTGCTGGACCCAACATGTGTGACATGGACCTAGAATGGATAGGTGAGGGGGCATGAGATGGGCAGTGCTCAAGAAAAGCTCCATTTGATCCAGGAGACCTTTGAGTTTTCAGAGACAAATGGAATTTTTACTGTATCTGTCACCTCTATTTTGAAATAGTCACCAGTCAAAGGTGGAAAATTTCCTGAGTTTAAAGTTGATGTGTAATTATTTCCAGTTTGACTTACTAAAGTTCATACTAAGGTACCGTATACTTCCTATTATAGATTAATGAGCCCTATTGCAAATTCTATAGTACCTTTACCTCTGACTTGAACATATTATCATGAAAAGATGCTTTTATGGGCTAAATAGAGTACCAATGGGCTCCTTAATCACAGGGACCATAAATGTCTTCAATAAGGGCTGCTCTATTGGCCTATTCTAACTCTAAGTAGTTACTTACATCCTCTACTTCCAGAGACCCCGAAGGGCACTTAGCTAGGAAAGGCAAGACTTTGGAAATGAAAGCACTTTAATATCACCATTATTTTACTGCAAGGTAAATTATAGCAAGAACTAAAATATTTTATATGTAGTTTTTTTATCAGTATGATTTTATGTACATTTATATATACCTACATGCAGACACACATAAACTATAGCACTTGTATGTACATAAGAACAAAATATATGTTAAATATATAATCACAAATGCAAATTTTCATTTATTGTACTGCTTCCAATATATGGCATTGCTATTCATCTCATCAAATTTAAAAGATTGTCCTTTTCTACAATTATGCAAGAATTCTAAAAGTTTTTCCTTTAAAGGACATAAGAAACATTTAATTCCCCACAAAGAATTAATTTTTATAGCCACTACATTCTGCCATTAATGAGGAAAATTAATTAGTTTTAACACTCTAGTTCCTATTGAAACCCTCACTGCTAAAGAAACAACTGCGCAGAACTTGGCATATAGAAAGTCAGACAGAACTTCCCTGATTAATTTAGCTGGAGCCCCGAGGCACTACACTTCACCCTCAAAAGAGCATCCTTCAAAGGCAAGAGCCAAACCCACTGTGAGTACCTCTGCAGAGGTATACCACGCCACAAAGAACAGTCCAGGGGAAGGAATAGTGAGAGGGTAGAGGATAGCACGTCCAGGGCCTGGCACTTAGCTCAGCTCAAATTTGGAATCACTTGTACTCAAAATTTGGAGTCACTTGGGTCTTCAGCAAGATTTTTCTTTAGCTTCTGTGACTGACACCTGGCATATAGTGAGAGATGTTATCACAGATAAAAAACACTGTTGTCAAATAGTGGTCTGGCACTCAAGTGATGAAAAACACACTGAAGCAAAGGGCAGTGCATTTTTTCTATTAGAGTGTTAAAATTCTGTATTTCAAAAACATCACAAATTAAGGGCAAATGGTAAACACTTCAAATGATTATACTGGCTTATCAAATAGAAAGAAGAGAGTAAGAATTGTTCAGTTTACAACCGAAGTTCATAAAAATAATTCATTTATACATTTTAAGGAACACGTAGTTACTTTAAAAAGCAATTTTTGTTTTTGATACTTCTGTGTTTTGTACAATTAAACATTTATATATTTTTTTTCAAAGATCCAATCCAAAAATGGGCATCTGAGATGAATACGCAATTCTCAGATGAAGAAATGCAAATGGCAAATAAATACATGAAAAAATGCTCATCATCATTGGTCATTAGAGAAATGCAAATTAAAACCACACTGAGATACCATCTCACTCCTCAAAGAATGGTCAGGATCAAGAAAACCAACAACAACAAATGCTGGAGAGGCTGTGGGGAAAAAGGAACTCTCCTGCACTGTTGGTGGGAGTGTAGACTGGTACAGACTTTGTGGAGGTCTGTGTGGAGGTCTCTCAAAAAGTTGGGATTGGAAATCCCATTTATTCCAGCTATTCCACTTCTAGGCATATTCCCAGAAGAACTGAAAGCATCATACCACAGGGATATATGTGCACCTATGTTTATAGCAGCACAATTTGTAATCGCCAGATCTTGGAAACAACCCAAGTGTCCATCAACTGAGGAATGGATAAAAAAGTTGTGGTATTTCTATACAATGGAGTATTGTTCAGCTATAAAGAAGGATCACATTGAGATATTTATCAATAAATGGGCGCAGCTTGAGACCATACTCATAAGTGAAATAAATCAATCTCGCATGTATGAATACCGAATAGTTTCCCTAATGTAAGTAATGATTCAAATATATAAAAATATGTGGTAATCATGATTCCCCATTATGTGGCCTTGAAGCCTTATAAAATTTTCACTTATTAATTAGAAAGGCTTTATTCTGGGCTTCTTGATATGGAAATATTTGAAGCTATAGCATATGAAGTTTTATCCAAATATTTCAAGGAAAAAGACAGACACTATGGTAACTACTATTCTTTTAAAAAATTATTTAGTTATTTCTTATGTTTATTTTAATTAAGGGAAAAATTTTAAAAATTAGGATATATAATAGTAACTCTTTTCGATTTCCTATTAACTTGTTTTGAAGTCCTGTAATACTCCCACGATCTTGTTTTGACTGATTAGACTCTGTTCCATTCTGTGCGATAGTAGCAAGTCTGAGGGTATAGGCAACTAATTTGAAGGCAATAAGATTCACAAAGATGCCCATTCTGGTTTGACTATTGTCTCCTTTGGAAGTCCTGTAATGTTTACAATGCCTAAGTTTTATTGGTCTTGTTCTCTACTGTTTTGTCCAACTTCATAATATCTAATGAGATAGACAATTCTTTTTAAGGAAACAAGAGACAACGTTGATAACCATTGTTAATAACCTTGTACTCTGTTCTACATCATGTGCTATGTCTATCCTTGGTTTTGACTGACAGCTTTGTTTTGCCATATTTGACTTTATTGTCTCCCCCCCCAAAAAAGTAATAAGAACTAAAGAGTAATAAAATCCAAAATGTGTAAATTTTGTTGTAAAAAAGAGAGGGAGGGGAAAAAAAAAGAGCTCTAACGGATATAACAGCAAGTGTGTTTAGGGGTGTTAAATAGCTGACTATATTAATGTTTTTGGATCATTGAACACAGCTGTTTGCAGTCTCTCTGTTTGAATGTCTACTTTGTATTCTTTGATACTGTGATTTGAGCAACTATTTCCAAGATGATAATATGTAATCTATTAACAGGTGATTTCTTACTGTTATGTTTTTTTTGTAGTTCTGTATTATGTGTAACCTTACACTGCTTTGTTTTGTTTTGTGTTTTTCTCTTTTTCCTCTTAAATAAAAAAAACATTTATATATTTTTTAATTTAGAAGTTTTCAATTGAAGAAAGAGCTATACTCACACTGAGACGTTATCTTAAGGAAATAATAAAGTTATAGCAATAGCAGCATAAAGGTATTTACTGTGAGTTTATATTTATTATTTAAAATTAGAAATAATTTAAATGTTAGGCAGTAGTACAATAGCTAATTTATTCCATATCCCACCCTACCAAATATTATCAAATAATTTCAATGACAACTATGATAATTATATAAACATTAAAATGTAATTATGCAAGAATGTTAAATGCAAAAGATTAACAAGATGTATGCATGTTATACAACTATATAAAATACACCTATTTGGTCAAGAATGGGGAAAGTATGTATAAATATAAAAGTAAATAAATTAGCAAATGTAGAGTGCATGTACTTTTTTTCTATTAAATAAGTTATTAAGACTGTGGGTATAGTTCATGGTATAATGCTTGCTTAGGATATGTGAGACCCTGGCTTAATTCTCAGTACCACACATGCATACAAAACATTTCATACTATTCAAAAGAATGAAAACAGGTAGTTAGTATAGGTCAGGGCACCAAAATACCCCAGCCATGGCCGATGGTAACTTTGAGGTCTCCTTCTTCAGTTTCCCCGCACTCCAGTCTGACTACAGGACAGACTTAGAACAAGTCAGTTTAATCCCACGCTGGGTGCAAACACAAGTGTGACACTGAGATTCAAAGAAACAGTGGTAGATTGTTATTTATTTCTAGTCATGACATTGAGAGGATTCTGTGAAAGATAGACAATGTTTTCAAATTCTTAAACCTGTTAGAGTATCTCACAGATTATTTCCATCAAGGTTAAGCTTGTTAAGAAAGAGAAATCAATATATTTCCCCCTCACAAATCATGATCATGCTAAGTACAGTCTTGTTAGTTTAATCTAATGTACAAAATGCTATTCCAAGAGCACAATTCTTTATCTGAACTAATGAAACTCTGATTAGGAAATCCAATAAAAACTACTCCAGCTTACTTGCCATTTCAAAACAGGCAATAACTGGAAAAACACACACCAAAAGACCCTAGGTAGCTCCAAGAATGAGGTATGCTGGTATTCTCACTCATGGCTGCGGGAGTAGGGATCAGTTCTTGATGTCAGGTGCAAGGCTCAGCCTTAGTACAAGGATCAGGCCACAGAAATATAAAGGTCTAGAGTTTAGGAGTAGATTCTGTGTTTCTTCCCACATAAAAATACTGGCTGAGCACTTGCCCATATGTCTATTTGCCTACATTATCTTATTTAATCCACTCAACAATTTTAGTGGGTGGAGAACAACCGGCTCCATTGTTCAGATGGAAAAAAATGAAACTTAATAAGGCTGAATTTCTCTTCTAAACTTACACAAGTGCAAATGCTCTTGACCTAGTATCCACGGTGCCTGAATCCAAGTTTGTTATTCTTTCTTCCACCTTATTTTTTATTTGTCTTGTTTTTAGTTGTTTGTTCGTTTGAGGCAGGGTCTTGTCATGTATTCCAGCCAGGCCTAGAACTCACCATAGCCCATGCTAACCTGGCACTATAGTGCTTCTCCTGCTTCAGCCTTCACTTTATCTTAACTGCAATTTATCAGTGACAGACTGTAGGTTTGCACCTTACACAAAATATTTCCCCTAATATTTACCTCAGTTACCGTACCAAAAAGTTCAGCAACTGTTCTACTGTAAATACTGCAGATACTGCCTGCAGAGACATAAAAAGTGACTAATAGTGAATTAAGGAGTGAGAGAAAGGTGTCTAAAGACAAACATGAAAGGAAGTCAGTGCAAGACCTGAGCTGTAGAATCAGCGCTTCAGCTCATTCAGACCGCCTCCCACACACTGCTGATTTTGTCTTCAAATTTTTCTGGGTAGTTTTCTATTAAAATGCTTTAGCTGCACAGTGAGTACATGAGTGGCCCCTATACCATTACTTACAGAAACTTCACACGACTCCTAAATCTCACATGGAAGCAATTCAATCCTCAACAAAGTTCTGGCTTTGTAGTGAAAAACTCTTGCCCAAGTTTGTCTCTGTCTCTCTTGATGTGGGACCTTACAAACTGCTAGACCTTCCTAATGCTGAGTTTCTTCACCAGACAATGGGACTGGTGATGTTCACCACTGACAAATACAGTCATCTTAAAATGCAAATATTTTTGCTCAGATCATAAGGAAATGGTTACCAGTCTAATAAATGCAGTAAATATGTGACATACTTTGGTACTAGAGTTGGTGCAAATGTGAGAATCCAGCACCAGGCAAAGGTCCGAGGTGCAAACAAGACCTGTAAAGGGAGACACAGTGGGAGCCAAAACTGTGAAGATATGAATCAACATCAGGGTGAAAGGCACATCAGTGACAACCACTGTCCTTTAAAAGTTACCTGTTAGCAGAAGTCAACCTCCTGCGGTATCTGCTGAAGTCAGCAGTAGGATGTGACACGCAGACTGGCTGTCCCAGCCCATGGCTCTAAAAGGGCACTGGACGGACCTGGCTGGCTGTGTATGAGGACAGTCTTACTTCAAGGAAGGGCTAAGTTTGACTATCTAGGCCAGAATCAATAGAGAGTTCCCAAATGATGAGACGTGTTCAC
Organism: Cavia porcellus; assembly: GCF_034190915.1. Classification (NCBI taxonomy): domain Eukaryota; kingdom Metazoa; phylum Chordata; class Mammalia; order Rodentia; family Caviidae; genus Cavia; species Cavia porcellus. The sequence continues at coordinate 94,016,533 of NW_026947485.1, forward strand.
TCTTAGGAACCTTACGTCTTTATTTTACAGATGGTTGCAGAGGTTTCAATGTCTTCATGATTCACAAGAACAGCAAACTGATTTTTACCCAAATCCTTATTCATTTAGCCTTCCAGTCCCATCTTAAAGAGATAAGAACTTTCTTCAAATTCTAAGGGGTAAACTTCAGAGGGTTCAGTGTAATCTATTAAAACAAGAGGCCAAGATTTTTCTCTAAAATTATTATATAATAAGATACTGTAGAAAACGATGTGCTAGGTTAAGGTATTTTTAATATATTATTTAATCTAAGGCTTTTACTCACTTGGGAATATTTACTTTTTTACCTAAAAAAAAAAAGAAAAAAGAAAAAAGGCTTAATGAGGTGAAGTAGCTTGCATGAAATTTCAGTGAACGTTCATTACTAGTGCTAACCATCCATGATTCCTCAGAAAATATTTGGACATGTGTGAAGTTCACATAAATTTGCACGCATGTAGGCATTGAGAAGAATTATCAACCGTGTGCCTGACATCTTACAATTTCAGTTAAAATAAATTAAAACAAAATACCAGTACATGCTATACAAATAGTAAAATATATTTTGAAACAATACATTATATTTCCCTTTGACTCATTTTTTTATTCAAGGAGTGTACCTTGTTCCTATACACAGTATCTTAGCATCAGAATCATCTTCCCATTGTTTTCCACAATCAGGCCACAAACAAACCAGTATCATCCTTTTTAGTTTAGGGAATAAAACCTTGAGTGGAGTCTTCAATTGCACTAGAAACCTTTGATCATCAAATATCTCAAAATTCATTATGCCACTTAAAGAACAGGAGAAATATTTTGTAAATCATATATTTGAAAAATAAATTGAATTTAGAAATAAATCAATAACATTTATAACTCAATATTAAGAAAACACAGAGACCAATTTCAAATTAGCAGTCTCAAGTACATTTACAAAGAACATATACAAATGATAAATGTGTACATGAAAATGTGCTCAACGTCATTAGCCATCAAGAAAATTGCAAATCAAAGTCGCAATTAGAAACATTTCACATCCACTATTAGTCAGTTATTACAAATAAGAGTAATTGAGAAATTGCAGTCCTCCCACATTGTTGATAGAGAGCTAAATGATCATGAGAAAACATATTGAAAGTTTCTCAAAAAGTTAAATATAGCATTATCATATGAACCAATAATTATATTCTTAGGTACATACTCAGGAGATACAAAAATCAAGTTTACACAGAAAATATGTAAGAAAGCTTACAGCATCATTACAATATCACACTCAGAATCACCAGAAAAGTGGAAAACAACTTGAGTTCCATAAACTTGATGAATGAATAAATAAAAGTGTCAAATCAAAACATTATTCATCCAAAAAGGAATCATGTACAGGTGTATATCCCACCATGGATAAAACCCAAAAACATTATACTAAGTAGAAGAATTCAGTCACAAAAGACCACCATACTGTATGATTCTATTTATATGGAATTTCCAGAACAGACAAATTTATAGAAATTGAAAGTAGATCTGTGGTTGTTTCTGGCTGACACAGGGATGGAGAAGTGAAGAAATGGTGAGTGAGTGCTAATGGATACTAGGTTCTCTTAGAAGCGATGAATGTTCTAAAATTGATTATGGTGATGATTTAAAAACTGTGAATATACTAACTATACCACATTGTACTACTAAATACGTAGATGAATTATGTCTCCATAAAGCTGTCATTGTGTTTAAATCTCATGCCTTCCAGGCAACTGGAGCATATTCCATCTGGGCTGGGGAGGAGATTGTGATGTGGAGGGAAATGTGGTACTATTAGAAGTCAAAAGCATAAGTTTCAGAATCACCTGTTGATTCCAAGCCAACCCTGGATGTAACTTTTCTTGGCCATCTGGCCTTGGGCAACTCTAATTCTTGAGTTTGTCATATGTAGGACATCTGTGATAATAGTCTTTTTATTTAAGCATATTAGGTGATGCAGATAAAGTATTCATTATAGTACCCAATGTGAATACCGGTGATACTGGTATGGTGATGACCTCATTATTTCATCTTCCATATATCTACCCAGGCTCAGATATATTTATCAATGCTGTCTCTGAATGACCTTGGAAAGTTTCTCCGAGGTGATTTATCTGGGTACATATTATCTCACTCTTGACCATTTTTTCTGCTTTGCTTTACCCAATCATAATAGGAGTTGGAAATTCACATACTTTTTATTTCCACCAACTTTTTTGTAAAAGGGGAGAAAATTGTCCCACTTTAAGGAATATGATTTAGTGGTGATAAGATGTTCTGAGCCCAAATTATCAGGCTTTAGAGTTCATAGCATTAGACATAGTAGTTTTTTATCCACTGAAGAGGAGTATACTTCTATCCTATTAAAGAAATCAATTGTTCAGTGTGTCCAGTATTCTGTCTTACCACTGGACAAGACAGATGCTTCACAGAAGGCAATAAAAATCATGAATATACCTAATTGCACATTCTTTTAACATGGGAGACATATTGCTGTCCCAACTCCAGCTGGCCCATGCACTGAATATTCAGCATTCTTATCCTAAAAGTGGCTTATAGATTTAACTAATTAACCCCTCTTCCTCCAAGGGAGTTTTTACCACCAAGAAGATGGGAAGTCTGGTTATCTGCTGCCCATGCCATCTGTAAGCTCCTGCAAGAAGCCCTTATTTTCAGTTTGTGACTCTTGACCTTATGCTTAATGGGCATTTGAAGCCCATTAATTTATTGAGGACCAACTGTGTGTCAGGAATGATGCTAGGTAGTGAATAGGAAGAAAGAGGAGGATTTGGCTCCTTTATGAAAGGAATCATATGCCTATTACAGTGCTCTTATTCCCTTATGTTTATGGTCACCTAAACATGTATTGCTCTCCTTCATGACACAGGAATATATCTAACAATAATGTATCGTGTAAATATTTAAATAGCACAGAAGAGGAACACAGAAAAGTAATGTTTAGATGTTACTGCACAAATTTTCACTTACATTTAATTGGCAAGATTTTGGTTTCATGGCCTGGCCTAGTGGTAAGGAAAGTGGATAAGTATACTCATTTAATGGAGTAACAATATACCCAAATACAAGTTGCTTCCAAATTGTTCACATGAAAAAGCGGGGGGGGGGGGGGAGAATTTGGGAATCCAATGAATTACTGTTACGAGAAGTATCCAGAATTTTTTATAAGGGCCTTATTAAATTCAGATCTACGCTTATGAGCATCTGTTGTGGTTCTGAAATGGGGCAAGGGAGAGAAAGGGAAGTGGTAACAGTGATTACTTTTAAAAGGACAACTAAGAACCAAATCATATTCACTGGAGTTATCAACTAAGGGGATACTGGAAGCAATCTTTGAGAAAACTGATTCCCAAAACTGATAAGACAGGCACAAAGAAATTAACAATATTTTTTGTCTTTTTTGTTGATCAAAGAGCTAACCAGTGTTTTTAGGGGGAAACAAACATCTGTAGATATCGCTACTAATGTGAAACAAATCTGAAAGCTTTCAAAATGAATATGGCGTTGCTTGTGCCAACTATAACCAAAACTAAATAAATAAAGAAAGAAAAAATTAAATAATGCCTACAGGTTATAAAGAAAGGGTACTTTGCATGGTTGCCAGTAGTAACTGTCACAAACACTGCCAACATTACAAGCTTTCACAGAGGCTATTAGAGTCTTACAATAGAACCAAAAATAAAAAAATACTAAGGAAAATCCGTTCAGCACCTGTTCATCCTTAGACTGACACTACTTTTGGTAATAATAATTGTGGCCCATGATTATAGCTTCTAAATAACTGATGTAATCCTCTTTTTGCCTGTTCCTCAATTTCTTTGAATATTTCTATAGTTTACTATGACATGCACGGTCCCATTGCAGTGCTTTTCTATTCCAATATATCAACGTCCTTTGAAGAACCTGTCTTTTGCTGTTTTCACTTAGGTTAACATTGATGAAGTGCTATGGTATAGTAAACCCAGTGCGGACAACAAAGAAGCAAAGGAATGTGTCTAACTGGAAGGAGACTAGCAGAGTGCAAGGGGAGAATCTCCAAGATCAGATATGGAGTGTCTCTGTATTTGGACATTGTTTATATTTGGGGCGGTCACTTCATTCACTTTTCTCCATTGCATTTATTTAATGTTATTCAGCCATTTACCCCACCCTCACCCAGGATTTTGTGTCTTCTTCATCTCCAAGCCTACAGCAATATTTGACATTGGTAATGGTCCTAAATAACTGATCAAAAGCAGAGAAGCAAATGGGAACATTCATCCCTTGCTTTTCACAATTGCCAGCAATTTGTTCCTCAACCTGACGAAAACAGATATGACTAAAGTCACCTCTTCTTCTAAACCTAGAACTATCTGGATTGTGGAATTCTGGAGAAGGTGGAACACAGGCCCCGTGGAACTTGATAGCAACAGAATGTGAACACGGTAGAAGCTATGGATAGAGGAATCTTGTCTCCAGCGGAACCTGATAGTGGCGCCTACGTAGCTACCCGGACTGTGGAACGGAAGCACTTTGTCCGTCGCTTCCTGGTTGCGGGTCTTCACCGAGGGCGGCGGCTGCCGCCGCGATGTTACCCTACACCGTGAACTTCAAGGTGTCTGCGCGCACCCTTACGGGGGCCCTCAGCGGCCACAACAAGGCGGCGGTGGATTGGTGAGGGCGCCGGCCGGCAGAATCGGCCAGGAGTTTGTGAGGGGAAGGGGAAGAACAAGAGGTTTCACTCCCTGGTTAGTTTGGCCTTGCGAAGGCAGGGTACCGCCCTCACTCTACTATTGTATTTTCTGTTAAATGAAACGTTTTTGTTGTTATAAAAATAGCCAATGCCCACATGGAAAATTCAGCGTGCAAATACATTCACCCTCGTTCTCTTGGGTTTCTCTTCTTTTCCCCCTTCGCCTCATTCCTTTACCATGTCAATTCGCTTCTCCATCCTCCAAGCATTTTCTCCCGTCACTCTCAGTTCTCTGACCTCTTTCTCTTTTTCATCCTTATCGCCCCCCTTCTCATATGCCTGTCCACACTTACTCAACAACGATCCAGACCCCGCTGTAGGCGTCTACCTGTTCTTTCACCTTTCTCCTGCCTGGCTCCTCTTGTGGGAGACGTGCCAGTTCACAACAGGTCATCCTTATTACTTGTTATCTTTACGCTGTAAAAACAAAATGAAACACACAGGGCCTCTGAAAACTAGTAATTAGACTAAAATAAAACAAAGTTCTGAAGCCGTGTCGCTGAGAACGGTGCCAAGAGGACTGAAACCTCCTCGTGTGTGTGTGTGTGTGTGTGTGTGTGTGTGTGTGTGTGTGTTTATGAGGTTAGGACTGTGACCTATCACAAATACTTATCCTAGGCATATTGCAAAAATCTAAGCATTGGAAGCTGAATAAGAAGACAAGACATATACCTGCAATCAGTATAAGTTGCTTTATACATCCACATAGCTCCACATATGTAGTCCTGAGAATCTTTTTATCTTCATGGAAACAGAATTTCAACAAGTGTTTGTGGAGTCTAGCTAGAACTTTTATTTAAATAGAATGTTACATATGGGCCTTTGGATTTAAATAGCAATTTTATTAACATTGGTACATATGAATTCAATTTATCATTTATTTCAATTGGCAGTGAGAGAAGTTGAGGCTTGCTTTGTTTTGTGTTTAAGTTTTAATTAACATTGCTGTTTTGCTAGGGGCTGGCAAGGTTTAATTGCTTATGGATGTCATTCGCTTGTGGTAGTGATTGATTCCAATACTGCCCAAACTCTTCAAGTTTTAGAAAAACATAAAGCTGATGTTGTTAAGGTAAGTGAAATACCACTTTGACCCCAGAACACACCATCTCGAATTTAACACGTTATTAAATATCATTAAATCATTCTTGTAAATGTTGAATAACTTTTAAATGTAATAATCTGTTTGGATTAGCCTAGCCTTTCTATGATATGACATACCATCAATTCAGGATGAGTTATTAAATGCTAATTCTTAGGTCATGTTGTAGCTCTGGGGAAACATCACTTCTGCCATTTTTTCAGGCCACTTACTCTTTCGTTAGTATTGAGCACTTAGCATGTACTATACTAATGCTATAAAGATGGAAAGCGCGTAGACGATTCATTGCCTTTTATATAGGATTCACAATGTGTTAAGACTTGTTCTTCATGATGCAGGAAGAAAAGGAGTGATATCACCTAGCTTTAGTGGAAAGGGAAGGATTGCAAGAAGTCTTTCAAGTTAGGAACTAGTAAACAGTGAAATGAAAAATCGGGAAATATTGCATAGGAAATGAGTTTACCCAGTTATAAGTAGTAAAGATGGCAGAAAATAGATACACTTGTAGAACTAATAAAAAGAAGAGGAAGCAATCCAAGAGATTCTGCTGTCTACCTTGAGAATTGTATAAGATTAAAAGTTTGGATGTTTAAGTAGGAGATTGATGCAACTGTATTTGCATTTTAGAAAAACTGGCAGCATTGGAGAATCTGTTGCAGAAAGGCAAGACTAGAAACAGTTGAAATCCTTTAGGACTTTTGTAGTAATTTATACAGAAAATTCTAAGGTCTTAAGATCAGGCTGAGGCATGAAAGAATCATGTTTAGGAGCAGAGTAAAAGGTAAACCAATGATCTTTACATGACAGATATTAAGGAAAGTCAGAGAATAGAATTACTTAAGATTTTTATTTGAGTAACTTACCAGTGTTTGCAGTTATGTGAAAGCAGTGAGTTTAAATTTTTGACATGCAAATTCTGAAATGCTTATGGTATATTTTATTATAAATATATATATATATATTTATATATACATATTATCTGAAATGTAAGAGAGAGGTTAAGATTCGTGATAGACATTTGGGATCTTTTTTTAAATAATAGCTTTTTAAAAACAGACCTATGATTTAGCCATTTAAAACACACAGTTCTACGGTTTTTAGTAGCCATCATTGTAATCAATCTCAACACCTCCAAAAGTAAGGGTCATTAGCGTTCACCTCCCATTTTCCCCATTCCCTTCAGTTCTGAAAACCACCACTCTTGTGTCTCTGTAGATTTGCCTGTGCTGGAAATTTCGTATGAATGGAATCATATAATATCTGGGGTTTCTGTCTCTGTGTGTGCTGGGCTTCTTTAGCTTAGGAAGTGTTTTTTAGTTTCATACTTGTTGGGCATGTACTGGTGCTTTCATTTTTATTGCTGAACAGTCCCACAGTAAGGATAGATCAGGCTGACTATTGAATATTTGGATATCTACCAGCTTGAGTTGTTATGAATAATACAGCTATGAATAGTCCTGTGTAAGTTTATGTATGAATCCATGTTTTTTCTCTTGGATATATAGATATAGATATAGATATAGATACAGATATAGATATATAGATATATTTGTGAAATTACTGGCTCATGGTAACTCTTTAACTTTTTGAGGATCTACCAGACTGTTTCCCAAGTTTTACTTTTTCATTAGCAGTGTGTGAGGATTTCATTGTCTTCAGATCACCACCAACATTCATTGTTCTCTGTTCTTTGATTATAACCATACTAGCTGGTGTGAAGTGGTTTCTTCTTGTTTCGATTTACATTTCCCAAATGGCTAATGTTGTGGAATATCTTTTCATGTACTTATTGGTCATTTGTGTATCTTTTTTGTAAAAATCTTTATTTCATCCTTTGCCCATTTAAAAGTTGTATTGTTGGCGTTTTTATTGAGTTGTAAGATTTCTTTTTATATTATAACTACAAATCCTGTGGCAGGTGTATACTTTGCAAATATTTTCTCATTCCATGGGTTTTCTTTTCACTGTCTAGATAGTATACTTTCAAGAAATTAGTAATTTTGATGCAGTATATTTTCTTCTAAGAATTTTACTGTTTTCACTCTTGCCATATAGGTCCTTGACCCATTCTGAATTAATTTTTATATACAGTAAGAGGAGAGGAAAAGTACAATTGATTTTTGTATTTGTCTATTCACCTATGTCCTGTGATCTTGCTAAACTAATTTATTAGATCTAGTAATTTGAAGGTAAAATTTTCTACCTAGATAATCATGTCACCTGCAAATTATTATAGTTTGATTTTTTGGTGGATAATTAATTTTTTTTTTTCTGGCTGTATTGCATTGCTCAGAACCCATGTTATAATGGCTGGGAGTAGTAATAGGATACTTTTCAATTTGTTCCTAAATGTTTAGGAGAAAGCATTTTGTTCCTAAATGCTTCCTCATGAAGTCTGGTGTAAGGCACAATGTAGAGGTTTTTATTTATGAAGATATACAGTTACTTTATTGTTTCTCTCCTTTTTTTAACCTCATAGCATTTCTGGAGCTTTCATTCCCTTGTGTAAAGTTTCAGAATGGATCATACTTCCTTTGCCTGAGGGTTCACTGTAAAGTTTTGAAGTATATATCTTGGTTGACTATTCTCAGCTTTATTTGTCTAAGAAGCTACTTTACTTTGTTTTTGAAAGATATTATCAAAAGATACAGAATGCTGGGTTGTCTTCAAGATTTACATAATCTCTAATAAGAAATTCTCCTTTTGATTTCTCTGTATGCAATTTTTTTTCCTTTGAGTACTTCAAGATTTTCTCCTTATCTTTGATTTTCAGCAGCTTGATTATGATATGGAGGTGACTTTTCCTTAAATATACATTGCTTGGAGTTTACATAAAAGAAATCTACACACATATTCATTCATACTTATGCATACACGTGAATATGTGTATTTCTTGTCATTTAAACTATAGTCTTAAACTCACTCTAAACACTTAGTGAGTATGGAAACACTATTTACTTCTAGCATTTAGGTTCCTGTGAACCTCAGCATTTTCATCAACTGATCCTTGTTTTTCAATGTCTTTGGGCACTGTACACTAATCCTGTACTAAAAACATGAACAAAGCCTATGTGATCTGTGCTATAGAACTGACAGTCCATGGTTGATGATAAGTTGACAATAATAGTAAATTAATTACACATTGTATAATAAAATGCGTTAAAGAAAAGAAACAGGATGTTGAGACAGAAGAAAAGGCTATAGTGACCAGCTAGGAGTGAGGAGGAGAGTGTCATTTTTGACATTTTAAAGGCAAGAGCATTGTGATTGTTTTTGAAAATATTTTAAATGCAGTATTTTTAAATGCCATAAGTGATAAAACATTTAATTTCAAAATGAATTTCTATTCAAGCTAAAATTTTAATAATATAAATGTAATATGAGTTCTGGTTGATGTTTTGTGAAATTTATGTTTAGTTTTATTCAGTGCAAACGTTTATTTGATCTCATTTCTTTTTTAATACTAGATTAAATGGGCAAGGGAAAACTATCACCATAACATTGGCTCACCATATTGCTTGCGCTTAGCTTCTGCTGATGTCAATGGGAAGATCATTGTCTGGGATGTGGCAGCAGGAGTCGCTCAGTGTGAGATCCAAGAGCATGCCAAGCCTATCCAGGGTGAGGAAAGTGCTCTGCTCAGAGCTTATATTGATATACTTACTCTTGGATTGCCCACCCATTGAGTTAATTTTGTTTCCAGTGTTAACTATTAAATGTTTTGGCATTCTAAAGATCTAAATCTAGCTTTTTTCCTTATCTGTACACTTCGAGGTATATTTGCTGAAATTGTGCTTTGGCAAACGCTTAAGTTTCAGTATCAGTATTAGTTAAGCATGAGAAAATTTCACTACAAATAGTCTTAAAGTCTGAGCTCTGGTGTGTGACTAAATTTTGTTGAAATGCTATTGTGAATTAGCTAACAGTGCTTGCTTTATGTTAATAGAAATGAACAAAAATTTTATTTTTTCATATAAATTGACCATTTCTTTATGTTACTGTCTTAGAACCAATATTGCATTCGTTAGACATAAATCTTTGAGATGTTCCCTTGACTAAATGAGTTTTTAAATGATGATTTCAAAGATCTTTATTGAGTGCTTTCTATCTGCTAGTTACTAACCTTCATCTTTATTTATTACTTTGAAAAATGGTGAAAAATTGCACTGTCTTATTAAGTAATTCCACAAAACACTGGGGATGTGTGACATCTTGATCATGGCTAAGCAAGTCTTACATCCTAATTTTATGTTTTCTGATTTCATTATTTTTTTGTGTACTGGAGAGGAACCCAGGTCTGCATGGCTACCATTGGACCATAGTCCTAGCTCCTGATTTTTATACTCTTAAGTAGTGCTTGAGGTTTTAACCATAGAACTCACTTAACTTTTTTTTTTTTTTTGGTTTTTATATTTTTATTTACAGATGGAGGTCTCACTTAGTTGCCTAGACTGGTTTCAAACTCACACTCTTCATGTGTTTCTCTCTGAAGTAGCTAAGATGACAAATATATACCACTACACCCAGCACAATTTTTTCTTATATAAAAACTACTCTTCCTCTCTAATCTTGAGAAACATATATATATATATATATATATATATATATATATCATATTGGGAGGGGTTAGTATTTTAAGAATTATATTTTAAAGACCAACTACCAATGATAATGAACCAAATGTTTTGAAATAGATGTTTTCTGAGTTTTAACTTTTACTGTCCTTTACAGACGTTCAGTGGTTATGGAATCAAGATGCTTCCCGAGATTTATTGCTTGCTATCCACCCACCAAATTACATTGTGTTGTGGAATGCAGATACCGGCACCAAACTGTGGAAGAAAAGCTATGCAGATAACATTCTTTCTTTTTCTTTTGACCCATTTGATCCTTCACATTTAACTTGTAAGTAATTATTGATTTTGGAAAATGAGTTAAATGAGGTACTAATAATAAAAAAACTGTATAGTTACAGTGCATATATCTATAACATCTGTAATGTTAAAATGACTAAAAAATAGGAAAAGCACATCTCGGGTCCTGTATTCTGTGTCTTAACCCCATGTCATTTGCACATATCTTCATAGTGAGAAATTTAAACCCAGCAAATCTTGTCTTCATTATGTTGAATTTGTGAATAACATTAGTACAGCTAGGGGTAGAAAGTTACTGTGATATTCAAATTCAGACTTAATTAAATTTGATTTTCTATGAACATTTAAAGAATTTGAATCAAGAGTTTCATTTAATCTGTGATCGAATTAAGTTCTTGCGTTTTAAAAAAAAATCTTAATTAATTCCACTCACTTTGAGTGCCCTGAACAGTTGCATATAAAGAACAGACTAAGCCCAAAGTAATTTTTTGTTGTAGTTATGTCTTTTGCCAGTATCTGATTTTTTGATATCTTATTGATCAAATAATCTACAACTGAGGATTTTTTTTAGACAGACATTTTTATGGCTCATTTAGAAAATACTCTTTCTTCCGTTTTTCAACAGACACTGCTTGAGCTATTGGTACTGTTTTATAAACCAGGACAAAGATTTCTGCTTTAAAGAGTTGACATTCTAGTGAGAGGGAATCAGATTATAAACTATAAACTTAATATGTGCTGGTACATTAAGAGGTACATGAAGAGATGAAAATAAAGAAAATAAAATACCATAAAGAGAAAAGAGAGGAATTGAGGATCAAGTGGTTCAGTTGTATTTGACAGAGTCAAGTTTATTAGACAGAGTGATTAAAGTTAGTTTTATTTTGATATAATCAGAAACTTGGAAATAGGAGAATTAGCTGTGGTTTACTGTGATCATTAGCTGGATTTTGCTTTTATTTTAGTTGAGATTCTGGCCTTTACATCAATACTTACTGAAGATATGTGTGTGTGTGTGTGTGTGTGTGTGTGTGTGTGTGTGCGTGCATGTGCATGTATGTGTATGTGTGTGCTTGGTATGTGTTGAAGGAGGAAGAAAAATACAAATGAAAAAGACTAAAGTTAAAATGGGAAACATGCTATACATTAACTGCAGTACAGTGTGTTTGTGTGCACAGGTTTAAATGAGTTTGTGCAGACATACACTTGCTTACTTACCAGTTTTGTATCATGAATGCATTGCTGTGGGAACACAGAGGAAATCTGACTCAGAGAAGGCAGGAAAGGGAGCTATCGCAAAAGAAGGGAAGGCAGTAGGACCCTGAAGGATGAGGTCTAAGACCTGAAAAGACTTTAGGCTAACTTGATACATCAACTCTCTGGGTTTCTGTGATTGAAAACGGTATATATTTCAAAGTATCAGTTGTCCTGAGCTTTTTTATTTACTCACACAGAGTGTGCTCAGGTTGTCATAATCTTGAATGCTTTCTTGATCCCTGTATCCACTCCAGCCTAACTGCCAGAATTCAGGGCAGATGAGATTTTCCTGCCTTATATCCCAATAGTAAGTCAGCCTGGTGTTGAAAGAGTTGTTCTTTTTTTTTTCAGTTATTAAAAAACATCATTTATACTGCTTAAATAAGATGCTAAAATATATTTATTTCATGGATACTTAATAAGTCTTTATGGGCATTTTTTTCAATATAATGAGAAAAGAATACTCTTCATTCTAAGCTTCACTCTGATGCTTCAGAAGAAAAAGGAAATATATTTAGACTGAGCAATTCATGATAATCATGAAAAATTTAGTGTCATCAAATATTTAAACTTTGAATTGTGACAATGCAGAACCTCCTACATAAGAAATGTTTTTTTCTTCCTGAGTAAATATTGTATTCTGAAAAGTGTTTGTATTTTGTAATTCTGAGATATAATCAGTAAAGATTTTTCTTTTTCTTTCTTTCTTTTCTTTTTTTTTTTTTTTTTTTTTTTTTTTTTTTTTTGTCTGGTACCAGGGATTGAACTCTAGACCTTTCACTTACCAGGCTGGCAATTAGGCCACTGAGCTAAATCGCTGGTCCCTGAATAAAGATTTTTAATGAAGGTCTGTGCATCGTCTTTATCTGAAAAAACAAACATTTGTTCTTTCTGCCAGTAACCTTCTAGTATCATTTTAATATGTGATGTAATTTAGAATTCTGAACTTAGAAACCTGTGATGAATTCTAATGGACCACCTGTTTCTCTTCAACTTGGAGAATATTCCCATCATGTTCTGACTGTATAGCACTGCCATTTCTATATGGTTAAAATTATCATTATCTTGCTCTCAAATTGTATTAAAACTATGCTGATTTGATTAAATTTTAATCAGTTATGCTTCTCTCAATATAGTGCTCACCAGTGAAGGCATTGTGTTCATCTCAGACTTCTCTCCATCCAAGCCTCCCTCAGGCCCTGGGAAAAAGGTGTACATCTCCAGCCCACATTCCAGCCCAGCTCATAACAAGCTGGCCGCAGCCATAGGAGCCAAGAAGGCTCTTAACAAAGTAAAAATTTTAATCACTCAAGAGAAACCTAGGTAAATTAAAAAGTGTAAAACTAACAACATTCATCTATTTCATATGAAATGATCATTTTAGAAATTGCATTGAGAAGATAAATCTTGTCCTCATTTCTAATTTTAAATTTATTATAGAGAAAAATTATTTTGTCTTCTTTCAGAGGAAATTAATTCATTTAATGCAGTCCCGTTTCTTCCGCTGTTTGCTTAAATTCTCCCATTAAATTTTACAGATTAAAATTTTTCACTTCTGATTTTTAGTTCTGAAAACATAAGATGAATATAAAATTATAATTATTTAATACATGAAAAATTAAAAAACAGAAGCTGGATTTTTATTTCAGTACATTTTCTCTACTTAAGTTCCATAAAGTCTTATTAGCTAGTACAATATAGATGTCTTTCTTATGCAAGTGAAGATGTCTCTTATCCAGCTGAAGAGTTCTGGGGTTAGCAGTACCTGAATGATTCTGAATAGAGTCCCTTAATCTTGTGCAACTTTTAGTCTCCCATCTCTAACATGGGACTTTCATAGAATTATTACAAAAATTAACACACAGTAACATAAGTATATACTTAATGTAGTGGTTGTAACTACTCATTCAGAAAATGTGTGATTTTCTGTTTAAGAAATTGCAACTGAATGAAATTTCAAATAACTAATTTATGTTTTAGAAATAGATTTCTGTCTTTTTCTTACTATATTTTACTGGTTGGGTTTTTGGTTTTTGCATTTAAGGTAGCCTTTATCTTTAACATGCTCAGATTATTGTATCTAGACTTTTGTGGGTAATTACTTAATAATATATGGTAAACCAAATATGAATCCGTTTTGTATTTATGAATAAATATTACTTTCTGATTATTGTCATGAACTGGTTAAATTTACCATGCTGTTGAGATAATTTATAATAGATTCTTAAGTATCTTGCTAGACCTTCCTATTTTTTGTGCATTCCCTATCATAAATAATTATATAACAGAGGGAATAATTTTAAAGTTAAAGACTGTTATGTTTTCTATTATGTGGTAATATGTGCATCTTGAATTATATGTACATTATTTATCCCCTCAAATAGAACTGGTCCAAGTAAATTTATTATCTAGGACTCTTACTCCAGTCCTGCATAGTAATATCTTTCCTATTGTATAGATGAGGAAACCTTAGTCGTATTTGTTTTAAATTCTTTATTCAAGTTCACCAAACTAAGAAATGACAGTCAGAATTTTAATGAAATACAAATCTCTCTATTAACTTTTAAATATCAAAACTTGAAAACTTTTATGTAAAAATAAAATAATGCTCAACTATGTCTATTTTTATTGAAATTTACATAAAAGTTTGTGATTAAATGTACGCAGTGATCACAGGTTATTAAAATGATTTTTGTCTCTTTACAATTCTTGTAGTTATACCTGTTTTATTTATACAAAAGGTAAAAGATGAATGAAATATGATATAAGTGAATGATATGCCCTAGTTTGTTTGAAAAGAGATTTAAAACAACTTAAAAGTGAATGAGGTAGGTTGAGGATGTAGCACAGTAGTAGAGTTCCTGCCTGGCATTCATGTGAGGCCTTGAGTTCAATCCTCAGCAATGCAAAAAAAAAGGTGAATGAAGGTTGGGAAAGTGACTTGCTATAGGTCATAAAGACTCAGTATGATAAGTTCAATAATTCTGATATAGTGATCCTAGCTACCTTAAATGTTTATGTTTTAATCCTGAGTCTTAATTTCAACAATGTAATTCTGTTTGCAAAATAAAAATCAAATAAAACTAGCTTACAAATGTTAGT
Organism: Cavia porcellus; assembly: GCF_034190915.1. Lineage (NCBI taxonomy): Eukaryota > Metazoa > Chordata > Mammalia > Rodentia > Caviidae > Cavia > Cavia porcellus. The sequence goes on from NW_026947485.1 coordinate 94,031,648, forward strand.
ATAGTACTGTCACTTAGCTCATTTTACAATAAGTATATTAGAAGTTTAGAAACAATGGTGCCTTCTCAGTGTTGGCATACCTTGGATTCTGGTACTTAGTAGAAATCCAAGCTTTAAATGCCACCCCATGTTGCCTATTTCAGGAAGTGGTTGTACATTCTCGCTGACAATTTTTAGGTGGAAAGTACAACATTAAACCCTTTATTAAGTCTTTTTCATGTAAATTATATCTTAATACTGATACCAGTTTATCTTGATACTTTTTCAGTGCTGAATTCGTAACTCTCAATGACTGCCTCCAGTTGGCATATCTGCCTTCAAAGAGGAATCACATGTTGTTGCTCTATCCTCGAGAGATTTTAATCCTTGACCTTGAGGTGAATCAAACAGTTGGTGTAATTGCAATAGAACGAACAGGAGTTCCATTTCTACAGGTATCTACAGTTTGTAAATTACATCTCTAAAAGTATTATGAATTTTGCTTAGAGAAAAACTGATTTTTCCAAAAGTGATTAGTTCCACTTTTTTTATTTATTGAAAGATTAATGGTAATATTTTATATTTCTTATAAGTATTTATGAACTTTTAACTCACTTGGTTTGCCTTACAAATTCTTCTAATTTATCCTGAGATGTTTACTGAAGATTTAAGTGGCATGGATAAAGATAGTTTTTTTTTAAGGATTATTAACGGATTTTAAAAATGTTCATTTTGTTTTAAAACTTGAGAATTATGTATATATTTTCATTTATTGTGAGGGGTTTTTGCCCATATTTTCTAAAAATGAGTTTGAATTTTACAGCATATACTTCAATAATCCATTGTGTTTTAAAAAATAAATATATCATTGTTTTAAAGGTAATACCCTGCTTTCAGCGTGATGGCTTGTTTTGCCTACATGAAAATGGCTGTATAACCCTACGTGTTCGAAGATCTTACAATAGCACTGTTACCACTTCAAATGAAGAACCAGGTAGGTTTAGATCATACAATGATGCTAATTATATTTCTTCAGAATTATTTTGTAAAACTTTTTGTGGCAAATGCCAGCCAAAGCATTGCCTTAAGAAAGTATTAGAATATGGTTACAATGTGAGGTGTAAAAATTTTAGTACAAGCCCAGTATAAACAGTATGTGAGCTGCGGCTGGGTTTGAGAGGTTGGGACCCTCTAGTTGTTTGCAGCTCATGTAGTCATTTGACAATTTTACTTTATGCTGGTTGTTGGACAGGAGTCTTGTTTCCTTGCTATAACTCAAGATTAGGGTCTTCGCTCAGAGAGGCTACCTGTAATTCATGTGGCCCTCTTATAACATGACAGCTGACTTCTTCAAGACCTGCAGGAACTGCCAGACAGTTAACACAGAGTCTTATACAAGGAAGATGGAAAAATATAGTGACTTTAAATTTTAAACATTACTACAGTAAAAGACATACTGCCATTATTCTCCACCAAAATACTCCCCTTTCTTTCATCACTTATCTCACCATTCTTGCTGCTTTCTGAAGCAATTGAAGTCCTCTTTTCTGAATGTCTTGATGTCCTGAATCAATTCAGAACATTTACCCTTCATGGTCATTTTGACTTAAGGAACAAGCCAGAAGTTGCATGGCATCAGTTCCGGTGAACAAAGTGACTGAAGACACCAATGGTTTTTATGAGCCTGCCTGTGCACTTAACAGCACTTGGCAGCAAGCATGTAGTTAGTGTGTTTTTATCACACCGTGTGAAGATATGGAAACGATTTTCAGAACTGCTTCAGAAAGTGGCAAGCATGATGAGTATGTTTTGAAGGGGGAGAATATTTAGAGGGAGATTAATGCCAATGTATCTTTTACTGCAACAAATGTTTTAAAATTTAAACATTCATTGTATGTTTTGATCACAACTTGGGTAATGTAACCTAGTCCATGGCCTTTGCCATATTCTTTTTGTAGAAGCAAGCGGTAGACACAGGTTCTTCCTGCCCTTAAACCATACACAAGAGCATGACTCACTGGTAGGCAGCATATGGTGTGACTCACAGGAACTATTAGTTTAACTGGTGAAATACACATTGATGAAAATCATTTTTTCCGATCTAAGTCCAGCCTTGTATGCGTTTAGTTTTATACTCCCTTGGCTTTTCTGCTTCAGAAGTGTCCATTGTAGTGATAAATGTTAATATGTCTCCAAGGCTTTCAGCTATCAGGTCTTATTTTTGAAGAACAGAAATAATGTTTTTGTGAAATGATGTACTGAATAAAGGGAAAACAGTTTTCATGTCCTTCATAAAGTATGGGTATTTTTAGATTTACTGCAGACCGCTGATAAGTCTATAGTGCACTATTGATAGTTCATGGTGTACTATTCATTATTTAACTATGTATTGCTGGTGATATTTTTTCAAAGGATTTTATTTTTTAAATAATTTTAAAAAGGGTATCTTCATTCTAGTTAATTTAGAAATTAAACTTGTATGTGATCAAGTGAATTATTTTTATATTCTAAAGAAATCAGTAGTGATTGTAAAAGGTATAGTTATTAAGAGTAAAAGAATGATTTCCTTTTACTTGAGGTTTTATTTATGTTGAAAACAATTGTAGTAATTTTGATACTTAAAACAATTTTATGTTAAGATCCAGATCCTGTTCAGGAACTGACCTATGATTTACGAAGCCAGTGTGATGCAATCAGGGTGACAAAAACTGTCCGTCCCTTCAGTATGGTATGCTGTCCTGTCAGTGAGAATGCAGCTGCTCTCATCGTGAGTGATGGCAGGGTCATGATATGGGAACTCAAATCTGCTATGTGTAGTCGAAATTCAAAGAACAGGTAAATGACCAATGAGATTGTATTTTTGTTTTCTGCTACCTTTTTTGTAAAAAAAGATTACCAGAATCATATAAAATAGGCCACTTTTTCTGTAAAAAATATTTTTAAGTAGATAATTAAAGATTTAGATTATTAGATAATTATATAAATTCTACCAGAGCACTTTAATGTATGGCTAACATTAGTAAAAGTGGAATACCATGATCTGGAATTAACATTTTTAGTTCTTACTATGTAATGCTGGCTTTAAATATGTGAAAACATCTAATTATTATGTCTTCACAGTAGTTCTGGTGTGTCACCTTTGTATTCACCGGTGTCCTTCTGTGGAATTCCTGTAGGAGTACTACAAAATAAGCTCCCCGATCTTTCCCTAGATAACATGATTGGTAGGTTTTTTTTTTCCTCTAACTTTCATGTTATGTATTCTTTTTGAAGGGAAAAATTAATGAAGTCACCAACCTGCAATTCTTATAAAGTCAAAGTTAATATTTGAGAAACAAGATGGCGAATTATTTTTCTTAAATCAGAAGGGTATGAAATGTTTAAGTATGCCATGCATAAAGTAGCATAGATAGCCATTATGATTGTTGGGATTAAAAAATGTTCATTCCTGAGAAACTGATTGTAATGAAATGTGATATCAAGCATCTGGATTCTGGGTTTAGAATCCTTGTTGAGCAGCCCCCAGTTTCTCAGGGCCTATGCACTCACTGGCACCCTGACTTGGAATTAAGTACATGCTTTCTCTTTATCTTTTTTTGATGATACCAACTCATAATTTAACTCGTGTTGCTTCCTTTAATCTTTTCTGCCTGATTTCAGTATAGTCCCAAAGAGTTATCAACTATCTTGTAATTGTGTATTTTTTCTTTTCTTTCCTCCAACAAATTACCTACTCTACCAAGGTGGGACAGTGTTTGATTCAGTTTTGTATTCTCAAGCACTCTGCACAGGGCCTCCTGTAGTCTGTATGTGCAGTTCACATTAGCTGGAGGAATAAAGTAGCTGAGCAATATAAGAAACATTATACTTCCTGGTATGAACTTTTAAAATTTCTTGACTGAACCTTCTTTTAGCAAATACTTGTTTGTAGGTAGAACATTTCAGTTATTTAATTATTATGAGCACACATATGTATATGAAGATTTGTGATTCCACATATTAATGGAAGTTGAAACTGTGATGTTTTGTAAATATGCTAAGTAATTTTGACATGTAATTCTTTAGAAATTGTGGGTGTGGTTTATAAAGAATGTCTTATTATTGTTTATTCTTCCATAGTATAGTTGAATGTTTAATTCTGCCTAAAGTGCTGTCATAATAGTCTATATAGCATCTGACTGCAACCCTTTAAATTAGACAATATTATATACATTTAATATTTGTGAGAACTATGGCCCAGAGAGATTCAAAAACTGTCCCAGACCACACAACAGTGGACAGGAAAGCCACCATGGGTTCCTAGTCCTCATGCCTTTGGAATTGGCTCCATGACATGACCTCCAGTTCTGGCTGTTCTACTGTCATTTAGAGCAAGACCATGACTTCTTATGGCCTTGATTTTGTCATGATTCCCACCAGCTATAGAATATTTTGCTTAGTGACAACAACTTTTATATCTAAAATTCTATCTACTATCCAGACATAAATCCATATGGGGAAGTTTAGACATTTACTAGTTTTACAGAATATATTTTATGAGTAACACAATTTTCTGAATTAATTGACCGTGTCTATTTGTAATATAAAATATCAAAGTGAAAAAAGTTATGAATACACATGAAGAGGACTAATTAGTAATCATACGCCTGTAGGAGTTAGAAATGTTATGCTTTTTAGGTATCTAGTGTAAATTATAGTATTTTAAAAAAAAGGATACAGATTGTATAGCAGTTCTTGACAACGCAGTGATTTAAAAATGTTAAATAAAACTTTGTCACTTGAAAACATTTTAATTAAAACTTTTAATTAAACTTTTAATTTGAAATTCACTGTGTACTTAGTGGTAATTGAAAGCAATTCAGTTAAATACGGAGGCTTATTTATATTCATTGGGTAAAGGCAGCTGTTTATTAGGGCCTAATCTGTCCTACCTTGTGAATTGCTTCTTATGGAAAATACTTGAAAAATGTGGCAGTTTCCAGGAGTCAACTGTAAGCTCATAGTGTTGGTATGTATCATACTTACCTGTTAAGCTTTCCTTTCCTTAACAGCCCATCAATTTTTACCAAAGTAAGTGACTATCAATTGTATTGCCAGTCTAATGAATCACTTTAATTAGATTAAATTTATAACTTCAATGTTTGAGGATTTTAAAATAACATTATTACTAAAAGAACTTTATAGTCTCAAATTATACTATCACCCACTCACCTTTCACAGTGTATATATGTTTGTGTATGTTTGTCTATGTATCTATTCACACATGTTCTTTGTTATACATTTTTGGCAAGTTAATCACGTATTTCATAGTGGTTTATAGGAAAGAAGTTATTTAGGTGAACAGGCTTAATTTTACTATACTCTTTATATTCAATTTTTTTAGAACAATTTATTGGAATCATCTGTTTAGTTTGAGACTTTATAACTTATGAAAAACAATTTATTTGAAAACAATATGATTTGTTAGTGACAGTTTATGTAATATTATTAGTAATTTTTGTATTACATATAATAATTATGGGCTTATACTTTGTAACTTCATTGACTTCATTTTAGGTGTCATAAATGAGTCCTTTAAATGTGCTTTTTGTTATTCCCAATTTTATGTACACTTTACAGAGTCCCTTTTAGAAAAGTAGCAAGATGGGGATATTCTGCAACATCCCACTCCACAGGAAGTTTTCTCTAACCCAGTTTGTTGTGACGTATTCTGAATTCTCTGTGTAGGACCCTCCTGCTTAGCAACTTTGGCTAAAACTGTTTCTTAGAAGACCTAGCTTCTGAATTCTGGATGGCAGTGCTGTGTAGTGATCTATCCTTTGAAGTGTAAGCTTATGTGAGTTAGTTCTACAGCCAAGTGCAGAGCCATAGTGACCCTGCTACCTATAGTGTCTACAGTGTTTATATCACACCGTTGCTTCCAGAACCAAAAAGCGTGTCCACTAATGAGTTTCTTTAGTCTTTGAGGCCAGCATAGTTTATATTAATATATCTCTGTGTTTTATACAAATTAGGGCAGAGTGCAATTGCTGGGGAAGAACATCCCAAAGGCTCCATTCTGCAGGAAGTGCATCTGAAATTCCTGCTAACAGGACTGCTTTCTGGACTGCCCTCCCCACAGTTTGCCATCCGTATGTGTCCACCTCTGACTACAAAAAATATCAAGATGTATCAGCCACTACTTGCTGTTGGTGAGTATGTGACCTGCTCTTTTTTGTAAAACTCATTTTGTAAGATGTTTGGTTATCAGATTTCTAGATAATCTTTTATTCTGTTTAATGATACTTTAAAAGAATGAACAGACTGATTAAAGTTGTGTAAGTAAATACTCATCATGCAACTTTTATATTTTTATGTTTTATTCCAGTTACCAAATTTTTAATCTTAATGAAACTTATACACCTGGTACTGCACTGTCCATTCTCTGATAGTATCAGTGCCTCTCTCAAACATTAAGGGGGCAGTCCCTGTAAGATAATAAGTCCAGGACTACTTGTCTGTTTATCTATCTTATCTATCTAACTCTCTGTCTTTATTTATTTACTTACTTACTTATTGGTACTGGGGATTGAATTCATGACCTTGCACTTGCCTGGCAGGTATTTGTGCTGCTGAGCTAAACCCCCAGCTTCCTTGTCTTATTTATATATAGATCAAGCCAGTACTTATTTTTGATTGAATCTTTGTTAAGTAATAATGTAGCCAGAGTTAAGTAATTTTCTTCATTTGCTAAGAGTTGTGTATTACCCTTTCTTAAAATAGGCTATGATTATTATAAATTCAGATTTACTTTGAAATTGCAAGTTTTTATGTTATAGATATAAATCTATTGTGAGCTTCAACTTTCTGTCACATTAATTTCATATTAATAGGATGAACCTAATTTTCTTTACAGATGAAAAAAACCTTCGTTTATTCTTACCTATTTAAAGTTAAAATGTTTCTCCAAAAATTAAACCTTGTAAACATTTTATCGTATGATACTGTTGCTTGGCTTCTGTCTTCCTAAGTTTTATAAATGTGTGACTTGTGAATCTTTTTTTCCTAAATGAAAACATGGCCACATTTGTTTTCTAGCCAGCATGTCTTATGTAGCTTGATAGCTAATTTGTGAGTACTCATGGCTCCTTTGGATATTTCTTTTGAAGTTTTCATGTTTTTCTGTGGCTGTCTTTTGAAAGGAATTTGAATATAAAGATTGAATAATCTGTGTGAACATATGTTGAGATTTATATAACTACAAAAATGTTTAATTTTTGCTTTAGAAACTATTCATGCATAACATTTTACAGAGATTTTAGTTCAGACTCATCAGTGTTTATTATATGTACATGTGTATATACAATGTGTATACACCCGGACTCATGACATTGTGTATACACAGTGTCAACATACCTAATTTGCCAATTGGAATTTTATCAATTTCTTGGGAAATTATTTCCTGTTGTAGCTGAATAATAAGAATTATGCCAAGGTCTAGGAGTTCCATTGTTGAAAAAAGTTGTACTGTACTGTGTACAGTGAACTTCATCATTTATTAAACTTAGTATAACAAACTAGAAACAAAATATAAAAGCCTCAAGTCACTAGACAAGATAATCAGATTTCAGCTACAAAATTACTCCTAGTGGTGCCCTTAGAGTGTCAGATCATATGTTCAGCATCATCAAAATTTACAGAATGTAGAAATCATTTGATCATTATGAAGATTTTATAATTGAAAATTTTCAGTATTTAGCTGCCATGTACCAAGAATAATTATTATGAAAGAGCTGATAAATACAGGCAATCATATGGTTTCTTTTTCTAGGATAGTTGTATGCTTTCTGAAGCTTTATTCAGCAAGTAAGATGAGATTGGATTTGCTTCCATTCTATTGCTTTGTGGATACATTAATTCTTTAATATACATTGATAAAGTGATTGTTCAGTTATACATTTCACTTTTTTGGCTTAATTTATAAAAACACTTCAAACACTAGAACTTAAGCAATGATGACAAATACTCACTAAACAGGTTAATAATGGTTAATCCAATGGTTACTTTGTGTGAAATGCTGTGCTTTACATTTATTTTCCTCATTTAATCGTAAACAAGTAGATTTTTCTATTATTCTTTTCGTAAATAGATAAGATCAGAGATTTAGTATTGGACAAGTAAATCACCCAAGAATACAGACCCAGAACAAGAACTCAGGATATATCTACAAAAGGCATGTTTATAACCACCACACTTTATTGTCTTATTGTGATTTATTTAATATGAGACAAAACAAAAATAACTTTATTTTAAAAAAAGAACTGATTAATGAGCTTTACTAGGTTCTGTTTTAGCCGAACCAACAACAGTGGACATTCTGAATCTCAAATATATAACTCCCATGTGTAAAAAAAAGCTTAGGTAAATGCTGCTTCAAATAGTTATATGTACTGATTTAGTCTTTTAAAATCTGTTGTGGGAATCTGTTCCCCTAGAGTAGGTAAAATTTCACCGTACATGCAGTTAAGCCAACACCTATTTTTGATAAAGAAGAGGTAAGAGAAATAGGTTTTGTAAGCACATAAATTGGGTCACTTTCATAGAAGATAAATGTTGTAAAATGACTAAAATTTTGAGAGGAGACTTGTCATTTATTGGAAAGAACTAGAATCACCACTAAATTAGTGCTCTTCTATTCCATCATTTTGGCAGGCACAAGTAATGGGTCTGTCCTGGTATATCACCTCACCAGCGGCCTGCTGCACAAGGAGTTAAGCATCCACTCATGTGAAGTCAAGTGAGTATGTCCTTGTGACTTTGACATTAAAATCGTAGGTAATACCAGAAGAAACTTCTCACAGCCCGCTGCATTGAATACTTTGTAATGGGATCTGCAGTGGTAATTGTTTGAAAAGTTTGAATAATAAATATTCATGTCTAGCTAATGGCTGTGTTAATCAAGAATGAGTACTAATTTCTTGCTTTGTAAAGCACATAAGCAATAAGACCTTTTATTGCTGCGTGTTATTTATTTCTCCTGAGGTCCAGGTTGCTTTCTCGTCCAAAACCACTGTTCCCTTATTCAGATTTTATTATTTTCCAACTGACGAAGATTGATCATTAGGATTACTCCTAACATTTTAATAAAGCCATTTTAATTACTGATGAAACATTACTTTATTGAAACACAATCATAAAAGACCTAAAATTGTATAGCATTTATTCTTTAATTTTGAGTAATCTGGATATGAGTGTTGTGTGTGCATAGACCTATGAGAGAAGCCTAAATTGACAGAAGAGTACCTCTTGTTTCTGCATACCTACCTGTTCCATAACATTGTTCTGCTGAACACTGTGCTGTTTTCCTCTCTTGCCCTTTCAGTGATAGATTATAGTTTCATACTATATGATATTAGTTTCCAGTATTTTTCAATGATCTTTACATGAAAGTATAAGAAAGGCTGTTTTCTGTCTCCTGTACATTATATAATTGTAGGTCTCATGTGTACATTGATTCTCAGTCAACCGATAATGAATACAGTACTTACTCATCAGTAAATTCATTTTCTGAATGGAGAAGGGTTAACTCTTTGAGTATCAAAACTTTTGTATTGGAAATGCCTGAAAGATTTACAAGCCTTTATTCTTTCAAATAATTGCTTTGCAATATTTAGTGCCTATTTGTTGCCACTTTATGCTGTATCTCTCCAGGATCTTCACAAATACATTTACATGGAGTAGTAATATTTTCAAAAGCATTTGTGCTTTAGGGGTGCATCAACAAAGATATTTCTTTAGCTTCTTCTAGGCTGTTACCTTCTTTCTCCTCAGATACAGGATTTGCAGCTTGTCACTCTGGTACATACTTCCTCTGGTAGTATTTGCAGCTATTGCTGTGCATATCTCTCTGCCTTACATTCCTGTCTACATTTTTGTCCTTGATATTTCCTCACCCTAACCATTCCTATGTGGTGTTTTCTTTTATGGCTAATACCAACCAGCCAAAACTCTTCGTTGAACTAGTTCTTGTCCTAAGGATTATGTTAATACTTTGCATGCGTCCTGTCACTGAATCCCAACTATACTGCTAATGGGTAGCTAGTATTATATTTCAAATTGATAAAGGAAGAAACTGAGAATCACAAAGTGATCTATAAAAGAATTACGTGGAATTCATTCTGGACCTTTCGAGCTTCAGAGCCTGAGCTCTTATAGTACATGTGCAAGATCTGCCAAAATGTCCACAGATAAGTAGGAATCATGTTGATAATAAAACAAAATGATAACTGAGGCAAGATTCATGCTAAGAATTTGACACATGCTTCTAGAAAATCAAGCACATTGTCACTTTGTTTCTGACTACTGAAACCTTTAATGGCTAGTTTATCAGCAAAATATTAGTGTTAAGTAAGATTTGTTAACCTAGATCAGTCAAGTTTTAGATGTCATTACATAATTGACTTACACATACTATATTTGAATAACACTATAGTAGTTTATAAAGTATGAATTAATTACCTAACACTAAGGGGTGTGCTACTCACACAGATTAGCATTGTGTGTGATTATACACAAGCCCTCCATTTACATACGAATTTCCATTTTTTATTTCCCATTTTGAAGATAACTCATTTTATATTCAGAGATGCTACTCAAGAGATTGCTAAAATTCTGCTGTCTTTGTGTTTCACTTAATGCAGTTTTAGTACTACAATTAAAAGCCATTATGAAGATTTCACAGATGTGTTATAAAAAATTCAGAACTGATTAGCAATAAACCCAACACATTCTAGATTTTATGTGCAAGTTAAGGCTAACTTTTAGAAAGTTGTTTTTCTCCTTTGTACATACATGTGGCCAGAGACTATACAACTGCAAATGGTAGGGGTTTGCGTGTGTGTGTGTGTGTGTGTGTGTGTGTGTGTGTGTGTGTATTTTAAAAACCATGATGTTTTAACTAGGGATACAAGTACCTACTGAACACCTTTTGTATACCTCTAAACAAATACTTTGATGCTTATAATTTAGTGGACAATACCTAGAAGTAAATAAAGTGGAGTGATACATATTAATATTCTTTGCTTACTAGTCTGTGTTTTTTTCCATGGGCTGAATTTAAAATAATATAGCCTGATACTATTTTTGATGTCAAAAATTATTAATAGTATTTTATATGGATAGTAAAATGTTGATTGATTCAGCATTGTTTGATTAAATTATTTGTAGAAAGTAAAATGATCTTTTTGTCTGTCTGTAAGTTTGCAGAAGAATCTTAAAACTTTAAGTCTTTCAGAAGTGTGGGTCCCCGCTAGCTGTCCATGTTGAGAAGAGGCCTCTATAGCATACTCAGTAGGTGGTCAAATGTAGGAACCCGTAGGAGTCAAGGCCCCAGAAACCTGCTGATAAATTCAAACATTATGTGTTCAGTGGTTAGGAATCTGATACAGTAAAAAATCCTAGAACAGAAAATGAGCTGCTGCTCTTAGACTTTCAGAGCCCTCGAGACATAGTTAAATGCAGATGATACTATTCTAATCCTGAGGGCAATAGAGCTCAGCTGTGTTTGACAAGAATTTTCATTCTTCTGAGTAATAATCCCCTCTGTGTCTAACCCCACTTTGAAGTCCAACTTGATTTTTATTTTCATTAGGAATGGGCTCTTGAAGCTGCTGCTGTCATCCATTCAAAGGCAACATGCGTATACTGCAGGTTATAGAACATAAGCAGCTACCTCATGTTCTGTTACATCCTGTACTCTGGGACGTCTTATATAGAGAACACATTCTGTGAATATGTATGACACAAGGAGGAGTGCTAGGCTTTTCTCGAACATCATTCGTTTAATCTAAGAAAATTCCTGAGTGCTGTCACATGCCTCGGGAGGTGTGACATAGTGCCTATCTCCCTTCAGAGAGTGCAGTCTAACAATGTTTTTCAGTTATTTGTTGTGTTGTCTCAGTAATACAGGCCTAGAGTCAAACTCGATTTGCCCTTTGAGTCTCAGCTCTAATAGTTTCTCTAGGAAGCCCTGCCTACCTCTTGAGACCAGATTATAAGAGACTCAAGCAGCTCCTTTTGAACTCTGGAATTGTGTTTTCTCATAAATACAGAATGCATTTCCATAATGTCTCTTCTCTGCTACAATGCAAGGTTCGGAAGGACTCATTTATGCATACATTTTAAAAAATCACGAGCCTATATTTGATGCTTAATAGGTGCATTTTTGAAAATACTAAGGGAAGAATTCCTAGTGTCTAGAATAGTGATGCCAGTTAGTTAATTTGGATTTCAAGCAACAATGTCAGCAGCGAAAAAGATCCTAACAGGTCCAGGTCTTAACATTTCAAGGAACTGGCAAGACACCTCAATTCTTTGTGTCTTTGACGGAAGATTTTAGATAAGTCATGTAGGCCATTGTCTAGAGTACAGATATAGTTTATTGAAAAACTGATAGATTTTTCAGAGAGAGAGAAAAATACACGTTCAGGCATGAAGGTTGCAAAGGGCCAAAATGGCAGTTGTACTGAATGAGATCTCAGGTTATGTTTACTATACATGATTAAGTGGGTGCTTTAAGTAATCCATTCCTTCTTCTGAAATCATTGTTGTATAAATAAAATGGGCTATGTTTACCTCCTTCAGAGAGAAGTAGATCCCTGTTTACTCAGTATGTGGATGTCTTCAATTTGCTTTGTGACCTTAAGGATTTATTTTTAACTTCTCATATATAGTCTGAACTTTTTACAGGCCCTTATTAACTCATTCAGACAATGTTTCAATCTCTTGAAACTACAAGCTTGGGTGGATTTTATCTATAGCTAGTGGTTAGAAAGCTGCCTGTCTCCAGACCTGCTAATTTCTGATATTATGACTAACAACACTTGAAGGATGAATCTTAGGGTTTCTGTGAACAGGCAGAGCTGACTGTACAAGGCTTTTGAAGATTAGAATATTCTCCAAATGACTGCTATTCTGTTGTTCACTTTAACTAAAAAGATTAGTAGTTACTATTACCTGTTATGGAAAGCAAAAAAGAAATAAGAGATGGAAGAGCTTTTCTAGTGAATAATTAAGCAAATTTTATGATATTCATTGTGGATGTGATTTGAGTTTAGTGAGTCAGGAAGGCTAATGAAGAAAATAAGACTTGAATTAGCTCTTGAAATATAAATAATACAATGATAGTAATTACTAGTATGTATCTATAGCACTTACATTAGGGCCAGTCTTTCTGTTTGCACCATTTGTCCTGCATCACAAGTGAGGAAACTGAGATGTCATGATTCTATAACTAGTTAGTGCTATAGCCAGGACCTAACTCCAGTAATACTTGAAGAGGGAGGAGAGAAGTCAAAGTATAGACATTATGTAGAGCTGGTAGGAGCCAGGTCACACAGTAGGTGAGCATCCCATTAGGGAGGAATTATATTTACAGATATTGTCCACTGCTTGTGTTACCACTTAGCTTTTTCTCCTGTGAGATCAGCATCAGTGTTAGATTCTGATAGGAGCACAATTCCTACTGTGAATTATGATGCAGGAGAGATGCCCATGCCTTTGAATCATCCGGAAACCATACTTCTTCACTCCTTCCACTCACTCAACCCCATCCATAGAAAAATTGTCTTCCAGAAAAAGTTGGAGACTGCTGACCTAGAGAACCTAGTTTTAAGCAGCCATTAGACTATGTCTCATCGTAACTTTATGTTTCAAGTCTCTTGATCCTAGGTTACTACAGCAATTGCCTTCTGTTGAAAATAGTGTTTTTAATTCTCTTTGGATTATCTTTGTCTCTCAGCCAAAAGAGATGCAGGAGTGTATACAAGGACCAATGAGGAAGATTCTTTGATTTAAAATAGCAAAGTTCAGATTACTGGCAGGTGAGCTCAGTCAGACAGGGCAAAGCAAATGACTGGATGGCTTTGAAAGCCACATAGAGAGTTTAAATATGATAACAAATCCATTCTACATGCTTGGGCAAATTAGAGATGCAGTCCTGTATATTAAGTGTAGTAGGTATATGCAGATCAGTGCAAAAATGGAGAAATTAGATCAGGGATCAGTAAACATTTTCTGTAAAGGAAGTAATAGTAAATATTTTAGGCTTAGAAATTTAAGCCATGAAACGTCTGCCATCACTTCATAGCTCAGCCCTTATATTGTAGAGCAGACAATGACAATACATGGTATCCTATAAATTCTGACGAGCAACTGCATCTAATAGAACTGAGGTTTAACCTTCCCTCTCAGAACACCTCTACTCCATGTAAGCAGCACTTGTGACTCTGCAGAATCTATTTGTTATCCTGTGCACTTTTCACTTTTTTGCATTCTTGCACATTGTGTTGGTATGCACTGTCAAGTTTAGTTAGTGGAGAAAAAAAAAAAACATATCATTGCCTTTTTCACATCCTTCATCAATGGGACTCTCAGGGCTTTCAGTTCATGGGTAGTTCTCTGATTGATACCCATTGGAACTTTGATCTATTTCCGGATGTAACTGCTGTGTTCGTATTCTTTGCTTTAAGAATTTCTCTTTCCTCAAGGGTGAATTCATGCAAATTGCTGTGATGTGACTTTCCCTGAACAAATTTTAATTGTCATTATAATGATAGTATGAATCCTGATAACTGCACTATTTTATCATACATTAGTAAGTATTGTAATTAGAAATAATTGTGTATGTGTGTCAAAAATATGTGGTAATACAGTTTCAATGGAGGTACTATTTTGAAGTGTGTAATAAAATTAGGTTTTAAGAAAACCTTATTTTTAAAATATACTTTTCCAGAGCTGGGGATATAGCTCAGTGGTACAATGCCTGCCTGGTAAGTACAAGCTCATAAGTTCATTCCCCAGCTACCACAAATAATAAAGTAAAATAAACTTTTCCAACAAAAAAGTTATTAAGTTAATTTTTTTTTTATTTTCCAGGGGTATCGAATGGACAAGTTTGACAGGTTTTCTTTCTTTTGCTACCTCAACACCAAACAATATGGGTTTAGTGAGAAATGAACTACAGCTGGTTGATCTTCCAACAGGTTTGTGTATTTAGACCATTAAAAGATTCACAATAGTTTTGTCATATATTCTGCTGTTTATAAAGGTGTTCCAAGTACTTTCTTTCACCTTGGAATCTTTTCTTGTATCCTACATTTATAGATCCATTCTTTTGTCTGTAATAATGCCCTAGAAAGGTGTTATCCTTTATCCCTGTTCCTGTGGAAATACTGTTAACACAGTTATGTGGTAAAATGGATGACATTAGCTTGAACAGATAGATGCATAAAAAATACGATAACTCAGTGTACCTTAAGTACATTGTTATATATAAGCAAAAGATAATTTTTTTTAAATTTTGAGACAGAATCTCACCATATAATCCAGACTGGCTTTGAACTTGCTTATGTAGTCCAGGCTGGCCTCAATCTCACATGATTCTCCTTACTCAGCTTCCCAAATGCTGGGATTATAGGCATGTGCCACATACCTGGCAATCAGAAGATAAAGATTAAAATAATTTTTTGTAGTTAGACTTTTAGATTCTCTGTTTAAAGTTTGGGCCTTTGTAGGAAACCTTAAAAGCCTTATAGATTAAGTGTGATTTTTAAATGTTCAAATTTAGAGCACTTGATATTCTTTAGCAAACTAAATATGGAAACTTAATTAAGGAGTTTGAAGGCCTCAACAGAAAACATTCCAGAAAAACAACTTCTTCAGAATTATCTAAAATTTATAACCCAATAAGTTTCAAAATAAAGAACTCGGAAATATAAAAGGTTGACAATTTCAAATAATATAACAAATAGTGAATTCTACTTGATGGCATTTAGCAGAAAGGTATTTAGTTATCTTTGAACTGAATATATTCTTGTATTCAATTTGATTAAAACCTAAGAAAAAAATATTAAAATATATTTGTTCAGATATAAGGTAGAATTTATCTTTTGATTTATAGAAAAACATTTTGCTTCTTTTTGGCGGGAACTAATTCTTGTACAGCATGTGTAAGCATTACAGTCTTTGTTCCCTAAGGTGAGCTTATAGAGGCATTTTGGTAGGAACATGTTGTAAATACCTTAGGTAGTGTTTGGCACAGGATCCAGGAAATCCTAAGTATCTGTATCAAGAGTTTTTTCTACCTGCTTAGTGTTTGAAAATAGGGAAATGTTTTATATTCTTTTAAATACACAAGCAGTATATTTACAGTGGGTAATTGCTATACTACATTAGAAACTTTAAAATTTAGGAAATAATATCTAAATTTCTAAAACTGAGTTATAGAATTTAAGAAACTATTAAAAACATTAAAATATATGAAATTTATTATTAACTTACAGTACTTTGAGAATTTTTTTCTTTTAATTATCACAAATAGCTTAGAAGCAAATGTAATAGTGAATAGGAGCTAAAGAATAAGACTGATCAAATTACATTGATATGGCTTCTTGTTTCTTATGTGTTTTTTCGTATTTTCTTTAATATTTGCAATTAAAGGTAGGAGCATTGCTTTTCGTGGTGAACGAGGCAATGATGAATCACCCATCGAAATGATTAAAGTATCGCATTTGAAGTAAGTGTCAACCTAAAGAAATCTGTGATGTTACCATAATGGAATCTCATGACTTAAAAACAAAAGTAAGACAATGGGAATATGCTAAAATACATAAACAGTTTCATAGTAATAGCAAATGATGTGCAGCAACATTAAAACTAACTACAAAATTAAATTGCTATCACTTGCCTTGCTTCTAAAAATAGAGGAGACTCTTGGCATGTCATAAGATTGGCAAAACCAACAAACTAATTTGTTCTGTGAAAGCTGTATTGATAAAAGTACTTCTTACTTACTTTAAAAAAATTACCTTACAAAATTCTCTTTACTTCCACTAACCATGGGGCTGCTGAGTGAAATTAACTCGTCTTTCTTATTTATAATTTAGTCTTATAATTCCAGAAATTTTTTGAATTTTTGTTCTGAAGGAAAACACATGTAAAGTAAGATTCTTAAAAATAGAAGCTGAAACAAAGTAAACAAAAGAAGAAAGAAAGAATAAGGTTCCTAATAATTTTTCAAAATTATTTCGGCTTGGGGCTGGGGATTTAGCTCAACGGCATAAGTGTCTGCCTTGCAAGCGTGCAGTCATGAGTTCAAGGGTCTTTATATTTCCATATAAATTTTTGCATCAACATATCAGTTTTGCCAAAAGGTCTTGCTAGAGCTTTGATTGAGGAAGATTGTGCAAGTTCAAGTCCAACTTGGGCAACTTATCGATTTAGTAAGATTGTCTCAAAAAATTTTAAATTAAAATTCAAAATGTAGCATGATCTCAGTACTAAACAAACCAAAAAGAAAGAAAAGAGAGACTGCACTGAGTCCACATATCAGAGTAGAAAAAAATTGACATTCTGACAGATTTTGCAGTTCATAAACGACTGTATTCTCCATTCATTTAAGTCTTCTTTAATTTGTTTTAGCAATATTTTATAGCTTTATGTATATATGTCTCAATGACAGGCTTAGTTCCTTTTCTTGTTGCTCAGACAAAATACCCAACACCCAAAGTTAAAAGAAGAAAGCTATGTTTTGGCTTACAGTTTATAGAGGTTTCAGGCTATAGTCAGCTGGCTCTGAGGCAGAGTGACATGGTAGAAGAGAAATAGTTCATGGCAGGCAGAAGGCAGGATCCTACAAGTGGTGAGCAGTGACCCTTTCCTGTTCTTTATATCTTATCAGGCTACCTGCCCTTAGGGTGGATTGCACTTATATCCAGGGTGAGGTACTTTTAGTCCTACCCAGAACTATGCCAAACCAATCAGTGGACTAATTTAGTAATCACATACCCTTAATCCCACCATCACACACTCTAGATCCAGCCACCTCTGAAGAAGTCCCTCCTATGATTGCATGAAGCATTGAGGGGATATCTAGATATAAACCATAACAATCATATTTTTGTGTATTTTCTTTGATGCTATTAAAAATGGATTTTTTTCTTTTTTCAGTTTCAAGTTTCTAATTATTCATTATTTGTATACTGAATGTAGTTACTTTTTGGTACTGCTCTTATACCTTGTAACCATGTGAATTTTAATTATTATTCTAATAGTAATTTTGTAGATTTCCTTAAGAATTTCTCTATAGACAATCTTGTTAACTCGAGTGAAATTACTTTTCCATCTTTCTTTTGTATATGTATGCCCTTTATTTCTTGCTTTGCTACACTAAGTGTAATGTCTGGTAAATGTTAAATATGAGTGGTGAGAGCTGATGTATTACTTTGTTCCAGGATATTAAATCCTGGAAATTTAGTATAAACATTTAATGCTGTAGAAGCAATATTTGTCCTGTAACCTATGATTTTTGATATGGAGTTTTCATTATACCTCACAATATTTTAATATTTCTTCAGAGTATTTGTAAGTGTGTTTTTAAAAATGTTTTGGTTGTCTTCCAGATACATTTTTCTGTTATTTTCTAGTTTTTGTTGTGACTAGGGAGTATATTTTACATTAGTTCAGTCTTTTTAAAATTTCATGTAATTTTTTTTGACCTAGAATATTTAGTGAATGTTCTTGTGACAGGTTGTGTATTCTACTGGTGTTGATTAGAATATTCTGTAACTGTCAGTTCTATTTGATTGACATTGTTACTGGAGTGTTCTGTAAAAATATTGATTTTCTGCCTATCTTCTATGAGTTACTGAGAGATGAATGTTTTAATATCTGACTTTGATTGTTAATTTATATACTTTGCTTTTGAAAAACTCTAGTTCTTGCTCTAGGTATTTTAAAACTATATTATTAGGTCCTTACATTTTTAGAATTGTTATGTCCTTTCAGTTTATTTTTTTTTTTACTATTGTGAAATATCTTCTTTATTACTATTCTTTGAAAATGTCTGATTTGTCTGATATTAGTATAGTCACCTCAGCTTTCTTATGGACTTGCAGCATATATATTTTTCCATCTTTGTAGTTGTAATCTTGTATCTTTATGAAGTTGATTTGTTTTGGACAGCATATAAGTGGGGCTTATTTTTATTTTTAGTCTGATAATCTCAGACTTCTCATAGAAGTGACTAAATTATTGATGTAGTATAACTATGACTTGTATTTAAATTTAGCATCTTGCTACTTCTATTATGTTTTGTTTTAGTTTTAAAAGATTAATAAAGCTTTTTAGTTTATTAATTTGTTTGCTGTAATTCACATTAACAAGAGTTCTCTGAAGTCTGAGACTCCATTCTCTTCTGTTTTCAGTCTCAACTCTGCACATTCTTGCACAATTCATATATCTAAAACAACTGATCTCAGTTTCCCCTGCTTCAAAACTTTTAGCACAATTCATTTTTTTCTGTGAAATAAAGCCATGCAATACCTAGCATAGCATTTAAGGTCTTTATAATGTGATCCAACTTTATATTCTATTTTATGGTTATTTCCACAATCTGTGCATTTAAGGAAGCCTAGTCCCCAATATATTGTGTCCTTTCCTGTCTTTTGTCATTGACACATTTGTAATTCTGTCTGAAATTTCATTTCCCTGTTGTCAGAACCGACCTTCTCTTTCACAGTGAATCTTTATATAGCATTTAAGATATTTTGCTTGTAGATAGATGCCTTTATATGAGATATAATAAACAGTCTTACATATTATGCTTGTATAATCTGTCTTGGTGTATGTTGTTCTTATCCCTTAAAGGATCTTTAATTCTTTAAGGAAGACATGGCTGGCATTTCATTTTAAACATAGAATAAACCTCAAAAAGGTTACACAATTTTTCTGAAGTCCCATTATTATCAAGTGACATCATTGTCCTAAGTGAATCTAAATCCTTTAATACATTGCATCCTGGAATCTTCCCACACTATTGTTTCTTTCCTGTTAGCTAAAGTTTGTGAATGTTGTTTTAATTCCTCACTGGTTACTTGAGGTATCAGTGTTCAATTCACCTTCCTTGAATTGCATTTATTGTTTCATTATGTACTTCTAGGCTTGACAAACAGTGAGTAAAACATTTGCATTTGTTGCATACTTAGGTAGGATAATAGGACGTTTGCCTGTTTTTTATTTAATTGTTACCATAATCTGCATACTACTTTATTGATATAGATGTAGTATTTCCATGTCAGGTAGGAGAAACTGAAGTTCCAGAAGGTTAAAGTGAGTTGTGGAACCAGGATCGGAACCCATGCCACTCTTTGGAGCAGTCTTCTCATCAGATTTGAGATTGTACATGCTTTCAAAGCTTATCTAAGAGCTTTACATGCTTATGACGACTATTAATCATGGAACCTGAATGGTAGTTTAGGTTGTCTGTGCTTGGAATGTGTCATCTGAGTTTTTTTAATTTGCTGAGCCTTTTATGTGTACTAACTTTTGATAAAATTTTTCAAAACACATCTTATTTAGTAATTTTATTTCTATTTTTTGTTTATTTTAGACAGTATTTAGCAGTTGTTTTCAGAGATAAACCCCTGGAATTATGGGATGTTAGGACTTGTACTCTTCTTAGAGAAATGTCCAAAAACTTTCCTACAATAACTGCTTTGGTAAGTTATAGTTTGAGAAGAAGATTATCCAATTACATATGTATGTGGTGACTGTTTTTCTTTAAAAATTGTCTTTTCTTAAAATGATATCCTTACTGTCATGTGTTTTCTTATTAAAAATATGTATTCAAAGAAGGTAATCTAAATAAATGGAGATAACTGTTAGGTCAATTTAATATTAGTGCAATTCTTGCTAAACTTTTATTTGGATACTTTGAGAATGTCATAAACATATTCTAAAATGTGTATAAAAGAGTAAAGAGGAACAAAGGTGTTAGGTGCAGGTGAGTTGGGCTGACTTACACTACTGATACTAAAACATTACAAACTTGAAATAATACTAGTGTTGTATTGATGCAAAAGTAGAAAACGGACTAATATAATAAAGAGTTCATAAAACAGATCATGGATATTTAGAAAGTAAATACACAAATCTGTGGAATAGACTGTTCAGCAGACAGTATTGTGGGAATTGTCTCACCTTATGGAAAAAAGTACTGTGTCTAATACCACTTACAAAAGAAAATTTTCACAAGGTTGAAGACCTAAATGTAAAAAGAAAGCTATGAAATTTAATGTAACTTAATAATATAATTTAAGAGAATATTCTCTGTGACCTGAGTGCAAAAATGGATGTTAGAAGCTCAAACTAAGAAAAAAAATAGATTATATCACAATTGATGATTTATGTTTGGTGAAGGGTGCTGTTGTCATATAAGTCTTCCAATATCTAAAGAATAACAAGGCACTCCCTCAGCATAATAGTGAAAAAACAGGATCACTAATGGGAAAATGAACAAACGATGTGAACATAGTGAACAGCAAAGAAGCCTGAAAGGCTAACACATAAAATGTTTAACTCACCAGTTTTAAGAGTTGTGCAAAGTAAAGTAAGCATCATATGTTTTTTAGACTAACAAAACTTGGAAAGGCAGATAGCATTAAGGGTGGGTAAATATAAGGCAGGGAACCCTTCTGCACTGAGGATTCAGGCAAACACAGACATTGTGCTACAGCTGCTGAGCCTCTGGGCCACAAAGGAATGTCTGCAAGGATTTTCACTGCAGTGTCATTTGTCATGATTGCGTTCAGAAGAATCTGGGTGTATTATTAGTCCAACAATGGATTATATACATTGGGATAAATGTGATTATAAAAGAATAAATAAAACAAATGGTTTGGGATGGATCTATCCCTGATAACGCTTCCTAATTTGAGGAGCATGATTCTCTTGCCCTGTACAGGTAAGAACTAGACAATAAAGTGGGGAATAGGAGATGTAATTGAATTAATTCTTTTTCAGTTTGTGAAAAAGAAAGCATCAGAACTTCCTCTTGTAAGCTTTCCACTAATTTTCTTTTTTACCTTAAGGTTTAACTAAAGTTATTCAGCATTTCAGTACATAGGTAAAATCTAAAAAATTCATGTGAGCAATAGCTGCAGTGGTGAATGTGTCCTTCTGTTCTGGAAGGAAAATAGAGAAGGAAACTTATCACTTCTAGGTTTTTCTGTCTTTGCTTCACAGGAGTGGTCACCATCTCACAATTTGAAGAGCCTGAGGAAGAAACAGCTTGCTACCCGAGAGGCCATGGCCCGCCAGACTGTTGTCTCTGACACAGAACTGAGTATTGTTGAGTCATCTGTGATCAGGTAGAGTTTGCTGTTCCTGCCAGTATGTCGTAGCTGAGAATTTGACATGTGCCATCCAAAGGCATCCTCTTTAGAAAGGAAGACACTGCTCTGAACATGCAGTACTTTGTTTCACGTTTCAGTACATACCCAAACTCTTGAAGTTTGTTGTATTGCTTGGTGTTGTAGTCAGGGGTTGTACACAGAGAACAATTAGGATTAGACATGGAGTTTATGATATTTTTATAATGGTCACCGAAAGTTAACACAGGAAAATGCAGGAAATCTATCTGCAACACCAAAAACATAGATTATTTAGTCAAGAGCCTAAACCCCACAGCAATGTCCCACATGAGTCCAGATAAAAACCCAGAGCTCAGGACAATGCCTCCCACGAGTCCAACTGGAGGTCCAGAACCCACAAGAAGGACTCATGCCACTCTCTTTTATGGATCCCTGGTGGGAAGACCCAAGGTTCAGCGGTGGAAGCCAGAAAGTCTGTGCTAGCAGAATGAAGGAGCTGTGCTAGTGGGATGAGGGTTCTACACTGGAGCCGAGAAGTCACACTCACAAAGACCAGGACTATCCTGAAAGGCACCACAGCTGTCCTCAGTGACACGGAGGCCCTGAGCTCCTCCTCTGACAAGCACAGTCGGGTACATGCCAGGAAGCAGCGTGACGAGTTCATCCTGGAGACCAAGCAGCACATGTCTTCCCCTCTGGAGCCAGGAAGCAATGCTCGATGTGAGGACCAGAGCTTCTCCAGGAGAACCCACAATGCCTCCTTAATGCCTCAACCCCTCAACACCTCCCTTCTTCTCCACCTATTTATCCTGGCAACTTTCCTCAGGTGGAGCATCTTCGCTCAATGCCATGCTGATGTAATCCAGCTGGCATTAAGTTGACCACCAGTTCTTAATCCATAACACTAACACTTGGTGTACTCAGTCACATATGCAATACTATCCATTTATTAGCATCTGTCAGTGAACATGATCAGTTAAATGCCCATTTACTTCAGCTTCTGAAACACAAATGAACGTAGGATAAACAAAGATCATACTATCACTGGTGCACACCAGAGAAGATGTATTGGAAACTAAATTTATGTACCATCCCCAGCCATACCATAAACAAATAAAAAGCAGGGCTGGAGATTTAGCTCAGCAGCATAAGCGCCTGCCTTGCAAGCAGGTAGTCATGAGTTCGATCCCCGGTACCGATTAAAAAAAAAAAAAAAAAAAAAGCTCCAGCCACAACAGTAGATCAATGTGATTCCCCTTTGTGTTGAGTTCTGCAGCAAAAATAGCTTGTGTTAAATTTACATCAAACCCCCGCCCCGCCAATACCAGGTAAACTCCCTCCCATTATGATTGTTTAGGGGTGATTTATACTTTTACATTATTAGCAGGGCAGGACTCATTTCAGGCTTTCCAACATGGTTTTGGCTCTCCTGTGAATGCATCTGTCCTATGGGTAGGTTAATTAATTATGGTTATCACTCTGAGGGAAAGAAACACCTTTATTTAATTTTTCTCTGTCCCAAAGCTTATTGCAGGAGGCTGAAAGTAAATCTGAACTTAGTCAGAACATCTCTGCTCGGGAGCATTTTGTATTTACAGATAATGATGGCCAAGTTTTTCATTTGACTGTCGAAGGAAACTCAGTGAAAGATAGTGCTCGGATCCCACCAGATGTAAGTCTAACCCTTGGTTAAATCTCGCTTATCAAGAATTTTGTTCATCTGTACCCAGTGAAGGCATAGTTAAATTGAAAAACTTCTTCAGAAAACCTTATTATAAATAAGTTTTACTATTTAAAGAGACATTATCACTAAATAAACTTGCCCCTTACTCCTAGAGAATAGTGTTGTAATTATTTTGATTAAACATTTACTGTTTATCCCCATGATAATCAGTAAGGGAAAATAAATAACTTTTCCAAGGCTCAGTTATATGATGGAATGGTATTTGAAACTTAGTCTCTCTGATTTCAATATTGATCCTTTTTCCATTTCAAGTATTTCCCTGAAAGATTTGAGATACAGTGTGGTATTATTTTCAGGTAGCAGAATCAAGTTGTACATACAATAGTATTAATGTTTACTACCTCATATATATCTTTTTTTTTTTTATGAAATCTCTTAACCCTAAGGTCTTTTTCTTTTTGTTTTGCTTTTCCCTTTGGTACTTTTGGAAATCTAACTCACGACCTCATACTTGCCAGGCAGGCACTGTATCTCTGAGCCATATCCCCAGCCCTCTAATGTTTTGTAGTTAATGATTTGCATCAACATGTGTACCACAGTTAATAGGTTAATAGGTGGATTAAGAAAATGATTAAATAAAAGTAGGAGAGGATTTTTTGAAATGTCTGTATTTGTAATTGCCATCTAAAAAGGGAATGTTTTAATGGAAGGCCATCCCCCACATCAGCTCTACTGCTCATGACAGGCCCATGAACCAAAAAAGAAGAAATTAATGAGGCTCTCTTCGAGGTTGGCTAACAAATCTACTGTATTAATAGCTATAGAAAAATTGAGGGCATTCCACCCTAAAATATTGGAGGTAACCAGTGAGAGAACTCTTGGAGTTTTGATTTAATTTTGTTTTATTTATTTATTTATTTAGTTTTTGGTCTTTTTCGTTTTTTATCGGTACCAGGGCTCGAACTCATGACTGCCTGCTTGCAAGACAGGCGCTTATACCGCTGAGCTAAATCCCCAGCCCCTAATTTTTAATAAGAATAAATCATATTTGAGATAGTAGTATCTACTATTGCCAGGCATTTTCAGAATCTTGAAAGGATGAAAATAACAATATAAATGTAAAAGTTTGTTATTTGGTAGTTATAATTGGAAAGAAATTTTAATATGTAGAAAGCAAAACTTCTTTTGAGTTCAGATGTACAAATTCAGTGTAACACTGAATTCTTAAATCTCAGTTTGCTTCATAACATTCTGTGTGTGGAAGTTCCTCTTGTAAAGCCCCAGAAAAGTCCCAGTGACACACACAAGTAACTGTCTCTTTGCTTTTTCATTACTGCATATTTAAAACTGAAAGTTGAAGTTATCTGAGCCGGTAATTTTAAGGATGCCAGTTTCCTCAGCTACCCCCAAATAAGTTTCAGACTTGAACATTAGACATATGAGTGTTACTTTTTATAGATGTTCTTTTGTGGATGGTAATTGTACCACAAAGCTGTTAAGGTTCCATCTTTTCGAGGATGCCTAAAGTCAGGATATACCAAGTCTCTTCTGCCAGGTATTTTTTCCCCACTAGATACAGCTCTCTGAAGGCATGACCAGCTAATTGAAGATTTTGTAATATTTGGTGTGAGTCCTAGTCTGTTAATGGTCAGACACTGACATTTTCCTACTCCTGACCATAGATGCCATACGAATTTTTATATTATCCCATAAATGAAAAAATAAACTTTTTGTAATAAATAGAAAGAGTAATTGAGTAGTGATATTATTTAATAGCTAACAATGGTGTGGCAGACATTGCTTTATAGCCTATACTTTTATGAGTTTATCAACAGTAATACCAACTCAAGTTTCATAAGCTTATCTTATACTATTAATGAGAAATACAAGCCACGGAAAGGTGAAATAAATGCTCCCCAAACCTCACATCAGTTTAAGTGGTAAAGCTGAGGTTCAGGCCCTGGCCATGTGACTCCAGAGCCTGGGCTGTTGAGGTCCCAATGTCACTCCTTCTGGGCATCTGCTAGAGATGTAGAAAGTATCTCTTCCTCCATTTTAGATTTATTACAATAGTATCTCATTCTTGCAGCTTTATATGTAACTTCTTTGCACAACCATCTCTGTAGCCAAACTATAAACTTTTAATAAACCAGGTTTTTTTTGCTTTATTCCAGAAATTTCCAGAAGATACGAGTGTTGTCCTTTTGAAGTAAGGGATAAGTTAGTCAGTTCTCTAAAAACTCTTCCCTTTCCTTTTTTTTTTTTTCTTCCAAAATATTTCTTCCTCAAAAAAATCTAGCTCAGATAACCTAGCTCAGTCTACCAGGCTGAAATCTCTGATTTCTCCAGAATTAAAGGTAATGTACAGTGTAGGTGTATTTTAGAATTCACTGGAATAAATTATGTAATTATAATATATAGTATAAAACCTATATTTTGGAATTCATAACAAAATAAAATCCTTTATATATTACTTTATTAAGTGTTTTTTATTTGGTCATGACCATTGAATAAAAATATCTCTATTCTGATGACTTATCAGTAGTGAAATTTATGTGTGTTCTTGCTGTTGTTTTCCAGGGAAGTATGGGTAGTATTACCTGCATTGCTTGGAAAGGTGATACATTAGTGCTTGGAGACATAGATGGAAACCTGAATTTTTGGGATTTGAGAGGCAGAGTATCCAGGTATGACTGTTTATCCAGAATGAAATTTTTGTTTAAACAAAACATTGGAAGATTGTGATTTGTAAGCAAGACCAGTAAATATGGCAAGACCAGCCTTGAGTCTCTGGTCACCTGAGGCAGGGATTTGGGCCTAGTTCTAGACCCTTTTCAGTAGACCCTTACCTGCAAGTGGCGAGTACAGAAACTCTGGGATGTTATTGTAGTGCATTTTAAAGGGCAAGATACTCTGTCTATTGTGGCCCTTGTACCAGAATGTAAAGTGATGGTCCTGTCCTCAGACCTTATCAGAAGCAGAACTGGTTTCTGCTGTTTACATCTGCTTAATGTCAGTGTTTGTGTTTTTATTTGTCCTCAGGGGAATACCTACACACAGAAGTTGGGTGAGGAAGATTCGTTTTGCACCTGGCAAAGGCAACCAAAAACTAATAGCAATGTACAATGACGGCACTGAAGTGTGGGATGCTAAAGAGGTAGGTCCAGCCTTGTGAGGGTGAGACGTATTTTCAGTGAAAATATTTGAACTCTATTTAGATTTTATATAGTCACTGAAACTGGTTTTGTTTTTCCCTTTTCCTGACTTGGAGATGAAAATTGTAATAATAGGATCAAAAATTGGAGGGAAGGGCAGGGAAAGAAGGGGAAGAGGATGTAAAAAGAAGAAGAAGTATTATGTACATGTACCAGTTCTCTACAATAAATGTACTTGTTGTGTACTGCAAACATAATAAAAAAAACTGTCAAAAAGCTGTGTAAGTCCATAATGCTGCTTATAACAAATCATTTTGTTTTACAAGTTTTTACTTTTATAGTATTTCTGTTTTAAAAGTGACAGCTCCACAGGCGATTCGTTGATTCTGTAATGTTACTGCTATGGTAGAGACTTTAAAACACAGATTGCACGCAGAAAGTAGTTTTTTAGAAGCATGCAGTTCTACATTTGCTTTGGACCTTTACCGTGACACTATCTCCCATGACCATTTAATACAGAATGATAGATAAACATCTTCCTTTTCTGTCTGACAGTGATGACAGAATTTGTTCTTGTAGGTTCAGATGGTAAGCAGTCTAAGAAGTGGGAGAAATGTGACCTTTCGGATCTTGGATGTGGACTGGTGCACATCAGATAAAGTGATCTTGGCATCAGATGATGGGTGCATCAGAGTCCTGGAGATGTCTATGAAGTCCACGTGTTTTAGAATGGATGAGCAGGAATTAAGTGGTATGGGTGCTTTTGAAAGGATTTTGTCACAAGCTGTTTGTTTCTAGAGTGAGAGCTGCTCTTTTTTCCTTTCAGTCTATTTTGAATGTGAGTTTAAGAAGTAACACATTCCTACTGACTTTAACCAGTTCATGCGTGACTGTTCCACTGAACAGCTTATACCACTAGTGGTACAAATGTATCTGTCACTTTAATCTATCTTTTTACTAATAAAATTCATAAAAAGCTGCCCAGTAAGACAGTCCAACAAGACCATTGTTGGTTCAAACTGCCTGGCAGCTAGGAATTACGGCACAATAGTAAACATATTAAAGCTTGATTGTTTATTGCAATGAGATGATTTGTAATTGTAGGTATCAGTCATTCCCAACTCACAATAAAGATTGTGTTTTAGCCAGTATATCCAAAAGTTTATCATTTCAATATACAATCACGATTGAGTTACTGATATTTTACATTTCTAAAACCTCAGTCTTAAAAATCTAGTGAGTATTTCATGTTTATTTTAAAATGAATTGTTTTCTGAACTCAGAGGACATATTTTCAGTAAAAATATTTGAACTCTATTTAGATTTTATATAGTTTTCAATTGAAACAATAGCTGTGTAGACAGGTTGTTCTAAACATACTTAAAGTGGTGACTGAATCACATATTAGTGTTTTATTTCTATTAAATAAAATAAACATTAGTTTCCTTCACTGTAATAGCCCCATAGGACTGGTGACTAGATATTGTGTAGTATAGTCTGAGATCTGTGTATGTCACTTAGAGAAGGCAACACTGAATAGAGCTACTTTAAGTAATCCTATGTATTCACAAGATTGTGAAACAAGTGCTCTACAGGAGTTAGAGGGGTGATGATACTGAGTTGTAAAGGCAGTGGGCCCTGACACTGCATTAAAGATTAGGAGTCTGTTGGAGTAAAGAGTGTCAGAACATAGTTGCTGGGCATTGGAGCCTTTGGGTCCTCTGTTTCTTTGCATTGAAACATGTTGAAAAATAGGCAAGTCTTGTTTTCTAAGTGTCCTAAGTAAAGCAGCCTCTGAATGAGAGGGATACTAGGACTCCAACTCTAGGATGATAGCCGTTTTTTCTAGGGCTACCCTCCTAAGTCATTCCTGGGAAGTCCAGTGATCTGATGTCACCTGATCCCTGTAATGACAACCTTGAAGATGATGAGCCACGTTAGTTTAGTATCAGAAAAGCAACGATATCAAATGGTTTAACAGATACAAGTAAATAAAATTATATTTAATAAGCTGTATTGGTGTCTGTTGAGTCATTACATTGATTGTTTTATTCAAGTAGTAGCAGTTTTATACCACACAGAATATTTAAATTGGAAGAAGGGAGTAGAGACTGTACTGATCAGACTTGAGCACAGAGAATCTTTATGCTGTATCCTGTTTCCCAGGCAGTGAGTACATTGAATACACTCTCCCAGTTGTACCAGATTTATTCACTGTTCTTAGCCTATAGCTGGAGCTTCATTTTACATAAAATTTGATTTAAAAAATGTATTTTCTTTTATAGAGCCTGTGTGGTGTCCATATCTCCTTGTTCCAAGGGCCTCTTTTGCTCTGAAAGCCTTCTTACTACACCAGCCTTGGAATGGGCAGTATTCTTTGGACATTTCTCACGTGTAAGTTCTTTCTTGTGTGCTTGATTTTTTTTTTCCTTTCA
Source organism: Cavia porcellus (assembly GCF_034190915.1). Lineage (NCBI taxonomy): Eukaryota > Metazoa > Chordata > Mammalia > Rodentia > Caviidae > Cavia > Cavia porcellus. The sequence continues at coordinate 94,061,088 of NW_026947485.1, forward strand.
TATATACTTGTATTGAAGGATACCCATGAAAATCAACTATGGTTTATACCCTAGAACTTTAAGGAATGGAACCTTAGAACCACTGTAAGCCATTTCTACCACTGTGGGACCTCTGTGGAAGTGTGGCTTGGTAAGCAGCTGTGAGTTTGCAGGCTGCTCATAGTGTCTGAGTGGTTTGTCATATGGTCTGACCATGGGTGCATCATGAATGAAGGAAAAGTGTGAAGAGGACTGATGGAGGCTGAGGGAGTTGGGGCCAGGCCTAATGCAGCATCAGTGGGTCTGCTTCAGAGGTCTCTTGTGTTTATAAATGCCAGTATATACCACATTGGAAAAAAAATCACAGAAATTACCAGTGGTTACTAATTAAATCCAAAAATACTGCTGAGCTTATGCCATGTGGAGGAGGCAAGTAGGCACAGGGTGAGGATTTTTTGTAAATGTAATGAAATGTTTATTGCTGAAGGCATCTCCTTAGAGAAACAAATGGCTGTTCTCTATGTAGAGCAAATTCCTTTAGTTATTGTGGGTTCGATCTCTTGGAAACCAGAGCCTTTGTTCACTATTTCTTTGTTTTGATTCAGTAAGTTAAAGAAAACCTTAAAGGTGATTGGTGAGTCCTGTGTACATTATTGCTATTTTGGTCTATTGCCAGCTTTTCTTTTCTTTTTTTTTTTGGTACTGGAGATCGAACTCAGGACCTTGCACTTCCAGGCAGGTGCTTATGGCACTAAGCTAAATCTCTGGCCCCTATTACCAGCTTTGTAACCGCCAAGGGCTGCAGACATATTATTTCTACATTGAAACATTTTTTTTTCTGGTAAGAAAATAACATAGTTGTAAATGAAGAGATAATGAATTCATTCCAAAACATTTTTGCAGTGATTATCCAGAAAATGAAGAAATAAAGAGTCTCCTTCAAGAGCAGTTGAATTCATTATCAAAGTAAGTGCTTTTTACTAGAAGGAAAAAACAGATTAACTTAAAGAGTTTTTAAAAATCAAAGTAATTTATGTTTTTAAAAATGTTAATGGCCCAAAAAGAGACCATTCTTTCAGAGATTGGTTTTCCTTTAAATCTTTGTTGTATAATAAAAGAAACTACTTAATAGTCACAGGGATAGATCATCTTTCTTCACCAAGTTTTCAAGAGTGTTCTGATCTCATGTTAGGGCAGAGCAAGGATTAGTAGTTGTAATTCAGTTGTCTTCACCGCACATTCCCTGCGAAACTGCATGCTATGTGAACATGGACTTTAGTATCTTTCATGTCCGCTTTCCTCTTCAGGTATTGGGTGGGTTCAGTTCTGGTAGAGAAATTAATATGTTCTCCAAGGTACTATGTGCATTGAGAATAATATTTCAAAAGGAGAAATAAAATTTGAAATGCCTTCTTCTCTAAAGTATACACTATTTCTGATGATTAGCAAAATAACTTTTATCAACAGTGCCACCCTCCCAATATTTAGATGTCTTAGTTACTTTTTTTCATTGCTAAGACACTCAAAGTTGGAGGAAGAAAGGCTATTTCAGCTCATTGTAAAGGTTTCAGTCCATAGTTAGCTGGCTCCAAAACAGGGTGACAAGGCAGAAGAGAAGCAGTCCATAGCGTGGCAGGTAGAAAGCAGCAGCAGCATGCCTCCCTTCCCCTTTTATGCCATCCAGGCTACAAGCCTTTTGAGTGGGCTCACAACCTAGGGTAGACCGCATTATTCACACCAGAACTATGCTAAACCAGTCACTGGACTAGTTTACTGCTGCATACCCTCAGTCCCACACACCCTAGATTCAGCCAGCTCTGAAAACTCCATCTATGAGCAAGCACATGCGGCTCTGGGAGTACATATAGCTAGAATCCGTATTACTAGGCAACTGCTCGTATCTTTGAAAGCACAAGTTGAACTGTGGCAAGCCTACAAAGCTAAGTCAGAGCCCTCAGACCTGGGAGACAAGTACTGCTTACTGAGGCCTCAGTGCATTCTTAGCCTGTTCAGCTTTTGTAATCTCAGAGTCATGATAAAGTAACTTTACTTTTGTAAAATGTAAACATATACTTTGAGTGGAATTTTCCATTTCAACAGTATATTATTTCCTCGCTGTAGTTTGATTCAGTATGTTTGTCTTACCTCTGTCTGGATTCTTGTCTGCAGTGACATAAAGAAACTCCTGCTTGATCCAGAATTTACTCTCTTGCAGAGATGCCTGCTTATTTCCAGGTAACAGTATTTTATGTAAAAGACAAAGAATTTCAAGTAAGCTTATGTCTCTTGTTAAGGAATTTTATCAAGGTTATGACCAAACTAATGCAATATAGAAACATGAAATCCTGCTTTAAAATTGACTTACAGTTAATTTTTAGAGTAATAATACAAACAAAGGAAAATCAAAATACATTTTAATCATGAGATCTAGGCCAAATATATTGAAAGAGTTTTTTTTAACAGCTTTCTAAAATACGTGTTTTAAAATGTCAAGATACAAATGACATGCATTTAAATATACTGATAAATTATATTTGGAAGCTATAACCTATACTTTCTCACAGTACAGTAGTCACTTCTTTAAAAATCCTCTGTGCTCTAGAGAGTAAACAGAAAATTACTTTCATGCTTTAGCTACTAAGTTATTCCAAAGGAACTTCCTACTATAAAGCCATTGCCCAAAAGATGTGCTCATGGAAAACCACGTAGAAAATTGATCCTAACACAGAACACATATACTTGGATCTAAACCTTATAGACTTGGGCCTCATGCTATTGGAGACTGAGTAGCTAGAGAATCTGCCATTTCCCCTTCCCAGGACCCATGACACTGTCCCACAATGGATGTAGATGTGAGACTCTTGTATTCCCAGTACTGTAGGCCACTCACAGAATCCCTGTCTAGATCCAAGCTTGCTCTGTGAATTGTAATCTGGGTTTCACCCCTCCCAGGCTCTATGGTGATGAGTCAGAGCTGCACTTCTGGACTGTGGCAGCCCACTACTTGCACAGCTTGTCCCAGGCCAAGTCAGGAAGCACAGCAGCAACCAAAGAAGCTGTACCTTGGGACAAGTTGAGCAATCCACTGGATATATGTTATGATGTACTGTGTGAAAATGCCTATTTTCAGGTATTGTCCTTTATATAGTACAATCTTAAGTTAAAAGTTATCACATGAATTAATTAATTGTATCTTTTGAATTGCTTAAACTTGGGAAACTTTCACACTAAGTTAAAGCCCACATCATAGAAATCAATGCTATAGCATGTTTGCATAGTAAAGATCTGATTCCAGACTGCAACTCAAACACTGAGCTTTTAGTAGGCACTAATGTTTTTTTAAAAATCTTATTTTTGTCTTAAATTCTTGCCTTATAGGTTTCATTTTAGCTCTCATTTAATTTCCTGTTAATAAACTATTCATTTGGCTTAAATTTATTATTGAAAAAATATATATAATTTTTTTAACCTCCAGAAGAGTTTTTTTATCGAGTTCTATTCGGGTGCCAGTTTCTATAAGCATATAAGCATGCACGTAGATAGTAATGCATTTCAACGGTTTTTCCTTTCAAATTTTTATTAAATTGTTGAACTTTTATAACCTCTCAGTCAAAACAGTGATTCTTAAAATGTCTTTATTAAGTATAATCAAATTGAAATAATTCAAAAATCTTATAATCAAGGATCAATTTTTCTTCCCTTTCTCCTCACTTTAGAAATTTCAACTGGAAAGGGTTAATCTACAGGAAGTAAAACGGTCAACTTATGATCACACAAGAAAATGTACAGACCAACTACTACTCTTGGGTCAAGTATGTCAGTTTTTATAATTTTTTTCATTCCTGTCTATTAGGGTATTTCCCTCTTGAATGTATCACCTTCCCTGAAGATTTAGGCTTCCTTTAAAATAAAACTAACAGACACTATTAGAAGGCAAAAAACTGACTTATAATTTGGCTTCCTTAAAGATGAAACTCAGCTATTTTTTTTTTTTTTTGTATCTAAAGTGACTGGCACAAAGCTAAAATAGGCAGTCACTTTTGCATCTATCAACAGACTGTTTTTGTGTGCAGTACTTTTACTTAATTTTTGTTTATGTAAACAAAGCATTCATGAGAATTTTTTTTGCATCATGAGAACTTTCTTAAATGAACTTTCCTTAAGCTATAGATTAGTGTTCCACATTATAAATTTTAAAAGGTTTTATTGGTAGAAAATGTTTGTGTAATTAAAAAAAACTTTCTCTTACTAGACAGACAGAGCTGTGCAGTTGCTGTTAGAAACAAGTGCCGACAACCAGCATTATTATTGTGACTCACTGAAAGCCTGTTTGGTCACCACTGTCACCTCTTCAGGACCTTCTCAGAGCACCATTAAGCTGGTGGCAACTAATATGATTGCCAATGGCAAGCTAGCAGGTAAGGCAGACACTGTGGCTGCATCTATCCATGCTGTCGAACAGCAGACCTGTGCTCAACAAAATATTTTATTATTGAGAACATATCTTTCTCTTCTGTATTATGCTGAATGAAAATTAGAAGGCCATTACTAGTTTATTTATATGATAACTGTAATTCATTCATATAAATCAGAGCATATTTGAAGAATGGGAGGGAACACTGTGAGTAATTGCCAAGGCAGTGGGCATAAATTGGACAATCCTGGAAAAATAGATGATAAAACCTGTGAGTAAACTGTTTATTTTTTAATTTTTATTTATTTGTTATTTGGTGCTGGGGATCGATTCATGACCTCACGCTTACCAGGTAGGTGCTTATCCCCAGCCCCTGAGTTACCTGTTTATTTCCTGGGCTGTGTTCGTGCTTATTTTACCTTGTTATTTAAAATTCAAGTCAAGAGTACTTTTTTTGGTCCAGGTCCAGTATCCCTTATCTGAAATGTTTAGGACCACAAGCATTTCAGATTGTGGATTTTTTTCAGATTTTGGGATATTTGCATATGTATAATTGGATTTTGGGATTAGTACCAAAGTCTGCTCATGAAATTAATTTTTGTTCCATATGTACCTTAAACATATAGCCTGAAGATCATTTTATACAAGGTTTTTATAATCATTTTGTGCATGAAAAGTTTTATGATGTGAAATTTTTTACTTGTAGTGTCATGTTGGTGCCCTGGAAGTTTCAAAATTCAGAGCGTTTTGGATTTTAGATTTTCACATTAGAATGCTCAACTTGTGTAAAATGCACAAAACTAGATGAAGTCAAGTGGCCATTTTGTTTTCTGATGTCAGAGAGAATGCTTTGGTGCCATGTGCAGGGCTTGCTCTTCTGTCTTCCAGAGGGAGTTCAGCTGCTCTGCCTGATAGACAAAGCTGCAGATGCCTGCCGCTACCTGCAGACGTACGGCGAATGGAACCGGGCGGCATGGCTTGCAAAGGTTGGTGATTGTAGTTGGTGTCTTGAGCATTTGGGATAGATGGCTCAGTCTTGAGCCTCTGACCCATGACTTCAAGCATTTTTTGTCCTGCAAAGCTACTTTGCAAATGTTTTCTTGAAACTGTCATCCTGCCTCCTGTTTTTTATGAGCCACATTTCTTACTGGAAAGTGGAATTTCCATTATTAGCAATTAAAGGCAAGTAGCTATCTCCTCTGTCTGCTGGGGTCTAATCCAGCTTGCAGCCCAGACGTGTTGCCAGGCCTCTGAGTCCAGCAATCACAAATCATCTTACCATTCACTGTGAGCAGTAGCTTCACAGCTGTGCTACCAAAGCAGACCTGAGTGTTTATTTCAGAGAGACAGGTCCTACTTTGCTTTGCTTTTCTTTAGAGTAGGATGTTTTGTTCTTAACATGGGTATCTTTCTTAGGTCCGTTTAAGTTCTGAAGAATGTGCTGATGTTCTGAAGCGATGGGTTGACCACCTTTGTTCTCCACAAGTTAATCAGAAGTCAAAGGCCCTCCTAGTCCTCCTGTCTCTGGGCAGCTTTTCTAGCGTGGCAGAGATGCTTCACAGGTACACCCTCAGAGCCCGTAGGCTGCTCAGTACTGCCCGTAATTAATCGCTTCAGCTTTGCTGAGGCTTTACTGCATGGTCATACTCAATAAGCAGAGGAAAAAGAGAAGTATATATTTTAGGTTTTCTTAAAGAAATCTAATAGAGCTGTCCATCATTAATTCTTCATTTGGTCTAGGACTTACAACATTTTCCTATCAATACACTGGTCAAACCAGTAGGTACTTATTTTAAAAAAAAGAAATTTTCAGAGAATTGGAAAAGATTCAGCTCTGACAGCTGAAAGAAAGCACAGAGAATACTTAAAAGAGAACAGAAAATATGGCAAGATATGATTTTCCTCCTAAACATCACAAAAAAGGGAATGCATTTCTTCTGATAGAACATTTATATATTGAAAAGCAAAAGAGGAAAGTTGAGGCAAATATATCTAAAGATTGCTTGTTAAATCTGGATAGCAGTATGTGGCTCTCGTCATAGTGCTATAAATGTCTGTGTATTTAAACTATTTGACAGTGTTCTTAAGTATGATAACAAAGCTGGGGTTGGGTACATGTGTAGTCTCCCTTCCTTTCTAAACCAGGCTTAGACAGATGGCTGGAGTGACTCACATAGCACTCAGTTTCCGGGGAAAATGTGTATAAGTCTTCAGATGGAAATGTACCCTTAATTGATTTTGCCCATAAAGACGTAAATCACAAAGGCTAATTATTACTTTGATCTGTTGAGCAGCATGAGATACTTTGATAGAGCGGCCTTATTTGTGGAAGCTTGTCTCAAGTATGGTGCTTTTGAAGTAAGCGAAGACACAGATATCCTTTGCAAGGACATTTACGCTAAGGGGGAAGAAAGTGACATTATTGAGATTTGGAATCTCTCTTGGTTGTGCTGTAAGACAGAAACATATTATATTGAGAAGAGCTCAAGCTGTATTTCACCAGAGCCAGGAGAGAAGGAGAAATGGAAAGATAAATAGAGCAAGAGGTCACTCATCTTTGATGGCAGGCTTGACTGGGTGAAGAGGACAGGAGGAAAGGATGGCAGAAGGAGGAGCCCTAGGTTACTAATATTTTCTTGAACTTGAAAAGAAAGATGAGGAAATAATTTAGGAGAGGTATAAAGGCCTGATACTTAAAAATCGTGTTCTTTCAAAACAAGGCATTCTACCCAGTAAATTGTATATATTTATTTGGAAAACATTACTGGAGAAAGTGTAAAACAAAAACATCTACTATTCACAGTGACAGTGAAGGATGAAATAAGACAGCGTCCTTCAAAGAGATGTGTCACTTAGGCCACAGTGGACCACCCACAATTAAGATCATTTTGTTTTTAGACATCACTCAAATCACCTTTTTTCTCCCAATTCCTTGTATTTCCGTAGTGTGCTTTTTTTATTGCACTTTTTGTCGAATTATGACATTTGGCCTCCTTTCTTTGTATCAGGTATGTAGTTCTATGTATATATGTTTTACAAACTGAAAAAAAAAAAAAAAAAACCTTCTAAATTATAGCCTGATATTACTCAAGATCATGTTCCTGGTTACTGTGAAACTGACTGGTTCAAAGTACCCATTTCAGATATGAGAATATAATGGACAGAGCTGTCTACAAACACAGCACCTACATATATAGAGCTACCAACTTCTTAGAAGACTTTCATGTGGGATGAGGTGCATTAAGTTTCTCTTCTCCCATCTTTCTTTTTGAATCTTCACATGAGTGTAGATGGTAGGAGACTCTGGGAAGAAGGTGGTTGGGTCTCCTGGGAACAGAAGCCTTGCACTCAGCTGGGACGAAATGCAGTGGTATTTAAACTGAGACAGCATTTCACCCAGCAGAGATGTCTGAGGCTGGCTCTTGTGGCCTCACGCGCTGGGTGGAGCACCAATCCAACCCTTTCTGTTCCATTTTTCCTTAACTGCTGTGTACAGAAACTCATCACTGCCATCTATGCAGACTATGCTCGAAGTTTGAAGAATCTTGGTTTTAAACAGGGAGCTGTACTTTTTGCATCCAAAGCTGGTGAGGCTGGCAAAGACTTATTGAAGGAACTAGAATCCCCCAAGGTATCAGTAACCGAGGACTGACAGGTTATATGCCAGGGCACCTGAAGTTGAAAGCGATGGGGAAACTGACTTGGATGTGGTTATGATTGTGGTTGACATCTGGACTGATGAGGAAGACCATCTTTGTGAGCTATTTTACTACCTTATATGTGGGCATTGATATTAGAAGCAAGTTCTGTATCCTGTATTGAGTCAGAGAGGAATGTGAGTGTTTCAGGGTTTGAAATTGTACATACCATTTTATATACTTTTCAGGAGGGAGATTTAAGATCTCTGGAAATACTTATAATTTTTTAAACTAAAATTTAAGAAACTGAATTGCTTTTGTCATTGATTAATTTAAAGATGTTTGAAAAATCTTAAGAAGTCTGAGGTAGTTTCTCAAATATGTGCTGTGCCTGTGTTTATATATAATCATTCAAGATACAGACTGCAGAAATATTTAAAGATAGCTTACCAAAGCATTTTTTGTTTCCTTACTGTGAACATACAGTTGACTCTTTGTTTTAGACAGTTGATAAATTTTGTAATTTTAGGGATACAGATCCATGGGAAGGTTTTAAGCTTTATTTTAGTTTCAGTTTGTGGGGGCTTTGATATTTTAAATTTTAACTCCTATAATGCATTATAGCAACCTCATTTTTGAAGTGTCTCTTTGTATTTTAATTTTTTATCTTTTTTTCCAGTAGTTGAAATATATGGAATATAACTTATAAATTATTGCTGAAAATGTCAGTGTCTATAATAACAAAAATGATAAATAAAAAGAAAATTCCGCTGGGGCCTTTTGTATTTTCTGAGTTGTTTATGGGTAAAGGGCTCTGAAGGTGTCATCTTTCTGCCCAACCTCCAGTCCAGAATAGGACTGATTGAGAGCACATCTACCCAAGTTCCTGAGGGGTGTGTGGCTCCGCATGTGGCTCTTAGAGGCAATGCCTGGCCTGCAGGGTGGCACACAGCCTTGTATCCACCAACAGTATGGTTTTTAGATAGAATCACAGACTCTTTCTACCCTTAGAAATCTGTCAGTCTGACCCCTCTGCCAAGAAACAGCTGCACAGAGAGGAAGGGCCTGCCTGCTAAGGCTTGTTCCCAGACCAGTGCTTTGACTAACAGCTCTAGAAGAAATCCATAGTTCATTCCTTGATCCTGTACCTGGCTCACTTTACTAGTTTTTTTATTGCCTAACGAAGTTACATTAGAATTTCTAAAGCGTGTCCTTATTATGTATTATTTTAAGTGAATCCTTAGATATATTGTTTATTCAGTCTTAGCTCATGATGCTATATCCAGATGCCACAGACTCAGTGGCTTAATTAACAGACCTCTATTTCTCCTATTTCTGGAAGTCTTTCTATGCTGGAAGTCTAATCAGGGTTGGGCAGATTTGATTCTGATGGAAGCCCTGTTTCCCGACTTATAGAAGGCTGCCTTCTTGCTATGTCTTCACTGGGCCTTTCCTCTGCATGTCTGTAGAGACAGTGAAACTTCTGTCTTCTCATTCTTACAGAGTACAGAACCCATCATGTATTTCACGCCCTGCTTTAAACTAATGTAAACCCAAACTGATGTAACCCTAATCACTTCCCACAGCTTTAGCACCAAATACTATCACATCAGGGGATGGACCATACATTCAATCATAACCACCATCAACTAGCTAAAGAAAAAAAATGCCAAGCCTAGGGAGCATAGAGGGAAAAGATAACATTTTATTCCAAATCAGTCTGTCTTAAAAATTTACATACTCTGAATTGGAAGCTGTGGTGTATTAACCAGTGATCAACTTGTAACACCCACTTGAACTGAATCAGCATGGTACTGGGTATAGATGACACACCTAAGGATTGTAGCTAGCAGCATAAAAGAAAAACTGAAGGGAAAGGTGATATATCATTGATTCTCCTGGAGAAGCTTTTTATGTTGGTTTTCCTGATACAAACTCAACTGTTATCACCATCAGAGGAGCTCAGGTCCTCGCTGTTGCTGAGGATGGCTGCAGTTCTCTGGGTGGGGGGGGGGGGTGTCTGATTGTTACTTTGAGCATTACTTCCTGGCCCCAGTGCAGATCCCTCAGCCTGCTATCACAGATTCTTTATCCCACTGGCACAGACTTTTTGAGTTTCCACCACTGACCTTTGGGCCTTCTCAGTGCAGATCTTACAGAGTTGCATGAGATATTGCATGGGCTCTAGGACTTCAGCTGAACTCATGCAGGACATTGCCATGGGATCCAGGCCCTCGGCTGGACTCTGGTGCATGGCAGATGTCTTATACTCTTCGGCCTTTGACTTTTGGGGTGAATATTATAAAAGAATCCTATAAGTTATGTGTCTTGTATAAAATCTGATCCTTTGCAAACCCTGACTACCACAAGAAGCCAGCAAATAAGCTACAAGGCATTGCCTGATCATGGATACAGAAGTGGGACTAGGCACAATGGCTGTGTGGAATCCTAGTGGATAGACAAAGCCAACAGCCTGGGTTTGTATCAGGCCAGCTGCTTGGTGCAGTAGTCAAGAGACCAAGTCTGTCGAGATACAGCTGAACGTCTGTTTTCAACCACTGCATGTGGCTCCCTTCCTTATGGTCTTGGCCACAAAGCTGGAACTGCTATACTCAACTGTGAAGCACTATAAGTCAAGAGCTGAACAAAGCCAAATTGTTTTTCACAGCTGGTCTTTCTGAGCAGTTTGTCTTCTCAAGAAGAATCTTTAAGAACGATGTCATCAATGCATTATTACTAAAGAAGGCTGCTTTATATGTCAAACCATCTGCTGGCATTGGGAAGAATGGCTTCAAAGCAGCAGCTCTTCCCTCTGTGTAAACCTGGGTGGCAGCTGGAGGACCCAGGCAGCAGGTGGGGCTTCTGCGGGACAAGTGTGCAGTGCTAGATGCTCTTCTTGTCTCATCTTGGAGCTGTTCTTGCCATTCACTGCCTGGGATGTTTTTCCTACTGTGTTGCTCATGAGTGATTCTACCAAAGGCAGGGTGTCTCACCCTTCCCATTGTTTTGGAGGTGGCAGCAGGACATTGTGTTCTTCTAACATAGTTGTCATAGAGTGGCATGAATACAAACTTCATGTTCTCACTTTGTAATCAGAAAGTCTTAGGCCAACAGACAGATAAGAAGATAGTTCCCCTCTTGGCTATTTATTTTCTGGAGAGTTCCTCTTAAATCCTGAGTCCTGTGATTATCCATAACAGTTCATTCTCAGCAAAAATATGTGACTGAAGGAAAGCATCAGATAAGAAACTGTAAAAATTGCCAGGTAGGAGTGAGCGATAGATGAAAGTATCTTAAACAGTGTTACAGTTGATGAAACTGCTTCTGTGGGAGGCTGCTTGTGATTATTTTGATTAATTCAAAACAATTTATGGATGTTGGAAATTTCCAATTAAAATGTAAGAAATGTTTACACTTTGTATTTGGCTGCTATTTTAAGAAACAGAAATTGCTAGACCATTGGATAATAGCTATCCTTAAAACCCTGTAATCTAATGAGATGGGCAGGAAAGGAACTTGAAGAAGCAGCTCGTCCAGGCTTTTTGTCATTTAAGGCTCCTGGATGATTTATTTCCTTCCATGTGTGTGTTTGGTCAGCCATGCAGCACAAAATAGCCTGTGCAAGCCCCAACTCTCACCTGTTCTGGCGATTTTGAGAGACTGAGGCTCTCACATAAGGCCCTGCAGACAACATCAGTCATTGCTCTTTCAGTGACTAGTTTTGTGCCCTAGAAAAGTGAAGTGAACACCACTTCTCCTTTATCTTTGTTTTCACAGAGCTTGATAAACTTGACCCAAGCATGACTGTACTAAGTACTAGAGTAAGAGGAACCTTCTGGATTTGAAACAGTTTATGGTTTTTAGCTTTCCCATTTCCCATGTTTAAAGTTATCAAAGTCAAAAGCAATGAAGGAAGAAAACTTGTTCAAGACCCTTCAGAGAAAGACTAGGTTTAGACAACTATTTGAAATACAAATACACTTCTCCATTGCTGTCCTAAAAGTGTAGCTTGAATTGCTTAAGCTAACTTGCTTCAGTAACCGAATTTCACAGGTAAACTGCCACAGAGGGGTGGTCCACCTGTTCATTGTCCAGGGCCACTTTTGACAATAGAGTTGAGTGCTTGTGATAGAGATCAGGTGACCTGGAAAGTCTAAAACACTATCTGGCCTTTAAAAGGAAAGTTTTCTAATTCCTGCTTGAGAGTTTTCCAACTGCTTCCCTGAGTTGAAATTTCAGATATCCAGTTGCCCCAGTGGTTACAGATTGGCATGAGATCCTCTGGCACTTTGCTATGGCAAGGGACACTAGACTGTACCTTTCTTGTCCACTTTATCCTACCCTTCAGACAGGATAAAAGATAAAAATTAGCTGTGTCCCAAACCAGTAGTGTACATTAATGTTTTCGAAGAGAATTCCTAAGTTTTAAGGATTCATATTCTACCCATTTGGGAAGAGAAGCCGGGTCATGGAACCCTCCAGTTCTTGATGACCAGGGCTTCAAATAATCCTACAGAACAGAAGCAAGAAGTGGCACAGCAATGGAGAAGGTTCAAAGAGGAAACTGCAATACAATCCAGTGGAAGAAATTCAGGAGGAAATTGGCCAACTGTTTGTGTAGGTATGTCGCAGGAAAGAGGGGGAAGCCTAAGAATCAAGATTTCTTATTGTTGACTGAGGGAAGTTACTTGAACAATTTTCTAAGAATTACCTGTCCAACAGCAAAATCAAATCCTCCAGACTTATACTTCAGTATTTTTCAGGACTGTGTGTTCATTAGGAATTTAATTGCATGACAGCTCCTTGTTGTTAGAGGTTGCTGATCTGTCCCAAGTGTAGGCCAAGGAAAATATATGTTATGCCGATAGGCAGCAAAAAAGCTGTCTTGGAGGACTTATTTTAGCAAGACTCCCATATAAGTTCATTCATATGGTGCTAAAAAAAAAAAAAAAAAAATGTCCTGGGCTTGGGAATGCCATTGCACACGTCAGAGGACCTGCTGGGTCCACTCCAGCTCATAGTAACTGACACACTTTGGTTTTTGCTTTTTGCCTCAGGCAAAGCTGCTCAGGAAGGACTAAGTACCAGTGGCAGAGATAGTAAGCAAGGGAAAAAGGAGAGGAGCCTCAGCTTCTGGTAATCCAGCTACCTGACCTTCGGTAAATTGCCACCTGGCCTTATTTGTAAAATGGTGACAATAGTTTCTAGTTTGGTGGCCCAGAGAGTGAAGACAAACTGCAAGAGCTTGTCCGTGCAAAGCACATGCTAATCCATGATAGTTACCCAGGCAGTGAATGACTCGTCAGCCGCAGCTCATGGGGAAAAGAGTGAGATTGTCACATTGTCAGCCTTCACTCAGGAAAGAGTCTTGCTAAAGTGGCATACACAAGCCAACATAGGAACTGGAGTGGGTAGGAGTGCACAGGAGAGGAAAGAAGAAAATAAGAGTGACTCCTAACATCTTTGAAATCCTCCACTGTGATTACAGAAAGTTTGTTTGGGGTAGAAAGAACTTGATCTGGAGGCCAGTGGGCTGCTATCCCTCTCCTGTGGCACCTCTAGAAGCAGGTTCTATCTGTTTCTAGCCCTTCCTCCCTGAAAATTCCACATACTTAGCAAGTCTGCTTGAGAATCAAGCTCATCCCTGACTCCTTTCTAACACCTTATTACCACCAGCACTATGTATTTACTGAGCTCTTCCAGAGCCCCAAGAGCCTGTGGGAGACTGCTGAGAGGCCAGGAAGAAAAAGACATTCAGGTTGTACAGATAACCAGAGCTGGACGAGTGGGGGGAGACAAGAAAGGTGGCACATGGGCTGGGAGTGCGGAATAAGATGAGAGAGGTGCAACAAGAAGTAGACCTGCAGGAGTGGTCTGCTGAAGAGGACACCTGTCCAAGCAGGATGGACAGCATCTCAGCGCCTCACAAGTGTAGAGAGCTTACCACTCCATACCCAGGATGAACTCAAGGATGCTGTGGCCAGGGAAGGGCAAGGAGCATGTGGGCAAGGAGGCTTGGGGTTGGATCTGCCTCAAAAGGGCAGGAGTTGTTCCCCTTCCCATTGTAAGACCAAAGGCAAGGATCCACTTGTGATAGCTGAATGAAGCTTCTGCCCCTGTCCAAGGCAGGTTCTGAAGGACAGCAGGAATAAAGAGCCCTAGTGGTACTTTTGAAGTACCACTATCCTGCAGCCAGGGCCTCCAGGATCTGCCTGAGGGAAGACAGGGCCTCTCTCTATCTGTGGCTTCTTTCTGTCCATTTCTTGAATATACCCATCCTGGTGCCACCCCAGCACCTTCACATCTCTGGTCCCCTGTCCCCTGCCTTCAGCCATTCACATAGCTCTGCCCTCTTCCAGGCCTCTTCTCAAGGGCACCTCATCATCAGAAAAGCTTACCTTGATCTCACACAGTCTCCCAGCCCTCTGTCCCCTTACCTCACTCATTTCATGTGGTCTCTGCAGTCCTTGCGTCAATCAGTGTGTTTGTCTGACTTGGTGACTGGATAGTAATTCTGTGAGGACGTGGTTTGTCTTGTTCTCTCCTGGGTCCTCAGATCCCAGAATAAGGTCTAGCACCTACAGACACTCAGTCATACATGTTGGATGCATGAATATGCAGTACGGGGAGCCTGGCCTGGCAAGGAGGAAAAGCAAAGAGATCCAGCTAGAGTTTTTCCCCTGAATTGGTAGGAAGCTCAGACCTATCTCCTCTTTCTAGATCTGCAGCCCCATAACTTCCTGGGGCAGTGAGAGGCCAATTTCCTGATGGTTCCTTCCTGTTTGAAGAGCTCTCTGGGTCTTTTACCCTTGTCTCCTGCCCTGGAGGTTTGGTGACACTCCAAGCCACAGTCCCCCAGGCCTCAGAGCAGGTACAGTCTGCATAAGCCCATCTCTGAGACAAAATTCTCAGGGCTGGGACTGTCTTAACCCTATCCTGTTTCAGAATAGGCTGTGCCCCAGATCAAGAAACCACCATTTCTTAATCAGAAATCTGCAATTTAGTCAACCACTCATTTTCCCCTCTACCCACTTCACAGATTAAATAAACCCTTTTGAGTATGACAGTGTACCCTAGTCTTTGTCATCTTTGGAGAGGAAAGGTGTAGAGGTTCCTTTGCAGAGCAAACAGCTTCAGTTTGACCCAAAGTGCCCCCAGGAGCCTGAAAATGGCACCAAATTCCTGAGGGCAGACGAGGATTCAGAGGAGATGAAACAGCAGCAAGAGGCCAGGATTCTGTAGCAGTTTGCCTGTGACTGGGCAGGAGGTGGAGCGAACCTGCTGACAGTCCCAGAGTGGTGAGGATTTGCAGTCAGAGGCTGGGTGGGGCCTGCACTGCTGGGGAGCAACTCTGAGCAACCTGAAGCCTCCAGCTCATCTGGAAACCCACTGCCCACCTGCCCAGCCCATCCACAGCTGTGCCCTGGAGCCGTCTTAGGAGAAGACACTGATGATGAGGATTTTTCTTAGTAGTACCAGAACTGTGAGATATGCCCTCTCCCTGGGACACCAGAGTTTGTTAATAAAATGGTGAAATCTACCACATGTTCAATGTGATTGGATTCTGGGGAAAAGCCAGAGAGGAAGCTGAGTTTTGAGTCAAAATTAAGGCAGCCTCAGCACACATAATGAGTAACAGCCACACATTTAGGTCCCGGAGGAAAAGACCACCGATGGGGAGTTGAATCTGGGCCACAGCTCTCTGGAATTGTTCACCCACCTGCCATCAAGAGCACGAGGAGTGACTATAAAAATAGAAACATGAGTGTATTTACAATATAGCCAAGCTGGGAGGGCAGCTAGTCTGGCTGCCCTCACACAGAGAAGGGATAGAACAAAAGCCAGGAGATAAGAATATGCAGATTTAAGAAAATTGGCCTTGTACCAGAGCCAGTGGGAGAGCCACATGAGGAAGCTAAAAAACGGCTAACTTTCTTTTCTTCGTCTTTTTTAAACAGGATCTCACTATGCAGTTCAGGCCCGCCTTGAGCTCTCTTCATAGCCCAGGCTGGTCTTGAACTCACAGTGATCCTCCTGCCTCAGCTTCCCAAGTGCTGGGATTACAGGCATGAGCCACCATGCCCAGCTCCAAAAAAAAGGTTTATTTTTTTTTAAATGCTCATTTTTAAAGATGTGCTTTAACCTTTTAGTTTTGATGGGGCCATATGGGCCTGACCTAGAGAGGGCTGTGCTGTAGCTGCTGCTGTAAGTGAGGCCAAAGGAAGACTGGGATAGGCGAGACCAGCCAGTGCCAGCCTGTGTGCCCACCCTAAAGCACCGGCACCTTCCTACCTGATTGCAGCCCCCACAAACTCGGCAGCATTCCTGAAAGGTTACAAACAGGTGTTGGGTAACTATGCTCCAAAACAGATCCTGTTTTTCTTTATTTTCCTGATACATATAACAGCACAGCCCCCTCCTAATTCTCATATATTTCATTTTTTAAACAAATGTAGGTGGTATTTTATTTAAGTGCAAGTCTGAGAAAACTTCATACCTGGAGTGTTTAGTCTAAAAACATTCTCTATTGTAGTTGATAAGTACAGAAAAAAGTAAGTACTTCCAAGAAAGAACAATGTATCACCATTTGGGGTTTTCCCTTCAGAATCTGGAGATAGCCTCGACCTGAAACCCAGTGCTTCTATTCCTTGTGTGTGTGCATGGGGCCTAGAGCCACTTGCACTGTGGTCTGCTGGCTCTGCCACTCCACCTACCTTTGCTGGGTTTGAAGGTGCCTGAGCTACTGCTACCCAGGGCTTTAAAAAGCCATATTTTGGGGTTCTCACCTGGCTCTGCCATTTCCAAGTTGTCTGAGTTCTGACAATATCCTCATGCCTCAGTTTCCTTATCTGTAAAATGGGCTTAATAACAGTGCTTTCTTGGTCAAATTGTAAAATGTAAAATGAGTTTGTTATAAAGAACATGAGCAAGCCAGGCATGGTGATACACATCTATAATCCTAGCACTTGGGAGGTTGAAGCAGGAGGATCATTGGGAGTTTGAGGCCAATTTACATTACAAAGTGAGCTCAAGACCCTGTCTCAAAACGACCCAAAAAAAAAAAGAATGTTGTTTTTTGTAACTGGTGCTGCCAAAGCCCTACTACTGGCCTGAAATTGAACTCTGCGAGCCAAGACAAGAAAGGAGTCCCTTCTGAGCTCTTTCCAGAGGCCTACCCAGACTAGACGGTCAGTGAACATCTGTGGAGAATAAAAGTTATAATACAAAGATAGTATCTTAAATTTAGACTATTATTTTCAAAATGAAAGTGCTAAGAAACATTTGTCCCACAAGATATTTTTCAAAAGAAAAAAAAAAAATGGAAGGGGAAACTAAATGGGATGGGAAAACATGACATTGTGAGGTCTCCTGGAGATCCACAATGCACATGGATACTTTGAAGATTCTGAGAAGTCTTACAGTTAGGAAAAAAAAAAAGAAAGGAAGAAAAATGAAAACTGGCTTAACTGATAGCTAAGTATGATGGTGTATGCCTTTAATCCCAAGCATTCTGGAAGGCTGAGGCAGGACATTACAGATTCAAGCCTAGCTTGGCAATTTAGTGATTTAGTGAAATCCTGTCTCAAAATAAACAAAGAAGGTCTGGAGGTATCAATCAGAGTGAAAGCCCAGGTTTTAATTCTCAGTGCTGCAAAGAAAAAGAAAAGAAGTAGGTAAAGAAAAACTGGTTTAACTGCTTCAGCCCACACTAGCTGAAGCTTGAGTCAAAATTAAGGCATTTGACTAGGAATGGCCTCCACCCCTCTTTCCTCAGTCTCTTTTCTCCCTCCTTTCCTCCCTTTTTTTCTCTTTTTTATGCTATTAGCACCCCCAAGGAGTCCATGTCAGTACTTGGTGTTGGCAGTCACCTTAGATACACATAGATTTCCCACGTGTGGGCTGCCATGCTAAGCAGGAGACACTATGCTCTCACCAAGATTTCTGGACAGCCCATTACTGAGGCAGCAGGGGTAACCCAGAAGGGGTAACCTTGAGGGGACTGGCACCTGAACTGGCAGAGGCTTTGGTCCAGAACACAGCCCTAGGGCTCTCTTTGAATTAATTTAACCTTGATCCATCCAAAAGTATCTACTATTTCTTCCAAGAAAAACGTCTTTTTTACATAAGAAAAGACTTTAGGAAATCAAGAATTTTTTTCCAAATCTAGAAGTTTCATGAATAAGGAAAAAAAAATACATAGGCTGAACCAAAACAAACAGAAATAAAAGCAATCCAGAGAAATGAGTACAGTGAATGAGGTTTCTTAGCCTTTTCAGGCTTCTGATAGCACACAATCACAGCTTTCCTTCTGTCTCGAGGACACGATCCATTGTGACACACTGCTCTGCTAGGCACGTATGGTAAAGCTACGCTCACTACCTCCCAGCCTATCTTTTGTGTAATACTCTTACTTCCTACCACCAAAATGTCCTATAGATAACAGCAAGATGCCTCTGGACACCCTCATGTAGAGTGGCAGTCAAAGGTAATAGTTGAGGCCTAGACTCAGAATCAAACTTCCTGGGCTAGAGTCCCAACTCCAGCTTATAAGTTATAATAGTATCTCACTGAGAACGGTAGCACTTGCAGCCCACTCTAGAAACACCATCACTTCACACTCCTCAAAGAGATTTGCTGCCAGATTTGGTTTCTCCTGAAGTCTCAGCCATTCACACACTGCCCACAAGGCTAGGTGAGCATCCTCAGTGCATGGTGCTCAGACAGCCTGACAGACCTAAACCATTCCCAGTCCTTATAGTGGGTTCTGCCCAGTTCTGTTGGCAGTTCCTCCTGGAAATATACCTGGAAACCAGGGTCCCCACTGGAATACTCTAGAGCAGTAACGGGGAAACTTGTAGAGCTATCTAATGATAACAAAGATCCGGCTGCAGCATGCATGCCACAGGTTCACCACCACTGCACCAGAAGTAAATGGGATACAAGGGCTCAAGAAGGATATTAGGCTGGGGAAAAGATCAGGATGGAAAATACCTGGATGCCCCTAGGGGAGCTGCCCCATGAGTAAAGGTCCTGCTGTTGCATCCCTCCCCCTCCCCAACCTCATCCTCAAAACTTTCATCAGCATGTTTGCCAAGCGCTATATCTATGTAAAATCTTATAGCTATGTGGGAGGGGAGAGTGTGCATTTCTCTGAAGAGTAAATAGAGCTCAGAAAGGTTAAGAAACAAGAAAGAGAAACTCCAGAATTGCCTCAAAGTGAGAAGATTTCTAAGACACTAGACTTTCAGTCTTAATACAAGGATGGTCCCAGGTAATTCAGAGTATTGGACACAGGGTTACTAAGTCACAAGGCTGGAATGTACTATGCAAGCCTGCCTGCCATGTGGGTCCCAGCTACTGCCATTCTCTGGAGCTCTCAGAAGCATTTGTCTGAACCAGAATCCTGAGCTCTCTCTTCATGTGTCACCTAACAAGGCAGAGTGAGGAAAGCCTACCCAGAGCCAGCAAAGACCAGAATTAGAGAACTGTCTTGTTAGGCATGGGCTGCTAGAAAGAATGCAGTTTTCAAAATATTTCCAGAAGTTTGTATGGGAGAATTTGTACATTCCAAGATTTATTTGCAAAACTGAACCAAGTTATACCATTCTGGTTCAGGGTGCTCTCCTTTCACACAGAAACCATTGACAAATGTCATTGCTTTATCTTCTGTCTTTATTTTTCTTTTAAATGAATTGCAGATGGTTTGGGGAAACTGAAACAGTACCTGTTGGTTAAAAAAAAATAATCAAAACATTGGTCTACAGCATCTACTTCATTCCTTGGTCAAGGGCTTTGGAACTTCAGTTCTTTCCCTGCTCCCTCAGACATGGCTCTGTTTTCAATTATGAGGCCGGCCAAGGATGGTGCTTGCTGCCAACAGTGGTAGTAAGAGCATTATTCACATAGACAGGGCCACAGTGGTTGTTAAGTCATTCAAACCCTGGTCTCAGAGAGTCTCTTGCTTGGGCCAGCTTCTACTGTTGGGCCTACTCAATAAAAAGGGCTGGAGGGCTTAACTTAACAAGTAAATTAAATAGACTTACAGTAACTTTGCAGGTTGAAGTGTTGTGAACACAGATCCACAGAAGACAAGAGCCTACAGTTTCGTATGAGATCAGGACATGGCCAGCACTTGTATATGGGCGAACCTTAAGATGCTCCAGACAGAATCCTACCCTTACCTGCTTTGCCCATAGACCCACCACTCCCCTTTTCATCTCCCCTTTCCTTCCTAGCTTCCACTCCTAGGTGAGGTTGCCCAAGAAGATTCTTGCTAGGTGTGAACTTAGCATTGTAGAAATTACTGGAAGCCATTAGAGTGTTAAGTGAAAACAAAAGTCCAGATCAGCCAAGAGTGACCTGAGCTTGTTACACAAATCCCAAAAGAAGTAAAGGCTTGTCCGTGAGTGAATCAGCCCAGCTCTGATCCGAAGACACAGTGAGGAACCCATTGAGATGGCATAGAATCCAAAGAAAACCACCTTTATGGCCTGGACCTGTCATACTAATGTCAATGTTCCCCTTGTTCATCAGGCTGCCCCTGTTGCTGTAGTCCTTAAGATGTAAGCATTTGGAGCAATCTATTGAGAGAGCAGGATTGTGGAAGAAAATGCGTTTGGAAGGTGAGAGGTCAGTGGCTTTTCACAAGGAATCATGATGCATGGCAAATCTCAGAGCTGTGCAAAGAGCCCAACCACTGAGCCCCTAGACAGACCCCCCCCACACCCATTATTATCTGGCCCAAGCCACAAGCATGTGCATTAACCTGTGTGGAGATCCCCAAATTCACCTACAGCTGGAATCTCAGAATGGATCTAAATAAGCTCACTTGGAAATAAGCTCACTGCTGATATAATTTAGTTAAAGCATCTTGAGATGACATTATCTTGGATTTAAGGGGACTTTACTTTCAGCAGTTGGTGATGATAATGAGAAAAGGAAAGGACATGGTGACACACAGGAGAGAACGAGGCTATGTGTGATGGAGACAGAACCACTGTATCGTCACAATCTAAGAAACACCAGGTCTGGTCAGTGACCACCAGAAACTGAGAAGAGACAAGGAGCCTCCTCTAGAGTCCTAGAAGGACAGAACTCTGCCCACACTGACTTTGAACCTTTAGTTCTAGAAGGATGAGAGATTAAGTTCCTGTTGTTTGAAGCCACCAAGCTTGTAATTTGTTACAATTCCTTAATGTTACCTATTGGCCAGTGGTTATTTTGCTCAGTAGAAATCACAAATAGACAAAGTGTAGTTTTTTTGGTGTTAGTAAGCCCTGAGCTCTGGGTGCTGGTGGATATCAGCTCTTGGTGATAGCAACCTTCACCACTCTACTGAAAACTGGAGTCAGCAGCTAGCTACTAACAGCTCTGAGGGACTCTTTGGAAGGCTAGAAATCATAGCTCCTGGCAATTCCCCATTACTCTCCATTGTTCTTTGCAGTCAGCCACTTTCAGTGTTAACAAGGCTGGCTCCTGGCCACCTTGGTACAAGTGGCCTTTGATGTCAACAGCTATTAGTTTACCAGCTCACTGCTCTACTCCTAAAAGGAGTCATAAATAGGCAAAAGCATACCATCTAAAAGAGGCTTTATTAGGATCTATGTTGTATCCGAACAAGCGAAGTGCATGGATTGACCCATGAGGGGAAGTGAAGAAGGTTGCTTATATAGGAGAGAAACAGGCTTGAACATGCAGAATGTCAGGCTTTCCATTTAATCATTGGTAAGAGATGGGCTCCTCATGGACCTGCTTCAGGAGGGATGCAGAGGAGAAGAGTCATCCCAGAAAGGCTGCAGGGTTAATCATGTGAGTGCACCTGAGAGCAAAACCTGTGGCAGTCACAGCAAATGTCTCCTGGAGCATCTATGGAGCATCTGACATAGCCACGGCCAGTTATGAGGTGTTGGGGTAACCATGGAAGAAAAGTACCTCCCAAACTGGATACGTCTCAGAAAAAGAAGCACAAGTGGCCAATAAACATGTGAAAAAATGGCCAATATCTCTGGCCATTAGACAAATGTAAATTACAATAACACTGCGATTTCATCTTACACAGAAAGAATGGCCATCATCAAGAAATCAAAGAATAAGAAATAGTGGTAAGGCTGTAGTGAAACAGGGAGTGGTGGGAAGGTAAACAAGTATGCAAACCAGCATGGAGGTTTCTCAAAGAACTAGAATTCAAAGACAAAGAGCTGAAGACATCATTACATACATTTTAATGTTCACAGCAGCACAGTTAATAATAGCTGAATATTGGAAGTAGTCTGTATGTCCATCAACAGACAAGTGAATAAAGAAAGTGTGGTATCTATAAACAATGGAGGACTACTTGGCTGTAAAGGATATATTTGAGACATTGGTAGGGAAATGGATACACCTGTAAAATCTAATATTAGGTGAATAAATCAGACATACAAGCTAAATACCATATGGTATCTCTCATTTGAGAGAGGCAAAGTGTGAAGAGCAAAATAAAGATCTGATAAGAAGAAACAGGGAGACAGATCTTTTGCAAATGAAAAAGAACCCGAGGCAGAGAGAGCGAGATTGGGGGAGTAGAGGCTTTAAGGTGTGCCATGTATATGTACCAATAACCACAATGAATGTAAACATTATATGCCATAAATATGAACTAAAAATAACAATATTAACAAAAATGGGGAAATGGTTCTAGAGACAGAAGGAGAGAGGTAGGCAAGGATGGGAAGGGGAATAAAAATCAAGATATTTTATGCACATGTACCTACTTAAGAGGAATGTAAACTTCATGTATCACAACCATGTGCTAACAAAACAAAATTAAAAAAAAAAAAAGTACCTCTCAGGAAGCTGCAGTCCTACTCTCCCATCTCACTAAGAAACAGATACACATCTAGGCAAAAGCTATACCAAGGAACTATCTCCTCACCCACAATGTTTAAAAAGAAAAGAATGACTTCCAGTTATACCCATGGACCTAAACCAGATTCACCCACTGGGCTGTCCACCTTCTGTTCCCAGGACCATTTTCTGAGTCCTCACAGCACTCTGGCATTTCCTTCCGCTGCCCACTGTTGGCAAGAGAGGCACCCACAGTTTCTAGTTTGTCAGTGCCTCTGGCCCCATGGCGGTGGTTGCAGAAGATTCTGGAGTCAAGCACTCTTTGTGGTTTTAACTTTCTGGAGCCAAGAATCCTTTTGCTAATACTGTGTATTGCAGTTGTGTTCCTTGGAACCATCATTTTATGTGATACATTGATATTTTAAAAAATATCATGGTCATGTAAGTTTGGCAAGTGCCAAAATAAATATAGGTAAATAAGTTTCTTTACTGAAAAATTTCTCAGGGCCCTTAATATGAAAGTACCCATTGTGCCTACAAGAAATGCATATAGTATTCAGGAACTCTCAAATCTATTACTTGCAGATTTTTCTCTGTGCTCTTCCTTCTTCTGTCTGACTGTGTTTTTATGAACTTCAACACTGAGGATGTCCCTCCTCTCTTTCTCATCCAAGTTTTAAGAAAGCCCCTCTGTTCACCCCACCACCACCACTTTTCCTATAAATCAGTAGAATTGTGCAGCTTCCTGGCTCGGAATTCTTCATCAGGTCTCTATTCCTCAGGCACAAATTCACTTTTGAATGTTATGAAAAACCTTCTGTAACCCAAGGATAGGCCACTGTTGTAGTCAGGAGTTGCAAAGAGAATAATTACATACAGGACACATAATTTATAGTATTATTTATAGTGGTCACCCAAGGAGTCAAATGCAAAGAAAGCGCAGGAAATTTGTCTATAACACTAAAGACTTAGAAAATCCAGCCAAGGGCCTTAATCTCATGGCAATAACCTTTATGAATTCAGCTAAAAACTCAGAGCCCATGACAATGACTTATGCAAGTCTATCCCATGAATCTGTGCTGGGAAGGCCCAAATGTCAGCAGTGGAAGCTAGAAAGGCTGTGCCAGCAGTGGAAGCCAGAAAGGCTGGGTGAAGGATCTGTACCAGCCATCCTCAGGGACAATAAAGTCCAATGCTCCTCTCATGATGAGAACAACCGAGTTCATATCAGGAAGCCAACATGACAAACCTCCTGGAGGTTAAACAGCATACGTCTTCCCCTCCAGATCCACTAAGCAATGCTCAAAGTAAAGACCAAAGCTGCCCTAAAGTGAACCTCAGTTATTCTCAGCAACCAGGTCCAGATCTGCTCCGATGTAACAGCCAAGTTCATATGACAGGGCCCAGCATGACAAGCTCCTCCAGGAGAACCAATAGCTCCAAACAACAGCACTTAGGAGAACCACAGTGCCTCTCTTCCTCTTCAGGTCTCCTTTGTATGCTGGCAGCTGTCCTCAGATGGGCAGTCCACACTCTATACCATGCTTATTCAGTTCAACTGGTATTTAAGTTGACCACCAGTTACCAACCCACCACAGCCATGTGGCCTCTCAGAACCTGTCATTTGTACGGTAAGACCTGGTCATCCTGAAATGCATGTGCTTCTGAACATGCAGCACCTCCTACATTACTCTTGTTGTCTGATATACCTCTCCTGCTTCAGTGGCTTGGGAACATCAATGCATCCTTAAAATTTAGTGCCTGCCTCTGTTTACGTTTCTCCAACTCCTGTCTCACCCAGCATCAGGACCCCATCTCTAAGCCCCATACTATGAGCTTACTGTAGGACTTTTAGTTTGTATAATAATGGGCTATTCGTTGGCATGTCTTGTCTACTGGGCTCTAAATTCTGGGTGGGTCCCTACTTGAGTATCTCCAGCATTGCCTGTAGTGAAGACTACAGATTTTCATACTCTGCATCTTCATTTGATGATTCAGAGTTCAGGACACTCACAGACTGTGTTTTAATTAGCAGGTGAGGCTGCTGTGGGACGAAACTATTGGGGTTCACACGTTACAGATTCATGAGCTCTTCTTCCCTTAGCAGCTACTCTGATATTAATTAGCATGACTACAATATATTTTCTCTTATATTTATGCTGTTTCATGTTTATCTTTCTATATTTTTAATGTAGCTTATGTCTCTTTTAGTAACATCTAGTTGAGTATTTGTTTGTATTTTGCTTGCTGTCTTCCAAGCTGAGTTGGAGCCTTTTATAAATAAAGAGATAACTTATGTGAGTCAATTTATTTTTTTTAACTTTTTTTTTAATCGGTTCCGGGGATTGAACTCACGACTGCCTGCTTGTAAGGCAGGTGCTTATGCCACTGAGCTAAATCCCCAGCCCCTATGTTGGTCAGTTTAAATGTATCATTTTCTTATTTGCTTTCCATTTTTCTGACCTATTGTATGTCCTCTATCTTTCCTCTTTTATGTTCTTTTTTTTTTTTCTTTTGGTGCCAGGGATTCAACTCATGACCTCACGTTTGCCAAGCAAGCACTTATGCCGCTGAACTAACCCCTGACCCCTTCTATGTTCTTTTCAATTAGTATTTTACCATTATTCCATTTCTCTTTTTATTATATTGTTGCTTATAGATTCTTTTCTGCCAATTTAGAAAAGAATCATCTGTGTAATGGCATCACTTGTTCTTGACTTATTATTAAAGTCTAATGTAAATCAGTACTTTTAACTGATTCCAGAGAGCCAAAAGACCTTAGAACAAACCACAGCTGAAAAATAGTTCAAAAACTGTCATGCTGTTGCTTGACCCATGCACCCTCAGTGGTTGAGTGTGCACTCAACATGTGCAGTCTTTCTGTTTCATGCCATTGTTCTCTGAGTGATACAGTATGATAAGTATTTACAAAGCATTTCTATGTTGTGCTAGGTAATATACTAAATATTTAAAGTATACAGGAGGATATGTATAGGTTATATGCAAATACGACATTGCATGCTTTGTGCCTCCACAATTATAGTATTGATGGTAGTATGATAGGGTCCTAGAACCAGTTCCCCTGAGGTTTGCCTGTGATATGGTTTAGAATCTAAAATGTCCCCTAGGAGTCTCATGTGTTCACAGGTGGGGCTTTTAGAAGGTGAGTGTTTCATGATGGGCCAGATTTCATCAGTAGATTAATCCCTTGACAGGATCATAATTTGATGTCATTATTAGGAGGTGATAAAAATTTGTAAGGTGGAGTCTAGGGACAGGGACATAGAAGATGACTTGGGAACATCTTGTCCCTAGCCCCTCCCTTTCTTACTCACCCTCTCTGCTTCCTGACCACCATGGCGAGCAGCTCTGCTCGGCCAAACCCCATCATCAGCCAAGTGACCATGAATGGAAATCTCTCAAACTATGATCCAAAATAAAGCTCTCTTCCTCTAAGTTGTATTCTGTCACAGCAGTGAAAAGCTAACTCAGACTGAGTGTGTATTTGTGCTATCAGAAAAAGAGCCCAGCAGCTTGTTGATGTGTTGCTTGTGTACAGAGAGAAAGTCAGTGCCGGAGCTCCAGTAGCGCAATCCGTCAGTGCTCAGTACTTGCCCGGCAGGCAGAGAAAGTCAGCGCCATCAGGAGCTGATCTGCCCTAGCATAAGGGTGATGGTCAAAGTGTCTCTTGAATTCTGCCGGAAGGAGTAATAATCAGGGCTGTGAGCTTGGGAAGGAAGGTCAGTAGCATCTACTCAGCTCCAGCTGACTGTTAACACAGACAAATGGGAACTGTCAAATCTTTTGATGTTTCAAAAGGAACTGGAAGTTCAAAGAACTATGTGATATATCCAGACTTTTAAATATTGGCTTGACTAAAAAGAATCCAGTGCATGCCAAACAAAATATATTTCTGGGCCAAAATCAGTCTTTGCAGCGACAGATTGTGACTTCCATAATCATAAATGAAAGCATCATTGTCATGCTTCATCTTCATTCCCTGAGTTAATGCACAAAGAAAGTTGAAATACATTAAATGATTGAAAAATCTTGGTCTTGCTGTTTAGATTGTGACTTCCATAATCATAAATGAAAGCATCATTGTCATGCTTCATCTTCATTCCCTGAGTTAATGCACAAAGAAAGTTGAAATACATTAAATGCTTGAAAAATCTTGGTCTTGCTGTTTTCCAGGACTTATTCCAGACACATGCAGGCTTCTGAATTGTATGTGTAATTTTTTAAAAAGCTATACAACCAACTGGGAGTGGTGGAGCATACCTGTAATCGCAGCTCCTGGGAAGCTGAGGCAGGAGGATTGCAAGTTCAAGTGCTGCCTATACACTTTAGCTAGACCCTGACCCTATATTAAAAAATATAAAGGAGCAGGTAGATAGCTTGCTGTTAAAAGCCCTGGGTTCAATCTCCAATACAAAAAGAGTTATGTAACAGTATTTAGTTGGAGTCTTGACCTCAGGTGTTCATGTAGTACCCAAACAATTTTTTTAACCCCAAGCAGTTTTAATAGGCTGATGTGACTCTAATGGCTGCCCAATTCATCAGAGCCCTCAGTGGAACATGGGGGACTGTCTCCCTTGAAAGATGTCTACTAACATACTAACCTACTTTCTGGAGCCATTACAGGGACAGGGGGAAGGATACAAGGTATGGTATCCTTCTGTACCTTATTGGCCAGATGAGGCACTTTCCTATAAGATTTTCAACTCCTCTTTTTTTTTTCTTTTTGATACAGGGTTTCACTACAAAGTTCAGACTGGTTTTGAACTCACTTTGTAGCCCAGGCTGGCCTTGAACTCTCAGCGATCCTCACGCCTCAACCTCTAGAGTGCAGGGATTACAGACATGGGCCACCACGCCTGAGCTGCTTCACTTTTAACAGGATAGTGTCTTCAATGCTGATAAAAGGAAGAATTCTGCAAGCAGCCATAAGTAGTGAAGTGCATACATGCTATGCCAACTTTCTGGGTGTTCCCTGTCCCCAGATCTCTGTGAGTGTCCACTTGCCCAGGTGTCCTTTACTCCCCTGCCAAACACACTCAAGCTGCTTGGCCAGCCCTAGCCCTGGACCTCTTGTCCTCAGGCAGAACCCTTCTTTCAACTTCAGGCCCTCCTCCACTGTGCTGAACTCTGGGGCCAAATCTGGCCCAGGACATGGGGCTGGCCCATGGCTCTGCATGCCGACCTGCAGACTGTAGAAAGGAGACTGATATTAGCTCCTTAAACACATCTGAAGAGAGGCCAGTGGGCCACAAGCAAGAGCCAAAACCCTTCCCTCTGCTCCCCTCCCCAGCTCCAGCCCACTCAGCCTCACACCGTCTGAACACCCACTCCATTTCCCTGCCCTTCTTTCCTGGGCCTCTGTGTGAACCTCTTCCTTTCCACTCTGAACACAGAGGTCGTGATGTGCTGACAATCTGCCATTCTTGGAATATCATTATCTCTACATGCAAAATGGAATTTTATGCAGTAAGCCTTAACACACTGCTGCTGCCTTGGTTTTTTGGTTTTGTTTTTTGATTGGGTTTAGTTTTGAGTAGGTTTTTCCTTCGTTGCCCAGCCTGGTCCCAAACATCTGGACTCAAGGGATCCCCGTGCCTCCCCATCCTGAGTGCTAGGACTCCAAGCACGAGCCATCACGCTCAAGTCAGGCCACTGTCATGTTTGTGGTAACAAATGTCCCTCCTCATGTGCTGATTGGCCTTGAGCTACATTTAGGGGCAGGGTTCAGCACAGGGGGATTAGAATGAAATCGGTTTTGGATGCACCTGTCACCACTGCCTCTTTCCTTGTTTATCCCTTTTTACTTACTAACTATTGACCCCACCAATCACCTTGCCGACCCAAGTACTGGAGAATGAAATCTCTACTTCCCAGGCAGACAGGGAGTAGCTCTCTCAATCACTCTTCTTTTCCCCAACCCTGAAAGACCTCCCTGCCCTCTTCAAGCTGCGACTTAGCATCCAAATGTACTCATCCCTCCCACCACACACTTTCAGGTCCCAGCCTCCCCAGGATCCAACCCAGGTACCCATGCAACCACCGACCATAGCATCTGCTACTCAAATGCCCTCTGCCCCTTGGGTGCTCCTGAAGTCTCATGGTGCTGAGTGAAGGAAGCCCTTGCATCCACATGCTAGGAGTGTGATTTGATTCTGCTTCTCCATCACACCCTTGGATGGTACACATGAAGCCTTAAAAATGGGTAAGAAATTCTACTTGTAGGCCCTTCCCCAGGGAAACAAGAATTTGACCTCACACTTATAATTGCAACCATTTTAAATTAAAAAGTTGCTTGAAACAATTCTGTCACAGTCATACAGTGGGAATCCTAAAATGTTAAAAACATGGTTTGAGATGTAAATTATAGATTTGTTAAAGGACATCTCTATCCTGAACTTCCTGGGTAGGCCTCTAGATATCCTTCCTGGCTCCTCTCCAGATAACTGTCACCCAGTAGTGCGTGAGCCGTGAGCGGAAGCCCACATCATGTCACCAGCAGCTTGAAACCCCATAACACACATTGCCCTTCGTGTTTGCATACGCAGGTGAATGCCTGCCTCGACCACCAGGCTCTGCAAGACGGAGCTTCGTGTTCTGCATTGCTCTCTTCTTCTCCATCTGAGGTCACAGAAGCACAGCTGCCTCCATCTGGTGCCCTGAACTTATCACAATCCATCAACAAGTGTCCCCACCACAGATGCTCAGGCCACAGCCACCACCTTTCATCAGCTCCTGGGCACCAGCCCCACCCAGTCTCATCAGTGGGCCTTCGACAGGGCTGGTTTCTCCCTGCCCGTCTGGGAAACTTTCATTTGTCCTTGTTTCTCAGAGAGCTCCCTTTGACCTTTCTGTCCCGATGGGGAGACTGTTATTATTCTTCATGGTATCTTGTTCTTTTTTTCCTCTCCCTTTCTATTTAGTACATTGAAAAAACCTGTGAAGGCTGCACCCTTGGTGAGCTTTGTTCACAGGGTAGCTCCAGCACTGAACACGCAGTGTGTCTCACACATAGTGCTCAAAACACATTTTAGGAGAAAGAACACCCATGCTACACTCTTGATTTTTAAAAGCAAATTACAAAGCAATACCGAGTACCATGGCTCATGTGACATATTAGAATGCAGTGTAGGGATGGGGACTTAGCTCAATGGCACAAGCACCTGCCTAGCAAGCACGAGATCATGAGTTTGATCCCCAGTATCAAAAAAAAAAAAAAAAAAAAAAAAAAAAAAAGAATGCACTGTAACGTGGCATCTACTGGCATTAAAACTATCCAGAATGCTCCACATTTTCCTGCCAATGTTACATATATGGCATTATATATGGTTTAAAACGTTCACCTTATTTGCTGTATTTTCCAAGTATTAAATAAATTTTTCAGTAAAAGTGATCCCGTAATAAAAAGTCACACTTAATTCTAATTGTAAGAAAAGTTCCTTCCAATGCCCAGGCCCAGGAAGTGATTTCCCCTGGCAGGACTGAATTTGAAGTACTTTCTCCCTCCTGAAGCACTTGGACCACTTTCCTCACCTCCTCCACCATGTGTCATCACACCGTCTTATGATTCTCCTGAGTCTGTGTCTCCTTCTGTGGTAGCACCCAGAATGTGTCCATCACTGCATTTACCACAATCACGACCAAAATTCCTTTCATGCGGGACTTCTCGCCTGCATCTGTCTTCCCTCTCATGTGCAGTTTCCATGAGAGGCATTTCTTTGTTTTGCAGTGCCGTGAAAGTCACCTAGGGCCTTGTGCAGGCTAAGACAAGCTCCCTGCCCTTGTGCTACATCCCCAGGGATGTTTCCAGCAAACTCCCTTGTGGTACTGACGTGGTTCTCAGAAGCACACTTGAGATCTGGCGAACCAGAAGACCGCCTGGCTGATGAAGGGCAAGGGGCCTTGCTGCCTCACTGTGCCACCTGGAGGAAGTCTGTCCACTCAGGTTTCCTGCAGGTGAAGATAGAACCTCACAGGATGAGGTTCTGTGGTGCCCTGAGCTCAGCCAGCACTGGGCAGCAGAGGGCAGTAGAGATCAGAAAATGGAACTTCATCAGGTGGCTTCATGCAGGTTCCCTGAATGTCTTATGTCTGAACACCTGTTTGGAATGCCACTCGGCACTCTAAAACCCTAAGCCAAAGGAACATGCAATTTCCTAATCCATTTGTACTCTCTTTTGCAACTAGGGAAGATGAATTTATGCTTTATGTCAAAGTTTATTTCTTAGAGTCAGATGGTCCTAAATCATCTTTGTACACCTCCTTACAGTAAACCTGAAACCAGGCGAAGAAAGAAAGGAACCGTGGCCACACACGGGGCAGGCTTGGGACAACGCACAGGCCTTCTCACTCCATGCCTTGTGAGTTTTACCTTTCCTCCTAGAAGACAGGCACATGGGCCTGGCTCCCTTCCTGGGTGCCCTGGGGCTCCTGAGAACTCAGAGGCCTGTGAGGGACCTGTGGGTTTCCAAGATGGCCCTGAGAGTTTAGCTTCCTCTCTGTGAAGTCAGAAAAGAAAATTCTCTACAGATAGGACCATGGGAGTTTTCACACATTCATTCAGTGACACATTAATTCTGTCTGTACCTCTCCAACCAGTCCTCAGAACCAGAGCCCCTTCCCTTACCCAAACATGCACCTTCAGCTGTGCAATGCCCACACCTCTTCCAATGCCTTGGTTCACACATTTTTGAGTGACCCAGTCACCTGACAAACCAGCAGCTTCCTAGCTGCACTGCGGTCCCATTGCTCAGGTCTCCCCACTGGTTCCTGACCCCCTGTAGTATCCTGGCGCTACATCAGATCCTTCGATGCTGAGGCTGGGATTGCCCAGCCATCCTTGGAGAATCACAGCCGACATGGTGGTTAAGACAGGAGCCCAGTCTTCATGCTCAGAGTGGCACGGAGGATTGTCTGACTCTGGTACCTTCTTTCTTACTGGCTGAAATCTTAATATGTTGGGAACCCAGGAAAAGAATCCTGCTGTGTGCCTATTATTAAAAATCTATTAATTAGAACAATAAGCTATTGTATAAAATGTGTTATTTCTCTATCTTGAAAGATGAATATTCCTTGCCAGGAGGCCAGGTGGACTGAGGCAGTGCAGAGTGGGCTGCAGCCTGCCCCCTTGAGCCTCGTCAGAGCTCTTTATTGCACTGAGGGGCTTGGCACACATGTGTCCACTTGTGTGTGTACCCACTAGCCCCGAGCACCCCAGCCCCAGCCCTCCCTCATCCTGCCTGAGCTGTCAGCCACATGGCATTGACTGGGCCAGGGGGAGGAGCTCTAGAGGGAGGGTTGCATCCTGCCCTGGAAACGTTTACAGATCCTGCCAGGCAGGACAGGCTCTCCCGGTGTCCACTCCTGTCTTCCTGGACCTCAGGACAAGGCTGCTCAGCAGTGGCAGATCTGGCTCCTTCTGCCCTTGTACTACCTGACAGCTCTGCCCTGACCACCAGGCCCCATGGAAGGCCAGCACCGTTCCCCTACTCTGCAGTGCAGGCCACCCCGGGACAAGTGGGCTATCTTACAGCCGGGGATACCAACTAAGAAAGATCTAGAATAGGCCCCAGCTGATCTCTGCAGCAGGGAGTTTCTGATGTGGCATCCATGGGCTTTCGAAGTCTCCAGGAGGGTTCATGTTGCCAAGTCCCACCCTACCCTCAGCCTTAGGAAGAGTCCGGGAACTCCTTATAAAGGAGACCAAGCCAGGCACGGTGGCACCATTCCATAATCCCTGCGCTCTGGGAGGCAAAGATAGGAGGGCCTCAGGCAGAAAGAGCATCTAGAGCCTGAGCCCAGCCTGGGCTACTTAGTGATTTGCTGCTGGGGACTTAGCTCAGTGTGAAGGTCACCTACACCTTCCCTCAATTCAAATACTCTTTCTCCAACAGGCACCTGCCCCAAGAAGCAATGAATCATGGAATAGGAGTGGCACCGAATGGGTGTGGCTTTTAAGAGGTTCAAACCCCAGTACCACAAAAAGAATGAAAGAAAGAAAAGAGAGAGAGAGAGAGAGAGAGAGAGAGAGAGAGAGAGAGAGAGAGAAAGGAGGGAAGGAGGGAGGAGGGGGAAGGAAGGAAGGAAGAAGGAAAGAAAGAAAGAAGGAAAGAAAGAAAGAAAGAAAGAAAGAAAGAAAGAAAGAAAGAAAGAAAGGAAGGAAGGAAGAAAAGACGGCTCTATCTCCACTTCCAAAGAGCTATCTGGAAGGAGGAGCTGCAAGAGAGTTGGAGCGCCTTAGCCAGGCCGGGCCTGGGCTTGGTCCTCTTTCCCTGGCCTGCCCCAGCTGGTGAGCCAGTGGCAGCCCCAGTTTATTTTTGAGCACACAAAACTGAACTGCTTAAGCTTTATTGCCTGGAGGCTAGAACCTGGCTGCCTGTGTTTTGTCCCTTCTAGAGCCTACGCAGGACTGAGAGGCAGCAGTTGGGTCCCAGCAGCAGACTTAGAGATGAGCTGGGCAGGGAATGCAGCACAGGAAAGGTGAGTGTGTGGGGCAGGGGGCTCCCTGGGGCGCACACTGCCCTTCGGAATTCCCATAGTTAGTAATCTACCTTTCACCAGCTCCTTCCCCCTGCCTTCCTGCAGGTTCTAACACACGCAGCATGCACGGTGAAGCTTTCTTCCTCAAAGACACCTTCCCCAAAACAGCTGCCATTTCCAAGTTCTCTTCACCACGTCCCTCATTTAGGTCTCCTTGGATTCCACCACAGAATCAAACAAACTGCTTTGTGTATTTGTTTTATGCATCACTCAGTCTTTGCAGCAGGTCTCCCTGTTGCTCTTCTCCAAGGCCAAGGACTTTTACCCCAAGCTGCGGAGACATCATATGCTCGATGAATAATAAATGAAACCACCATTTAGCGCCTTGGTGCCCCTTCCATTACGCAGCAATGGGCCAGTGCCCGCTAGAGAGAGAGGACGTTTGAAATGAAGGGAGGTGTAGTTGGAGGAAGCTATCAGCTCTGAAGACCCCCATGGCTGGATGCTCACCATTTCCATGGAAGGAGCAGCTTTCCCAGGAAAGCAGAAAGGAAGACAGGCCCGGAGGTGCCCCCTGCGCCCTGTTCTCCCCAGCCAGGGTGAACTGAGGGTTCCACACCCTTCCAGAGCTGGGTCCTCACAGGCAGAAGGAAGAGGCCTCGGGCAGCTGCTGGGCCAAGCAGTTCACAGCAACCACACTGCAGAACATACCTGTACCTACTTGCTCTTCTGGCATGCCATAACTGCTTTTTGCCTGTCTTGTTAGGAGATTAACTTTCTTTTAAAAAGATGAAAAATTCTTTAGCAAAGTCTTGACTAGAGCTGACCCCTGAGGAGGAGGAGGCAGCAGTAACTGATGGGCACTACATTTGTCTAATTAATCTTCTTGTCAACAAAGTTGTTCTTTGCTGGTGCCAGCACTGACATCATCCCCCAAGCTTGGCACCCTGGTTTATACTCAGCTACAGAGCTGTCTCCTACCTCACCGGACATGCACCAACCACCCCCAAATTGCTGCCATGGCACTACCACTGAGCCATCCCTCATAGGGGTGAGGGCAGCGATGTCACTTAGACACCACCTCCAAAGGGGCCCCAGGGAGTCCCAGGGACAAAGGACAAATATGGGAAAGGCTCAGGTGATATCATGCTGCGCAACTGGGTTCCCACCAAGAATCCAGAGACATGGACGTTTGGGCCAGTGGAAACTTTGAGGGGCTCAGTGCTTCAGAGCACATTGCTCTTGCCCTGGTTGAGTTGCCTCAGGAAAATCTGGGTGACAAAATTGCAAAATCAAGTGCCCAGGCAGAGATGTCAGGGATTCTTTAGCAGCCTCGAAACACTGTAATCAGAGAGAGACTCCAGGTATTTTAACGCAAGATTTGAAGTTTCAAATAACTGTGCAGGGCTTGGGGGTTGAATAGGGACCCCCTTGCAGCTGTATCTACTTCTGGATGTGCTTCTTAAATGTCCTCTGGACCTTTTAGAGATGAGTGCCCAAAGTGTAATCCCCAAACCCAATTATCTTTTGCACAGTGCCAACGCTGTGATTAAACCTGAATACTAAGGTTTCCTTTTATTTATTTATTTTTATTTTTTTGGTCTTTTTCCTTTTTATCGGTACCGGGGATCGAACTCACGACTGCCTGCTTTCAAGGCAGGCGCTTATGCCGCTGAGCTAAATCCCCAGCCCCAAGGTTTCCTTTTAGAAAAAACAACTCATGTATTAACATTTTTTGTGAGAAGAGAAAAACAATACATGTGCTGTAGGTTCGCCACCGCAGTAATGTAGACCATTCCATCCTGCCAAGACTGTCCCTTGCAGGCTTAGTGTTATCACCTCGTCTCTTTGCTGTCCCTGTTCACATTCCTGCTGTTTGTGATCTCTCACAGATCAGAGTCCATCTCGTGGTCATTTTCCTCCTTCTCTTCGTCCCCCTCCCTCTTCCTATTTCTCCTCCTCCTGTTTGGGCTAGGATTGAACTGAGAGCCTTCCCCAGGGCTACACCCTTACTCCGTTTTTAATATTTTAAGGCAGGGTCTAAATCGTCCAATCAGAACTCCAGCTTGTGGCACTCCTGCCTCACCTTCTCACAGTGCTGGGGTGACAGGTGTGTGTCACTGAGACCAGGCTTCTTCACGAAGGGGTTCTGTCCAGGAAAAGCCTCTGTGACCTTGGAGGGGGAAACACTGACATCATTATTCTCACTAACCTCTAACTGAAATTCAACATTTTATTCAATTACGAATCTAGGCAGTGTGCCCCAGTGTATTAGCAGTGCCTGTGATTTTGTTGCCAGAAGAAATCACAGCTATTTTCCTATCACATTACAGCTGACGCACTTATCTAAAAGTATCATTTGGGCTCATCACGGTTTTGAGATGACTAGTTAATAGACCAGCCTGCAGATCTGGTTACATCTCTATTTCAAAAGAACATATACGATTATTTCACATTTAAAAATATTTTGATAACTCAGTTTCAGTGGGTTTGCTTTGCAACTTTGTGTATCTTATTCTGTGTTTTTCTCAAACATTTCTGAGAAACAACCCAAGGCCTTCACCAGACTGCGAAGAGAATCGTCCAACCGCAAGACAACTCTTCAGCACTTCTGCATTCTCTGCACTCATTTTGGGTCCCTGCACACAGGGGTTCAGTACAGAACAATCTGACCTGGTCTGAGTTCCAGGGTCCATTTGAAGAAGAAGAAGATTGTTGCCCTCTCCTCCTAAGAGTTTAGGCCTGACCAGAATCTCCAGAACCCTACCAGCTCCCCTCCTTTGCTGCTACAACCACCGGCCTCCTGAACTAAAGATGGGATATTTCCAAAGGGGCGCAGTGATGTTTCAGATCCTGCAGCGATGTTTCAGATCCTGCAGCGATGCCTTGTTCCGCGGGTAGAGCCCAGCCCCTGCTGCATTGCCCACTACAGCCACGCGATGGCGCTGTGCGCCCGACCGCTAAGTCTCGGCGCGCCCCCGCGGAGCTTGCTCACTCCCGCTTCCGGCCCTGAGCTCGGAGATGGTTTTAGGGTTCGGTTCCTAGCTCTGCGACAGCCGGGCTATGCAACTCAAAAGGGCGCTCCCGGGCCTCCGTGTAGTTCATCAGCAGCCCGTCAGATAGTCGTCAATAATCCGTTACCTATCAACTTCGCGGGGCTGGAGGCAGTTCCAGCGGTGAGGCGTGGAAATGCAGGGCGCCCCGGCTCCGGCAGGGTGAAAGCACAGAGATCCCGGGATCCCGATTTGGGAGCCTCCTATTCCCCACACCCCGCATCCTCAGAGGGGCCTGAGTGTAGGCCAAGATCCCTGTCGTGACAGCCAGATGGGTTTGAGTGCGAATTCTACTCTGCCGGTCTGCCATCAGTTTGCCTTGCGAGCTGTGAGTAGGCGTGGTCGGGCCAGCCTCTGGATCCCAGCAGACAGCGCCGCTGCCTGGACTCTTAGCGAGAGGTCCCGCGCTCCCTGCGCAGCGAGGCTGAGCGGGGCGGGGCGGGGCGGGGCGGGGGTCCTGGAGTGCAGCCTGCCCTGCCCCGCTGGCTCCAACAGCGTCGCCACCCCTGTGCCAGGGAGAAGGGGGCGCACGCTGGGCAGGGGCGGCCCGTCTTCTAAATGGAACTTCAACAGCAGGGAATGTCGCCTTTGGAAGGGAATTCAAAGACCATGGCGACCTTTCACCCCGATCTTTCCAAAGGGGGAGAGTCACCCTTGAAAATCTGAGTTTTGATAAGACAAAGCTACTTAGCAGAGCCAAGAGGCTCAGCTGAACCCCAGCTTCGGCGCAGGCAGAAAGCAGGGAGACGGCGTGGTTCCAGGGCGCACCAGCTTCACCCGCTGTGCCTCTGCTTGGTCACTGGTCAGTGGGGCGTGCAGGCCCTGGCCAGGCCTTTCTGAGGCAGCCAGGGACCAGGAGGGTATGGGTAATTAAGAGACACACGTCAAGAATGTAAATTCCTGTGGTTCCCAGCCCGGGGAGGTTCACTGGTGCTTCCAGACAATTGCAAGCCTGGGAATCTGAAAGAGCTAGTGTGGCTAGCTAAAGAGTTATCAGTTTAATGAACTGCTTACGAAGTGTTAAATGCGTGCAAGTGTAAACGCAGCATCTGGACTTGTGTTTTATTCATAGACTTCAAACTGAGCTCTTGGTGTTTTGAAAATGCCAATTAATGGTGTAAAATCAGAACTTCTAATGGGGAACAAGGAGATTCTTCTGTAATCTCTCTAAATTATCTCAGAACACACACACACACAAACAATGCAACCACAGAGACTTAAAAGATTATTATTTTAATTAAAGAACCAGGAATTTGCTGCCCTGCTCTGATTTGTTGCAAGATGGTTTTCGGGTTGGGGCTAGAGGAAAGAAAGAAGAGTTTAAAATTCACAGGTACTATGAACACAAATCTTCCAGAAGTAGTCCTAGGAAATCTGTCATTTCTACCCATTTCTTGCAGGCTAGAAAATAGACTGACTTAGGGAATATTTACTGTGTTTTCATGAGAAAAATTTCCAAGCTACTCCTTGAAGCAATGGAAGTAAGTTGGACTTAGAACACATGGAAACATTGTGAAATTGCTTATTTTCTTCCAAAATTTGTTATTTTTCTTCCTTATGTCCTGTTAAATCAGTGCCACTCATTAGCAGCTATATTTTTGCAGTATATACTCGGCAGAATTTTCACTCCATGACTGCATTCCAAATTAAA
Source organism: Cavia porcellus (assembly GCF_034190915.1). Classification (NCBI taxonomy): domain Eukaryota; kingdom Metazoa; phylum Chordata; class Mammalia; order Rodentia; family Caviidae; genus Cavia; species Cavia porcellus. The sequence goes on from NW_026947485.1 coordinate 94,099,146, forward strand.
CTTTTAAGTTTCCAGGGAAAGTGTAACAAGTGTTTAAATCGGTCAGAATTTAAAATAATGAGAGGAAAGGGGGGAAAAAAAGCCAACCTCCTTCTTCTCTCGTACAAACGTTGCTTTTTATCTGCTTCAAGCTTTGGGGACACTTTCATCCCTGGATCTTGAAAGGACTGTTCACAAACCAAGAAATCTCAGGAAAACGTGGAGGTGTCTTGAGCATGAGGCCACTGAAGAGTTCTGACAGATGCTGGCTGAAGGGAGAGGAAGGTAGAATCAGAATGGGAGGGTTTTGTTGCTAGTTCAGATGTGGTTGCCTGTGAACCAGTGGTGCCGTGTTAGAGCTGGAAGGGCATGGGGCTCCTTCTGCAGATGGAGTGACAGAATTCTAGAACACAGGAGCAGCACACCCAAGGTCACTCAGTGGTAAAGGGCAGACAGAGCCCATCCTTCCTGTCCAGGGTTCTTTCATGAGGTTCACTTTGGTTGCTCCTCAGGCTCTGTGTAGTGAAGACAGCTAAATGCAACTTAGTGCTTTCTGGCCATAGTAAATCATTCCTTCCCAAAGAAGAAGGTGATCGCACAAATTAATTTCCTGCCAATGTGGGTCAGCAAGGCCCAAGATCTTTTCTTCTTTTTCTGCTCTTGTTTGCTTCTCCAGTGCAAAACACAAAGGCATATGAGTGGGGGCCGGGGGATTAGGAGCACAGTTCCTGGCGGAAAGTCATAAACCTGACTATTCCCATGGTAAGACAATGTCGGCTGCTCGGGTCAGCAAGACTTATATGCAGAGCAGGGCTGCAGTAGCCTGGAATGCTCCTTTTGAGAAAAGTTTAGTAGCTTGATCCAGCCCAGAATATTTTGAGAAAGTGTTAAGTTTTATGTCATTGGGTGCAAAAACAAAAAAGAAAAGAAAGTATTGTAAAACTTCAATGCCAAATTAAATCATGAGTAGACAAGTCAATATAACCAAAAGTCTCACACACAGACCCTAATAGAGATAATATAGATAAAAAATTAGTATGTGGTAAAGATCTGTGAGGAAAGGGAGATTAGTCAATAAAGGATGTTAGGACCAACCATGTGGTAAAAATTAGAGATAATCCCTAGCTTTCCCCATATACCACAATAAATTCCACATGCATTTAACAGTTATATGCAAAAGATCATAAAAGTAGAAGACACAGGTAAATTTCTGATATTGAGAGGACTCTGTAAATATAAAAATTTAGAAATAGGTTCCAAAGTAAGAGGTCACTGGGTTTGACCACAGAAACATTAAAATTTGTAGCTGTCAGCGACAGCAACTAGAAAAACAGTGGCGGTTAATATCACAGAAATTCATTTTATTTTTATGGGAGGACTATCGCAAAATGAGAAAATTAATAATAAGACAACATTATTAAAGTAAATAAACCAAAACTAATAACAAAAATTCAAATGTTCAAGAAAGAAGTAAAAATCTTTAAATTTGTTAATCAAAAATGTAAATCAAACCAGTGATGAAAATTCACTTTGCCCATCACGTCCCTTTAAAATATGCACTCTTACACACTGCTGGTGGAAGTCCACGCTGTTAGGAACGTTTCATAAAATAAAAGAGCAGCATAAGTGCCTGCCTTGCAAGCGCACAAGTTGTGAGTTCGATCTCTGGTACCAAAGAAATAAAAATAAATAAAAGTGTTCACTGAGAGCCTTACAAATGACCATATCCTAACATCATACCTTCCAATTTCTATAAATGACTTATAGTCAGATAAAAGCACAAAGACTTATTTACAAGGCTGTTCATTTTTGGAAGGTTACTTAAAGCTTTGGAGAAATAGTCTATTATATATCCAGTAATTTGTCTTCTTTAGTAATTACAGTTGTAGTTCAAATAATGCAGTATTACCCAGCTATTATTTTTTTTAAACTCCAAGGATGTGAGGACATAACTATGGCACAATGCTAATGAAAGACTTTGGAGACAGAGTGGGTACATACTGCACGTGACAAAAGAGAGCGAGAAAATGTAAAAAGTTTCCATGAAGTTTTGAAGGTTTGGTTATAGTTTTTATTTTTATTTTTCACCTAATAACATATCTTAATTAGTGGTAGAAAATAACACGAATCGGGCTGCGGATTTAGCTCAGCGGCATAAGTGCTTGCCTTACTAGTGTGTGAGTTCGCTCCCCATACCGATAAAAAGAAAAAGACAAAAAAAAAAAAAAAAAGAAAAGAAAACACGATCATCTTTATCTGATTTCCTCTGCGGAACCTGTTGGTGATGCTTGGGCTGATGGTTCCCGTGGCGATGAGACACTTGACCTTGTTCTTGAAGCCCTGACCTCCCCCAACCTCTTTTTGTGTTTGCGCTTCCCAAATTCCTCAAGGGCAAGTTTCCCAAAGTGATGGGGAAACACAGAGAACAGAGTCTTCAACACACTGAGGGGCTATGCCCCAACCACTCACAGAGCCCTGCATATCCATGTGAGGGATCTGCTCCTTACATTTTTCTTTGTCATGGAAAGGCGCTGTCTACCAGAAAGCCAGCAGGGTCTCATTCTCAACTATGCCAAAGCCAAGCCCAGCCATGCTTCAGCCTTCCCAGGAATTCCTGGTGCTGAGCTGCATTTAATAAGTCAAGCTGTGAAGCCTACTCAGATCAGTTGGCCTTCAGCCTGATCTTGTGCTGTACCCAGGCATGTGCTGTCCTGGTGCTGTCAATCTGTCATAGGCATCTCCTCTCAACTCTGGGCCTCATATTGGTAATTTAAGATTAGCCATTGCAGGAGTATTTACACAACAGAGTTGGCAAACAGTGCAAAGCAGGGCTGTCTTTGCACTTCTTTTTCCTGAGGGAGTTCTGTAAGAAATAAAAATCTACCAGGACACCAGTGTGCTCAATGCAACTCCTTATTATGCTTCCCAACTTCTGCAGGACAGGAAATTGCAAGGGTCTCCGTGTGGCTTTGGGTCTCTCCTGGGCGAGCGTGGAGAGAGGCAGTGCTGGCTGGGGATCTCTCACGCTTGGTATCCTCAGTTTCTGTATGTGGCTTCCTCACAGCATGGCTGCCTGAGAGCCATCAGATATGTGGTAGTTGAGGGCTTGTGTGAGATTCTCAGTGCATGTGGTGGGATGAAGTTGCTCTAAAATCTTGTCATGAAGTCAGACTGGGTCACTTTCACTGCTTGTCTGCTATGACAGAGGAGTCAGAAGCCCACCCCCTTTCCGAGGAAAGGAGTGAGACTGCACATGCTGATTGGTGAATGACACTGTCTCCAAAAGCCATCGGACAAGAGGTATTTTTTGAAAGTATAATCTGCCACCGTTTTAAAATATCCCTTGGGATTTGCTTATAATTTCCCCACTTGTCCCCACCAAACACTGAGCATATATTTTAGTAGGAGTCACAATTGTAGGCATATTTATGCTAACATGGGATAGTAGACATTTCCTGCTCCACAAATATTGTATTACCTACTCCCTAGATTTCTTGACCCCTTGCAGATAGGTGGGACCATGTGAATAGGCATGCTAATGGAATACAAGAGGAAGAATCACATGTTCCTCCCATGCTGAAGCATAATTCCTGGTTGGGGTGAGGTACCTGTGTGCTGCCTTCCCTTGCCGTGGTAATCAAGGAGTCCATGTATTTCAGAGAACACAGCTGCTAGATGCAGGGTCTGTCCTCAGTCAGTGTCTGTCAGTCAGTATGTTGGCCATAGCTCCTTTTACTCTCTTACAGCCCCTGACCATCCACACTGGGCAGGGAATAATCCTTTGTTAAATTTAGGGTGAATTAATTATTTCAGGACAGCCTAGCATGACCAGTTTAAAGATCTGAAAGATTGCAACAGGAATCTGTACTGGCTTGTTCTCACCTGAGGCTGCCTGGGTGTCCTATCTATTCAGGACACCACTTTAGGCGGGCCAGATGTAAGAAGCTACTTTAACTGATGGAAAGAATCTCCAAATAGTTTTTGCTCTAGGGAAAAATAAACATTGGGGCTTACAATGATCAATAAGTGGTGTTCCCTTTGGACCCATTAGAAGCATGATAAATATTTGGTATTTGACATGATTGTTTATTATGGGATATTTTGGTGGTTTCAGGATCATGACCATTTATAGAGGATCTAAAAGCCAGTCTCTGATAAGCTGGGAAGATATGCAACATATCATCCCGATGTCTCATATGTGAACATGTGCGTATGTACACATGTGCCCTTCCATACCCATGAGTTCAGAGGGGTTAAGAATAAAAAGGGAATTTTGTCTGTTATGGTTTGCAGCAGGCTACCTGGTAGCTCTACTCTTGAAGTCAGTGTCAAATAGTAACAGATTTTTATAAACAGTAAATGGAGCCAGAAAATCAACCCTTAAAAGAAGTTCAACATACATTAAAATATTAGGCAGTAAACATTGTTGTCAAAAGTGCAAGCTTTGGGCCAAGGATACAGCTCCATGGCATAAGCCTCTGCCTGGAAAGCATGAGGTCACGGGTTCGATCACCAGTACCCATCCCCCCCCCCCCAAAAAAAAAAAGGTGCAAGCTTGGGCTGCCTGGTTGGGCTAGAATCTTGGAATCACCACTCTTCCAGTTAGGAAACGAGAAAGTAAGGGCTCATCCCACTGACCAAAAGTTGGCCTCCTGAGTGGATCTGTGTGGACAGGAGGCTTGCAGGTATAGTCTTCACATGGGGAGACCATAGGCCCAGTCTCAAATCATGGGTTCTATAATGAAGGAAAAAGAAGAAGGCAGACATGAGGGTGTACAGCTTTCAGTCTGTGTCCCAAGCACTTAAGACTCTTGTGGAAACTGTGAGCCGACGATGAACGTGCACTAAGATTCTCATCAGAAGTGTGCCATACAAGATGGAGCCAGTGCTGCTCTCAGCATGGTGTAGACCGTGCCACCACGCTCAGAGCAATTTGGTTTCATTTCATGCTCCGGTTGAAGAAAAGGCAGTTCTTTTGTTTTAACAGAGTAGCTCTAACAGCTTAGAAATGAAAATTAAAGAAAAGTAGAGTAAAAACAGGCATAAGAATAGAGTGACTGAGTTACATTCCTGGAGAAATGGCCCCAAGGGCATTGGTATGTGTCACTGCAGGAAGGAAGGAGCTCTAGGGAATCGGCCAGAGGAGCAGCAGCTCCAGGTGCGTGGAAGGCACTGCAGCTGGGAAGTGGAACGCTCTGCCTTTTCCCAAGCCAGCAAGTCACCAGGTAGCTTCCCTTTCCCCAGCTCATGGGTGAGGGCAGAAGAAAGGAGAGACCTCAAGGAGGAAGCCTGGAGAGGCTGTGGAAACACCCCCAAAACACAGTTGCTGGGATTCAGGGGAGTCAGTGGCTCCATCTCACACGTCCATGACAAATGAAGCCATGGCTGGTGCTGTCCAGTCCTTTCTGCCTCTGACTCTCTAGTTATCTTGTTGAAAGGAAAGCAAGATTCTCCATGTGAATGAACCAGAGATTCTCAAAATGTGGCTTGGGATACTCCAGGGTTCCTAAACCAGTGATTATAACTGAAGTGGCCATTTTTAGAGTGTCTTTAAATTAGTGATCCTTGGAGTGTGACTGGAAACTTCTGGAGTCCCTGAGAGACTTCTAAAGGGTTCACTAGGTCAGAATTATTTTCATAATAATACCATGATTTTATTGTTAATTTCATTTTCATTCTTTAGTAAGTGTATGATGGAGTTCCCCAGAGGCTGTGACGCTGAGATATCACTCAGCAAAGTGAACACAGAAGTAGTTCTGAGAATCACTTGTCTTCAGTTAACTCAGAGTTTAAAAAATTTTCAAAAATGTATATTAATCCCACTCTTCTCAGCTGATGTATTTACTGAAAATAGTTATTTTTCACAAAAATGCACGATGAGTTTATTAGGTTATTTTAAACCAATGAATAACTGCTGTAAACACTCATAATTTTAATTTTGAATATGACCAACAGTAATCTATATAACTTATATCAAAACAAAAGCTCTTTGGGAACCTCACTGACTTTCAGGATTAGAAAAGAATTTGAAGGCCAAATAGTTTGAAAACCACTACTGTAAACAAAAGAACATTTGCAAACATGAATGTTCGTGCATACACACGTACACTTACCAGTGTATTGTGATCAAATATCCTTTCATATCTCCAGGTCAACAGTTGGCCAATTTTCTCTCAACAGTGCTAGAGAGCAAATATTCCAGACTTTATAGGGCTGTTTGGTTTCTATAGCAACTGCTCTACTCTACCTTGGCATTGAAAAACCAGCCGCAGACAAAGGTAGCAGATGGGCATAGCTATGTTTTAAGAAAATTCTTCACAAATACTGAAGTTTGAACTTTGTCTGCTTCTTGTGTGTCACCAAATATCACCTTTCTGCAAATAGTCCTCTTTTCCCACATGAACACATTTATAAATCAGATGAGACTTTTGTTTACTTCTTTGGGGTTTGGGAAACATGATGATTCATGCCATGTCACCCTCCCAACAGTATCAATGGCCTTCACCCCCAGTGCGTGGTAAAGGTCAAGGGTGTCATGTGGAGTTTGCTTTTGGGTGAGGGGACATGTGAGCGGGGTGCTTGTGCCTCAGAGAGATTCCAGTGAGGAACTTGGCCAAATACAGGGTCTCACAAAGAGGAAAAGAGGAATGAGTTATGCTGAGTTGAAATCCAAATTGTAGCAAAGTCTCAGACTTCCAACACACACACTGTGTTTATTGGTGTTTTTCATATACAAGGGGGTCTAGTGTTAAAAAATTAAAAATTTGAATATTATTTGCCGCAGAATACTTTCGGGAAAGTCTTTTTGGGGAGAATGCAAGTAACTAAGGGAGGCCCCCAATTCTCAAGCAAGACTTCGGCTATCTGGGATTCATGGAGTTAAATTCAATGTAATTAATGTGAGTACTGAATTAGCAAATGCTAAACCACTGTGCCGAGGGCAAGTGCCGAGTTGGGTTTCTGTGAGTCTCTGATCAGATTTTTGTTGACCGATCAATACTTCGTATTATGTGTATTTCTATTTAGAGGCACATTAGTTAATGTATACTGCAGATTCATTTGCACTGAACTTGCACCCCTATAATCTGTGCTTGGACAAAGCTTATCTAACTCACAAAGCACATCAGAGCCTCCCGCTCTTGGGAACCCTACGAAGTACCCGCACACGGTGGTGGGGGCTGCTGTGAACAGAGAAATCACCACTGCAGTGTCCAACAACGCAGAGTGCAGTGCTCAGGAGAGCCAAAGACAGTGTTGACAATCTGGGCGCAGCTGGGAGAAGGCAGAATGTTGCCTTGTTGGGCATCAGGTGACAGCAGGAGCTCTAGTCACTCAGATTGATTCTGAAAGTGCTGTGGGTCCTGTTTTGAATTTAGAAATTAACTCTATGGAGTAGAGGAGTTTGCAGAGAGTTCATACACAAGGCAAATTAACTGTGCATATACTGTTGGTATGAGTAAAGATTTCAGGGAGAAGTCCATCCTGAAGGGGGTTTGGGTCATGGGCACCTAGTTATTAATTCTGAGAGTTCAAATTCTGAGAGTTATCCAGAGAGAATTAGCAGGCAAGTGAGTAAATAATTACATACAGGGATGATTATTCAGGAACTGTTTATAACACAAAGGAATACTATGCAACCATTAACAAGAAAAATTGGGGAATATCTATTAATATGAAAGATGTGGTAGTTAAACTATAGTCTGCCCTCCAGCATTATGGGCTCTGTATCTTTGTATTCAAATAACTGCAGATCAAAAATCATTGAAAAGAAATTATATTTCTCCTGAACATTCTGGCTTTTGTTTTTTGTCATTACCTAAATAACACAACATAAGCATTATTTACTTAGCATATGCATTGAATTAATTATTATAAGTAAAGTAGAGATAATTTTACAGTATACAGGTGGTTGGGTATCAGGTCATATGCAAATACTATGACATTTTATATACAGGCCCTGAGTATTCTTGTATTTTAGTGTATCTGTGAGGCTATGGAACCTATCACCACTGGATACAGAGGGACAGTCCTGCAGTTAAACAGTACCCACATCCCATAATAAATATGTCATATTTATCTTGTGTGATATAGACATACTCGGTTTATGATCTAGGTATACTCAGTGGGTCTGGAAGGATGTATATCATTGCAGTGTTGTGTCAAGGAATGGAGATGATAGGAACATAATTATGTCCTTTTTCCATGTGTTCTAAATCTGTTTACAATGATAGCTGCCTTTATAACTAAAAATTATTATTTCTCTACTGAATATTTGTAAGGGGAAGTGCTTCCTCTATGCCAGGTACTGGGCTAAGTTTCTCAGCTCCGAGTTTTAATGAAAAGTCTATAAAATAATAGTCGCTTATATTTCACAATTTTTAATACAAGTAGAGAAAGTCTGAAGATCCACTTGCTAGCAGGGCCTGGAGGGTCTGCTCCCTCTGAGGCGTCTTGCTGCCCTTCTGTGAACAGGAATCAGGAATCACAGGGGTGGAGTCTCTGGCCCAAGTCTTCATTGCTCAGAAAAGTGCTGAGGCCTGGATCTTTCCAGCCAGGGCAGAATTCCTGGGGCTTGGCCACAGTGACAGGGCGAGCAGTTTCAGGCAGGAATCTTGCCTGTCTCCTTCTCTTTCTCTGTTTTTAAAAGAAATAGGTACTGTCTAAGCTGAGGGGAGCCTCGTGTTACCTGGTTTTCTTCAGAGCCTGAGCAGATAGGGGCTGCTCCAGCTCAGCCCCGCCCCCACCTCACCTTCTGGGGGACAGCATTTTGGGGAGAGCCTGTACTCTGCCCAGAGCCCAGTTAATTGTCGGCAGCACCCAGGACCACATAGGATGAACTTACCAGACGTAAGCACCTCGGGGTGAGGCTTTTGCGTGCATTGTATCCTTTGGAGCATTGCTCTGTAACCAACTCGTATTTTCCTAACAGTGAACAAATCAAAAAATGACCTAAGCTGATACCGGGAGCCGAGTTCAGGCTCCACTCCTTTCTCTCTGCTTGGCACCGCTGCCCAGCGCCAGCCTCTGCACTGTGATGCCCCACGTGTCCTCGACTTCCCCACTTTCTCTCCTGCTGCACTATTGGAAACCACATTATCCGCTATGTTTGAGAGCAGCAGGCTTGGAAACCACCCTCCCTGTGCCACACTGGCATGTGGACCTTTGACCAAGTTGCTAGCCTTTCTTGGCCCTCAGGTCATTCATTTAAAAAATTAGTTCTAAAAATGTCATGTCTTGATTTGCTGGCTTAAAAACACAGGTTATGGACATAACAATTATATACCAGCCTATATACTGGAACTTTACTCCTTCCCACTATCTGGTTTCTTATGGCAAAGCTCAATGCTTGGAATTTTGTGATGCCAAGGCAGACTACCGAAGTGCTGCTCCATCCCAGCATTAACAAGCTTTGTCAGAGAGGTATTCTAGTGGGCAGGAGCAGGAGGACCCTTTCAAATCACACCATGTAGGCAGTCCCTTGATGTATGCAGGACCAATCAGCCCCCTCCCCCAAGGGGTCAGCTGATTGGAGCACCTGAGGTCACATGGCAGAATTAGGCATAGTTTATGGTTGTTTTCAGGGAGCCAGATCTTCCAAGAATGGTATAAATGTCAGTTTTATGAAACTCCATTTCTCAAAGCCCTGATCAACTCTCAATCATCTGCCCCCTTTCTCCTCCCAGCTCTCCCAAAGAGCCTGAGGAGATTCTGAGATGAGAGAGCATAATTACAAATGGGCTGGGACTCTGGGGCAGCTTACAGCTTAATTAGCTCTCCTCCCTCTGCTGTCTCTGTGGCTCAGCCTCACGCTCACTGGCTCACTGGCACAAGAGAAGTGGCTGCCAACGAATTCCTAGCAGGAGCCGCTCAACCTGTTAACATGCTCCCTCAGTCCCTCCTGACACTCATATCCACGCTGCAATTAGACACAGTTGAGGAGAGGGAGAGGCCTGGCCCAGCAGTTCTCCTGCCTCAGCTTGCATGTCCAGAGCTGGCTGGGGTGGCTGCTTGTCTGGGCCAGCCCGGAGGGGAGGTGCACAGGAATGTGGAGTGGCCGCAGCTGCTGGCCCAGCCTTGGTCCAGAGGCTGCTGGCTATAGGTGTGTTTCCACGGACATCTGGTGAGCAGGGCCAGGTATTAAGGCACCTGGGGCTGAAGTGACCTGTCCCTCACATTGCTAGGACGGTACCTGCAAAGGGTGAGGACACTTAGAGACAGAAGGACTGGGACAAATCCTGGATAAGAGCCACCCTGGGCCGTGCACAAGTCAGTGCTGCCAAAGAAGGACTTTGGGTTTGTGAGACATCAGAAAGACAGAACTTTACAGTTGTACCTGTAGGAAAAGTACAACCCCCTAAATCCATTTTGAGGTCCTCAGGGCTATCTGGAAGTTTCTGGCTGGAGGTAAATGACTCTCCTGTAAAGTGGACTTACTTCCCGCCCTCCTAGAGAGGAGAAAAGCTGGAGGAAGAGTCCTGAAGTTGGAAAAGAGGGATCATTATGATGCCTGTCGGCGAAGACAAGGGGAGAAAAGAGAAGTGCTGCCTGTTTCTACCACACACCCTCTGCAGCCAGAAGGATCTGCCTAAGTTGAGTGCAAGACCCCAGACCCTCCAGGGAGATGGAGGGGCTCCCCCCCAGAGGCAGAGAGTGAAAATCCAAAAACTACAATGGACACACTTTGAATTTGTTGTTAAAACCCAGTGTGCTGTCTCTAACTCAAACACCACACTGTTTTGATTACCTAAAAATGTGTTTGTGTGTAACCCAGGATGTGTTTTAATCTACCTGAAAGAACAGGAAGTGGGTTCTCCAAAAGTAAGTATTCAAGGCCCACAAAGTGATAAGAAACCCATCAAGAGATGGGAAAAGCACATCTGTGTCCAGAACCGCCAAAGTGCTGAGGCCTCATACAGAACACAGCTGTGGGCTTAAACTTCCTTGTCAAAGGGATCTTTGGTTCACACCCTCAGATTGGCACTCAGCAGCCAGGTGCAGTCAGTACCAAGCAAGGATGCCAAGTAGCCCAAGCACAGGGCAGCCAGCACTGCTCTCACTCTTATTTGGGAAGATTAAGGGGGAGATCCTGAGAGGGAACTTCCCTCCAGCCCCTCTATGTTGGAAGACTCATGTTCCAGTGCCTTTCCACCTTTCAGAAGGGTCCTCTGTGTTTCCTTAGGCTCTGTGCATGGCGCATTTTTGTTACATTGTCAAATTTGCATCCCATCGGTTCACAGGGTGAAGACAAAATGGCCAGGCTTTCATGGCATTTATATCTGAAACGGGCACTGACTGAATGCCACGTGCCTGGCAGGTACTATTTTTGAGGTGCTCAGAGACCAGTGTGGGAGATAATTATGGAACAACAAGGAAAGCCCTGGAGCAGGGAAATGTGCAGTGTGAAGAGGCCTAGGGGTGGGGGACCCCAGAGGAGGACTGCTGGGCTGGGCCTCTGAAAGGACAGGGCATCCTTGGGTGTTGGTCTAAAGGAGGGTGGAGGGTTAGGAGGCAGGGACTGACATGCTGGGCAGGAGCTCAGAAGGAACTGTGATCAGAACAGGCCCCGCGTGATGCCCTGAGAAACTGGGCAGTGTCTCCTGGCCCGGGGAACTACAAAAAAAGTCGGCAGGGGATATTTGTGGTTTCTGCCTGTGGAGTATAAAGTAGAAGGCAGGGAAGGGAGGAGGGAGGCCTCTTCTGACAAGTGAATTTTTTTTAGCACAATCATCCCCATTTGTCAGTCATGACTGTGAAAACTGCCAGCACAGTGCTGTCCTCTTGGTGTACCCCAGGTTGCCTTCTGCTGCTTCTCATCCCTCTCCATACACTGGGGATGTTTCTGTGAAGGCCCCAGCTGGCTCTGGACCTAGGTCCAGCCTGCTGGAAACCCCCAGGCCTTGTTAATCAAATATTTGTCCGGAATCCAGCTTCAGCATTACCTGACAATGCAGGGTACCCCACTCACAGATTCAAGTTTCCCCAACTCATCAGAGTAACATGTGACCCCCTAAGGTTTCTGGACTGAAGACCACTGCCTGGGGCAATGAGACTGAGCCTGGACCCTTCTATTCCCAGGTCACAGAGGACAGGACCAAAACAAAACCAGGAATTCTCCCCGATTCTGAGCCAGCCTCCAGCTTAGTCCTGGGAGGCCTGCCAGGAAGGGCTCAGTCACTGTCAGGCACTCGGTGTCAGGCGTAACAAAGCCACCCAGGAATGCAGGTGAGCTCATGCCGCTGGGCAGCTGCGGTTCATGCCGCAACAAGCTGCCTGCGTTTCACAGGGGAGGTGGCTGGCACAGGTGGAGTCAAGCGCCCAGGCCTGTCGGCACCTACATAAGCCATGATTATCTGGTTTTCTTTTCTTTTATCCAGAAAAGGAGCTGCCACACAAAGAGTTTAGCAGAGCAAAATCACTAGTCCCACATTTGGATAGAACAGTATCCACAGAAGCAAAAATAACGAGGAGGGGAGAAGGGGAGGTGGGAGGGGGAAACGGAGAAAGGGAAGGAGGGAGGGAGGAGGGTGAGAAAGAGAGATGCAGGCCTGACCTACTGCTGACATGATTCACCTGCAGGGAATGTGCAGAAAAGCTCTCCACCTGGGCTGATGTGCAGGTCACAGCATGAGAAACATTTCGCATCACCTTCAGGGGCTTGAGCACTTAAAAATAATAGAAAGGAAAAGTTGAAAATTAAATTACGGTTGAGACTGGCTGTCTGGGAGGGGCCAGCTCAGTGGGCAAGGCTGGCTGGGATAGTCAGACAACAGGAGCAGGAAGAGGTCAGATACCAGAGAAGCTGTCAGTGAGGTGAACGATCTCCCACAGGCACCAGCACAGAGGCCTCCCACTTGGAAATGTTGCACACTCTGTCCCATCCCTCCATCCCTTTCATACTGGGCCTGATCCACTACTGGTCACAGTCTAGTGGGACTGGATTTGGGTGATGGTCTGCTCAGCAAAAGATGTCACTTTATTCATCTGCAAGACCAAGGATCAAAGCATGGTGGGTGTAATATGCAAGAAAACTCTCAGCTCTTCCCTCCATTTCCCATGCCAGCCAGTGAAGGAGAAGGTAGTTTCCTTATGGTGCTTGTTTTAATTACTTTTTTTGTTGCTGAGATAAAATATCTGACACTCAAAGAAGAAAAGGTTTATTTAGCTCACAGTTTGTAGAAGTTTCAGTCCATAATTGGCTGAGTCCAAGACAGGGTTGCATGGCAGAATTGGCATCTCAGAGCAGAAGACAAGCAGCAGCTATAAATAAGTAACAAGCAGCCAGTGACAAGGAGTGACACCCTTTTGGTCTCATATATCTCGTCTAGGCCACTCACCCTTCTGGAAGGTACTCACACCTTTAATTCTAGTATTGCATCCCTGACCCCAGCATCACACACCTGAAAATATCTGAAAATCTTACCTACGAAAAGCTTCAATGATACCTGTATTAGGCTTTGGGGGGACATCCAGATACAAGCCATAACAGTACTCCACAAAGGCTTGTTGATGGCTCATCATCAAAAACCACAGAAAATCATAATTCCCTCTTCTCTACCAGGAAAGTAGAGTTCCCTCACTTCATCTTCAGTCCACATGTTCAAAGATGACCAATTTCTAGGGAGGCCTAGCAAAATTGAGAGAAAGAAGTAATTACTCTTCTCTGATTTTGCTTGCATAGTTTCAGATTTTAACATCAAACAGCACTATGCCATGATGTGTTTTGGATTGGTTTCTGGCCAGTATAGCTTGGGCAACTTGAACTTATCAATAAGGGAAAAGCCCACACACAAAAGAGACTGAATAAGTAGCATTTTGGGTCCCCTCCAGAGAAAATCATCGTCGTCACAGGTGTGGAGGGAATGCTTACTTTTTCTTTGCCAGACCTCACTTAAATCTGAGGAGGTGGTTGGCATTATCTAGAGAGTTTGCAATACAGGAGCATGACTTGCCTCTTTCTTCACAGCTTTAGAAGCTTATTTACCAAGCCCTCCAGTTCCTGTGTTGAAAAGATCACTAAAGGATATAAAATACTCTCAAAACAATTCAGGACTCAGTCAATATTTATAACCAGGGGCTTCATCTCAGGTGGCTTCATAAGCCTGTTTGAGCTCCACTTAACCAGTGTACATTGATCATTTCTGGGAGAACTTTTGCCTGCTGGCCTCTTCCATCTTTATTATACTACACAATTGGGAATACACTTAACTTTCAAAGGTTCAGCTAGTGCCATTCAAAGGAAAAATTTCCACCTTATTTTAAAGCCCTTGTCTGGTTCCCTTGCAGTCTGAGTAAACATTACTCAATAGCCAAAGTTACTTAAGCATCAATCATTTCTACTTCAAGGAGAAGGTAAAGGGAACAAAGATGTAACAGCACAAAAAGATTGAAATTTAACCTCCACTGCTGGGTGCATTCCAATCTTGTTCAGATTAGTTCTTCAAAAAGAAACCCTAGAGAACCAATGGTATAAAATGAAATTCTCTTTCGCAAGGCTTGCACTTGAAAATCAAGTAATGCATCCTGGAAGCTCCAAGCAGGTGGTAACTCAGCTAAGGGGGTGGGTATTTGCTCTCTCTCCACCTTTGAGTAATTTCCACAAACCTTTTGAATTCCTCTTCTGCTGAGTGCAGCCTCCTCCAAACGCATCTCTATCCCAGCTCTTCCTTCTGCAGACCTCTCAGTTCATGACATTCCACCATCTCTTTAACTCTTTATCTTTTCAATCCATTTACTCTCTTAAAAAGAAAAGAAAAATTGCTATCTATAGAAAAATTAGCCTTCAAAACTACTTTATCTAACCTCATTGGCTTCCAAGATGCCATTCGTTGGTTCTGAGATGTACAAGTCCTATGTAGAGTGGACCAGGGTCTTTTCAGGTGTCTCTGACCCCCTGCACCCAACATACCAGGGGAGCCCATTAATCACACAGACACTTGCTTCTCACCTAGGTTTGGGAAGGGAAGGGCATGTGCATAGTTAACAAGCTCCCTAGGCGGCTCTCCTGCCCAATGACTTTGGGAGTTTGCTATCACTGAGGGGGCAGCATGGCTTTGGAGTCAGAGAAACTCTTGCTGGATTCTGTGCTTTCCCTTTGCTAAAGCATGATTTTTAAGTCCTTATGGTGCCATGCCATGAACCTATGTTTTCTAGCTCATTCATAGAGGTGTGCAGCCATCACTATAATCAGTATAGTGACATTTAACACACCAGAAGAAACTGTATCCATCAGCAGTCACTCTCAATTTCCCCTGTAACCACCCCTAGCTCTAAATAATCATGAATCTGCACTCTTTCTCTATGGCTTTGCTTATCCTATGCATTATATCAATGGAATCATACAATATGTTGCCATTTGTGTCTGACTTCTTCCAAGGTTCAACCATGTTGTTACCATACACCAGTATATGGATTCTTTTATATGGCTGAATAATATTTCATTATATGCACGGAGCACCTTTTACTTATCAGTTAGTCTGCTGGTGAGCATTTGGGTTATTTCAGTTTGGGGTTTTTATGAATAAGGCTGCTATGGACATTTATGTAAGTTTATGTGGAGTTGTTGGGTCATATTACAACATGGTGCCTAGCATTTTCAGGAATGCCAGGTTGCTTTCCAGAGTAAACTGTACCATTTTACATTCCCATCAGCAATGTATGAAGACTGCAATTTCTTCACATCCTTCACAATCTTTGTTATTTTCCATCTTTTCTATTATAAGAATGTGTGTCAGTGTTTACTAGGGACACAGATGTAACACAAAGTATACAAATGTATAAGAAATTTCATGATTGGCTTACCATGGTCAGCCAGAGTTGGATGAGGAAGAGTGCAGAGCTTGTTTGCATTCTGGAAACCAAAGACTTCAGGACAATGTTTGGAGCTCACTGTAGAGTCCTGTGAAAGTCTTTATTTGAAGGCTGGCGGGTCTGCGATTGCAGGCTGAAAAGTTGTCTGCACTGGAAGGTTGAAGAATCCAAGGCAGAAGCCAAAGCAAAAAGCTAGAAGGCTCAAGAGTCTACAATGGAAGCCGAAGAGTCTGCGCTGGGAGCCAGGAGATGACATCCAGGTTGAAGGCAAAGACTGGAGAGCCTCTGAAGAACAGAAACAGATTCATCTTCCCTCAGTTCCCCTTTATACCATCCAGCCATGAGCCACCGTAGAGTGGGTCTCACATCTGGGGTGTACAATTGCTGAACTGATTTAGTTAAGCCTCTGAATGTCTCATTGTCACAACCAAGCAACCATTACAGCATCTTAGTAAATAAAAGAAGAATTTCATGATGGCTCCGATTTAATGATTAATAATATTGAGCATCTCCTGCATTCGTTCTGGAGTAGCTATACGGTTTAGTATATCATTTCACCTCTCTAAGCTCTGTTTCCTTGTATGTGAACTGAAGTGTGAAAATGTGGTTGAATTAAATGAAGGGGAGAAGCTGGAGTCTCTGACACATAGTAGGCATTTAACAAATCTCGACTTTCCACATCGTTAATTTTAAAACCTATCAACTCAGACAGTGTGGAATAATTCCCAGAATTTCCTTTCTTTTAAGGTTCTAAGTTATGCTTGGGCACAAGAGTTACCTGTGGGAGCTTCAGAAGATGCAAGCAGTTTGTAGCCATGTTGTGCTCTGAAAGCTGGTGCCTCAGTCACTTTCTCACACAGCACTTGACACTCTCAATTTAAAGGAGGAGAGGTTTATTTGGACTTACATTTTCAGTCAGTGGTGGCCTAACTCCAAGACAGAACCAGCATGGTAGTGGAGTAGAAAGTAAAGCAGCTCACACCACGATGAGCAGAAAGCAGAGCACTAAGGCAGGAGCTAGGGAGGAAAATACACCCTTTCAGGACACGCCCCTGGTGACCTGTCTCTCAGGCTCCACCTTCTAACAGCACATCCAGCTACCAAGCTCATTAGCAGATGAACTCACTGATAAGAACAGTGACCCCATGATTTAACCACTTCCAAAAGCCCTGCGCTCCAAACACATGAGGTTCTGGGGAGACATTGTAGGTCTAAATCATAGCAGTTGGTTACAGCACTGCCACTGCTCATGTGTGTGCTGATTTTCTGCTGTCTTGCTTTGCTGGCCCAGGGCAGCCTGAGCAACTCCTTTAGCTCCTCTAAGTCTTGGCCCAGGCACTGTGCATTTCTGTGGCAAAGGGCGTGGCTTCTTCACCACATCATTTATGTCATCAATGTCGGTTGGGAAACCAGCTTGGGTTTCAGATAGTCCTGGTGGTTCTAGTTTAGCCTTGCTCTTTTTATAATCATTTCTCCTCTTCACTGGTTGTGTGCCTGAATTAAATTGACTTCAGACTCAACACTAGAGGCAACCGCCATGCATAGAATTTCCTACCAGACTCCTGGATATGGATCACTCTCTATAAGAAATTCCTGCTTCTCCATCAGAGCAATTCAACTTCTCTGATTAAACACATGAGATGTAATCACAAAGGGCAATTATACATTTCCCCTCTTGAGAATAAAATGGGAACTCATGAAACTTGGTCTCAAGAGAATAAATGTGATGACCTGGAGTTCTTTCCACACCAGTAATCCAGGTCCCAGGCAGAGGGAGCCTCCATTTGCCCCTTTTGTGGAAGCGTCTTTTCGTTGCTATCACAAATGACCACTAATCTAGTGGCTTAAAACAACACAGATTTGTTATTATGCATTTTTAGAGATCATAAACCCAATATAGATCTCACTGGGACAAAATAAAGTTGTCAGAGCTGCACTGCTTCTGGAGGCTATAGGAGAGAGAGTATTTCGTACTCTTTTCTAGATTATAAAGATCACCTCTCTGATTTATGGTCTCTTCTTCCATCTTCAAAACCAATAGATAAGTATCTTCAAATCTTTCACTCTTGTGATTACATTGAGCCTCCCTAGATAATACAGAATGCTCTCCCTATCTCAAGGTCTGCAAGATCTACAAACTCCTTTTTGTCACCTGTCCACAGGTTATCAGGATTAGGATTTATACATCTTTGTGAGCTATCATCCTGATGCTGGTATCTCCAGTTCCGTTCTTTCCTTCTTATTTCTCTAGGCAGTGGCCTGAGCGACTGACCTGAATGACTGACTGTGTCTGGTAGCTCTCTTGATTCAGCCAGTGGGGGAGTAAGACACCCGCAAAAAGTCAGAACAGAGAGGAGTCCTTGGCTATCTCCTCCCTGGGGCGCTGTTTACTGAACATATCCCTCTACTGCAGGACACTTGCTCAGTGGCCAGTCCTGATGGTACAGCTGCAACTCTGCTTGCACTTTGTGCTCCTCAGCTCTGGGGATGGTGGCAGCTTCCCTGCCTTCCCTCCCTGCTTGGTACTGCACCATTTATTGTTGATTTCCTTCAAACTCACACATATCTCTGGAAAAAGTCCTGCTTGACGTAACTAGAACAGTCAAAACTCTTAGAAAACAACATAGAGATAAAAATTCTTGACCTTGGACTTATCAGTGGATTCTTAGATATGACACTGAAAGAAAATTAACAAAAATTGTATTGGATTTCATCAAATTAAAACATATTTTCTATTAAAAGCCTTTTGCCATCTAGTAAAAAAAATACATAGGGAGCGGGGTCATGATGGCACATGCCTGTAATCTCAGCAGTTGGGAGGCTGAGACAAATGGATTTATACAAATTTGAGGCCATCCTGGGCTACTTAGTGAGTTCAATGCCAGCCTCAACTAACCAGTGAAACCCTGCTTCAACCCCTCCCCACGCAAAGGCCACCTAGAGGATGGAAGAAAATACAAGTCTATATTTGATAACAGTACAAAAAAAAAAAACATTACAAATCAATAAGGAAGAGACAATCCAATTAATCCATAAAGACTTGAACAGGTATTTCTCCGAACAAGATAGACAAATATTGAAGAAGTACCTGAAGAGAAGCTCAGCATTGTTTGTCATTAGGGAAATGCAAATCAAAACACAATGACATTTTTGATAGAAAAGCTGATCCATCAGTGTTTTTAAATGACATTTAGCTACCATGCATAGAACAATTTTTTTTTTTTTGTCTTTTTCCTTTTTATCGGTACCGGGGATCAAACTCACGACTGCCTGCTTACAAGGCAGGTGCTTATGCCGCTGAGCTAAACCGTCAGCCCCTGCATAGAACAATTTAAAATGTGGATGTGCTTATACTTTCTTGCTATTGCATCTTTAATAAGGTGCTTAAATTTTGCACTCTAACTTAAGAGTTGTTTGGGGTTTTTTTTTGGCAATTATAATTTTGAAAACAAAACAAAATAAAAAAACTCACAATGACATAGCTCTTCACACATGCTAGCGTGGCGATAATCAAAACCAAAGGAAAATAACAAGTAGTGGTGAACGTGTGGAAGAAGTGGAAGAAGGGTAATTTGGATACACACAGGTGGTGCTGCTGTGAAAGACAGATTTGCAGCTCCCTAATAAGTTAAATATAGAATTACCAAGTGATTCATTTCTATTCCTAGGTGTTTCTATCCCAAATAATTACAAAGAAATGTTCAAATAAAAACTTGTGCATGAATGTTCATTCAAGAATTATTCACTGTAGCCAAAGGTATAAAGAGATTCTATATCCATCAACTGGCAGATGGATAACGGGATACTATTTGGCAGAAAAGAAAAAAAAGTCGTAACACATGGTGCAATACAGATGAACCTTGAAAAATTGTGCTAAGTGAAAAAAGCCAGCTACGAATGATATATATCATATGATTCCACTAATAGGAAATTCCCAAAATAAGCAAATCCAAAGAACCAGGAAGTAGATTTGTTATTGTGTGGGGTTTTGAGGAGGTGAGAATGAGAAATGATTGCTTAATAGGTGTATGATTTTTGAAGAGTGGTGATAAAAATGTTCTGGAACTAGATTGTGATGATTTTATACAACATTATGAAGGCAATAAACATCCCTGAATCCTAACTTTGTAATAGCTCAAATGTTGTTTCCATGGCATGTGTATTTTCCTACATACACACACACACACACACACACACACACACACACACACACACGCACGTACACACACGCACGTACACACACACACATGCACATTCCTGTGAGGTATCATCTAAAAGTATAGTTAATGTTTAAATTTAAGAAATTACTACAATAAACATCTTGCCATTAATGTCCCTCAAAATCCTTCCAATGAGTTCAACATACATGTCCCATCATCTTGCCACTCTCTGAAGCAGTTCTGGAAATCTTTTTCTGTGTCTTTAGCTGCACTCTCATGGCTACTTGAATGTCCAAAACCAGTTAAAAGCATTTCCTTTTCATAGTCATTGACTCTGAGCAAGCCCAGGGTAACGTGGTGACATACTCAGTGATTACAGTGGGTGACACCCACTGTGACGTTTTTATGAGCTGACCTTCTCATTGGATAGCTCTCCACAGCAGCATTCACGGTAATTTGAGCACATCTCATAAAGACCCTCACAAAATAAGACTCCAGAACTGCTTCAGAAAGAGGCACAATGGATGGAATGAATACTCTGAGGCACCAGATGGAATGTTAGAAGGCAGCTGCTGGCCCAAAGTTGGCCTTAAGAGAAACCTCTGTTTTAAGGCATGTGGGACTCTTCAGCTGGGCCACTGGCTCTCTCACTGTCTTCCTCTCAGGGACAGCAGGGTTTTCCTGGCAGGCCTTCAAGGTAGAAACCCCGCTGCCTCCTCAGGACCCCAGGGCAGAGCCTCAAACCTCACCCTTCCTTCTGGACTCTCATGCTTAGAATCTCCGGAAGTGCTCTCCCTGCCCAGGCTCAGACTCAGACCTATCTCTTGCAGTTAGGTCACAGCTTCCACCTTCTGCCCTTCATTCTGTCCTGGCCTTTTATTTCTTCCTCATTGTCATTAGTGACCATAGTTACATTTCTATTTCTTTGCCACTTGCCCTCTGTGCCATCACCATGGATTCCCTCCCACCAACCAGCTCCAAATTATAGGAGCAAAAATACTTACTTTTAGAAGCATTTACAGCAGATAATGGATGATACGGCAGAAAAGCTAACACATGGAGTCTGGAGTTCATTGTTCACACAGCATTTATTATAGGCTAACACCAAGTTCAAGGTTCCTGCCAACCAAGCTATTTCCCAATGTCCTGGAAGGGGGTACCCTTCACATGCCTAGAGAGGCCCCCAATTTATGGGGTGTTCAATCAAAACAAGGTCAGAGAAAAATTGGCTGGCCCGCTGTGAGCCCAAAGTGATTTCAACTAAAATAGGTAGAGAAGGTGGAGACCAAGAAAGAAGGAATCACAGATTTACTGTCTGTTCTGACATCTCAAAATAAGCAATCTCTCAGGCTCTGACCTTGGCTTACTGCAGACATTTCTGTGCTAAATTTCTACTGGCCTACTATCAGTTATTTTCTGAAAGTCATAGCATATTTCCAATGCAGCATGTCCAGACTTGAGCTAATTCCCTGTTTCTTTCTCTCCTTTCCTTCATACCCTGTGACTCTCTTGTTACCATCGCCTCCAAACTACTCTGCCTCCTGTGTCTTCATCTGTCATGCTGGCTGTGTACCACACTTACTTTTCCCCATTATTCTGGCTCTGAAGGTCCTGGTCTTTGACGTTCACATTCCTTCTCTTTCCCACAGCCCACAGACCCCGCTGCCAGCCAACAGCAGTGGATGTCTTCTTCCTGGCTCTGCCTACCCTAGTCTACTTCAGACTAAAGTCCAATTTCTCTCAAGGCTGCTTCAAGCGCTCTGCCACCAGTCTTCAATTCATGATTATGACTGTGTTGAAAATTCCATGAATTCTGCATCTGATTCTTTCTGAGCATCTATTATACTCCTGCATGGTATAAAGAGCTGGTATTATAACAGTTAACAATATTCTCCGGGGCTCATGTCATGGTCTCATAAGGAAGACAAACTCGACACTGTACAATAGACTGAATAATGCTGTGATTGATAGGGAGGGAAAGGAGAATCAACTTGGGGACTACAAATAAAGGCATCTGACCTTGTCAATTAATCAGGTAAGACCCCCAGCACTGGTAGCATCAAGTCTAAGTTTCTCAGCAAGATTAGAGGGCTATATACCCCTTTAAGGGACTGAGGGTTATAAATCAGTCCAGCCTAGATTTCCAGCCCATGGACTCCTCACATAATCCATGAAGAGCCCACAAAAAGCTTAAGTCTCTTTCCAATGAGAAAACACCCTACTTCTGAAAACACCCTTCATTCTTCTTTCTCCTTAGATAATCCTTGTTTTTCCCATCTTCCTATCTCACTTGTACTAAGACTTCAAGATGTGTGGAAACACCACATCATCCCTGATGCCTTCCCTGGTTTTCATATCCACACAGACCAGGTCTCTGTATGGCTCGTATCACTTTCTACATGGCCTGCTGTAATAGACTACCTACCTCACCTTTGTCTCCAGAACCCACTGGGGACAGGGGCTACATTTTGTTCATCATTGAGATGTACCTACTACAATGCCCTGCACATAGCAAAGCACTGATCTGCATTTTAGGGTCCTTAGTGAAGGGGAAGTTGGAGAGAAGATGAGGCCCAGCAGGAGGTTTTATCCCAGCCACATGGAAACATGAATGCATTGCGTGTGAGACTGAGACCTTACTCTGTGCACCAATTCTTTGTATTGATATCATCTCTTTCAATTATCAAGACCAAGTCACACTCAGTGGATCAATACATTGCAGGGGCCTTGGCCAACACATTATTGGTCTGCACTAAACACTTTCTGACTTTGACCAAGAACAAAAATTCTAAGGCGTTTCTCTTAATCCATCGAGACACAATTACAGCCTAAGTTTTGTAAGACTCCTGAAAGTCTAATCACGGTTTTCTTTCCCATCCAGGTGGGAAGGAGAACTTGCTTGAATTCTGGGGCCAACCCCTTTGTGCCATCCTTCTCAAGCAGCCCTCTCCATCTTTCCACACACTGGCAAACATTTACCCCTCACCCAGTTCTATTTACACTGGCCATCAGCCCAATCCTTCCCTCCCCTCCTCTTGGCTTCCCTTTAGAGAAAGTTTAAAAGGTTGGTGTTCTGCAACTGCTTTTACCATATTCTGTTATCTTCTTTTTCTTTTCTTTTTCCTTTTTTGTCTTTTTCATTTTTATCGGTACCAGGGATCGAATTCACGACCGCACACTTGCAAGGCAGGCGCTTATGCTGCTGAGCTAAATTCACAGTCTATATTCTGTTATCTTGATCAGTATTTTAATCTTGTACTGTAAGACATTCTTCCTTGAATTCTGCTTTGTTGGGGGAGGGGAGGGAGTTGGAAAGAGGATTATTGATGATGGGTATATTTTATTATGTGTGATGGTCGTGGGTTAAGACATGCAGTCCATCAACCTGGAGGCTGTGGTGGGAGGCAGAGAATGACACTAAACACTGTGAAGTCACAGAGCAAAATATTTTTCAAGGACACATCAAAGCTTCTTTCCATGATGTCTTGCATTGACCCCATTTTACTCTAGCAAAACACAAGCTGAAATTAAAATAAAAATACCAGGCTGGTTCCATTTAGCCAGTTGAGCTGCTAAGTCACTGATTTTATGAAAGTCACTAAATGCAAACATTCCAAGATTTATTTTCCTTGCTTATAATTTTGCTGCCTTTCCACTGGTGGGCTGTTTATTTCTAATAATTTGGTAGGAAAAAACATTCGCTCATGCTAGTGGAGGTCTTATAGGCCAACTACAAACCAGAGCACATTTTACTGTGGAATAAAACTCCTGGCAAACAGGCTCCAGGGGGGCCCACTGATGGCAAGTTTACAAGCCTAGTACAATTGACGCCGTTATAATTAGTTTCCCCCAAAAGTCTTATTTTTCAGAGCAGAGTTCTGAGTCTCTCTCTTTGCACATGGTTATCGCTGGACTAGAGCAAAAACATTATGGAGGGTGAGTCATAGAGCAGCTTTGGGCTTTAAAGACTAACGCAGAACCTATAAATCTAACCCACATTCTTTTACTGGGAATGACTGACTTTTATGAAAACCGAGGACTATAAATCAGAAACCTAAATAGCTTACTTTGCGGCAGATAAACATAGATTTATGTAACAACTGAGCCCCAAATTAACCCTTTCAGGGAGCCATAGAGGACTTGAGTGGGAGAATGGAGGGGGCTGGGTACCCCCAGCACATCCGCACTCCCGCAGTCCGAGCTTTCTCTGGTCATACGTGCTTCCTCCTGAGCCAGCTCGGCTAGGTACATGTCCAGCCTCCAGGATTTGTTCTCGGATTTTGGCAATGGTCATTCCCCGACTCCTCAACTTTAAGTGAACCCCACAGAGATACCCTGGAGCAAGTTTCTGCGTGGGTCCCTGTGTGTGAACCTTTGCAACCTGGGCTTCTAAAGCTCTCTGACCTCAGGAAAAGCACCAAACCTCCCTGACCTTAACCTTCTCCTGAGCTGAACGGTTCACCTGGCGTTCTGTAAGGATTAAACAGGGCAGGTGAGTAAGGCTCCAAAGCTTTGCTGGACCTGGTGAGTGTTGAGTACAAATCAGCCAGGACTGCTACCACCAGCACTAATAGTAACTCAGGCTTCTCGAACTCAGGCCTAGACGAGTGGTGCCCGCGGCAGAGCACCAGTGAATTTAAGAACTGCGCCCATGTCCTTTCTCTGTCCACCCTAACTCAGAGCGAGCGCGTCCAGCATTCTCCTGGTTGATACCATTATGGCCACCAGCGCTGGCTGCTATGCTGATCCAGAGCAAAGGGGCGAGTCTTCAGGTGGCCGGAGGCACATGCCCTTCCCAGGAAGCCAGCGCCGCTGGACACTGGCAGCTCTAGCTCTGGACTCTCGCCCTGCCCCCAACTCCTCGTCCCTGCAGCTGCCGCTGGCGCATCGCCTCCAGGGTCCCCCTGCAGTCCCTGTGCACCCCAGGTCGGCCTTGCGCTTTTGTGTTTAAACAAGGCGCGCCCTGTGCTGCCCACTCAGACTTTAAAGGGAGCCAGGACCTGCCGACCCCAGGAGGGAGGAAAAGGGCATTTATCATTTTTATGTGGCATTTCAAAGGAGGAGGTTCCTAGGCGGCCGGAGACAAAGGCCTGCCAGGGTTAATAGGCAACCCTGATTTAATCATTAACACTTAATACGAAATCATCCTCAGTGCGGGGTGGAGGGTGTCTCTGGGAAAATCACGCGGGTGGAGGGCGCCCTTGGGAAAATCCGCAGCGCAGCCTTTGGGCTCGGGCTTTCTCGAGTGGCTCAACCTTCTGTGTTGAGGGGCCTTCGCTGAATCCTAGAACCTGAAAATCGGGTGTGTGTGTGTGGGGGGGGGTGTCTCTGGCCCTTTCCACCAGCCTCCTTTTCCCTAGGAGGTGAGTGCACCAATTCTCTCTGTTGGCCAGATCCGAGATCCAGGAGAGTAAACAGCGCCAAGCCCTCAGCATCTGGCCCTTGGCGCCCTGTGAATCCGGGGCAGGGAGCGAAGTTCTCAAAGCCAGCTCCTCCACTGTGCAGCTTCAGGGGCTCATCCCAGCAGCGAAGGCGGCCAGCTAGGACCCTCCCGGGGTGTGTGTGTGTGTGGTGGGGGAGCCTCACCGCTGCCACCTGTCCACCCCACCCCCGGCTCTCCATCCTATCTCACTGTAATCATTCACCTGGAGGTGGGAGGAAGCCGCTTCCTTCAGTGTTTTCCTCAGTGTTTGCACAGAGCTGTGAATCACCCAGTGGAAAGTCACTTCCTTCCTAAGGAGGAGAAGGAGGAGGAGAAAGCCTGGTTTTCGCTGCACCGGCTGTGGGCACTTGGTCACCTTCTTACTGATAGATTTTTTTCGGTGCTGAAGGGAACCGTCTGATAGGGTTTTGGCGCGGCTGAAAAGATAAGAAGTATGAAATATAAATGACCTTTATTTTAAGAATGTGGGGAGAGATCCCTTGACCCTCCGGGGTCTGGCATTGTCTCCGCCAGACACAAGGTGTGGGGGCATACATGTAGCTTGGTTTGGGGTGGTGCCTAAGGGGCATTAGTGATGCACAGGTAGCCCATTGGTATTCATTTCGCGCCACAGGTAAATACCTAGGGGCAGGAAGATGACCTCAAGACAGAGCCTCTTGGTTCTGGCTCCAAGGCTTTACCGGTTACAGTGTCCGTACCACGGCTTCTGGCTAAAGCCACTAACGAATAAGCGCCAGAGTTTGTTTGCTGCAACTCTACTTACCTTTGACCTCTTCTTTTCCTTCAAGAGAGGTACTAAAGTGTGGCCTAATACCTGCTACTAGCTGCATGCGGAACTACAGGAACCTATTACAATCTGAGCGACCTTGAAGGGGAGACCAGCACGCTGATAGACTATCAGAATTCTGACACTGTGAACTCAGAAAACAAAATTTTGGAGGTTTTCAGAGCCCTGGTCCCTGTCCAGCCAGTGTTTCCTACCCAAGAGCCCTCTCTCCTGACTCCTAACGGCAGGGATTTTGCCTGTTTGGAGCATCAGTAGTACAAAAGGAATCACAAATGTTAGCTTCTTTCCCTCACCTGGTGTTGGAGAGCGTGAGTGTTACTGTGTGGAGTTTTACGCCTCTCGTTCTCTTGCTGAATAGTCGTATTTATTTCCATCGTGGCTTTTCCATGTAGAGTATGTTCGTATTCAATTGCCATTTGCTTTTCCATTTCCCAATTTGCCTTTCTCAAATTATTAAAGAATTAAACAGATGATTGAATTAAACAGGCACGAAACTACTGATAGAACACAGATGTGGTAAAAGCATAAATCATGAAGATGTGGCATTTAAGACCTACTGACTTAGGGAGCCGGGTTACTGATTTTGTGTCTATTCCCAGGTTGAAAGAGTTAAAGACTTCGTCAAGCAGGAGCTACTGTAAATAAAACCTCCTGGTGTACCTGTTTTCCAGCCATCTTGCAGGCCAGGTGCCACTACCACATCCTCCCTTCCCCCTCACGCATCCTCCCTGGGATACCTGAGGACAGAGGCCCAGCAGCTGTAGATTTCCCTGACCCCCCTGCAGCAGCAGGGGGTGGGCCTGCCCAGGGCTCTCACAGATGACCTTTCCTGCATCCCTGTGGGAAAATTCCTCAGGAGGAGATAAGATCAGGGTAGTTAAGGCCTTGCAGGGGGCCTCGTGGGGTGGCTGGGGGAAGGATGGAGGGAAACTGGTCAGCTGTGGCATGGGCCTTGAGCCCCCACCTCTCAGTGTGAATTTCTGTAAATTCCCTTGAGGGGAGACCCTCTTGGAAATAGCACCTGGTTAGGATCCCCAGCCACTACAAGCAGAGTAGGACTGAGAGAAACTTGAGCCCCTGCTTTAGGCTCAATTAGTGTAAATTTCCCTGTTCTCTCCCAGGAGAGGAAAAGTAATTCATAAACTCCAAGCAGAGGTGATGGTGACTTGTTTACCTCCAGAGAGTGCCTTGAAAGTCCTGTTGACACACCGCATTAATCTTGGAGATCTGATCACACAGTAGATGGCCCACTCTTAGCAGGCCAGGAAGAAAGAGCTGTGTTCTCTCCCAACAAGCCTGAATCCCAGCCCCTGTCCCTTCAAAGCTGTGTGACCTTTTGCAGCCCCACCCCTCAATTTCCTGGCCTGCAGTGTGGCCCTGATCATGTGTCAGGGAAGTGGTGAGAAATGGGCAGGCCAAACAGGGCCTTGCTAAGCTGTAGGCACAGTGTAGCTCAACAAATGGGGTGAGCCTCAGTCTGTGCATAGAAGACAGGGGGCGAACTTAACTCTGATCCCATTTGCTTGGTTTTAATGAGCTATCTGAAGCTCAGAGAGATTCCCTTTTCTGATGAGTAATGAGAATCTATTATTGAGAAGACTTGCTCTGTGCTGATTACGGTATTGAATATCTTATTTGGTTATTTTATTTATTTTAACTGGGGCCTTATGCATGCTAGGTAAACTCTCGCACTGAGCTACACCTCTAATCTATACTTACTCTTGACAGTAATTTTGAGGATATTAATGCCAGGTATTAAGCCTTGTTTTAAAAATGATGCATCTGATGTTTATTGAGGCTGAATAACTTGCTGAGCTAGTGAGTGGTCAAGTAGGTGATTAAACCCTTACTCTACCGGTAAACACAGCTCTAGTGCCTTGGTTGGATGTCCGAAGTCTTCCAGAGCCAGGCCTCTTTACAATAGCATCTTCCTCCAGCCTCTTTACTGGCCACTCAGGCCAGGTTACTGAGCATCCTAGCCCTGGGCACCACCACTGCAGTGTCCACCCATTTCATCCTATCAGACCACTCTGATCCTCCCAAATCTTGTCTGTTGCAAGTGGACCTCTGGTCTTTGCTCTGTATTTTACGTTGCAGCTTTTGCCTCTTCGTATGTCTGGTCTCCCCAAGAAAGCTGGAAACTTTGAGAAGCCTTCGTGCTTCTGGGCCCTTTACCAATGCCTCCTCCTGCCTCCCCCAAGGAGAGCTCTCTTTCTCTTATTTTGAGGCTGTTTCTTTGTTTCTCTGAGTCCAGTTTTCTTACCTGTGCCACAAGGATAACAAACACCACCTCACAAATGGATTGGGAGGCCCTGCCACCCAGTATCTGTAAAGGGACTTGCCGTGTGAGGGGCAGTTGGATGAGGTTTCTTTCTCACAGCAAAACCTAGCAAGAGTGGAGGAGAATCTCACAATATACCCATCAGAAAATCTGATCCCTCTGGGTGAGGTCTCCTGCACTGCCATGTGGGTGGCCCGTGTGTGAGGCAGGGTGATGGCAAATCCTATCGCTGAGGCATCCCCCTGAGAAACGCTGCAGAGTACAAGCCCCTGCTAGGTGGCTATGAACTCATTGCTTTCACCAGGTCCTTTTGTTCCTTACTTTTGATGCTTTGACATCTTAGGGCCTTGCTAACCATGGACCACCCTCTTTGGCACTAGCCAGTTTGCAAAGACTGCAAGGAACATCTCATGAGAGAGCCATCCATGCAAACCCACACCCCAGGACCTTCATTTACTTCTCCTGCTCCAAGTCACCTTCTGTCCTAATCACTCTAAGCCCAGGTAAGACAGCCAAGTACAGCCTTTTCCCAGAGCTTCTGGAAACAGTTCCAAGTAGCTGTCCTACACCTGCTCGGCCTGACTCACCCTCTGGTCCTGTTAGAAACCACAGTAAAGTCTCTTGTCCATGTTTCTCCTCCCCTCCATCACCTGACTGACCCTGGTGCCTCCCAAGCAGCCCCTGTGGTGTGACCTACAGCCCTTTCCTGAGACCTGTGAGTCTAACCAACATTTCCCCCGAGATGTCTCCTGATCAGCAGGCCTCACTACACCTAAATCAACTAAAACTTTCCCACAGACAGAGGCGGCTCTGATCATGTGGATCTTAGTCAGTGAGACCCATGAAGTCAGTTCTCCAGAAACTCTGTTCTTCTGGTGGCCACTGCAATTGGGACTTTATCTTCTGTGACAGTGACTGACTGCCATGTTTGCCTGAGGCTGGGGGCTGCTTCAGGTGTCCCCTCACCAAAAGCCTGCCACTGCAAGGAGGGCAGATATGAGCTCCATTCAAGCCAAGTCCATAAAGGTCAAAA
This sequence comes from Cavia porcellus, assembly GCF_034190915.1. NCBI lineage: Eukaryota > Metazoa > Chordata > Mammalia > Rodentia > Caviidae > Cavia > Cavia porcellus. The sequence goes on from NW_026947485.1 coordinate 94,128,636, forward strand.
CAATGAGACTGTTCATCTTAGCTCCCTGCTGGTGAGACCTGCTGAGAGCCCAGTCAGCCTGCTGTCCTTCCTCAAGGTACCTATGATTAAGGGGCTCCCAGGCTCCTGTTTCCCATTTCTGTGCTTACCTCAGCATCCTGTGGTAGGGTCTGATGAAGTACATGAAGGGGCTGGCAGTTGGGGTTCTTTGGTGCCCAGCTGATCATCTCCAGGATGGCCATGGAGTTTTTCTTTTGCACATCGGTGGAATGGGACTGTCCAGGTTAGCACCTTCCTCGCTGGAAAGTGAGTGGTGGCAAACTGACAGGCACTGGGAAAGGAAGGGCCGCTATCGCTTTTCTGTGTTCTCACTGGCTTTACAGGGTTGTGTTTCTACAGCCTCATTTTAGTCACTTAAAGAATTTTGCACTCAGTGAAGTCCATTGGTTTTGGTGTATATTTCTAGCAGCGCTGTCATTTAGTCTCTTAAGGCCTAAGAAGCGAAACCCACCCACTTCACATATTATCCTGCTTCTTTTACAGCTACCCTCCTCTGCCCCTCATCCCCACAACCACTGACCAAGGCCTAGCCCTATGATTCTGACTTTTTCCTAAATGTTACACAAATGGGATCATCCAGGCAACACTGCCTTTTGAGGCAAAGTCCTTCCACTTAGCATCAGGCATTTGAGCTCCATCTAAGTGGCTGTGTAGCTCAGTGGGCTGTTTTCTTCATGCTTAGTAAAATTCTATTGTATGGATAGACCTCAGTTTGTGACCCAGGATTTTTACCACTGGAAGAACATTGGGTTTATTTTCAGTTTTGAGCAGTTTTGAACAAAACATCTATAAGTGCTTATGTTCAAGGTTGTGAGTGAATGTAAGTTTGTTTAATTTGGGTGAATAGCCAGGAGTGGAATTGATGGCAGCTATGTAAGAAACTTCTGAACTGGGACCATTGTGCCCTTCGCCCCAGGACTGAAGGAGAATTTCAGTTGCTTTGCATCTTATACAATGCTTGATGTTGTCAGTTTACTTTCTTGATTTCTCCTTAGTCATTCTAATAGGTGTGTGCTCATTTATGGTTTAAGATCAGGGCAGTGTATTAGTTTTTTAGGCTGCCATAATACAGCACCACAGATGGATAAAAACAGGGCACTTAAACAACAGAGATGCACGTTCTCAAAATTTGGAAGATAAAAAGTGTGAAGTGTCAGCAGGGTTGGACTCCTAGGAGGACTCGTCCCTTGGTTTGTAGAGGTCGTCATCTCACTGTGTCTTCACGTGGTGACCCCATGTACATGTTCTGTTTTTCTCACGTGCCCATATTTCCTCTTCTCGCAAGGATAGTAGTCATCGGATTTGAAGCTACCTTAAAAGATCTCATTTTAACTTCATGACCTCTTTTAAGAATGTCTCCTAATTTTATCTTCAAATATGGTTATGTTCTTAAGCTCCAACATCTGAATTTAAAGGAGGTCAGATATAATTCAGGCTATAACTGTGTGTAAATACATCTCGGCCCAAGCACAAGAACAGGAAAGCCATTTTCACATGCGAGAATTAGAGGAAATTCTCATTTTTATGGGTCAGAGTGGGGAGCTGCTACCTATGCATGAAATGCTGGAAACATCATTCTGCTGGATGTGGGGGAAAGCACAGACCGTTCTGGTATCCACTTTGCCATTTCCTGGCCACAGGAACTTAGTGGGTTCCTCTACCTCCCTAAGCTGTAACAGGAGAGAGAACTGTGCTTGTTTCTGAGCCAGAAAGGCAAAAGAAGTCATGTGGAGAACTATGACCTCTTTCTTTTCTTTTCTAATTCATTTTTGCTTCTTTAGCTGAGCCCAAGCAAAACTTTTGGCATTTTCCCTACCTCTTGGGAGTTGTGTTAAGGTCTAAATGCTTAGTAAATGTCAGCAGTTAGACTTAAAGATTCCTGCTAAAATTGGCTACCGGAGACTTGAATGTGCTCATAGATTTGTAAGTGAGTAGAACACTGTCATGTACTGAGACCCACGATGAATGTAATCACCAGACACTGCAAATAAATACAGAAAGTTTAAAAAAAATTTAAAAGGAGAAAAAACTGTAAGCACCGTGGAAAGTAGCCATTGGGGTTATTTGCCAAAAGTCTCAGCTGTCCCCACCACCCTGTCTTTTTCTTTGGGGTTCTGAAACTGTCTCTTTTATGGACCGAATATTTTCTCCCCTCAGATTTGTATGCTGAAATCCCAGCTCCAGCATGATGGCAAAAATAGAACCTTTGAAAGACATTTAGGTCGCGAATGGGATCAGTGCTCTTAGAAGAAGCACAAGAACTTGCTCACTCTCTTCTTTCTAGGCGAGGACAGAGTAAGAAGATAACTGTCTGCAAAGCAAGGAGAGAGGCTTTACCAGCACCCAACCACGCTGGCCCCTCATCCCAGACTTCCCAGCCCCCGGAATTGTGAGCAATAAATTTCTATGGTCTAAGCCACCCAGTCCACTGTGGCCTGTGAAAATAGCATAAACTATAATAGATTGTATTTCTGGAGGAAATGAGTATATGTTCAACCCCTGCAGAATTTAGCAGGTGCCATGGGTAGAGCAAGAAGCAAAAGATGAATACTCCGAGGTTTTCACACCCCAGAAAAAGCCAAGAGCAACTGTGGACTGGAATGGGCATCAAAGACAGTCGAGGCCATATGATCAAAGCTGGGGAGACAGGAGACGAAGGTCATAGAGGGAGAATCAGGACATGGGTTTGGCTGGAGCATGGGAAGAGGGGAAGAGGGAGAGAGGAGGACCTGGAAGCAAGCGACGGCTTGCGTGTCAAGAGATATCTGGACACACTTTCTTACATAACAGGAAACAAAAACCAATTTTGAGATATGAATTTTCCTCATCTTAGCTGGGTTTTTGAAAGGTAACTCCAGGGTCTCAGAGGAGAGTAAAGAGGACATAGCTTTAAACAGGAAGCCCAGGTGGAGGAGAGGCTGATGACTCAGAGGAAGGGAAGGAGGAGCTGGTGTGGCTAGAGGAGGAGGTGTGGAGCAGCAGAGAAACCCAGAGAAGCTGGAGGAGTGGGGATGGCTGGCCAGGGCAGGAATGTAGTGAGGAGACGAAGTCAGAGCTCAAGAGGGCCTTTTTTTTAGAGTTTTGTTGCTGCAGCAGCAAAGTACAAATTGCTACAAGCATGGTAGCTTAAGATGAAACAAAGCTGTTACCTTATTGTTCTGTCAGAAGTCCAACAAGGTATCACTGAGCTAACATCAAGGAAAAGAACTGTTTCTTTTTGTTATTGTTTCTGGGTTTGCAGAGGATATTCACATCCATTCCCTGGATTCTTCCATCATCCACAGAGCCATTGGCTCTCTGGCCCTTCCTCCATAGTCACCTGTTCCTTTGATCACAAATAGAGAAGGTTCTCCGGCTTCTGGAATACGTTTTACCGATTAGGCCCACCTGGACAATCTAGAATCTCCTCTCTGTACAAGGTCCTTTGTTTCCTCACATGTGTAAAAGTGCCCTTTGCCACACCAGGGTACACATCTCAGGGGGCAGGACCGGATGTGGACATCTACATGGGAGTTATTCTGCACACCGCGCTCATTCAGCCACAAGCCTGAAGGCTGGCAGAAGCCCCTCCTCTGTTCCCCCTTGTCGGTCCTGTGTCCTGTGTAAATGGCAGATCTTATATTTCCCGAGTGAATCCCTTTTTTCAGCTATTCAGCTCCAAATTCAAATTTCCAGCTCCCCTTCCCCTACTTCTGCATAACCTGGCTTTTGCCTCAGATCTTTTCCTTGGGCTTCTGCTCCTGACACAACCTTTCTCTGTCCACAATTCCCGGTCTTCAGGTTAGCAGATGCCTACCAGCTCTTGTGAAGAGTTTGTGCATGTGTGGAGTATAAAGTGGGCTTCCTTTGGCCCACACTTGGGTAGCCAACTTCCTGGCAGCCACTATGACAGAGAACAGACCCTCACCCTGCAGACATTCCCAGGTCAGCTTCTCTTACTCCTGCTTTGCAGGATCATCATCAGATTAGCATCTAGGAACCTGCCATATGCAGAAGGGAAGCTCTTTCTTCCTCCTCATATGGTGGCTGCTACATCTAGGCTTGGAGGACTGGCATCCACTCTAAAATTCCACAAGACTTGAAAAGTCATAGCTGAAGAAGCTGTGCTTCCTTAGGGTGAGACTTGAGCTCTTGTCTGTCTTCCAACACGTTCACAGGATTTTTACTTTTCAAAGCCTCAAGTGCAATGGAATTGAAGACAACAGCTCAGTCCTGACCACTGTGTAGGGTGTTCTTAGCCCCTGGCTATGCTCTAGTGTTCCCTTTATTGCATACCCAGAGCCTACCAGGGTTGCTGTTGGCATTCTTGTAGTCTGCTCAGCCTGATATGGCAAAGCAAGCACACAGCCATTCTGCACAAAAGAGTTGTCATACACTTTAGGGCCAATATTTCATCCCAAGACATGTGGAAGAAGCCAAAGTTCCTTCAAACACTGTATTTGCAGCTATGAGTACTGTCTTAGGACAAGTTGCCTTGTCCTGTGGGGACACCTGCCACCCTACTTCTGTAGAAACCTTTAACTCCAACCCAATAAAGTACTTTTCACTACCGTAAAGTCTGGCTTTTTTTTCTCCTTCAAAGCTCTGCTTACCCCTTCCCTCCACGCAGTTAAACAAACAAACCCTAGACTGGCCCTGTGCTGGAAAATAGGAACCCAGGCAGGGAGGAGGAAGATGCGGTGCCACACCCCACCCTTGGACCTCAGAGACTATGGGATTTTTACAGATGTATGGGATGCAAAGTTCTGAAAGCCAGGATGGTGGAGGCACAAGTTCAATGAGAGAGCAATGTCCAACACAGGGAAGGAAGGAGACCAGGGACACAACCAGGAAAGGTGCTTCCGCAGCAGGAGACATCTAAGCAGAGCTGAGAGCAGCTCTCAGAGCAGAGGTGAGAGCAGCAGAGGAGGTTACAGGCTCCTCTGGCAGAGGGATAGATAAACCACTGTTTTGAGCAACTATTCTTCCCTGATTTTCCCATCTGCCCTTCTCTCCAAGGGCAGAGCATAGTCTTCTATCCTCCATCAGCTCCTGCTCTAGACTCGTAGGCTGGGGGAAGCTGGCCTGTGGGCCCTCAGAGACTTCCTGCCACTTTTCACACACTCAGCCAGCTGGCAGCCAGTGTGAAATTCCTACCTTGTCCTCTGCCCTCAAAGAGGGGGATGAACCTGGCCACGCTGACCAGTACTGCTCTGTAAGTAGTTCTGAGCCACCTCCCATGTTGTTACTTGGCATCCTCCTAAACCACACAGCCTGGGGTCTAGCATTCCCCAAAAGAGGCTGCCTCAGCTGGTACCCAGGCAGGCAGTGTGCCACGGTGGTTACCCATAGAATATTTAGAGCCATACATATCTCCATCCAAACACCAGTATTGTCCTTCCCAGCCACAGAGCCATAGGCATGTCACTCCACTTCTGGGAGTCCCTGCTTCCCAGTTTTAAAGTGAGGGAAATCACAGTGCTTGTCCCTCTGGGTGGTTGATATGAGAATTATGTGGTGTTTGCCCTCAGCTCAGTGTCTGGCCTATGTCAACACACAATAAATGCTTTCTTTAAAAAGACCATGCAATTAAACCAAAGCCACTAATCAGAAGCCAGAAACAGTGTACAAGCTGAACCATCTTCTGAGTCACAAGGGGCTCTCCTGACAGCTTGGTTTAGGGACTCAAGAAGGCGAGAGATGTGACATAGACCAGAAGAGCTGCTAGCTATGCCTGCAGGAGAAATGAGGGGTATAAATATGGGGGATAGATCCTGACAGACCCAGGAAGGATGTCAGGGGAATATCTATCCACACCAGTGCTCGATAAGAGGTATGTGCTGTGCTGGGTTTCACTTAGGTGGATGTGGAGCCCTGACCCTTGGCCCAACAGTGGAACTGAGCCAGAAGCACTGGGAAAGGTCAGAAGTCACATTCTTATCTGAACAGTGAGGTTGGAAGCCTAGCATGTCCATAGCTTATTTCCAGAAGCTAGCTCATGCTGAACATATTGTATCTTGAATAGCCATTTCTCAAGTGCCAACTATGACCAGTAATGCCTATAATTCCAGCACTCAGGAGGCTGAGGCAGGAGAATTACTGTGAATTCAAAGCACAGCAAGTTTAAAGTCAGCCTGGACTATACAGTGAAATCCTGTCTTAAAAAATTAAAACACAAATAGAAGAACCCCAAATAGAATAAAGTTCCCAATGTGCTGCTGCAAATGTCCAGGGAAGGGGTAGACCCTGGTTAATCATGTGGATGGGGAGGCAGAGACACACATGCTTTATTTGCAAAATAAATATGGGAGCCAGAAAGCAGTGGTGGCCATGCCATCTGGACTCCAAGGGACTTGGGGTAAGGGACTTGCAGGTAGAAGGCCAGGTAAGAGAGCCTGATCTTCTCAATTTGAACCTAAAGGCCAAGGGAGCAAGGATAAGTCCAGCATCAGGTGGAGGAAAGGAAATTGTGTCTTTCAGGGACCACACAAGGTCTTAGGGCTAAACCCCTGTGAAGGTACCAACACAGTGCTCTCTGGGCTGCTGACTGTGAAGGAGTGACAGCTGGATGCAGGGTGTCACATGTCAGATCTTGGCCAACTTGCCTACACCAAAGATAAGATTCTTTAAATGAGAAAACTGCTGGTGATGAAGGAGGCAGAGGGGTGGGCAGTAAAAGATGGGGAGTTGGGCAGCTTCAGGCAGAGGCTAGTCGCCCTTTCAGTCACTGCTGAAGACCACTTCCTCAGAAGAACTTCTGTGCACTAATTTCTCAAACAGGAGCTCCCATTTTCCATTGGCTTAATACCACTGGTCATGATTCATTTATTGCTCCTTTGTTTACCAGGGTAGAAGCCCCTTGAAGGCAAGACCAGGAACTTATTCACTGTTGTCATCTGTGACTATAAGAGGGCACAAAGGACAAAGGACTTCAGAGAAAGGCCTGGGCTTGACACTGGGGTAAGGATTCCAGGAAGAGGAGACATAGGAACAGTTAACTATGGTGAAGTTTTCCCTAGAAACAGAGCAGGGAAGAGTTTGGAGCCAGGAGACACGATCAGAGCACACAGGACTTTGGAGGGCCCTGGGAAGCAAGGCACAGTCAGTTAGTGAGCAACAAGAGACAAGAAAACCTTTCAGGCTGTGCATCCTGCATGGAAAGGTGAACTGATGGGGCTGGGCAACTGCAAGGGCCACAGCTTGCTTCCATTCATTCTCTAGGAGGGACGGGGCTGGGTGGGGCTGACACACAGCAGTCCACAGTCAGTATGAGGATATGTGCTTGAAGTCACAATTGACCTTCAATATCTGCAGGTTTCATATTCATGGACTCAACTAGTGAATAGAAAATATTCAGGAATAAATAAATAAACTTGTACTGAACACATGCAGAATTCTTTTTCCTGTCGTTTTCCCCTGCACAATATAGCATGGCATCTATTTGCATAGAGTTTGCATTGTGTTGGGAATTCTGAGTTGTCTACAGACACCTAGAGATGACAATCCTGCAATGCTAAAAAGACAAACAGAAACAAAAATCCATGATTTTCGCCATGAAGCTTTACCCTGTGGATCTGAGGTTGTGATGTGACTTGCTCTGAAATCCAGAGCTTCCCTTCAGCCCTTCTAATCATTGAGAGCAGAAGGGTAGACAGGAGGGATGACTGGCCACTGTCTTGGTTGCCTGTTAGGGGCCCCATTAATTGCCCTGCCAGTTGCTTTGCATTTGCTGCCTGCAGAGCACACATCCCCCTGCTATTCTGAAACCACAGCATGTCTTTGTAAGAGCCACTAAGGCTGAAAGTTGCTAGTTTCAGGTTTCTATCAATAACCTTAAGAAAGCCTGACAGGATGGGAGGAGTCATCCCTAGATGCAGTCCTCTGTTGAGGTTGGTATGGATGAGTGCCCCAACCCTGTTCCACAAAGTGACTGATCCGGAGAAAAGGATCAAAGGGGGAGTGAGGAGGACAGAGAGGGGAAGCTGGGGACACGGTCCCTGGAATATAGTTAGAGAAAAGTCCATAGCCCTAGGCTGCTGCCCTTTTAGAATCTGCAACGTGATTCCCTCTCTAGTTACAGCTGCCCCTGAGTGTGGAGTCCTGGAATCACACATCCACACATAGCTACAGCATAGCCTGGGCTACTTCCCATTCTCACACCTTGTAGCCCTTTTAGCTGGGAGAACTGAAGTTTTGCCTCTTTCCAAGTGAAATACAAGAGATTTGGGTCGTATACAAGTTTTCCTTGTCCACCACTGACCACTTGCAAGTCCACTTTGAGTTTTCTCGCATTTGCCAGGCTCGATTGCTGGTCACAGGCTCTGAACCATCCAAGTCTCAGAATGTCCCACTTTCTGTCTCTCAACTCATCCATGGAAAATGTGAATATTCTGTGTTTAGCAGAGGCCCATCAATCAAAGTACAACTCACAGACAAAACCACATCTCTGTGGGTGGCATCAGGACTCTTCTTGGCTGCCAGAGTTGCTGGACCCAATGGGGACCGCTGCCTGGGCTCCTGCTCTGGAACAATGTTTAGGCGAGGGAAAGAGTGGATGCTCTGTGCTTGTCTTAGAGCTGAACTTTGAACTCATCACTTATGTTACTGACTGCTTGCCAGCATCCAGAGAGGTGTACATTGTTATCCCTAATTTATGGATTAGAAAATAAAGATTCCAAGAAGTCACATTATTTTCCCAGTTCCAACCTTATCACTGAGGCAGAGTCAGGATGGAATGTGAATTGATACCATGAACACATTCAGCAGTGGCCCTCCTGACGGGAAGCACTCCATTGGTGGCACAGCTATTCATGTCACAAAGACATCCAATTTAATAAGGGGACAAAATACTCAAATCCAGAACTGAGCTGAAGGATCTCCCTGTCAGCATGTCAGAACCTCCTTGTGCATCCTGGGGGAGTCAGTACCTGCAGCCAGCTGCTTCCTCCAAAGTGGGGGCCGGGGAGGGGGTTTGCTGTGAATGCCACCTCCTGCATCTGTCCTCCAGAATACTGCTAGCTGGATCCTCCTTCATCCCCACTTAACCCCACTCATCATGCCAATATCATTCATACTGCCATGCCACGCAGCACCCCTCAACTTGACTTATTGCAAGGCATACTTATTTCTGGATCCTTTCTTTGTGATTTTGTTTTTAAACCTGAGTCTACATCCTTGTCATCAATTTCTGCTGCCACTGCCAGGGGCTTCTTAGAGCCTAGGAGTGCCAAATGCAAGTGCCTTGGGTGTCAAGAATTCCAACTGCTTAGCTCTGCCCTCAGAAGTGCTGGTTCTATAAAACTCCTTCAATCCTGAGGATACTTAGTAGGCTCCTCAGTGACTCTGAGACTCATGGTGTGGACACTATATCTTGAGAAGTTGTGAATAACACCAACAAACACACACATTTCAAATGGTTTAAACACTGGTTTGCAAAAGAAGATAGAAAAACCACTTGGACAAGGGAGGGGAGGTGAAGCAGGTGTATGAATGTGCTAGAAAGGAACACTTAGGGAGCTCCAGCTAGCTGTGGGCTATTTTTAGATGTTTCATCACTTTTGTCTCCCACAACAGCCTTATAAGTGAAATCTTATTATTCCTTTTCACAAGCTGAGCCTCCAGGAAGTTAAGAATGATACCGGCTGGAGATATAGCTCACTGACATGATGCCTGCCTGGCAAGCATGAGGTCATGAGTTTGATTCCCAATACAAGCAGAAGAAAAAGAAGAAGAAAGAGGAAAAGGAAAAAGAGCTGGGAGGAGGAAGAGAACGAGGAGGAGGATATGTAGGATTTCATGGTCTGTCAGGAAAAATGACTCCAGTAACCTGTATAACCTACCTTGCTCTGCCAAAGACTGAGCAGCAACCAGGTAGCAGGTGTCAGGTGTCTTTCTACAGGGCTGGACACAAAGTTAGTGTTCAAAGCATATTAGAATAAGTGGAGTAACAATGAATGAGTCATTGAATCAATGAGTAAAAGAGGGAACAAAATTGCTGTGAGTCATTAAAATTAGCCTGAAGGTTTCCTCTGTGACCTCATGCTCAAACTTCCACTCCCATAGTTCTTTAATCTGAAAGGTGACCCCACTAAATTTGCCTCATTGATAAGGCTATGCATCTCACCTGCACCTGTTATCCAAACTTGGATCTAAACAGGAAGCTGTGGCTGAGATAAGGCTGAGGAAGGCTAGATTTAGCCACTCAGTTTGATGCCATACGTATCTACTGAGTACAAATTAAGTGCTGTACTCTTCCAGGTCCCAAGTGTAAGGCAAGAAACCTGATGGTCCCTATCCTCTATGGGGAAGAAAGGGAGACACTCAGGAAGCAATTACAAGGGGGGTGGGGGAGACGAAAAGGAAGAAGCTTGAAGTCAGCTGGCCATGACACATCTCTCTGAGAACATGAGTTGTAAGCCAGTGCTTGAGAGAGGAGAAGGAGCCAGCCAGGAATTAGTGTACTATGCCAGGACAGGTGCCCAACCTTCTTTGTGCAGCTGCCATCTTGGAGTGAGAGATGCTTCGTGGATTTGTTTTCCCTGCTCCTGGTCAAACTGGCCATCTGCAAGCTGTCACCCATGCTACAGGCTTAGTTTTTCCCTCCTCAACTCCCACATTTATCACAGGTTTGCTTACATCATAATAGCACCTCAATGTACCTAGGATCAGGATACCATTGCAGAGCCGATGTGAGGTAGGCTGTGTATGACTATTATCTTGGGTACCAAAGGTTTTTCCTTTTGTGATGTTAGGATATTCAATTAAGACTCTATAGAAATCATTAGAAATACATGAAATCTTATGTGAATCAGGAGTCCACAGAAGCCCAAGGCAAGGCACTTAGATTTTAGCTCAGTGAGTTGGGGAGCAAGCCACAGATAGGAGTTATAGCAGTCGCTGAGCACCTGGGGCTGCTTGTTTAGTACATTCCCAGTTAACCCTGGAATCTCATGAAGAATGTCATGTGATTATCCCTATAAAGAGGTGAGGACCACAGGACTCAAGGGGTTCACAATGTGCTGCAGGCCCTTAGGCACAAACGGAGACCTGGGATACAAGGCTGCTCACTGTCTTGGAACTGCTGATGACATCTAGCTGGTCATATCCTCAGTTATCACCACTCTTATTGTGGCCACAGTCTCTAGATATCAGGTCTACACCAGACATGTTACTTGAAAGGATTCCCTATGCCAGATATCAGAAAACATGACCAAAATATGAGCAAATGAAAGTACATGAATCAACTTTTCTGACTTAGTTGATCTGTTTGTGAAATAGGTTAGTAAGAAGAAGACTAAATGTAAAATTTGTGAAAGTACCTGGCACACAGAGATTTGTGGAATTAACATTAATTGTACATTAGGTAACACTTATAATGTACCCAGGAGACTGTCTGACACATACAGTATGTTCAATAGTGAATGTTTTCTGTCCCTTAGTAGACTTGCAATGAGCCTCCCATCTTCCAGTGAACATCCATCTTCCATGAAAATTCTGCTGGGTGTCTTACTTTTCCAGGATGCAGTGGATAGCAGACCAGATGCTCTGGATCAGTTTAGGATACTAAAACATTATTTCAGGAGGAAGAGATATATTTTCTGAGTTTCACTGGTTTTCAATTGCTTTTTGGGATGGCACAGAAAACTTTGTTCAAATAATATCATGCATGCTGACCTAAGATATAAAAAAGATTTTTTCCGTGAAAGGGTAGAGTTGACAGTGAGTAGACAGAGGTGGTCTAAAGCTCTCCCTGTACAGGATTCTGGCAAGGCTGGCGTAAGACTCACAGCCAATATTCCAACAACTTGGATCCCTGCAAGTGAACTGGATTATTTGCTTCATTGAGGATGGCTATGTGTTTAGCACATGGGACTCCTTAGGACACTCGATATGCCTTTGGTTGAAGGCTCTGCCTTATTTCGAATGGTTCTGTTAAGCAGAAGGAATAAGTTTATGGCGATGGCAGGTTAATGGGTTACTATGCTGAATCCTGAGATATTGGAAATATTGCTTTCCATGGATCAAACAAGGCAGATCAAAGTCAAGGTTTCCAAAATTGTCTTGGGGGAGGAAATTCCTCCAGGCAAAGCTTTGAGGTTTTCATAGTCCTGAAAGCTTGCCTTGACTTTCTTCTGGCAACAACAAAAAATCCTTTTATTTGTGCCAAGCAGGCATACATTTCTTCTCAGAAACTATTTTATAGATTACATGTCATTTTCTACTTTCTGTCTCATTCTTACAATAATTGCCTGCCTTTAAGAAAATACCAGCTCAAAATGCAGAAGGCATGTTTAGGCAGATAAGCACAGCAAGCCAGCCCAGCAGGGAGCGGGCAGGAGCTGAGTTGTTCCTATAATACCTCTACAGGGACCCACATGGTTAAATCTCAGGGTAACTGTGGCCAAAAATATAATTAAAATAGAATTCCAAACCTCACCTGGGATTCTTAAAACTGCAATGGGGGTCCAAATTCCTAGTCTATGGTAACAACTTTTCTTGCTCGCTCACTGTGTCCACTCTGCCAGGTTTCTGAGCATCTCTCTTTCTCTCTCCAGAGGTCTCCATGCCCAGCCCAGCACTGAAGTGGCAAGTATGAGATTATCTCTGGTGGGCAAAGAAGGGTGTGTGGAGGAAAGTCTGAGTATTCCTTCTTTGTCTTTTTAGGTTTGAAGTTTGCTGTGTTCTGCACTGCATCCTTGGTATTGTCTACATTTGTGCATAGTATAAATTATACAGTCTGATGTACTAAGTTGGCCTGGACCCAGCTAGCACAGTGGGGGACTCTTTTGTTCTGTTACTTTACAGGCTTTTAGTAACCCCAATGGCAAAGTGAGCCTGATCTCAGCAACACCAAGAGAATTATTATGGCTGTTCTTTCTCACAGGATAAATAATAGACTCTATGCATCCTTCTATTTGCACATGGTTAATCCATTGTAATTAAGGTTAAATAAAGTAGAGAAGTTATTACTGTGAATGCAATGAAGCAATTCTGGCTTCCACTCCAGTATATCATGGGCTTAGAAGAAATCACTCTATTCTACTCTTTTTATTTATTGTTTAATGAGATTAATATGCTAAAAAAGGGAGAAAATGGAGTCATAAAATACTTAAGTAAAGCAATGAAAGATAAGTCTTGGAAAACAAAAGTAGGAATAAAGAAAAAGGACATTAAATAGAAAGCAGTAACAAACATGATAGATGTTGATTCAACTATATCAATGACCACTTTAAATATAAGCAGTCTATATACAGAGATTAAAAGACAGAAATTTTCAAGTTGGATCAAAACACAAAACTCAACTAAATGTTATATATGAGAAACTTGAAAGTCACCCAAGGATTAAGATTAAATTTGGACAAAAATATACCATACTTGTATCAACCAAATTAAGAATAACTTACTAATTTCAGAAGGAACCAACTTCAGAAGAAAGTCATCAGACATAAAGACCATCATAGCATAAAGATAATGAGTTAATACTCCAAGAATATATAACAAATATTTATGTATGTATACCTAACATCAAAAGAAAACATCAAAATCTGTGTGGCAAAAACTGATAAGACTGCAATGAGAAATGTATAATCTATTATTATCTTTGAAACCTTCAATATCTCTCATAAATGGGTAGATACATTAGGCAAAAAATTAGTACAAAAGTAGTGGATCTCACAGCATAATTAATCAACTGCAAGCAATGGGTACCTATAGATTGCTTTATCCACCAACAGCAGATCAAAATTATATTGAACACTCACCAAGATAGACTGCAATCTGGTCCATTAAATTATTTTAACAGATCTAAAAGAATAGAAGTTGTATAATGTCAGTTTCCAGACCATAGCAGAATTAAATTAGAAATCACCAATAGGTTGGTAGATAGAAGACCTCTAAAACTTAGGTGTTAAGCAACATACTTTTATAATTCACAAGACCAAAGAAGAAAGCTCAAAGAAATTTTAAAATATTTTGAGGTAAATAAAAATGAAAGTACAACTTGCCAAAACTTATGGAATGCAGCAAAAACAGTACTTAGAGGAAAATTCATAGCTTTGAATGCATTTTTAAGTCTCAAGTTCAGGTGGGCAAAGTGGTACATGTCTATAGTGTCAGCACTTTGAAAGCCAGAGGCAGAAGGAACACAAGTTTAATTGTAGCCTGAACAACTTAGTGAGATCTCAACTCAAAATAGAAAACAAAATGGACTGATGATATAGCTCAGTGCAAAAGGCCCCTCAGTTCAATTCTCAATACTGAAACAAATAAACAAGCAATTAAACTGAGAAAAAAATAAATAATAAACATTACAGATGGACCAAAAATCAGTGAAAATGAAAATGGGAAATCAACAGAGAAACTCGACATAACCCAAAAGCTAGTTCTTTGAAAAGACAGATAAAATCAATAGAGAAGACACAAATAAATAATCTCTCTCTCTCTCTCTCTCTCTCTCTCTCTCTCTCTCTCTCTCTCTCTCTCTTTGGTACTGGGGCTTGAACCTTGTGTTTGCCAGGCAGGTACTTATACCACTGAGTGAAATCCCCAGCCCCTGCAAATAAATATTGTCAGAAAAAAGATAGAAGCGTTACCTCAGATCACAAAGATTTTAAAGGGTTGATGAAGCATTATTATGAACATCTCTATGACCACAAATTTGATAACTTAGACAAAATAGAGTAATTCTTTGAAAGACACAATCAGCCAAAGCTTACATAAGAAGGAAAAGATAATTTTTGTTTCAAAAACAACACAAAACAAAAATTAAAAACAATGATACAGAATTTCAAAACAAAATAATAGGAAATTAGCACTAGTTAATATGTTGCATGTATTATTTTTAAAGTAGTTCAGATTACAAGATTTAGGCATAAAAATCAGGAAAAGATAATAGGCCTATATCTATTAAATAGATATCTATTAATAGGCCTATATCTATTAAATAAATTAAATCAGTAGTTAATAATCTTTGAGAAAAGATCCAGAATAGCAACTGAATATTGAAGGAGAAGAACAAGATGGAGGAATGACACTACTTGACAGCAAAGGTTTATTATAAAGCCACAGTAATCAAGAGGAAATCATATTAGTTTAAAAATGATAAATTGATCAATGGAACAAAATAGAAAACAGCAAATTCAGCCTTTGTATACAATCAACTAATCTTTGACAAAGGAATAAAAAATGGGTAATCTTGTCAGCAAATCATGATGGAACAATTCGATACTTATGTGTAAGAAAATGAACCAAAACACAAAACTTCCATCCTTAAAAATTCTGAAACCTAGAAAACTATACAGTGTACTAACTTTGGGTAAGTCTTAACCTTTCTCAGACTCAGTTTCTTCTCAAAGGAGAGTTATGAATGAAATAATCCCAAATATCCCATAAGCTTTAAACGGTGTGTTTCTAAGTCTCACTTTTTAAAATAGTGAGTGCATTAGAATTCAAACAGAAATCTTTTCAGAGATCAATAGTAACTGTGGATACTTTAAATACATTCATATGAGAAATAAAATCATGTTGAAAAAATAATTGAACATTCTCTCGAACTAAATTCATATTCTCTAGCATCTTGCATAGTACTGAGTAATATTATTGAGTAAAAAGTAAAAAGCAATTGCTGCAACCCACACATTTGTTGTACTTCATGGGGTAAAGACCATGAAGGCCAGTGAGAAGATGGATAAATAAAAACAAGTCATAGAAAGCTGGGTTCATGTGGAGCCCTCTTCAGATGGGAGGAAAAGAACTGCTCAACCACGACAGCACAATTGTCTGAATGAGTCTTGGCCATTGCTTGACCAAATTGCTTTCTGTGAAAGTTTTGGAGAGTTTTCTCTCCTGGCGACTCTCCTTATGCATACTACATATATTGATCACTTCCTCTGTGGTCCCATAATCTCCTTTTTTAGAGGACTGAGGATTCATTGAGTTATATAGGGCGACACAACAGAGGTTCTCATGTCTTGGGTCCTCATGATCTTGGAGGGCTGAGGACAAAATATTTGCTATCCTTCTAATCCATCTATCTGTCTCATTTTTGGTCTCAAAATCTTAGTTTTTGAACATTTTAAATAGAAGGTTAATGACATTAAATTGTAATAAAGGCAGTAAACTTAATATTAGTGTCTTATCTAAATGTTAAGCACATTAGAACATAAAATAAAAGCATTATTTTCTAACAACCATGGATGTTCTAATATTCAAATCCTTATAGAATGTCAACAGTTATATATTTCAAAATTAGAAATTAAAAGTCATACATAATATTGCAGCATGACAATCATGATGACATTTTGTAACATACTTACATTTCTGTTTTGACATAGCATAATCCTTTTAATAAATTATCTCTTTCAATACATAAGAAACTTTTATCTAACTTGTTGTCGTTTAATAGGATATACATCACATAAGTTTTTGTTAAAGGCAGATGTCTAGATCTGAAAAAATGTCTATTGCTGTAAGTAATCCTTGTTCCACACTTTGGAAGACCCACACATCTGAAGGCGTGAATATATTCAACACACTACAAAAAAACAATAGCAACTGCAATCAATTGTCATAGTCATATGAAAACCTTTGTATAAGAACACCTGTAAATCAAAACCTTATTGTCAAGAAAACTTAATCTTTTGATAAATGAGTAAGGTAAATGTATTACAATAATATATTTTAATAACATTTATTGGGCTGTCTCCCATAAGGCGATGGAAATCACTGGGGACTTCTATTAATAAACAAGATCTGCATAAGCAGCTTCTTTCTTGTTCATCAATTGAAGTTTTGTCCAATAATTTCTTCCCACCTTAAGAGATTTTTATTTAATTATCTTAAGAATTTTTGATGACCTATGAGTCATCATTTGATATCATTTTAATTATCTGGCAACCCATGTGGAAGCATGCTTTTTAAATCTATAAACCAAATTAAATTATGAACAAATATCTAAAATTGTAAAAGAGGAAAAGCAAAAAAAAAATTGTTGAGTTCAAATAAAAACATCTGTTCACAAAACAGACAATTAGACAAATAAAAATGTACACAGCTTAACAGAATAGACAGACAAATGTCTTACAAAGTCATACTGCACTCAAATACACATTTTGATCAAATTGAATTATAATTCTCTTATCATTTTAGAAGTTTATAATTATAAATAAACTAGTCAGACTTATTTGTAGGATAATTAGTAGACATCTCTTATAAGAAGAATTTGGAAGGAATAAAATCTTTTATCTATAATATATAATTTTTGTATTTTTTTTTTGTCTTAAGAATATTGGTAGCTTTTGTGTTTCCTTCTTTCATATAAGTTTTAGCTCATTTATCTCCAAGTACTCTACCACGTACTCAGACCTTTGACTCTCATTTTTGGCTACCACTTCCTGAGCATTCTGATTCAGTTCCTTCAATTGGTTCCAGGTTGAGTCTAGCCTAATCCTTGTCTATTAGCTGCAGAGCAGTCTCTGAGGCATCACTGTCATAGGACTGAACATCAACTTCTTGGAAAGTGAAATTATCTCCTTCTCCAAGCCTGGGTCCATAATAGAGCTGGACAGCATGATCTGATACCCAGATAGGTCATTCAATATTGTCTGGGAAAACACAAGCATACCCGTAACCCCAAATTAACACTGGACTGGGTCCCTTCCATTGTTCAATATGAAGATCATTCTTAAGGATGCTTCTTAGCTTTTTAAAATTTTTACCTGATAGAATTGTATTACTGCTGCTGTAGTCCCATCCTTAAGAGGATTTAAAGAGAATAGTATATACTACCAAGTAAAGTCTATTATAATGTTTAAATTTTTTATAGGGAATAATTCCTCCTTTTGTTTTTGTAATTGAATTTTAAGTGTGCAGTGAACACATTCAACAATTCCTTGGCCTTGAGGTTTATAAGGAATTCTCATGCTAAGGGAAATATGAAAAGCTTTACAAAATGTTTGGAAGGTAGCACTTGTACAGGCTGGGCCACTGTTAGTCTTAAGTGCCCACAAGCAGTCAAGGGCATTGTTTGTCATACAAACAATGAACAATGATATGTTTAGCCTCTTTTCCAGTGCAAGAAGAAGCAAAAAAAAAAAAAAAAATCACAAACCCAGCATAAAGAACCAAAATCAGCAAAGTGAGTGACATCCATTTGCCAGAGATGACTGGGATATGATCCTTGGGGATTAAACTGCATAGAGAGCAAGGGAAAATGTATCACACATGAGGAACACTGTTTAAGAATTTATTAAGCCTGTTCCCAGGTTAAATGAACTGTTTGTGTAAGCAGAAGCATTTCGATGAAAGGTGGCATAGGAAACAGAAGCTGTTGAATGACATTTGATGTAGTAACAGTGCTAGTAGCTAGCAATCTGTTTCTTGCAGGATTTCACTCAGTAGAAAACCCTGGCAATAGAAGAATGAGAATGTAAATGATTAATAAAACTAGGAACATGTACCAAATTTGAGAGTGTGAAATGAAAAAGATTTTCCCAGTTGGTGTGAATGGTGGCAGTTTCAATGTGGTATATCACACTGCAAACATAAGCACTGTATGAAAAAAGATTAACTGGAGTGGGTGAATAATATTGTAAGGCCCATATAACAGTTTGCAATTCCACCTATTGTGCCAAATAAAAAACCTGTATCCTGTATTTAGGAAGAGGAAGCTGTAGCATAACCTCCTCTGTCCAAGGAGGAGCCATCTGTGAAAATAGAGGCACCTCTGGCTATGGAAACTGAGCTTATTTTTGAAGGGAAGACAAAGGACGTGAAAGATACCAGTTGAATTAATTTATCTGGAGCATAATGGCAGTCAGTAACACTAGGGAAGTTAGCTAATGCAGTTTGCCCGTAGAATTACAATTGCCCTAGCCACTGTTGTTGGATCAAAGAAAAGAAAAATAATATTTTGCACCTCATATCCAAAAAAGCTGAATAGCAGGCATCCATCCATGTGTGAGTAGTCCTGTTACAGCATTACAAAGTGTATAATGGTTTTATGTGGAGTATGCAGCACATGTAGCCATTGTAGAGGACCCCAAGACTGCCAAAGGACTCCAGTTGGCACATGGTTAGCTGGGAAAATAATTAAAAACATTGGAAAATATGGGTCAACTCTAGATATTTGAGCATTAGAGACTCACTATGCAAGGCAATTTTAGCCTCTGTTGTAAGTAGTCTTAGAGACATGGGGGCCAGGTAACCCTTGGGAATGTCAAAGAGGGGGACTAAATCATGAGTTGTTAGCTTAAGAGCTAGGCAGAGCCAATTAATATTGCCTAGTAGAGCCTGAAAGTCAGTCAAGATTATAAGATGACTAACATGGATCTGAACAGTTTGGGGCACAACACATCTGTGTTGGATAAGGTGACCCAAATATGAAAAGGATGTCATGGTTTGCACCTTTTCAGGGGCCACCAATAGTCCTGCTTTGCAAAGAGCATTATCTAATTGAATACTTAGTGTGAAGTGGATGAGTATTCATGTGCTAGAAAAATATCATCCACGTAAGGTAAGATAATCAGATTAATGGGTCTGAAAAACTGACAAAATGGCTGTGGCCAGAAACTATTGACATAGATCAGACCATTTGCCATTCCTTGTGGCAATAAATACCATTGGAAGCAGCACATAGGGGCTTGATGATTAATAGAAGGTAAACCAAAGGCAAAATATTTATATCTTGAGGATAAAAAGGACAGTTTTTAAAAAAGTCTTTTATGTCAGTCACCACGAGAGAAAAAAGTAAAAGAATACCTGTGGGACTGGACAATCCTGGCTGTAGTCCTCCCATAGGTTCCATGATTTGAGTAATAGCTCACAAATCCTGTAGTAATCTCCAACTTCTTGACTTCTTTTTTATTATAAAAATTGGGGTATTCCAAGGGCTATTGGAGGATTCTAAGTGCTCACTATCATCTATTCATTAGCCAGTGTATGAGCTGCTATAAGTTTTTCCTTAGTGAGGGGCCATTGATGAAACCCAAATAGGGTTATTAGACATATCTTGGACCCCATCTATGGGGTCAGAGAAGAGATCAAGGTCCCTCATGAAAATATGAAGGCAAGTATTCTATTCCAAGATGCTCTCCTTTTGGATCTGTTGGAAAGGGTTCTCTCCCTCCCTGATTATTTTTACGAAGGAGTTAGAGCTAACCAAAAATGCCCCCATATCCTGAAATACATCACCCCATAAATTGACTTGTACATAGCGGGGAATACAAGGTGAGAAAAGTCCAGAATGGCTATCTGTATCTCTCCAGGTAACAATTTAGCACTTTTAGTAGGTGAGAAACAATGCCTGCCCCCTATAGATCTGTAGTTGCTACATCCAGAGGCCATGCCATAGGCCAGTGGTGTTGGACAATAATTGAAATATGCATACTTGTGTCTAAAAAACTCTTTAAAAGTTTTCTTCAATAATCAATTCCATCTAAAGATGATCTTATTTAATCTGTTGAACCCAATAAATAAAATACCCTTGGATCCTCTTTGCTTATTTATAGATTTTCCAATTTTTGTCAAGGGGAGAATGACCAATTGTGCAGCATGAGAGCCTGGTGTGACTTAAACAATATTCCAAAGATCAAATAATAAGCTCGACTTCCCCTGAATAGCTACCAGGCAACAACTAGAGATTTTTTTAGTGAGACCACTGAGGTCTATCAGGAGACCTGCTTTTCCATGAGGCAAAGAGCCATAGTCTCCAGTAGGAATAACTTGAGGTCTCTTTAGTATGAATCTAGAGGAGGGACTAGGGTCCAATTGGACCCTAGTCTGCTGTTTTTGTTGCTCACCAAAGTTCATAAACACACTAGGTGTTTGTGAGTAGGGTTGGGGAAGAATTAGGGAAAGTATCCCTGCTCTTTGGCAGTGCTAGGGCAGGCTCCCATGGATGCTTTCTGAAATGGATTGGCCTTTCTCATTTGCACTGCATGACCTTTAGTTAAACTCAATCATGGATTATCAGGGCCAACAGCTGTTTAGAACAATTATGTCAATCTTGGCTGTAGTGGTATGATAGCATCAAACAGCCTATTAAACAACAAATGGAGTTAATCCTTAATTTGCAACTTTTAGCCATACGAACTAGATTTGTGATTATATAACAAAGTGTAAAATCAGGCAATTACATGCAATATACAAATCCATAATATGTCAATTTTGCCCTCAGGTGAAAATTTAAAGTGGATTAAGGAGAAAATAGAGAAGTGGAGAAAGAGAAAGAGATTAAAAGGATGGAAGACAAAGATGGATTCTGCCAACTTGGGGAAACTGGTGCAGAAGACTGAAGAAAAAGAAGTAAAAGAGATAAAAGGTAGAATGGAACAGAGCCACACCCACTAAGAGGTTAGGAAACACTGTCACATTCATAAAAAAAAAGAGAGAAAGAGAAATAAAAAATAAAATGAACAAAACAAAACAAATAAGAAAATAAAAACAAAACAAATAATCCACTTCCAGGATTCTCTCTGGGTGCACTAGCAGACAGCCTGTGAAGACAGTCTCGAATCATGCCACTGTATCTCAGCAAGCCAGCCACTGGCAATGGCAGTGTAGGAAACCTTAGCAGGCCTGCCCCACGACCAGACTCACTGGGCTTGCCATAGTCCAAGAAATCTCCATAGATTTGTGCCCAGCCATGAGCTGCTGGAGGAAGCCAGCAACAGTTCTGGTTCTGGAACTACCCAGCCTGGCTCCAAAATGGTTCTCGGCCAGTCACTCTCTCCTGTGGGAAGACAGGGTCCTCTGTACTCACTGTCAAATAGTGTAGTCCTTCAAGTCCATGGCTCTCCTCCACTGCCATGTTTCTTTGCAGAGGCCTCTGGGATCACCTGCTACCACTGTCACCATGACCATGTGTCCCAAGGGTCCAACATTCCTCTAGTGCACTGAGTCTGGCTCTGGATGAAGGTGCACTAGCTACTGCCTTCTTCTTCATTGAAGTTTTTCTTTTTACTTTTTACTCTTTCTGTGGGCTTCAATTCACACTTCAGATTCTTCTTGGGTCCAGGGGACTCATTTCCTTTTTTCTTGTCTCCCTCCTGATGCTGTATTCCAGCATCTGGATGGTGACTCTCAGAGAGGCTCTTTTCTCTGCTGCTTACTGATCCACCATCTTCCCAGAAGTTTCTCTCATTTGTTTTGGATCTACATGCATTTGCCCAGTGATACTCTCATCTACACTTTGGACAGATAGTAGAAGGTTTGTTGAGGGGACAGATAATGACTGTGCTGTCTCTACAGGTGCAGCAGAGAAATTTTTGGCAAAATGTCCCCCACATCTGCAACTGAAATAGGTAACCTTGATTTTTCCCTTTCTTCTAGGCTGTGGATGAATAACTTGAGTGATAGCTGCTGACAAGGTAGCCCTCTGCACATATGAGGGCTCAATATCTGCACAAATCCAAATAATCTCAGACAGTATAGCCCATACACTGTGGGCTCTTAAAACTCTTTACACCATTTATTTGCATTTTCAAAGGCCAACTGTTGACTTGCCAGCCTCTGTATCACTTACACTTTTTCCACTAGACTGCAATAAGCATAATGCAAAATCTTGAAGTTTCCTCAGGATCTTGATGAATGGAAGTCAAATCAAGGGGTGTCTTGCTCTTTGAATGAAGTTCCTCCAAGCCCTTGTAGCAATTATTTTAACTTTTTCATATACTTGCAATCCAAATGTAAGTCGATCACTTGTGACCGCAGTCGCTTTCTCCATTTAACATGTCTCTTGTAATGGCTATGTTGTGAGTAGTATTGAACTACTTGGCTTGATCCCTGCACAAGTCAAAAAAATTTTCCTTTTCATAATAAATAATTACCTAGATTTAAGCATGCATTAGCTATTCATTTTCAATCATTTGGGCATATACTCTCTTGTCCTATAAGTTCTGTTATACCTAGGGTAAAAGGAACTATAGGAACATAGGTAGCAGCAGCTTGCTTTAATTCTTTTAAGGTCTTAAAGAGTACAGTCTCATGAAGATGCACAACTTGTCCCAGGTTATTGGGAACTCAGATTTCAGTAATAGGGAGACATGTTGAAAACCCTCGGTGGATGGTCCGAACCTGTCTGGCTTCTTTTAGTGACAATTTTAGTGAAAATGGCTCTATTCCCTGAGAGGTGGAAGTTCCAAACTGTGACACAACAAAATTTTTCTGTGGTGAAAAGGCAGGAATTGCCACTTGTGGCTCAGTTAAGATTATCCATGTGTCTGTTATTCTACCATCTTTTTTCCCACTTGGGACTTGATTTTAAACTAATGCTCCAAGCCAAATCCTTTGTGGTAGTCCCAACAAACTTAAGACTATTAAAGAACTCCCTAATGCCAATCCTGAAAAGTAAAGTAAACACAGGAATCAAGAATACAACTAGCATTTCTATATACATATATGGTTCTTGAGAATCTGTTTGAACCATGTTTTATATCTGATATGGGCTCAGTATTGATGTTAATATTGGGCTTGATGTTGAGTATATTTATACACTTTTGGGCTCAACATTGATGATATTGAAAAGATCAGTACTGAGGATATCAGTATACCTCCTTCCCTTTTGTGTGTCCACTCTTCTGCAAAATGATGAATTTCCTCATGTCTCAAGCCCCTGTTCAGGCACCATTCTGCCACAATCTGGACAGCTCTTGAACTTTCCATGGTGAGGACCATGAAGGGTATTGAGAAGGTGAAGAAATAGACAAAACACAGAAAGCTAGGATAAGGTTGAGGCCTCTCTCAGGATGAGAAGAAAAGAACTGCTTAATCACCACAGGACATTTATTTATACACTTAGGACTTTGATGTCCATTTCAGCCCTTCTGCTTTGTAACTTTATATGGCTCAACTGAGCACCTCCTGTTCTTGGAGCTTGTTTACTTGGCTTTCCTTGGGCTCTCCATGTTTTCAAGGCTGGCACTGCTTTAACTTCATATGGGCTATTCATCTCCAACTTCAACCACTCCTCACAGCAAAAAATTCAATGAGAGACAGATGATAGTGAAATTATAAATTTCCCCCTTCACTCTAATTATAGGAAAGTAGGGAAAATTAGGAAAATTAATAATTTTTTAGCATAAGAAATATCTCCTGAATGTGTTAAGGACTGACCCCTAGAATTCAGAAAAGTTTCCAGAAAGCAAACAATTTTTTAAAAAAACCTCTAGAAACTGATCCTAGAGTAACTGTTATTTATTCTTAATTATGCTTTTATCATTTTTAAAATAGAACTTTATATTCAACAGCATGAAAGATAAAAATGAATAAAGTAGTTCTTGTCTTCAGGATGTTCCAGCTCCAGAGGAGTCATGGTCATAGAAAAGCAAACACTAAACACAAACACTAACCAGTAGGGCTGTAAGGAGTTAGTGCACACTGTGGAAGCAGGAAGTGAGGAAGGATGAAGCCTTCTTGTAAGCAGAAGACTGAGGAAAATGATGCCAAGGAAAGAGGATCAGAAAAGACATTTTCAGCTGCAGAATCATCACGAACACAGACTAAAAGGTATGAATTTACGTGGTGAGTTCTGGAAACCATGAATATATCCAAGGGGCTAGAATATGGAAAGCAGGTAAATAAGACTATGGTGAGGAGTAAGGATGCGCAAGGTGACTCTGAAGGAGCAGAGTGGCTTGATTGCCAGGAAGTGTTGCAATAGATGAAAAAATTTTCTGTAACTCATTACAGAGTTGAGATTTCAAGGACCTGATCCTTGGTAGAGGCCCTAGCTTTCTAATAAACAAGAAAAGCAAAACTTTTCTTTTTCACAAAGAGTAAGAAGCCATAGAGAAGACACGGAGGAACTGCAATAAATGACTTAGAGGAAGAGGCATGTAGCTGCACGTGTGATTCAAACCATAGCAGAAAGAGAAAGCAGAAAGAGGAATGGTGGAAGAGGGCAGCCTATGAGGTGCCACCTCTTTAAACAGATACCTGAATGGGTAGGTGGATGGTGAGTGGATAGATGAATAAATGAATGGATTGATGGATTAACAGATGGATAGATACATATACCCAAGAAATTTGTACTATCTACCTATATTTTAGAAGCTTTTGTGGTTTTTTTTCTTATGCAATTAAACATAAAATTGTGGCTATCCCAACAATCTTACTTCTTTAAGTCTTCCCTTCCAAAGTGGTGTTGGATCCAATTTGGTCTAATAAACACATTTGCAATTCAAGGAAGTATGGTTTTAACCTCTGAATAATGGGCCACTCTCAAAGCCACTCATACATCCACATCCCACATGAAAATACAGGGAGATCATGAGCAGGAATTCTCTTCAAGATTCTGCTCAGTCATACCTCGGAGCCAGGGATTCTTGGACTATAAGGAGTAGTCCATTTCCGATGGTGAGAAGGGTCCCAAAGTGCACATTCCTCCCTGATATTGAATTCTTCTCTGTTTGAAAGTTTCAACTGTCCTTAAAAGAGTTAAGGTTTGAAAAAATAAATATTAAAGTTTCTGTGTACGTTGAATATCCTTTTCAGCAGAAGGACAGTGATCTCTATGATATATTGACAAGGAAATGAGGTCATACAAAGTACCATTTATTTAAAAACTTGTCCCTATTCTTTTACATTTAAAAAATAATTATCAGTTCATCTATTTCCCTAAAGAGTACAGTATAATAATCACAATGAAATAAAGCACATACAACATGTTAAGAACCCTGATTTTTTATTTTGACTTTGCTGCTCAACCAACTATTATATAAGTTTTAGCAAGGTTTTGACAGCACTGAGTTTTAATTTTCTGTCTAGAAAGTGTCAGAGGTAGTTTATTGAGTTCTTTTTCCTCCAGTACCCAATAGAAAATTTATCTTTGTATTTACTTTGACAAACCTTGTCCTTGACTTATGGCACATGCTCAGTAAACATCTAGAGTGCACAGGGTGGGTAGTCCACTACTATGTTCAGCACAGATAATGCTGTTTGAATTATTTGCTCCCACTTGTGTTGGTGCATGGTGGTTTGAGTGAGCCCATATCCTGTTCTGGGGGAAATGTCACTACTATTGTATTCCAGATATTTGGATCTGACTTTTTACCAACCAATTGAAATTACCATGCTAGCTAAACAATATTTCTGTGACCTATACTAAACCCACAGAACAAATATGCATCTTCATGCAATGATTTGACCTTTGGATTAAACACTGAATATATGATTTGAAATTGGCAATGAATATATAGACACGGATAACATCAATCTCCTTTTCACAGATACACAAGTACATAGGTGCACACGTAGACTCTTAATATGGACCAAGGCAACAGTTATAAGATGGGCAGTCCTAATATTCTATGACATACTTCAGAGAATGGCAGAAATTAACCATGTAACACTTGTAAATGTTCCCAGAAGAACATTCTAGTACAAAGGAGCACAGTTACACAGAATGCCCTGTTGGTGGGATAGTTCACCCCATCTCGCAAGAGTGTGCCCCGTACAGACTACAATATTAAAAGGTGAAATTGAAGCTGTTTAATTTGAAGAGGTAAACAGAAAGGCAAAGCAGCGAGGAGAAAATTACAGCAATTCAGAGATTCCTCATAGAAATTTTGAAAGCAAGATAAGAGAAAATGATATGCTGGCCATATAATAGGAAATATTTTGACCTTGGGGAAAGCAAAGATTTTCTCAACAGTACTCCAAAGGCATAGTACATAAAAGAAAAACTTTGATAAGTCAATGCTATTTTTACTATGTTCCACAAGATTTCATGCAATTAGCTAATGGTATTTAGAAGAGGAGGTTTTGCAAGGAATTGGGGTTTGGATGTGGTCATAAGCACAGGTCTGTATGATGGTAGTAATGGCTCATAATAAGAGGAAGAGATGTCAGATGTGATGGCACATGGCTCTCAGGATGCTGAAGCAGAACGCTCATCATGCCAGCCGAGGCTACATAGTTCAAGTCTAACCTGTACTACAAATGAGATCCTGTTTCAAAACAAAACAAAAAGACACAGCTGAGATGGCACAATTACTCTGTCCCACCATGTGATGTCTTCTGTCTTGTTGTCTTGCCACAAAACTTTCATGAGATGCTGGGCAGGTGCTCAGCCTGTGGGTTTCTCAGCCTCTAAACTGTGGGCTAGATAAGCCTCCATTCTTTATTAATTTTTAATAGTAAGTATTTTTATAGTGACACAACACAAAATAGACTAAGATGATTTTTCTTAGATGTCTGCTTTTTAAAAAACAATTAAGATGCAATGTGTATATATACCAATTTCCCAAGATGAATGGAAATGCAAGATACACACTGAGAGATCGTATTTGTCATGTACATATCTGATAATGGATTTATATTCAGAATACATTATAATTTTTATAATTAATAATAAAAAGACTATAATTTTAAAACAATGAGAAATGGTTTGAACAAGCCATTCACAGAAGATGTGTAAATAGCCAATAAATTCAGAAATTCCTCAGGATCATTAGTCCCCAGAGAAAGCAACCAAAAGCACCAGTACTTGTCTGTCTCTGCCTCTGTCTCTGTCTCTGTCTCTGTCTCTGTCTCTGTCTCTGTCTCTGTCTCTCTCTCACGCAGTATACAGTTTGAAAGTGGCTGTGCTCAAATTCTGTGCTTTAAGACAATGATGGCAAACTTTTTATACCTTTCAATGATACAAACAACTCTGCATGCCATAGATTCACCTCCACTGCCTAAGATTTATTTTGATCATTTTACCAAAACATTTATTGTCCCCTGACATAGGCCAGACATTGGGCTGAGGCAAAACACCATATAATTCTCATATTACCCATTCAGAGAGAGAAGCTATATTATTTTCTTGACTTTAGAATTGGGAAACAGACGCTCTGAGAGGCTGAGTGACATGTTATTGATTTGTGGCTGGGAAGGTCGAGGCTGGGATTTGGATGGAGATGTGTCTGATTCTGAAGCTATTGTGCATAGCCACCATATTGTACTGCCCGCCTGGCTACCACCTGCCCTTCCTGGGCACTCTGCTTCCCATCCCCAGCCAGTATAGTTTAGATGGGTACTCAGTAACAATGTAAGAGCAGACCTGGCCAGCACAGCCAGACTCATCCTCCATTTCAAGGGAAGAGGCCAAATCAGAAATCACATGTAATGTGAAAATCCAGAAGCCTCTGGGTAAGTGTGTGGAGGATAGCTATCAGGGAGCCTCCTGGTCAGTGGTGAAGTTATTCCCAGTGC
Source organism: Cavia porcellus (assembly GCF_034190915.1). NCBI lineage: Eukaryota > Metazoa > Chordata > Mammalia > Rodentia > Caviidae > Cavia > Cavia porcellus. The sequence goes on from NW_026947485.1 coordinate 94,156,845, forward strand.
CTGCAAGCCAACCTCCCTTGCTCTGTGTCCAGGACTCCAAAATCGGAGGGCATAGGCATCCAGAACTGTCCTCAGCCCTCAGGGGAGGAGGAGGGACCTGAATCCCTGTCCTGTGACTAGAAAATATACGTGCAATGGAAGCACTGGGGCTGAGTGTGAGATTTGAAACTACAGGCTTCTTGCAGGGTGATCAGGCCTTTTCTCTTGAGCCTTAGCATTCCCCCCAAAAAGAATCTTCCATCTCCTGCTTGGGGGATCTAATTCTGCCTGGCACAGTTCTGCAGACTCTCCCCAAGTTTGTAGTCAACTGGGTAAATGTTCACTTTGCCTCTCTGAATGGCAACCCAGCCCTCAGCTGTACCTGTGTATCTCATTTCTACCCCTCTGGCAAGGGCTTGAAATTTCTGCTAGATTGGCTGTGATGGTGGTGGTGGTGATTTCTTCTTGGTTTCTTTGCATCACTTTCATTCCTCTTTCCAAAGGTGCATGATGCTGCCACGCTAGGTGTCTGTCTGCATGTAAACTACGATGCCTTCTGACTTCCCCGTTTTCTTAAGTCAGTTACCTCTGTTCCACTTGTGTTCCAGTGTTCAGATTTTAGTCGTAGCTGCCCTCCTCGCTCCTTTAACTTTACTGGCTTATGCATTAAAAAATATAATCTCTTTACAACCATTTTAGAAGAGTTTTGGAAGCAAGAGTCAAACTGTAAGTAAAGATAGAATCAGTAAAGATAGCCATCTTTCCTGAGACATTGATCTCCCCTGCTTGGTAGGGGTCAGTAGGTACCTGACCACTGCCCTGCTTCTCCGGAGCTGTGGTCACTAGCTGCTTTTGTCTGGGTGTAAATACTTAAAAGTGGGTCTTCAGAGAGCAGAAGGAGTTCCAGTTCCTTCTGCTCTTGGGCCGCCAGCATTTCCTGATTCCTACATCCCTTCTCCCTGAGACAGAGACCCAGCTGCTCTGTGGGCCTTTCCTTTCCTCCAGTGGAGCTGATGAATTGGGATTCTTTCAGGAGCTTTTAAAATTTTTCTTATTTGATGATGGCAGTCTCCCTAATCATTATTCAAACCAGTTAAGACTTACTATTATTTCAATCTATACATTTCATGAGATTTAGGGGAGAGCTACAAATACTTATTTAGCTCTCTTATTGAGTCCTAAAGTTGAAAATATTCATTATATCCTCCTTAGTACTTTTTGGTGGTGAGGGGTTAGCTAGGGGTTATATCAAACTTAGAAAATTCCTTGTCATACCAAAATTATTCATCCACATTTTCTCTAATACTTTTATATAAGTTTTCATATGTAAATCTATAGTTCATTTGAAATGTTGTTTAATGTTGAATATAGAAAGGGATATAGATTTAAAAAAAAAAATAGGTCCAGGGGCCAAGGATTTAGCTTAGTGGCATATCTGACAAGCACAAGGTTGTGAGTTCGATCGCTGGTACCAAAAAAAAAAAAAAAAAAAAAATCAGTATCAGACATTAAGCAGTGACTGCTTTGCTGATTTAAAACATATGCTTTATTAATTCAAATAGCTTCATATCTTATTTCCTAATAGGTTTGGTTCTTTTTGATAATTAGGTTTTCCTCTTTGTTGGTGAAATGTATATATTTGAATTCCATTTCATAAACTTTAAAATAATTTGGACAACTTAAAAGTCTGTTTAGAATCTGACTGTGCTTTCATTATCTTTAGAGTCATTTCAGGAGCATCAGCATTTTAATGATTGTAAGTCCCATTTGTCTGGGATGAATCTAAGTTATCCACCTAGCTGAAGTAATCATTTACTTTAACATGCAATAAAATTGTCTGGTATCCCAAGTCACACCTGAAGGGAGTCTCAGCATGCTTCCCAGGCCCTCTGGGATTTCATGGCAGGAGAGGAGGTTGGTGTTTATTTTTCCTTGAGCCAGTTCCCTGGAATTCTCAGTCTTCGCTTTGGCTCTGACTCCTGTGCATCTGTCATGTCTCCAGTCCACAACACTCCATTGCTTTCCACTTGAAAACTGTCTGATTTTTTTCTCTGGCACTAACTCAAGGCCATGAGCAAGTTGATGGGCAACTTCAGGTTAGAGTTACAAGTTCCCCAAGGAGGGAGAACATCCTGATCAATAGCCAGATTCTACACTTCCGGGCTGTGCCTTTGGTTATTTAACTGCTCTCTGCTTCCTACCTCAACTGTAGGATGGAGTTAGGAAAATAGGATTTTTGCGATTGTTAAAGGTATGATGTAGTAAAAAGGTTCAGTGCATTGTTTGGGGAGTAAATGTTCAATAAATGAGCTGTCAACATCACCATGATCACCACCACCATCATCATTCTCAGAGGATTGGAGGTTGTAGAAATGTGCTCCATGATTTTAAAGTAAATACTGGATGAGTTTACTTTTTAAAATTTCCCAGTTTATTCTTTTACAGGAGGATTATCCTCCCTCTCTATTCTCCAGCTGTGCCCTTTACTTCAGTCTCTTCCTTTTTCATCCCTGGCTCATCCAATCCAATCCAATCTCATTATCTTAATTATATCGCATTACAGTAAGGCATAGACTCTATCTTTCCAAAATTAAAATATGTCATTAAGTTACCTGGCTAACCAAAACTAGTTTTCACTCCCAAGAAGAGCGAAATTTAACTTCTTGTAAATTTAAAAAAAATTATTTTGTGGTCAAACTTGCAGCTTGACAACTCACAATTAAAAATAACCTCACAATCATTTTACCTAATTTAATGCAGCATATCTAAAAGATAATATTGCTTCATTTTCTCAAATCTCCTGTGTTGTTCATCAATCAAATTTTGTCACTTTCTTTATCTAATGCATGTGTTGTTAGTTATTACATACAGATTGGTATTAGTCATATAATTTTCATTTAACACATTTTATAACATTATTGTTAGGAAGCGAGAGTTATTACTTATTGTATATTTGTTTTTAAACTAGAATCAGATTACCACTGGCACATATGATTCCTAATAATTTTTCAGTTTATTGTTTTGGGTTTTCTCTTGTATGTGATCATTTTATCTGCAAATAATAACAATTTTGCTTGCTCCACTCCAACATTTACACTTTTTGATTTGGTTTATTATTCTGGATTGGACAGGTGTACTGCAGAAGCGATGATAATGATCTGCTAGTATCGGTGAACTGTATTTGTTAATATTTTGGTTAAGGTTATAAATGAGTTCTATATGTTTCTGGTTAGGAAATTTTTGATAGCTTTTGTTACAGTGCTTTCCTGGTTTTGCAGAGGTAATAAAAACAATCTCTCTCTTTCTCTGAATTCTGAAACAATTTAAATATTTTCTGTGTTATTTGTTCTTTGGTGGTTTGATGTCTGTGAGCTGTCTGAAGCTGGTGTCTGTCAGGAAAAGCTCTTTCACAATCATCTCATAGCCTATTTTAGGTTTCTTTTCTTTTCTTGGTATAAGATACAAATTTTTCTGGAATAATTATCTACACCTTCCTATTTAAACTTTTGGTTCACAAGTTTGCAAAGTGTTGTTTTATACTTTAAAAATATTCCCCACACACCTATGGTTGTCTGAGGAGTAGCTGATATTTTTTTTTTCATTCTATAGGTTGTCTTTTATCTTCTGATTGACTCTTCTGAAACTTTTTTACTATGATATTGCCTCAGTTACTTTTCTCTTGTTGCTGAGTCAAAACATCTGACATACAAAGTTAATGAAGGAATGATTTATTTAGCTCACAGTTTTCAGAGGTTTCTGTCCATAATCTATTGGCTCCAGTATAGGGTGGCTGAAGACAGAAAAGCAATAAGAGCAAAAGGAAAATATCAAACCTCTTTTCTTCCCTTATACTCTATGCAGGATACCTACCCTAGGGTGAGTGGAGCACTCACACCCGCACTTCCAGAACTAGACAATAAGCCAATCACAAACTCTACATTCAGCCTTCTCTGAAAAGCCCACCTCCACAATGACTACATGACATTTTGGGGAGGTCTAGACAAAAACCATAACAGATATAATTCCATTTATTAATTCTTAAGAAGCCTTTCAGGTAGTTAGAATGTACTACTTTTGTGAGGATCACTGGGAGAAGGTATCAGATAAGGGATCTGATTTTGTCTCCCTTTGTCCTGAGGAATTATTCTTTTTTCCCCTAATGATTTGGAGGAATGCCTACAATAGGTTACCAAGCTAAGAAAAAAAAATCCAGTACAAACTTGTTTAGTATTATCCCAACTTTACCAAAGAATAATTATATATGCTTATTAAGAAGTGTCCAGAGGAGGAAGTCTTTATATATCAGAATGATTAGAAGATCTATGAAACATTACAAGGAGATTGCAGGATCAGACACCAGACATCTAGTAGCATCAACAAGCATGGGGGAAGAATCTTGGCTCAGCCGCCTGAGACTTGCATGGTCCCGGCAAAGTTATTACTTTGTTTTCATTTTCTATGTTTATGCTTATATAATTTTTAAAAATAAGAATGCATTGCATTTGAAACAAAAAACTAATCATAAACTACAATATAGTCTGAGAAGAAGTGATTGAGAAACAATAGAAGAAATACAGGGACCATAAAAACCTTTAAGTGACAAAGTTTCTTACTCAACAGTGGCTTTATAACAATGAGAAGTTACTGACTCAGGCTAGCATAAGGTTTGGCTCAGGGTGCAGGTTATCATCTGGACAACCAAGGACTTCCAGGAAGATGGCAGAGTGGTGAACAGCAGAGAAACAGCTCCTCCTTGATTTGGTGTCCAGATGCTGGAATATAGCAACATGAGAAAGAAAAAGAGAATTGGGTCTGAAGACAGGATCTGAAGTGAGAACTGAAGCCCATGGGGAGAGTGAAGAATGAAAACTCAATACAAAGAAAGAGATGGCAAATGGCACTTTCTTCATGATCCCTGGCTCACTGCGTAGGAGGGGCAGCTTGAGCCTGCAGACGCATGGTGACACTGGTGACAAGAGGCCTCACACACAGCTGCTTCTGTTTCTCAGTTGACTCCTTGGCTTTTTCCCATGCAGTAGCCCTAGAGATTTCATCTTTCTTACATATCTCAGAATTCACAGGCAGGGAATGTTTCCCAGAATTCCCAGTGGAATTTTTATTTCATCTCATTGGCTCTGTTTGAGTCATCTGCCTACCTCTTAACCAATCAAAGTGGTCAGGGAAAATGCAACATGAAGAATGGTCTAAACCTGGATCAGGGATGCAGTTGCTTTCCTAAAACACCATGGACTGACAGAAAATGATTCTTTAAGGGATAATAAGCAGTGGCAATAAAGAAAATATGTTCTATGTTTCTGAAAGGAGGTAGCTATATATCTCTGCCATCTGCAACAGGCACATCTTGTAGCACTCCTGCCACTTGTGGAGTATAATTTTAGAGGGTTTTGTTTTTATATCCACAGCAGAGATGCCCATGTTGGTTGTGCTGAAACAAACTAGGTCAGGCAATAAATGATTGGTATTCATAACACTGGGACAACAGTCTTATTTTTGATACCTCTAGGTTTGTGTTTTTCACATTTTATAGAAAAAAATTCCATAAAGTGCCCTTTCTACACTTTTCAAAAGAATTAATTGTGTGAGTTCCTGTTATAAGTCATAGAAAAGTCTCCCTGGTGCAGGGTTAGGGATGGGGATCTTTGCTTCTGTGTAATTCAAATGCAGCTGTTGGATGTCTTTTATGACCTCCCAAAGAAGACAAAAGACTGGTATAACAACACTCTTGCCAATTGGCTGAAAAGTTTATCATTCTATTTCACAGCTGGACATCTTCATCCCATTTCAATATCCTTGGGTTAAACAGAGTCTTCATTTAATGGCTGTTGTGAAACTATTCCTGGAACAATGACAATCTTTGACTCCTCCAAAATCATGGCCAGTTGAACCCACTGTGTCACTGGAATTGGCAATAAAAGCAGGCTGGACATTAAGCAGATACACCTGCTCCTCAGGCATCTCTCAGGTGCCAAAAGATGGACTGATTGTAAGGACCAAGCTCCGTGCACTGAACGGAAAGGAATGAAATGAAGTTGCCTTGGGAAACTGTAGCCTCAGGGAGTACAGATCAAATAAACCTCCCTTGTGAGCAGGCTGCCCTTCCATCTGACAGTGAAATAATCCAGTTTTCTTGGAGTATAAAAATGGAGAGAACCTCACCCCCACTTTAGGTAGTCCATGAAAAAATGCGTGATCCTAGAAGGGACCCATGTAGAAGAAGGCACTCGACTGGATCATATACACCTTATCATTTCCTCCTAAAGTGAGATTCCATCACCTTGAGACTGTTATTTTTATCTTGCTTTCTCTTTTCTCTATTTCCTATAGTTAGAGTGAGTTACCTGCTGTAAATAGGTAATTTTTGAAAGAAAAATACCACATTACTCTTAATATCATTGTTTGTATCATATCACTGTTGTCCTGTGCTAAGTGTACTGCTATCATGTTGAATCTCAGGAAGGAATCATACCATTTTCAATAGGCAAAAATTCAGGCTCTGTCTTGTTCAGTATTTTTCCCATAGTCATACAGTTCTCGATGATAAAACCAGAGCTTTGAGACAAAACTGCCAGTGCCAAATACTGACCTTTTCATCATTCTCAATAGCTATCAAATTGATCTTTGCAAAAGGTAGCCTGACTACGTTTTTTTGTTCTGGTTCCTAAATTTAGCAGTCTCAGTGGTTTCATCTCATCCTTTAGGTAACAAACAGGTCATCAGAGGAAATCCAGCCTTCTTGGTGAGTAGCCATCTCACAGCTGACTTTTGAAAACTTCCTTTCTTCGAGGTCTTTTCAAAACCATGAGAGACCAATATCATGCCCTGCTCCCTGCCATCAGAGTGTGTATGTCTGTTTCTCCTTTCATCTTGGCTCTATGCTTCTGATGACCGGAGCAAGCCAGAACTGGGTCTAGACCTGTGAACTGACCTCATGCTGTGCTTATCTAATGCAAGATGATAATACCTGGTGCAAGTATAAGGCTGGAACCAGCTCCTTGAAAAACCAAATAGCTCTAAAACCTACCACAAAGTACCCTAATGTGGAAGCTGGATTGGTCAGTAGCTGTGGATGTGCTGTGAGACTTGCATTTGCTGGTGAATCTTCAGGTGGAATAAAGTTGGCTTTTCTCTCCTTCAAACGTGGAGAACAGAAAAGAATACACTCTCTTCTTATTTGGGACATTCACTCCCTCATCCTAAAGTCAGTGAATGCCTAGTCCCTTTTGGTTTTCACAGCTGCTCTGGCTCAGTGGTGAGAAAAGGAAGGAAAACTTCTTTGATTTCTTACTTGGGGGAGGGGTTTCCTTTATGTTTCCTAGTATTTCTGGGAAAAAAAAGGAAAAAATGGCACATTTTATTCAAGGGACACTAGATTATTTTTTCCCAAAAGGCCCTGTTGAATCTGTTAATGAAAGCCAGAATCTCTCTATTTAACTCTAAAATTATTAAGTGAGACTTGGGTTTATCCCTCTACTCATCCTCATTTTCTCCGTGAAGTTTCTTCCATTCTTTTCACACTGACAGAAGTGTCTAATAGTTGTTAAGTCTTCTACATGGAGGGTTTTGTCCTATTACAAAACAATAATCACAAGAGGTTCCATCCATTAACCCCCAGCAGTTTCTACCCACCACGATCAACTTTGTACAGCATTATTCAACCACTAACTTCTTCCTATGTGTTCAATGAATAAATGCTTCTCAGCACTTAAAAACTTGTAAATTATGTATGATTATTTTCAATTTATAAACAAGAAAGATGAAGTCCAGAAAGGTAGAATTATCAGTAGTCATTTAACTGATAAATGATAGATTCTGATTTCTAGTATAGATCTTCCAGACCCTGTTCATATTATTTCCAGAAAATTATGAAGTCATCTACCTGACAACTCAATAAATAGACTTCATGCTGATAAAAGCAACTCTTTGCATGGATATATATTGCAAGTGTCTTGGTGCTGTGCAATGACACTCGATTGGCTCACTCTTCATGGCTCAATTAATCACTTCTTAGTTACCTCCTTGTCTCTTTCATTCATACTCATATTCATTCATTCATTCATTCTTCCATTCCTTCATTCTGGAAACATTCTTACAGTATCTACTATGTGCTAGGTGGTAGAGATGCAAAAATGACTCCAAATGCTCCAAACTTTAAGGATACCAGTAATCCACACAATATATTTGTTATCTGTGTGATCACGTTAAGGACAAAAACAGAATTTTTAGGAGTATTTTTGTTTCCAGCTCTTGACAAAAGCCCTGTTTATGTGCGGTCCTTGGTAACTTTAGTTTCTGTTAGGTTGGTGCAGTGTCTAATATAAAGATGGGTGCTCTCCATAAAACTATGTGCCTTGTGCCATAGCCATGCTTTGGCACACATTAACCAATTCTTTAAAATTACTGAGTTGTAATTTAATAAATGACACAACTTCTTTAATAAGGAGAGTTTCTAGAGGAGTTAGATTCATTTTCGTCCTACTTACTAACAATTGTGGCTATTATGTAGTGAATCAGTAAGAACTCACTTAATTCTTTTCTCATTTTTAAGACGAGGTTAGATACAAAGATGGTATAGAATTCATAAGTCACAAAGAACATCAAATAAAAAGTAAGTCTCCCATCTTGGTCCCAGCTACCAGTTTTATCCCAGGAAGAATAATGGTTCTTAGTTTTCTTGTGTATATTTCCAGAGGTATTCTCTTCATGCACAAGAATCCATGTACACAGAAGGTGGTACATTTTTCACATTGTTCTACATTTTGTTCATTGAATGCTATACTTAAAGACCTTTTCATAGCATTATGTAAGTACTATTACTATTTTTAAATAGTAGTTATATACATTGTCCTATATTTTCTCTGGTCCTCTACTGAGGCACATTTATGCAATTCCCATATATTTATACTATTACTAACAATCATACATGCTTATATATATATCATTTTAAACATCTACAGTGTAGCTTTAAGATAAATTCCTATAAGTGAAATTTACTTTTTATAAGTGAAACTTAAATAAATTAATTTCACTTGAAAATTTTTAAATGTAAATTCCTAGACATGCTGGCCAAAGTATACATACATCTTTATGATAGACACAAGTCAAATTGTGTTCCAGGTACCCTAATTTGTAGCAGATACCCCAATTTGTACTACTGTATCAGGGCAAGACACAGGCTTTGTCCCATGGTCAGGATAATCAAGCATTTTTCTGCACTAATTTCATTGTAATTTTCATATTTACTTTATCATTATAGGATTTTATCTTTTTAATAATCCAATTTAATGGAGAAAAAGAACCAAAATATTCATCTACAAGTACAAATTACCTATGATAATGTGATAATTTTTATCTAAATTGTACCAATGCACTTAATAAAAATAACAAATCATACTTCATAGTTATTATGTAGTGCAAAAAATACAAAAAATTAAAAAGAAACCAGACTTCTCATGTATTTTAAATTCATCCTGACCCTTTGTTCACTTGAAAAAAAGATATTTAATTTTGTGAATTGTATTTTCACATTACTGCTCATCCCAAAGTGAACTAGATACAGTTTAATAAATGCACAAAAGAAGGGCCAGGGATTTAGCTCAGCAGCACAAGCACCTGCCTTGCAAGCACGCAGTAGTGAGTTTGATCCCTGGTACCGATAAAAAAAAAAAATGCACAAAACAATGAAAAAGAAAAATTTAAATCCAGAGAATGGAAAATAGATGCAAAATAGTGGGATTAATTAAGAAAGTTCAGTAAAAGAGAATTTATTTTGACCCCTAAAATTAAAATTTTGGTTCATGATATTAGCCTTAAACTTCCTGGATGTCAAGGAAAAAAAGAAAAATGTAGTGTTAATAAATGTGCATTAGTTATAAGGAAAAATGATATTTAAGAAAACTAAAGTGTGTTATGGTTTTTACATCTAAGAGAAATTCATGTGGTCTACTTCAGAACAGACCCCAGGTTGCAAAAGAGATAATGCACTCAATAAGATCCCTAACTTAAAAGAAAAAGTGTTGACTCTAGAGAGCTCCTGGGTCTTCTTCCCAGAGTGCTTTGCAGTGCACTGTATCTGGGAACGAAATCCCTGATGCTCCTGGGCCAGGCAGGGTCTCAGCAGCCATGTCTCAGGTGGATGATTTAGATTGGGCTTGAGCAACTGGTCTTATCTGTACATTTTTTTTTTTTAAATAGGTTATGAGGCCACCTGATTGTTACAGGGCCCACTGAGTCATGTCAGCCCTCCTCACAGCTTCATTTTACTGCAACACCACAGCCTGGTATGTTCTCAAGGCATAGCAGAGCTCCAGGAGTGAAAGCAGAAATATGAAAATGATTCATTAAACCTCAGAATGCATCACATTTTTAAGCATTCCCTTGGCCAAAGAGATCTTACGGCCAAACTGAGAACCAAGAAATGGGAAATAGATTGATAAGAGAACCACAAAGTCATGTGGAAAAGAGTATGGAGGCAGGACAAACTGCAAAACTGGAGCCTTTAGTGCTGTGACCTATCACAGGAGGTAGGAAACCAGGCATGGAAATGAGGAAGAGGCTCTCTTTCTCCAGGGATGCTCAACTGAGCCTTCAAAAAGCCACGCTTCCCACTGCGTGGAGAGGGTCTGATTGCTCAGAAAGGAGTGAGACTACCACCCAAAGAAACATATAACGAGAGAGTTCAGACACGCAGGAAAAAAGTCAGGGGATACAAAATCCCAAAAGCCTTTACTTTGTGTTTTCAGCTCTCTCTGCATAGATATATTTTATAAGCACCATTTAATGGTGCTTAAGATATGAATGCTACAGCAGCCCTCCCAAGTTCAAATCTCAGCTGTGGCTGAAGAACTGTGTCACCTGGAGGCAGGAGGACTCACTTCTTGGTGCCTGTTAATCCGTCCACAAGATGGAGTAAAAATAGTTTTATTTCACAGAGCTGAGAAGACCATGTCAATAGTAGGAAGGCCTCATAATAATGCCTGACACATAAATGCGTGGTAGTTATTTTTGTACATGTTATTCTGGGTAGTCTTTGTCATTTGCTTTGGAAGGATTCCTGATCAACACAGTGAGTTTCATGGGTGGCATCTCAATGAAATTTGAGGGAAAAATAAAGCCATCTCACAAAATAACTGAGCCTCAACATTCACCCCCAAACCATTGACTTGCTTTCTATTCATCAGCTCTACCAACCAAGACAAAACAAGAAAAAGTCTGCAAACCATTATCTGGGTTTACTTTGAGCCATGACTGGGTGGACTCATCTGTGGACTCATCACAATTAGAGGACTTGGTACCTGAAAGCAGTGTTCATGGATATCATCACCATCCTGTCCAGATGCAGGGTAAGGGTGTCGCAGTCCAGGATCTAACAGGCTGGATCAGCCAGAGTGTGGATAATTGGTTTTTAGGTTATTTTTTGCAAAGGCTGCCTCCCTGCATCCAGCAGGGCTCCTAAATAGAAACACTGCTGACAGCCCACACTTGCAGGGTCTGTTGCACCAGCAGGGCTCTAAGCAGCCTGGTTAGAGCCCCCTCTCTCCCAGGTCTGCCATCAGGCTGGATCTGCTCAGTGAACGGCAGTTTACAGTTTAGCTGAGTACCGTCTGACTCCACGCAGGAATAAAGCCAGGCATTGTACTGAGTTTGCAACACCATTCCTTTTGCAGAGTTCCTAGTGTGTTTGTGACCTGGGATCTGTTCTGAATGTTCTCTTTGTCACAGATTTTCACATGCTGAGGTGGCTTTGACTTCTCCATGGCAGTCCTGGGTTAAATAAATACATTAGGGCAACATACTCGGCTTGACGCTGGAGCCAGCCTCAATAACTCAAGTAATTCATGTGACAAAAGATGGAGCTGGTGTGCTTAGCATCTGTTTAAAGATGGATTTCTTTGTTCCTGTGCGCATGGAAAGGGAAGCCAGTCTGCAATTCTGCTGGCCATTTTCCCCCAGCAGGTCTGTTGGAGGGTTTCTAAATCCTGTGCAGATGAACATGGAACTTTACCTTCACCCAGTTACAGGATACCATGCTGACATCACTGCATAAATATACATGCCAAAGAAAGCCGTGATTAAGCTGACTGCTGATTTTTATCACTTTTCCAGCACACCAGCAGTCTGCTTGTTCGTCATGCACCTCTACAAAACTCATAATATTTAGAAATGTGCTATGTTAGCCCCAGAGGCTTAAATAAACTAAAGCCTGTGAATGTTTCAATGTAACAAATTACCTTCACGTGTGAAATTATGACTCTATCTGATACTTAATAAGGCCAACATTGTACACACTCAGTTCTTTGGGGATTTTATGTATGTTTCCCCTCTTGAAATATCTGTTTCAGACACTTTGAAGAGCCGAAAACATTGCTATTTCAGTATTATTGTAAATATTCAAGACACTAAACATTTTTTAAAAATCTAGAATTTCTCAAGAAATCTATACATGGCCTACAAAAGGATGGGTGGTTGCAATCTTCTACAAAAATGCCAAATTTTCATTTCCTTTCAAGGGCAGAGATGAAAGATTGGTTTTATAAGTATAGGAGAGATCCTTAACCAGGGGCAGGTTTGTTCACTGAGGGATAATTTGCAATGTTGGGAGATATTTTTGTGTTAACACAGTTTGGGGGTGAGGAATCCAGTGGGTACAATCATGATGCCACTAAACAGCCTACTACATAGGACAACTCTGTTTAATAGTTCAATAAATTTCCTTCCTAGATATCAACAATACCCGTTAGGAAACAGAAGTTCCTCAGATCTGAGAGGTGAGTTTGATGTTGTTATGGATCCATTCAAACAGGTTGAATAATCCTAAACTTCTTTAGGTGCTATTTAACACTAACTTAACTTTCAACACATTTTCTAGATGCTGTATATTGCTTCAAAATTCTCATTTTCCATTTAAGCACATTTCTACAAAATGCCTACAAAATGGAGTTTGCCTGCCTCAGTATACAAATAATAAAAGGAGCTGTTCAAAGGTTTTACAATTTTTTTCATTTTGTAAAGACTTTAAACTCACACAGGCATTTTTACAACAGCTGTGGGTCGCCTCTGCCCTATTTCCCCCAGTGGCAACATCTTACATGGTATAATGTAGACCCAAACCAGAAAACTGACACTGGTGCATTACTGTAGTAGTTTATTCTTTAGCTGCAGTTTCTGTTATTACAGTCAATGGTGGTTGGAAAAATTAAATGGAAGATTTCAGGAAAAAACAATTCACAAGCTTTAAATTATGAGCTCTTCTGAGTAGCATGATAAAATATCATGTCATTTGCTCTGTCCAGTCAAGAATACTTATCATTCCTTTGTCCAGCATATCCACACTGTACACCCTACCCACAATAGTGGTGACCATCTCAAGTATAAGATCAACTGTTATGTATCTTGGTGCTTGTGTTCGAGTGGCCCTTGCTTTTCTTAATCATGACTCCAAAGCCCAGAAGTAGTGATTTGGAAGTTCAGAATTCAGAATGCTGGAGAGAAGCCATAAAATACTTTCTTTAAGTGGAAAGTTCTTGATTTATTGTGAAAAGAAAAAAAAAAAAAAAAACATGAGCTTAGATTGCTAAGATATATGGAAAGAATGAATCTTGTATTTCTGAAATTATGGGGAAGGAAAGAAAAAAAATTCATGCTATTTTTGCTGTTATATCTCAAACTACAAAAGTTCTGCCCACAGCACATGATCAATGCTTACTTGAGATGGAAAAGGAATTTGCATATGTATATGTATGTATTTAAGTGCATGTAAGGCTCACTACTATCCATCGTTTCAGGCATCCCCTGTGGGTCTTGAAACAAGTGGTCCTTGGGTAATTAAGTGCTACTACATTAAACTACCATCTGACGATCTGAGTTTTACCAACTTGCTTAAGTTTTAAACAAAATATCAAAAAACGTATTCCTCAAAAAACATCCAACTTTATTCCCATAGAATTCTTTCCACAGAAAGCATAACAACAGTAACCTTTCTGCTTCTGCATGATCCTCACTGCCAAGATGCTGTTTGCTGTGAGGAAAGGAAGTTACAGGAAGAAATAATTAGCTTCTGGTTTATGAATCAACCTCCACCTTCTTCACAAAGGAGACCAATACATACTTTTCTGGCTTTCTGAATATTCTTATTATTTGTTAATTTGTCATGTAGAGGTTCAAGAATTAAACTTCAGTACCAAACATGATACCTTTCTTAATCTTCAGGCACCTGTACCACAGCCTCTTGGAAGCACTCATCAGGATGCTTGTGTCAAGACCATAAGTAACTAAATAACTAATTAAATAAATATACGCGCGCGCGCACACACACACACACACACACACACACACACACGGCTTGTATCATGTTTGGAGTTTTTAAAACAGGTTTTTATAATACAAACAAAAGTGAAACACTCTAACCAGCCCCCACATAGCCACTGAGAACTTCAGTTATAACTGACCATGTTGTCTTCCCTTCATCTTTCAAAACCTTCCAGAGAACACAGTGTGGCGAGAGAAGTCTCACGTGGAGTTCATTAAGTTTCTTAGTCTTAAAAGGAAGAACTGCATTGAGATGGCCCGAAAAGAGTCTTAGCAGATGAATACTGGCATCTAAGAAGGCCAGTGTCTAACAGAAAGGAGAAACTTCGACCATGCATCCAGGAGAGTTAAGTGTTGCCTCTGCTACTTTCTGACTATGAGAAAGTAGCTGAACTTTCAGTCTCTCTATCAGCTTACCTTTCAATAGATAGGTTGGTAGAGATATTTATTATGAGAAATTGGTTTACACAACTATGGTGGCTAAGGAGTCTCATGCTCTATTATCAATAAGTAGGGAGCTCAGAGAAAAATTAGTGATCAAGTTCCAATCTAAGCCTTGAGGCCTGAATCAAGAAAGCCAAAGGAGTTAATCTCTCTCTGAGAGCAGGGCAAGATGAGATGTTCTAGGTTAAGTGTGAGGCAGAGAGGCAAAAAGTGGTGAGGGAATTCTTTCTTCCTTTTGATCTTTGTGAATTTGCAACAAATTGAATGATGCACATCATATCAAGAAAAGCAGCCTACTAAGTTTACTCATTCAAATGTTGATTTCATGTAGAAACACTCAGAAGTAATATTTATCCACATATCTGGGCATCCCCTGATCCAGGCAAGGTGATATATAAAAGTAACTTTCATATAAAATATCAGTGGAAAAAGTTGTACAAGAATGCATAAGAAATGATAGGGCACCCATATAGACCAGCTAAGCCATGCTTCACCCATGGCCTGAAGATACACAGTGATGCAGTGAACACATAAAGCAACTGAAAGAAGTGAAATGAGACGTTTCCACATGAGGTTAAGTTACCTCCAGATTGAGGGAGGCAATCTACATGGGTTTTTAAGACTGGGAGGGTACCTATATGAACTTTGTTCTATTATATTATGTATCTTTAATATTTTAAAATGCTCTCGTTTGGGGGAAAAGTCTACCATTGTTGAAAAATGCCTGGAGCGTAGAAAACAGTGCATGCTGTGCATACTGTGCACACTGCATACAGTGCATACTGTGACTCCAGAGGCTGCTTTGAATGGAATTCTATCACTTTGTTTCGTTGGGCAATTTGCCTAACTGATCTGTGCTTTAGTTTTCTCATTTGTCAAGAACACCTCCTTCATAATGTTTCTTTGAAGGCTTCAACAAGATAATGTTGGAAGAACTCACTTATTACCATGCCTGACATATAACCACCTCTCAATGAATGTTAGATTCTAGCTACTGCACAGTACATGAGAATATGCGATCATCATAATGACTCCTTCACTGACAGTGAAGCAATGCTTTGTGTAAATAACATAGAGCTTCTATCTTGTGGCCATTGTAATGCATTATATAGGACACAGAATAATATTATTATTCCAATCCAGATTTATGAGCCAGATTCTACTTAAATAACTTGGGTCACTCCACCAAAATACCTTGTGGAGAGATAGTTGAATCTATGTTTGGATTTCAGCCAGCAGCTATAAAAATTCTTTGCCACTCAGTAAGGTTATGTATTATAGCCATAGAAGCATCCTAGATATCAGAACTTTCACTTTTTTGGCTGTGCCTAATAAAGCTGAACATAAGACACCTTCAGCAAATTTTAAGATTTATGGCAACAAATTATAACCTCCTGGCCCCATGCCCATACAAGTCGTATTACTACATATAATGTTACCGTTGGTAGCCAACTCACAAAGTTAGGTATCTAGAACAATGTTAGGTATAATTGCCAAAATGCTAGTAAAATAGAGTAGACTTTAGTAACTATAGGTCACATTTATGTCCTTACATTCTCCAGTGTTTAAGTCAATGTGGAGAAATTTTTCTTGCCTTCAAGATATTCTGGTAAAATTTAGGAGAGTTCTGTTCTCCAGGGATGGCCAGCCAATGGCTGGTGTTTATGCTAAACAAAGAGAGCAAAGAGGAGTGGATTACAATGTGAAACCTCAAATGGTCAAAGAAAGGTGAATGTCATCAAGCCCTGCCATCTACGAGCCTATAGGACCTGAGATAAATCTATTTTAAGAATGAAAACATCTTTCTATTCTTAAACAACACAATCCTCCTAGGGTTTTTTTGGTGGTGGTGGGGATATAAATTTACTTTTTACATTGTAAGTCTGTAAAGTATAGCCTTTTTGATTCAACATCTGGAATTACTCAGGTGGTTTGTCTCTGCTGACTTTATGAACAATAAAAGCAAACCACTGGGTGATTCCTGGATATTTAAACTTGGGGCAAAGGCATGCTGGCCTCTCTCCTGACAAACACAAGATTTTAATTTTCCATGCTGGGGCCAAATCCAACAAACGTGGTTGTGAATAGAAGGCTAACTGTTTTCCTCAAATATAGGCTACTTGCCTAAGACAAAAGTTTTTAACTATAGGGCATATAACTCAAAATTTCTGAAGTTCTTGCAAATCTCAGGTTTATTTTCAAACCCAAGCACAGCTTCACTGTAAATAAATAAGTGAAAGTTGATTGCTTCTTGATTATAATTTCCCCAAAATGGGAAGGAACCTATCAAGCTACTGTGGCAATACCACACCCAACCCCATTCTGTGAAGTATTTTAGTCAGCAGTATATAAAGAAATGGACTAAAGTTGATTGCTTTATAATTATAATTCCCCAACCTGAGAAGAAGCTTAATGTGGTAATATCACAGCCAAGCTCACTCTTTTAACTGCTTAATCACCATTCCATGAGGGGCTAAAAAGTGTGTATTCCCTGGTACTTAGAATGCTGTACAGATATCTGCTAAATCCATTTGATGATGTGAAATTCACTTTTAAATTTCTTTGTTGATTGAAGGAAGGTGAGTGAGCTCTCTATTGGTGAAAGTGCAATATTGAAATCACTCACCATTACTGTATTGGGATCTATGTGTCTTTTTATGTTGTATAGTACTGGTTTAAAATAAGAATCAGGTGCACCAAATGTTTGGTATATATGTTTACAATTATTGTATCTTGCTGGGTTGTTCCCTTTACCAAATGTAATGTTCAAAATTGTTCCATCTTGGCTATTTTGCCTCAAAGTCTGCTTTATCAAATTGAATATAGCTACACTTGCTTGCTTTCAGATTCCTTTAATATGAGATACTGTTTTCCATCCTCTCACTTTCAGTCTGTCAATATCCCTGCTAGTGTGGTGTGTTTCTTGCAGGCAACAAGGAGTTGGGTATTGTTAAATAAAATTTTCCAGTCTGTGTATTTTAATGGGAGAAATAAAGCCATTTACATTCTGGTTATTATAGAAAGCTATGTACTAATTCCTGTAAATTTTTCTTTATGATGTTTGGTTCTTTCCTAATTTTCAGTAGTTTATATACTCCTATCCTTCTGAATGCAATTTTTTTTAAAGATATCTTCTATAATGCTGGCTTAGAGATCATGAATTTATTTTGTAGATACCTTTGAAGGTCTCTAATTCTTTGTCAAATTTGAAGGATTGCTTTACTGAATATAGTAATCTAGGATAGATATTATTTTTTCTCAGGGGTTGAAATGCATCATTATGTGACCCATGGCCCTTAGGATTTCAGAAGAGAAATTTGCAGTAATTCTGATAGATTCACATGCATAAATGAATGAGCATTTCTCTCTTACAATTGTCAGTATTTTTTCTTTGCTCTGTACTCTTGACATTTTAACTATAAAGTGATATACTGCGGGTTCTTTTGAAGCCCTGCCTCATATATTCAGACATCTCTATTTTCTGCAGGATTTGGGAAGTTTTGTTACTATTTCATTGAAAAGAGTTCCTATGCCATTAGTCTGAACCTTGGCACTCTCTTCTACAGCTAAAATTCTTAAGTTTGATCTTTCAACTGTATCC
The DNA here is from genome assembly GCF_034190915.1 of Cavia porcellus. NCBI lineage: Eukaryota > Metazoa > Chordata > Mammalia > Rodentia > Caviidae > Cavia > Cavia porcellus. The sequence goes on from NW_026947485.1 coordinate 94,175,194, forward strand.
CAGAGTTCTTCAATGTTTTGCACATAATATCTTATTTTTTCTTTATTGATATCTGAGTGTAATAATTCCTCGACTTTTTTTTTTCAAGCCCTGAAATTTTGACTTTTGCTTGATCTCTTTGTGAGGCTTTCCACAGTTGTGTTTTTTATTTTATTTATTGTGCTTTTTAGTTTTAGAATTTCTATTTCATTCATCTTCAAAATGTGTATCACATTATTGGATTGCTCCTTATATCCTAGATTGTCTCCCTTAATCCTTTCAACTATTTATTTGTATCACCTTTTATGTCATTTAAAAAAAAATCAGTCTTTTGAATTCTTTTGCATTTTAGCCACTTTATTTATCTTCATATTCGGTTATATTTGAAGGTATCATCTTGTTTTGTTTTTGCATACTTCTTGTGTTTCTATGTTAAGATTTTCACATCTGTTGATAAAGATTATATCTCTACCACTTTTATGTGAAAGTCTTCAGAACAACCCTCACAGGACCTGTCTCCTACCTAATCCTCAGTTTCTACCCTCATGCTGCTCCTGACACAGGAATTTCCTTTATTTCATTGTAAAAAATCTAATCTGTCTTCCCACATAACCTTTTCATTTGAGCTTTTATTTTCTCCGACTTTTCCATCTGACCCACTCTCGAATGTCCCCACACAAATGCTACCTGCTAAAGAAGTCCTCTAACAACCCAGGGTGAGGATATTCTCACCACTATTTCTACATCCCATTTGTTTCTTTCATAGATTGCAGGAGGCAAAATGTGGGTAGGGAAGGAATAAATATGAAGAGAAACACAGTTGACAAAGTATTTCCTTTGGGCCACATTTTTGAAGGCCTTTAGTGTCATTGATAGAGTTCAAATGTTATGTAGGAAGCCCCCTGGTATCCAATGGGGAAGTGTCAAGATGAGATCTCACTTCACTGTAGACAGAATGTCATTCTGAGGAGGCAAACAGCTCTCCTCAGAGCCACTGTGATGGTCCAGTTAGAGGTGGTGATGGTCCAAATGAAGACATTCCAGACAATATACATAGTAGTAAAAAATATGAATGAAAAAATCCTTCCTCTCAAGAACATACTCAGCAGAGAGTGCAGCCCAATTCTGAAGTAACTGGACTGCAAAGCCCTGTGCAGGAAGAGTTCCAAGAGAGGTATTTTAAAGGAGGCTGTTCCTCATTAATGATCCAATCTGGTGTCATTCTCTGTCTCCCGTTATTAAAGCGACAGTTTCCTTTTTGAGCCTCATGATTTGCCTCTTTATTTCAAGTTGTTGAATATTGCCTGTTTTTCTTTAGAAATACAATCACATTTTTAACAAGGTTTCATAGTGAAACCTTGAAGGAGTAAACTTCAAACCTTTTTAAAAAGATAACACAAACTCATAAAGGTCTAAATTTTTCAAAAGTAGTAAAAGGGTGCTATTTCTGAGTCAATGAATCTGACTTAAAAGAAAGGACAGCAAATAGTTATCAGAAGTGCATTTTCCTTTGCTGGATAACTATGTGAATGTAAATTGCTATATATATTAACTTAATGCAGATAGCAAAAAGAAAGCTGAAAGGCAACAGAAAACTATTATAGAAACTGAAATATGCACAAGAGGCAAATGGCCAATTGGTGTTATCACAGCATATGGTTGACTATTTGCCAAATATTATTTTAATCTAGTGTTTAATTTAATAGCCATAATGTATCTTGAGAACTCTTATGTAACTAAACCCTGGAGAACTTTATTAATTCAAATTCTGTTAGAGCCAACTGTTAAATGCTTTAACCTAATGACAATTATACTGCTAATAGAACTATTAAATTGAGGGTATTGTGAATAAATGCTGGCTAGCAAAGTAGGTGATAAGACAAGCAGTGGCAGAGACAGACAGGTCCGAGTTCTAATTTCTGGTCTATACTGACTGGATGGTTTTTCTGCTTCTTTTTTTATCCTCTATGAAACTTGATTTCTGTATCTGTAAGATGGTTGGATGATAATACTACTTGCTTCCTGAGAATGGCTGAGGATTTAACGAAATGTATAATGTGCCTTGTGTGTAAAGGTCATTAGTTAGTGACAGCTTCCTTCTCCTTCAGGAGCTGAGCAAGGCAGTGACACCTGGTGCCTCAGTTTCACTCTGTGTAAGATGACTTCAGGCCCTGGATTGCTTGGGGGTGGTGCCCTCAAGCAAAATGAGATAAAATGGATAAAATGAGCACAAGGTTAGAGTTTCCGTTCTCTCCCTCCATTAATAAATATAGTAACTGCCAAAAATATGCTGTCTGTCATTTTAAAGGTTATATAGTTTCTATCTTTTCCAAAAACCAGAGGCAGGTCAATTAAACATGTTCATAAGGCTTTAAACATGTTACCTTTTCAGAAGATGAAACAGCAAGAAATGATACAATAATTAATTCAGAATGAGTTTGATCAGAGTTGCCTGGCATGTACAAAGACAATGAGAAACTAGAGACATTTTTCCTTTGTCCAAAACACCAAAGTCTGCTTTTCAGTAAGTTTCAAGTATTAAAAGTAATGGGAGAGTTTTTCAGATGTGTGATTTCATACACTTACACTAAATTACATTCTCAGCTCTACATTTTTTAAAAAGTTTGAGGTGTGGCCTTGCTAGGGTTTCCAGGCTGCACTTAATTTGGGATTCTCCTGCTTCAACCTCCCAGACTGCTAGAATTATAAGTGAGTACCTCCATGCCCAGATGAGATTTAATTTTTATGAAATCCTCTATAGGTTCTAAAATATGTTCACTTGTGTGAGTTTGCTAAGTCCACTTTATGCCCCTTTACCTGATGAGGAAATTGAAACTCAAGTTGTTTAAAAAAACTCATCCAGCTGGTAAGTAGCCCCAAGGTATTTTTTCCAAAGTCAAGTTTGATGACCTCATTATCAGAGTTGCTTCTACATGGTACTAAATACAAAGGTTAGGAAATAAAATGCAGTATTATATGGACTTTCAATACTCATATGTTGAAGGACTAAGTCCAGCACCTCAGAAGGTAACTAACTGCGTTTGGAGATAGCCCTTTTAGAGAACTGACTAAATTAAAATGAAATCATCCTATTCAGTCTGACTCGTATCATTTTAGGAAGTGGAAGTTTGGGCACATAAAAAATATCAAGAATGTATGATCTGAGAAGGTCGGATGAGGACATTTTCAAGCCAAAGAGAGAGTCCTCAGGGGACAACAAATCTCTCAATACCTTGATCTTGGACTGAGCCTCTAGAACTGTGAAAAAAATAAATTCTTACTGTTTCAGAAATCTAATCTTTCTTTTTCAGTTGTAACAAACTAACATACAGTGATCTAAGATGTGAGTGAGCTTGCATCAAAATCAACCATCAGTAAACAATGAACTTCACTGCACTTGTTTAAAATCTCTCTCCACCTAAATATGTAAATTTGTATCCAAGGATACATCAGTCAGGGACAAATCAGGTGAAAAAATCCACACAGTACTTTGAAGGAGAAAAATGATAAAGAATTATTAATTACTAATAGGATTGGAGTGATGAGTGATTGCTACTACCTATTAATAGTAGATAGGTAAATAGAGCTCTAAGGAGTATAGAAATGGCAGCTGGAAAGGCATATATCAAGAATCCCAGGGGGCTGGGGATTTAGCTCAGCAGCATAAGCTCCTGCCTTGCAAGTGCATGGTTGTGAGTTCAGTCCCTGGTACCGGTTTAAAAAAAAAAAAAGAATCTCAGGACAGTCCTCCTCCACTCCACGAGTGGAGCTTCTTAATTAACTCCATTCATCCAACCTACATCCAGACTGGAATGTAGACTTTGCTGTGGAAGAGATCGTCACAGCTTACCAGACGGCAGGGAAGTTGCCATAGAGCCACACCAAGGAAACTTACTGGCTGGTTACTCGCTCTGTAGGATACATGGAAAATTGTTCACCGAGTGATGTCTCTGTGACAAAGGAAACCACTTACAAAATTAGAAGATGCTCCAGAAAGACCTGGGAGTAAACTCTCAGCCACTGGGTGCTATTGATTGTGTACATTACAAGTGCTGGATGCTGGGAAAGTTGTGCTACTACAAAACTGGGTGCTGGAGAAGTACTGCCAGGTGCAAGACACAAGCAAGCCACCAGAACTAGAAAGAAAACCCCTTTCTTCTGCAGTGGTCTCTCTTGTGCTTCCTCTTAACAATACTTGATATACCAGCTGGCAAAGGCAGATGACTTCCCCACATTTTCTCCAAGTAGGCAAGGAAGGGTGAATTGGGATCTGAGAGATGATACACTGAAAACTGGCAAGAATGGACTAAATCTGAGGATTTAAAGTACTTGAGTATTTAAAGAACCTTTATTGATACTCTAAATCCAATTGAATTCAGTACCCAAGAACTTGATGCTTAGGACAGGTTTTCCACAGACAAGAATAAAACTTTTCAAGAACAAAGGAGAAAAATCAAAATTAAAGGGAATCTTCAAAAACAATCTACCACCACTCAGGGCTGTGTGTTTTTACTAGAATCTCTCATCTCACACAATGAATGGGAGCTCACAAAGTTGCACAATCTACAATGTGACCCAAATACAATGTGTGTTCCTGGATTTTAATCATCTGGACTTCCTTGTTCATAAAGTTATGTTTATCTGAATCACAATATTTACAAATTCAATATTTAAAACCCCAGTCATCTTGGAATTAGCAAGTACTTACTGCCAATATGCTTCTTTCTTAACTCTAACCTACTTTGATAATTAATTTTAAATAATAATTACCTCTAAAGACTTTAATTGTGCAAAAGAAGAGAAAAACCAAAGACTGCTCCAAACTTATAGCTTTAGATAATTCAAAGTTGGTATGTCTGGTTCTTTTCTTTTCTTTTTTTCTTTTTTTTTTTTTTTAATCTTTCTACAAGATTCAACTGCTGCAAAAAGTAAAATAACTCTGAGAAACTCACTGAACATTTATAAACAATGAGTCAGAACCATGCAATGGTAGAGCTGGATGGAACCTCGGAAACACTCAGATCTTTCTACTTTTCCTTTCATGTGGGGAAATTGAGTCCCAGAGGTCTTTGCCTCATTGGAACTCGATACAAGATCCTACAATTTTCTCTAGATTTTCCTAAAATTTTTTCTAAAATTTTCTTCATGTCATCTTGACATTTTCTAGAGCACAGTTAAGGATAGGGGAAAGGGAGAAAGGGGGAAAAATCAAGCCAAATCTACTCCTAGCTAGAACTCTACCAGGTTCCCTGCCAGTATCCTCATAGAAGAGGCAAGCTGGAGAGAGCCACTTTTCTCATTGTCATTTCTTTGCAGTGGCCAGTGTCTACAGGATCATATGCAAAACAGCGTCTGAATTCTAAAAGGAAACACCTGAAGCCATAATATTGTCTGAGGATAATGTAAGAGAAAAGTATTTGGATTACCTGGTTTTGCCTTCTTGTTTGTTTCTTTTGTATTTGGGTGCTTTGGTTTATTTGGAGCATTAAATTGTTGGGCTGTTTGGTAAAGATACTTACATCTAAGGGAAGAATATACCACTGGTATAAGTCATAAATTAGCAATAATAAGAGAACTTTCTCATCACTCAGAATTACCCAAGAATTTGGATATAATCAAGATCTCCTTGGCCACTTCCATTTTCAATCCATTATTAAATATTTCAATCTGGAATCATACATTTTTAATTAGCTCTCTAAAAAGCAATTAAAATGTATATTTAATAAATACAGAGGTGCTAGCATATTAGGGTATTTAAAAATCGGAGGCTTAACTGTTTATGTAAAAAACCCAAACTTTCATCAATTTCTAGACAAGTAGGTCTGGGGGATTTCTGAAATGTGGACAATTACAGACTCAATCCAGATCACCTGATTTGATAGAGTGGAGTTTGTATTCCTCCTTTTTCAATCATCCTTGGAGTTGTAGCATAGAGCTCATCGTCAGAAAGATTATTTGCCCCAGTATTCAGCGGCGATCCAGTTCCCTGTGCTGTTGAAACAATTATGTGTCTCATTGCTGTAGGCTATCAAAACAAGCTGGGAAACTGCTGGACTGCAGATTCCTCTTCTCTTGTCTTGTCCTGTGGTCCTGGACACAGGACTCAACAGAAATGTGAACCAGAAAAACTAACTCCTTCCAGCAGCCACACTAGAAGCACTGACTAAACATAAAAACTATGGATCCAATCAATTAATCCTTCTCTTAGAAGTGACAGGAAGAATTGAACTTGTCCCTATCCCATTTAACATGAACTCTGATCTGAAGTTCAATATGCTTTTGATTTTCTTAGAACTTTTGGAAGAGTGCTATTGCAAAGCAATTCCATGTTCAGTCTTGACATTCTCTCCACAACACTTCATTCTTAGCAATGTTTATTTTCAAACCCTGTACACTACCTTAGTTGGCTTTATGTATATGACTTAGTTACTTTTCTCTTGTTGCTGAGAAAATACCTGATGCCCACAAGTTAAAGGAGGAAAGATTTACTTTGGCTCACAGAGTGTAAAGGTTTCAGTCTATAGTTGGCTGGCTCCAAGGTGGCACAAGATGGCAGAGGAACACTGAAGAGGACAAATAGTCCGAGGTAGAACAGACAGGAGACAGGAAGCTGTACCTTAGAAGCAAGTGTCCCTTTTCCTTGTATCCAGCCCAGTCTACCCATATACACTGTGGGGTTTCTGTCTTCATTAGATTCATTCGGCGACATGCAGAACTATGCTAATTCTAATTAGTAGGTTAATTTCCAATCATACTCACTTAATCTTAGTATTGCACCTTTAATACACATTCACATACCCTAAATCCAGCAACCTCTAAAAAGCTCCATCTATCACCCCAAGAAGCTTTGGAGAGACATCTAAACACAAGTCGTAATAGTACACTTCCAAACAAATTGAATGTATGGAGCTACATTCCTTATAGAGGACAATGTGGGTAACCAGGTCCACAGGAATTTTTTTTCCACAGAAAATTCTTTTCCTACAGAAAAATTCATCTTCATTCTTTTCTGGTCACCTGAGAGCTTTATCAACAGAGACATTAAACTCTACTCTTTGAAATATACAAAGACCTTTTAGAAACAATTCTCCTGATATTAAATATGACCGTGCTTCATGTTAAACTTTATCCTCCAATCATATGAGCAGTTCTATCTCAGAAAACGTTATCTGACAGATGGGATCTACTAAGTGTTTTCCTATCTATCATTTTCACTTTCCTCTGTTTCTCTTTCACTCTCCTGTCTCATAAAAAATTGGATCATAGGTATATTTTTTCATAGGGGCAAAAGGTACAATTTGTGTTAAGTCCAAAATGCTTTTACACATTTTTATCAACAATGGCCAAGCACCAAAAAAAAAGTTTCTTGTTACTAAATTACCTTGACAGTGATGAAAGATTTTATTGATTAAAAAAAAACTAAGTGTGAAAATTGTACTACAATGTTATTACAAACACACATTCTTTTCAGAAGTTTCAGTGTCTGAAATTGAGTAGTGCCAACAAAAACAGAGTTAAATGTTTGATCGCTATATTCTCAGCAAAAATGTTACTGATTTAGAGAGTGGTTCTAATGGTTCTTGAAATCTAATGAGAAGAGAAAAGAAGGCCAGAAGGGTGAGTATGCCCTGGAAAGTCATTCTCCAGGACCATTCAGATCAAATCAAGGGCCAGTCCCCCGGCCTCTGGGCTGAGATTTCCAGCATGTTCTCCAGGATGGTGGTCGTAGTGGCAGCTTTTGTTTACTTTCAAGTAGGATGTTTTGAAGCCCTCGTGAGAAATAATGCTAATTCATGTGGCAAATTCCCAAGCTGAAATTGTTCTGTGGGTTTTCTGCTGCTGACAGAAATCTGATCTAAAGCAAGGCCTTTGCTGCTTGCCACTCAGGTTTAATAACAGAAAACAAAGCAACCATATAAACAGATCCTTTTTATTGATGATGGGCCTGACTTCTCCTTTCTTGAAACATGAGTCACTGGGACACAGAACTTATATCATAGGCAGAAACCAGATACCCTTAGAGTCAGAAGTATCTCCAACACTAATTGGATTAGAAATCATGAAGCATACTCACAGACTGGGGCATTCAAATCAAATTAGACATCATCTTATTTTTAAAAATAAAGAATTAGTGCCTTGTGTGTATGTTATCACCACATGTTAATAAGGGGAGATAGCGTGACTGGAACCGCTCATGTTTCTGGAACAGACACCACAAATGCTCTCATTAATTTTTTTCGTGCAAAAGCTGAGCTAGAATCTTAAAGTGCTACAGCTCAGTCATCCCCTAAGGGACTATAGCAGAAACTCTTCACTTGGGAAAAGAGACGTAACAGAAGTCCAAAGAGGTTGTGGCCAGCCCCAGACGTCACAGTGGCTTCACAGAAGTACTTCCACGTAAAATTTAGGTGTCCTCACTTCCAATACTAGCTGTGACCTGTAACTCCACTGCATTAGGTAAAGGGAAACATAATGACCATTCCAAGCAATAGTGTGACTATGGAGCAGCCCAGACTTTGGGTGATCATCCTGGCCTCAGAATATGGAATAATCCACCTTGGCCCCTCACAACTATTCACTAAGAAAGAAAGAGAGAGCAAAGGTCAAGTAAACAGCAGAGGACTCCCGCTTCCAGTCAGGATGTTGGAGACTAGGGAGGACCTCTATTCTTCGGATAACAAAAGAAACTTGGGCAAAATAAAAAGTATGTTTTTTTTTTATCAGTTTAGCAGAGAACCATGGAATGCAAGCAATTCTCCATGAGCCAGATTCCAGAGAGAAGGAAACCCTTTGTTTTAAGCATTCCCTTTCTTAGAGAAGAGGTCAGGTATTGGTTTGAGAAGAAAGAGGAAGCTGCTGCCAAAATTGGGGAACCTGGCAAGAACTCAGAGAAGTCAGGTGAGCCTGAGATGAACTACAGGTTGGTGGGAAGGGGAACCTGAAAGAGTCCCAAACAGTTACTCGGCACAGTGGTTCTCTTCACAAATACCCACATCCATCCCTAATTTTGATAGGACATGGCAGTGGAAGATGCACTGGAAAACAGGTCATGGTGGTTGGATTCTGAAGTCCAAACTAAAGTTAATCAAATGGAAACAAGAGTATCTAGGATTACAGCTTAAATCCATTTTAGCTCATATGTTGACAGAATAAGAAAGATACATCCACCGAAGAAAGTAGAAAGCATGGGAAAGGACAAATGTGTGAGTAAATATGAAAGACTATTTTTTAAACAGTGTTTAGTTCCTAAAAAGGTAAATGCTTAAGGTAAATAATATTGATGCACTTTGTGGTTTATAACGTGTATCATTTAAGTGTGGGACACTGGAGCACCAAAGTGAATATGACATTCCTCAGCTTATGATGCCTGAGTGAATATGATACTCCTCAGCTTATGATAGGCTTATATCCCAAAAACACTCATCACAAGGTTCAAAAACATAAGTTGGAGTAACTCGGGCATAATCAATTCAGTTTACATTAAAAATTTCAATTCATGGTTGTCTTAGTTACTTTTCTTTTGTTATAAAATACCCAATGCCCAAAACTAAGGGAGGAAAAGTTTAAAAGGAAAAGTTTGTGTAGATTTCAGTCCATAATCAGCTGGCTCTAAGGCAGGGTGGCATGGCAGAAGAGCAACAGTTCATGGCAGTGGAAGACAGTAAGAACAGAAAGGAACAACATGACAGAAGACCCTTTTTGTTCTTTATATTGTATGTAGGCTACCTACCCTAGAGCAAATGCAGCACTCACACCCATAGTCCCCAGCATTAAGCAATGAATCAATCACAAACTCTAGATATAGCTACCTCCCAAAAGCACCTACCCCCATGATTACCTGAGGTTTTGGGGAGACATCCAAACATAAATCATAACAAGTCTATATTAAGGATGTAAATTATAATCTCTTGATCAATCATTGTTAAAAAATAAAACAAAATCACTATCCACATCCCATCCTATTTTGCTTTGGAGAAAAAAGTGAAGGGTTGTGTTACCCAGATGTGTCTTCAGGATGGAGGTGCTCATTCCTCTAGCTACTCTAAGAGTTGACCCCTTGGACTTCTCTTTGTGTCCATCTCTAGAATTATCCACAGTCCTAGAAAGCGTCCTCATACTAGGATGTAGCCCTTTCCTGCAGGGAGCACCTACATTTTATCATTCCTTAATGTAGGAGGCACAGCTTTCTCAAATGATATGGGGGAGTGTCCAGCTCCAGAACTTCTTGTAAGAATGAGGCCTTCATTGTAGCTGGACTGCAGTTTACCTCACCCCACATCTACTTCTCTCACTCCTGTCAGGTCTGATCCTGAGATTACATTCAGGAGACTTTCGGTATACAGTCTGTTTGCTGGGGCACCTGACCTGTAATGATTGGTCTCAAATGTATGTTGGAGCTGAGTCATCTGCCAGCTGCTGCAGCGAAGACATCAGCACCAGAGATGACCACTTACAATTGTCCTCTCATTAAAATTTTCAGTAGGAATGAATGAGGGAATGATACCTGGGAAAGGAATGCGATGGACCTCAGGCATTCAAGAGTTTTGAGGAGAGGATAAAAATTGTAAATACTAGAGAGTCAGATGGTTGCTACTAGAAGCTACTAGAAGCTGTCAGAGCACTGAGTTAGTATAACAAAAAGCCATTGGCAATTAAGCCGCAATATAAAGCAAAGTCTAAAAGAAGAGGACATAAGGAAAGACTCACATCCATCATCTTCAGTAGAAGCCAGAGACCCTTAGTTAATTATAAGAGTAGAAAAGCTCAAAAGAACTTTAAAATCTCAACCCTGACAGGTCTACTAGACTAGGTCAAGTCCTTGGTTAGGAAAATTTGAGATGAGACATCTGGGTTGATACAGTATAACATTTCAAATCCCCAGATCCTGTTGAATTTTCTAGTACCTGGAAAGCAGACTTTGCTTTCTTTCTTTTTCTTTCTTCCTTCCTTTCTTCCTTTCTTTCTTTCTTTCTTTCTTTCTTTCTTTCTTTCTTTCTTTCTTTCTTTTTTTCTCTTTCTTTCTTTCTTTCTTTCTCTCTCTTTCCTTCCTTCCTTTCTTTCTCTCTCTCTTTCCTTTCTTTCTTTCTCTCTCTCTCTCTTACTTTCTTTCTTTTTCTTTTCTTTTCTTTTTTAAAGGCTTATGCCTGCCTTTGGATGAAAACAGCCTGAAGTTTTGCTTTGCAAGATAATACATGACAATTCCATTGCTGATCCTCCCACATCTGTTACTAGCTGTCCTCCTGGCCACCAGATTATTAAGTAGTCTGATTAGAAACATGGGATCCTGTTAAGAGAGGAACAGGATACTAACCCAAAGGAACTGTAGAACCCAGCTGAAATGTCTAGCAGAAGCCAGACAAGCATGTGTTGGAGTGAACAGTTAGAGTGAACAGTTGGAGTGAACAGTGCTAAACAAAGTAAGATGAAGTGCAAAATAGTATGGGGAAAATGCATTGATGTGGAAGCACTCTCCTTTGATATACTTTACATTCTAGCAAGAGCCCCAGAAGATGAGTTAGTATCCTGTGATGCTAAGAAGGAATGAATATGAATCCTTGAAAGGAAATATAAGAAGGACTGCAGATCTGTCATTGAAAACTGACAAAGAGATCAAAAGTCTTGGAAAAAGCCTGGTATACTTGCTTTATACTGTAATCCTAGCTGAGATAAGAAGATCACAAATTTTAGGACCGCCTGGGTAGCTGAGAGAGATCCTGTCTCCAAATAACACTGAAAAGGAGGTAACGGCATAGTTCAGTGGTAGAGCACTTACCTAGAATGCATGAAACTCTGGGTTAAATCTTGTTACATCCCTTCCACCAAAGGCTTAGAGAGTAAGCAAGCTAGACTAGGTGTGCTAACAAAGGCCAGAGGACCCAGTGACTGATCTAGTCCACAAGAAGGTCTGGAAGAATACTACATGTGCCACAACAAAAGGAACACGCTGGCGAGTGGGCTAGTGTAATGAAGACACTCAGGAATGTGTTTTCTCTGAAGGTCAAGGCCACTGGAGTAGCAATGGGGTTGATAGATGCCAGGATTTAGCTCTTACTATTAGAGGTAAAGTGATTTTCATTGCTGTAATGTGCAGCTTGATTGGATCAGACGTGCAGGGAGCTATGGAGATAGTTAAAAGGAATTTGCATTTCTAGAAAAAGGCGGTGAAAAATGAGTTGCTTAATCCATGCTACCAAAATAAATTAGGACTGGACAATCAGAAAGCTGAAGGTACAGACAGACTCACTGGAAAAGAAATTGTTCTCCTTATGCTTCCCCCAAAGGGACCTGCAATCATTTCCTTGCATAACTACTCTGCAGAAGGAGAAATGCTCAGACAATCTGATAGTTTTAGATATGAGTGGTTGTGAACGTTGATAACCAGTAACTGGAACCATTACAGTGCACTCTATTGAGAGTTCAAATATGAAGTCAGGTAATAAACAGGTCCAAGCCACAGAACAATTTACTGTACATCCAGATATTACTTCTGAGCACGTGTACACACTCATGGGAGGTCAGATGAAGGGCGTCATAAGCTTTAGGTTTTGAATGTCAAACTTTACAAGACGTGGACCAAAGGTAGACAGGATTAGATCCTACAGAGATGCGATGGTGGTCAAGAGCAGAAGCTTTGAAACCAGAGTTGTGTTCAAATCCTGGTTCCAACTCTCAATAACTATCCATTACTATTACAAAGAGGACTTGGAAATTCCCAAGAATGAGTTCTGAGCATGCATTTTCAGGCACACTAGTGTAGGACATAGCTGCAGGACTCAATGCTGCCACATAGCAGTGTGGCTATGGAAGAACCATTGAGCAATGGAAACAAGAGTTCAACAGGGCACAAAAGTGAAAATGTTACATGAGCCTCTAGGCTGTGTCATCTGGAGGCATAATGGACACCAAGGACAGCAAAATGTCTGCTCTAGGTATTTTTTCCTAGAGCAAAGAGCTCTAACAATCTTTTTTAAAACATCTTTTATACTGGCTCAGAATGATCTGGATAACAGAAAGGACAGAATAAAACCCTAGGAAGCATATTATTACAATGGTTTGAGCAGGTCGAAAGTATAAACAAGCGTTAGGACATTTGGTTAATTTGAGGATCTGTGATTCTATAATGTTTCAGTTCTTTGGAACCCAATTGTCTAGCAGCCTTGTGTATCAGGAGTGTTTTTGAAGATGTGCAGGAAGTTTATAAATCAGATCAAGAGTCAGAAGAGAAATAGCTACATCCACTTACAAGATGCAGGGAGGAAAGAGGAGAGGGCTTCCTCCTGTCCCTCAGCCAAGGCTTTAGCCTTCACTGCTTTCTCCAAAGCTGTGTGTTTTTTCCTCATCCTCACAGTGTACTGAACTCAGGGATCAGGGACCTCATGATGGCAGGCAGCAGTCCCATTTAGATTTACAGACGCCAGAAAGCAAGAGAGGTAAGATCAGCATAGGGAGAGTCAGAGGTCAGAGGAGGGCAGCCTCGAGCCTCTTGGGAGAGACACAGCAGACCATTTTTGACCCAAGCACTGAGGATTCCAGAAAATTCCTGCAGGTCAAGGCTCTAAAATAATCCATACACATCTGATGACCTCCTCTTTCTCATGGGGATCACATAGGTATAAATTTTAGCCAAATACAGAGGTACCTCAGTTCATCAATGCTTTTGTTTGTGAACAATTTGGTTCCCAAGCAGAAGCACTTGCAAAATTTTAGGTCATTGTTGTTGCTGTTGTCGTTGTTTCTTTGTTTGTTTGTTTGTTTTTAGAATGCTGAAAAAAATCTCAGTCATCTTCCTGTACAAACATGAACTTGGACAACCTTTTCAGTATCCTGAAATGAATTAAGTTTGTAAACTGAGGCACCACTGAGTTCAGAAAGATTTCTGAACCTGCCTCATAGAGATAAATTTTATGTGCTTACAACAAATGAAACAATCATATATGAAAAGTTCATATACAAAAATCTTGCCCCAAAAGTAATGACAGCTGGTTATAAAGTTGCAAATAAAGTTCAGAAAGAGACTCATCCATTCCGTGTGCCTCCAGTGAAAGCATAGGATCTCAACTACTAGGCATCACCACTGTGGTAGCCTGAGTAATGGCTTCCACAGATTTCCAGACCCTAATCCTTCAAAACTCACTGTTGCCACTTTATAGGGCAAAAAGAACTTTGCAGATGTGATGAAGATAAGGATTGTAAGCAGAATAGATATTGAGGACTGTCTGGATAGGCCTTAAATGTAACCACAAGTATTCCTGCTAGGACATGTGTAATACACTTAGCGGGACCCTTGTAAATCTGGGAGGCAGGACTGTAGCTGCAGAAGCAAAGAAGGTGATAAGGAGGCAGAAGCCTGGGAGGGCTGGAGGTGCACGGGAAGATCCTTACTGTTAACTCTAAAGACGGGGGAAGGAGGCACAGGCCAAGGAACAAAGGTGGCTGCTGGAAGGTGGAGAAAGCAAAGAAGCAGTTCTGTCCTGGGGCTTCCTGAAGAACCAGTCCCATAAGGGTGGCTGGGAGAGGGTGTCCAGTGCCACTCAGAAGAGACAACATAGGGCAGAGCACACACACAGACTGATAACCACACAAGAGAGAAGGTTACTGTCTTATTATGACTGACCTTATTTGAATCTAGTTTGTTAGATTGCTGTTTTGTATTGACAGATTTTATTCAAATCTGTTATGATTGATAGTATCAAGTCTGAGAATATAGGCAACTACACTGAACATGACAAGATTCACTAGGATACCCATTCTGGTTTGATTATTAACTGCTTTTGAAGTCCTATAATGTCTCCAATGTTTTGTTTTTATTAATATTGCTATGTACTGTGATGTTCAATTATACTACGGCTGATGATATAGACAATTCTATTGAAAATAACAAGAGACATTACAGTAACCATTGTAGATCACCTGTACTATGGGTTTATATGACTTTTTGTTTCATGTTTTTATAAGCATTTGTTTTTCTTTGTCTTGCTTTGTTTTGCTTTTTCCTCTAATACAGAAAGGATAGGTATATATGTAGAGACTCATAGATGCATAGAACCTATAACAGTTTATGAGGAAATGATTATATAATGCACGATGAAATGAAAACTACTTTGAAGAAAAAGAGACACTACAGTACCCAGTGCTGATTCTATAGTGTCATGATATGAAATCCAGCAATACTGTTATTCTTTGTTCAGGGTGATTTAGCCTGTTTGGTTTCTTTAATTTGAACACACATGAAGGTATGGACAGCTATTTTGAAGAGAATGAGAGACACTATGACAGCCATTGTCAACTTGCCTATTGTCTGGTCTTGAAGACCTAAAATACCTTCCTTTCATGTTCAGATGAGTTCTATACTATGTTGTTCTGTATAAATTCTCTGTATGTGAAGATATGGACCACTATTTGGAAGAAAACAAGAGACAATATGATAGTGAAGATCTCTCTGATTGTCTTGCTGAGAAATTTATATCTCTTACATTGCTTTCTTATGTCCTGTTTGTTCTGTTTTGTTGTGTCTAATGTTACCCTCTTTAAAATAAAATTTTAAAAAAGAGAGAGATGGTTAATCACAGTGTGGCATCATTTAGAGAATGTAAGGTACCATTTTGAGATAATGTATGGAAAAAGAAAAAAGAGACAAGAGACTTTGATTAAGCTGTAGGTCTGTTGGTGACCTCAGTGTTTGACCATCTTTATTTTTTCTATCTTTTTCTTTAATGGCTTGATTGACATCTAAGCCATACACCATAGAATTTTGTACAGTACTATTCACAGTGTATTCACAAAATAGTGCAACCATCACACTGATTCCAGAACATTTTTGTCACCCTACAAAGGAAGTTTGTATTCTTTAGCACTCATTTTCCACAGCCTCCATCCCTAATGTATTTGTGCCTTAGCTTCTTTTATGTTATATTTTATTTATTTATTTTATTTTATTTTATTTCCCATTTATTTCTACCAATGCTTCCTTCTTTTTTAGGGTCAAATAATCTTCCACTGTGTGAGTAGAAAATGTTTCATTTATCCACTCATCTGCTGATACATATTCGGTTTCCCCCCACTTTTTGGCTATTATATGAAATGGTAATATAAGCTATCAAGTACAAATGTTTATGGGAACATATATTTTCAGTTATTTTGGACCTGTACCTAGGCATAGAATTTCTGGGCCATATGGAAGTCTATGTTCAAAATTTGAGGAACTGCCAAACTGATTTCCAAAGTTGCTAAAATATATTACAGTCCCACCAGCTACCTATGAAGGCTCCATTTCCTCCCATTCACATTAATACTTGGTGATTGGCTGCTTTTATTATAATCACCTCCATAGGAACAAAGTAATATCTCAATGCTGTTGCTGGTTTTTTGTTTTTGTTTTGACTCTTTGAGCCAGGGTCTCTCTATGTAGTTCAAACTGAGCTTGAAGTAGCTGACAGAGGCCTCAAACTCGCAGCAGTCCTCTTGTCTCTGCTTCTCTGTCATCTTGATTTGTACTTCCGGAGGGACTAAAAATGTTAAGCATCTTCTCATCTGTTTATTTTATTATGTGACTATCATCACTGCAGAGATGGCAGTTGATTTTATGCATCCATATTCTGCAACTTTGCTGAATTATTATTATAACTAAAATTCTTTAGTGGATTCCTAGGATTTTCTGTACTAAGATTGTGCTTATGTCTTCCTAGCTAATCTGATGTGTTAGTCCTTTTCCTGCTAATTTGTCTACCCAACCTTGAATAGAAGTGGCACAATTTTTTTCTTGTGTCTGGTTTTATGAGGAGAGGATCCAGTTTTTATTTTTTGTTGTTGCATGTTTGTTACAGATGCCCTTTGTCTTAGTCCTTCCAGTCTGTGTAACAAAATCCTATAGACAGCGTGGGTTACAAACAGCAGAAATTTATTGCCCACAGTTCTGGAGGCTGCAAGGCCAAGATCATGGTTTCCACAGAGCTGGTGGCAAGGCCTTCCTGGTTCGTGGATGACATTCCTTCTGCTGTGCCCTGGCATAGTAGAGAGGGTGATAAAGCTCTCCAGGGCTCTTTTAGAAGGGTGCTAATCCAACTCAAGAGGGCTCTATTGGCATTACTTAACCACTTCCTGAAGGCCTCCACCTCTTAATACTTTGAGGGTTAGGATTTCAATATACGAATTTTAAAGAGACAGAAACATTCAGTCCATAACACCCTTTATCTGCTGGTAAACATTCATTTTTCTTCCTAGTTTGCAATACTCCCTGGTTATTTTCTTTAAAACAATATGCCTAGCCTGGATTCGTTGGGCTTCTCTTTGTAAATCCCAGAAGGTGTTGTCATAGCTGAGGCACATGATGAAAACTCCAAGATAAAAAGATAAAGAATTCTGTCATATCCTGTTTCAGGGGGCACAGCACCTTGTAGAACACTCTGAAATATTTTGGTCCAAAGTATTTTGTATAAAGTGAAAAGTATGACTGCTCAAAAGCTAATACCTTTGTCCACCTCCTCCCCCACTGTGGCTTGAGTTGCTCTTTCCTGTCGACTTTCAGTTGTCAGCTAAAGTCAGCACAATCATCCTACAGCCCTTCATAGGAAGTGGGGAAATTGCAAGCCTGGTTTTTCCCCAGATCCTTTAGTTAATCTTCCTTTCCCTCCTAGTTTCTCCTTATTCCCACACAATATTTCTATCCTGGTAGAAGACAACATCCAGTCTTTGGGGAAAAGCAGAAAAAAGAACAAAACCCATAATTTTCAGTGTTTCAGGATATTTGTTTAAAACTGTGGTGATGGCACTTTCCTGCAGGCTGATGTCCCTGATGGATGAAAATAACTCCTCCAGTGGCAGCTGGGACTGCTCTGGACTACCCAGAGTAAGACTTCTGGTTCCCAGCCACCTGTCTTCATCAGACTTGGGCTCTGGGCCCTCCAGCGCAGGTCTCCATCTCTGAGTATAGTTGTCTTAGGCAGGGTCCCAATTCACTCCTTAGCCCACCTCGGTACTAGGCAAAAACTCTTCGTACCCATCTCCATGAGTTCCTGATCTCGTGTCTCTAGATGAATAAACATCCTCAAAGCATATACCACTTAGGCCTCTCAAGCCCCCTACACCAACCAAACAGCATCCCCTTAGAAGGCTCCAGGCATCTTTGCGGAAGTAGGTACAGCTGTCCTAAGCCCCACTCCCGGAACTCGCAGAGCACAATGGGCTCCCCAGAGTGGACTGAGATTTTCCTCTGCTTAATCTCTTTATTGTGTGTTGCTCCCTTTTCAACATGTTCCTACGTGTAGGTGCAAAGAAGACCTCTTTCTGTTTAGTCTCCAGAGAAGCAGTGCTTGGCTGGTGTCCACTGGATGCCGGTGCATCCTCCTTCTAGTAACAGAGCCCTAGCCACTCCCTTTCTTCTTGAGCAGATGACTCAGCCTGGTCAGTTAACAATCTCTGGTCATGGCTTTGCTCTGGGGATATGTTTGTTCCTATCACAGAAAATCTTGAAACGTGTCAGAGCCTAATGAGATGTGTTCTTTTTCCCCTGAGCCTCTAACCTGAAAGACTGGTTTTTGCAATTTCTAGCCACCTCTTGATTTACCATAGATAGTACAAGAATAAAGTCAGCATGAAGGAGAATTAAGAAGCTGAGAGATAAAGATATTATTTGACATTTTAGAAGTGTCTGGCTCGACATGCCTTAAATCAATGATCCCTTGAACTTTTTAATTACATAAATGAGTAAATTCTCTTTTTGTTTGGATAGATTGGGATAGGTTCTTTTTTTTTTTTTTTTTTTTTTGTCTTTTTCCTTTTTATCGGTACCAGGGATCGAACTCACGACTGCCTGCTTGCAAGGCAGGCGCTTATGCCGCTGAGCTAAATCCCCAGCCCCTGGGATAGGTTCTTATCATTTGCATCCAGAATATTCCTAAAGGACATAGTCACAGGCCTACATATACACAGAAGACTCAGACCTGCTCCACCTCCTTTTCCCTTATCAGGCAAGCACTCTTTCTATTCTTTTCCATGCTCGAAGGCCCCTTGATCCTGCAAAGTATTTCTCAGCTGCTACCTGGAGCAATCTCAGTCCTCAGAGACTGTTTCCTTCTTAAACTAATATATTTGTGACTTATAAACCTGAATCTACTATTAAGAGTTTACCTTAGAGACTTTTTAGAGGATTCTTGACTTGTAAAGACAAGAAGTAGAGCTTGTCTGTCTTTTATATGCAGACCTCCACCCTACCCCTACCCACACTTACACAGCCTTAGGATTTCCTCTGAGATGCTGAGAGTACCGCAAGGGCAAAAACTATGCCAAGCATGCCAAAGTGTTTGTGGTAATTGCCCCTGAAAAAGAATGGAGGGGCTTCTGTACTTAGCTTTATTCTTCTGATTTTTTGCAATATGACTATCTTAGTTTCTGCTTTTTTTTTTTTTTTTTTTTTTAGCACTGATTGAAGCCAGGGCCTCTGCAATGAGCTATAGCTACAACAACATTTATTTTGAAACATGGTCTTGCTCAGTTGCCCAGACTGAACTTGAACTTGTGATTTGTCTGCTTCAGTCCCCCAAAGTACTGGAGTTACAGTCAAGGACCACCACACCTGGCTATCTTTTATAAAACCTTTGTCTGGCATACCCAGCTGTCAGTATGTACACTGAGGAAGATTACGAGTTCACTAGCTCTTCTACTCAGCTTCCTGAAGTCCCTTGCACCCATGTGCCTTGTGTGTATCCCACACTTGCTCTTTCAAGCAGAGATCCAAGCATCAACTCGGGGCCTTGACCTTGTTTGGGAGGAACCTGTGTCCAGGTCTCAGGCATGGTCCAGTGCTTCACAGAGCAGTTTATTGCTCAGAAAATCCCTAGCCTTACCATCATGGGTGCTTCCCAGACTCTTCAAATATAGAAGCAAATAACATAAATATAAGTAAATATTGTACCCATAAGCAAGGGAATGCATAGCAACCCAGAACAAAGGAGGGAGAAGGAGGGGGATTGATTTCACAGGACCTGTGTGTAACCTGCAGTAAAAATCCTTTCTGTGTAAATAGCACATTTGTGAGTGTCAAATTACAGAAGGGCAGAGGGTGCTGAAGCTGGCAAACAGCTCAGAGCTGGTGAGTCCAGGCCCCAGCCTGGAGCAGCAGTCAGGGCTCTCTTGGCCCCTGTCCCACTGGCTGGCACTGTGGGAAGAATCAGTCTCCCCTGCAACTTCAACACTGGAATATGGATTTAGGGACAAGATTTTTATCTTTCTCATATCTTTATAGCCAAAATGGTGGCAGTGCAATTCCTGGTACAATTCAAAACACCAAGTCACAAACTAAGTGTAAGTGCTTGACATTTTTCTACAAGGACTATTTCAATGCTTTGCTTAAAACAGTATACATACAAGGCACATTACTTAAATCGTATTACATATTTTTGGCTATGAAAACTTTAAAATATACTCAAAGTAGAAAGAAGTGTATGATTTTTGGCCCTTTCTTCCAGATTCAATATTAGTAAAATTCCTGCTAAATTTGATGCATTGACTTATTTTTCTTTGCGAAATCCTTTGAAAGGAAACCTAAGACCTTCTACAAGCATCTGAATATATATATCTTTAAACATAATGGAGATTGTCATTTGCGGTAAATGGATGGAATGATTTTCGTTTGTTTTTGTCTTTGGCAATTTCCAGTATTTAGCTCAGTCATACTTCCTGAATGATTTCAAAAGGGTCTTTTCATTGATTTTGTGTTCTCATTTTTAAGGCTCTTGCTTCATTTGTGCTATAGGCACACAGTTAGGTTGACTTCTAGAAATCTAGGATTATTTGGGATATATTGGAAACAAAGAGTGGAAAGAAGGAGAGAAGGAAGGAAGGAAGGAAAAAAGAAAGAAGGAAAGCAAGCAAGCAAGCAAGAAAGAAAGAAAGAAAGAAAGAAAAAGAATGACAATTAGAAAATATCAAAGTGGCATTTTTATAAGATCCACTGAGTCTGCTAGCTGGTTGGTATGCCTACAAGAGACCTCCAGCTGAGGAGAGAATGATACTATCTCAGCCAATGAAGCAAGCATTTCCCTCAAGGTCTTCTGAAGATTTGGGTTGGGAGGTGAAGAAAAGGCTGTTGCCTTTATCTGTCACCATGGTAACTCCAGCAAAGACTTGGTGATATTAGGATTTTCCAGAGCAATTTGAAAACTGCTAGCCTCAAGTCAAAGCAAGTGAAAATGTGTATTTACAAATAAGACAGTTGTTCCCTGGCTTGGCTTCTCCAAAGAAAAGAAAAGGGGGTCTTGAGGGCAAAGGTGATAAGTAATGAAGAAGGAAAAGAAGAGCCCTGTAAAGCCTTCTTGACCCAAGAGAAATCCGCTACCTTGGGGACCAGGGTACAACTGCCTTCCCAGAACTCACACATCCAAGAAGAGCAAAAAATGTTCATACTTTATGACCCAGCAACTCACCTCTAAGAATTTATTATAAGAAAAAGCCAGTTTGTGCAAAGATTTATTTTGTTTGAGGATGTCCCTTAGAGCATTATTTATAGCAATAAAGAGTGGGGAGGATTACCTTAAGGCTCAACAACTAATGTGGGATTGGTTTAATGAATTACAACTCATGATGAAGAGGGAACAGTGCGAGCGGGCTAGTCAAGTACAATAAGGAAATGTCCACAGGCAAAAGCTGGGGAGAAAAGAGGTTATACAAAAGGGTTGATGCCAGCCTCGATTTTAGACAATTAGAGGAATCAGAGAGGAAGAGAAAGAATGAAAGAGAAATCTATAACTAAAATGTTTAATATGGATATATATTTTTCATCAGTGTTAGAACTTTTAACACTATTTTTCAAAATTTTACAATGAATGTCCATTGATTTGTAGTTTGTTACTCTAACAATAATTAATATAGGGGCAGAGGAAAGGGAGAAAGAAGAGTATATGAGAGAGAAGGAGTGGAAGAGGTAAATGTTGGGGAAGAAGTGTAGGGAAGAAGGAGGAAAGAAAAGAGAATCTAGGTGAGTGAGATTGAAGACTATTTTGGGAAGGTTAAGTTAGGGTTGTATGAAAATCTTTTACAGGATGAAAAAGAGGCAAAACAAAGATTTAGAAGGTCTGAGGAAAGTATCAGGCCTACATTTTTTTTTTAGAAAGCATGTGACTAATGTGATAAGGAAATCTGGCTTTGTAAATAATTGCTAACAATGTACAAATGAATTTGTATAATATTAATGAATAGTCATTAGGTGGCTGTTCAATCCATGGACAGCCTGCATGGAATTTCACAGAAGTTGATCAGCAAATAAAGGTCTGCCTAGGGGACTCTTGCTCATTGAAAAAAGGGATGACAATGTTGAGTGACATTCTTTCAGTGAAATTTTCCATGCAACACAGCCAGAAAGCACTATGTGTACAACCTGAGAAAAAACACCCAGCTCCTGGTGACAGGTACAGGCTTGTGAGGGGATGGAGTTTATAGGAACATATTTCTGGGGGAGCAGTGACTAGCTCAGTCTCTGCCCATTGGCAGTGAAGTCCTACTGCCTGTTGCCCTGATCCTCAGTTCTGCAGCTTCTGCTGGAGTTTGCGAGACGATCTGGCAGAGAGGATTCAGACAGGGATAGGTGTCTTCCTGCCTCTTTCCTCTCTGGGGCCTTACTGCTTCTCCAGACATTGGCACATGTTACGCTGTGGCTACAGGACACAGTGGGTTCACTCTCAGCTGTCCAGGGCCAAGTAGTCTGTTGTATTTCCAAGATGGCGAAAGGTCTTTCTCTCCTAGGCCTGAGATGCCCTGAGTAGCTTCCTGATGGTTCCACACATCTTGAAATCTTGTGAAGGATAGAAGATAGCCACTGTTTGGGACTGTCCTGTCGCTGCCACACTAAGAGCCTCCTCTAGGCTGGCTCTATCCTATGCATTACATGTCCACTGAGCATTTGCTCTGCCCAGAGTTCATTCTGCGTCCACAAGACATACACACAGGGAACACTAACAGATAGCAAGAGGACAACAAACAAGAGCAATAAGTGAAACCTACCATACACCAGAGAAACAAGGGCTAAAGAAAAAAGTGCAGCATAGGAGCTGGAAGTGTGTGAGGTGGCTCTTCAGATAGGGCGGGAAGCGTAGGCTGCAGTAAGAAAATAATTATTTTGAGCCGGAGTCGGGAGGTAAGGGAGTGAGCCAGGGAAGAAAGTAGAGAATTTCATGCAAGGAACCAACAAGCACAAAAGCCCTGGGGCTGACTGTCCCTGGCAGGGTTTAGACAATATTTCTCAACCTCTTTCTTTTTTATTGTCCTCCTAAGGAATCTGTTTAGGTACTTTTTTTGACTAATTGATTCTGCCATGAAATTTTAAACTGCAGACCTATATCTGTTTTTGTATTGTATGTGTGTCTGTACATTAAAAATTTATGAAAATACCATCTATTTTGCCCATGAGAACCAATCTTTAGGCCCTTGGTCATGGTATCAAGATTTGAGCTTGCTAATCTTGGCCATGGAGTCTGAAACAGAGTGAGAGGGAAAGACAGAAAGTCCCAGAGGCACGGAGTAGGCTGGTTTAGGTCAGGTTTGACAGGCCAGAGTGAGAAACTCTTACTCTGGATGAGAAGGAAGTGATGGAGGGCTTTAGTTAAAGGAATGACAGTGTGGTTTGCCTTTTATTTTGTTAGGAGATCTGCAAGCTCCTGGAAACTATGTGGGATCATAGAAATAAAGGACAGTAACAGATCTGTCTCAAATAAGGCTCAGTGGGGTGGGCAGGTGGAGTTCACTTCTTCCTCCCCCACTTTCCTCCTCCCCTTGTTTTTTTCCTCTTTCTTCCCTGAGGAATTGTGTTTGAATTTCCTGTGCTGAATGGTGAGGCAGGTGGACACAGGGCATTCTGGAGACGCAGACAGAAGGGTCCCTCCTCAGGAGGCAAGCAGGGAAGGACACAGAGGGTCAGTCATGAGCAGAAGTGTCCAAAGCACTTCCCGTTATAGGGATGGCAGGGCAGAAACCGGAAGTCCAAGGTGCTGTGCTTTGCTGGTGGCCAAGGAGAGGTGGAGGGAGGAAGTGGCAGAGAGACTTTACTGGACACAGAGTCAGGCCAGATGTCACTGACCCTTCGAGGCCACTTCAGTATCTCAGACTTTATCCTGTGGTATGAGGTGCATTGAAGGGCTGGAAGGCACCGTCATGTGGTCACTGAGTGCACTACATGGGCCACTGTTTATGGATAGTAGACTTGAGGCAGCTCCGGAGAGGCAGGTGGGTTGCAGGCATCCTGGTGTGAGACGCAAAGGACCTGTGATAGGATACTAAGCACTCATACTAAAATCTTCTAATCTACTCTTCCAACTCTCCAGTACTCTGATGGAGACAGAAACCAACCCAGCTTCAAAGGAAAACTCTTATCTGTTCAAATATGGATACAACTAAAGTGAAATGATCTGTGTAGACATCCCTGTCCCTTCAACTTTGGACACTATTTATAAAATGCCCTTGCACATTTTGACTCTGGACAAAGGCAGTAAAAGGGAGGTCTCTTGCACAATGCTTCCAGGGGTCCGGGTAAGTAGAGACAGCCATGTTCCCCTACAAATCCCTCGAGACGGGCCTCTGGATGTAGCTACAGGCTTTCCTCTGAGAATAGAATGTTCCGGGCACTGTGACTGCCAACCCTGCCCTCCTTGAGGCCGAGACTAAACATGCCTCCACCTCTCAGCATCAGCAGGCAGGTCCTGCTCTCACTCAGCTCTTTCCATCAACTTTAACTGCACTTGAGCAGATCCGCAGGACTAAATTAACAACAGAAGAGACAAAGGTCTGTATCCAAAGCACAGACTGACACTCCTTCTGGGGCCCAAACACATGAAGAAAATTGCTTCTACTCATCATTTTTCATTTTCTAACTGCCTTGTCTCAGCCAGTTTCTAATTCCCCGGAGGAACCAGTAGCAAAATGCGCCAAGTCCAAGTCTCAAGGTCAGAGGGAAATGAGGCCTGGCGGTGACCCCTCTCTACCCCAAAGTCCACGCCCAGCACTCAGGACTTGGGTGAGAAGGCTAACTCTCCTCCAGGGTCAGCTGCAGGGGCAGCTGCTCTGCGCAGAGCCGTGGCATGTGAGGAAGGGGACTGCCCAAGTCCAGCTGCCTGGGGAAGTTTCTTCTTCTTCTTCTTCTTCTTCTTCTTCTTCTTCTTCTTCTTCTTCTTCTTCTTCTTCTTCTTCTTCTTCTTCTTCTTCTTCTCCTTCTCCTTCTCCTTCTCCTCCTCCTCCTCCTCCTCCTCCTCCTCCTCCTCCTCCTCCTCCTCCTTCTTCTTTTAAATTTCAAATATGTAACTGTGGATTCATCCTCAAGTCTTTAAAATAAAGACTTTCTTAGACGTTTTCTTAGGACATGTTTGCTGTGCATGACGTTTGCATTCATTATAAGGATAGGTACGCGTGCTCAGCATATCTTGATTCTTTTTATTCCCTTTCCCCTACCCACTATCTCTAAATTCCCTCCCCCCATTTTTTCATTATTATTTTTAGTTCATGTTTGTGACACGTAATGATTACATTCCTTGTGGTCAGTGCATTGATTCTGTTCAATGCTTGTATTCATCGTGGTTCAAATGTATATGATACATTTTAAATCCTTTCACATCCCTTTGCCCTCTCCCTTCCTCTTTTTCTTGGCCTCATCTACATTTGCATAAGATATATCTCCCTGTTTCCTCTACCAGTCTTTTATTTTGCTCTTCACTCTGTACTTTGGATTACTCAAATGAGAGGAACTGTATGGTATTTAAGCTTTGCGCTAGGTTTGCTTCACTCACCGTGTTTTTGAGTGCACCCACTTTCCTACCAAGTCTCGAATGTATCCATTATGGATAGATCCCATATTTTCTTTATCCATTCAGCTGTTGATGGACACACAGGCTGCTTCTAAGATTCAGCTATTATGGATTGTCCTGCTCTAAACATTTGTATGCTTGTATCTCTCAAATGAGATAGCTTTAGCTCATTTGGGAAGATACCTGCAAGAGGAATAGTCAGGTTGAAAGGCATTTTTAATTTTAGATTTTGAAGAAATTTCCATATTGATTTCTACAATGACTGTACTAGCTTACATGCCCACCAACAATGTAAAAGGATTCCTTTCTCACCATATCCATGTCAACGTTTGTTATTATTTGACTTTCTTATAAGATTGCAATTCTTTCTGGAGTGTTATCTTAAACTGCATTTTTAACGAACAGTGAAGTTGAACATTTTTTCATATACTTATTGATCATTCGGTATTTCTTTTTCTAAAAAGTACCTATTCATTTCAGTTGCCCATTTTTTTATTAGGTCTTTTATTTATGGAGGTCTACTTGTCTTGAGGGCTTTAAATATTCAAAGTATTAATTCAAGGAAGGAGATTAGTGTGGCAAAATTGACTAGGGAAGCAGGCATGATCTGATAATTATAAAATCCCAGGATCTGCACAGAGTTCTCCAAGAACTCCAGGTGGACTACTCATGAGAACTGGAGTAGGTATCCAATAGGATGGCCCACACCTGACATTAACTTGAGGGTGGGAGAGACACAAAGGACAGTCCACACTGAGCTCTTGGCCACTGTGTTCTCTCTTGCACAGTGGTCCATCTCCCTGTCAGGTAAACTTCTTTTCTTATTTTTACTTGGCCCAAACTCACTCTGTAAGTTTCTTTTCCTACCTTTAATAAATGTAAAACCTCACCACTGTTTGCACTTGTCTTGACCAATTTTTTGTTTAGAGCAAAAAGAATCTAGAAACCACCTCTAAAAGGAGATGCAGACACCCCCAAACCCAGTAACATTCTGTCTGAGATGTAGCTGATAATAATATTTCCCCATTCTGCAGGTTGCCTTTTTACTTTGTTGGTCAGTTCCTTGCTATTCAGAAGATTTTGATATAATCCCATTTGCTGAGTCTCGCTGTTATGTCTTGTGTAATTGGAGTTCTGTTCAGGAAGTTCTTGCCTACAGCTATGACATCAAGATTTTTACCTATTTTATCTCCCAATAGATTATTTCCTTTTTAATATTTAGATCTTTGATCCACTTGATTTAGTTTTGTAATGGGAAGAGATATGACTCTAATGTTAGTCTTCTTTTAAAAATATTTTATTTATTTTTTCATTTTAAAGAGAAAAACAATAAAAAATACAGAATTTCAAAATAAGATAATAGGAAATTAACAATGGTTAGTATTTTGCATATTGCTGTCTTCAAAGTAGTTGCTCAGATTATCAGATAGAGGCATGAAAAGTTGATCAAACAGTATAAGCAAAAACTGCTTTTTTCCCAAAACATTTCATGGAATTTGGTAGTATAACTGACTTAGCTATCTTTTTCCTTCCTGCTTTTCTCTTTTTATTCATCTCAGTTATTCTTTCCTTTTGAGCAGTTTCTTTTCCTTTCACAATACCTATTGTAAATTCTGGACCTTATATACTTTTTCAGTTTCTTACACTAGGGAGATGTTCATACAAATAAGTTTGATTTATTTCACTTATGAATATGGTCTCTAGTTGCATCCATTTATCTATAAAAACCTCCAGTTTATCCTTCTGTATAATGTAGTATTCTACTATATAAAAATACCACGTCTTCTCAGTTGGTGGGCATTTGAGTTATTTCCAAGATTTAGCTATTACAAATTGTGCTGCTATAAACATGGGTGCACATATCTTTCACTGTGATATGATGTTTTTAATTCTTCTAGGAAAATACACAAAAGGGGAATAGCTGGGTGGAATGAGATCTCTGATCCTAGTTTTTCTGAGGACTTCCACACTGATTTTCAAAATGGTTGTACCAGTCTACACTCCCACCAACAATAGACAATGGTTGGATCCCTTTTCCACACATCCCCCCCTCGCATTTGTTATTGGCTGATTTCTTGATGATAGCCATTCTTTCTGGGGTGAGATGGAATCTCAGTGTTGTTTCAGTTTGCATTTCTTGACTGATGATGTTGAATATTTCTCCATATATTTATTTGTCATTTGTATTTATTCATCTGAGAAATGTGTACTTATCTCAGATACCTATTTTTGGATTGGGTCTTTGAATTTGGGAGGCCTGATTTTTTTTTTCAGTTCTTTAAATGTTCTAGATAGAAGTCCTTTGTCTAAGGGCGAGATGAATAAAATTTTTTTCTTATTCTGTGGGCTTTCTTTTCACTCTGCTGTTGATTTCTTTTGAGGTAAAAATACTGCTTAATAGGATGAGATCCCAGTTGTTGGTTATTTGAAGTACTTCTCATTCAGTCTGATTTTTGTTCATGAACTCTCTGCCTATCATATGTCTTCAAGACTTCTGTCTACTACTTTTTCCAGTAGATTTAATGTTTCTGTTTTAATATTTAGATCTTTGATCCATTTTGACTTTAGTTTAGTGCATAGTGATAGACGTGGGTATAACTTTAGTCTTCAGTAATGGAAAGTAAGTTTTTCCAGCAGCATTTATTAAAGAGGCTATCTTTCTTCCAGTGAAGAAGTTTAGCCCCTTCCTTAAATATAATGTGATTGAGTCTGTTTGTAGTTGTGTCTACATTTTGTCACCTGTTCCATTGATCCTCAGGTCTGTTTTTTCAATAGCACCATGCTGATTTTATCACAGTTTTTAAGTCAGGGATTGTGATGTCTCCAGCTTTGCCTTTGTTGCCTAGGATTGCCTTTGCTACTCTAGGCCTCTTCTGATTCCAAATGAACTTTAGTAATATTTTCTCTATATCTTTGAGGTATAGCATTTGTCTCCTGCACATGGATAGCCAGTTTTCCCAGCAATATTTGATAAAGAAACTATCTTTGCTCCAACAAATGTTTTTGGTCACTTTTTCAAAGATCAACTATCTGAATGTGTCTGGGGTTGTTTCTTCATGCTCTAGTTTAGTTCACTGATCCCCATTTCTGTTTCAGGGCAAATACATATTACTGTAGCATTGTAGTACAATTTTAAGTCAGGTATTGTGATGCCTCCTACTTTGTTCTTGTTGCCCAAGATTGCTTTTGCTATTCTAGGTCTTTTCTGGTTCCACATGAATTTTTGGATTTTTTCCCTTTATATGTGAAGAATGCCTTAAGTATTTTGATTAGCATATACTAAATCTATATAACAATTTTGGAAGTATGGACATTTTGACAACATTAGTTCTGCTTATCCAGGAACAAGGAACATTTTAAAATTTTCTGATGTCCTCTTCCATTTCCTTGTTTAGATTACTGTAGCTTTAATTGTAAAAGTTTTTCATTTCCTTGGTTAGGTTAATTCCTAAGTATTTAACTTTTCTTGATGCCATTGTGAATGGAATTGATTTCCTTAATTTCTTTCTCAGCGAGTTCATTATAGGTGTACAGGATCACTATTGATTTTTGTGTTATATTTTTGTATCTTGTTAGACTACTGAATTTGGTTATTAATTCTAGAAATTTTTTGGTAGAATTTTTTTGGTCTTCTATGTAGAGGATCATGTCATCTGCAAATAATAATAATTTGACTTCCTCCCTTCCTTTATGTATCCTTTTTCTTTCTCTTCCCTGATTGGTCTGGTTATTGGTTTCAGAACTATATTGAACAGGAGAGGTAATTTTGAACATCTTTGTCTTGTTTCTGATTTTAGAGTGAAAGCTTTCAGGTGTTTTACCACTTAGTATGAGGTTGGTTGATCATAAATGGCTTTTATGAGCTTGTGATTGCTTCACTTTTGATGAATAATCATATGCCTGAGATGTCACAGTTTCTTTCTCGACACTCGGCCTCAGCCAATATTGTGATGTCACTCAGCCTAGCTCACACATATTACTTGAGAGCTATGGGCAGGGCAACACTGACCTGTCACATTGCTTCAAAGACTGCACATCAACACCTCAGCTAGACCCATTTTCCAGTTGAAAGGATAAAGTCAATTGAGGGGTTAAATGTTAGCCAGCTCTGTACATATCAGTACATGGAAACAGGGTCAGGTTTAGTCAAAATGGAGACAATTGCTCTCATTACAAGGAGAGCCATTTTGGTGGTCCTCCACACATTGTATTTATTTTTAGTCTCAATTTCATTAATTTGCACTCTGATCTCTATGATTTCTCTCTTTAGTCTTGGTTTGAGTTTGGATTGTTGTTATTTTTCAAGTGTCTTGAGGGTCATCATTTCATTATTTATTTGAGTTTGTTCTGTTTTTCTAATTTGAGCACTGACTGCAATAAATTTGCCTCTTAGTATTGTTTTGATTGTGTTCTACAGATTCTGTTGTATTGCACTGGCATTGCTACTTGATTCTAGAAACTGTTTAATTTCCTCCTTGATTTCTTCTGTGACCATTGGGTGTTCAGGGGTGTGTTATTGTTTCTTCATATTTATAAATTTCCTGGGGTTTCTTTAGTGATTGATTTCTAGATTCAGTGCACAGTGGCCTGATAGTAAATGTGAGGTGATTTTCATTCTTTTGTATTTATTTAAGTAGGCTTTGTGAGTTAATATGTGATTTATTTTGGAGGAAGTTCTGTGTGCTGCGGAGAATATTTATTCTGTGGAAGTAGGGTAGAACACTCTGTAGTTATCTAATAACACCATTTGCCCTAATGTGTGATTCACTCTGGAATTTCTTTGTCAGTTTTTTTTTTTTGTTTAGTTGATCTCATTGTGAAAGTGGATTATTGAGATCACCTTCGATGATTGTGTCAGTGATTTTTTAAAATTTTTATGTCCAGCAGTATTTGTTTTTATGAAGTTAGGTGCTCCAGTATTAGGTACTTCTCCAAGTGTTTTCTTTTACTGTTGGATTGTTCCATTAATTAGTATATATGCACCTTCTTTACCTTAGTTTTAACTTGAAGTTTACTCTTTCTAGAAGTAAAATTGCTACCCCTTCTTGCTTTCATACCTACTGAGTAATAGTACACGAACTACTGTTTTCCATCCTCTGGTTTTTAGTCTATGAATCTTTTTGGATTAGATGAGTTTTTGAATGCAAAACATTGCTGGGTTCTATTTTTAACCAGTTTCTCATCTGTGTCTTTTAATTGGGAAGTTGAGGATATTAACCCAGAGATATTAGTGAAAGGTATCAATCTATTCTTGTCACTGTGCTGGATAGAGACAATGAAACCAAGAAAGTGAAAATTCAGAGGGAATGAATACATTAAAGAAGAAAAATATAAACAAAAGAGAAAAGAGTAATCAACAGGAAAAAAAAGCCCAATTACTGAAGAGGTTTTTAAATGCATAAAATGTGAATTCTGCTGAGGCTGCTCCTATTTGGACATCTTACTCATGGTAGTGAGGATACATGGATGGAGTTCATAGTTGATGTTTTCCATGTTAACCCCAAATACCAGGGGTAATTCTCTCATGTTCCTATACTGTCACTAACATCCAACTCCTATGCCTTCTAGAGATTAATGATGTATAGAGAAAATGCATATGACATTACGTGCAATGACCAAGGGGAAGCTTTTTGGACAGAGAAGTCTTGGTTTGAATCTTGGATCCCACTCTCTACTATAGGGGGCTGTACTAAATCACATTATATTTTCCTATACTATATACTGTATTATATAGTCCAGTTCAGTGTCTGTTACTTAAGGGCATGATAAAACGTTTGTTACTACCATTAGTTAGTCCATCTTTCTCAATATCTAGTAAAATTTCCATAGAGTGCTTACTCCCATTCACCCATGATTTGTTCTGTCTGGTTTCATTCAAATTTGCTCTTATACTCCCTCTGTGCCCACAGAAAATTCCACCATGGCAAGGACTGTCATGATTGTTTATCCTTTACTAGCTCTTTGATGGCAAAAACTATATTCTTTCCTCTTGAGTCCCCAGCTCTGATCACAGCACCTGGCAGAGAGAAGCACACCATTGATGGTGAAACAGGGATATCACTGGTGGAATATGTTACATCTTCCCATGCCTTTCTCAAACCAGGAATTCATGAAGTGAGGACCTCAGGGTTTCTTTTTGGTGTTTCCTAAGCCCAACACAGATTTGTCTGAGGACAGAAATGTGAGTTAACTGTTTTTTGGAAATCGTCCTTCTTTCTGCTAGATAGAGTTATTTGGCATTTGCACATGGCCTGTCTACTTCCTTCACTTGCGTCAGAGTTGGTTCTCCTCAGTCTGAATCTTTCTTTAGCAAATACCTCACATTTCCAGCATAGCTATCTTTTGCACAGGAGGGGCTTAGTCCCACACACTCCTCGCCCAGGTGTGGAGGACTTATCTCTGCCTTCAGAGGAGTGATTTTAAGCTTCACTGGCTTTGGATGCTCAAACATTTGATGTTGTCAAGTCTCAGTTCATGGGTTTACATCCAAGGTCCCTGTGTTGTCATCATTCCAGAAGAAAAGCAATCTAACTTGCCTGCTGGTGCTTACTCCACACCTTGCCAGCCTCCTCCTTATTCCTGTTATTTTCCCTCATTGTGCTCCAGCACATTTAAGGCTTCCTGGATGATCTGTGAGCTGATTTACACCCTTGAGTCCAGGGCTGGTCCCTCTCCCCCTGCTACAGGAGGATGCAGGCCTTGTTCAGGCTTGGCTGCCCTGAGAGATGCTGCTCATCTATGTTCTGTTCTTCCTGCTTGCTGCCCTCCCAGGTCTAGCTGCACATAGAACCTCAGAATTAGTTATTTTTTTTATTATTTTCATTTTAGAAAGAATAAAACCAACAAAAACAAAACAGAACAAAGCCAATCAAAGCAAACCAGTGTAGGTGACACAAGACTTCAAAATAATAGAAAATCAACAGTGGTGAACATAATGCCTCCTACTGTCTTCAAAATAACTGCAGATACCTTCAGACATAGTAAAAATCAAACAAACCAGAAAAGAATAGAACCAATAAAAACAAAACAATGAATGCAATAAAGGACTTCAAAACAAGGTAACAGTAAATCCAAAATGACTACCATAATATATCCTGTTATCTGTGAAATAGCTGCCCATGTCATCAGATACAACAAAATCAAATAAAACAAAACCCAACCTAACAAAACAATGAAAATGATACAGAACTTCAAACCAAGGCAATAGGGAATCAACAATGACCACCACCCTCAGAAGGAGATCCCCATAGATGCTATACTGCATATTGTCATCCTCTGAATAGATAATCAGACCACCAACTTTGGACCTGCAAAGTCAATGAAACACTAAACACTACAAGCATCAAATTGTATCCCACCTCAATACCCATCATCACAGCTTCTGTTTCTCTGGATCAGCCAGTCACTTATGGCGGAGGGTGGGCTCTTCTTGTTTCCCATCCCACATGCCAGAAGGATCTGGCATCTTGCTCTTCCCCCAGCAGCCCACGTATGGCACCAATATGGGAGGGCTTGCTTCTTGTTGACTTCTTGTTGTCTTCCCTCATAGTCCACAAATGCTTCTGACTTGCGAGAAAAGGCTGGCATCAGTGACCTGTGCATGACACCGATTTGCAGGGAGGGCTTGCTTCTGGGTGACTTCTTGTTCACTTCCCCTGGGGTCTGCAAATGGCCCTTAAACTTAGTTGTTTCCAAGAATTATCACTGGAGAAATTCTTGCAAGCGTCAAACAGTGCTGATCTTATATGAGTTAGAACAAATCCAAAATTAAGTTAAGCAGATGGTGCTAATCTCATCATAGTCATCAAATCCAGGCCCGCAACCCAAGGGGACATAAGGAACTGAGTCTCTGGGTTATGTGAGGGAAGTTTGCAGTGATCAGGTTGCTGCAACATCAGGTTCATGAGGGGTAATAACCGCAGTTGCAATTACACGTTTACATACTCTGCCCTTATACTTGAGACAGTCCAGATGGCACTCCAGCTACAGCTGCTCAGAGCCTCTGGCATGAGCCATGCATGTACCCTGTGAGAGCAGAGGAGTCACCTTTGCCCAAGAGAAAAATGGGGCCATATGACGTCTCCTTAGGAAACCTCTTCAGACGAGATGTCCTTGTAAGGATTTTCTTTTATTACGCCTCTCTACTTCTTTGTATTTCTGTCTGTTTTTCCATAATAGCATCACAAGCCAGAATTCCTTCGCTGCGCAGAGAATAAAAACAATTTTGCTATTATTTTCACACTTCAGATCAAAAAGCACTAGTAGATTCCTGAGTCTTTGAAATAAATTTCCAGTAGCTTTTCAGGTATTCCCTAAGGCTTTGGAAATGAAGAATCCCTTACCTTAGTACAGAAGAGCAAACAAGAGCATCATTCTACAAAGACATTTCACTGTGCCCTCAGTGCTGCTGACAGAAAAAATGCAGATCTGTGTATATTCAGTACAGAAAATGGAAGGCCAGCCCTGTCCTCAAACTTGGGACCCAGGATGGCAAACATATGCCTAAAAACAATCTGTTAAGTACTAACATAAAGGGGTTTGCAGATTAAAGCCCCAAGCATTTAGCTTCAGTGTTCTCAGAGACCATACCTCCTGAAAACCATCAAATCAAAAAGAAACTCGCAATGAATGTGAGCACAGTGCATCCGAGTTTCTAAAATCTTTCCTAATAGTTCACCTCACTGCAACCAAACAGTACAGCCTAGAAAATTGAGGACAAAGAAGAGAAGAAAAGGCATCTGTAATTCAGGAGCTCAAGGTGTGTGAAATAAGATGGTAGTTCAAGAAGGTGAGAAATAGCATAATTTGCTGAATTCAGCAGGGGCCAGGCTCCTGAGACCTGGAGAGTTAACAGATTGTAGTCAGAGTTGCAGCTCTCACATTTTCTGATGGGAGAGATAATAAAGCAATAAAATCAGCCATGGCAGTCAGCAAGGGCTGTGCTGTGTGGGACTGCCTGCGTGAGCAGCTGCTTGTGGGTACCCGCTCAGGTTCCAAACAGGGACAATGGGACTACAGCTCTCCAGCCAGCCAGCAGCACAGAGAACCAAGAAGCTAGGCTTAATGCCCTCCTTAGGGGACACCAGAACTTCAGCTCCCCAGCCTGTCACCCATCCTGTCTTACGGAGGGACAGTCCATATGGTCAAGCTGTTGCTCTGCCAGAGACACCAAGGGTAAACAAACCCTGGGAGTCCATATGGGAGGCCAGCCAGGCTGACTCCTCTTCTTGATCTCATCACTGGGGCTTGGGGGGAGCCTATGTAGAAGCCCCAGGAGGCACCTTAGCGATTTTCCAGGCCAAGGACTTCATTTGTCAGATGAGAAAACTCCGTCCCCCTCCCAGAGGTTAAGAGATTTGCCAAAAATCACATAGTGTATCAACTACAATGACAGGGAAAGAAGTGGTTAAGAACCAAGCTGTGCTGGTAGCCAAGGTCCCTGCTCTATAGAGTGCGTTACTGAAGTTCTTGTGTCTTCATTGGATAATGAGGGACAATGAGGCAAGGACCTTCCACATTAGGAAGATCAATGCAAGTGCATAAAAAGTCCACTGTCTGTTTCATGTCAACTACTTAGTGGATTTTGAAGGTTTTAACTTAGTAGCATGGTTATCAGTACCTGAATAAATTTTGGGATCTCCTTTTACCCAGGCAATAATAAAGTGTGATTGATCAAATCGCAGGAATTTTGTGAAGTTTGAATTAACTTCACTACAGTTTTGTGGTGTTGACTACAAGATAAGCTTTTGGAGCTTTTGTCATTCTTATCTGTAAAATGCCAGAAGTTGTGACACCACACATAGCTTTGTTTTCAGGACTAGAGCAATGGCTAGAGGTGATGGGATGCCTGTGGCTCTCAGAAAACCATAGCTATTACCGTCATAAGCTCATCTAAAGCTTGTCACCAACCCAGCAGTTAGGACAACTGCTTTTAGTTGAAGATTAATAAGTTGGTGCACTGAAGATGCTTAATTTGTGATTGCTCTGAAGGCTAGTGGAAACCATGCAGCTGTCTGTTGGTGGCATGATTTGAAATGAAACATATGTTTAAAATTATGAGCTCAGATGTTAGGCCTTGGCACCTAAGGTGTGCACCATTAGACTCCATCCTTTATGTGTTTCTAACAGTCTTTGAGGTGCCAGGAAGCTTGCATTAAAATGCAAATCAGTTTTCTGAGAAGGTAAATGTATTAAGTTGTCCTCTTAGCAAATTGCTGTGGTGGATTGATTTGAGATAAGGATGATAAGAGATAAATTGCAAGAGAAATCTTCCTACACTTCTTAGCAACAGAGCAGGTGCTATATAGGTACGGTGGGATCTCACAATGTGACTGGGTGTTCTGAAGGAGCAATGCAAGGAATGGAAAATCTGACCCTTTTCTCAGCCCTAGGATCATGTTCTGACCTAAAACACAGTATAAATTCTACCTTAGTTCCTGTTCTGTGAGGCCAGGGGATTGTGGAGGGCAGCCCAAATGATGAGGTTCAGAGCAGTCCTCAGAGATGTATGCATGGACAATTGGGCCCCGAAAGTAACTCTCAGGAAGGAGCGTCTGCTTTTTCTGTGTTATATCTCTGCATTCCCAATACACATATACACACCCGGTGATGTTTGCAAAGGAATGATCTGAGCTACATAGATGAAAAAATGGTTAAGAACATTAAGGTTTGTTTCATGCACAAAATTTAGAAGAATTCATGGAATTATGAATCACTACAGTTAATACAATCACTTCTGCCTGTTGCTTTTGAACGACCAGAATAGTGGAAGGGGATTGAAGTACAATTTATCACTTTTTTTAAAGGTTATGATTTCAAATCCTTTCATTGACACCTAGAGTTCTAGCAATGAGTGATCTTTTACCACTGTCTTCTGCAGAGTTTCTTCCCTTCTCTTTGCCAGCATCCTAGATTCTAAAGAAAAGCCAAACTTAAAAGATTAAAATGCTAACTGCTGAGAAATCCTTTTTTAGCTTTACAGAACTCAGAATATCTGGTGACCTTCAGTTATTTGCAAAATGTGTAATACCTCATTTTATTTTTTACTTCCTCCCTGTGCATCAACTAACAGGGAACATATAAACTGTTGTGAAGTTTAGCTTGTAGAAAACTAATATATTTCTCTAAAGAATTATAGGAACCAACTCCAGGAGGTCCAGTTTAATTGCAATGTTCCTGTTAGGAATAAAATTTAAAAAGACACAGTCTTTTGATAATGAAAATTTCACCCAGCATGTCCTCTAACCCAGGGCCCCTTGCACCTTCTGTGCCTCCCCTCAGTCCCTGAAGATAATCTTTTTGGGGAAGATGATGACAGTGGCCTCCCATCTTTTCATGGTGCTGGCTGGACCTTCCCTAAACCTCAGTACCAACGACTGTCTCCTAAGTATTGGCTTTTGGGTGCTGAGTCAGTGAACTTGGGTCCAGTGACAGTGTTGTGTTTTCAGGAAGGGAATAAGAATTATCTTATGTGTGTATTTACTTTGTGTAAAAACAACAAAGTTATATAGGTATTTGCCATATAGGCAATGCTATTTTGAGGATTTAAAATTTTTTGAAGAATATAGGACCCACAGGAGAAGGGTGGTGGTACAACTCTCTTTGTATAAGAAAGCCTTTTCTGAGCTCCTCCCTTAGGTTTGGACATTTTTATTTTCTAGTCTTATTTCATCTCACAGCCTTAGGTGGCCCAATAATACTTTTGTTGGTAATAAAATGCAATATGGCTACTTGTTATTGAGTCCATTTTTGATAGGTACTCACTCACCGCTTTACATGGTAATACTTTTATTCTTACAACAGTTCAGAACCTTTATCATTCCCATTTTGCAGATTAGAAATTGAACTTTAGATGGATTATCAATGTGCTAAAAGCCATACAGTCAAGCAAAGAGTGGAGTCAGTACTTGAATCTGCAGCGTGTGGCCCCTAAGACTGAATAACATTTGCTTGCTGCTTGACCCTCTGCCTTTACTTTTTTGGAGGAAAACATGAATCCCTGTTTTCAAATTTCTTTGTCTCTAAAGTATTCTCTGAGCAAGGAGAAAAGTCATTGCTAAAGAAAATGGCACTCACCAAATCACAAAGAAATGCAAATGAAGTCCAGAGAAGTAATGCAATAGGGAAATAAGGACCTAGCAATACATAAGATACTCTATACTTCAACTCCTTCTTAGAAAGTACATCAAAGTACTTCTTAGAAAACTCTGCTGAGAAGATATAACAAATAGATCTTTTCAGATGGGCTACTGACCTGGCTATTATTAGCTCCATTCCAATTTATTCACTGAATGATGAGAAATTTTCTAGGAGTCTACAACCCTGGAGAGTCACTATCTTCCTGGAGGATCTTTAGATGCTGAAAGTCCGTAAAGCACTTCTGATAATGACTCCTGAGTGAGATATATGGTTCAAGTTTTAGCTCCACTCTCCCCAGGTGTGCACCCTCAGGCAAGAATCTCAATCACTATGGATCTCTCTGCCATCACTTGTAAACGTGGGTACCACAAATGGGGAAAGGTGCAATGAGAGGTAGGTGCACATGCCACCATCCTTAGGAGGTGGCTTCCTCCGTGGAGCCTAATCTGATAGTTCTTTAAAAGGTCTCCAATTTGGGGAACACAAGGTGGCCTTGGGCAGAAAGAGCCCAAACCCCTCCACCACAAATGTAGTGCCTCTCAGTATCCTTGATAGCATGAAACAGGATCCTTTAACGGTGAGGCAAGTCAAATTTGGTCCTAATTACTGGCTGGCCCTCAGCATAAAGCCCAAGAATGGGGCTGGGAGTAGAACTCTCTTCCTGCTTATGACTATTTAATCCTTGCCTGTCTTCTGAAGATGGCCCACCTTTCTAATGAGAATTAGCTGGCAATGAGCCATGAAGATTCTTGGCATCTTCACCCTGAATTGTGTGGCTTTGGTCAAGCAAAGTCAGAAAGACATTCATTTTGAAGACAGGCTTTTGTTCTGGTGGAAAAAGAAAAATCTCTCTTCCCTTTTGCACGTGGCTACAGCAAGCTGCAATTTATGAAGCTGCCAATTTTAACACATGTGCCTGGGTACTCGTATACTTGCACACACACTCAAGTTGATCCTAGCCCTGGCTCCCTCTGAAACAATCCATCTTCAGCTTTCACTGTTAATTATGGCTTTGTGTACTGATAACCAAATGACCCTGAGCCCCGGGTGGCTGTCCCTGTCTCTCTGCATCACATTGACGCAAGTTGATGAAATCATCCCAGGCAAGGTTAAGGCAAGACTCTGTCATACAAAGATTCTGCTTAAAACAAACACTGCTTGCTTTCAGGACCTGGCAGGGAAATTTAAAAGAAACCCAAGATGCTCTAGGCTTCTGTCCTGGTTTCCAGGCAACCAGAAGCTAGGTGCAGGAAGGGAGAGGGGCTTTCTTCTGGTGCCAGACAGTATTGATAGACAGTGGGCTAACATTTGGAGCCAAGAAGCTGGGGAGGGACAGAGGAAGCCTGCATAAGCTTCATTACCCTAATCAACCATAGAGTGGGCCTGTTGGCAGGGAGAGGGGAAAATGAGTCCATCTGCAGAGGCTGAGCCAGGGAGAGATGTTTTGCCATACTTTATAAAGACTCAGCAGCTAAATGCACAAAGATTCCCAGGGTGCTATCATCCTCACAGCAAAAGATGGATGTGTGATTCCGGTGAGCAGAATGAATCTGGTGACTATCTTCTCAGGGAGTACTGACACCACTTTGGTGGGTATGAGTCCCTATTGTGGAGAGAGGGCACTGGCACTGGAGTAGGTTGAATAGTGTAGGCTTTTTCTTCAGGATAGTCTAACAAGATCATCCAAGTGGCCACTGTGTATAGAGCACCTATGTATAGAGTTCCAGGCATGATGCCAATGAACAAGCACCATTCCCTTCAGTCCCTTTGCTATTTATTTGTTTTAGTCCTGAGAGCTCCAAGGTGTCATGTGGTGCTTCAGTTCACCAGGGGCTCTACAAACAGACCTGGATTCAAATCTAAACCCTGACACTTATAGACAGGGAAGTGACTCTCAGCACAATACCTACAATTTGAGTGTCTTCTCTTTTGTTTAAAAAGTGGTTGGTCACTCTCCTATACACCCGGCTCATCGGTAAACTGTGCATTCTCCCTCACTCCCAGATCTTGGTGTGAGAGAGGAGCCTTGAGTCTGTAGAAGAGCGCTGACAGTGGGGAACCTGGAAGGCCTCACCAGTGGAGTGGAGCATTGGATTCTGTAGGTGATGGTGAGTGGTGAGGGACTCCACTCAAAATGTCCCCAGGACAGTTGATTGATTGGGTGCCATTTTGGGGCACAGTCGGCAGAATCTGGGATTCAGAGAAGCCTGGGAGAAATTTCAGATCAGGGAATCAAGAGCAAGCCAGCAAGAAACTCGGTCACAGATCCAAAGCCAGAAATGAGGAATAACCTGAAATTCTGTGGAGTTGAACCAGCACCCCACCCTAATCCTATCACAGGCTTGCTGGGATCATACAACACAGATCTTGGCTCTGTCTGCTTCCCGAAGTGGAGACCTGCAAAAAATGTAGACTCCATAAGATAACCACAAGCTTGAAATCATTCTCTCTCTCTGTCTCTCTGTCTCTGTCTGTCTCTGTCTCTGTCTCTCTTTCTCTTTCTCTCTCTTCCTTTGTTTGTTTGGCTTTTGGGAGTTCTTTTTGTTTTCATTGCATATTTTTGTTTTTTCATGAGAGTGATCATTGTTTTCATTTTTTGTTTTTCTTTAGTTCTTGTTTTTGTTTCTTCCTTCCTTGTTTCTGTCTTGTATTCTTCAAGAGTTTCCAAAAAACTAGTTAACCCTCCTTTGTCCTTCAGTTTTGCTTCTAATCTCTTTCTTCTATTTTTTTCTCCTATCCCTTTTAAATTTTCTCACCAGAGAGTAAAACTCAATCAAGGAGACATTTTGTGTGTGTGTGTGTGTGTGTGTGCATTTCTGATTTGTCTTATTTTTTATATAACTATAAAATCATGTTTATATGGTTAAAGATGGCAAATTAATAGTTATCACAATTTGTCATTTTCTAGGCCATGCTAGATCATATTGTTATTATTGTTCATTGTACCACTTTGGCCAAAATGACTTGGTTGTTCTTTCTTATATTCCAAGACTGAAATTGTCTGAGAGTCATAAACGATACTAAAGTCCAGTACCAAAGAACTAGGAGCTAGGCCTAATAGGCAGCAACTTCTCATTCCCAATAAATTAAAGAGGGAAGAACTTGCAAAAGACTGAAAAGCCAAAATCCAGCTATACCTAGAAGCTATTTCTGAAAAGAAGTGATTCCTAAGGAGTTATTGATACTAGTAATAAAGCTACCTACCATAAACTGTTTACAAGCATCAGTGCAGGAAACAAATTTTAAAAAATTAAAAACAAGACATGGAAACAAGATGCAACCGAGACCTCCAGCTTATCCAAGGCAAACCCAGGAGTCAGTGAAGTGGAACAAATCAAAAACTACCCAATTGACCTCTCTGAAATGGAAAGAATGGAAGTAATCAAGCAGAAGAATGAGGCTCTATAAAACCCTCAGGAATAATTTCTCAGATTACTAAAATATGACGACCATAGTGAAGGACATAGTGAACCTAGAGTAGAGACACATAAAAATAGAGGAACTTAGGAAAATGATGGAAGCTATGAATGCCCAACAGAGAAAATAAATGGAATCCATGAAACAAATTCAAATGGTATTCAGGAGATTTAAAAAAGCCGCATAATCAACCAGTGTTAGGACAGAATATCAGATCTAGATGACACAGTTGCAGTTGGTGATTATGAAAAGAGAGATTTAAAAAAAATAGCAAGCAACCATGAAAAATCAATCCAGTTGCTAGAAGATGTGAAGAAGAATAACATTAGATTGATATGAATCAATGAAAAGCCAGAAAATAGCACAATGAATGTGAAAAATTGTTCGCAACATTAACAGCAGAAAACTCCCCAAGAATGGAAAAAGAATTTGATGTACAGATAAGGGAAGATATAGAACTCCAATTAGCCATGATCAAAAAAATCTATATCAAGGCATAAAAGGGTCAAGATTCCAGAAACTCAATACAAAAAAACAGTATTAAAAGCTATTAAAGAAAAGAAATAAATAACTTATAAAGTAAAACCCATCAGAATCACAGCAGACTTCTCAACCCAAATGCTTAAGTAAAGGAGAGCCTGGAATGAATAATTTCAACTCTTAAAAGTAAACAACTTTGAACCCAGATTGGTGTACCTCACAAAGATATCTTTCAAAATTGATGGAGAAATGAGATACTTCATGGTAAAGAACTCCTGGAGAAATTCATGACTGTCCAACCAGCACTCTAAAATGTTCTGCAAAATATTCTAGAAAAAAACAATAATTTCATGAATCTCAAACAAATGAATATACCAGGAAAGGCAAGTAATTAAACAGAGGGAGAGAAAAGGAGGGAGGGATGGATATTTAGCACGGCAGCACAAACACTTGCCTGGCAAACAGGAGATCATGAGTATGATCAAGGGCACACAAACACACACACACACACAGAGGAAAGAAAACAATAAGAAAATAACATGACAAGGATCAACCAATACATATCAGTCGTAATCATGAATATAAATGATCTCAATTGACCAATAAAGAGAAACAAGTTGACAGAATGGATCAAGAAGCAATATCCAACAATATAATGCACATAAGAAACACATTCAACTCAACAAAAAATTCATAGACTAAAACTCAAAAGATGAAAAGTAATACTCCATATGACAGGAACCTGGGGAAAAAAGCAGGAGATAGATATTCTATTTGCAGGCAAAGTGAATTTGAAGCTACAACTGAGAGACAAAGAAGATTAATACATATTTAAGTGAACATTCCAAGAAGTAGTGATAAAAATCATTAATATATATACAACAAATACCAGCCATATAAAACAGATATTAGTAGACATGAAAAGTCAACTAAGTATCAGTACAATTGTAATGGAGGAACCCAATGCCCTACTCTCTCAAATAGATCAACTAGACAAGAAAATCAACAAAGAAGTATCAGAACTGGACTAAATCTTTGAACAAGTGGACTTAGTAGATATCTACATGGTGTTCCACCCTCACATCAGAACACACATTTTTCTTAGCTGCAGCTGGGACTTTCTTTAAAATATACCACATACTATTTCACAGAATTTGCTTACATAAATGCAAAGGAATTGAAATTACCCCAAGCATACCATCATACCAGTGGGCAATGAGATTGGAAATCAGTAGCAAAAGAAATCACAAAACTGTTTAAATGCATGAAAATTAAATAACACTCTCCTGAACAAACAATTGGTCACAGATGAAATTGAAGAAGAAATTAGTTTCTACAGATTAAGCAATAATTCCAATACAATATACTCTAACTTATAGAAAGTATTGAAAGCAGTTTTATGAGGGAAATTTATAGTGGTGAATTCCCACATCAGAAACATAGAGTGAGCTAAAAACAACAACCAACCCAGCACATCAAGCCCAAACCTCACCTGAGGAAGGAGATTATAAAGATCAGAGCAGAAATTAATGCAGCTGAGACTAAGAAAGCAATACCGAGTACCAATAAAGAGTTGGCGCTTTGAAAGATTAAAATTGACAAATTCTTAGCCAACCTTTGAATAATTGAAAGAAAAGACTCAAATTCATGTAAGTAGGAATGAAAACAGTGAAATCACAAGAGACCCTGGATAAATCCAGAAGATCATCAATACCTACTTTGAGAAGCTGTACTCTAATAAGATGGAAAACAAGGAAGAAATGGAAAGGTTCCTAAACATATGAATTACTCAAGATGAATCAATAAGGTATAAAACTTCTAAATAATGCAGTATCATTCAATAAAATTTAAGAGATAATTAAAAACCTATGAACAAATAAAAGCACAGGTCCTGATGGTTTCAACAAGAAATTTAGAAAAAATCTAATGGCACTACTCCTAATGAAACTGAAAGGGAACGGGAAAGGGAAATTGAAAGG
Organism: Cavia porcellus; assembly: GCF_034190915.1. Classification (NCBI taxonomy): domain Eukaryota; kingdom Metazoa; phylum Chordata; class Mammalia; order Rodentia; family Caviidae; genus Cavia; species Cavia porcellus. The sequence continues at coordinate 94,218,968 of NW_026947485.1, forward strand.
AAAACAATATTCCCAAATATATTCATGGAAGTAAGCATTACCCTGACTCCAAAACAAGAACAGAACTCAACTAAGAAAGAGAGCTACAGGCCAGTCTCCCTAAGGAACACAGTGGCAAACATCTTCAATAAGAAACTGCAAACAGATTATAGCAAATCATCAGGATTATTTAACATGAACAAGTAGGATATATCCTAGGGATGCAGGGATGGTTCAGCATACACAAATCAATAAATCTAACATACCATATAAATAGAACCAAGAGCAAATACCACATGATCATCTCAGTAGACAGAGAAAAAGCGTTTTACAACTACAAAACTCATTTGTGATTTTTAAAAAGTCCTACAAAATATTAGAATAGATGGTCTTTATCTCAGTCTGATAAAAGCCATTTATGATAAACCACCAGCCAGCATCATAGTACATGGTCAAAAACTGAAAGCTTTTACTCTAAAATCAGGCAAAAGACAGGCAGTCTATTATCATCACTATTATTTAATATGGTTCTGGAAACAACAAGATCAATTAGGTGAGAGAAAAAATGAAAGAAAAAAGAACAGAAAAAAAGTTAAATTGTCTTTGGTTGTAGATGACATGTTACTCTACATAGAAGACCCTGAAAACACCACCAAAGGACTTCCAGATTTAATAACCAGATTCAGTAGCATAGTTGGATCTAAAGTCAGTACTCAAAAATCAATAGCATTACTGTACACAATAAGAAACTCACTGAGAGAGAAAATAGGGTAACCTACGTCTTTCAAAATAATATCCCCCAAAATGGAATACTTAGGAATCCATCTAACAAAGGAAGTAAAAAACTTTTACATTGAAAGCTACAGTGCTCTAAAAAAAAAAAAAAAAAAAAAAAAGAGAGAGAGAGACTGAAGAGGACATTGGTAAATGGAAAGATATCCTTTGTTCTAGTGTAAAAAGAATCAACATTGTGAAAATGGCCATACTTCCAAAATTGTTACACAGATTTTTCGTTACACAGATTTTTCCTTTGTCACACAGATTTTTTCTTTGCTATACAGATTTGGTGCCATACTGATCATGGTACCAATAGCACACTTCACAGAATTAAACAAAACAATCTTAAAATTTATTTGGAGCCAGAAGGGATCTAGATTAGCAACGAAGGCAAAGTACGGAGCATCACAATTCCTGTCTCAAAAATATACCACAAAGTTACTGATGAGTAATACAGCATGGTACTGACAAAAGAAAGAAAAAAAGAAAGAGAGAGAGAGAAAGAGAGAGAGAGAGAAAGAAAAAAAGAGAGAGAGAGAGAGAGAGAAAGAGAGAGAGAGAAAGAAAGAAAGAAAGAAAGAAAGAAAGAAAGAAAGAAAGAAGAGAAAAAAACCCTCAAAAAACAGTCAGCTCTTACCTTTGGTGCCTGGCAGTTTCACTAAAAGAAAGCCTCTTAATAAATGGTGCTGGAAAAACTGGCTCTCCACATGCCAGAGACTAAAACTAAATCCACATGTCTCACCATGGACTAAACTAATGTCAAAATGGATCAAAGATCTAACTATAAAAACAGAAACACTTAATCTACTGGAAAACAAAGTAGGTAGAAATCTTGAAGACGTATAGGTAGACAAGACTTTATGTACAAAACTCTGATTACACAGAGAATCAACAACTGGGTTCTCGTCTTATTAAAAAAGCTTTTACACAGCAAAAAAAAAAAAATCATAAAAAAGAGATATCCATGGAGTGAGAAATAATTTTGTCAGCTGCTCCTCACAGAAAGGATTAATAATCGGAATATATAAAGAACCCCCTAAAAATTGGACTCTCTAAATTTGGAAACGCAGTCCAAAAATGGACAACTGAAATGAATTGACATTTCTCAGATGAAGAAGTAGAAATGGCAAATAAATATAACAAAAAGTGTTCAACATTATTGATCATTTGAGAGGCACAAAGTAAAACAATACTGATCTCCCATTTCACTCCAGAAAGAATGGCTATTACCAAGAAATCAACCAATGACAAATGTTGGTGGGATATTGGGGAAAAAGAAACCCTTCTTCTCTGTTGATACCACTATCCAACGACTATGGAAATCAGTGTAGAGATTTTTAAAAAAAACTAAAACTAGAGGTTCCATTTGACCCAACTATTCTTGAAATCTTCTCAAAAGTTATGGCATCCATTGTCAACTTCCTATTATCTTGTCTTGAAGTTCTGCAATGCTTTGTTTTGTTTTGATTGGTTTTGTTTCATTTGATTTTATTATGTAGAATGATACGAGCAGCTATTTTGAAGAAAACAAAGAGCCATTATGGCAGCCATTGTTAATTTCCTCTTATCTTGTTTTGGAGTCCTATTTCACTTTCATTGTTCTGTTCTGACTGGCTTTATTCAATGTTATTTTGTTAAAGCTTTATTGTCTTTAAAATAAAATAAATAAATTTTTAAAAGCATCATACCACAGCAATATGTACATACCTATTATACATATACATACATACATATATATATATATGTAATTTTAAAACATAAAAAAATTTAGAAGGGGAAAATACAACAAAAATAGAACAAAGTGGTGCAGAAGAAAGATGTATAAATTTATTAATGAAAAACTAAATTGTGGCTGGGGATCTGCAGACAGGATAACTGTAGTATTTCCACTCGCAAAGTGCAATTTTCTATCTTCTATCCAGGGCTCCTCTGGTGACTCAGTTAAAAGCCTGTCTCCCCAAGATTTGAATTGCTTAGGTTCTATTGGTGAGAGGATCTGGCATCACCTCCCTCCTTGTATTGGAGGTCTCTTAGTACTGACTATAACACAGGATACATTCGTGTGTGTATCACACAAATATGTGGCACACTTCCAGCCTTTGGATGCATGAATGCTGTGGGGCACAGCACTGCAGACCAGAAAGTAGTATTCCCATTTTGTAGGAAAGGAATCCAAAAAGCAGAGGGTGGGAAGCTACTGTTTGTAAGGAAGCAGATACCCATGCCAGGAGGTGCAGAATGAACAGATTCACCAAATTGTACTAAGGAAAAATTGCCCTGCCTTGTTTCTCCTAGATAACGGGGTTCTCTCCCAGTGGAGTGGCTCCCAGGGCCCTGAGGTGATGCAATCAGGCTTCTGTCCACCTGAATTGCATATTACTCAGTCCGTAGCTGCCATATTGTCCCCACATGTGGTTTAATTCTCATGTCCAGTGACACCTACTGTTCTCTTGCTGGTGTTTGTTACTCTGGAAGCTACAAAAATGAAGAAAAACAACCACCACCACCCAACAAGCAAGCAATAGCAAAGAAGAAGCAAGTCTTTGGGGTTTAGCCCTACATTGCCTATTTACCAGCTATGTGACTTCAGGCAGGTTCCTGAAATTCCCTGACCCTTGACTCTCTCATCTCAGAGTTAAATCACTCCTGTCCCACAGGGCCAGTGCATTAGTGACCCAGTACAGATCAGGTATTCCACAGAAAGCATCCAGGAGAAGTCCAACTCTTCTTTGGAAGCAATAGAAATAATACTAACCTTGAATTCTTTCCAGAAGTCCTGAGGATGGCTCTCACAGAGTGACATGTAGTTCATCCTCTTCAGGTGAACAGTTGGAGAAGAGGTGTCGCCAGGTCGAGGAGGCAATGCATGCAAGGTAGTGATATTAATGACCACTGGCATTTGGTTGGGGTCATGTTAAATGTGATCTGGCCACTGTTTTGAGCACTTTGTGAGTTTGCCTCATCTATTCCTCACATTGACCTTATAAGATAACCCCAGTTGTTGTGAACTTCATTTTATGTGTCAGAAAATTTGAGTCTCAGAAAGGTTAAGAAACTGACTGAGGGCATACAGCTGACCTGCTCCTAGTGGTCATCTCTTTGCAACATGGTCTTCCAGCTCAGGACACTTTCCCCAGTCTCTCTCTTACATCAACACTTGGGACTAAACCCCTTTCCAAGTGCCTATTAGTGCAAGATGAAGTTTGGAGCGTTTCAGGATGGGCCATGAGAGTGAGGCCAGCTCCCTGCCTCGCCCACACAGCGAGGCCAGGCGTGCTGTCAGTGGGAAGCAGAGCCGTGTCTCCGGGGGCAACCAACAGCACACCCGTCATCTGTGCCTCACGTGCACCAGATCAACCGCTTCCAGTTAAATAAAAATATCAAAACCCATACCACGCATAAGAGCACCTGGGGATAAATGTATTACCGATCTGTCATCACAATTCTGCTCCATAAGTTCCAGGCACTCGCGTGTGGTGCACATGGAGCTCCTTGGCAGCCCAGACTCACACTTCCCTCTGACCCAGATAGGCCCGTGTCCCAGGCCAAGCTCTGGGTTCTCCCACGGCCCCACCCATAGCTATTTCCTAATTCTACCACCGTGAGTGATTGTGCGTGTGCATGTGCGTGTGTGTGCATGTGTGCCCATGTTCTGGTTTTTACAGCAGCTAAATTAATCACCTGCTGAACCCTGGCTGGTTTCACGAACAGGGCTTCTCCCACCCAGCCCTTTTGTGACAGGAAGGAGTGTGAGCTCTGGCCACTGTCCATGCCAGGCTGTTGGGAGCAGCTTTCTAGCTTTAGTTAGAGGGTCTCCTGAGAGGTCATCCTGGAGGAGGGCGCCCAGCAGGAGGGGCTCTAGGTCTCTGACTTGCTTGTATCTGTTTCACAGTTTAGAAATCTACATGAAATTTTATTTCAACAAAGTGTTTGTTGTTCAAAACCACACTAAGTAATTAAATAGTTAAATGCATAAATTGATTAAAACTGCTGAACAACATGATTTCTTAGTTCCAGTCTGGCATGAAAATTCTGTGTGCAGAATCAGCAGTGGACAGGAGATGTGAGTGGCTGAGTGAAAATGAGGAGCTTGCTGCCTGCATCCTGGGTTCTCCAGGCCACAGAGATAACGGGAAGCTATAAATAAGGCCAGAGACACGGAATGTGAGCCTCTGTGTGGCCTGCAACTCAGCTCATCCCTGGTTTTGCAACACACAGGGCCTGATGGCCAAGGCAAGGGTCTTATGGGGACTGAGCTTGGCCTGGGTGCTGTGACTGGCATTTACCAAAGTCTAGCTGAGTCCCACAGTGAGATGCTGAGGATCTCAGTGCTACATTTTAAGGAAAACAGGAACAGCCCACAGGAAGGTGAATAGCAGGTAAAGTACAGGGATGAGTTCCAGCCACAAAGCAATTTAATCAAAAGCAACACTACACATCACTGTGTGCACACATTTGAGCACGTGCAAGCACATGCGTGCACACACATACACACACCCTATGTACATTTGAGAAAAATAAACTTATTTAGATGGTGCCTTACGTATTTTGATAAACTGAGTTCAAAATGGTATAAGCAAGATATTTTGTTTGGTCTCTTGCCCTCTCTGATCTCATTATGTGATCTTTTCTTAAGGATTAAGGCACCCATCCATCACAGTAAACAAAAGCACATAGCACAGGTAGGGAGTAGCTTGGCACAGTTATAAAGATAAACTTCCAGACTCACAGGGCACCTGGTAAAGTGCATGCTCCCTCAAAGGTCCCACTTGTGTTTTCACAGCATCCAGTAGGAGGCTGTGACCCTTGCAAGCGATGGCCTGAACTGACTCCATTCCAGTCAGTTTTAATTTTCCATTTCTTCTTACCTTGCACTGTATTGTTCATAATCTGCCTTTCTCTAAGCAAGGGAGGGATTTGGCAAAAGTATGGATGTTATGGATTAAGAACTGGTGGTCAACTTAATGCCAGCTGGATTACATCAGCATGGCACTGAGCATAGATGCTCCACCTGAGGAAAGTTGCCAGCATAAATAGAGAGGTGGAGGAGAAGAAAGGTGTTAATGCGTTATTGCATTGTGTTGAGATGTTGAGGCCTTGTGGGTTCCCCCAGGAGTTGCTGTTTGAGCCGTTGGGTCTCCTGGAGAAACTTTGGTCCTCACATCGAGCATTGCTTCCTGGCTCTGGAGGGAAAGACATGTGCTGCTTGGTGTCTAGGATGAACTCATCATGCTTGCTTCCTGGCATGTACCCGTCTATGCTTGTCAGAGGAGGAGCTCAGGGCTTCCGTGTCGCTAAGGATGGCTGTGGTGCCTTTCAGGAAAGCCTTGGTCTTTGTTGTGAGTGTGACTTCGCAGCTCCAGCATAGAACCCTCATCCCACCAGCACAGCTCCTTCACCCTGCTGGCATGGATTCTCTGGTTTCCACCGCTGACCTTTGGGCCCTACCAGCGCGGATCCATAAAAGAGACTGACGTGAGTCCTTCCTGTGGGTCTGGACCTCCAGTTGGACTTGTGGGAGGCATTGTCATGAGCTCTTGGTTTTCATCTGGACTCATGTGGGACATTGCTGTGGGATTTAGGCCCTTGATTAAATATTCTGTCTTTGGTGTTGCAGATAGATTTCCTGCATTTTCTTGTGTTAACTCTCGGTGACCATTATAAAAATAATATTATAAACTATGTCCTGATTCTAGTTGTTCTCTGCACAACCCCTAACTACAACAGTGGACCTCACCTCTCTTGTTTACCAACACTCCCAGCTCAGAAGACTACCCAGCATGTTGTAGGACCTGGTTATTTATCTACTGAGTGAATGAAGGTGTGAATGATGCAACCTGCCTTCGTGCACAACTGTCAGCACACAGCAGAGTGTGAACAGAGAGGTGTGACTCAGGATCTCCTGTCCACGATATACTTGTAAGCCTCATAGAAAACCCTGAACCAGACTGTCCACATCCTCACTTGAAAACTGGGCCCCACTTCCCATCTATGGTAGGGGAGGATGTGTTGCGTTCACCTTATGAAAAGTTCTTCCTGTGTTGTGTAGGCATTCGTCAGAGCATTGTTGAATCCAAGATGGTTTTTATTATTTTTATTTTGGAGACAAGAAAATCTGAGGTATAGCTACATGTGGTATATCCAGGGCTCACACTGTCAGCCTCTGATGCGCAGGTCACAGCCCTTGCTGTTTCTTGATGTGGTTTTCTAGACCAACCTCTTCTTTTTCCTCTTCCTCTCTTTTCCTTGTGCAGCACAGAGCCGTGGTGTTGCACAATCCAAACACCTCTACCTATTCTTCCCATTCTGCAGGCACAATCTTTCATCACACCCCACAAGGCTGGAGTGGAAGACCAAGTGGGCTGGGCCCTTCTCTGCTTCTCCCCAGAGGATCCGGAGACCCAGGGCGTGGGAGGGCCAAGCTTCCAGTCCCTGCCTCAGTGGAGCAGTGTCCCCAAAATTAAGGCACTGTGTTTCTTCCTCTAAGGTTTCATCTGTGTTCCAGAGCTTTGCTAAGGATGGACAGAGATGAAGAACTGCATTTCCCCCCAGCAGCACCTGCTCAGATCTGGCAATGGGTGCACGTCCTGGTGGAGAGCTGAGCAGTGCGCTTCCTCCTTTCTCTACTATCCAAGGAGCAGTGCCCAGAATATGCTCTATAACCACGAAGAATGCCAGAGGCTGGAAGAAGTCAAAAGGACCCAGGGCCTGCTGACTGGGGAGACAGAGACGAGGAGGTCTGTGGGAAACATTGCCCATAGTGGGCTACACACTGGGTCTCATCCTGGCTTAAATCCATCTCCACCTCCATCAGAAAACTGGACCTCAATTTCCCTACCAAAATTTAAAGGTCTCACGCACAGCAAGCACTTAACGAGGGACTTTGGTGGTTTTGAGAGATGAGCTGAGAGAAGGAATGAGTACTTGGAGATGAAATGATTGATGATTTTATGTCACATTCATAGTCAAAAAAACTCATGTTCCCTCCTTTTCTGCTTAGTTTCTGTCATATCTTGGTTGTATCTTTGAGGCTTTCCTACCCTCACTGCCCACTTTATGAGTATTTAGCCTTCTTGCCACCTTCCTTTTCCCTCAAACCTAAGTCTAGGTGCTCTTAGGACAGTGTTCTTAACCCTTCACATACACACTTTATTACTGAAAGAAGAAAAGAAGGAAGTCTGTCCCCTCTCCAAAGAGACCCGACCTGAATGGCCAGAGGAGACTGGGAACTTGCATTTCTAACAAACTCCTTGGAGGAAGTTGTTTATCACACAAATTTGAAAACTACTCTTTTTGGCAAGGCTTTCACATTGTTTCTGCCAAGTGCTATGGTGAGAAATACATTAATATGCTTTACATCACAAATTGATACATATACAATATACAATCAGTTAAGAAAATTTCATGGAATATGGCTCACCCTTATTACTTTCTTTTCCACTGCACTTCAGTCCCTTCCACACTATTGTACTTTATTTCATTTTAAAAAGTGCTAGTTACATCCAGCCATCAGTTTCACTAACCAGCTGGCAGTTTGAAGAGCACTGTTGCAGGATGATTTTCGTGTGATTCTTTCGCTCTGGTTGTGAACATATTCATGGGGCATGAACCAGTCTTCAACTTCAGCTTAAGGATCATCATGTGAAAAAAGAGCACATGTCCAGCCCCATCCTGAACCAAAGTCTAACCATGATGTCAGTGTCATCTGGACGGAGTTTCTGATCCTAAGTGGGGATGGCCTCTGATTGGCCCACATGCATATCTAGGGCTCAGAAGACAGAAGACAGCTTGATAATTATGAACAGTCTCTCGAAGTTCAGCAGGCAACACCAGTGTCCAGAACAAAGGTCATCTTAGGCTACCCTGGCAGCAATTCGTTTATGTCTCTTTCCTCTTAAGTACTTATATGCTCCCCTGTGTATATAAGTAGCCATCAAAGCACAGAGATTGCATGGAAAAAACAGGACACAGTTGCCTTTTCATTTCTGGTTTTGATCAGAAGTGACCAGCTTTCTGAACTTGTGCTTCTTATGTATAACTAAAGAGAAACTCCAGATATCTGGTATCTATCAATTGCAACAGAACCTAAAGTTTCGTTTACTTAACAAGCTTACGCCACATGATAGCCAGTGTTCTAAGAACTTCACAAATATTAACTTATTGGGTCCCCACAGAAATTCTAGGGCAGAAATACTTTGATATGCCAGATACCAGCTGAAGTCTTCTATCTGTGTTATTGTTGATTTCTGAGTCCATTCTGTAAGGAGCAGGGACTTTCCCTACCACCCAAAAATGGAGCACTGAGATTCAAAAAGATTATTTAACCTGCTCAAAGTCTCACAGCAAGTAGCAGAGTTGCACTTTGAACTCTAAGAAGAAGAGATGAGTGATGCCAAGAGAATCCTTGAAATGACATTTAATCCTAGAGTTATCTGTTAATGCATACATATTACAAACAGCTACAGGGTAAAATGAGCCAGGCCCCAGGGGGGAATCTGTGTCATCTTACACACAGAAACAGAGGCACAAACCAAAATGACTCTGTAAGATCCATTGTGGGCAGGATGCCAATAAACACAAGAAACCCCCAGCGGCTGGCTGAACATTCCCATAGCTTCCATGTGCCCTCATTCTGTTAAAATATAGTGACAAGGAAATTCATCACTGCTCGTAAGCATTTTTATTCAGTAAAAGAGAGAATCGGCTCTATTCACTGATGGAGACTTTTGTTCAAACTTCAAGCTCTATTTTAATTTTCTAGTAGCAAGTATTGCAGTCAGCCACACTTTCAAACAATGCCTCAAAGTCTTCTTTGCTTTTGCAGTGGTGACAATGTTGTTACAGCTGACTAATGACTTTTCTCAGTTAGGGTGGCCAGCTGACATTTCCTAAGTTAAATATGTCTCTCAAATTTGCCCCAGGTCTTACTACTGATTTGGAAGAAAAGTCCCTGTAGTCATTTTGAACAATAAATACACAGGTATATGCTTATTAATGACAATAAACAATGACATAATTTGTGAATTTAGGATTGTTCTGTTTAGTTTTTACATCCAAATAGATATTTATGTTCCCGAATTTATATGGGTTGGTATAGTTCCTGTGACTATAGTGTATTTTAACAGAAAGAAAGGAGTTTTATTAAATTTGTACGCAGTGATTGTTTTTCCATTGATGGCAAGTTGGAGCACATTGAGATACCTGAATTTCCTTCAGCAGGATGTGAACGTAAAAATAATTAGTTGGAAAGTTATCAGTTATTGACTAGTGCATAACAAATTACACAAAATACAATGGTGTCTTAGTTCATGAACTTAATTTTTTCCAGATTTTGGTTGCAAACCAAATTGGGTGAGAATCAAATCCAATTCAGTGGTTAGGATCAATGTCAACTTTATGGGTAAATTTGCTTTGGTTCTCATCCAATTTGGTTTATGACCAGATTGTGAAAGAATTAAGTTTGTGAACTGAAGTACCACTGTATCGTTCTTAAGACTACAATTCATTGTCTGTTATGGCTGTGTGTGTTATGTGATTGGGTGTTTGTCCAATCTTAGCTGGGCTCATATGTGTGGTCTTAGGTGTCTGGCCCCTCAAATGGGTGGGAAGAGTATAAGATGACCAACCTCACCTGTCTGGTGCCAAAGGACTGGTTGTTAGCTGAGCCTCTCTCTTCATGTACTATCCTTGTTCAGTATGCAGGTTGGGCCTTTTTGCCTGGGAGCAGCAGTGTCCCAAGGTGTCAAGGCAGACAACTCAAAGTCTCAGGAGGTCTAAATTCTGGAACTATTTAATGCCACTTTAGCCATACTCAACTGGCCAAAGCAATACGCAACCTAAGTTTGGGTAGAAAGAAAAATGAAATCGATTCCATCTTTGAATAAGAGGGACTGGAAAATTATTTCTCTTATTTGACTTGCAAAATATGGTCACTTTTTGAATACCCACTACTTAAAGGAGAAGTTTATTTTGTCTGAAGGATTTCAGAAGATTTAGTCCACAGTCCAAGCAGGAAGGATCTAATGGAGAAAAGCTGGTGATAGCAGTCAAGAAGTAGCACAATAAAGAAAGTGGGAAGAAGACAAACCGTGCCTTCCCGTGAGTCAGGGCCCACCATGGGGAATGGTAAGAGACTCGGCAAGAAGCCAAACCACATCTCCCTGTAAGCAAGGGTCTGCCATGGGGAAGAGGAGAAGACTCAGCCAGAAGCCAAACCATGCCTTCCCATAGGCAGCTGGTGTGCAGGCTTGGAAACTGGAAGAGCATCCCCTCCGCTCCATCCAGTAAGTTACTTGCTGATCCAGAGGAACCCAGGGTGAGATGTTAGCAACTGAGATGAAAGGATAGCATGATGCTTGCATTGTTTGACTGATTCTGCAGGCCTGGAGCTAGCTGTCTATGTATCTATTTGGAGGATGGCAGTGTGCATTGTGGCAACTGTGGGGAATTTCCTCCTGTCTTGTTTTTGAAATCTAATGTTTTGTTCCATTTTACTGTTTTGTTTTATTTCTGTATCTAGCATCCTGAATAACTATTTTGAAGACAACAATATGTAGTATAACAACCATCATTAAATTCCTGTCATCTTGTTTTGAAAACCTGTATAGATATTTTATTGTTGTTTTGCTTTTGTTGTTGCTGTTTTTTAGGTTTGTTTGCTTCTTGATTTCTCTCTTTAAAATAAAATTTTAAAAAATTTAGAAAATGGGGAATAGGTAGGAAGGGAGATATACCCTTCTACTTCTTGCATCTCAGTCACCTACCTCTTCTCATGAGGCCTCCTCTCCTAAGAGCACATTTAGGTACAAATTTATCAGTAGGCTAATCAACTGATAGTAAAGTGCCCACATGATCCCATTTATTTCCAAAAGCTCCACCTCTGATCATGTGAGACTTTTAGGGGGTGTTCTAGATCTAAATCATACAGATGCATATGGCGGCTACCAGGCACGCAGCATTCAGAATCTAACCAGGTACACCTCGGCAACTTCCTTACTCTAGAAGTGCATAATGCTTATTGACTGGGTCTACTTCGCCTTTAGAGTGGCCATCTTAATTACTTCATCTTTGTTGGGACAAAGTACCTGACACCCACAAATTAAAGGACATGAGGTTTTTTTGGCTAATAGTTTATAGAGCTTTCAGCATAGTCAGCTATTTCTAAGGCAGAGGGCATCACAGAAGAGAAATAGTCCAAAGCATTGCAGGCAGAAGGCATCCAGCAGCAAGCCTCCCTTTCACTTTTGATAGAACTTTTCAGCAGCAGCTGAAAAGATAAGAAGTATGAAATATAAATGACCTTTATTTTGAGAATGCAGGGAGAGACACCCCCCATCCCCTGAGGCGCATCTCCCCCTCGGGTCGGTGATCTCTGCGTGGAACACGTGGAGTGGGGGCATACATGAGGCTTAGGTTGGAGGTGGAGCCTGAGGAGGCATTAGTGATGCACAGGTAGCCCATTGGTATTTTTTTGGCACCATAGGTAAATTCCTAGGGGTGGGGGAGATGGAGCTCCTTGGTTCCGCTTGAGGCTTTACCAGCTACAGTGTTCTATCTGAGCCAAAATTATTTCATATCCCATCTTATGATTATTATTATGAAAAGGGGCAAAGATTTCTTTCTTTACTGCTTCCTGCTGGCAGGGGGCGCTGTACTGGGGTCTAGGAGAGTTGACGGGATGACGGTTGATGCCCAGGTAGAAGCTGGTGCCAGGTGTTTTAGCCAGGACAACTTCACTGGTGAATGCACGTATGTTAGACTGGAAAAACAAAGAAACAAGATGTTATGAGGAGGCATGGCACTGTCATATTTAAGGACCCAGGTGAGGTAGAAGTGGAGGTGCCTTTGATTTAGACATGTCATTATATCAGGACCACGTTGAGGTAGAATCATTGCCACAGTAAGATAGAATTCTGAAAAATAAACATGGGGTTAGATAAACGTGGGGTTAGGAAGAGTGAAGTTATGAGTGGTGATTAGTTCCCCATCCAAAAGGGTAAAAGTTAAGAGGGTAGGTGGGTAAAACTTGTCTCTGGTCCAGGAGTTGAACTGGAAAAAATAAGGGGAGCAGGGAAGGTGGTGGCTGTACCAGTATAGGGAAGGTAAGGGCCTAGGCTTTTAGGGATGTCATGATTAACCAAACAGCTGAGGGTAGAAAGAACTAAGACAGTTGTCACATAGAACATTATGAAGATGATCTTACGCATGATGTGGGAGTCTTTAGGAAAGACTGTCAAGAGTCCTGCTGTAAAAATGATCATTAATAGAACATAAGAAATTAGGAACCAAAGTGGATAACAAAACATGACAGCCTGAGAGTTGTGGTTGTGAGGCCTTGGTGAAATGGAGTGAGCAGGCAAAAAGGATGAGATGACCACTCAGAATGATCAGATTTATGGCTGGGAGGGCACCGCTTAGCCTGAGTGATGTGAAACCAGGATGGCAGTCTAGCAACTTTGATCACTGTTGAGGTTGCCAAGAATATCAGGTATGGGTCGATGTAACCTGGTTGTAGTCCTTGGAATGACTTGCTGTAACAGGATTTTAGTAAGTATATCAGCAGTCTCCCTGGTTGTGTGAAAGGCTTTTATGTATCCTGAAAAAGTATAAACAAAATGAGAAGACAAAATTTATCTGTCAGTCTTGACCAGGGTTGTCTGAGAAATTGGTGAATAAGAAAGGAAGGGGGGTAGTCTTATATCACTGAGGAGAGGTTTATTAGCAATAACAGGTTTAAGCTGTTGAGGCCTCAGTGTGTCTAAGTCAGCCTGTATAAACACAAGGGAATAGAAAGCATTTTTAAGATTTAGGACTGGAGAGTGAGTGGTGGAGGGAAGATTTGGCACCACTGGGTAGATTGGGAAGAAGCAGTCTGGAACCTGCACGAAATAGGGCCTGTTTGTAAATGGCATAGGTTGACCTTTAATTCCCCTAGAGGCTGAAGATTTAATATAGCAGCCTGAAAACTCAGAAAGAACTCTGTACATATGGCCTCTATGTCCACAAGTATAGAGAATGTCTTACCTGAGACTTTTAGTGGGACTTGGACTCTGAGACAGACACCTTAAAGTGGGCTGCTGTTGGCCCTGAGCCCCGTCAGTCTTCAGCAGCAAATTTAAACAGATCTGTCAGTGATGAATCTGGCAGTGTTGGCATTTCCTTCGAGGGCTGGAAGTTAGGATGGCTTACCCACTCTCTGGTGGCTAGGACAGTCCAGTAGCCTTGGGGTAAGGTCTCAAAGAATGCCAGGATGGGGTATTGTCTTGCCCAATGTCTTCTGCTGCATTTGAGGCATGGTCCATGGGGGGGGGTGCTCTACCTTGTGTCGGTTTACCTGTCTCAGAACTCCAAGTGTCACAAGTGTTATTGTTATCTCTGTTGTTGAAAACACGAAAAGCCATATTAAGGTCTCTATGAGGTTTGAAGGTCAAGTTTTGCCTTTTTGTTTGGGATCTGGACTATAGTAGGAGGTATCTGTAGAATTAAGTAAGTATACAGGAGTCAAATATAATCAATGGGGTATTTATAATTTTAGTAATGACTTCCCATAAGGAGGACAGGTCCAGAGAATTTTAGGAACTGACATGTCATTTATGTCATATATATAAGTATCTTTTTATGTTACTAAAATGTCTAGTGCCATCTGATTTTTAGAGGATGGCCTGTTTAATTAATTTTTACCTTTTTATTTAGGAGAGAAATCACCTACAGTGTTATTTAATATCAGTTGAATATAGTTAATTATGGCTTGGTGGAGGGCTGAGCTATGGCAGGCAGATAGGCTGGGAAAGGTTTAAGTTTGGCTTCTGCCAGTGTTGGTTTTGCTGTTTTGCAGATATCATATAACCCTTGTTTTAGAAAAGAGCTAGTGGTTTCCAGCAAAAGGAATTTATAATTATTTTTAATTTTAGTTGTTAAACAGGAGACCGGTGACAATACAGTATAATATAGGCAGTAAGCTTAACATAGAACATTACTAGTGGTTTATAGCAAAAGGAATTCATAAATACCTCTTAAATTTAGTTGTTAAACGTTTAGGAGATTGTTGAAGGCTTTAACTGATAAACAAGGCTGGTAAAATTACCAGGTGGCCACTTTATCAGCCAAAGTCTTCTCTATTGTTGGCTTATTTAACCTTCATTAAATGGTTTGAGAATGTAAAAAATAGCATCTCTGAGCCGAGCCACCGAGCTGCTGTTTATCTGTGTTTGTAGTCTGGCGCACGGGCAGAGCACACCCAATGTGTGGACGGGGCATGCAGAGTGAAGACAGGGTGAGTGCTGGGATGTAGCGCACAGAGCGGGGCTGGAATCGCCCACCGGCAATGCACGCAAGGCGGGGGTGGTGGAAGCCAAGTGGGCTGGGTTGGCGGGCATGAGGCTCATGGGGGGTGGAGCTGGGAGGCGGAGTTGGGACGCAGCATGAAGCTGGGACCTTACACGCTGGAGGACCGATGCGGAGTTGAGCTGCCACGTGGACCTGGAACTGCTTGTGGGGCATGCGGGTTAGGGCATGGCGTTAGAGCTGACCCCGTGTGGACCTGGAGCACAGCATAAGAGCTGAGATACTGCACAGAGTTGAGTGCAGCGTGAAAGCCTAAAGCAGCAGTATCTCCCAACACTGTTTGGGCTGGAGCATGCTTGAGAGCTCAAAGTAGCCCGAGCATATCTCTCACACTGTTTAGGCTCATTTTTTCCATCTCGGCGGGGAATTGGTCAGCACACACAGTGGGAAAGGGGAAGCAGTGAGGAAATAAAGGGACACTGGCAGGAAAGGACACACATTCTCAAAATAAAGGCTTAAAGATAGTTTTGTAAACTTGTCACCAGTGTGATAAGCTATAAATAGGTATGGTTTTGGGTGGGGGGGACAGGAAGTGGGCCCCAAGATAAAATCTGGTGTGGGGTCTGGCCCACGGAGTTATAGCCAGATGAGGCACCAGACCATGGTCTACTAAGTGTAAGTCATCACTTTTTACTCTAGACCAATCGGTATTATATCGTTCCAAAGCTCGTAATAATTGGCCGTCACCAATATACAAGTGGATTTCTCATTGGTTTAGTAACAGCTCTGCCCATGAGAACTTAAAAAGCTCTGAAGGACATGAGAGTCTCTCAGTGTGGACACAGGCTAGCCCAGGAAAACTCTGCGTTGGGCTATCCGAACCAAAAGGACATGAGAGTCTCCCAGTGTGGACAGAGGTTGTACCAGAAAGGTGCTGCCTTGGGCTATCTAAGGACGTGAGGGTGTCACTCAAACCCACGGAAAGGGAGAGAAAACCCACCTGGGGCCTGGCCCATCGGCAATCTCCGGGGGTGGCTCACCTGTGGTAAATTGGTTCGGTGTTGTTTGCAAACTGGCAGTGACAAGTTTACAGCTCCTGAGTGTAGAAGTGAGGAATTAATGCAGAATGCAGTCTGGTCCTGGTCCTGAATGGCAGGGGACTCAAACTGAGAGGGCCCAGGAGTCTCTCATCTGCCATTCCTGGTCAGAGAACCATATGATAGAACTGTGGGGGACCGGCAGTGGCTGAAAAGATAAGAAGTATGAAATATAAATGACCTTTATTTTGAGAATGCAGGGAGAGACACCCCCAACCCCCTGGGATGCAGCATCTCCCCCTAGGATCGGCAATCTCTCCGTGGAACATGTGGAGTGGGGGCATACATGTAGCTTAGGTTGGGAGTGGAGCCTGAGGGGGCATTAATGATGCACAGGTAGCCCACTGGTATTCTTTTGGTGCCATAGGCAAATTCCTAGGGGTGGGGGAGATGGAGCTACTTGGTTCCACCTGAGGCTTTACCAGCAACAGTGTCCTGTCTGGGCCAAAACTCTTTCACTTTTATCGTATCAGGCTACAAATCTTTTGGGTGGTGCCACCCACACCCAAAGTGAGGCTTCCACTATCCACACCCAGATCTAATATAAACAAATTTAGTTTCTCATATCCTTAATCCCAGCATCCCATACCCTAATCCAGCACCACGCACCCATGATGCAGCCGCTTTCCCAAAGCCCCCATTTTAAACACATGAGGCTTTGGGAGAGGAGGATATTGAGATACAAACCATATCAAGGCTCCATCAGCCAAGGTTCCCCTTAATCACTCTGGTCCTGATGGAATGGCATATTTAAATCAAAGGCACCTTTCCTTCTACCTCACCTGGGTCCTTAAATATGACAGCGGCCTTCCTTTTCACAGCACCTTGTCTCTTTGTTTTTCCAGTCTAAGATGTGGGCATTCACCAATGATGAAGTTGTCCTGGCTGAAGCACCTGGTACCAGCTTCTACATGGGCATCAACCATCATCCCATTAATCTTCCTAAACCCCAATATGGCACCCCCTTTCAGCAGTAAGTAATAAGAGAGAAATTTCACCCTTTCCTAGAAATACAAATGGGAATGAAAGTTTCTTGCCTTAGTAGAAATTATGGCAGTGATCTAACATGGTGGAAGGCCAAAGCGGGAATGCCTACCATTTCCTGCTTCTTCCTCAGCCTTAATTGCATCTCCCCTTCCTGTTGGCGCATAAAGAAAATTCCAATCAGCTCCTTGGGCCTCATCAATACTCACCCTAAGTGCCACCCCCGCTCAGAGTTTATATGTATATCCCATTCTCCACATTCCAGTAGAGAAAGCCAGGCCACCAGTGGTCATGGATTTCTCTCCATGTCCTTTACTTTATATTCTCTCTTTATGTTATACATTTATATGCAGTTGGCAAATTCAATATTCTGTCTAGAGATTTATTCAGCCAGATCTACAAATTTAGGAGCCAACTTTCCATGCTCTGTGTCAACATGGATGATGGTCTGGACTATCATTTCACAAATGCATTAATCTGGACTTCGTCCAATGAAAGTTTTGTCGCCTTCTTTGTAAGCCTTCACTAATGGTTTCCTTGCCACCTTTCTCCCTTTTCTTAATCCAATCCTACATCATCAATTTTAGGTTTTTATTTCTGTCACACCTCACCTTTTGATTCCAACTGTGATGGTTAATTTTATATGTCTACTTGACTGGGGCAGATTTGGGCACATATTATTCTGAGGATGGCTATGAGACTGTTTTCAGTGAGATTAACATTTGACCCAGTAGACTAAGGGAGGAAGCATAGTATCCCACCTAAAGAAAGTGCTTATCCAATTAGTCTCAAAGACTGAATGAAAAAAAAAATGCCCACCTTTCCTTGAGTAAGTGGGAACTCATCCTGCCTGACTACATGAAGCTAGGGTGTTAGTCTTTTCTCATCTTCAGGTGTAAAATGAAAAATCAGCTCTTTTGATCTCAAACTTGCCAGCTTCTGTACTGGAACTCACATTATTAACTCTTGTGATTCTTTAAACATGGACTATGAAAACCCTATTAGCTTTCCTGCATCTCCATTTTGCTAGCTGTACATCTTGGATTTAATAAGCAACCTCTCTCTCTCTCCCCCTCTCTTCTCTCTCTTTCTTGTTCTTCTGAAAAACCCTGACTAATAATAAAAAACTCATATACATTATTTATTGCTCATATCAAAATATACCCAACATTTAATAACTTAAAACAGTGCCAGGCAACCTTTTGTATAAAGCAAGACAGTAGGCTTGCGTTAGGTTCTGTGGCCATGCAGTCTCTATGATGCCTACTCAACTCTGTTGTGGCACAACAGCAGTCAAGAATGTTAATAAGCATATGTGGTGGTGGTATCCCAATAAAGCTTTATTTACAAAACATTTGTCAAGTCAGATTTGGCTTATGGACACCTGGGTCAAAAAACACATCATTGCCTCTCATGTCTCTATGAGTTGACTGGGAAATCCTGCTGGTCTAGTTGAGTTCACAGTTTCAGGCTGCTTCTGGGTGCCAGTAATTCAGCTGGAATTAGAAGATCTCTTGTATGCTTGCATGCTTGGAATGTTATTGCTCATAGTCTGTGGTCTTTCCCTTCATGTACCCTCTCATTCTTCAGTAATCCAGGCCAGGCTTTCTTACATGGTGACTGAAACAATACATAGCCACTGGGTTTGAGGAATATACCACTTCAGCCGCATCCTACTGGTCAAAGCAAGTTCAGAGCCAGCCAGGATCAAGGGGCAAGTGGTAGACTCCTCTTCTAGAGACTGGAGTGAGGTGCTTGGTACTGTCATCAGTTTCCCAATCTCCCTCACAGTACGCTCGGGCTTTCAAACCACTGCAGTCATCCAGCGGGCTCTGTGAGCAGTCATGGCCCCTTGCTACTAGAATAAGGCAGCAGCAGGCAATTCATCAGGTAAGTCTAAAACTAATCACCTTTACTTATCTGGTTTAAGCCTTTGGATGCCTTTGTTAGAACCTTAGTCTAATTACGAAGGCAGCTGGAGGTAAGAAAACCATTCACTGGATGCTGGAAAATGAAAACTAAAAGATATGGGAAATTCATATGTCTGAAATAAATGAGAACCCAGCCCCACCACCTTGGCCTATTCCTACCCTACTCACCTGGATGCCATGAGAAGGGCTTGCAGCATGATGAGCAGCAGCAAGGGAGCCTCCACATTTTCAAATGAATCATGAGCATGTCCTCGAGGTGCTTCAAGGTCACCTTTCCTGTGGAAAATTCCCTCAGCGTGTTCATGTCTTCAGAGATGAAATAAGAGCAATCTTTTTTTTTTTTTTTCAACAAAACCTTAATGATCCTTGTTGACCCTGAACATCCAAAACTTACTGTGGGATGTGGATCTTGTTATTTTTAAATAAAATGCTGTAGGATTGTTCAGTCTGCTAACAGATGGATGTTTAGATGTCAGAACAGCTTTGATACATGAATCAACACACAAACCATTTCCCAATTTTGTATGAAATGCATTTTTATCTTTAAAATAAAAGTCAACATAAAACATAAATGAATTAAATATATACCTCTAACATCCAATAAAATAGTATAGTTGCTTCTCCTTTCTCTGTCTAAACTACCCTTTCTGAGGTAGCCATTTTGGAAGGTCATTATTAAAATGCAGAAGAACTGAGCCCTTCCAAGGGACCCGTCCTTCTCCAAAGAGAACAAAACCGGCTGATTATTTGCCTTTTAAATGTGCTGATGTTTTATGATTCTTTATTTAAAACTATTTGTCTCTGCCAATCCAGATGCAAAATTCACTTTCTAAGGTAACTTATACCACAGAGGTTGCAATGGTATTATCTGGCATGTGGACTTAAGAACTCTTGTTCTCTGAGTAGGTTTTAAATCAAAAGTACTAAGCAGAGTTTAAGCCCCATGTCATTTTAAATTCCAAGCTTCAGATCCATGAAACATGGGTTTTATGAGGGAGATGACAACTGACCCTCACTCGTAACTGAGCCAGCAAACGAAATTTGTGGCTGTCTCAGTAATTCTTTGCAAGTCCTGCACACAGGTAAGATTCAGAAATTGAGCGTAAGATCAAGGGTCAGCAAGTGGCTCCTGAGGACTTACCAACTGTCCCTTTAATGTCCAGCTTTTGTTCCTTTCTGCCTCTGCTCCAGGAAGGTCTTCCTGATGCCTGCCTTTCTATAAATTCCTTTTCAACAAACGCTTCTCCTTGTATACATAATAGTAAATCAAAATTGCAGTTACTGTTTACTGAGTAGTTCTCATATGTCGTACACTGGCTACACACTTTTTGTCATCTGATCCTTCAACAACATTGTGACATAGTTTCAGGGCAGTTTTTCCAATTTTGTTGACAAAAAAAAAAAAATGGGGCTTGGGAAGTTCAATAATCTTCCTAAAGGTGCACAAGTACCAGTGAATAAAACTGAGATTCAGACCTGGATCTGGCTAAGAGCCTGAGGGCTCCTCCATTGCAACAGTCTCACGTTTGATGAATCATTCTCCTAGTGTTGTTTTCTCTCTCTAATTACAGAGTACGTTTTTCAAGAAGAGAGAGATGTTATATACATCCGCTATCTCTCTCAGGGTAACCAGCACAGGCATTCAATAAAAGGAGTTTATCTGCTAGCTAAAAAAATGATTTATTTATCAATCACTGGACTAGAACTCTTTCATGGAATTTTCAGTGTCAAGGTACAAACTAACTTTCTCTACCATTCAGTTTAAATTTAATCAATTAAAAACTTGCAAACCAGTAGGCCATGTTTGGGAAAAAACTCCAAGAAGGCTAAAACAACACAGGGGGTGAGGGGCAGGTCTCCCAGAGAAAGCAAAGGAATGTGCAGAGACACATCAATCACCCTGTGCTTCGGATTATCAGTGTCTCCTTCGATGCGCCACAGTGCTGTGGATTTGAGAGGAATGTTAGCATTAGAGCCTGATAAAGTCATATTCATCTAACAAATTCCACTGTCACCTCATTAGATATGAAAAGTAGAATGCTCTAGGACACTTGCAGATATTTTTGGTAAAAACAACATTTTTGTCTCTCTAAAAGAACTGAAAAACATTGCTTAATTGCATGGTGAGCTGTCGTGACAGGCCACACAGCCAGTGGGGTCAGAGCCAGAGGTCTGGGAGTATAAACTGTCCTTCAGCCTATGAGTATTTCCTCCCCAAAGAGAAATTGTTGTTAAGCACTAATTGAGAGGTCAGTGGTCTTAGGACAGGCAGGAGATAAGCCATTAGCTATGTGAAGTCATGTTGGCTTTGATCTGCCAGGCCTTTTGGCATAGAAAAAAAAGGCAGCCATGAGCCAGAGGTTCTCTAATCTGCTTAAAGATAAGCTGTAACCGTTTGGCTGCAATGGAGCTCCAGCACAGGGAAAGGGTTTCTCTCTGTGCCCTGGGACTGGACTCCTGGATGAAGCAGTTAGGGTCTGACATCCCAGCCACACTCCGAATGACACGTCAACCTGTGCTACGGGTGCCCAGAAGAGAAGCCTGTTATTCAGGGGACTTGCCACCACTGCCTTCTCAGAAGCTGCTTTGGAAATTATCCAGCAAATGGATTCCCCAAGGAAAGCTGGAGCAGCGGAGGGCTGGCTGAATGCCACCAGAAAAGAAAGGAGGCAGGAAAAGGGGAAAAGAAAGATGGACAAAGAAGTGAGTTAATCTGATTCTTTGGGCAATGACAACTCTATGAAAATAGAAAAACTATAGTACTTAAAAAGATAAAAGAAAAAAATATATATACCTTTACTTTTTCTCTGTGACAAAAGATTGAAGTAATAGAAATTAGCATGAACATATTCAAGAAGGAGGATCTAACTATAGGGAAGACAGAACTTTAAGAGTCAATAAAGGCTGCCTCGGAACGCACCAACATGACTGATCCCAATACTGGATCACTACAGATAGAAACCCTGGGGTCAGCTGGTAAATGGGGTCATGAGCTCTCTCAAAGGAAAGATTATCAGTGTCTCAATCAGAAGCCTCTGTGTAACTCCTCTGACCTTGCTGTATTTCCTACACATGATCTCAGCCAAAAGGTCAAGAAATTGTTTCCTAAGATGTGATTTTTATAACATTTTGGCCCAATGAGATAGATACATGAATGCACTGCAAATGGATAAGTCATGATATATAAACTTGTGTTTGGAAATGGGGGTTGACTGAAGCTAGCCACACCTAAGGTAAGAGGGTTTCTAGTCATTAAGATCAAAAACAGTTTCTTCCATCCAGTGAGGTCCCATAGCTGCTTTTGCAACCTTTGGAGCACTCATTGCATCAACGAGGCACTGGTGAGCGTTAGAGCAGCTTTGTACCTAGGAATGAAGATACAGTTAAGGACACCACTCTTGAGATACACTGGATGAAGCTACACTTACATAGCAATACTTTGCTTTGACTTTAAAATTCCACCAAACTGTCACAAAATAGGTTGAGGTTGTTATCATCTCTCTTTTAGGTTTTCAGAACTGGGTTTCAAGAAGGTTACATGATTTGGCTAATAAAGATTTCATAGCTAGTGAGAGGCAGAGACAAGTTGGCCACTGTATTGTAAGTACAAATCAGAAAACACACTAAGGAGACAGCACTCAGCCTACAACTTCATGGGCCTTTAGAATGAAAAATAACCTAAAATAAATGAATCCAACTATCATCTCGTTCAGGAGTCTCCTACAGATGAACATCTAGGTCTGGACCACCACTCACCCAGTACCTATACTATATAGTGTACATCTGTCAACAGACAAGCAGAGCATTTCCAGCTGGTAGAGTCTTCAAATTCTAACCTATAATATTTTTGGTTGCTATGCTACAGGAAAAGAGAATGTGGTAAATCATGCCTTGTAGTTCTTTGCCCCACACTCATGTTTCATCAGTCAAATCAAGAACAAGGTCAATATTATGATTGGAATCTAATATGTCCCCCCTAAAAGGCCCATTGTATTGAAGACCTTTCTGCTAATCGGGTTTGACAAGGTGATTGGGTAATAGAGCTGTATCTTTATCCACAGTTTAATCCACTAATGAGGTCATAACTCGATGGCATTATTGGGGAGTGATGGAAACAGGAGACTGGGTCATAGAAGCCTGATCTCGGGGACTTTGTCTAGTTCCTGGCCTCTTCCTCTCTGGATTTTTCCATTTCTTTATGCTTCCTAGCTGTCATGAGGTATACTGTGGCTTTTTCATACCACACACTTTTGCCGTGATAGTTCTGCCTTGGAGCCAGCTGACTATGGCTGATACCTCAAAAACCATGCGCCAAAATAAATCTTTCACCCTGTAAGTTTTTTCTCGGGTATTTAATCATAGAGACAAAAGCTAACTAACACAGTCATACTTAGCTTCAAAGGTATACAAATATGCTGTTCTCCTATATGACAGGAAAAACAGAAAGAAAATCTAGTAGCTCTCTCACTGTTCCTCTTGTAAATTCAGGGAGGTTTGAAAACTGGATGGTCAGTAGGTTCCATTCAAATCAACAGACATAGATTGGAATTTGTTGGTACCGTCCTTGAATCACCTAGCCAAAAGTGTTGTCTGGCCTTCCACTGAGGAAAGGTGTTGTCTCATTGTAGCTGGAAAATATGTTACAATGGCATAGAGGTTACTTCTGGAGGAGGGATCACTGAAGAGTCCAAAGATGAACAGCAGACGGAAGTAGGAAGCATAGATGGGAACATTGCTTCTTTTGGAAAATTTGGAATCAAAAATCCTTAAGAAATATGTCTACTCTTCTCCTTTCCCTGCCTACCTACTAAAAAGGGGAGAGGGGAGAAAGAAGTCAAAATACAAAGAACAAGAAAGAAATCTAGAAGTAGCTGTAGAGAGAGAATTCTTAGAAGTACCGTATAATTCTTTAGAAAAAAAAACAAAGAACATTTTAGTCCCTAAAAGACACAAGCTTTCCAAATAACCCAAAAAACGTATGCCTGGTCCCCCTTTAATTCCTGAGCACACTCTTGGTGGAACATGATCCCTTAGTACACAGAAATTTAATGACAAGCTCTAAGCACCCAAACTTCCTGAATGAAATCAAAGCTACCCATTTTAATAGTATTTATCTCCAAAATATGCATTGCCTCATTATTATCACCAATCAAATATTTTCCCAAGAAAAAAATTAATTGCCCACCAGAAATGTTTTGAAATGTTTATATGTATTACTTTGTGTAAGCATGAAAGTAAGTGTGTGGAAGCCTGTTTATAAATTAGCAAAGTGTTAGTAAACTCTGGTTTGACACTGATAAGGTTCATATGAAAGTCATCACTGAAACTGTTGCCTAAATAATAAACAGGATCTCTTAGCTTACCCTCTTCAAACATGCCTCCCTAGATTAAATGCATACTGTAGTTGGAAGAAATGGGAAGTGCTCAGAAAAGATGGCCGCATTATTGTTACATTTGGTGCAATATTAAGGAAGAGAGTGATTGTTAGTTATCTGCAAAATAAGATAATAATATTGCTTCTCTTATAGGACTTCTTCAAGGATTTAATGGTCTATGGCTCAGAAGTCACCTTGGCCAATCTTGGCAGGGAGTAATTTCTGAGCAGACTGGGCAATGACTACTTTCTCATGAGAGGAGTAAATGACCACAATGCTCCATAATGACCCTTCTAGGCCATGAACAGATCTTTCAATTCAGTGATAAAGAAGAAAGAATGGACTGCATGAGACTTTGGACTTTTCCCTGTGATCTGGAGTAGTTTTGGATCTAACCAAAGGGTGATCTTGGGAAGGGCATTGTGAATCACCTGGACCTCAGCTTCCTCATCAAAAAACCAAGAAAGTGGATTATATTTTAAATCACAGCATCTTCTCTTCAAGATAATTAATCTTCTCTTAAGTAGACAATTAATAAATGGAGCAATACTTGTGAAGAGTGGGTAGCACGGATGTCTGCTGGTGGGAACCCTTCCTCGTTCACCTTCCTTCCATCTACCTCCATGGTTACCAGAGGTTCTGGGCTCTTGCAGTGAGAGGTCTGCTTATTGTGGGTTCCATCATGCTACCCTCCTAAGCAGAAGATGCCCTCTCATCTACTGGATTCTACCTTTGTCCCTCCACAGAGTCTCAGTACTCACTGTATTATGTTTGGCACAAGATTTGCCTACGGGCACAGCTATTTGATCATTTATGAATAGAACAAAGAATCAGTACCAGAATAAACATACAGGGAAAAAAATGAAAACAGTAAACAGCCTCTGACCTCACAAGATCATTCTAGAAGGGAGCACTTAATTAACAATGGTTTTAGTCTAGTCAGGTGGGATTTGGCTTCTGGTTCTTCTACTGGGCTTGTTAATGCAATTGCCTCAGGCAAATTTCTTAACCTCTGTGTGTCTATTTCAACTGCAAGATAGAAATAACAATACTTGATTTCTACATTAGGTCCAATAATTTACTGAAAGCCTTCAGTATATTTTCATCAAACTGCACACTAAAACAATACAGGCTCATTCCTTCAGTGGTTGAATGAAAAAGGTGCTTGATGGTTTTCTTTATTTGTCTCAATATTGTAACAGTACCTGTCTGCCTTTGGGACTGCCCTGCCCTGACCCAATTTCAGGACCTACGCGGTCCAATTGTGTTTGCATTGCCTCATTAATCATGCTGCTCTTTAGTGAAGGGCTCACACAAACTGTGATTACCTCTGGACCGGACACTGGTAACTGCCTCACAGACCGAAACTCCCAGTGAGCCATTATACCAGCCTCCTCCCCCATGCAGGACTTGCCTGGAGTCAGCTCCTTTCCACACTCAGAGGCTGCACTGAGCAGCTGCATGGAGGGACAAAGAGTAGGATGCAATCAGCACAGCCTGCACGTGAAGCAGCCACTCCATGGGCCAAAGCTCCAGGCCAGCTCTGGGGCCTGGGTCACTGGCCAAACCTAGCCAGACAAAAGAGGCAAGAAAATGCCACCCTCCCAGGAGGGGAACTCTTGAGTCACTCACTTCATTGTTCTAGTCAGGAGGAAGGAAAGCATTCAATTCTTTTCTTTAGGGCAAAAAAATTGTCAAAGGAAGAAAAGAGCCTTGCACTCCAAGCAGCCCTCCTGCGGGCAGTCTGCAGGCATAACTCTCCATCTTTGCTGCTGCCTGGTTGTGTTTGTTTGTTTATACAATAAAGGCTGAAACAGATTATACTTAGCCAGGAAGCATATGCAATTGATAGAGCCGCCTGCCTCAACTTCTTTGTAATCACTGCATTTCACACCCTTGTAATTTTCCTTTTGCTCCCCTAGAAGGCCCCAAGAAATGGCTTTTTGTTCCCAGCAGCCAAACATGACTAACAAGAACAACAACAAAAAAAGACAGATGAAAACAAGGAGGGAAAGAAACAAAGGCATCTCTGCACAGCTCAAGTGTGTTAAGGCAGAGAGGCAGACTTTCTTTTGTTGTTGTTCTTTTGTTGTTGTTTTTATTTCTTGGTCTCCTGAGCAGCATACTTGTTCCGTTTTGGCTCAAGAAAAACACTTGTTACTTCCCCCACCACCACCACTTCGCCTCTCAAGGAACCTTCTCTCCTACTTCCACATAGAGTTTGCCTGCATTCAGCCACAGAGGAATTCTCAAGGTGTGTGTTCCAAAATGGCATGGACTATGCCCAATTTATTCTCAATTTTCCCGGGACATCCAGGCAGGATGTACAGCACAAAATTGGTGCTCAGTAAGCTATTGGAGATGCTGAAAGTCAGAAGTCCTTTCTAGTGCTGTGGCTCCTCAGGGAAGGTCAACCCCATTTGGTGACCAGCTGCAGGCTTCCTGCTCCCACCCACCATCTCTAGTCCTTATATTTCTCTCATTTTCAGGTTTTCCCCCACTGGCCTGATTGCATTCCTTTACCCTGCCATCTGCATTATAAGAGGGAAAGGAGTGGAGACACAGAGTGATGTTTGGAGCAAAGATTTTAGAAGTCTGGATTCTCCTCAGGTTGTGATTGTTCAGTAAGCAGGGACAGGAAAAGATTGAGAATCCTCTTCCCCCCATGAGCACCCACAGAAGACTACAGACTACTGAATTCCTAAACTGATTTTAATTTTAAAAGCTACTAAGTCCTCAGCCCCAGTGTAGCCTACTAATCCTATGTTACAAAAACCAATCTAGAGCAAGTATCTTTGGGATTATTTTAATATACTATTCCATATCTATTGCATCAGTTTATTCTCAAAACTGCCCTAAAAAAGTAGATCAAGAAAATATCAGCTGCCTATTTTATGAATGATAGAATCGAGGTAAATGCTCGTTCAAAGTACCATTTGAGTTCTGCAAGACCAGCTTGCCTTAGTCTTTCTATGGTCTGAGAATGTATCACCATCAGACAGTGTGGCAGCCATGGACCAGCTTAAGCAGGAGAATCTTTACAGGAACAAGCAGTAGTGCAGTGTTGGCTTTTTCCAGCACAAAGAGAGGCCTTTGGCCAGAAACAGGGTGTATTGTTTTACTGTGCAGCAGGATTTGGCAGTAATTGCTTAGAGGGCTCCTCTTATTTTTAGTTCTAAGCACTTCTGCATGAATCTAGGGCTAGCCCTCATGGATATATCTAAAGAAGCACAAACTGCTTTGGGAAATAATTAGAATCCATGTCTTTTTAGTTTCATTTCAATAGCACAAAAAGTACAGGTGCAAAGGATTACATACAGATTCACGAACATCAGGACTGCCTGAAAGATAACCCTGGAAATGATGAGGTCTTCAAGACTCAATTTTTGGTGTTGAGAATTTATTCAGAATATCTCAGAAAGACAAGGCTAACTTTTAAATGGTGTGGATGAGGCCCCAAGGCTATTTTGCTTTTAATCAAGAAAAACAACAATAAAAAAGACCTATGTAGAAATTTAAAATTACTGAAACATTGCAAATATATTGAAAGCATTTAACTTTCCCAAAACATAGTACTCCTGTTCTATGAGCAGCCCAGAAACCATGTATTCGCCTCATGGCCAGTCTCTTGACCCCTAACCTCAGCAAGAACATGTCTCGTAGAGACCAGCACTTGTTCTTTTCAGGTTTCAGTGCATTTCAGTGCAACAGGTTCAGCTCTTGCCTTGCACCAGTTTCATCAAAAACAATGCCATGTACCACTGTTCTGCCTTCCAGTATCATGATAGTAAATTTTAGGTGCCAACTTGACTGTCCACTTGACTGACCAGATATTTGGTCAAACATTATTCTGAGTGTGTCTGACAAGTTGTTTCTGAGTGAGATTAACACTTGAATTTGTGGATCTAGCAAAACAAATCACAAATTTCCCTTCTTAGTAAGACTAGGCCCCATTCAATCCCTTTGAGGCCTGAATAGGCCATATAGGCTGATGCTCCTCTGCCTGCCAACCTTGAGCTAGGACAGTCTTCAGACTAGGACTAACACATCCACTCTTCTTGAATCTTAAGACTGATGGGCATAGGACTAGAATGTGCATTGTAAGACCATGCCTGATTGTTTGATTTGACAGGGATCTTGCTGATTTAGCCTGGGAGCCAGAAAAGCAAGGACATAAATCACTGCAGTGTACTTGGCACAGAGTACTCTGTTAGAAACCACTTCCTCATCTATAAAGTGAGAATAAGACATGGATTGGACCCAACACATATAAGTACCCAGCAAAAGACCAACACATGAGGGATACACAGTACTTGATAATTAGTCTTATCCTATGAGACAGGAGAGTTAAACAATCGTGGCTTGTTTCCTCTTAGTTAGGAAATTCATTCAAGACATAGTTTTGAACACTTGTACATCCCCCAAATAACTAAAAAGATTTTGTAACGCATTAACAGAAGTTGTTCATACTGGCAAGGAGTAAGGGAAATAGATTCCTAAATTATATGGCACAATCTCTAGGAACACAGTGTACATTGAAAAAAATCTCCCTGTTGGTTCAGATATACAATTCATTCTTCCCACCCACCTTGGGAGCTACTGATAAGCCGTTAAAGTGGCTTATTAGAGAATTCCATAGCAGAATTATCTTTAAATTATATCTCCAAACAAAAATAATTTTAAAAAGGAAAAAATATCATTTAGAATCAATGTGTACTCTACTCTGTGCTCCCTAAACAATAGAAGGAAGATAATTCACAGTTGCACTTAAAGTTCTAATCATAACCCATCTTTAATATAACCATGGTGGTTAAGAATACATCTGCTATTTTAAGTCCATAATTATTTTTTAATAGTACTATCATTTCTGTCCATTAAGTCAGTGTCAGTGAACTAGAACTTGGCCAAAAAGAGTGAAAATACATGTAGTCAAAAGTTGACTGATAATAGAAGTATGCCTTTTTTCTTAATCTCTGATACCAAAATGAAAGGGATAAGACAAACCAGGAAACACAACTAATGACAACTATTAATTTAGTGGTGGCGTGATTTGCATAGTAATGCAGGAAATGTGCTACTGATTATTGCATTTGCTCTATCATTAGAACCCTGAGAAATGTTCAGAATTTGAGTGTATTTTCCATGGGTTAACAATTTTGATAACTAAGTCATCTTCAGAATGTGTATTATTCTGTCAGCCTAAATTGGCAAACCTCATTCAGGATGTTACCCTTTTTGGAAAACATTATTTTTCCTTGTAAATACACATTTCAAAAGTATAGGTAAATAAAATCACATTCATTTTAGAGGTCACATTCACTTTGGTTTTGCCCCATATACTATGAAGTACTTTTTTAAAAATCCAATTAAGCCACCTTTCACAAAGATAATGAACTTAATCCACTTCAGACACTGAGACCCGCAGTTTCAGGAATTATACCATGTAAGTACCTCTTCAGATCCTACTCAGGAACATTAAACCAATTAATTTCTAACCTAGGAGTAATTCTTGAAAGAGAAGCATAAGAGAAAATTGAGAAATCAAAAAGTGCAGGCCGTGAAAAGACAGGAATGTAAAAGAAAGAACCAAAAAAATCTAGAAATGTAAGATTTCCTTTGATTTAATCCAATTTTTTGATTAATTATGGAGCTATTTTACACTAACTTTCCTAGCTAACTCTTCTAGCAGAACTGAGACCACACCTCATTATTTTCTGACTGCACTGTTCAATCTTTGTATCTTTCAGATACCATCTTCCTATTTAACTCAAACCCACTGTCAGAGTCCAATTCAAATTCCAAACCCTCCAGGAAGCCATCCTTGATCAGTTTTATCTGGGTGGAGTCACTCTCTCACCTCCTAATCACCTGGTATCACCTGTCTCAAATCTCTTGGAACATCTACCTTTGCTCTTTTCCTTTTTCTTGTCGTTTTTCCTTAAGTATTTTATTTCATTTAACAAATGCTAACAGAAAAGAGCACACACTGTAGGTATTGGCAACATGGAAGCATGGGAATGAACAAGACAGGTTTTCTGTCATCACAAGTTCTCATGGTTTTTTACAACGGGGTACCATTACCCCTACATTCGATTATTGCTAAGATTGAGGGCTTAAAGGTGAAGCTGGTTGGGATCAGAGAGAAAAAGGGAAAGTAACATTTTCAACAGGAAGGCAATGCCCCCTCCATACCTGAAGAAACGTGAATTGGGAGGAGAAGATTCATTTAGGCTGTTACATTTGCTTTCCACTCCTCCATACCTTCTTGTGGGTTTCAGTGTGAACATCCTTACTTTTGATGTATATTTTTTCTAATATGACAAAAGCAAGTCAATCATTGCTCAGTAGAAAAAGAAGTGATCAGCTGAAATACTAGGAGAAAAAAGTGTGTGAGACAAAGAGAAAGATGAAGTCAATAAACATTAATCCCAGCACAGTACCTTCTCAGCAATTGTCAAGGGTAGCACTAACCAAAGGGGATTTTCATCTGAGATGCCGCTGTTGTTCCTCAGAACCAACCTTCTGGAGAAGCTTCCTGACATGGATATGGTTTGAGTGTCTGCTCCTGTGTCTTATGTGTCATAAACTTGGTCACAGAAAAGTGGTGGGACATTTCAAAAGGAAGAATATAATGAAAAGTGATTGGGAATATCACTTTTGGAGGATTTTGAGGTAGTTCTCATGGATCTCTGGCTAGTGTGTGTATGAGTCAACTTTTTCGTCACTGAGACACGATACTCAACATCCACAACGCAAAAGAAGAGAAGTATAATTTGGTTGATGGTTTCAGGAAACTCAGGCCATGGTAGGTTGGCACCAAGGCAGAAATAACATGGCAGAAAGGTGATGCAGAGCAAACTGCTTAGTCCATGGTGGCTTGTAAACAGAGAAGGGAACAGTACCATACAGGAATGCACAAGAGACCATATATAATACTAAGGTTATGCCTCCTTGAACTGCCCGGACATATCCAGGAGCATTCTTTACTAATTTTCTGCATGTTTCTTAATCCAAAGAAGGTTGACATATAATGATTAATGGTCACAGTTCTCATGAGAGCATTGCTATATAAGAGCAACTCTGACCCCACCCCACTCTCTGGCTTCCTGTTTTGCCATGTGCTCTCTCCCTCTCACATTCACTCACGCAATGACACCATCTGTCATGGGGCACCTACAGGGACTGAGCAAAAGTGGCAATATGATTTTTGGACTTTATGCCTCTAAAACTGTAGGCTAAATAAATCTTTTTAATGATGTAAATTTTCCAGCCTCAGATAGTTTGTTACAACAGCAGAAAACAAGATAACATACCTCCTGAGGACATGGATTTTTTTTCCCTTTAGGCCAAATAAGGCCTCACGGTAGATATTACCTAATAATCTTTAAGGCTCACAACAGCTTGAAAACCCTAGGGACTCACCAACAATTTAGAGGAAGCTAGATCCTTGTGAGTATCTGTGAGGAGGAGAACTGGGATCACAGTTGCCTCAGGATCCTGGAGTCTGGGAGGTTGTTTTGCAAGAGAAGGGCAGGGAGTTGTTGGACAGTAAGCTGACAGCCAAGTTCCAAGTCCCACCGCCAACCCCTTCCTCCCTTCTCTCTACAAAGGACTTCTTTCAAAAAGAAGAATTCTTACAATCCAACTTTGCTGGAATACTTTCCTCACTTGGTGCAAGTCCAGGCCATTTCCCAAAGGAGCGCTGTCATGTCAGAGGTGGCTCAGAGTTGGTGAAAAGAGATCTGGGTTTCGTAGTAAGATACTCATTTTATTACGTATTTTCCGTTCAATCAGCCAGCATCTTATCTTCTCTTTAACTGCATTTTACTATACTATTGGCACAGAAACAGCAGACAGTGTAAGCCACATGCAAATTGCACCCAAGCCTATACTTCCAATCCCCAACTGAAATCTCCCAAGAGCTATTTTTATGGTTGGGATAAGTAGCGTGTCACATGATCATTACTGTATTGGAGTCACATGACATAGATGGTTCTGCTACTGGGTCTGTACCAGTAGAGTTAAGGTACCTTTGCAAGATAGTTCTGAAGAGAAACTTGCCAGAAAATCCTCTTAAATTTTCAGCACCCAGTGCCATCTAATTGTAACACTTTATCTGTACAAAAGAAGGTCAAAAGGCAGTTTTGCTACTTACAAAAATAAAAATCAAAGTAGACCTATTCTTACACTATAAAAAGCAACATCTTTCAAATAAGATTGTAAAGACACAACCCAGCCTTGAACTGAAATCAAAATTTAAACATGAGTTCAGCAAACTAGGATGGAAATAAATCAATCATGTATGCTACAAGTTTCAATAAATATGCCAACAATAATAAAAATTTAGGTGTGGTCTTCAAAAGCTAATGTTTCTTATATTAAATTCCCTGTAGTGCTTTTGAATTCAGTTGAATAGCATAATAAAGCAGTTTGTATATTTATGGGATTCTTTGCTTCGGGAACTTTTTGAATTGAGTTAAAATGCATCCCATATGTGTAATAACTAAACTGCATTTCTATGAGGCATATATTTGCCTTTAACACTGCTTTTTAGTTAGGGAATATTTCAAGGGACATTTTTCTAAATTATTCTCCCACTTTGCCCAGACAAGCTATTCTGGTATAACAGAAGATGTCCAACATCCCACCTCAGCCAGCACACTTTAGTCTGTTAGTTGCCCAGGTAATAGCTTCTGTTTCAGTTCCTGTTACTTTTGTTTCTTAGAAAAGGCTGGATGCAGTGATGCATAGTATATAAGCCAATCCCCAACTTACAAGTCATTCTGCCTCTGTACTTCCTGCTTGCTTATCTCATATAAGCCCTAGACCACCAGAGATCAGGGCTGAGATTTTGAGGGAAAATTGATTCCCAACATTAAATAAATCTGCCTCCAAATCCTCATCATTTTGGTGTTTCTTTTTGCTGTTGCATCTGATGCATTTGCCAGGAAAACTGACTGTGTTGACCTCTTTGGTCATAGGTCATGACTCTTGCAAATGGAGCAAGGAGTTCTCCAGGTCCTGACAGGAAAGCACACCCTTGAGATTTCTCAAGTCCCCTCAGAGGTCTGTAGGAGGATTTCTAGCTCCCCATTTGAGTGGCTCACATTGGACCCCAAAGAGAGGACACTGTTTGTCTGTCTGTCTGCCTGCCAGCTTGATTTCAGTAAGGCTCCCTGGAACAGCCCAGTTAGTCTATCAGTCCTGCTCAGCTCAAGCAGAAAGGGAGTCTGATAAATGTTCCTTAATCAGGACCACCCTCAAGGGAAGGGGGTTGAAATGCTTAACCTCTGAATGCCTGTTGAATGAGTGTGTAAGAAAGTAAAACAGACAGTGTAAACCATAGGCTCCTCTGTTTGTGCACCAAGAC
Source organism: Cavia porcellus (assembly GCF_034190915.1). NCBI lineage: Eukaryota > Metazoa > Chordata > Mammalia > Rodentia > Caviidae > Cavia > Cavia porcellus. Next base: position 94,252,764 of record NW_026947485.1, read on the forward strand.
TGGGAAGAACTGGTTGAGGGAGCCATTTGGGTCCTCATCTGTAGTTCTATGGTGATCAACATATGGTATTATGGAGGTCTTGCACCTTCCTTAGCTAAGTCACACCTAAGTCCCCAAGAGGAGCACAGCCAGGTGGGTATCTGAATGGTATCTCTCTCTTTGAGGGGCACTCCCCCTTTGTCTGTTGTGCCATCATTCAGTGGCACACAGCACACTTGTAGGAAGTCAAATATGAAAACTAGTTAGTCGAAAGTCACAGTTCCTGGCTGCAGGAAAGGGGGATTTTATGGAGGTAAAAATGAAACTAAACTGCCTCCTGCACCTCAAAGTAAAAAAAAAAAAAAAAAAAAAAAAAAAAAAAAAAAAAAAGGCCTATTCTTCCTGAGAATTCCACCTTGGCACCCTTGTCAGCCACCAGAGTTGCCAACACCTATAGCTGCACTTCCTGTTGCCAACTCATCTACATCTAGCCAATTAAACTAGTTCCAGCTAGCCATTGCTAGCCCTCCCCCTTTACATTCTGCTTCGCTAATGCCTATCTTGGCATCATTATCAAGTGCCCACTCTAGATAACAACAATTCTGTCCCCACATTTTGATTGAGAAAAAATTGGACTGTCAGCCCTGACAAATAAGTTGCCATGCCTTTCCGCAAGGATCACCCTGCCAGAGAACTGTGGAGTTTTAAGCAAGTAGGTGGGTGCACAATGTCCCCAAAGCCCAGCCTATTTGGGACCCTCGCATTGTCTGGATGCAGTGGAACAGTTGGGCGGGTCTGGGGCCCCTGCATCCACCTCCCTGTGTGTCTGGAGGTTGGTGGATTTCTAAGCAAGCAGGCGAGCATCACCAGTTCCAGAGGCCCTGGGGTCTGCAGTAAGTGCCCAGAGCACTCTTCCCCAAGCCCAGCCTTTTTGGGACCCTCGAGCCTTCTGGGAGCAGCGAAGTGGCTAGGCGGGTCCGAGGTGCCTACATCTGCCTCCCTGTTCAGGCTGCACTATGAACTTCACTGATTAGAGGATTTTCGCTGCCAGGGTAAATCTTTCCTAAACTATCATGGAGCAGCTTGGCCCCCAGCTGTTAGTGGAAGAATACAGAGGGCTGAGACCAACAGGGATCTAGTTGAGGCTCTTGAATAATATCCAGAGTCTAAGAAGCTAGAGAGTGGTCCATCTTGAACAGTGTGTCCTGTTCAGAGACAAGCAAGAGGGAGGGAAGAAAAAATGGAGGGAGGAGAGAGAGAGACAGAGAGAGAGAGTGTGTGCGAGACAGACAGACAGACAGAGACAGAGAGACAGAGAGAATTGATTCAGAATGAGGTTTCAAGGAAAACCTACCCACTAAAGTTGAAATCCCACCTCCCAGCCTGAGTCCTCAAAGGATGCACTGGGGCTTTGGGGCCCAGGGTGACCTGTGCTGGTGAAGGCCGTGGTGAGATCACAGTGTCTGGCAGTGGCAGCAGAAGGTGTCTGTGGGCCTCTCCCAGCTCAGCTGCAATTGGCATAGGAGGGAGCAGCTCCAACCTCGGCCTCAGCAGCAGGAAGCACCTTCTGCTCGCACCCTCTGCAAGGGGCTCACAAACTCTTAAGCTGGACAAAAGCAAGGATTTGCTTTGATATGACTGAGGATGCATACATGACAAAATGTGGCCACAGCTCTTGCTACCAGAATATTCATCAGAGTTTGGAGAAAAATAATAGATGTTCCAGAGGAGGCAGCTGAGTCAAGCCTCGGGAACCTGCTCAGGCCTTGCCAGCGACCTTTTCTCGGCCTGGAGAGCACTGGCACTACTGCTGCCTTCTGGAAGAGGGAGCAAGCCTGCGGAGGACGTTTGAGGCCTACCTAGGCCATAGTGGTGAAAGAGGTGGATGGCTGCACAACATCTGATCCCCAGGAGAGTTTGAGATCCTTGCTCTAGGTGGTTGGGGTCCCACTTGGCCTGCAGCCACACTAGATTGGGCTTAGTGGGATTTGGGTCTGCCTGGAATACATCTGGTGGCCTTCTTTCAATTCAGGGTGCTTTGCTGCTGGAGGGGGGAGCCATGTGGCTTGAGGAGGTTTTAGGCCTACCTGAGACGTGACTGGCAACCTTCTTTTAATCCCGGGGCCTCACTGCCCAAGGAGGGAGCTATGCTATCAGAAGAGTCCCAGGGACCCAGGACATAGGAGATGATTTCCAACACACGCAGGGGAAGCTTTGGAACAACACTTAAAACATGGAAATATAGGAAAATGACAAAATGAAAGACCAAAATGCAATCTCAAACATCCAGCCCATACCAAGAAACCCTAGGAGTCATATACATAGAAAAAATACATGGCATACTCCTGAAATACCTGAAATAATAGTAACTGAAATAAAGAAGCAACTTCAAGAAGCTTTAAAGGAATTCAAATGAGAAATAATCTCCTAGGTAAAAGTAGAAATGATAAAAGTAATGACAGAGATGCCAAACATATCTAAAGAAGACACAGTAAAAAAGTCAGAGGAATGAAAGAAAAAAATAGAGCCCCTAGATGAACAATATAAGAAACAAATGGAATACATAAAGCAGATTCAAAGAGATATACAGAAAATCAAAAATTCCTTTGAAAATTGTCAAAACCACCTCAATGAAAGTGAAGATAGAATTTCAGATCTCAAAGACAAGATCGCAACTAGTGAACAGGAAAGGAAAGATCTCTTAAAAATAACAAGGAATCAGGAAATAACAATTCAACAACTGCAAGATGACGCTAAGAAAAACAACATAAGATTGATAGGGATTAATGAAAAAGAAGGGGACACCATAAACGACATCAAGAGGATATTTAGAGAAGTAATAGCTAAAAACTTCCCAAGCATGAGATCAGAAACCGACATCAGGTTCAGTGAAGCCTATAGAACTACACCCAGACATATAATAATCACCATCCCAGAAATCCAACACAAGAATAGATTATTGAAAGCTGTCAGAGAGAAAAGACAGATTGCTTATAAAGGAAAACCTATCAGAATCACAGCAGACTTCTCAGCACAAACAATAAAGTCAAGAAGAGCATGGAGTGAAGCATTCTGTCTGGTTGATCTGTCTCTTGGTGTCAATGGTGTGTTAAGGTCTCCCGTACAATTGTGTTACTGATAATTTAAGTTTTCATTTCTGTTAATAGTTGTTTTATATAACTGTGTGCTCTGGAATTTGGTGCATATATATTTATGATATTTATCTCTTCCTCTTGGAGTTTGCCCCTAAGGAGTATGTAGTGACCTTCTTTGTCCTTTCTGATCATTGTTGGTTTAAAGTTCACGTTGTCGCCTGGCTGCACTTGGAGAACTGTGGAGCTTCCAACAAGTAGGTGGGCGCACGCTATCCCCTGAGCCCAGCCTGTTTGGAACTCCCGCACTTCACCATCAGCATGCAGAGGAGGGGCTGCGCAGATCTAGGGCGCCTGCATCAGCCTCCCTGTGTGTGTGGAGGACTGTGGATATCTCAGCAAGCAGCGGAGGATCGCAGGTTCCAGAGGCACCACGGCCAGAGGTGAGTACTCAGCACACTCTGCCCAAATTCCAGACTGTTTGGGACCCTCCAGGCTTCCGGGTGCAGTGAAGTGGAGAAGTTGGTTTGAGGCCTCTACATCCGCCTCCCCATCCCGGCTGCACTTGGAGAACTGTGGAGCTTCCAACAGGTAGGTGGGCGCACGATATCCCCTGAGCCCAGCCTGTTTGGGACTCCCGCACCTCACCATTGGTGTGCAGAGGAGGGGCTGGGCGGATCTGGGGTGCCTGCATCAGTCTCCCCGTGTGTCTGGAGGACTGTGGATGTTAGGCAAGCAGGGGAGGATCGCAGGTTCCAGAGGCACCAGGGCCAGTGGTGAGTGCTCAACACACTCTGCCCAAAGCCCAGACTGTTTGGGACCCTCCAGGCTTCTGGGTGCAGAGAAGTGGAGAGGCAGGTTTGAGGCAGCTACATCCACCTCTGCATCCCAGCTGCGCTTGGAGAACTGTGGAGCTTCCAAAGGGCAGGTGAGCGCACAGTGTCCCTGAGGCCCAGCTTATCTGGAACTGCAGAGTTCTGAACAGGCAGAGGAGGGCCATTGGTTCTGCAGGCCCAGAGGCTTGGGGTAACGGGGTGCCAGAGTCTCAGGAGCTGCAAACATAGAAGGGGATTTCCAACAGACCCTGAGGAAGCTTTCAAATAACACTTGAAACACAGAAATATAGGAAAATGACAAAACAAAAGACCAAATTACAACCTCAAACCTCCAGCCCATCTCAAGAAACCCTAGGAGCAATGTATATAGAAGAAAATATATGCCATTCACCTCAAATATCAGACACAATAGCTACTGAAATTAACAAGCAAATCCTGGAAGCTTTAAAGAAATTCAAACTCGAAATAATCTCCCATGTAAAAGATGAAATGATAAAAGAAATGAAAGAGATTCTGAATATATCTAAAGAAAACACAGATAAAAAATTGGAGGAACTAAACAAAAAGATAGAATCCCTAGACGAGCAAGATAAGAAACAAACAGAATACATAATGCAGATGCACAGACATATACAGGAAATAAAAAACTCCACTGAAAGTTGTAAAAACCGCCTTAATGAAAGTGAAGATAGAATTTCGGACCTTGAAGACAGGATTGCAGCTAATGAACAGGAAAGGAAAGACCTTTTAAAAATAACAAGGAATCAGGAAACAACAATTCAACAACTGCAAGACGATGCAAAGAAAATTAACATAAGAATGATAGGGATTAATGAAGAAGAAGGAGACAACATAAAGGATGTCAAGAGGATATTTAGAGAAGTAATAGCTGAAAATTTCCCAAGCATGAGATCAGAAACTGACATCAGGATCAGTGAAGACCATAGAACTCCAAATAGTCATAACCAAAATAAAACTACACCCAGACATATAATAATCACCATCCCAGAAATCCAACACAAGAATAGATTATTAAAAGCTGTCAGAAAGAAAAGACAGATCGCTTATAAAGGAAAACCTATCAGAATCACAGCAGACTTCTCAGCACAAACAATAAAGTCAAGAAGAGCATGGAGTGAAGTATTCCAGATCCTAAAACAAAATGATTTCCAACCTAGACTGATGTATCCTGCAAAACTATCATTCAGAATTGATGATGAAATAAGATAGTTCCATGACAAAAGAACAGCTAAAGAATTTCATGAACACCAAACCAACCCTGCAAAAAATATTGAAAGACAGTTTAGATACACAAAGGAAAAAACCACTAAGCAAAGCAGATAATTAAACAGAACAGAAAGATAAAGATGCAACAGCAGAAAGATAACATGTCAACAATAAACCAGCATTTAACAGTAATAACCATTAATGTATATGGTCTCAATGCACCAATCAAAAGAAACAGACTAGCAGAATGGATCAAGAAACAAAATCCAACCATATGCTGTTTACAGGAAACCCATCTAACCCAGAAGGATACTCACAGACTGAAAGTCAAAGGATAGAAAATACTTCATGCAGCAGGAATCCAAAAAAAGGCAGGAGTAGCCATTCTGTTTGCAGACAACGTGAACTTTAAACCAACAATGACCATAAAGGACAAAGAATGTCACTACATACTCGTAAGGGGGAAACTCCGAGAGAAAGAGATAACTATCTTAAATATATATGTACCAAACTCCAGAGCACCCAGTTATATAAAACAACTATTAACAGAAATGAAAACTTAAATTATCAGTAACACAGTTGTAACAAGGCACCTCAATATGCCATTGACACCAAGGGACAGATGAACCAGACAGAAAATGAGCAAAGAAATAACAGAACTGAATCACACCTGTGAACAAATGGACTTGATAGACATATACAGAATGTTCCACCCAACAACATCAGAATACACATTCTTCTCAGCAGTACATGGGTCATTCTCTAAAATAGACCATATATTAGCTCACAGAACATATTTAAACAAATGCAAAAGAGTTGAAATCATCCCTTGCTTGCTATCGGATCACAGTGCTTTCAAATTAGAAATTAATGATAAAAGATACTGCAAAAATCTCACAAACACATGGAAACTGAATAACACACTCAAGTAATCAGTGGGTCACAGAAGAAATTAAGGAAGAAATTAAACAATACCTACAAGAAAATGATAATAGAAATACAACTTACTGGAATCTGTGGGACGCAATGAAAGCCATCCTCAGAGGAAAATTTATTGCACTGAGTTCCCACATCAGGAAAACAGAACAAATACAAATAAATAACCTGATGCTACACCTCAAACAGCTAGAAAAAGAAGAGCAAGTTAAGCCCAAAGCCAAAAGAAGAGAGGAAATTATAAAAATCAGAGCAGAAATCAACACAATAGAGACTAAGAAAACAATCCAAAGAATCAACGAATCAGAGTTGGTTCTTTGAAAGAATAAATAAAATCGATAAGCCCCTAGCCAAACTTATTTTCAGAAAGGAAGAAAAAGCTCAAATTCATGCATTAAGAAATGAAAAAGGTGAAAACACTACAGACTGTATAGAAATACAGAAGATCATCAACACCTATTTCGAAAACCTCTACTCTCAAAGGTTTGATAACACAGAAGAAATAGACAGATTCTTAGAAACATATAAAGTACCAAAGCTAGATCAAAAGGACGTAAAGCTGCTGTATTAATAACCCAATCTCTATTAATGAAATTGAAAATGTAATTAAGTCCTTACCTACAAAGAAGAGCCCAGGCCCAGATGGATTCACTGCAGAATTCTAATAGAAATACAAAGAAGACCTAATGCCGACACTCTTCAAACTCTTCAATGAAACTGAAAGGAAAGCAATCCTTCCTAAGTCATTCCTGGAAGCAAATATTACTCTAGTACCAAAACCTCAGAAAGATCCAACTAAAAAAGAGAACTATAGACCAGTCTCCCTCATGAACACAGATGCAAAAATCCCGAATAAAATCTTGGCAAATATGATGCAGCAAATCATCAAGAAGATTATACACCATGACCAAGTGAGATTCATCCCAGGCATGCAGGGATGTTCAACATATGTAAATCTATAAATGTAATCCACCATATCAATAAAGCCAAAAGTAAGAATCACATGATCATTTCTATAGATGCAGAAAAAGCCTTTGATAAGGTCCAACATTCATTCATGATAAGAACTTTACAGAAAAATTGGAATAGATGGTCTTTACCTCAATATAATAAAGGCCATCTACAAACAAACAACAGCCAGTATCATACTAAAAGGCCAAAAATTGAAAGCCTTTACTTTAAAATCAAGCACAAGACAAGGATGTCCTTTATCACCACTCCTATTTAATATAGTACTGGAAGTACTAGCCAGAGCAATTAGACAAGAGAGAGAAATAAAAGGGGTAAATATAGGAAAAGAAGAAGCTAAATTATCATTGTATGATACTCTACATAGAAGACCCCCTAAACTACATTGAAAGACTCTTAAATATAATAAATAAATTCAGTAATGTAGCTGGATACAGTACTCAGAAATCAATAGCATTCCTATACATGAACAACAAAATCACAGAGAGAGAAATAAGAGAAGCCACACTCTTCACACTAGCAAGCAAAAAAATGAAATATTTAAGAATTACTCTTACGAAAGAAGTAAAAGAACTATATGAGGAAAATTATAATACACTGAAAAAGAAATTGAAGATGATCTCAGAAAATCGAAAGACATCCCTTGCTCATGGATAGGAAGAACAAACATTGTGAAAATGGCCATTCTCCCAAAACTGTTATACAGATTCAATGCAATCCCAATAAAAATACCATCAACATGCCTTATAGATCTAGAGAAATCACTCCTAAATTTCATCTGGAACCAGAAGAGACCTAGAATAGCAAAAGCAATTCTAAGCAGCAAAGGCAAGGTAAGAGGCATCACAATCCCTGACTTGAAGTTATGCTACAAAGCAACAGTAGTAAATCAACATGGTATTGGAATCAAAACAGAGCTGAAGATCAGTGGAATAGATTAGAAGACACAACCACAACTACAAACACACTCAATCACCATATTTTTGATAAAGGAGCCAAGCAGGTTCACTGGAAGAATGACAGTCTCTTTAATAAATGGTGTTGGAAAAACTGGCTCTCCATTTGCCGAAAACTAAAACTAGACCCATGTCTATCACCATGTACTAAATTAAAATCTAAATGGATCAAAGATCTGAATATTAAAACAGAAACACTAAATCTATTGGAAGACAAATTGAATAAAAACCTTGAAGACATAGGGGTACGTAGAGAATTCATGAACAGGACTCAAACTGCACAGGAAATACTTCCCAGAATCAATAACTGGGATCACCTCTTATTAAAAACTTTCTGCATGTCAAAAAAATCTCCAGCATAGTGAAAAGAAAACCCACAAGCTGGCAAAAGATCTTAGTGGACTCCCCCTCCGACAAGGGACTTTTGTCTAAAACATATAAAGAATTAAAAAAACTCAGACCCCCAAAATTCAAAGATCCAATCCAAAAATGGGCATCTGAGATGAATACACACTTCTCAAATGAAGAAATACAAATGGCAAATAAATACATGAAAAAATGTTCATCATCATTGGCCATTAGAGAAATGCAAATTAAAACCATCTCATTCCTGAAAGAATGGCCAGGATCAAGAAAACCAACAACAAATGGTGAAGAGGCTGTGAGGAAAAAGGAACTCTCCTGCACTGTTGGTGGGAGTGTAGACTGGTACAACCTTTGTGGAGGTCAGTGTGGAGATTTCTCAAAAAGCTGGGATTGTTAGTTCCATTTGTTCCAGCTATTCCACTTCTAGGCATATTCCCAGAAGAACTGAAAGCATCATACCACAGTGATATATGTGCACCTATGTTTACAGCAGCACAATTTATAATCGCCAGATCTTGGAAACAACCCAAGTGTCCATCAACTGAAGAATGGATTAAAAAGTTGTGGTATTTCTATACAATGGAGTACGACTCAGCTATAAAGAAGGATCACATTGAGATATTTATCAATAAATAGGGGCAGCTTGAAACCATACTCATAAGTGAAATAAATCAAACTTGCATGTGTGAATACCAAATAGTTTCCCTAGTCTAAGAAATGGTAAGACATAAAAGTATATGGTAATCATGATTCCCCATTATGTGGCCTTGAAGCCTTATAAAGTTTTCACTTATTAATTGGAATGGCTTTATTCTGGGCTGCTTGATGTTATTGCCTGTGATGAAATGAACAGCTATTTTGAAGAAAACAAGACATCATAACAACTAGTGATGATTTACTATCATCTTGTTTTGAAGCCCCACCAAACTATGGCTCTTCTGTCTCCATTGGTTTTATCATGTTGTATCTTGCTGGACTTTATTATATGTGATAGTATAAGCAAAAATTATTATAGGCAAAAAGATAATATAGAAACCATTGTTCGTTTTCTGTTAGCTGGTTCTAAATATCCTACAATGCTTTCATTCACTTGAATGGTTTTACACTGTCTTGATATGTTTGATGCTAAAGTATATGAAGTTATATTCAAATATTTTAAGGAAAAAGACCCTATGGTAACTACTATTAAGTTGGATTATTTGGTGGTGAAGCATTGAGTTGCTGAAACAGTCATACTTTGACCTGTATTGTTATATTGTTATGTCCTCTTTTATCTCAGTCTCTCCCTTATTCATTAAAAAATTATTTAGTTATTTATTATTATTTTTTTTAATTAAGGGGAAAAATTAAAAAAATTAGCAGGATATATTATAGTAACTTTTTTGTTTTCCTATCAACTTGATTTGAAGTCTTGTAATACTCCCACTACTTGTTTTGACTGATTAGACTCTGTTGTGTTCTGTATGATAGTATCAAGTTTGAGGGTATAGGCAACTACTTTGAAGGCAGTAAGATTCACTATGATGCCCATTCTGGTTTGACTATTATCTTCTTTTGAATTCCTGTAATGTTTACAATGTTTAGGTTTTATTGGTCTTGTTCTCTACTGTTTTGTTCAACCTTATAATACCTAATGAGATAGACAATTCTTTTTAAGGAAGCAAGCGGCATTATGGTAACCATTGTTGATAACCTTGTACTCTGTTTTTACATCATGTGCTATGTCTATCCTTGGTTTCTACTGAAAGCTTTTTTTTTTCATATTTGATTTTATTCTCTTCCAAAAAAAACTAATAAGAACCATGGGAGTAATAAAATCCAAAATGTGTAAAATTTGTTGTAGAAAAGAGAGGAAAAAAGTGCTCTAAAAGGTACAACTGCAAGTGTGTTTAGGTGTGTTAAATAGATGACCATATTAATGTTTTTGGTTGGATCATTGAACACAACTGTTTGCAGTCTCACTGTTTGTCCATTTTGTATGCTTTGATCCTGTGATTTGAGCAACTATCTCTAAGATGATAATGTGTAATCTATTAAATGGTGATTTCTTACTGTTTTTTTTTTTTTTGTAGTTCTGTATTACTTGTACCCTTACACTGTTTTGTTTTTTCCCCTTTTCCTTTTAAAACAAATTAGAATAAAAAAAGGACCACCCTGGCTAGAAGCAACCCAGTTAAGCACTTCTCAAAAAAATCACAAAGCAGGGACAAAAAGTCTATCAACTATTGTTACCCAGGAACCTGACGGAAGAAAAGCATCTGATGCCCGTAAGAAAATCCAGTCTGTTAGATGATCATAACTTCTGGCTAAGGGTTATAAGGACAATGTGCACAAAAACAAATTCCCCTTCCATCTGTGAGACACAAAGAAATCTGATCATCCAGCCCCACTTCAACCTGAATCTCTCTACTCACCCTTTTGGGCCTGGATGGACAGGACAGACTAGAGTCTATCAAACTGGGTCCTCAAGAGCCCACAGTCATTACAAACCTGTGACTTTTCTGGTCACGAATAGAACAGAACTCCCTGCCTTCAAAAGCAAGAAAGCTGTCGAAAAATTACCATCACTGGACTCTTGCCTCTCACCACTTCTGTCAGGCACAAACTTGCAGCTTGGGGGGACATTTCCCCAAACATAAATTCTCATCACAAACTTGCAGCCTGGAAGGATGTCTCGCCAGAGATAAGTTCCTATCACCAGCGAGTCATTCTCTCTCATTTAATCCTCACGTTCAACTTTGACTATTCTCTGAGAAGAACATGATGCCCACATCAGCCTGAGGCAGATAACTGCAGTCCTAAAGTTCTGAAAACTCTCTTTCTAGAGGTGTGAGTCAGAGACTCACTTCCAGGACTGGTCATCAACCATGCCACCTCACCGCAACCCCCTTTGCTATTAGATGTCAAACAGGTAATCAGCCACACATCAGCTGCCACAACAGATTGGGAACTCTCCCACTATTTTGAGGGAGGCTCTGGCAACAGATTTGGCCAAGCCCATGGGCCCTGAGATTGGGCCATCAACCACCTGCCTCTGACTGTGCCATCCCAGGGCAATTCACACCTACATCAGACAGTATCCTGTGCCATGAGAGACTTGGCTAGAAATTCAGACACATAACCAGAGATTTCAAAACTGTGAAATGTTTATAGACTGTCAAACTGCTAAAATATACCTCTTCTTCCTATAAAGCCAGTTTAAGATCTTTGAGCTGCCAGTGCCACCACTATTGCCCTCCATATAAGTTGCCTAATGTTTCTGCCACCCACAGCCTGCTGATACACCTACCTAGACCTAAAGAATGCCTCATCTGCCTTTGATTGGCTCCTGTCAGCTGGTTCCTTTTTGCCTTTAATTGGAAAGACCCCAGTATTGTGCACTGATAAGGCTCACAATCTCCCAAACAAGTGGACAGCAAAGGTTTAAATAAAATAAACAAGTGGTATGACTTTAGGGCTCCAGGAGGAATGAAATCCTCTATCAGAATTTGAGATTCTCTGAGGGCTGAGACAAAGAACTTCTCTTGGCAGCCCATACTTACTTGATTTTCACACAAGGGAAGGGAATACTGAGAAAGCATGGGAAACTAAGCAGGCCTTGGAAGTTAGTACAGACCTCCCCAAATAATAAATTATGCTAATTAGGAGAATTACCTATCCCCAGGTTAACACTCATGCAAGCATGAGACACCTGTAGTTATAGTCTCTATCTAGTTAATTCAGCCAGGTGTCCTCAACTGTGTGACCTTATCTTGTCCTTTGAGGCATCATGGCATCACAGGTCACTATGGGCCTCATTCAGGACCAGTGATTCATAGCAGTCCACTTACTATGAATCTGCTGCCCATCTCTAGGTAAGGGGCCTAGTCCAGGGAAAGACTCACAAGTAAACATCAAAAATCAATTGACTGATTTTAAATCCTGCTCAGATCCACTTTGTAGTGGTCTTCATCACCCCAGTCTGAACTGACCTGGACTCAACCTCTCAGTGGTTCAAAAACTTGTTTGTTCTCTTTCAGAGAAGCCTTCACAGCTGACCTCACTAATTTCCTAGCACAAATACTATGCTTCTGATTAATGACACCCAAGCTGCCTGCTAAAGAGATACAAAAGCTCTCTACAATATCTGGCAGAATTTGGTTACAAAAATTCTCCACAAGTTTTTTGAAGTTTCTGGCTCCTATAGAATCTGGATCCTTGAGTTCACAAAAACAATGATGCTTACTCAGACTATCAGCCTCTGGGGGTGCCCAGCGTTCTACCTGTGCAAATACTCAGATCTGGTTGCTAAGGGCTTCCCTCCCACTTTGCCTCCATGCTCTAACACCCACTGTCCTTCCCACCAAGAAAGCTGATAAGCTCACCTGAGACCAAGACCCAACTGTCCAGATGTCACATGCTGTACTGGACCTCCTGAATAACTGTGGAATAAACCCCCTCACAGATGCTGATTATACCTATTTAAAGATGTAGTTCTATTAGAAATGGAGTCTGACAGGCTAGATATGCTGTGGTCACCTTGGACAAAGCTATTTTGGCAAAAACTCTCCTGCCACTGCTTCCTGCTGCTGTTTGAAAACCTGCCACCAACAATGCCAAACCTATACTTCTAAGGCCCCTCTGGGGATCTTATTGATTAACACATCAACCCCATACAGAAAAACTATCTGAAAGATCAGAACCAGAGCTGCCCCCCAACATTTGTTCTGCAAGCTCAAGCTTCAGTGCCGTACCCACATCTCTGGAGCCAGCTCAAACATCAAGATCTGTGTCACTGGCCCTTGACCTCATGCAAGGTAGTGGACCCTCCTCATTTAAACAATATAGATAGATTACAGACATAAAACATATCCCTCAGAAATGGCTTGTAATCAGTTAAAAGATCAGCTATATCTATATACATTCATGCACATACCTGTAACCCAGGTGTGTATTAACTAACTCTGCAAGTTGCAGAAATCCAGCCTTAGGTCTGTAGGAGATGACCTGGGCAGCTCCCTTTGAATGCACAACAATTGCTTCAGCATTAGTTAAACCAAACCATGTACTAATATGTACAGAGCTATCTTTATCCTCCTCCCTTCAGTTGGCACTAAGCAATGCAAAATAAGGCTAGCTAAGGTGCTGATATGTAGTCCTTAAAGTCAGTCAACAGTCTCCTGCTTCCTCACACCGTGCTTCCTATAAAGGGTGGAACACAGTGGGATGGCAGAGCCACAAAGCTCTAGGAATATCAACTGGGTTCATGCCACAAGATAAGAGGCTATGACTTCCCAAGGCATGAAAATTTACATATCATAAACTGAAGCAACAGTCTCCTAAATTATTCAAATTGTACCTCAATCAAGTTATGCAGATTAGTCTTTTCCCTTCATATTGCAGAGATGCTTGGTCTCCACTGGCCAGCTCAGCTCACATTGCTCACGTAATTCCCACCAATCTCACTGTCACTCATCCTTGAGCCACTTCCTTCTTCATAAGATAATAAATTCTGGGTGAGGTCTTGGATCAGGGTTTTTGTCTGTGAATCCTCACCTGGACCAAACTCAGGACCTCTTGGCTGCCTGTCACTCTGAATACATCTTAGTGTCTTGACTCTTGCTATAGGTTGCACTGGAGGTGGTAGATTAGAATTAACTTGCTAGGATTCCAATAGTGTTTCAAGGGATTACAAATATAAAATTTCTCAAGCTGTGAGGAGGTCAAGACAAATGATTACAATATTTGCATTACAATATAAATCCACTAGAGAATTTACCTGAACAGTTCCTCTGAAGCTCACTCTAAAGAGACAACACACCCAAAGCCCTGCTCTGGTCAGTCTAGATGTTGACTAGTCCACGAACATGGCTGAAGCTGAGAACACCATTCTTAGGTTTACTTCATATCTATTTCCTCTTGATCTCTATGCTATTTATCTCAGTTCTTGCTTCCCAGCTCCCCTGATAACTGTGGTTTTTGCCTTAAGCACTATGGATGGTTTAATAAAACAATCAATCAAACATTTGACTAAGATTTGATGAGTGGCCAAGACACATTGGACACTCTCCTATATCACTCCCTCACTACCTTGACAAAGTAAAGTTATAGAATAGATAGGCCTAAATTATATCTCTTCTCAAAAGCAACTTAAAGAAAAACTCTGTAATGAGACAATCTTGGGGACCGTGGCTAGGATCCATTCCTGGATCACTGACAACCCTAATGTTACTGTTTCTAGTGGGGCCTTGTCTCAAGAGACCACATGTAATATGCTCAGAAAAGACTTTCTGGGGAAACTAAACAGGGGGGAAATGTAGCAGAAGATGCACCCTCCCCCCAGTCAGTATACTTTAGTGTGTTAGTTGCCCAGGTAGTTCCTATACCAGCTCCTATTACTTTTGTTTCTTAGAAACAGGCAGTCACTGTGACGTATACTGTATAAAACAATCCCCAACTTATTGTAACCCCAAATATAGAGTAATCCGTTTTCCAGTTTTCCTCACAATCCAAAAAGTTATATTTGTAATCCCATTGAGACGTTATTGGAATCCCAGCAAGTTAATTCCAATCTATCACCTCCAATGCAATGCACAGTAAGAGTAAAGACATCAAGACATACTTTAAGCGAAGGGCAGCCAAGGGGTCCTAAGTCCAATCCCTGTGAAGGTGTGCAGACAAAGGCCCTGATCCCAGGCCTCTCCCAGAATTTGTTATCTTATGAAGAAGGAGGGTGGCTCAGGAATGAGTGACAGTGAAGATGGCAGGAATTACGTGAGTAACTTGAGCTGGCTAGCCAGATAGGGAGGAAAGCATCTCTGCAAAATGCAGAGATAAAAATATACAGAAAGGTCAATTTGAATAATTCAATTAAGGTAGCAACTGAATTGTTTTAGGACGCTGTTGCTTTGGCTTCTGATATGCAAACTTTTGTGCTGTGGTGAGTCATAGCATCTTTACCTCGAGGCTCATACCCAATTGACATTCCCAGAGCTGTTGGCTCTAACATCCTGCTGTGCTCATATCTTTTACAGAGAACACTATACATGGAAACAGGAGACTGTCAGCTTTAGAGATTACATACCAGTACCCCCACTAGCCTTTTTTGCAATGCTTAGAGCCAACTGAAGAGAGAAGGAAATATGATAGCCAGCTTTCTACATATCAGTATAAGAAAATAAGTCTCCAAATAAAGTGCATTCAAGGGGAGTCACTGGAGTTGTCTTACATACAACTGACAAGCCATTTTGCCTCTGTACTTCTTGCTTGCTTACCCCATATGAGCCTTAGACCACCAGAGATTGGAGGCTGACATTCTGAAAGACAACTGATTCCCTGTCAGTGCCCGTCCAACATTAAGTAAACCTGCCTCCAACATGGGTGTTGCTTCAGTGTTTCTGTTTGCCATTGCACTAGGAAAAATGGATAGAAAAAAATATACTGGAGGAAAAACTTCACCACTATTTGTAGACAATATAGCTCAGATCATGGAGAAAATGGGAAAGCCATTCACTTGCACCTATTACTCCAAATCCAAGTGTACCACTCCCAGGGTGTTTTAATCATCTGATATTCAACTGTGACAGCCATAGATCTGAAAAGACCACTTCATAAAATGGAAGACACTGAAGGATAGAAACACGCATGTACTTTTAAAGAACACCACTTCCTGAAGAGTTCTTTTAGCTAGGCATGCTGGTGCATTCCTGAAATAGCACAGTGAGAGGCTGAGGCAGGAGGACTGCAAGTTTCAGCCCAACCTAAGCAACTTAGGGAAACCCTGTCAAAACTAGAAAATACAGATGCCTGGGAATATTGCTCAATGTAAAGGACCTAACTTTAACCTCTTATATTGTAAAAACAAAAGATAAAACAATACCCCCATCATGGTTTTTTTTTCTTTATTTTCTGTCCCCTATCCCCACCTGGGAAAACCCCCAAGTATGCTTAGGTTCACTAAGTAAATCTTTCTTTGGCATTCACGATGCACCAGGTCACACAATCGACCCAAAGTCCCAGTGCTGAGGTGGGCTCTGTATAGGACTGAAGAGGACAGCAGGCAGGAATCCGTGGCTCAGACTTCTGGCAGGTGAGTGCAAGGGAGGCTGCCTGAAGAAGCTGCAACCTGAACTTAGACATACACTGAACACTGGGGAAAAGAGAGGGATAGACAGGTGCCAGCCAGAGGGGTCAGCAGGGCTAGGAGAAGCACAGAAAGCAAGGTTCCTTCTTTATCTGCTGTCACGTTGGAGGGACCTGGACTGGGAGGGAAGTCAGATTGGTATAGCCCGAACTCCAGGGCTCCCCAGGCACTTATAGGAATTTAGTCTCCATCCTGAAGAAGAATGGGTCACATTGCAGGGACAGTGTGATGACTGGGTTTGCATCGGGGTAACCACAAGAGTCTAATGATGCCCTTTTCAAAATCACTTAAGTTGTGTTTCAGAAACAGGTTCAGAAGGAAGCAAGGTCCAGGGGCTGTTAAAACAGCCTGTCTGCATAGCTGCATCAGGTATAGCCTTGGTGTTGCTGTCAGTGGGGCCTTTTGGTCTCCAGGAAGCAACTGGGTGATCTGATGACATGCGCCTTCCCCTAATGGTGCAGCCCGCAGGTGGAAACCATGAGAAAGTTTCACTGACAACTGATACCCCAGTGCAGGCACTCTGTCAAGCCTTGGTTGCCTTTCTGGAAAGGCCTTATAGTAAGCTGTTTTTACTTTTCAGCTTCTAATTTCCTTATCACCTATAAATGCTAGGTATTTACCTTGTAAATTAAACCAAGTACAGCTAGGAGTTGGAAAACTGAGAATTCTATAAAATGCAGTGAGATATCCAGATCTGAACCTCTCTCTGTTTGGGAGAACTCTCAATACTGAGACTCTTTGCCCACACAAAAGACTCTTCATAAAAGCTAAAATTAGTCATTGGATTTCTACTTGACCTTTAAGATACTATGCTAGTTAAGAATATTATGGAACCATCTCAAACATATGAGCCTGACACTTAAGAGAAAACGAAAACAAAAACAAAAGCAAAGGAAAAAACCTCTAAAAGGTCCCAAACCTGTCCTTAATCCTACAAGGATCAGATCTTGTGAAACTCTTCAGATGTACAATTTTAAATTTTTTTTAACTTCTAAAGGTTTGATATGAGAATAACATGATGATAACCTCTTTATCTACCAGAATAGCAAACTCCAGGCTTAGGATGCAAGGATGCTTACTTTGATTAGGAGAAACTAACCAGCCTGCATATTTGCCTTAAATGTTTCCAGATAACTTGAGAAGTGATAAGAAACAGGGACCATAAATAAAATTAAGTAACGCAAAGAAAAAAAATACACCCGACTGGCTTTGCTCTGGCCCACAGAATGATTCTGTTTTCTGCTGCGTAGCAGAGGAGCTCAGCTAGTCCTTTCTACTTTTGCCTGATTTACTGAAAACGAATTCCAGATAGGGTCCTCAGATCCTTTCCTTCTGCATGTTTCTCAAAAGATTTAAAGCTTTGCAAGAACAGACCAGGCCAGAGTAGAGCCTCAGTTTTTCAAAAACCCAAGAATAAATAAGAAGAAAAAGTTCAAGTCAACTGCGAGTAGTTTCTATGGTTCTTTTGCTAGAAATATTCAGTATTTTTATATGATTATTTAATGATAATAGCCATAAGAAATACTTGTGTATTTGGGTTTACAAAATTCAAACATTTTATCAATGAACCGAGAATGGTTCAATAAATAATGGTTGGCCACAAAGCCTGATAGCTTCTCATATCTCAGATTATCTGCTTAGAGATTCATCTGAATTCTTCCAAGGTAGTTGTAATAAGCTCTGAAACATACACTGAAAGTCAACTGACTACAAAAGTTAGTGGCACTGCGGGCCTTTGACTTTGCAAATAATACCTGGAAACGTCATAGCAAACCCTTGTTCTATATTCTTCCAGAGTCAAATGACCTTCTTTTTATTGCAACTATTACAATATTCCTTTGGGAAACTTTTCTGGCATTATCAACCCATGTCCATCAGTGGAATAGATTTCAGTGTGTATCCAGAGTGGACACTGGGTAGCCTATCTACCAGGATATCACATCCTCCCTGCACTGTGAGTGACTGGGAGACTCACATGGTGCAGTCAGAGCCGACGAGGATCAATGAGCTTCACAGATAGAGATTCTGTCATTCATATGGCTGCTGGGCTTGACCTAGACCAAAGTGAGTCACAAGATGAGAATCTGCCACAAGTAATACTCACAGTCTAAAGAGGATATAGATGCATGAAGAAAGGGGAACAGGGTCCCAAGGACATTGCTTGAGCTCCCAGATCAAGCACACATGAAATACATATCCTGGACTTTTGAGTTCTGCATATTAATAAATTTCCATTTTATGTTTAAGCTCATTTGATATAAATTTTGTGTCATTTGGAACAAAGAGAGTTCTCATTGGTAAAATGTAAATAAAGCAGGAACTGCCAATAACACAATTTCAGGCACTACAATGTTGATGATACAAACTGGAAATAATTCAACTACACTGCCAAGTAGGACTTATTTTCTCAACAATAACATTTCAATGTGGCCAACCTCTTTCAGTATCTAGAATGCTTCTGAATAAATGGAAATTCCAATTTTTAAAATAACAACCTTAAAATGAGATGTTATATAATAGTGTGAGATAAAAATAAGGGAAAAGTTAAGATAGTAGCAGTTTATTATAGAAGTTTTGATTCTAGTTACAGAGGGAAATATCATACGGAGCTAACCATTGACAAAACATAAGAAAATACCTGTTTTAAGTAGTTGCTACATTAAATAGATGCTAGAGAACAATCCAAACCAGGCGAACTAGAAAGAATTCAACCCTTGAAAGATGGAAGACATGCTAGCCGAGATCTGGTTATGTCTTGTTTTGAAGGCACTCTCCATCCACACAATGCTCATGGCTAGAACACAAGTAGAAAAACACAAATTAATTGGCTTGAGGTGTTAGAAGATGGAATTTGGAACATCTGAAAATTGAAGCAGGAAATCCCAGGAATACTAATTGAAGATTCCAAAACATGCATGTATCTGTCACATTCCTTTGCATCTTTTCCTGATCCCTGGCATGCATTTGGATAGAGAAACTCCAGGGATCCTGACAGAAAGCTGGAAGGCTGAAAAAGCTGAGCAGAGATTTCAGCTGCTGACCATGATGGGGGAAGACATAGTATTAAGTCAAAACCCTGCCAAATTTTAGGGGTTTGATAAATATTTCAGGCTTCTTGCTGACATTTCAGAAGAGTCATCCTTAAGGAAAAAACTTATGTCCTAGAGGTAATGATCTACTCTTAGATAAGAGGCAAAACCAAAATGAACCCATCTTGGGCCTATACAAGTCTAAAATTATTAGCTGATAAATTAACTCTTGGACATAAAAAAAAACCATACTCCTCAAATGAAGATAACAGAATCTAAAGCCTCTACAGTATGATCCATTAAAAAAAAACATAGGGAAATAAATAGAAAATAACAGGAAACTAAAAATACACAGTCAGCCAGGCATGTGGCACACATCTATAATCATAGCACACTGGGTGGTGGAGCCAGAAAGATCACAAGTTCAACCTTACCCTGCATGACTTAGTGACTTAGTAAGGTCCTATCTCAAAATAAAAATATAAAACAGGCTAGGGATATAGCTCAGTGCAAAGGCCCTGGGTTCACTTTCCGATATTATAACTAACTAACTAAATAAATAGTCATAGTGAAAAGATGGGGGCGTTCAGCAGATTAATAGAACCAAGCGAAAAAATTTAGAATAAAAAATACAATACATGAAATGAAAAATTTGTTGCACTTAATATCAAATTGGTCACAGCCATAAAAGACCAGTATATTGAAGATAGAAATTAGTAGAAATTGTCTGATATGAAGAATAGAGAAAACAAGTGAAAAACTTCAAATTGAGTTACTTATGGGTCAATGATAAGTAATATGACATGCATTTATATCTATAGCATCAGAAAAAAGGACAAGAAAAGATCTACTGAAAAATTATTTGAGAAAATAAGAATCAAAGATTCCTCCAATTTGCTGAAAAATGTTGACTTTCAGAACTAAGAAACTCAGTAAATACGATACATATAAATATAGAGGAAAAAAATCAAACAGGTTTATCATATTAAAATGCTAAACCAAAACAAAGAGAAAATGTTTACAAAATAGCCAAGCAAGGAAAAAATTACAGCATTCACAAGAACAATGACTGGAATGACTGCTGACCCTGTATCAGAAACAAAGAAGTCAGGATGACAGCAAAATAGCACCTTTAAGGGGCCAAAAGAAAAAGGAGCAAAAGAGCTGTCAATCCAGAATTCTGACTCCAGGAAGATTGTGCTTCCAGCACTAACACAAAGCAAAGATATTTTCAGAGAAAATAAAAGCTGAGAAAATGTAATTTTTCAGCAAACATACTCTTTAAAGAAAGCCCAATGACATTCTTAAGCTAACTTCGAATTACAGATTGAAGGAAGAGTATCAGAAGAAAACCAAGCTAAAAATGTGGGTACAGAGGGGAAAAATTAATAATTGCATTGTCACCCCTGTACCCAGCAACACTGAGAACAAATACCACTGGTGTAAAATGACTTTTTTACAGGTTGAAGTTTTATTTTTAGTGACAGAGAAGTTGGAAAGTAATCTTTCATGCAGTTATTACCAATATTGTTTATTGCTATATATCAATAATAACTGAATATTAATATATTATTATTACATATTAATAATTGCTTTACTATATGTTAAAATTTTTGCAGTCCAACAAAGACTTCTGTTCCAGTTTGGGTTTAACAAATCAAATACAATTAAATTTAATTACTCATTGAAAGGTATGCATACATATTTAATCCATCCTTATAAACTATTTCTACCAATATCTACCTCATGTCTAGTGATTCTTCTGTACATATAAATGAAAGAAATGAGATTTGCTTTATGTTAGGAATATTTGTGGAAGGTATGAATATATGCGTATATATATATATATATGCATCTTTCTCCTGCTCTTCAGGGAGGAGGGTTTTGGTTTAATAATGAGCACGTCTCACGTTTTGTAGTATCAGTAGCATGAGTTGTAAAAAGAGAGGCAGAAAAGAGATTCTGGAAGCATTTTTTAATGTGTGGTGCTCACAAAAATTCCTTTTCAAGTTTGTTTTATTATCTCCTAAAGTAAAATAACTAACAAACAGATTAGTCAACAGAGACAGTAGTAGTCAAGCTGTGTCCCTCCTGGGTCCTCGAGTCCAGTGCTCTCATTACTGAGTGCACAGAGTCTGAGCCTTGGCCCTGCAAGGATGGTCTTGATCAGTGGATTGATCTGTTAACTACTCAGACCAGGCCCTGCAAGGATGGTCTTGATCGGTGGATTGATCTGTTAACCACCTCCGTGCCATTTGCATTTTCTGGATAAAACAACCTACTTCTCTTTTCTGTATGGGTGAAGCTACAGTGTGAGGTGCTCACATTGTGCTTGGGATGTGTCTGTGCGTTGTTTTTTGAAGGTGCTTGACATGTGCTTCAAAGCTTTCTGGCAGTGCCCTGACTGTTTGGGGGAGAGGGAGGGCTAGCAAAATCAGAAGAATGTGTAGCATTAAGAAATGAAGTTTTAAAAAGCCTATTGTTCCCATAACTAACCTTCACATTGAATCTTTTCTGGCAAATAGGGCAGCTGCAGCATCCATTTTAGTTCTGTTAAAAAAAAAAAATTCCTAATATTTCTGTACGGAGGCTGAAAAATACACAGGCTATAGACATACTAACCCGTAACCAGGTCACACAGAATATGTCCTCTGCAGCTCCTAGAAACTAATAGATAATCCTAGAAACCTATTCTGCTGATGTAAAGAGAATGCTAATAGGAGGAGGTAAATACATACTTTCTTTGTAAACCTCACCCCAAGCCAAGAGCTATGACTGAGTACCAGCTGCAGAAACTTAGAAATTAGACAACAGGCTGTAATATTACTGGAAGAGAAAAAATGTATATAGCATTTACACTTTAGATTTAAAATGCGAGAGGAAAATAGTTTCTATTTGGCTTTTGTGCAATCTAGAAAACCTGTTTACCCCAATTATCCTTCCAGGTGGCCACTTTGTGTGGACACAAAAAATGTCTATATCTCTAGGGGTGCCCATCTTCTGAAGTCAGATGTGATAGGAAAACATCAGCGAGGGTTAGAACCATGCTGCACAGAACTGGGTGTGGTGGCACATGCTTGTAACCCCAGCACTCTCGGAGGCTGAGGCAGAAGGATCGCATGTTTAAGCCCAGCCTAGAAAACTCAAGTCACCTTGCCTATAAAATGAAATAAAGATTTTTTGCCAGGGATATAATTCAGGGGCACAGGTACTTACCTGGCAACTGCAAGGTCATGAGTTCGATTCTCAGGTTCTGGTAAAGATGGTTCCGGTAAAGAGTTCGATTCTCCATACTCCCCCCCCAAAAAATGTTTTTTTAAAGGACTGAAGATGTAGCTCTCTGCAAAGGCCTGGATTCCATCTTTGGTACAACAAAAACAAATCAAAGACTATATTGTGTTATACAAAGACCTGTGCTGTGGTTGGCCTCTGGTGACTGGCTTTATAGAGTCAAGATAAATTCTGAAACCCCCATGACAGATGTTCCTGGATATACTGAGGCTACCAATGGCACCTGTGTCATCTAAGTCTCTGGGCATTGGCTCATGACCACAGATAAACAGTCCCGCTTCTGCAAGGTCCTGCTTTTGCCTCTCTGTGGAGTTCAGTTTGCTGTGCAACCAAGAAATCACTTTCTCTTTCAATATTCTTATTTAAAATGATCCTCTCATATCAAGGGGACAAGGAGTTAGGAAAGGGAAGAACAGAGGCCACTGGAAAGAAGACTGACAGACATGAGCTTGCAGAAGCATGAGCAATGGTGCTAATGTGGACACTTGTGTAGAGGATGCTTGACAATCTGTAGGGCACTGTAAGATGCTTTTCTTAGGTTATCTTGTTATCCTCATGGAAACCTTTGTATACTTATACTTCTCCCCATTTTAGGGATGAAATGACAGGGGCTCAGAACTTGCTTGCCTCAAATAGCGATGCTTGGAAGAAGAGGAGCAAGTTTAGAGTCCTGGCCAGGCTGACTCCATCCTTCCCTTCCCATTCCTTACTCCCACCCCACAAACAAAGCCCCTGCCTTTAGGAAACAGTCCTGATAATTACCCTTACCTTATAAAAATCCAATTGGTGACCATAGGGAATGCACTGCCTCTTGCAAGAGAGAAAGATTTTAAAAATTCCCTCAAATGATTAAGAGGATGTTTTTCTAACCAACTCTGTGTGTACCTGATCTGCACGTCTCAGAATTCTGGATGATGGAGTAAGTATTACACATCGACCTCTGCTCATTGATGAAGTCAAGGGGCTGGGACAGCATTGTTTGCCAGGAACAGAGGTTCCACAGGAATGAAAATGTGAACCACCCCACATGAGCGCTGCTGCTGGCTGTGCCTCAGTGGTGTGTGTTGGGGGGTGAGTAGTAGAAAGTGGATGGCCCTGTGAAGGCTTTGTCTGCGGTCAGTTTCCTTCCTTATTCCTAAAAATGAGGGAAGTGGATGGGAAGATTGCAAAGAAAGTGCTTAAACAATAGAGATATTATAATATCCATGAGAAATCAATAACGATTCTGACTTTGAAGTCTTCAAATTTATTGTGGCATGTTTTATATAATAGATTGCTCAAGACTGAAGTTTGACACAATTGGACTAATGAAGGGTCTTAAAAAATAGGTGCTTTACAACCACAACTACAAACACACTCAACCACCTCATCTTTGATAAAGGGGCCAAACAGGTTCACTGGAAGAACAACAGTCTCTTTAATAAATGGTGTTGGAAAAACTGGCTCTCCATATACCGAAAACTAAAACTAGACCCATGCCTATCACCATGTACTAAATTAAAATCTAAATGAATCAAAGATCTGAATATTAAAACAGAAACACTAAATCTATTGGAAGACAAATTGGGTAAAAACCTTGAAGACATAGGAGTAGGTAGAGAATTCATGAACAGGACTCAAACCGCACAGGAAATACTTCCCAGAATCAATAACTGGGATCATCTCTTATTAAAAAGTTTCTGCATGTCAAAAGAAATCTCCAGCATAGTGAAAAGAAAACCCACAAACTGGGAAACAATCTTAGTGAACGGTCCCTCAGACAAAGGACTTCTGTCTAAAACATGAAGAATTAAAAAAAACTCGGATCCCCAAAATTCAAAGATCCAATCCAAAAATGAACTTCTCAGATGAAGAAATACGAATGGCAAATAAATACATGAAAAAATGTTCATCACCATTACTCATTAGAGAAATGCAAATTAAAACCACACTGGCTTTCTGGAGTGGATTACATTTCACTCCAGAAAGAATGGCCAGGATCAAGAAAACCACCAATAACAAATGCTGGAGAGGCTGTGGAGAAAAAGGAACTCTCCTGCACTGTTGGTGGGAATGTAGACTGGTACAACCATTGTGGAGGTCAGTGTGGAGATTTCTCAAAAAGCTGGGATTGGAAGTTCCATTTGTTCCAGCTATCCCACTTCTAGGCATATTCTCAGAAGAACTGAAAGCATCATACCACAGTCATATACGTGCATCCATGTTTATAGCAGCACAATTTGTAATCGCCAGATCTTGGAAACAACCCAAGTGTCCATCAACTGAGGAATGGATAAAAAAAGTTGTGGTACTTTTATACAATGGAATACTACTCAGCTATAAATAAGGATCACATTGAGATATGTATAAATAAATGGGTGCAGCTTGAGACCATCCTCATAAGTGAAATAAATCAAACTCACATGTATAAATACCAAATAGTTTCACTAGTGTAAGAAATGATAATACGTAAAAGTATGTGGTAATCATGATTACTCATTATATTGCTTTGAAACCTTATAATGTTTTCATTCATTAATTGGAATGGTTTTATTCTGGGTTGTTTGATTTTATTGTCTGTGATGGTATGAACAGCTATTTTGAAGAAAATAAGACATTATAATAGCCAGTGCTGATTTAATATCATCTTGTTTTGAACTCCCATCAAGCTTTTGTTCTTCTGTCTCCATTGGTTTTATCAGTTGTATCTTATTGGATTTTATTATATATGATAGTATAAACAAAAATTTTATAGGCAAAGAGATAATATAGAAAGCATTGTTCATTTTCTGTTAGTTGCTTCTAAATACCCTGTAATAATTTCATCCTCTTCAATGGTTTTACATTGTCTTGATATGTTTGATGCTACAGTAAACGAAGTTATGCTCAAATATTTCAAGGAAAGAGATGGGATATCTTGTGGTGAAACACTATGTTGCTTAAATTGTTCTGTTCTGACCTGTGTTGTTATGTTGTTATATCCTGTTTTATCTCAATCTCCTTTTTTTTATTTTTTAAATTTTGTTAATTAAAAAAATAAATAAATAGGTGCTTTTGACTGGCAGGTAGGTAAATATGTTAAGCCCCTTTGGTTAGCTTTTAAAATGTAGTAGTGGTAATAATAATAATAATAATGATAATCATAACAAATTGTAATGCATATATTAACACTATAAATCACTTCTCAGAGATTCTTTTGAGATAGATTTGCCCATGAAATATTAATTATGGTGAATTATTGAACCATAAAGCAGGGATGACCAGCATGACCATTGGTAAGAACTGGTCCATTAAATTGTGTTACATTCAAATCAATGGAACATTACACAGGCATTAAAAAGAACAAGATAGGTGAATGTGTGCTGTTAGAATAGGAGCTAAAAAATCAAAGATCTGTAAGAGAAAAATATGGTGACTAACACGGTGAAGTGCCCATTTGGTGTGACTGTGGCTTGAAAGATTATGTATATATAAAATTTTCTGGGAGCATTTGCTTTAAAGGTAATTTTTAACAGTGGTTGTCATGGAAAGGGTCCTAGGGCCCAGGATGAAAGGGAGAGTTTTTTTACTGTAGAGATTTTATATTTTTGGCTTTCCATATATAATTATCTTTTCTTTTTAGAAAATGAGTTAAAAATGTGTTTTTCAGTCTATTGGAGGCCATGAGAAAATCAAAATACAGCAGGGAAGTTATGTACCCTATATAAAACTGTACAGTAAAATCTTGGTTTGCAAGAATAAGTCATCCTATTCATAACCCAAAGCAAACACACATCAAAGCATCAAGAAAGAGAGACCCAGTGGATGTCATGTTATGCCCAGCAGAACGTGCTAATTACATTGCAAGGCATTGTTCATTTATCTAGCTAAAATGTTTTTGAAATGTTTTCTTGTCTTGCAGAATACTCACAGACCAAGTTAGTTGCAATCCGAGGTCTGATTGTGATTACATATATACATATATCTTTATTATATGCAGTGCTACAGTATATAATATATGTGTACTATATTACATAAATATGTATATGTAATATATGACATAAACTAAATATAATAGATAATATTATATTTATTTAGTACTATGCATTGTATTTATTATAAATATAAAATAGGTGTTATATATACACATACCCAATTGGAGAATTTATTAGCCCAAATTCCAGTCATTTCTCCTCTCCCAGTTTGGAGAATCAGCTTTTCTCTTCCATAACTGCAGGCCACCTGGAAGCCTGGCCAGCCATCCTGCACAGTGGTCCCACCAAGAAGAAAGATCACACCTTTCAGTCCTGTGCACCCTCCCAGCTTCTCCCCGCATCCCCACAAAGTGAGCACACTCAGCCTCCGTCCCCAACTGTGGCCAGAGGACCTGGGCACACAGAGGCCTCCTTGTAAGCGGCATGGAAGGCAAATGGGCCCATGCTTCTTGGCTGTGGTCCGAAATCTCCAGTGTGCACATGCAACAATAAAACATCTCTGATTCACATTTGTTGAACGTTCTCAAACCCCAAGAGAAAAGGAGTCAAAAATAGCGAGGAGCTTTGGAACCCTTGAGGAAAAGGCACTCTTTGGCCAAAGTTGCTTTTTTTCACCATTCAATGAACAAAAAGGTTCACTGTTTCGACCACCAGAGAACAGCCAAGTTTTCAGAAATGCAGTCACACTTTTGGCTGATGTCAGGAGATTTTCCAACTGGGCTTTCATGCGCGTACATATGGGTGGTCTGCCTGACCTACCACAGGCTTTCCTGTGCCAACAGTTTTGTTTGTAAATCTGTAATAACAAAGCTTGTATACTCATTGCAAGCTAGATGGTCAGGATTTGTTGTGAAAGACAAAACACAAAGGTGTGTTTCAATGTCTCCATCACTAAGAAAATGTTGGTTCTACTGGAGATGGAAAAGTCACTTTAAACAGACCCCTTGCATCTTTATGGGGGAGTGGAGCTGCCTTGCAGTTCCCTCTACAGAAACTCAAGATTGATTTATTTCCACTGGGCAGATTAAAATACACAGTGTTTTCATGAGGATGACTGGACTTCATAAATTTGTCACTGCCTAGCCATGTGCAGGCTTTGATCCTTTCAGTCAGGCTTGGTTTTGAGCTGCGAGCATTTAGCTGCCGGGTGTGACACGTGTGTCTGCATCCATTCCTCCTGCATGTTGAACTTGGCTGTCCCCATCAGAGAAAATCAGACCATGCCAGCTCTTGGGTAAAGGCCACACTACAATGCTGAGCTTTTTCTGTTTTAAAGTGAAGCTGTTTTAAAGTAAAGAAGTCCTCAGACCACGTGGCTCCTGTCTGAAAAGCAACCTGGCTACCATGTCTGTCTCCTCCTCAGTCATCAGGGGGAGACTGCTGACTGGTCTGGTCAGGCTGTTATTTCCTTTCTCCCTCTCTAACCCCTTATATGTCCCACTCAAAGAGGACTCCATCTCCCAAGGCAGAAACACTGTCCAATCTGATTCATGCAATTCACTACATTCAACAAACAGTAAGTGAGCTTGTTGAGGGTTGACATGGTGCTGGCACCAGGAATATAAAATGAGACCTAGTTTCCTGTGTTCAAGAAGTGTATTTGCTAGCAGGAAAGACAGACAGCCCAATAACAAAGTGGTCAGTGTGTGACTGAGACCTTCCCTGTGGATTGTGAACAGGGACCAACCAAGGCACTATTTCAGTGTTAGAGGAGTTTGGGTGCTGATGGTTAGGTGGGCAAATGAATCATGCAGAGCTGTTTAAAGTGGGCACTGCCCTGGGACTTAGAGGATACATAGCAGTAGCCAAAGGAAGATGATTTGGAAGGATCTAGGC
The DNA here is from genome assembly GCF_034190915.1 of Cavia porcellus. Taxonomy (NCBI): domain Eukaryota; kingdom Metazoa; phylum Chordata; class Mammalia; order Rodentia; family Caviidae; genus Cavia; species Cavia porcellus. The sequence continues at coordinate 94,281,356 of NW_026947485.1, forward strand.
AAAAGAACCAAGGTGTGGGGAACAGTGCCTACAAGTGAGTGTTTGCGTGGATGGTGCATATGGTAAAAGGCGGGAGCAGACACGTATTGAGGCTTCCTCAACTTTAAAGAAAACAGTGTTCCATTCTGTGGATAAAAATCTAGGGTGAATCACAAAGTCTGATTTGTTCAAGGTTGTCCAACTAAAGCAACCAATGCTCAAGTCCAGGTCAGTGGGATATAAATAAAGCCTACATATAGATTACCAAAAATGAACATGATGGAGACTTTCTGGTAATCTGGATAGAGCAAGCTCTTGCTTTCTGGAACATGATGGAGACTTTCTGGTAATCTGGATAGAGCAAGTATAGTAATTACAGTTCTGGAAATGCTGAACATGATGGAGACTTTCTGGTAATCTGGATAGAGCAAGCTCTTGCTTTCTGGAACCTGTGAAGGACATAGAAATGATCTCAGCATCAAGACACAGTGGCCTGCAGGAGCAAGGGTCATCAGGGGAGGAGATCGCAGTCACTTCAGCAAATGATTTTACCCAGAAGAGCCCACGATGGGCTGAGGTGCCACAGATCGAAGACAGGTGACCGCCAAGGTTCCCCTGGGACAGTGGGACTGAGTGGAAGTGTCAGTACAAACACTGGATGTCTTGGCAACCATGAGAAGATACAGAGTCACAACAGAATTAAGACCAGAGCAATGAGGAGCAGGAGGGGAAGAGGACCTGGGCAGGAATGGGAGAGAGATGTTGTACTTTATCTATGTAAGCATAGAGTAAAATAAGCAACCCAAAGGAGTTAAACATGTTCAGCAAGAGTTCACCAATTCATCTATTTGGTAGAATTTTTATAGATTTCCTACTATTTAAAAGCCATTCACCAGGTCCTGATGATATTGTTATGAATGACTCATTGTCTTTGCCCATCCAGAACTCACATTATCATGTTGGAGTAAGAAAACACAGATACACAGTTAAATGTCACGTGAAAGTTGTCAAAAAAAAAGTGTAGCAGGACAAGGGCTTGAAATGAATTAGGATTGATAAACTCTTTTCATTAGGGTTGTCTGGGAAGAACTACCCAAGGAGGAGAGATTTCAGCAGAGATCTGAACAAAATGAGATATGAATGCTATAAAGATCAAACAAGTATAAAAGCCCCAGTGTAGGAATGAACTTCAAAGAACAGCAAAAAAAAAAAAAAAAAAAAAACAAAAAAAAAACAATATGGCTGAGGTGGAAATACAGAAGTAGGAAATATGAACGTGTTAGACAGAAACTTGGAGATTGTGGCAAAACGTCTAAGCTTTATTCTGCATTTCATGATCAGGAAATGATGCACATGAAAAATATTTGGCTACTATCATTAAAAAGCAAAGGGCAGTGGTTATGGCCACATGGACACATAGCAAACACAAATAGGAAACTAATATTCAATCTCACTTACAAACAGATGAATGTAAATATAACATTAATACAACCAAGTGAATAATTCACCACTAAGTTCACATGGTAATTTGATGACAGAACTGTAATGATGGTTTAATACTGGTACATTTACAATATAGAAAACTGTACTACTAATCTCTGTCAGTTCATCACAAAGAAGTTTGGCTTTCATTGTTCAATTGTTTGATCATTGTTCATGCCTGTATTTTGTAATCTAAACAATTACTTTGAACACTATGCAATATGTTAACTAGTGTTAATCTCTTATTATTTTGTTTTGAAATTGTATATCATTTTTTCACTTTTAAAACAAAAATGGTACATTTTTTAAGACAATTAGATAATCAGTTGATCACACTATGTAATCATCTTTAAAAGATGCTGAATAGTCAATCAAATATTATTGTTGATTTTGGGAGAAACAGACTTTAAATAAATATAGCAGGATATTATTAAAATATTAATCCAAGTGCAAGTATTTCTTTTAATGCTAAATTGCTGGAACAATTACCATGAAAAGTAAGAAAAAGTTACAGTTGGCCTTCATAGTCACTATTAATTCATATGGCTTTGAAAACGTTTTAAAACCATCACAGAATGGGATACTATATTCAACCAACACAAAATCAAATAATTTTTAATGATAATATTCAGCATTTCCAGAACTGTAATCACTATACTTTTTCCCTTAAAATATAATTTGGCAATGAGTTTCTAGAACTTCCAAAATTGTCAGGTTCTAAAACTCAGTAGTTCCTCTTTAGCTTTTTTTTTCTTTTCTTTTCTTTTCTTTTCTTTTCTTTTCTTTTCTTTTCTTTTCTTTTCTTTTCTTTTCTTTTGAGACAGGATCTTGCTATGCAGTCCAGGCTGGTCTTAAGCTCACTCATGCTGTAGCCCAGGCTGGTCTTGAACTTGTAACAATCCTCCTGTTTTAGCTCCTGATTGCTGGGATTGTAGGTGTGCACTAGCATGCCTGGATAGTTTTGCTTTTTGGATTTTTTTTGTCCTTTTGCTCTTTTAGTAATTGAGGTAAGGAAATAATCAAATCTGTAAGCAGATATTTGTCTGTTGATCATGGTATCATTTATGCATTTTATAAAACAGACAATAATCTAAATATAGAGTAAGAGGAGAATGCCTAAATGAATTACATCAAATTGATATTACAGACTATAAGACAGTGATTATAAATCCTGGGTTGTTTTATATTGTTTTGTGTTTTGGTCTTGGGGAAGGAACACAGCTTCACACATGCTAGGGCTTTACCACTGAGTTATACCAATAGTCTTGAAAAATCTTGTTTTGGATGAATATTTAATAACAGAGTAATGTTTACACCACAATGTGGAAAAGTACTATATAAAACTAAATGTGTTAGATATCTACTAAGCGCATTTTCAAATGTATATCAACTGTATATGCACAGAAAAAGAGTAGAAGAATAAACACTCCTAACATCGAAATCTTTCTCTGATGTAAGAAATGAGAGTGCTTATTTTCATATGTATACTTCTTTTACATTTTCCAAGTGTTCTATAATGTGCATTGCTTTACTTTCACATCTAGAATAAGAAATAAGAAACATTGCTTATTAAAGTAAGGGGAAGAGTTTTTTATCTGATATCACTTCATGGGTGGTAGGAAATTTCCCTGCAGTTTTAGTGTAAGTTCTTCAGAAACATTCCACAAATCCATTTAAAAGTCCTCTTTGAGGTAAGATTTCCCTATTCACACTTTAAAACCACTTGAAGCTTCTATTTTTAATCCTCTAGATATTTCAAGTAAGTTTACCCTAGTCATTATTTAGTTAATTAAAAATGAATAAATAAGACAAGAAAGCCTTTATGAAGAAACTTTATGCAGTTGTGTGGTCTTAGCTGCTCTGCAAATTGTCCATTAGGATCTGGAACAATCCCAGCATCACCCCAGGAGGAGATAAAAATAAATGGTGGGATGACCAGAGAACTCTGTGTCCAGTGGAGCAGAACAATACATCTGCGGTACAACTCAGCCTTTCTCTATAACCAAGGTCTTCCTGTCTTCCCAGAGGCCTCCTTGGCCGTGGGAGTTAGTGGGTAAGAATCATCACAACAAGATATGAATTCACCAAAGCTTTGCGGCAGATGGGGGAGTCAGAATACACACCCAGCTGCTGCCTTGAAGGGTCCAACTTCATTCAGTTTGGCCCAGGTGGGTCACACACTTCCACATTCATCCCTCTGAGGACTCCTGGGAGTATAGCAATCACCAAGCAGAACACTTTCGTACCAAGTACAGATTTCTTCTTAAGTCATTTTTATCAGTTGTATTCCAGTGGCCTAGATTGGACCTATTGGAGGCAACTGACCTAACAGCTTCCCCAGACACAGAGTATGAGCCAGATCCTCCAAGACAGCCTTTGCTGAGGTCCTCATTCAGTTCCACTGTTGGATCACAAAACTTTACCTAAGACATTCCCAAATGGGCTGAGAATTCCATATCCATTTCTGCTGCACTACACACTATGTCAGGGATCTGAAAGATTCAACACAGCACGTACATCCCACAGGGCACCTTGCCTCACTGACAGCAAGAGCCTCTTCCACCTCCCTCTGCTACCTACCATACTTCACTTCACACAGGAGCAGGACCCCTATCCAACACAACCTCAAGGACTGGGGGAGGTGCTGTAGGTCTCTTCTTCCTCCTTTTCTCAGCACCCACTTTCCCAAGAGGCTCCAGGATGCCCCATATTATCAAGAACATGCTAGACACTCAAGAGACACTGAGACAGTTCACTGGTTCATGGAAGCATGGTGATGTCTCCATCCATCTACATGATCAAATGTGATAAGCTGCATGTATTCCCATGCAGCTCTGTACAGTATTTTGTTTCCTATGCTCCATACAGATATCTAGGTGACTGGGGCCTTTGCTTGGGATTGAGTTCCCTGGATAAACTTTAGGGCCTCATTCAGCATCTCTGACTGTTGTCTGCCTAACAGTTCACGCTGGAAATGCCTTACAGCTGGAACACGAAGCCCAGAGTTTTTGCAGCTGGGCATGGACGTAGGAGAGGTTAAAATAGTGACTTCAATGAGATCCATCTTGATGAGAAGTCTGCATAGCATCCAGTGCCCTGGAATGTCCAGCCACTTCAAAAAGAGAGTCGTCGCCAGATATCTGCAGAGGAGCAAAGGTCTTCAGGCCACTTGCTCTGCAAGTGCTGCACAGGAAGCAGTGGTCCAGACTGCCTGGGACCATGGAGCCCAAGAAGCAGATGTTTTACCACAGCCACTTCAGAGCTTTGATGGCCTGCCATCCAATCCTGGGGAATGGGCCCCCTCCCAGATGTCAGCAGCTAGCATCCTCGGTGACTGCCGGTCAGTCCGAGAGTTCTTTTTGTTTTTAACTCTGCTTGCACACTCACTCACTGCCGCTATGAGGATGGAGGACTATCACCAAGCACAATCTATCACCCCTCCCACAGCCCCCGCCTATGATGTTAGGAAGTCCAAAAGCTGTGTTTCTCCAGCTCTCACCGAGTGATATCACTGGACATGCGTGTGAGCTTCTGGTGCCCAGGGAACATCATCTAGTTTTCCATTGCTGGCTTCACTTTGTAGACCAGCCATTCCCACTAAAAATTAATTATGAATTTGTGCTAGTGAACTGAATTCACCAATAAATCTAATTCTAATACACTGAAGTCTAAAGTGGTGTCCCAGTCCATTATCTTCTCTGACTTTTGAAAAATGGTCAACCCATGTGCCTTGTTCTTCCATGCATGTGTACACACATGCACACACATGCACTTCACTTCTTAATCTCCATTATTTTAGAACAGTTTTTCAGCCTCCATGTAACTGTCACCTTGGACTGACAGCTCTTTATCCTGCACACTGTGGAATGTTGAGCAGCATCTCTGACCTCCACCCCCTAGATGCCAATGGCATCTCTGTCCACCCTAGTATGACAACCAAAAATGTCTCCTAGTATTGTCAATTATCCCTCAGAAGCAAAATTTTTCCCATTTTCAAGCTGCTATGTCCTTGGAACCAAAACAGTGGTATAAAATATCATTTCTAAACTTTTTTTTGAAGTCAAGAGATACTAAAAGTTGAGTAAGAAAGTTTCTCTTTTATAATTTATTTCCCAGATTAAGGAAATCAAGGAGTTTAAGTACTTGGGGGAAAACACAGAGTTCATCTGAAGGCGAAAGAGCCAGCAATTCCTCCTTGAAGTTGTGGAGAATTCAAGACACAATCCGATGGGACTGCCTGACCCTTCACCTCATCTTTGTGTCACCTCGTTTCCTGTCTCCTGGCAGGAGGCCTTGGTGATGGGGGAAGATGGTATAAGAGGCTCCAGCATTCTCCACTGTCCTGTCTTCTCTGTCACTATCAACTCTATTCCCACTGACCTTCTCCATTATGTCGGAGTAGGAATGGGAAGGGAAACACTTTTAGCTAAATGGACCAATTTTATCAGAAGCAAGAGTGAGGCAGATTAGGGCATGGCAAACCAGCAAGACCATCAGGTCTAACCTGCCAATCACAGAGATGTGTCAAATCTCAACTGGCACAAATGTGCAGAACAGTTCAAAAGCTCTGAGGACGGCCCAGATCTGATATCCGAAGAAGATATAAAAGACAGTGACCATTGATCCCCGTGGTCACTGTTTGCTTACTCTTGCAATGGCTGTCTCTGCATGCAGGGCATATTTCTTTCTTTTTTTCTTTAGAGTTCACTTATACTCCTTTTTTTCACTTTTATTTATTCTCTGTCTTCATTTCTTTCTCATTTCTACTTCTTCTTTTTTTCTTTTACTATCAGTAAACATTAAATTTTTACATTCATCAGTTATCCCATCCAATTCTTTGAATGAACTAAAAAGAGCCTGGAAAGGGCCAGTAGGTACCGTACCATCTGGTAACAAGAATTCCAGAGTAGCTTCTGCAAGGGGTGATGGTGGTGGCAGCTGAGTGTCTTTCTCCTGGCTCCTCAGTTTCCAGGGAACCTCACTTTCAGACCATTTTGTACCCTGCCCTGGGATCTCAGATCAATTTTCTCTCTCCCTGGACTGTGAGTTTCCTGAAAACAGCAACCACATCATACTCAAATCATTACTTATCACAGATAGCACAGAGCTTAGCACACATTTTTATTTTAGTAATAGCAGGTATATATTTGGTGCTTACTTGTACAGAGATTAAGCACTAAACACTTCATAAACAGCATGTCATTCAGACATTCCTCTAATTAATTATGCCCACTTTAAAGAAGGGAAGGTAGAAATTTTTGGAGTTAAGTTGTCTTTGCAAGTCTCCAGGCCTGTTACAGAGCCAAATCTGGAGCCCAGGGTTCAGACAAAGCCTCTTAATCCCTATACACCCTCAGGCACTTGTACATATCTGATGGACAATCAGATGCCAGAATCAATTACTGTGCCCTGATGGGCTGCCCGTCAGAGTGTTTGTTGAACTGTGGTGACTGCCAGGTGACCTGGTTCTCTCATCAGAAGGCAATGTGGGGAATCTAAATTCTATCTCACTCCTATGAGGATAACTGAGAAAGCTTTCCTTGTAGCTTGGTCTCTTTTCTTAGGAAGGGAGCCGCAGACACCCACTTAGCTCTCCGTGGGTTTGTGTCTGTGACTGTGCCAGATGGATGCTCATGCTTCATGTTGGGAAGAACTGAAGTAGAAGATAGAGAAGAAACAACTTTGGCCACTATTGGGTTAATTTATCATGACAAAGTTTTTTTTTTAAATATCTCAGCAGATTCCTGGGCTACAACTATTCAGATTATGATGGTCCTGAAACTCCAGGTTTCTAGGGCCAAGGGAGGGACACAAACCCAAGTAATGCTCATGCATATAAGCTAAGGGTTGGAAAATGTTGTAATTAAGGTTCAAATAATTCAGTGACACAAGGAGGAGGTAGTTAATATTCTCCAGAAAGACTGAGATCTTCTTCCAAGGTAAGCTGGATAAGAATTAGGCATGAGGAAAGGATAGAGGACCAAAAGACACAAAGGGAAATGACACCAAGTGCAGACCACTTGGGGGCAAACTCACAGTGATGGTGGGAAGGAAACCCAAAGGAAAGCAGTGGGGCAAAGGATAAAAGACAGGCTCAGACTCTGCAAGAGCTTGAAGAATTCTGCACTCTGTTCAAAGAACAACAGACTGTGACTGTTTACATGCCATAGACAAGGCTATTGAAACAAACGTTTCTTTAGGAAGAGTTCAAGGAAGTCTTGACAAGGTTCTGTACGATGGAGACTGAAAAGGAAATGATTCAAACACAGGAGCTGGTCATGTGCAGGTAACCATTTGGAGCAATGGGTCTCAGCCCCCACAGGCAGGGACGTGTACAGGAGTCACAAGAGTCAGACTTGTGCATCTTTCTTCAACTCTCAATAAGTTGAATTGTGCCACACAGGGAATACTGACATCACAGAAATTAGAAAATGCAATAAACTGGGATTTATTCATGGTCATATCCCCCCCCCCCAAGAGCTTGTTTACCAGCACACCAGTGACCTCTGGAGAATTCTGGCAGTGTTGTCCTCCTGGGGACTGGAGGAACCAGACTGTTTATCCCCCAGTACCCATCAACTTTATCTACCCACCACTATAGCTTGGCCTAGAATGGAACTAGCTCACCTCAGCAGAAAAAGACCCTAAGATTGAAGCCTAAGTTACTTGCAATACAAATCTGCAGTGAGAACGTAAGGGGACAGAGGGCTTAGACCAAGGTCCTGACACTATAGATTTGAATTTCCTGTGGGCTGTACTGAAAAAAGGTCCCCTCTCCTGGGAGAAGTTGCTTTCAGTGATTGGAGCCCACATACTGTTTCCAATGTCCAGTTCTCATGACATTTCCCCACCCACTTCTATGCACTCTCTGGTGGTAGCAAACCAATCTCTGCAGGTTTAACAGATTACTACGCTGTTATCCACCTGGGACTCACACAGGAATATTTTCACTCTATACAGCTCCAAAAAATGGAAAAGTTGTCAGGATCTGCTGTAGTCAAGGGTTGCAACAAGAACAAGACAATAAAGGGCACATAGAATTTTTTATAATGGTCGCCCAAGAAGTCAAACACAAAGGAAGTGCAGGAAATCTGTCTGCAACACTAAAGACCTAGAAAATTCAACCAAGAGCCTGGATTCCATGGCAATAACCTGCACGAGTTCAGCAGGAAATCTAGAGCCCACAGCAATGACTCATGTAAGTCTGTTTCACAGATCTGTGCTAGGAAACCAAAGGGTCAGCAGTGGAAGTTAGAAAGTCTATGCCAGTAGAGTGAAGAATCTGTGCTAGTAGGTGAGGGTTCTGCAGTGGTGCCAGCAATGCTCAAAATAAGGACCAGGGCTCCCTCCAAAATTATCACAGCCATCTTCAGTGACAGGAGGTCTTGAGCTCCTTTGACAATCAGAAGAGCCGAGTTCATACCAGGAAGCCAGCGTGACAAGCTTCTCCCGGGGACTGAACAACACACATCTCCAACTCTGGAGCCAGGAAGTGATGCTCAAAGTAAGTACCAGAGCTCCCCCAAAGTGAACTGCAACCATTCTCAGCAACAAAGTCCTGAGCTCCACCAATGATGACAGCTGAGTTGAACAGAGAGGCCAGAGTGACAAGCTTCTCCAGGAGAAACCAACAACTCCAAAAAAACCAAGAGCTTCAAACAATACTCACTTAGGAGGATCCACAAGACTGCTGCTTTCTCTCCAGGTCTATTTTATTATGCTGGCAACTTTTCTCAGGCAGGTCATCGATATTCAGCACCATGCTGATTCAGTTCAGTTGGTGTTTAAGTTGGCCACCAATCTACTACAGGACCTTTTTAGGCATTAAAATGATATTCAAAGAGCAGATATGTTTTTTTAAAAGCCTCATCTCCCGTTCTACACATCTGTACCTACATCCTCAATAACTGAAGTTTGCTTTGCTGCCCCGAAAGTAAAATTCTAAGCACATGAAAAGCAAGGCCTGGAAGATGACAACTCACCTTAAGTACGTGAGGCCATAGTTTCCCAAAGGTAGATGCTCCGCTTGCTGGGTCTTTCAGAGAATGAGGTCTTGTTATTAGGCCATGCTCTCTGTGCCCCAGTTCTGTCACTTGGGATGCTAGAAGGATATCTGGATTTGACTCTCATTTTCATCTTGTGAACTCTGGCACGTTCTCTTCCCTCACTGCTCAGGGACTTGGTGCAGGCAAATGAGATACAGTCTCCAAAGTGCTGAGGTCTCCTTGGAATCTATGTCTTATAGGAAGATAAGGAAGGTTGCACAGCAAATCCACTGCTGCACTTTGGAAGGAGCTAGTGTAACAGAACCTGGGGTCCAGGGACAATAATGGAGAATAGCCAATATGCATTCACCTACAGGGGCTGGAGTACAAAAGATAAAATAGTTTTGGGAAAGAGGGGAGGGATAGTAGAGGTCATGATATTCTACGTTTTGCTTGCCTGTCCAAAAACATGGACACCTATGTTCAATGACATCACCCAATCCCAGTACATCCACCTTTTTTCAGTTTGTGTCCCAAATTATTAACAGACAATGCCATCTTTACTTGCATTCCAAAAACAATCCTTTTGTTTAACCACAATTTGCAAAAATAATTTCTTCATTGTAAATAAGTCCCTAGACTCTACAATATTCCCTGATCCAAGAAAACACAGGAACATATTTTATAAGCTTCATGTATTTCCAAACAAGAGACATTGTTTCATCATAGAAACACTATTTTTAGGAATCCTCCTGACAGCAGAGCCTACACAGCACTCTTGCAGTATGAAAATAAAGGCAAGGGCCATGGAGAAGGCAAAGTGGGGACTTGGGCCCTCTATCTACCTCTTTAGCCTAGTCTGAATGTGACTTTTAGCACTGGGGCCCTTTTAGAAAGCCTTGCTGGGCTTGGATGCATTAACTAGAAGCACAGCCTAGAGAGGTAGGAGAAACAATCTGGCACTAACAAATTCCTGGAGCAGCCAGAGCCACCATGGTGGGACACAGGCTTCTTGGAGTCAGGGCCAGAAGGGTGTCAGTGAATGGTAAACCAACAACCCTGTACTGCATTATTAAACAGGGCACACAGAGAGTGATACACCTCCTAACTAGTAACAGGGATTTGGATGGAAATGGGGGTCTTTCTCTACTCCCTCTTCTTGTTCACTGGGTCAGCACAGCACTATCCCCTAAAGATCTCTGAGAAACAGTGCTGCCCTCCTGAGAATGCAGGTCGGTGGGGAACTAGGGTTACCGACCCAGCATCCCAGCTGCAAAATGCCCTCAGAGGGAGTCATGGTTGCTTGCAGGTGCAGACCATCAGTGCCTAATGACTGGGGTTGCCGAGGGACTAAGGCGGCATCTACAGGGGATCTGAAATATCTAGAGGGTATGCCAAGTGTCTTTCACCTACATGCCAGGGCTGTAGCATAATTAATTTTTAAGACCTTCTCCAAGGTGTCACACACACACACACACACACACACACCTTGCTGCTTATACAGTACTTCCCAAACATGACCTTTTCCTGAGTGACTGAGCCCCCATCCCAAAAAAGAAGCAGGAACAAGAGATGCATTCAATGATCTCAGTTCCTCTTCACCATCACAGGTGACACATGCTCAAACCCCACAGCCCCCTGAGGCCAACCAAAGCTCCCATGCCTTCCTCACTGGGGTGGGTGGTAGGTAGGTTGGAAATTTCCATTGCAGTCCAATAGACAAAGTGTTGGGGTAGAGACCTCAACCATCAGAACCCTGTCCCCCAGGGGAAACGTGCAAGAGCCACAGAGGAAACAACTTTCTTCAGGTCTGTGCCCCACACTCAAGATGGACAAAGCCAGTGATGCCAGCAGGATGCTTTGTTGCCCATACAGTGGCCACAAATCACTGTTCATGTGCGGGTCCCAGGCATTCCCAAGCCATCCTTGCCATCTGCAGCTTCTCAGTATCTTATTTTCTAGCTCCTTCATCCAACGCTTCTGATGCTCACTGAGAATGTGAACAGCACGCTCTGCTGTGAACACACACTTTTACACACACTTTTGTCATGGATCAGTGATGTACACAGAGGGTCTGAATATTTATAAGAAAGATTCGGTATTTTTTGTCAGTGCCCATCATCCTGTTTCCAATACTATCTCACATGTACCTCTGGGCTGTCAACTTAAAAATAAACCAAGATTCTCTTAGGGCTCGGGACACTTTGAATTAGATTTTCTATCAGTTACACCTTCAAAGAGCCCCATTAATGGGCCTTTAGCTGATGGATACTTGCTTTCCACTGGCTTCTGGGGGCCCAAGCACTGTCCACCACACTGGGCCATGTTGGAAAGGTGGGCTCTGCTTCCAGCCCCTCTTCTAACTGAAACCTGGGAGTCATCCTTGCTTCCTCTTATCCCTGCTCCTGGATCCAAGCAATTATCATGTCTGACTAACTGTACTTCCAGACAGCTTTCAGCTCCATGCTTACCCTGATCTGAGCTCCCATCAGGTTTGGAAGGCTCTGGAATAGCCTGCCAGTATCCTTGCTCCACACCTATCTTCTCCAATTCTTTCTCCAGTGGTGTCTAAAGCAGAATTACAAAATTTCCATCGGTTCATTGAACCTCCTCTATCCTCCTTTTCTCGTTTAAATCATCTGTGTGTTTGTCTCACATAAAATGTTCTAGCCAGAGTAGCACCAATGGATTTCTGGAATGCACCAACATGTTGTTTTGTTTTGTTTTTCACTGATCTTTTATTAGTTCCTATCATTACTTTAACAAATCACCATAAACTTAGTAGCAGAAAGAAATGCAAAATTACTACCTTATGATTCAGCAGCAGGTCCAAAGACCCACAATGGGTCTCACCAGCCAAAACCAAGGTGCCAACAGGGTTTAGATCCTTTCTGAAGGCTGTTGGGATTCTGTTCTCTTGTCTTTCACACTTCTAGAGGCTGCCTCCTACCCACGGCTTGTGACTCCTTCCTCCATCTTCAAGCATTGTGTCTCTCTGTTTCTCCTGTCATCATATCTTCCTCTGACTGCCTGTGGGAAAGGTTCTCCACTTTTAAAGACTCATATGATTAGATTGGACCCATTTAATAAGCCAGGCCATCTACCCTCTTAAGGTCCATGTAGTTAATCTGCAAAGTCCTTTTGCCATGGAGAAGATATTCACAGCTTCCAGGGATTACAATGTGAACAGCTGTGGGGAACTTTATCCTGAAAGCCACAGCCCTTTATATGTGTTGTTTACTTTCTCAAGATACTTTTCCACCAACTCAATTCACTTGAACCAAATGCTGAGTCCTCCTAAGGACCTTTCTAATAGTCTACATTAAATCAGACCCTCCTAGTTACTCTGCTATTGCTCCTGTTTATTGCCCTCATACTATTTCCCATAGGTTATACTCAGAAAGACTAACCTAATTACTAGTTTAGGGTTTCCTCCATTAGACTGTAAGCATTAGAAGACCAGAAAATGAATTGACTTTACTGTGCTGCCACTAACATTATTGGTTATATGGCAGAAACATGGAATGAATGAATATATCAATGAATGAGTGCATTGGCCCTGAAATTTTTTCACATTACATTGTTCATCTGCTTTGTGTGGAGTTGCACATATACATAATGCATCTTATTTCTTTTTCCCTTCCTCACCCTTCCTATATCCTCTTTGTACCCTCCCTCTTTGAGAAAAACCTATCTCTCTGCTTCCTATCATATCTTATTTTGCTTTGTATTTATACTTTGGGTTTCTCACATAAAAGAAACCATGTGATGTTTAAATTCATGTGTGTCTTATTTCACTTAACATTAAGTTCTCAAAGTGCATCCATTTTGCTACAAATAATTCAAATTTATCTTTCTTTATGACAGAGTAGTATTCAACTGTGTGTAAATACCACATTTTCTTTATCCATTCATCTGTTGATGGACAATACACTGACTCTGAATTTGAAGCTCAGCCCTGCCCTCTTCAGGACCAACCCTGACCTGAGGAAGGCAGGACATAAGCAGTTCTGACCTGGATTTCTGAGTTTAAATGTTGACTCTCTGTGCTGTAGCTCCATCCCTGTCTTTGGCTCCAGTCCAGTCTCTCCTTTGATACTCTGAACCTTAACCCCTAGCCAGGTCTGCTCTTGTCCTCAGGACTCCTGCTACCCCAGGGAGTCTATCCTAAGGAGGAGTTATATCCCCTCTGCAGACCATCTCAGAGTTAATTGTTCACATTAATATCCATCTCCCTCATAAACAATATGTCCCCAGTGGAGAGTGTTTGCTTTTCATTGTTTGTGGTGGCATCTACAAGACCACCATCCTCTGGACAATCCCCACCTGCTAATGAAGGTCAGATGCCCAAAAACCTCTACCCTATCCTGATCTCCAGGGGTGCCCTCAGATCCCTGCTTTTCTCTATAAGGAGTTCCAGAGATCCAAACTGTCAAAGGTTTTGCTGACTGATCCCCCACCCAGGGTCAGGTCTGTACTTCTTGTTTCCAATTCCATCCTCTCTGCTGTGCTGCAAGAATCTCCCCTTTAATGCCAAGTCTGGTATTGACAATGCTCGAAAATGGGTAAGAGCTCCTGAAAGAACATAGGATTTAATCAAACAGTATTTACTGAGAACCTAATCTGCAGCAGGTCGTCTACTGAGCCTTCTCAAAAGTGGGAAATCACAAATACTGCCCATGAGAATCTCACTAAGCAGCAAAGAGACACATAAACTGTCCTAAAATAATCACAGTCCAATTCTGTTGCTAGTATAGTGGGAGTGGGTTGCAGAGGAGAGAAAGGCAGAGGGATTTCCACTTGCCTGTGTCACCAATCATCTCACTAAGGGGGAAACATCACAGGCTGTCATACTTTGGCTTAGGTTGGAGAGGAGGCAGTGCAACTCCATTGGAAAAGTTTGGGGTGGAAGCAAGTAGTGCTAATAGGATGATACTTCTCATTTAAATGTAAGTTAGTTCTAAGTCCAGCAGGACAGAGCCTCCAATTCAGGCACTGAAAAGACTACGGACTGGAAGTTCTCTTCCCCACACAGTTGTCATCTAATAGGTGAGACTGGGCCAGTCCAACGTCATAGAAGCCCTGCAGGAGAGAATGAAGGTGGCCTAAGCAGAACATCTGGAGCAGGACCCAGCTGCCCACCCAGGCAGAAATAGTCTTCCCGGGGCACTGCTTCAGAGTCTTTTCTTTAGATGCCAAAGTGCTGAGTTGAAAAATTGCAAAACAATAGTAAAAAGACTTATAGATTGGAAGAATACAACTCTGGAGCTAATTGATAGGCACCAGCAAAGCTGTTGAGTTCCAGTTTCTGCTGGCTAAGCTGTGAAGACTCTAAGACAGCCAGGGAGCCAGCAGGCAGGTAGCATAGTTCATCATAGCCATCCCACTGGTCTTGCTCATTTCTGGAATCTCATCAGAGGACTCGTGGGAAGACAGACATTGGTAGGGCTTAGGACACCTCTCCACCAAGCTAATGTTAGCCCTTGACTCCAGGCCTTGGTACAGCTGACACAGTTTACTGATGCAGTGCAATCTGCCAGCCCATCCTAGCTGTGCTTTGCTAGAAACCAGCAAGAAGACAAAGAATGCTATTAAAAATAACAAGCAAAATCAAATGCCCTGCCAGTCTCCCTGAGGTAACACTAGCTATTTTCCCATGAAAACAAAGGGAGTAAGGAACAATTAAGAAGGAGAAAAAAAAAAATCAGAGAAGCCCATCTGTGAAAACAAGAATGATTTCAATGATTCTAAAGCAGCCAAAGAAAAATTATTGTATTCTTCTCAGGTAGTTGGAACTTCTTAAAAATTGAAGGAATTTAAAAGACAATTAGTATTGTGTTAGGTTTTTTGTAAACCAGCATTTTGCAAATGTTAGATGAGTCTTCAAATAAATTTGAAGAACCGCAGCTCTGTTCTGATGTGAAGGGGCTCCACGGGGTAAATCATAATCTGGGTAAGTAAAGAGTGGATTAAGGCAGTAATTTTCAGTAGCTAAAAGAGAACTACAAAGGCACAAGTGCTACCAATTATGTTTCAACACAAACCAGCACCTCCTTAAGCCTCATTGCAGAGAAGGCAAACAAGTTCATTGTCAACTGGGGTGTTCTCACGGCAAGCTTCAGAACGTGCTGGGCACATTAAAGGAGAGATAGCTTGCATGTGCAATTACTCAACACATCTTTAAAACTGTAAACACTTGTTCACATGTGGAGAAGTTTAGTGCTGAGCAGGCTTGGGAAACCCACCTGGCAGGCGGGTTCCCTCTGCTTCTCTCCAGTTGAGTAACAGTTCAGCGCCCACTGCTCATCTGAGAGCCAAACACCAGTCAGCGGAGAAATCATTAAGGAGTGGGGAACAGGAGTTCATACGCTGCTATTTTTATCCAGAGCACTCCCTTTTCCCTTCTCTGGATTAATCTCAACCCATAAACTCTGTCTTCATCTTTCCCCTACTCTGCTTCCCACGCTGAGGGCACACCCACAAGCAGGAGCATCTGGCTTTCAGCTTGCTGCTTTCTCTTGCTTTGATTGGTGAGTGACACTGAAGATGCTGACATTTCCAAATAAATGCAATTGAGAACAATTACCCAGGGCTAGTTTTTAAACAATTGACTGTGTGGCCTCAGAGAGGGTATCTACCATGTGTGTAGAAAGCATCTCTCCCAGTGTGCCCAACAAAAGATTGGGGAGAATCTAAGGACTACAGCATGTAAATAAGGATTAAGTTAGAAAGCAAGTTTCCCTTCACCCATCCATTGGCCAGGCCCACTTCACACTCATTCATATGTATATAGATGAATGAATCACATGTCCCACGTGGAAAGGTTCATCAGACCATCCTGCTCAGCTCACCGCCAAGGCAAAGGCATGTCAAGGCCAAGGCAAGGCCAAGGCAAAGGTTCTGTCTCCTTTTCCAGGGATGATGCTCCCCTCCCCAGCAAGAAACTGATTGTTTTGTTCTTCTGATTTAACTTTCCATTGGTAGGCTGTTGGAGAAGGGAGCAGAGGCAATTCCTGGGACTCTAAAATCCACACACACACTCTGGGATCAGCAGAAACATTTCAAAGAAGAAGAGAAAAAAAGGTCTGAATTCAGAAGGAAATACACACAGCCAGGAAAAGATGGCAATAAATCCATGAGAAATTACAATTTCACTTGAAGAGGAAATTTCACCATCACCAAATTTTGCCAAATTTAGGATTTGGGGATTGGTAAAGAGGTTTCCAAAATGAAATGATGTCTACAAGTTGTTTGTTTTAAAGATGTAATACACAGTAAAAATGAAATAATCTTCCCACCCAAGTAACAGTTACTTCTTCCCAGCAGACCTCTTCCAGGCTCCAGTGATTTCACTGTTAATGAGCAGAGGAGAAGCAATCAGGTAGGTAATGGATACCCTTAGCGTTGAAGTCATTTCATTAGTACCAGTAAATGAGAGCAGCCCAGGTGCTGGGGCATTATTAGTGATACCCAAAACATCTCCCACGTTAGCCAGAAATCAGTGCCAAAGATGGGGAGCAAAGTACCCCTGAGATAAAAGTTGTCCCAGCCAAAGGGATGTAGAACTAGAAGCCAATGGAAAAGAAATGCCAAAGCCCCAAACCTTCCAGAAGTCATCAAGGTTGCAAAAAAAGACACACGTGATAGAATCGCATTATAAATTAGGAGAGAATGCCTTACCCTTAAAATACAGCTTAGCTAAGCTCAGAAGCCATATGCTCTAGGTTTGAATCCTACCCACTTGCTTGGAGCAAGTTTTTTGTCTCAGCTTTCTTACCTGTGAAACAGGGCTAGCAATCAAATCTTAAATGCATGAATGCATATAAACTGCAGAGAAGAGCAGGTGGCAATGCTTTCAAAAGTGTTATTCCTACTATGTTGACCATTTATGTTATCATTATCTGTGTATCTCACTTTAATGCCATCAGCCACTGTTGCCGATGCTCATGGATGGTAGCAGAGCATCAGTGGTAATAGTAATAATAATGACAATAGTAATAATGGCTTCTACATTGTACTTAGTAGGTACTAGACTTTCATCTAGATATTCTACATTAGGAATATGGTCCAAGCACCAAATTCAATCACTACCTGTTCTTGAATATAAAGTTTTATTGAGACACATCATAATCATTCATTTATGTATTATCTCTGGTTACTTTTGGCTGTAATAGAATTGAGTAAATGTAGCTGAGACCAGAGGAATTATAAAGTCTAAAAAAGTCACTGTCTGGACGTTTACTGGAAATATTTGCCACCATTTTTTATTGTTATTTTTTGATATTGGGTCTTCCTAAGGTAATACATACCCACCTGTATCTTGAGATGGTCTCACTAAGGTGCTAAGTTACTGAGGCTTGAATTTGAATCCTCCCAGGTCAGCCTCCCAGAGTGCTGGAAGTATAGGCAGGTAGCCTAAATTTTTGTAGGAATCTCTGAATTATTTTTCTTATTATTTCTTGTAAGAGATAAGAAATCAGAGAAAGTCAGGGCAATACCTAAAATCTCTCTTTTGGGGATTAGACCCCACTGGGCTTCAGCAATACCCTTATGTCACCCCACCATGTTCTGCAGGCTTCAGAAGTCCAGAAAGTAGTCTCAGTGCCCTGACCATCCCTGTGCCCCAGAGTGGAAGACAGCCAGGTGCAGTCTAGGGTCATGGGAGGGGAGGGGGTAAGCACTCTGCTCTCATGCCATGGAGAGAAGATGCATCTGCAAAGTCAAGTGGTTAAGGAGCAATTCTCTGAAGACACGTTTCCCTCACACACCATGGCTTATGTATAGTCCCTGCTAGGGTGATAGCAGAGGCAGATATCCCACCAGGCCTGATCCCTGGCTTGACTGAGGACAGTTTCAGAACTATGACAAGGAATTGGCATTGACTCACTCCCCAGAGATATGTGGTAATGCTGGTTTGCCAAACGGTGTGGTAATTACTCAGTGGTCTGTCAAGTTGCAGATGTGCTCAGACAGAGTCGCTCATTGCTGCCAAGTGTGGTAGGTGTGAAGAAGTAGGCTCCTTGTTGGAAAAGTGCCCCAGATTCTGAAGACAAAAAGATCACCCCAACTCACCTTCGGTGTGCGCCCATGTAAGGGCAATAGGTTACCCAGTGCCATGGAAAGGGAATGATATACTGGGCTTGGAAGAACAGACACTGTCATTCATTAGCTGTGTAGTCTTGAGCAAGTCACCACCCTTCTCTTCTGAGATAAGATGATCCAGATGATTCTGAAGTCCCCACGCTTTAAAAGTATCATCTGCTTGTTGCAAGAAAGGCCATCCTAGACAGCATGACAATTCAGTGAGCAGTGAGTCTCTCTTTCAAGTTCAGATTCTTACTCTGCTGTGTGATCCCAGCCAGGTTACTTACTTTGTGCTCTTTTTTCCTCACTTGTAAAATGGCAAAAATTGCAGGATTCACCTCAGCTATCTTAATCCTAGTCTGAGAACAGAGATACAGATTATATAAAAGCACGTAAACCAGCATCAGGTCCATGAAACATGTATTTCATGAACACATCATGCATGCGCACACATCATTATTTTTATCATGGCAACCAACCGTCATTTTCCCACTGAGATAATCTTTGAGAAATCAGTTTAAAAGGCTGTCATTTACAGTCCCATCTAGTCAGAACTAACGTCAGGGAAAGACTGACCCTGAGGCAGAGTCTTTCTGTCCTTTCATTATCTCAACCTGTATCATCTGACTTGTGAAATTCTTTTTGCTGAAAATACTGCTCCTTCTGGAGAGGAGTGGAAGGTTTGCATGTTTTTGTTTCCTTCTCCTTTCCCTCTTCTCTGACTTCATTTCTCCTACCAGGCTCTGGAGCTTGTGAGATGGCATTTGGACTTCCAGCCAGTTCCAGTTAAAAGAGTCAGCTTCCCCAAAGCAGCAGCAGCCCTTGAAAATGCAGGCTGCAAAGCTGTGTTTTTCTCACAGCTGTGAACAGCCCGCTTGTTACCTCCATGCCTTCCACAGAGGCTGGCCAAGCTCTGTCTTTCTGGTGAGCACCGAAACTTTATTTCACGTAGAGTTCATGTTCCATTCAAGGAATAAGGAATATATATATATATATATATATATATATATATATATATATATAAACAAGAAAGAAAAGAAGGGGAAAAAAGTATAAGTAGATACTTTATTACACATCAATAAGCTGTGTAAAAAACTTGAATAATGAAAACAGACAGTGATAAGGGACCCTCTCTATTAAAGGCACATGGGCAAGGTCTCTCTGGTCAGCAGAGATTAGCAGAAACTCAAAAACATTGATGGCTCAAGTGCCTGTTGTGCTTTGAGGGAGACCTGGAACTCCCAGAGGTCACCTCCCTGCTCTGGCAGTGGCTGCAAACTCTGGAAATGGAACCCAAAGATTCTATAATCCAACCAGAACTCAAGACCCATTTCTGCCATACCTACCTGCTCAGGCACATACTAGCGACCTCAGTTAATCCCCTGGGTTATAAACCGCACTCATTCACGGTGGCACTCCTCAGCCACCTAACAAGTGCCCACAAGCTGACTCTGGTTCTTCTAAAGCCCACTCCTACAAGCAGACATCCTCTTCAAGGTGAAGTGCTGTAGGCAATGAAATATTTATGCATTTAACACAGATAAAACTTTGAAACCTTTTTCAATTAGCGTCTCACCTTTTCTTTAAATGTATAATTGATGAGATTTTTGTTGTTCTAACAACTACATTCCCCTGCCAAGCCCTGTGGCTTGTTTCATTGCATGACTTTTGCATAGTACATGCGGTCATTTTCTCTGGTTTTCTATTCTGTCTTTGCTTCCCTCCTTGGGCTCCCAGTCACATAGGCAGCCATAAGCACTTCCCTTCTGTACTCCTGGCCAGGCTATAAATTTTCTGAAGAAGCAATCATGTTTTGTTTCACTTTTGTCCTCAGACCACATAGTAAATGCTCAATAAATATTTTCTAAAATAAATAAATGAATGAGAAAAAATTGAGGCTTCATATTTTTTTTTTCAAAGCAGCTTGTACCCTTTAATCCCACCCCATCAAGAATATCTATATTCACTCAGTGGCTGGACAATCAAGAACTGAGACCAGGGCCGGGTGGGAAGCGGGCTAGAACCTGTGTTCCTCATGCTCTGGGGAAGCTACTGACATTTGAATAGAATCCTTCTTTCAGGACACTCAGCCTCCTCACGCCCCAAATAGTAATGCCTGACTCATCCCATTCCCTGTGATACCTGAACACCCCTGGCCCAGGGTCTCGATCCCAGCATCTCATTCTCTGTCTCCATTTCCACTGAAAATGCCCTATATTCTAAAAATAATCCACAGTCACCATGAAAAAATGACAGGGTTTTATTTGCTGCATAAGTCCCTTGGGCTTTACTCATACGTGTATTTTGAAATTGCTCATGATCATCTCAGTGTCATGTCCAGAAAATGTCAGAGATTGCCTTGATGTTAGCTTCCCAGGAAGTCTGTCAGTGACAGGCAGACCAGGACAGTCCAGTACCCTAAGAGCCAATGTAATCCTCTCAGAAGCTCTTTCTTACCAGCCCCTGCCCACTGCAAATCACAACACCAAATTTAGCGAGGCACAAGACTCTTCCAAGTTCACTAACAAGGTCTTGAACCTTTTTCAAGAGCCATTCTCATGGGCAACATCAACATACAAAGTAAAAGTGAAGGCCACTGTGTTTGCCAGTCTCCTCAGTCTCCTCAAGAAATCCACCCAATTCACCCTGGCTGGGTCTTCGCCCCTTGGTGTCCTGGATCAGCTGTGAAGTCTTACATGGGTATGATCACAAGAATTAGGAAAATTTTGACCTAAGCTAATGGCTAAAATTTCAGGGCTTTACTTTCTCTCTAACTGAGAAATAAATTTCGCTCCTTGCCAAATTTTGAATTGAGATATTTAAGAGAGCAGAAAAAGTTTAACAAAACTATTAGAATTTTAATTTTTTAATGTAGGGGTAAAGGGGCGTGAGCCCAATCCTACGGCTTCTGGCATATCTGCCTATCAAGTTAGCTTTAACTTGGCTATTAAAATACAGACAGAGTGCCTGGCTGCGGCCACATGAAAAGCACCTTACAGGCGATCTCACAGTTGGCTGAGCTCAGTGAACAAGAAGGGCCTTTCATGGTGGGGTGCAGGGCCCACGGAGCACAGTGAGGCAGGGGACTCTGCGCTGTTCCAAAGCAGAGCTTCATATCGTGGCCACTGAGGTGGAAAGGGAGAGCTGGCCTGTCTGTCCTCTGCAGCAGGGCGAGGTCACAGATGAAGAGAGATGGAGGAGCGAGCCAGCATCACAAGCAATTCAGCAATGTGGGGAGAGGGTGTCTTGTTCAGAGATAAGGCTGGAGTCAGAGAGGCTGGGGGGTTCCTGGGGGATCAGTTGATAGGGACAGAGACAAGACGGCATTGTTAAGGCCAGCTCCCTCCCAGACAGGACAGCCTGACTCTCATGAGTGCCTACAGGAATGATGTCTCCCACTGCTTCTAGGGGAGTTGCCTTCTGAGAACTCTTGACTTCAAATGTCACTCACAGACAATTGTTTTGTGGCCCCAGAAAATTTCCCATTCTGCACAACCTAAAAAATATAAACCACTGTTTGTAGCATCTCTTCCAGAGAGGGGAGAGGTCAGGAAGCACAGTGGTTGAGAGCCCAGGCTCTAGAAGTGTACTTCAACTGCTGCACAGAGTAAGTGCTCAGTTAAGAGCCGCAGTCTCCTTGTGGCCAGACTGCGGCAGTACTGGTGGTGGGAAACACATGCCTAAAAGGAGTAAGAATGCACATGGAATGTCTGTCTGTTTATTTGTGTCCTCTTCATTTTTTTTTTTTTTTTTTTTATCAACACATGCAAGTTTTCGGCATATAAGACCCTTTACTTCCTTGGCTTATTGGTTTATTCCTATCTATCTTATGTTTTCATTGCTATTGTAAATGAGATTTTCTTGACTCCTGTCTCAAGTAGTTCATAGTTAGAATATAAAAATACTACTGATTTTTGTACATCAATTTTCTTTCTTGCAACGTTATTGAAATCATTTTTTAGTTCTAGTGTTTGGTTTTTTTTTTTGTCTTTTGGAGAAATCTTTAGTATGTTTTCTATCTAAGATCATGTTCTTTGTAAGTGGAAACAATGTGGCTTTTTCCTTTCTCTGACCTAATTGTTCTGGTTAGGTTTTCCAGGGTCTCACTGATGGATGACAAGAATGGACATTCTGTGGCTTGCTCCTGGTTATACCCTCAGCTGTGGGCTTGTCATGTATATTTTTAGTGAACTGAGGTATACTCCTTCTGTACCCACTTGTGCAGAGTTTTCATCATGAGAAAATACTGAATTTTCGTCAAATGCTTTCTCTGAATCTAGTGATACAATTATTTGATTTTTATCATTTACTCTATTAAGGTGATTTTCTCAGTTGCTGATTTGCATATGTTGATTCATCCTCACGTCCCAGAGAGAAATCCCACTCCATCACCCTCATTGTGATGAATGATCCTTTTTAATGTCTTGTTGAATTTGGTTGACGATTTTTCCGGCTATGCCTATCAGCGATATTGACTTGTAACTTTATTTCTTGTAGTGACTTCTTGCTTTGGTGTCTGTCAGAATAAGACCTCCAGTGTTTTTTGGAAGAATTTGAAAAGGATTAACATTAATTCATCAATGAAGCCATCAAGTTCCAGGCTTTTCTTTGTTGGCAGATTTTTTTTTATTATGGATTCAATCTCTTTACTAAATTTTAGTTTATTCAGATTTTCTGTTTCTTTATGATTCAGTCTTGTTAGGATTTATGTTGCTAGGAGTTTATTCTTCTGAGTAATCTAATTTGTAGAAATATAATTTTTCATTATTATTGCATTTTATAATCCTTTATATCAATTGTATTGCTTCCTCTTTCACTTTTGTTTGAATTTTCTTTCTTGTTTTCTTCACTAGCTCAAGTAAAGTATCCTCGATTTTATCTGTCTTTGCAAAAAGTAAACTTTTTGTTTCATTGAACTTTTCTATTGTTTCTCTAGTCTTCATTTCACTTTTTTATGGTCTGAATTTTATTATTTTCTTCTTTCTGTTGATTTGAGGCTCATTTATTCTTATTTTTTTAGTTCCTTTAGGGTATACTTAGTTTATTTGATATCTTTCTCTTTTCTCATTGTAAATATTTATTACTATAAACATTCTTCCTCTTAGAATTGCTTTTGTTTCATTCAATAAGTTTTGATATATTGTGTTTCCACTTTTATTGTCTCATTGGAAAATATTTCACATTCATGATTTGGAATAATTAATATTATTACAGTGTGTGAGTTGTTCAAAGTTATTTAGAGATTCAAAGCAATTTGTATCAAAGGTCCAGTAACATTTTTCACAGAAACAGAAAAAGTCCTAAAATCCATATAGAACCATGAAAGACTTCAAGTAGTCAAAGAAATCTTAAGCAAAAATAATAAAAATGGAGGCATAGAACTATTTTATTTCAAAGTATATTGAACTATAGTGTTCAAACTAGTATAGTACTGGCAGAAAAACAGACATATAGACCAATCGAATAGACGAGAGACCCTAGAAATAAACCCTCCTGTTTATAGTAAATTGATTTAAAATTTAAATATTAAAAACACATTATACAGAAGTTTCTTCAACAAATGGTGTTGAGAAAGCTGGATATCTATATGCACAAGAATGAGATTGGACTCTTACATTACACCATATGCAAAGTTCAACTCAAGATTTGAGCAATATCTGAAATGGTAAAAATACTAGAAGAAAATTATGATCTGCATCAGGGCAAGGTTTTTGGACAAGAACTCAAAAATGTAGGGAACATAAGCCAAAACAGACAAATGGAATTGTATCTAGCTAACAACCTTTTGCATAATTAGTAATTAATCAAATGAGAAAACCAAGAGAATGGGAAAAATATTTGCAAACTATATGTAGTAAGTGGTTATTATCCAAAAGATGTGAGAAAGTAAATAGTAAGAAAATAACCACTTTTAAAAATAGGCAAAGGATTTGAATCAAACAGATAGGTGTTTACAAGTGTGTAAGAGAAAGGACCCAACTGTACATGGTTTGTGGGAATGTAAATTAGAATAGCCGTCATGAAAAAGAATGTAAAATTTCTCAAAAAATTAAAAATAAAGTTACCATATTATCTAGTAATTCTGTTTTTGGGTATACAGCGAAAGGTAATAAAATCAGTATATTGAATCAGGTTGTCTTGTGGCAAAATACTGTGTTGCTTAAATTGTTCTGTTCTGATCTGCTTTGTTATGTCCTCTTTTATCTTAATCTCTTTAAAATAAAAAATTTTTAAAAATAAAATAAAATAAATCAGTATATTGGGTCAGGGATATAGCTCAGTGGCATAAGCATTTGTCTGGCAAGCGCGAGGTCGTGAGTTCAATCCCTGGTACAAAATAAAATAAAATAAAATAAAGTCAGTATACTGAAGAGATATTTGTACTCTTGTATACATTATTATATACAAGAGTATATACATTATAACAGTATAAGTAGATACATTATAACAAGCTATTGGAGCTACCTAAATATCCATGGATGAATGAATGAATGTATAAAGAAAATGTGATATATAGATAGATAGATATAGATATAGATACATATATATGGAGAAATGTTGCATAAAGAGTACATCATGAATAAGCTCTGAAGAGGTACTGTACAAAATGATAGCTACAGTTAATAACAATGTAATGTATGCTTGAAAATACTGAGAGAGAATCTTAATCTTCTCATCACCCAAAACTGATACATATGTGAATTTTAGATGTGCTAATTAGCTGTGTTAATCATTTCACTGTATATATATATATATATATATATATATATATATACATGTACATATATATATGTATAAATTGTGCCCAATACTGAAAAAATCTGAATATAACCCAGTGGTACTATAAGACAGTTTTGTATTTTCTTACTGATAAAATTAAATAAGTAGACCACTATAAATATATATGTTTTTTGCTGTGTTTTATGTGTAAATTTGAATATATATATAAATATAATATTTGGAGAAATCTCATACAGAGCTACAGATTGCTTACATTAAACAGTTTTACTTAAACTGCTCATAAATGTCTTTGCCATTGTTGTTTGAGCTAAATCCCTGGTGTCTTTGCCAACTTGAGAGCCAGTTTTTGAGACTCACAACACACTTTCCCAGAAGTCGTCTTAGTTCTGTCTCCAGTCGTTTGAGGTAGAGCCCTCCTTTGAATCCAAAGTCCCTGGCCTGAAAGATCCCAACTAGCCAGATGCCCCCTGCCTTTGTCCCTCACCACGCTCCCTCTGGCTTGTTCTTTCTCAGATGTCTCAACCACCTTGTACTCCTTTGTCACTTGGAGCTCTCCTCCACTTCCTGTCCCCTCTACAGGGAACACTCTTTTTTTTTTTTTTTTTAAACAAGCACATAACTCACATCTCCAACTTATTCAGATCCTTGCTTAAATATCACATCATCAAAGAGAACATTATTTCTCAATTCCTGCCATTTTGCTGCTAAGCAAACATTAACTATAACATCACCTCCTTTCCGGTATCAAGTTTTAGATTAAAATAAACAATTTTAGATGCTGTGACAAAAAAACTCAGCCAACTGACACAATAAAATCTATTTTTCCTTTGTGCAAAATTCAGAGGAACTTGGAAAGTTCTCCTAGTCACCTTTCCTTTGGGTCATGACTCAAGCATCCAAAATGCTCTGTTTTGGATTTCAAGGTCACTACAGTTATGAATGGGACAGTAGGCTGCATGACATCTAAGAACTACTCATGACAATGGCTTACATACTTCGTTCACTTTTTTTTTTTTTTTTTTTTTGTCAAAATGCAGTAACATGGCTCACTGCCATGTAGGAAATGGAGCATCCACTTAACCGAAGGTAGCCCTAACTCAAGTGGAGAGCACTGCCTCTAAACTGGGACATCTGTATTGGACCCTGACCTCTACCCACTAGCTCAGAGCTTTTCAGAACTGCATCTTCATGTATAACTATTTGCCTACCTGCAAGGTGGCCAAACTGCCACATGCATAGCAAATAATAAATATTGGCTTAGTAATAAATTCAGATTAACTGGTAAATGAAGTAGCCCTCAGCACTTGGCTTAAATTTCTATAATCATCAAAATATTAAAAATAGTAAACAAAATAATCATGTAGCTATAGATGAAAATTTCTGCTAACAGTAGTTGATAAAATACCACTATTAAGCATACTATACACAGGCAATCTAACAGTCAAATACCAATGTAACCAACTTTTTTTCTACTATATTTTCTTACATAGCTCATTTCCTTTTTCTCATCTTCTAGAAAATTATTCCACCTTTCCTTGTGAAGTCAGAAACATATGTGAACTGTGCAATTATTTTTCTAAACAAAGTTTACTATTAGTAGAAGATATGAGTTAGGTAATATATTAGGGAAAATCTCTAATAAGCCCACAAGGTTTAGAGAAGATAATTCAGAACTCATGAATCATCTTAAAAATTCCCGTAGGTATTAATCACAACAGAGACATGCAGTAGATAACATTTAGGAATGTGAGTTCCCTGACTTATTACAATGAAACAATTTTTTTAAAAAAATTCTACAAGATTACAGAGGACAACAGTAGGAGAAATCACAAGAAAATAAGGACAAAGCCCCACAGAGACATGGGAGCTCTGAGAGGCATGTTCCCACCAAGAGAGTCAACAGCTACAGATGACGCAGATCCCTTACCCGAGTGAGGACTGGGAGGAGAATTAGGCAACTGGGGTAAACCCCAGCTTATGAAAGAGTTCTGTTCCAGGAGAATGTGCATGAGTTGGATTCATTTGTCAGTCTGACAAAGTAAGTCTTATACATCTTTGACACAAACATAAAATGTGTATTGCTTTGTGCTTCTTAGCAGTCCTCCGCACATCACCACTGCTTTTCCTCTTGCTTCCAGACATCCTGGTCTCTGATGGAGCACTGTGCTACTGTACACTAGTACACTGTACTGGAAGCACATAGCAGAATGACTGTGACAATGTCCGGCAGACATGTGAGCACTTTGTTTGCATCTATGGATGCTCATAGTGCAAGGTCAGTTCATGTCTGTGAAAGTTTGCAACTCAAATATTTGTGGGTTGGGGACTTACAAGACTCTAGTGGTCCTGTCCCACAGTGTTCTCAACAGAGGATGGAGACAAAAGGTGAGCATGGCACAAGAAGGACAAAAACAAATGAAGCAAGGAGATGACACATGGGTCTTTTTCTCAGAGAATTTTGTAGTAGAAAGAGTGAGAAAGCAAGAACCACATTTATTTAGATAGAGTGGCAAGGTCAGAAGTGACTTTGTTTGCTATGCATGGGGTATGTTTGTGATTTGGTTGTACAACAAATATATAGGGAATCAAGAGGACAACAAGATCCAGGGGTTCCCTGGAGAGTTGAGGAATGGTGGAGGGATTGGTGCTGGAGGAGGAAAGGATAGAAGAACAGGAAGATATATGGCCCATTTGGGAGATGGAGAAGGAAGTTTCTGGAGTTTGCAGCTGCATGTCTTACTTGCTGGATCCGCCTGCTGAACAATGGATGAAAAGCGGGCATGAAGACAGTGGTTGAGGTTGAAGCAAACCCTTCCCAAATGACAAACGGATCAAGGGCGATGTGTTAGAGTTCTATTACGGCACAACAAGGTACCATAAAATTAACTGCTTAAAACCACACACTTGTCTTCCTTTCCAAGAGTCCAGAGTTTAAACAGAGTTTCCTTCTCCCTGCTCAGGATTTCCTCAGGCCACCACTTAGGGACCAACTGGGCTCCATTGTCTCCCCAAGGCTGACCTTGGGGAGCATCTACTTCCACTCACTTTGACTGTTGATCCAATTCCTTTCCTTGTGGCTAAATGATTGGGGGTCCTTGATTTTTGCTGGGTGTTGGATGGAGGCCACGCTTATATCCCAGAGGAACATAAGAGTGAATTGTTCAGAAGGCACTGAAGCTGCCTGCATTTCCTTGTATCAGCAAGGCCACTACTTCAAGGCTACGGGGACTCTGTACCTCTAGCACATCATGATGGACTCTCGTGCAATGACAACCCACACACAGGAGTGGTACCTGTTGACTTTGCCACATCCTATAGGTCAGAAGCAAGTCACAGAGCTTGCTCACACTCAACAGGAGGGTACTACAGAAGATTGAACATCACGCAAAAAAAAAAAAAAAGGTCTTTATCAATGAGAAGATGGAACATCAGGAGATGGGCTCACCAAAGCCATCTTGGAGTCTGTTGAACATCCGTACCCTCTCCGTGTCTGTAGTGGTTGATTGATTGTGTCACCCTGAGACATTTAAAAGCTTCACAAAATGGGTTTAGCAACTCCACACCCTCGGGTGTAGAAGACCCAACCTAGGGTGGCTCATCACCTGGAGGTATAAAAGGGAAGGAGCAAAGACGAATACATTCCATTCTTGGGAGAAGCTCCAGTCTTCACTTTTGGTTTGGACCTCATCTCCTTGCATTCCTTCGACCTCCTGTTGCAGACGCATCAGCCTGTTGATCTGGACCTGCACAAGACACTAGGATGAACTCCAGACCTTGGATTGAATCCTTTGACTTCCAGCGTGTAGACACCCTCTGCAGGGTTCCTCATCCGACTCTGTGGCTGACCATCATAAACCAATCTTGTCATTTCTTATAGATTTGTGTATCTTGTGTTATATCTGTTTTCTCTGGTAAAACCCCTAATACAGTGTCAGAATGGAGTACAGGGACCAGAGTCTGTGGCTTTTTGGATGTCCCCTAAGAATGATGGTCCCTCAGCTGCTGCACCACCGTTTGCTTCTTTGTGTACAGGTTTTGTTATGCTGCTTTGCAATGCAAAATCAGAAGATAAAGACAGTAATATTTATTCTGATGTACAAACCTCTTGCCACTTAAAGGTTATTTGTGTTTCTTTGATCCAGGTGAATGACAGTACAGACAGAATTCCTTCTCCTGTTTAATGTATGTATAGCCACAAGGGCTACTTTAAGGTGACTGAGACAACTGTACACCTACTCCTGACATTGAGCTTCAATTTCAGTCTTTGTTGACAGAAGCAAACTTTTAGTCTTTACAACTACATGAAAAAAAAGAAATCTCCAGGCTTTGCCCAGCCTGGTGGCCTTTATGACAGAAACAATGCCCTACTGTTGGATTAGAGAGCTGCAAAAAAAAATGCAGAAGTGGGACTGAATTGGCAAACTCTGCCCCATGTGTGTATATTGACACACAAAAAAGGACAAACAGGCCTACAAACAATAACTCAAGCACATGATTCCAGAAGCATGTGAATGTGTAATTCTGACTTACACTCTTGATCATGCAAGTGAGGCAGAGTAATGCCAAGAACACGCAGAACAGTTAATGTGGGTGCATCTGTATGCAATTGTTTAGGAACTCTCTTAATCAGGCTATAATAGCTGCTGGGAAATTAACACATAGGCACCTCTCTAAAAATCTTACAAGCTCTAATTATACTCATCATCTCAAAAGAGCAATACATGGTACTGAAGCAAAACTTCAAAACTGAAAAATTCCTCCCTGGATTAATTTTTGGTCTGCTGCATGACTTTGATTTTATTAAGGAGGTTCTCTGTTGCAATATAAATGCTACAAAAAGCTAAGGTCAGCCTCCCCCTGAATTGTTTGAATCCCGATCTTCTAGCACCTCATCAAGCATGCATTTGACCTCTGTTGGTCTACCTCCAGGCATGGTGAACTTACTACTTACTAAAGAAATCTAATGAACTGAACTCTGCCTCTTGATAAGTGCCATCTAGGGTCTACAATCTATCTATTAGAGCTATGCAATCTAAGGATAGCTTTTCTTCCACTTGGCAGGTTTTCAAACACTTGCGCTCAGATTCCTGAACAACAACTTCAGGCAAGGCTATCAATCTGAAAACGAAATGTCTCAGACTATGTTTCTGGAAGAGTCCCTGAGATAAGGGAAGCAATATACTAAGGTTCCAGGAAAGACAATCAGGAGATACAGGAAGCAGGACAAGGCAAAGGGGAGGAACCCAAACAAGGAAGACATTTCAATCAAAGTGCCACAAAGCCCTGTGGCTAAGTAAAATTTCAGAACTAGCTTATCTTGGGTCAAATTGCTAGGATCTCAAACTCCCATGGTCACTGGTTAGGGCCTATTTTAGGCTGCTAACTTTCAGACACTGCAACTCTGCATACACAAGCCAAGATCTCCAGTAGCCCTGAGAAGATTCCCAAGGAAACACTGCAGGTTCACTCTTAGAAGCAAAGCATTTGCTACCTGGAAAGGGATGCACACAATGGCAGAGAGCTAAGGAGGGTCTTTTTGGAGCAGTCACGTACTGGCTATAAAAAGCAATAATTGGAAGGTCCAGAGTAAGCTGTGAAAACTCCAGCCACTTTCCACCACTCAACAACAAGAAGACCTCCCACCTTCCAGCAGTAGAAGATGGAACCATTGGTGCCTCTGTGAAAAAAATAGCCACTCAGGCAAAAAAAATTTCAGACATGCTGAAGGTTGAGGGCTCCCACACTAAGAAACTAGGTCAATCTACAGTGAGTACACAAATAGACAACATATAACACACACACACACACCACTCTTAAATGTAAACAATCAAAAGGCATCATAAATTTAAGGAAAACTTATAAGCCAGAGATCAAAGCAAACCAAAGTAAACACGTGGGAAATCAAAGCAACATTTAAAAATCAGAACACTGTAATTGCTATCCCAATACAGGCAAGAGAAATTATTTTATTCATGAAATAGGAGTGGGAGGTTATAAAAAAAGTTGCAATGGATGAAAACAATTTAAAAACTTAAAAGGCAGAGAGAAGAAATGAAAGGATCAATAAAAATTTTAGAAGGCAAAGTTGAAGAAGAAAAAGAAAGGACTAGAAAGAGAAAAAATGAAAGCATAATTCCAGGAGATCTAATATCCTGGAAAAACAAGTGTTCCAGGGAGAACATAAGGGTCAGTTTTAGAAACTGAAACATCAAGCATCATCTCAGACTATTAGCAAGAGAACCAAGCTTTCAAAATTCTGAGAAAAGATGATTTACAACCTGGAATTTCATTTCCAGTCTATTAATTAAATTTGAGAGGAAAATAAAAGCATTTTATACATATATGTATGTTATGAAAATGTGTCTGTCATACATCATTTTATTCAGAAACTTTAAAACATATCCTAGACACAAATAGGACTCAGATGGAGAGACAGAGGGAGAGAGAGAAGCAGAGAATGAGAGTAAGTATTAATCTCAAGGTAAAAGATAAAACTGCAAGAAAGAGAGATTATCATAGTACATTGCATGGTTTACCTCAAAATGCATCTGGTAATGAGAATTTTGTGTATTAAATATTATAACTAAGAAAATATTATCTAACTATAGTGGAGAATGTACAAATGAAAGAGTTAAAGACTTTACCTACAGTAAAGTATATTGATAAACAATCTGTACAACTAAGAAAAGATTGAGAAATGGAAATATATATTAGCTTTGTATCTCTTCCATGCAAATTACCAAAAATGCAGTAGCTTTAAACAACCTAGCATCTTGGCATTCTGTAGTTTTAGAAGTCCCACAGAGATCTCACTAGGCGTCAGTCAAGGGCCAAAGAGCCGCATTCCTTGCTTTTTAAACTTCTAGCGGCCACTTATGGCTTATAGCTTCCTTCCTTCATTTTCAAACTCAGCTGTGATGGATCAAGTTTGACTTCTAACTTCTGCTTCCTTCTTCCACTTTTAAGATCCCTTCTGATTACACTGGAGTCTTCATTCAGATAATCCTCAATAATCTCATTGTTTCAAAATCAACTGATTAGCAACTTTAATTCCACCAGCTTCAGTTCCTCTTTGCCACATAACCAAACACACTCATGTTTTCTGAGATTAGAATATGAATGCCTTTGGGAGCAAGGATCCTACCAAGAAGATAGTGTAAGTGTATACTGAGAAATATAACAAAAGGCTTTGAAAGAATAGAAAATAAACCCTTTTCTGGAGAGGAACTGGGTTTAGGAGGGGCAGGATAGAGTGTAGCTATTTTTCTTTATAAATTTGTACTACTATTTATCACTTAGAAAACTATGTTAATGTATAACTTTAATTAAAATAACAATCAGATTCCAAAACAAAACTGCCATTGCCACAGAAGAATTTTAAGCAGGGAAGAGACATGATCAGAGCTGCGTTTTTTTTAGAAAATTTCCTTTTGAAGTGGTATGATTCAGAGGTGAGGTTTAAAACCAAACTCGCCCATTAGTAATATGCCTGGGGAAACATCTCAGATAGATAAAAAGAACTGCCTTTACTTATTTCCAGAAGGTGTGATCAAAGGCCCAGTAGCAGAAATCTAGAGACAGAGGTGGGGGTGGGGAGGGAAAGAGAAGGGAGGAAGGAGGGGGAGAGACAGAGACAGAGACAGAGACAGAGACAGAGAGAAAAACTCAGAGAGAATTAAAATTAAAATCAGCATCCACCAACCTGAATCTGGATTCAGTTTGGCAGTCACATCTGAGTAACTTCCTACTGCAACCAGGACCCTCTGGAAAAGACCAGGCATTCACATACAGTCAGGTTCAAACTGATCCCTGTGCACAGATACACTCACAGCTTTCAGGTTTTCTTGGAATCCCCATGACTGCCACAGGATTAAGAGATTTTTTTGTTCTCCTGAGCATTGCTGTCTAAATTTTTCATATTTTAAAGGTAATGCAAAGTTCAGTAGCAAGACAAGGAAAATCCGACAGGACAAGGAAGAGTTAATGGTCCATTAAAACCAACACCAACTCCTTTCACGGCATTTTACATCCCTATATCATAAAGATAATGGGTAGTGATTCATTCCACCAAGAAGGAAACTGCTCAAAGTTAAAATTCTTGCGGTTCAGTTCCCAGCATTGACTATGTGTGTTTACTAAAATAGTCCACAATAATAAGAGACACATTTATACTGGATGTTACAGGCACAGATAACACAGTAGGCAGGTGCATGGGACTTTAAGAGGCTGCTTGGGCAGCCTGGAGGTAATTCCCATCACCATCATAGATGAAGAAACTGAGGCTTAGACAGGTCATAGTAGTTGTGAAGGGCAATCAACTACTAAGTGAGCCTCAGGTATGACCCAATGGCTCTCTGGTCTTAAACTTGTCCTCTTTTATTTGTATCTTGTTGCCTTGGAGGAAGTAGGACTTAGATCTTTCACATGGTAGGGTTTCAGAAACAATGACAAAAGAAAATTTACTAGCAGAAAACTCAATGGCATCATATAAATGTTTTCAAACCACCATCATGAGCACGAAACCACAACAGACAGGTGCATGGGTGCCTAGGGGAGCTCCACTCCTGGGAGCTCCACTTTCTATTTGCTGCTAACCACTCCTCTGAACATACCCCAGCAAGGCTGAGATGCTGAGTCAGGGGCTTAAAAGAAATTCAGAACACAGAGTCAGGTTTGGCCTAAACCAATGATGGCAAACCTTTTGAAATCTCAATGCTAACAAATAAATCACTGTTGCATGCAGACCATAGGTTTGCCATCATTGAGCTCGAGACCAACAGTGGTACAAGTAGTGGTAAATAGGTTCAGGGTGTGTTTTGAAAGTTGAGCCACAAGTTTTCATGACAGTGTGAGAGAAAATTAAACATCACGGATGATATAAAGCTAGGGATTTCACCCAAGATGAAGCCACAAAATTGCCTATCAGTATTCAATCTCATCAGCCAACCACATTCTCACTGAAACGGTCTCCATTTAAAAAAAAATTACAGAAGGTTGAAACTTAACTGGTATCTCATCTTGTACAAAAATCAATTCAAAATGGTTAAATATGAGACCTAAATATAAGACCTGAAAGTCTGAGATTACTAGAAGTAAACATAAGGGAAACACTTTAAGACACTGGCACAGGCAATGATTTTCCAGGTAGGACCCTGAAAGCACAGGAAACAAAAACATTTTTATAATCTAATTAAGAAATGAGATTGCATCAAGCTAAAATGCTTCTACATAGCAAAAAAAGCAACCAACAGAATAAAGAGAGAACCTATAGAGTGAGAGAAAATATTTTCCAGCTCTTGTATACAAAGAAATAAAAAAGTTAACAATTTTTTAAAAATCGTTTTTCTTCCTTTTTCATTTTAAAATTTAAAAACCAAAGAATCCAACTTAAAAATCTGACAAATGATCTGAATATAGACTACTCAAAGAAGAATTGCAAATAGCTAGTAAATGTGAAAAATGCTCAATATCTGTAGCAATGAGGAAATGCAAATCAAACCTGCAATGAGATAGCATCCCACTCCAATTAGAATGGCTTATATTATTATATATTATTTTATTATTATATATAATGTATTATATTTTTATATATTTTGTATATTAATATAAAATATCATATAATTAATATTAAAATAGTATATACTATAAAACAATATAAAATATTATATATAAAATAAAAATAATAAATGCTGATAAGACTGGAGAAAAAGTAACTCTTGATTGCTGTTGTGGTTCTGTAAATTAGTAGAGCCACTATGAATAAAGTATGGAAGTTCTTTTGAAAAACTAAAAACAGAGCTACCAAATGATCCAGCTATCCCACCCCTGGTTGAACGAGTAAAGAAAATAAGGTATACACACACAATGGGGCACTATTCAGCCATGAGAAAAATGAAATCCTATTACTTGCAGCAAAATGGATGGAACTAGAGGGCATCATGTTAAGAGAAATAAACCAGAGACAGAAAAAAAAAGTACCACATGTTCACTGTCATTTGTGGGTATTTCAAAAAACTAGGAGACTTGTTGCATCCATGTACCTGTAACTAGAAACAATACTCATAAGTGAAATAAATCAGACTTGCATGTGTAAATATTGTATTGTCTCACTAGTGTAAGAAATTGAAAGAGTAACTAAGACCCAAAAGTTGCAATAGATACAATGAAAGGGAAAGAAACTGCTCAAAGGGAAATTATATTCTTTGATCAGTTTTTCATGCCAGTATCTGGTAACTTGAGCAACTGTTTTAAAAATAACAATATGCGTTATTGCAACCATTGTTGAAGTCCTATCATCTTGGTTTAAAACCCAAATGGCAACTGTTTTATTTTGTTGTCATTTTGCTTTTGTTAGTGTCATATTTTTTTGTTTCTATGCTTCTTGATTTTTCTGTTTTCTCTTTAAAATAAAATTTAAAATAAACAAGCAAATAAATAAATAAACAAAAATTTCTATTCCCTTAAAAAATAGGAACTTGAAAGAATTGTGACAGTAGCATGGGTGGGAGCTGAAGAAGGGTGCTTAGATCCAATTAATAAATACTGTGTGTAAATATCACACTGAATTCTATTAATATGTGTTAAATAAAAACTTTAAATGTAAAAAATAAATGTCAGATGATGACAGTCATCCAGTCAAACCTTATAATGTTCTCTGTTTCTATTAGAACAAAAGCCAGTCCCCAGCTCTTTCCCCTCCCTTGGCTCTCGGCCTTCCCTTGGTATTCTGTTCCTTGGCCCTTTCTTATTCCACCTCATTCACACTGACCTACTAGCTTTTCCTTAGAATGGCTTTTTTCTCTCTGCCAGGTCTCCCCGCTGGTAGCTACTTGGCCGATTCCTCTCACTTCATTCAAGTGTTGGCTGAATCATCATTCTTTTCAGTGAAGCGTATGCATGCCACCCTAAGTGAGAGTGTGTCTTTCTAAACTCATGGAGATGACTGGAAGAAGGGCCTTATGGAAGTCAGTTCTTCTTTTAGAGAACTCTGGAGCAGGCCTCTGTCTGTGCCCAAACACTGGATCTCTGATTTGATGGCTCAGTCCTCCCTGCCAGTCACATCTATTTCCTC
Organism: Cavia porcellus; assembly: GCF_034190915.1. Taxonomy (NCBI): domain Eukaryota; kingdom Metazoa; phylum Chordata; class Mammalia; order Rodentia; family Caviidae; genus Cavia; species Cavia porcellus. Next base: position 94,317,698 of record NW_026947485.1, read on the forward strand.
AGCAGCTGGGCATCCTTTTCCAGTTCAGTCAGACGCCATGATCTGGAGGGTACTCCACATTCCTCAAGCCCACAGACATGTTATAGTTTCCTGACCTCCATGATGGTTTGGAAACAGGCTTGGGACCCCATCTATGGACTATGTCACTTCTGAAATTGCAGATGTAGCAGTGGGTATTCCCCACCTCTGTGCCACAAGGGAATTGGGTCAGAGTCGTCACTTTGGGAAAAGAATATGGAGCAGCCAGAGATGCCCAGTGTCATTTTCTTTTTAAAAAATTATATCAGTGTTTACTAATATGTTTGCAGCATATCATGGTTGTATCCATTGCAGAGACTCAATATATGCACATAACACACCTTAATTCCTTTTACTTTCTTCTATCCCCTCATTCCCATCACTTGGTTCCCTTCATATCTGCAAAGCCACATTATGGTTTAGTTCTAGAATTCCTCTCAAAACCTCACATAATTCAAAGGTGGGTCTTTTGGAAGGTGATTGGATTATACAACACTTTGGCGAACTTGTTGAGAAGTGTGGTGTGATTTGACACAGTGGCTCACTGGGATGTGACCCAGGAAGGACATATGTCCCCCAAGGTCCTCCCTTCTCTATCTGCTTCCTGGATCCCAAGTAATGAGCAGCTTTGCTCTGCTCAGGCCCTTCCATCATGTATCTCCTGCCTTTGCAGTCACCTGACCATATACTGAAACTGTGAGCCAAAATACATCAGTCCTCCTTAAAGATGAAGGTGTCAGGTATTTTTGCCCCAGTAGTAAGGAAATGGACCAAGACCCAGATTGAATGAAACCCATGGAAAACAGAACTAAAACATGGGAGGAAACCAAGTCTTCACTGCACTGGTGACTGCCCTCAGTTTAGCTGGGGCTGTGAATTTTTCAGGGCAGGTAAAAAAATTTTCATTCTGGTTTAAGACAGGTTGAGTTGGGCTTTCTGTCAGTTTTAGTTGCAGAAAGCCTAGCACCAGTTCTGAAGAATGTTGTGAGACTATTTTTATTGGTAGAAAAGCTAAAATTTGAGATTCCTCCTCCCCGTTGATAGATTTTTTTAACTCTTTTTTTTCTGTTATATCATGCATCTTATTAATAAAATCCCTTCTCAACTGTTCTGTTCTTTTTTTACTTTTTAAAATTTTATTTCAAAGAGGATAAAATTAAACATAACAGAACAGATCATAAGAAAACAATGTGAGAGACACAGATCTCAAAGCAAGACAACAGGAGATCTTTACTGTCTATCATTTTGTCTCTTGTTTTCTTCTAATTAGTTGTCCACAACTTCATACACGATGAATTCATATAAGACAAAATGGTATTAAACTTATCAGGACAGGATGATAAAGGCTTTTTAGCTCTTCTAAACCAGACAATAGGGAAGTTAACAATGGCTGCCATATTTCTCGTTCTCTTCCATGTAGCTGTCCATATCTTCATGCATGTTGAAATTAAACAATAAAAAACAGACTAAAATCACTCTGAACAAAGAATAAGAATATTGCTGGATTTCACAGCGTGATGCTACAGAATCAGCATGGGTACCTTAGTGTCTCTTTTTCTTCAAAATAGCTGTTCATTTCATCATGCATTATATAATCAATTCTCATAAACTGTTCATTAGAAGTTCTATGCATGTATGAGTCTCTACATGTATAACTGTCCTTTCCATATTAGAGGGGAAAACAAAACAAAACAAATTCCTATAAAAACATGCAACAAAAAAGACAAATAAATAATAATAGCAAAGAGCCCCAAACACTGACAATATAGGCCTTCAAAACAAGGAGATAGGAGCATAAACCGGGGTTGTTATTGAACTGTTCCATTCTTTGGTATATTTTGAATCATTGCTTTTCCAAAAAGTAGTTTTGTTCTACTTATTTTTAGTACATGTTTGCAGTATGCAATGAGCACATTCCTTGTGAGGAGCTGGGACGTGTATATAACTCATCTTAATTCTTTGCTCATCTCCTTTCCCTCTCTCCTTCCCCTCCCTCTGTCTTTGGTCCCTTTCCCAGTTGAAGATCTATCTCCCTACTTCCTATTTTCTATCTTTTATTTTCCTCTTTATTTGTACTTTGGATTCCTCATAGAAGAGAAATCATGTAATATTTAAGATTTTGTGTCTGATTTATTTCACTTAACACTGCGGTCCTAAAGTGCATCCATTTTCCTACAGATGACAAATTAAACCTTTTTCCCATCGACATCAGCACAAAGACTCAGAAGAGTGTTGTATCGCTGGAACTCAAGTGTGGTAACTCCTACTTAACTGTCATTCTCCATTTCTGCATGTAACTGAGGAAAATAAGAGTTAAAAAGAAAAATGAGAAAGAATTCTTCTAGACTTTTCTACTTACCCAACATACAGAGACCATTACATATGTCATAGGCACTTAGTAAATACTTGTTGAATGACTAATGAAGAACAGGACAATCCCTATATACATGTGATAATTTCTTTTCTTTTTTCTTTCTTTTTTTATTATTACTACTTCAAACAGAGCACACATTACAAGAGATGATTGATTTTACCAAGTTATACTCAGCACAGGCTACATCTGCTGGAGCTGGTGCTGGCCTTTCTATTGAAGAGGGACACGAGGTACTTGGAAATGGTGCAGGGATTAAACCAGTGATGGAATGGAAAGCATAGCACATTAATCCAGGGCAATAGAACTGACAGCTTCAAGGAACAACTAAAGAGACATTTACTAGTGAACAGATAGATGTTCAGCATGTAAGCATTTAAGATCACCTGTCTAATAATCTGTTGGGCGCAGGCGCTCAACATACCATACCCCACCAGGGACTAAGGACCACGCCAGCTTCCGCAATGCGCTACGTCCCTCTCTAAATTAGCCACCCCGTGCTCACTTCGTATTTACCACAGCTGAGTATATTAGCCAGAGCCCGCGTCTCATTCCAGCCCTGCCTCCTCGTGGCAGCCCTCGTGGCAGCCTGATTGGCCACAGTCAGATATATAAGCCAGAACCCGCAACAATAAAGTTGACAGTTCCTGTTACCCACCTGAAGCGTTTCCTGTCTCATTGGGGAGCTGCGCCGGTCAATAATCTGCTTATGTTACAGAACAGAAACCTAAGGCTTGCAGAACTGAGGCAAAGATGGGAAATGCTGAGACTCATGTGACGCATCCCAGGTCACTGCTTTCCAAACTGTGGGTCAACACCTCCTTGTGAATTGTGATTAATGAGTGGGGTTGGTGTATTTTTATTAGTGAAGAAGAGATGATGGAACAGAATAAAAACGAGGAAAATCTGCATAAAGGTAACCACGGTAGGTATTCTTGCATACATTTTTTTATGTCAGTGTATACAAGACACACAAATATGCATGGCGTGCACTAAGTCAGGATGTAAAGTGTATCCCACTCTGCAAATTAAGTTTTTAAAGGTCTGTAATTGCAGATGGAGGCAGATGTCAGCATGAGTGACTGATAGCATGCAGAGTTCCACAAGAAGACTTGCCCAAGGTCTGACCTCACGTCCAAAAACAGAGAATGCAAAATTACTCAATCACCAGAGCCACCAAGAGAGGTGTTTTCTTTTTTAAATTAGTTATAGAGATTGGTTGGTTTCATTTGTGGCAGAGTGAGACACACACATAACATGTTTGATCACTTTTACCCTCTCATCCCCCGCCCCACACTCGCTCCAGTCTCACATTTTTGGTGGGTTTCAGAGATGATGTATCTTGCTCACATCCATCCCCTATTACTTGCGCTCTCTAATGGCTTATGATGTTGAACATTTTTTCATATACTTAAGGATCATTTGTACTTCTTTTGACAAATGTCTGTTTGATTCATTTGTTCATTTACTGAATAGGCTATTTATTTGTTGAGTTTTTTTTTTAGTTCTTTGTGCATTCTAGATATTAATTAATTAAGATCTTTGGAAGAGTAGATGGCAATCATTTTCCCCCATTCTATAGACTGTCCCTTTATCTTCTTGGCTATTTTCCTTGCTGTGAAGAAAATTTTTAATTTTATGTAGTTCCATTTTCTGATTCTTGCTATTATTTCCTATGTCATTGGAGTCCTGTGCTGGAAGACTTTGCCAATGCCTGTGGCTTCAAGAGTTTTCTATCTTTCTGTTTTTCAGTAGTTTCAAAATTCACAGTTTTTTGTTTGTTTGTTTATTTCTGTTTTTATTTACTGTTTGTTCTGGCTGTGTGTTTCTTATTGTTTTGTTTTCTATTTATTTTTCTTGAGACAGGGTATCACTATGGAGTATAGTCTGTTCTCAAACTCATGACAAGACTCTTGTCTCGGCCCCTGAGTGCTAGTATTACAGGCATGCACCACTACACTGGCAAAATTTCAGGTTATATACCTAGGTCTTTGATCTAATTTTAATTGATTTTAGAATAAGGTGAGCGATAAGAATCTAGTTTCAGGCTTCTACAGCACCATTTGTTGAAGATGCTGCCTGTTCTTCAAAATATTCTTTTTGGTAATTTGTCCAGAATCAAACGTCAGTACTACAATGAGTTTATGTCTATGTGACCCCTCTTGTGTTTCTTTAGTCTATGTGTCTATTTTTGTTGTGCCAGTAACATGTTTTGTTATTATGGCTGTCTAGTATATTTTGAAATCAGGTATTGTGATGCTTCCAGACTTGCTCTTTTTGCTAGGTGTTTTTAGTTTTGGCTACGCTGGATCTTCTATGTTTCCATATGAATTTTAGGACTTTTTAGTGCTATAAAGAATGTCACTGGTATTTTGATGGGGATTGCATTGATTATGGAGCTTACTTTTGGTAATAAGACCTTTTTGAGAATATTAATTATTTCAATCTCTGAACAAGAGAGGTCTTTTCATCTTCTGGAGTCTTCCTTAATTTTTTCTTCAGTGTTGTAAAATTTTCACTGTATAAGTCTTTTGCCTCCTTGGTTAAATTGGGTCCTGGGTAGTTTATTTTATTTTATTTTAGCTACTGTGAATGAAATTATATTTTTGGTATGTTTTTTAGCTAGTCCATAATTGGTGCATACTAAAGCTACTAATTTTTTAATGTTAGTTTTTACAACCTACTACTTTGCTAATATCATCTCTAAAAGTCTTTTGGTACAGTCTGGAAGCTCTTTTAAGTACACCATCAGATCCTTGACTTCTGCTTTTTCAATTTTATTTAAAGAACAAAAGGAAAATTTCAAAATAATACAATTGTGGTAGCAATAGGATATGCATGCATATGGTTATCTTCAAATCAGCTACTCATACTACAAGACATCTGCATTTAATCATCCAAACAACATTAACATGAACCTTTCTCTTCCATGAGGTTAGAGAAATCAGTAGTAAAACTATCTTAACTATCTTCAATATATATAGTTTCTTTCAACTTCTCATACTAGTGAGACAATACAATGTTTACACATTCATGTCTGATTCATTTCACTAATGAGTATGGTCTTAAGTTGCATCCATTTACCTATAAAAGTCCTCACTTTATCTTTCTTTGTGACTGAGTAGTACTCCATTGTATAAAAATACCACATCTTTTCTATCTATTCCTCAATTGATGAGCATTTAGGTTGTTTCCAGTATCTAGCTATTACAAATTTTGCTGCTATAAACATGGGTACACATCACTGTGATATGATTTTTTTAATTCTTCTGGGAAGATATCCAAAGGGTAATAGCTGCGTCAAATTGGACCTCCAATCCTAGTTTTTTAAGGAATCTCCACACCGATTTCCACAGCAGTTGCACCAGTCTACACTCCTGTAAGCAGTGGAGAAGGGTTCCTTTTTCCCCACAGCTTCCCCAGCATTTATTTTGGTTGATTTCTTGATGATAGCCATTCTTTCCTGGGTGAGGTGGAATCTCAGTGTTGTCTTAATTTGCATCACTTGAAAGACCAGGGAGGCTGAACATTTTTTCATATATTGATTTGCTGTTTGTATTTCTTCATCTAAGAAGTGTGTATTTACTTTTGGATTGGATCTTAAATTTGGGAGAATTAATTTTTTTTTTTTAGTTCTTTATATGTTCTTGATAATAATCCTTTTTCTGAGGAACACTGGAAAACATTTCCTCCCACACTGTAGGTTGTCTCTTCACTCTGTTGGTGGTTTCTCTTGCTCTGCAAAAGCATTTCAGTAACATGAGATACCAGTTGTTGATTCATTGTGATAGTTCTTGTGCAAATGAGGTTTTATTCATAAAGTCTTTGCCTACACCAATGTCTTGAGAGTGTTACCTATTCTATCTTACAGTAGATTTATTGTTTTTGTTTTAATATTGAGATCTTTGACTCATTTTGAATTTAGTTTATTGCCTGCTGAAATGATATGGGTCCAGTTTTAATCTTCAGCATGTGTAGAGCCAATTTTTCCAGCACTATTTATTAAAGAGGCTATCTTTCTTCCAATGAATGTGTTTAGCACCTTTGTCAAAGACAAGGTGGCTTAGTGTGTTTGGAGTTCTTTCCGTATATTCTAATCTGTTCCATTTATCTTTGGATATGTTTTTCTTTGTTTGTTTGGTTTTTTTTGGTTTTTCTAGTACCATGCTGTTTTTATCACTATAGCTTTATAGTATAATTTCAAGTCAGGGATTGTGATACTTCCTGTCTTGCCTTTGTTACCTAGTATTGCTTTTTTATTCTACGTCTTTTCTGGTTTCAGAGGAATTTAGAATTGTTTTCTCTAATTCTATGAGGTAAGTAATTGGAATTTTGATTGGAATTGCATTGAATCTGTATAATAGTTTTGGAAGGATGAGTGTCTTCACTTTCTTGGTTCTTCCTACCCAAGAGCATGGGGTATCTCTCCATTTTCTAATATCCTCTTCAATCTCCTTTTTCAGAGTACTGTAGTTTTTAACACAGAGGTCTTTTACATCCATTGCTAGGTTGATCCCTAGGTATTTTATTTTTTCTTGTAAGTTTTTTGTTTGTTTGTTTTGGTACCAAGGATTGAACTCATGACTTTGGGCTTGCCTGGCAGGTGCTTGTGTCACTGAGTTAAATCCCTAGCCCCTAGGTATTTCATTTTTCGGGATGCTATTTGTGAAAGCTGTTATTTCCCTGATTTATCTTTGTTAGATTGATTCCTAAATAGTTCATTTTTTTGGATGCTGTTGTAAAAGGCATTGTTTCCTTGATTTCTCTCTCAGTGGGTTTGTTATTCATGTATGCAGGCTATTAGTTTTTGAGTGTTGACTTTGTAACCAAGTACATTACTGAATTTCCTTATTAAATCTAGAAGTCTTTTGGTGGTTTTGAGGTCTTCTAAGTAGAGTACCATGTCATCTGTAAATAACAATAACTTCTTCCTTTCCTATCTTTACTTGTTTTATTTCTCTCTCTTATTTCATGGCTCCAGCTAAAGTTTCCAGCACTATGCTGAATAAGAGTGGAGACAGTGGACATTCTTTTCTTGTTCCTGATTTTAGAGTGAAAGCTTTCGGTTTTTCTCCATATAGTATGATGGTGGCCTTTGGTTTGTCATAGATGGCTTTTATCAGATTGAGATAAAGACCATCTATTCCAATTTTTGTAGAGTTTTTAATCATTGTTATTACTGATACCCTGTGTCAACTTGAGAAGTTTAACTGAGAGACTCAGCAGAGGACTAGGATCCTTTGCAAATATCCTCATCTTGTGCAAGAGGAGGGCACAGAGATTTGTGAGTGCCACACCCATCCTGGAGGGGGAGGTGGCCTGTGTATAATATAAGGGAAGAAAACGGGCTTGTTGTCCCCCTTTTGCTCTGGCTGTTGTCTTGAAGTATTGCCCCAGTACCATGCCACCCTGCCTTACAGCCAGATGATTATAGACTGAAACTTCTAAAAACTGTAAGATAAATAAACTTTTCCTTCCTGTCCCAGCAATAAGATAAAAGTGATCAAGATAATCATGAATGGGTACTGGACTTTGTCAAAAGCTTTCTCTACAGCTGTTGAGATGATCATATGATTTGTCCTTGGCTGTGGTAATATAGTTTATTACATATATGGATTTATAAATGTTGAACCATCCTTGCATCCCTGGGATAAATCCCAGGTGATCATCGTGTATAATTTTCTTGATGATTTGCTACATTCTGTTTACCAATATCATAAGGATTTTGCGTCAAGGTTCATTAGGGATATTGGCCTGTAATTCTCATTCTTAGTTGGGTCCTTCTCTGGTTTTGGTATCAGGATAATGCTTGTTTCCAGGAATGAATTTGGAAGTACTGCTTTCTGTTAAGTTTCATTAAAGAGTTTGAGAAGCAGTGGTGTTAGATCTTCTCTAAATTTCTTATAGAATTCAGAAGTGACTCCATCAGGGCTTTTCTTTGTTGATAGGTTTTTAATTATATCTTCAGTTTAATTTATTGATATTGAGTTATTTAGAATTTTTATATCTTCTTGATTCAGCTTTGGAAATTCATATGTATCTAGGAATCTGTCCATTTATTCTGTATTTCCCATCTTGCTGGAATACACATTTCATTAGGATTTCCACAGGGCCTGTTGTGATTTCACCCTTCTAACCGCATGGAGTTGAATAATAAATTCTCATTATGCTTCATCATCAGCTGCTCCTGGTGATTCATTTCCTTAAACTTTAAGTTATGTGCTTACATAGGTTCCTTTCAATTGTATGCTTACAAGTGACCACTAGTGGCAAATAGTCACAGGATATTAGTTCTCTTAGATTTCAAGCTGCAAATAAATTTATTTAAGAGAAAAGGGACAAATGGTCTTCCGGTGATTGCCAAAGGCTTGCAATCTTCTATCACTGATTTGCAGAGGTGAATGGACTCTCTCCTTTAAATGAGCAGCAGGATTTCAAGAAAATGTACTTCAGTTGTTAAGGAAGAGGAAAAAGAGTGTCTCACAGCGTGATCTTTTTGTTTCTGACAAAGGCTCTCACTATGCAGTTCAGACTGATCTGAACTTACTTCATAGCCCGGGCTGGCTGAAACTCACAGCAATCCTCTTGCCTCAGGCTCTCAATTGCTGGGACTATAAACATGCACCACCACACCCAGCTCACACGGTGCTCTTAACACAAATTTATATAGATTTTACTGGATTTTTAAGAAGGCCAGCATCCCATGATATCTAGGAAGTTCCCAGTACTTACATAATCCTAGCAAGAGTAAAATATCTGGGCTTCAGCTATTTCGAAAAATAAGATGCTACACATGCAGGCTAGTCCTTGATCTTGAATGGTTAACTTTTTAGGCCTTTATAGTTTTCTTTTCAATACTTTTATTTCCTTAAACTAACAATCTCAAGCTATATGAAGCTTTAAGGGATATAATGTTATCAAACACAGAATGAACTCATATGCAAGACAAACTATATAAAACATAATACATAGGTTTGGTGAATTCAAATGAGTCCCAGCTATCCTTTCCTTTCATATCCATAGTTACAAAGTTCACTTAAAAATACATTTATAAATCTGCCATTGTCATTTAGATGTAGTTTGACTATGCTAAATAAAGAACAATTGTTGAAAAAAAATTTTTTTGTTCTTTTTTGAGACAGGGTCTCACTGTATGGCCCACGCTGGCCTTGAACACACAGTGATCCTCCTGCTTCAGGCTCCAACAATTGTTAAAATTTTAAATCAAATTCCAAGAATCAAATTAATCTCTTCTGAGTCCCATCATGTGCAGAGCCTTGGGAATGTTACAGGGTGTGACTGCTGGGTGTGAGGCTTGCTATGTCACTTTCAAAGCTTTAGTTTAGCTCCCTTCAGAGCGCAAGGGGACTTCAGGATGGTCTGCAAGAAATGTTCTTTTCCATTTTTTGGTTAAGATTATTTGTGAAGAAAGTGCCCAACTTTCCATCTATTTACAATCTGTATAGAAAGCAACTACAAATAAATAAGATTAAAAAGTAACAAATGTATACAAAATGCTTCCCTGCATTTCAGTAGATTGCACAAATTCATGATCTAAGCCAGGTAAGACATTCAATGTAAGAGGTAACACGAGCCCAAGGCAAACAGTTTCAAACAACCAAGCACTTGAAAAGCGTGTAGTTATGTTTCATATCTGTAAAAAAAAGTTTTGTTAGACACAAAAATGTATAAATGTAGTGTATTCACCGATTCTGAGGTTAAAAAAAGAAAAGCCCAGAATTGTAACTCAACCCTGTTTAAAAAGTCTTCGCATTTCAACAAGCAAACTGGTGTCCTGGGTTAGCTGTGGCTGTCATTAACAGGGGTGTCCGAGTCGTCCTTGTCCCCATCCCAGGGGTGCTAGCCATCTGCATAGAGCTACTGGTGATTGCTCTCAGGGCCTTGCCACATGTGCAATAGGATGTAGGTATGCCTGAGCCCTGCACACCTCTGCCAAGGTGCATATGCTCAGTGCACCCAGATCCCTTCTTCAAGGTTACACAATGGGCCATTCTGGGTCCCGAGCTGAACCCTTTCCCATGGTGCATTACAACGGCAGACAAATCGCAGAGAAAGCACTGAAGTCCAGGTCACTCTGCAGTAATAGGGCTCCATATTTAAGATTTCCTCAAAGCCACCATGAACACTGACCTTCTCTCAATTGGTACGTCCTGATCACTTGGGAACCTGAGGCAAGTGGCAGACCAGGAGCTGTTTCCGGGTTTCTCTGAGTATGATTTGCTTTGAAGAGAATCTACCAACCTTTGAGTTACAGCGGTCACACACGTAAAGTTTTCCTCCTAAAGTTTCTATGACTTTAGCCAACATTTCAGTAACCAAACATGATTGCAAAGCAGCATCTTTCCCACTGCACCGGTGTCTTCCTAGAAATTCCAGCGACGTCCCAGAAAGATTCTATGGTATTTACATGTAACCTTATACATCTTCGAGGTCAGCCTTGCCCCAGCTGGCTCTGGGCAGCCGAGGGCCAGTCCTCACCTGGTCTTGCACACCCAGATCCTTGCCCCACGGTCTACAGATATGGAGAGGGGTACCTTTTCTATTTTTAATCACTTTTATTTTTTCTTTTGCATCATTGTTCTAGCTAAAATTGCAAGACCTGTGTTGAACAGGTCTACTGAGAGTGGACAGCTTGCCTTACTTTAGAAACAGGGGAGATTTAAAAAAAAAAAAAATACAGATTCCTAAACCCCACTATCAGAGATTCTGAGGTGATTTTTGTATTTTTAGAGTGTTTCCCAGGTACTTCTCATGCACAGATTTGGTTTAGCTGCTTTTGAAGGACACCAGCAGAGATCTGTCCTCCTTGAGAACCTGTCTGTCCAAGGCTGCAAGAGTGGTGACAACATGAAATTGATATGGGCTACTATAGCTGCTTCTGCAATTTTATTTCCCTTAGAAGATCAATTCTTTGATGTCAGACTTTACTGTCTCTCAGGAGGTCACATATATCCAGTGATGGGACAAGGATTTGGCCCAAAACAAGCTTCTAATAAAGACTTGGGGAAAGATTTTCTTCCTAGAAGTGACATCTCTGTCTGCGTCAGTTGCATAGCTCCCATGTCCTCTAACTATGTTCTGTAGTCCCTTTCCTTGTTTGTGGAATGGAAATTAGGGTTTTGATGTGGAAATTAAATGAGATAATGCATAGCTAACCTTTAGCAATCTGTCTGATATATCGAAAGCCTTAGAAATTAGGACAATGTTCTGTTGTGATTATTGTTGTTATTTTTCTTGTCAAATATAGCAAGTGATCAATAAAATCATTGCTTCATTAAACAAATAGAGTGATGTATTGAAAAAGAAAGTGATTAGTAGGACTGTACAATTCTGCCCACAAATGGTGAGAAACTTTCTCATTCAGGTCTCAAGTATGTATTAAATGATAATCTGCCACATGAGGACAGTCTTGACTAAAATGCAAGTGAAGGCAGAGGGACATCAAAACATGGAATCCATACCTGGTTTTGACACACAGAGCAAACAAAAATACCCTGGCGTAGCATCAGGGTAATGAGCAGAATCCTGCTTCAGGAATTTTTGTGAGAAAAAGAAAAAAAAATAAGTCACATAAAAGTGCCTCTTTAGTCTCAGTGTTGACCAAGTATACTGCTTGTAAGTGACTCCGTAATATTCAGTTTCCTAGTGAGGATTTCTAACTTGGGCAAGAAGCTGCACCGGGATGGTAGCATACACCTATCACCCCAGCACTCTCGAAGGCTGAAGCCGGAGGATCAGAGGATCATGTGTTCAAGCCCGACCCGGATAATTTGGTGAGATTGTATTCTCTCCTGTGCTCTCTTCTCCCCTCCTCCCTTCTCTTTCCTCCTCCTTTTCTTTGTCTCCTTCCCTCCCTGTCTTTTGGGTGGAGTGGTTCCAGAAAGTCTCCAGATGCAGTATCAGTAATCGAGGAATCCACTCGTCCTTTTTTGCACCTACACAATACGTGGGCCTGCAGCTGACACTAGAAGACTGCTTTGTCAGTGCAGTGGAAGATGCTAAATATGCACAGAGCAGTGGCCACCTGCGTCTTCTCAGGCCCCTGCCAGGAAGCTTGAGGCATCTCCCTGCCACCCACCATCCACACACTCTGCAGGATCAGCCTCATAAACACAACACCCAAACAGTTCACCCTTGCATCGGTTCTCTATCTTCCCTTGGGCAGCATGTCATGGAGTGTGTACTGGTGCTGGTGGATTCGAGATTCATTTTATGGGTCCCTGTTGGGCCTAAGGTATGAAGTTAAGATCATTTTTATAAACCCATAACAGTTCCTCACAACAATATAGAGTTAGTTTTATGAAATATAAAGCTATGCTCTTATAAAACATGTGATTCTTGGATTCTTGTTGTATTAAATTGCTGGATTCTTGTGAGTGAAATTAAAAACTTGTCGAATAGTGTTGCCATCTACTAATACTGAAGGTACTGTAAGGGGAACCTAGAAAGGCAATCTGCTATTGTTTTTGCAAACCTACAACAGTAATAAAATCATGTGCACGTGTGTGTTAGGCGTCTATATTTAAGTAGCTTTTTGAATGCATGTCCCCAGAAGAACTAACAGGAGCAAGAGGAAGGGATTTATAGCATGCTATCACATTTAGCCTTGTGTATCTCAGGATGTGGGGTATGGTAAGCTCTCTTTTACTGAGGATGCTTTTTTCTCAGTACCCAACTTGTCTTCTCTGAGTTCTCTTCTGACAGAAGTAAAAAGATGTAAGTGTAAGAATTCTGCCTTTAACTTTTTTATTAAACTCACAGACACCCCCTCTCTGGCATATTTTAACACACATTTATACTCACGAGACACTACCTGCGCCTAACAGCACAATACAAAGGCAAAGAAATTTGAGCTTGACTTCTAAGCCCTGGGTTGGAGCCCTAGCGCTATCTTTTAATAACCCAAAGAGTTTAGGGCCATTTTGCAATATTTTTGAGCTTCAGAACCCTCATATTAAAAGGTAGATATCTCTTGTGAAATTCCCATGGCAAGATGCTTGTGCAGATTAAATGAGATGAGGGACGTAAGAGTAACTACAAGCAGTGATTTCCAAACCACTGCCAAGGAATTTGTAATTTTTCCTTCCTGTTTGCATTCTTGCCTGATATTTTGTTTTCTGTATTCATTACATAGCTATTAGAAAATGCAATTATCTTGGGTTCATACCAACAAACACAAGGAGATTATCACCCTGGTCCAAGGAAAATTGCCTCCTTCATTTTCTGAACATTTAGAAATCTTGCATTTGGGTGCTTAGGGCCAAGGTTGGCAACAGCAGATGCCTGGATTATATCTTCTGAGACTTATTTTTCACTCAAGTGGTCCCAATGGCAGACATTTCACTTTAGGAAAAGCAGGCAGAAGTCAAGAGTGTACAGTTTCCAGGTGTTCCAATGAATCCAGGATCCTCATGTCTTACTGCTGTCCCACTGGGGTCTAGAGTACTCTGTGACCCTGTAGAGTAGGGCAAATGCTGGCTGATGAACTCTTGCTGGCTGAACTCACAATGGACAGGTACAGACAGAACCAGGGTGTCAACCAGCAGACCTGAAAAGAGACAAAATAAGCTGTCAGCATACTGAGATGAGCACATTAACAAGTCAAAGGATTTCCTCTCCAAAATAAGGAAAACCATGTTCTAATGCAGGGCTGATGAGAGAGAACAAAAGAACACAGGTGTTCTTAGTGCATATTCATCAAGATAAGTATTTTGAACCATTGTTGCCTATTCTTAGTAGCTAGATAACACTTTTGGTTGAATTGTTTGGTCAACTCTTGAGGTTGGCATTGGGTACACAGGGAACACGTCCTTTATCTGTTTCCCCAAACATGTTCTTGGCTTTTACTGCATGCTAGACATTGTGCCAAGTGTTTTAAAGATATTTTATTTTACCTGTCCAGCCATGATATCATGTAATCCAGGGTTTAAGAAGAGACACTTGCCTGAGGACATGGGATCAAAGTCAGAGCCAGAATTCAAACTCCAACAACCTGATTCTCATTCTCAACCATGAAATTCTACTTCTCACATTTGGGCAAATGAATATAGTCAACCTCTAATCAAAGTTGCCCTTGGATTCTTCTTCATAGTGTTAATGTTTCTGAAATTTTTTATACAATCTAATTTAATCCTCTATAAAGTGACTGGTTAAAAGGATGCTTAAATTGGCAGATCTCGTCTATGTTATGGTGATTTAATCTGTTTAACTAAATCTCTCTTCCATTGTATGTGTCTTATGCACATTCAAAAATCACAATAGTAACATTTAAAAATCATTATATTTAAAATCACATGATATGCATTACTCGTTTATGACTAATAGAAATGAGACCAAAAGAGGTTTCTCTTCATACATCAATGCCACTGACTGCTTGCGAGAATCCCAATTTAAAAAAAAAAAAATCCTCTAGCCTGAACGGCAGGGTAGTCACTAATCCTGGCCCATGATTTCCCTTAGTGAAAGGTTCATCAAATATCTACTGAGTACTACTAGGTACGTGGGATCAAATTTAAGTCATCTGCAAGGTCAAGGCTAACCTATTTCAGCGACTCTTCTCTAGCAGCAGTTCCAAAATAATTGAATTTTTGTGTTATGAACCAAGATGTAACCCTTTCCCCTAATAATGTAATATAAATTGTGCCTTAGAGCCAGCTGTTTGTCACCCCTTGTCATCAAGTTAGCTCTCTATCCCTTGAGATATCTTGGCCTGTAACTGAATCAGTCTTGCCCAATGCACTCTGCCGCACGCATGTCCCAGTGGTCAGGTCCTGGTGGACTACACGGACACCAGGTTGCAGTGAGGCCTACGAGAAGGCTGATGTCACAATTAACTCTTCCACATATTTCTTATGCCATTTGACAACTCCACAAAAATAGCTGTTGGCTAGGTAAAGAAATTAAGGAATTAATGAACAGACACATCGCCACCATGACTGCTTGGCAGATCCCAGTAAAACAATCTCTAGACTAAAATACAGAGTGAGTACTAATTCCAATGCAGCTAGACTGTAGATAATCCTGCTACTCTACCCTCTGCATAATAAGCATGTGGAGAAGGTTAATGAGAACTCATCCACTGAGCAAAGTCTCAGCTCAACATCCAATCCCACGGCCCATATCCACCACCCTCCATCCTTCATCTCAGAGGAAGAAGGTGGAGGGCTAACCAAATAAGCAGGAAAAGCAAAGAAATTCTGATTTCTATGAAGACAAGAAAGAATCCTTGTTGTTCTCTGGGGACTTGATTTTCATGCTTTTAACCATAGAGTGAAATTTGATCTTGTTGGTAAGTCCATTTTAACTTTTTCCCTGATTCATTTCATCAAGATGCATCCGAGGATACACAGGATGGTGAAGTAGCATTTAAAGATAACGCAGGCACGCTGCCACTCCCTTCTGAGCCCAGCAATTCCTAAAAGGCAAGAGAAATTCGGAGTCCTTTCTGCTACTACTGTTGATGGTCTGAGGAATGGAAGAAACTAGAAATGAGGTCATCCGGTTTTCATCAGTAGACACTGAAACACTTGTCACATGGGAGACCCCAAAGCTATAAAGAGGAGCACTGCACAGTCGGTGAAGGTAAATCTCCAAAGTGCTTTGGAATGAAACTACTAGATTGGAAATTTTGGTTTTCATTACCACAGCAACAGGTCAATAATGTCACAAAAGGAGCTAGAATAATGCACTAGTTTTGATTGTGGGTTCTGAAGTCTGCCTACCAGGGTTTAGTCTCAGTCCCATGGTGTATGAGCTATGTGTAATCAAACATATTTTCTTTACCCTCTCTAAAAACAAATCTCAGTTTTCTCATCTGCAAAATGGTGCCAATTATAGCACTGCACATTGAATTACCTTTAGCTTTCGGTGAGCTGAGTCTCTTCAAAGCACAACACCTACATTGTAATAAGAACACAGTAAACCTTAGCCATTATTATTATTATTATTACTATTATTTAGTTACTAGCTTTCAGTCTACCTGAATTGATGAAATAGTCTATGGAAAGAAGTGAGAAGTAAGAAAGAAGGGTGGGAGGGAGACTATGTGTTTTTCTTCAAATTGATCCTAAAGAAAAATAAAATAAATCTCACTCAGAAGTAAAAAGCATATTTGGTGCCCTATTGGAGAGGGCAACTGCCCTTTCCTGCCAGCACAGCAGGCTTTTTGATTAAGTAGCTGCCCTCCATTCCTTCCTGGACCCGTCTCCATCAACAGTCCCTTGCTTGTGCCCCAAGCAGTAGCTATTTGGGCTCTACACACCTACTTCGTGTTTCCTGTTCTGCTTTTACTCTAGTCAGAAAAACGTAAAAATGACAGTTGTTTGGCAAATGAGAGGCTCTACAAAACCAAACAGGGCCTAAGGCATAAATGAAAACTGCCATTCAGCCAGGGAGGCTTCTCCCCAGCACAGGTGGGGAGGCTTCTAGAGGGATAATTGATGTTTGTTCATGGGCAAGTCTAGATTTGAACACATTTTTTTTTTAAGTTGAGCACCACCTACACAGCAGATTCTTTTCCAGCACTGGAGATCCACCATCTCTGCCTTTATATCCAAGGGAAAGACTGACAGTAAATAAGCACAATAAAAAAAAATGTGCGATCATTTGGTTAGCAACAAATGCATGATGTTAAAACAAAACCTCCTATGGAGAGCAAGAAGAAAGGAGCTTTTCCCACAGGTGTCAGGGAAGATCTCTGCTCAGTTAAAGTTTCCAAGGTCTCAGCTGGAGTCACCACACAAGCACTCCACAGCCTGTTTCCAGCCAACAGATAAACTTTTAAGATTACATGAATCTCCTCTGTTCAATTCTCAGAAAATAGACATTGATTTTAAGGCAAGTCTGTATTACCCTAACATGTGCTCTGACAGTCGTGGATACCAGACATATTCCATAAAGCTACTGGGCACATGCAATGCAGAAAAATAAAAGCAAAACAAAAAGAAGAGATTGCACAAACCTCTGGCTAGGTCACATCACCTGCTACATGATCCCATCTCTCATGACTCTGAAATACTTGGAGCCTCTATACTTCAATGTTTCTCTGATCCTTTGTGCACATAGTAGCCGAAGTGATCCTTTAAACATGTACACTCTACTCAAGCCACTCTCCTACTTAAAACTGTCCAGTGAATCCTGTAACTTCAGCGAAAGACCAGGAGCTTAAACCAGCCCACAATGAAGGCTAATGTTCCTAGCATGTAACATCCCAGCTACAAGAGCCCTTGTGAACACATGACATATATATATATATATATATATATATATATATATATATGTATACACATGTACATGTACCTGATACATATTTACTTTAAAGGTTTTTACATGTGTTACTGTCAATCCATATATTAAATGTGAGTAAAATTAATTTCATTCTCATAAAATTAAATGTAAATATAAGTTCCCCTGTTTCCTTTCCCAAGAGTTTGGCACATGTATCCTGAATAACAGACTTGGCATTCATGGATATAGCCATGAACAATGACCTCTTGTGAATGCATAACATACACAAAAGTGCATTGTTCATTTCCCTGTGGCTATTACAGCCTGACCTAAACCACATATTGGGATCTGAAAATTTCATGTAAACCAAATTTTAGCAAAAGAAACTATATTATAAACACGATGAAAGAAGGTGGCTATTTATAGCAATCCTGATCAGATATCACTTTTATAAAGCAAATAAATATTTTGTAATTAAGTTAGCTCAATATAGAGTCATCCTCTACAATGAATTTTCTTAATCTGTTGCTTTTAAAAGGAAGCCAATAGCTAAAAGACTCTCAAAATTATATTGTTTCTTGATCCGTCACAATCTAAATACCTTCTTCTTACTGTAGAATCGGAAAGAACTTTTCCATTGTGATAGAAATAACTGGTGTGTTATTGAAAACAATGTTGTAGACCCAAGTAGACCTGGTAGATGAGGACAGTGTTCTGAAACTCCAACAGATGGATACCACCAGGAGTAAACTTGTCACTGTTTCACAGAAACTGGCCCTGCATTCATATTTCTGACCTTTTGTTTATGCTGTTTCTTTCATCAGAAAAACTGCTTTCAGACTCATCTCCTCTTTCCCACACAATTGCAAGTAAGCATGTGCTCATGCACATATTTGTGCATGCAGTGATGTGAGCCTGCGCAGACACACACTCCAACTCAAGTTGGCTAAATCTCGTCTCAAATACTACCTTGACTGTTGCCACTGGAGCAAGTGATTTCAACTTACCTGAAACTCCATGTGCTTTTCTCTGAACCATATTTACAAAAGAAATTTTAAGGTGCTGCCAGTTTTACACCTCCTACTAAATGCTAACCATATTGAGATCCTATACGTTTTCTTGCACGTTTCCCATGTCATTGAGCATCCTGTATGCAAATGGTTAACGTTCCACAGATCTTTGTTTGGCAATGAGTAGACAGTGGCTTTACCATACAACAACTTCCACTGCTCATATTAAGTCAGGCAGTCTATGTTGTTTCTGAAACTATTTTTGTAAAAGTGTGTAACAAGTCATCAAATTATTGATTAAAAGTTATCACAGAGTCTTACATGTCATTCAGAAGCCAAGGTTTGCAGACAACATTGAATGTTTACTTTTTACTTTTTTAGCCCATCACTGTAACACCTTCTGACTCCAGCTAATCAAATTAGTGGGTGCTGTCACCCAGCAGTTCATTGGAGAGCCCAGGCCAAAGAGGACAGGACCAGAGCAACGCACACAGGATCCCTCCTTGGGCAATGCCTCACCTCCATGTTCCAGGGAACACTCTGTGCTGCCATTGACAGGTTCTCTTCAGACACAGATCACAACCATCTGTTCAAAGAGCACAGTCAACATCTTTTCAAAGTTATTTTAAAAAGAAAGAAAATAAAGATGACAATACAGAATTTCAAAACAAGGTAATAGGGATTTAACAGTGATTAATACATTGCATATGGTTATCTTCAAAGTAGTTGCTCAGATTGTAAGACATAAGCATGAAAAATTGACCTCACAATACAAGCACAAATCATTTCTAATGAACCAAAAGAAATCAGAAGTATAACTATCTTAGCTATCTTTTGTAAATATGTATATATGTGTATATGTGTGTGTGTATTTTGTTTTCTTTTCCTTTACTGTTTTTTCCTTTCACCTATCCCAGTTGTTCTTTCCTTTTGAACACTTCCCTTTCATAATATCTATTGTAGATTTCGGACCTTATTTACTTTTTCAGCTTCTTACACTAGGGAGACAATATGATATTTATACATGTGAGTCTGATTCATTTCAATTATGAGTATTGTCTCTGATGGCATCTATTTGCCCATAAAAGCCTCAATTTTAGCGTTCTTTATACCTAAGTAGTAACTTATCATATAAAAATACCACATCTTTTTTGTCCATTCCTCAGTTGATGCTCATTTGTGTTGTTTCTGAGAATTAGCTATTAAAATTGTGTTGTTATAAACATGGGTGCACATATATCACTGTGGCATGATGTTTTCAATTTTTCTGGGAAAATACCCAGAAGGGGAATAGCTAGATAGAAGGGGACCTGTAGTCCTAGTTTTTTGAAGACTCTCCACACTGATTTCCACAGTGGTTGTATCTGTCTCCACTTCCACCAGCAGTGGAGAATGGTTTCTTTTCCCCCTGCAACAATGGCAGTATTTGTTATTGGTTGATTTCTTGATGATGGCCATTCTTCCTAGGGTGAGATGGAATCTTAATGTTGTTTTAATTTGTATTTCTTGAATGACCAATGATTTTGTTATTTTTTCATATATTTATTTGCCACTTGTATTTCTTCATCTGAGAAGTATGTACTCATTTCAGATGCCCATTTTTGCACCGGCTCTTTGAATTTGGAGGGAGTCTGATTTTTTTTTTCAATTCTTTAAATGTTCTAGATAAAAGTTCTTTGTCTGATTGACAGTTGGCTAAAACTTTTTCCCATTCTGTGGGTTTTCTTTTCACTCTGTTGGTGATTTCTTTTGATGTACAAAACTTAATAGCATGGGATCCCAGCTGTTGGTTCTCTGAAGTCCTTTCGGTTCAGTTTGCCTTTTATTCATGAACTCTTTGCCAACCCCTGTCTTCAAGATTTCTACCTAGCTTACTTTCTAGTAGATTTAGTGTTTCTGTTTTAATATTTAGATCTTTGATCCATTTTGACTTTAGTTTTGTGCATGGTGATATACATGCTTCAACTTTTAGTCTTTGGCACATGGAAAGCCAGTTTTTATAGCAACACTCATTTAAGAGGCTTTCTTCTAGTGAACATGTTTAGCCCCTTTGTCAAAGATAAGTTGGCTGAGTGTCTTTGTAGCTATGTCTGCATCTTATCTGTTCCACTGGTCCTCAGATCTTTGTTTGTTTTGTTTATTTTTGCTAGTACCATCCTGATTTTATTACAGAGCTTTGTAGTATAGTTTCAAGACAGGGATTGTGATGCTTCCTGCCCTGCTTTTGGCTCCCAGTATTGCCTTTGATATTCTATGTCTCTTCTTTTTCCAAATGAGTTTTAGGAATATTTTCTCTATACCTATGATGTATGTTAATGGTAGTGTGATTGAGATTGCATTAAGTCTGTATAACAGTTTGGGACTAGGACCACTTTCATTATATTGGTTCTTCCTATCCGAGAATAAGGGATAGCTTTCCATTTTCTGTTATCCCCTTCAGTCACTTTTTTCAGAGCATTACCATTTCAATGTATAGATCTTTTACATCTTTTGTTAGACTGACTCCTAAATATCTCATTTTTTTGGATAGTATTGTGAAAGGTATTATTTTTATAACTCCTTGGTGAATTTGTTATTTGTGTACATGAATACTGTTGATTTTTGAGCACTGACTTTGTATCTAGCTATGCTGATGAATTTCCTTATTAACAATATTAGACTTTTGATGGTTTTTTTTGAGTCTTCTATGTACAGAATCATGTCATCTGCAACTAATGATAATTTAACTTTTTCCTTTCCCATCCTTATTCCTTTTATTTCTCTCTTATCTAATTGCTCTAGCTAATGTTTCCAGAATTATGTCAGATAACAGTGCTGATAGTGGACATCCTTGTCTTGTTCCGGATTTTAAAGTGAAAGCTTTCCATTTTTTCCCATTTAGTATGATGTTGGTTGTTAGAATATCATAGAAGGCTTTTATCAGATTGAGGTAGGGACATTCTATTATGATTTTCTGTAGGATTTTTATCATGAACAAGTGTTGGACTTTATCAGATTTTTTTTCTGAATCTACTGAGATGATCCTGAGATTTTTGTCTTTGCCTCTGTTGGTAAAGTGTATTGTATTTATTGATTTGTGTATGTTGAACCATCCTTGCATCCATGGGATGAATCTCACTTAATCATGGTATATAATCTTCTGGACAATTTGCTACATTCTGTTTGCTAGTATTTTATTGAGAATTTTTGCACCAATATTAATTAGGGTGATTGCTCTACAATTCTCTTTTTTGGTTGGGTCTTTCTCTGGTTTTTGTATCAGAATAATATTTGCCTCTAGAAATGAGTTAGGAAGAACTGCTTCCCTTTCAACTTTATCAGTGAGTTTGAGGAGTATTAGTACTAAATCTTTTCTAAATTTCTTGTAGAATTCGGTTGTGAATCCATTAAGACCTGGAATTTTCTTCGTTGGTAAGTTTTAAATATGTTTTCAATTTCAATAACTTGCATTGGGTTATTCAAAATTTTTATATTATCTTGATTCAGCTTTGGTAATTCATTTGTTTTCAGGAATATCTCCATTTTCTCTGTGTTTTCTAGCCTATGCCAGCAAGAATTTTCAAAGCGGGTGCTGACGATCTTCTAAATTTCCACAGGATCTGTAGTAATTTCACCCTTTTTAGTCTTCATTGCATGAATTTGAGTTTTTTCTTTACTTTTCTTGATAAGGTTAGCTAGGTGTTTATTAATTCTGTTTATTCTTTCAAAGAACCAACTCTTGAATTCATTAATTCTTTGGGATTTTTAAGTCTTAATCATGTTAATTTGACTAGCTTTTCTTTTTCTAAAAGCTTGAGGTCAGCATTAGGTTGTTTATTTGTGCTTGTTCTGTTTCCTGAAGTGAGAATTCATTGCTATGTATTTCCATTTTAGGACTGCTTTCATTGTGTCCCACAGGCTTCATTATTTTGTATCTATACTTTCATCTAATTGTAGATACCTTTTAATGTCTTCTTTAATTTCATCTGTAACCCATTGGTTGTTCAGGAGAGTGTCACTGAATTTCCATGTGTTTATGTAGTTTTTGAAGTTTCTTTTAATTTCTAATTTCAGAGCACTATGGTCAGATAATGCACATGGGATAATTTCAGCCCCCTTTGCATTTATTTAAGCTTGTTCTGTGGGCTAACATATAGACTATTTTAGAAAATGTCTCATATACAGCTGAGAAAAATGTGTATTCTGCTGTTGTTCAAAGGGACACTCTGTAAACATTTAGTAAGTCTGCTTGCTCACAGATTTGATTCAGTTCAATTATTTCTTTGCTGACTTTTTGTCTAGTTGATCTATCTTTTTGTGACAATAGGGTATTAAGTTCCCTTGTTACAACTGTGTTATGCATATTTGATTTTTCATGTTTATTAGTATTTGCTTTATGTAGTTGTGTGTTCCTGTATTTTATGCATATATATTTATGATTGTTATGTCTTCCTCTTAAATTTTTCCCTTAACAAGTGTCTTCTTTATTTCTTTTGATCATTTTCGGGTTGAAGTTTACATTGTCTCCAAGCAGAATAGCTACCCCTGCTTTTTTCTGAATTCCTGTTGCATGGACTATTGCTTTCTATCCTTTGACTTTCAGTCTGAGTTTTTGAGTTTGATGCATTTCTTACATACAGCATATTGTTGGATCTTGTTTTTTGATCCATTCTGCCCATCTGTTTCTTTTAATTGGTGAATTAAGGCCATTTATATTGATGATTATAACTGATATGCATTGGCTTAACTTTGTCATGTTGTTTTCCTGTTGCTTGTTTTCTGCTTTCCCCTTTTATTCAATTGTTTGCCTTGGCTGATGGCTTCTTCCCATTGTTGTTTTGGGAATTATGGTCATTTTTATCTCTATATAGTATGTCTTTCAGTACTCTTTCTATGGGTGGTTTAGTGCACATGAATTTCTTCAATTGTTCTTTGTCATGAAGGTATCTTAGTTGCCATTAATTTTGAAGAAAGTTTTGCAGGGTACATGAATCTGGGTTGAAAGCTATTTTCTTTGAAATACTAGAAATACTTCACTCCAAGGTCATCTTGAGAGTTTGTGTTGAGAAGTCAGCCATAGTTCTAATGGGCTTTCTTTGATGGTGATCTGTTTCTTTTAATAGCTTTTAGTATTCAGTTTTTTATGCTGAATTTCTGGGATCTTAATTATTTTATGTCTAGGTATAGATTTCTTTTGGTTATAGTTGTTTGACATTCTATATGCCTCATTTATTTTGAATCAATTCTTTTCCCATGCTTGAGAAATTGTCCATTACTTCTGAGCATAGTGTTTTTAAATGTCATTTGTATCGATTTCTACATTTTTATTGACACCTATCAATCTTATATTGCTTTTTTGCATCCTCTTGGAGTTGTTGAATTATTACTTCATGTTTAACAGTTATTATCTTATGTTTAACAGTTTTTTCCTTTTGTGATTGCTAGCTGAGATCCTGTCTTCAAAGTCTGAAAGTCTATTCTCAGTTTCTTTCAAGTGGTTAATAAATTTTTTAATTTCCTGGCTATCTCTTTTAATCTGTTTCATACATTCTATTTTTTTCCTATATTGTTTATTCATTTCCAGTGCTCCTGGAGTGTCTTTATATATATATATATATTCTCTAGTTATGCTGAACAACTCCTTCATTAAGATTGTCATCTTTGTTTACCTGAGAGATTATTTCTGATTTGATTTCCTCTATAGCCTCATGGATTTATTTATTTCACTTGCTGTCTTTTCACAAATTTTGGTTTTATGACTTCCAATATCCTCTAATTGAATGTCTCCCGTAGTTGTTCCAGATGGGGTGGAGGTTTGAGATTGTATTGTGCTTTTTTGTATTATCATTTTCACCTCTTAGTTAATATTTAGGTCTTTTCAATCCTACTAGTCTCAACTGTCCATTGTGTGTGTCTTAGGGTCCTACAACATGGTCTGACATTTACCTCGTTGCTGGGTCTTGCAGTGTAGAATAGGGGCCAGTCACCTGAATTCCTTCTTGGCCAGCTAGATGAGTTCTATATTCCTAAGCTGACTAGTCTAAGAGTATTGATGTGAACCAATGTTTACATCATATTGTTGTTGTGGTTTCAGGCTGTTTCAGGCCAACAGACCCACTTGTCTGTGGTATGCTCCCCAGCTGGGGCCATACTGTGTCACCAGGGGTCTCGTAGGACCAGTTAGGTTTCTCTGGGTGAGGAGAGGACTTGCTGGCACTCTTGCCAGTCAACCTGATGTTCTCTGTACAGAAGGACTCAACTACCTTTTTGTCTGCTCGCCAAGGTCTTCTGGGTGTTAGGAGGGTTAGACAAGCTCTTGTTAACCCACTGAAGCCTATTTCTTGGGAGGGGACTCACTGAACTCTTGCCAGCCCTTTAAGGACCTCTGGGTGAGCTGAGGGGTTGTTCAAGCCCACTGAAGTACTACAGGTGGTAGAAGTGGTCAGTGACACTCCTGTGGGCTGCTGAAGTTTTCTGCATGTCAAAGAGTGGTGCATGACAGTCCCCTTGGCTGATGAGGATGTCCAGCTTCAGAAGAGAAGTGGCTGAGGCTTGCCACAGCTGCTGAGGTTGTCTGGGTGCAGTGGAAGGGCAACTGAGGCTCCCCTCAGCTGCAGAGGTCATTTGGGTACTGGAAAGGTCCTCAACCAACCATCTTAACTAAGTCCAAGTTCTGGTATAGGCCATTCACCATAAATAATTTGCATGTATCTAGTAGTAATAGAATCTATGTGTAAAACTCAATTTTAATGAATCCAACCTAAAGAACAACTCATATCTAACTCATAGTTAAAATTTTCACTCTTTGTGCTCTCAAAACTGTGACAATTATTGTAATCTTATCAATGGCAATATGTAAATAGAAAGGGTAATGCAGTTGATAAAATGAGAATGTTGGTGGACAGGGAGACAATAGGGAAAGATTGTTATCTAGAACAGGTCTTTCTTGGTGATTGGTTAGCTGTTTTTAACATTGACAATTCTAAGTTCTTTTTTTGAAAAGGAAATTGTGAGAATGTGTGTAAATCAGAATCATCATACAGATAGGTATTTGGCTTAATTTTTAAATGATTGTAATAAGAACGAGGTGAAAGTAGGCTGAAATAAAGATACCTGAATTTTTTTTAAAGATGAAGTTTTGGTTTGAAATGTAACCCAGTGGCACAGTATTCAGGGAACAAGTCTTTTTAGTTCTTCATCTAAGAAATATGAAACTTAAAACTTATTGTGTGCGAATTATAAATTACATAGATAAAGTTTACCACCTACTTTTGATTTTACTTTTTATCAAAAATTTTAAAGTCAAAAAAATAGAAAGCAGTGCTGCTGTGACCTTCAAAGATTACCAATTTATGGCCAGTCTCATTTGATCTCTTTCTTCTCCCTAATTTATTTTGAAGTAAATCCCAAATATCATATTAATTCATCTACAAATATTCCAATATGTATATTTAAAAGATAAGGCTATTTAAAAATGCCTCAAACATTACCATACTTAAAACAAATTAACAATAATAATTTCATTATATACCCAAGTATTTAGTCAATGTCTTTATTTGTACACTTCCTTAGTAATCTTAAGCATTTTTAAACTGTTTGATCAAATTAGAGCCATACAATGGATTGGTCATTAATCTCTGAGCTTCCTTCTCAATTCTCTTGCATGTCTTTGAAAATTTTTGTCGAAGAAACTGGGTCATTTGTCCTGTAGAATTTTCCATACTCTGCACTTTGCTGATTGCATCCCCATGGAGTTAGCCTATTTCTCTGGTCTTAGCATTACCTGTAATTTGCAGTTAGATCTGGAGTATCAATTGTTTTTTGGTAAGATCTCTTCATTGATAGTGTTCTTTCATCAGTTGGTCTATTTATCTTTGTAATGTTTATAGACATTGATGATCATTGTGCAGATCCATCAATCCAGTAAGGCTTCCCAAATGTTTGTCCCTTCATCAGACTATGTCCTCAGATTATGGACACTGGAAGCTCAGGCTTCCTTTTCACCTCCACATTATTTCTATTATTCCTCTTCATCTACTCCTGTGTTTCACAAAGTAGTGTTCAGGTAAAACTAAAGGATGAATGCTCTCTCTTTTCCTTTATTTACCAATTTCAAACTAGTTGTGCTCTGGCATTCTTCAAAATAGACCAAGGAGTTTTTCTAGCACTATATGAAACTCATGAATTCAAATGTACTTGATGTTTTTCAATGCATTTGAGTTATTATCTTTATTGATGTTAAAATATTTTCCCTCTGGGAGACTTTGCAAGCTAGCTCCTGAGTCTTTTTGACATGTCCCTTCTCGTCTTTGATAGCTTCCTGGCTTTCAGTTATGCCAAGCTATCCTGGGGTAACCTTGTTTATCTACCCTAAATGAGAAACCAACCATCTTACCAAGGAGATTTAATTTCTTCTGGTGGAACCATGATCTTGGTGGAGGGAGTTTGCTCTCATTATTTCTGGTTTGGTCATCACTCCCAGTAATCTGAGTGGACAGCTTCAAGACAAATCTACCTGGTTTGTTCCCATGATATTCCTAATTTAAAAACAAGTGTCTATAATTTTACTTAAATTTTTTTATCTTTTATTTATAGTTATACTCATGCCAACAGTCCCATTTCAGTGACCCCAATTGACTGTATCTTGCACCATAGCCTCTTAAAATAACAATTAGAAATATTTGCTCCAACAATATGACAATTAAACAGTTTAAAATTTACTTTGCAGCTGTTTTTATTTTGCTTGGTTTCAGTTTGGTTTGGTTTGGTTTGGTTTGGGTTCTTTGTGCATAAACTCACCAGGGGCATAGAGTCCAATTACCATATTCAAAAGTCAATTGATGGAGTTCCTCCTTTTTTTACTTATGTCAGAAGTCAACCCAGTTAGGTACATTCATTTCAATATGCTTTTAATTTTTAGAAATTTCTTCTCAAATTTAAATTCATAATTACATGAACCATTTGCACGGTCCCAAAGTCAAATCTACAAAACAATATATATTTAGCAAGGCTGACTTCTGTGTCTGTCCCTTCCGTACTCACTTGTCTGTCTTTTCTTTGCCCCCAAACCAGTAATGCTTCAAATGTATTATTTATTCTTATATTATTTCCTTAATACTAGTGCAAAGAGTTTTGTGAGATTTTTTTCTCCTGTGTTCACATATCCAGGAAGTCTCTCCACTGTTATACATAAGGATTGTCCTCATTTCTTTTTACAGTTACATAGTACTCAGTTGTGGATATCTGCTGGTGTGAATAGTACATCAGTGAGTATCCTTGTGCATTAATCTCTTCTTATTTTTGCAGAGTATCTTGGTGATTCTTAGAAGTAGAAATGTTGGGTTAAAGGGTAAATACACATGTAATGCTGCTGCATAACCCCGAAGTCTCTCCCAGGATTGTACCACTTCACATTTCCACCCACACTGAATGAGGCAGCCTCTTTCCCACAGCTTTGGCACCAGAGTATCTTGTCAACCTTTTTGGTTTCAGCAGTGAATAAGTGAGAAACGATATCTTGTTTGATTTTATATTTATCACATTCTGAAGCTGAACATCTTTTCATACTATTAAGAGAGATTTGAATTTATTTTTCTGCTTATATGTCCAATACATTTTTTCTACAGAATTGTGAAGGGTTTTTTTTTTTTCATGTTTAGGAGCTTTTTTTTTTTTAGTACAAATGGTCTACTAACTCTTTGTCTCTGATGCAAGATAACAATATTTATCCTACTTTATTTTTCTTCAAATTTTACTCATAGAAATTGTTCTAATTTTTGTTTTTGCTCTTTGATTTTTTTCTATACAAAGTTTTCTTCACTTTGACATGACCACATTTGTCAATATTTTCCCTTATTGTGTCTAGACTTGAGCGATAGTTCAGAAAATTTCATTCTCTCGAAGATTAGGGAATAATTTTCCAATATTTTTTGTAATATTTTATAATTTCAGTTTTTAAGTATTAAACGTAAATATCTTGTCTGACCTAGAATAGGGTGTCATAAATGAGTCCAATTTTGTTTTTTGCTTTTCAGTACTTCTTTACTTATCCCTATGCTACTTAGAGAAAGTCCATTCTGTCTTTCTTATATATGAAGTTTCTATAATCAAATAAAATTTTCTACATCTTCTATTTTGCTCCACTAGTTGGCCTTTTCCCCAGCTTGTGCCAGTACCAATCTGTTTGATAACAGAGGTTTTCTAATGTTTTGATGTCTCCAGGACTTATCTCCCCCACTGCAGGCTTTTCTTGGTTTCCTATCTGTCCCCTTAATTGAACTTGTGTAGCTTTTAGCTGGAACCTTTTAGAGCAGCCAGTATTCCAAAAGCAAACTGACAGCTGTTTGTCTTGATGGACAACATGAGTTGCCTGTTTTGCCCAGAACCTGGTACACAGCAGGCTCAGTGAGTGTTCGGTAAAGTACAGTACCTTGCGGTAAAGTACAGTATCTTCACCTGGAGGTGATCATACGACCTCAGCACTCCACAGCAGTGTTGCTCTAAGTTAGGGAACTTTATCATAATTTTTAATCCTAATTATTTCACCATAACTGGAAAGAAGACTGAGTTTAAAATACTAAAATAAAATGTTTTTGAAAGAGAAAAAGAGGGCCAGGAATATAGCTCAAGGGCACAGTGCCTGCATGGCAAGCAAAAGGTCCTCAGTTTGATTCCCAGTACTTAAATAAATCATAAAGAGAAAAAGAAAAAAATGTTCTTCACATGATGATTCCTCCAAAGAGGGAAACAGACTGGACTCCAGGATGATGAGGAGGGAGTCTTTTTCACTGGGCACCCTTCACAAAATTTTAAATTCACTGTTTAGGTAACTGATGTTCAGCAGACTTCCTGCCTCTCATTAATCAGAGCTACTACACTTCTATCCATTTAAATAGGGGATTTCTTTCTCATGCAATCAGTGCATATGACAATTGGGACATCTGGCATCTGAGGACAGAATCTCAGACTTCTTCATGGGCGTGTTCTGGGTGACAAGGTCTATGCCTCTGTATTTTGGCTTTTGCCCTGTTTCATATTTTTAAAGAACATGCTGCCCTAGGAA
This sequence comes from Cavia porcellus, assembly GCF_034190915.1. Taxonomy (NCBI): domain Eukaryota; kingdom Metazoa; phylum Chordata; class Mammalia; order Rodentia; family Caviidae; genus Cavia; species Cavia porcellus. Next base: position 94,347,384 of record NW_026947485.1, read on the forward strand.
AGCAGGAGCTGTCTTCTCTTTAATAAATGATTCAAGTTGTTGAAAATAGAAACAATAAATTATGGTACAAAGGAGCGTATTTTCCAAGTTATTACTGTTCTAGAGAGCCATGATAATCTTTAAACTTAGCTAAGCAGAACCTGATTTGGTTCTACCAGGATAATCTGGTACATTGTATTGGGAAGCAGATCTGGGTCAAAAGACACCAAAAACATCTGGGCTCAGATAAAAGATCATGTGCTAATGAGACTGTCTAAAGCCCACTGTGGTAGGTATATATCCTGCTGTACATGGACTCCCAGGTCTTGTCCTTATTAGCCTCCTGACATAAAGATGAACTCAGCAGACAGCACATGGATCAGTGTTCCACTGCTGGCTTGTAAATGCCCAGGATTCGTTTCATCAGTGTTCATCTTGACTCAGAAAAATATTTTTTAGCGCAAGACTCGATACAAGTCCTGACTTAATGAACTAACTGCATAAATTTGGGCCTGCCTGTGACTCAGTCAAGATAACAACATTAAAAAAAAAAAAACAAACTAAAGAACATGAGACAAGATCTGGACATTGTAAGTGCATGTCTAAAACCCTAGCCCTCTGTGAGACCGAGGTAGCAGGATCACAAGTTTAAAGCCAGCTTGAGTAACTTTGTGACTTAGCAAGGTGCAGTCTCAAAATACAAAATAAAGTAGTACAGGAGATGTAACTTAGTGCCCAGCCCCTGGGTTCAATCCTCAGTCTAGAATAAAAAAGAATATGAAGCAAAACACCAAATTCTTAGAACAATACCCAGCATTAATAATAACCAGTGTAGTACAGTTCAGAACTCTGACAGTAGTGCATTTATCATAAGTTTAGAGAACTGCTCACACTTAACACTTTCAAGGTATGAAGAGATAAATAAATGCTCTTTTCCGTTTGTCCTCCATGGTGCAATCAATAGTAGTTTATATAGAGACAGAGTGTAAGTACAAAAAAACCAATAAGAAATGGCACTGTACTAGTCCCCCATTTTCTGAAAGAGACCCAGAGATTTTTCTTGCTTGCAGATGGCTAGCGCCCTGTTTGTACACTGAGAGCCACACCCCAGTTCCACACCAGCTGCCACGGATGTGCAGAGACAGTGCCTGGGGAGCCTCTTGCAGCAGAAGGAATAGCTGCAGGTAATTGAGACCACACTCACCCTCCAGGGCCTGGCAACTCTATTCTATAGTACACTGAGTTTCTGCAGTGCAAAAACCACTTTTTGGTTACTCATAATTGAGTTGTACAGAAATTATTATTCTTGCAGAAACTTGACTTATCCTGGAAGCAGATTTTTCTCATTTTGGGGTGGAGGGGCAAATCTCATTAAAGTCCACTGGAAAAATTTGGTTGGAGCAAAACACAAAAATGTTCCTTGTAGGTTGCAGATGTCTTAGTTGTCATTCTTTAACAAAATCAGGGCCCTCTTTGTAAAAACAAACATGACCCAGGCATGTTCACTCTTTCTTTGGAATGTATCCACTATGTGAAATTAGGTTTTTTCAAAAACCCTCACCAATAGTTTCTAGGTCGTGCATAGTTATTGCTGACTCCACAGGAGAAGAATTAAGGACTAAATTTGTTCTGCTGAGTCCCGGGGTCTCTGATTATCCAGAGGGCATTGGGATTCATTTTGGAATATCCCAGAGATTTCACAAAGGCTTTATTTCTGGGATAAATAAAAGAATTTGGGAGACTCTCAGTCACGTGTTTTAACATACTAGAGAAAAAAAAAATCTGATGTTTTGGGTGCCTTAGTGACCTGAAATGGGTAAAATGCTTCCCAATGGAGAACTTTTTAAAATAGGGTGTTTAATCCTTGCACCTCTGCCCAATGTCCCACATGCCACAATAGAACCTTGTCTGAGGATCCTCTTCACTTGAAGTGGTAACAAAACTGTCTAAATATCATTACAAAGCATTCCAGAAGCAGAGATTGTTTATCTATTGCAGCTGATCTTGCTCCCTGGTTCTATACTGATTCCAAAGAAAAGGAACTTGATAATTTAGTACAGCGAAATCCCCAAATAAGAAAGCTTCACTGAACCTATGTAGATCAGGAAATGGTGAGACACGTCTCACTCCCATGCCCCACTTCCAGACACAGCGCTCACAGGGATCCCTAGCTCTGTCCAGAGGAGCCTTGGCTTGTGGCCTGATTCAGCACCCTCATCTTACTGAGCAGTAAGGATGGTAGACCTGCCCAAAGTGTGGGAGATTCATCCATCCAGGATTCCTATTCGTTTGAAGGCTGCCTTTAACTCCTATCCATTTTCTTACACTTCAATTCCCCTCCATCAATTCCTTTTCCTCTTCCTATTTCTAAAAACTGTAACCATAACCTGAAAGGCCTGATTTTTTAACCAACAAATATTCAGAAGCCAACTAGCTGTAACTTTTCTGAATCAGGCAAGTTTCTCGTTATTATGGTTATTGTTTATCCCTCCTACAGTTTATGAGGGATGTGTTCACCTCCTAATGCACAAAAATAATGCACCAGGTGATGTTTTCATTGATTTTTGCTGCCCCATGCTTACTCACTGGTGTAGATGGCCAGAAAAAAAAAGGGTTGCCACATAAGTGAATATAAAAGTAACCGTGAACATCGTACTATTTTATTATAAAATGCAACAGTATAAGGTCCTAACCAAAAGACATGCCATAACCCTTTCTTGTATTGATTCAAGCATGTGAGGACAATGAGCAAAAGCACACATCCTGACAAACATGGCTCACAGAGGAACACAAGAGAAAAAGAACAAGGGGAGGGGGTGAGGGATTGGAAGGGCTTGAACAGGACAGTTACCAGAGAATACCAAATGCAGCAGGTTCTAGAAAGTCCAGTTGATGCTGCATGAGCAAACCAATGGGAAGACACAAACAGAAAGAAAAATATATTTTTAGAATAGGGTTTTATAGATTGTAGGATACAGTGACAAACTCTCCCTCTCAACTCCCACTGCCTCATGTGGCCTAACATAGAAGCAACGTTTTGAAGATTCCATAAATACCTCTCACAGAGGTCAAAGCAAATGTCCACAATCACCGTCCACAGGTGTACCCAGAGTCAAGATGCTAAGAAATACCCTTCAAGACACTTGGGTTATATCCTCTTCATTCAGCAGTTGAAAGACACAGGCATAATCAGCCCATCCATATACAAAGTGAGGCTCTGGTGCTAGAATACGAATCAAGTACTTAACTTTTTTTGGTCCATATTTCTATTTTCTTACAATTCTAGTTTCATCTGTTGAAATGTATTCATTCGTGAATCACTGGAAAGGTTGAACTGAAGATTATTAAATGCATCACAGATACGTTGGTACTGAGCCTCATCTGTGATCAAGACTTGCAAATCTGGTTTGCACTTTGAGGTTTTGGAACACCACTGAGTTTCCAGAACTGTGTCTTTTTGTGAATAGGTCTATCTTTAAACCAATGGCTATTTGCTCTATTTAAAAGGGGAAAAATAATCTGAAAGTATGGCAAAAATCAAGAGCAGCACATATGATTTGAATTATAGTCAGATAATCACCATTCATGGCCAGTCCAAGTTGGAAGGAAAGCTTGAATTTCTCCTCAGAGACATTTCTCAGCTTCCTTTTTTTAACAAGGGCCACAATTGAGTGTGGCCTTTTGCTGAAAACTAAAGGGGCTTTAAGGCCTTTACTGACTTCTCCATCCTGCTATGAAATTAGTTCTTTTGGAAGAAGATCATTTATGAGTTTCACTGAAAGTGATAAAAATAGTCCTTCCAATCCCTGAACCCCTCTGAAAATGTTTTTAAGAAAGTATTTCAAATAATTTTTCCAAATGACAGTGCTAGGCAGTATTCCTCAGTTCCTCTCTGTTTGGGGAACTTATATCAAAAAGGAAACTTTTACTCTCTGAAGGTTTTCTTGCCCATAGGACTCCAAGAAGGCCAGGAGTTCAACTGAACTTGTGAACACTTCACACTTTGGCACCCAAGAAGTTATGATGTAAAGGATATGCTTGTGGCTCCAAATCCCAACATACCTACATCTCTACCAGATAGAAGCTATCTCAAATAGCTTCTTCAGAAGCTATTTTACCTTCCAGCAATGCAAAGAATGGAAATAGAAGGTCTATCCCCAACAGGCAAAGCCTAAGTGTTGTGGAATGGTGCCTACCTTACCTTGTAGCATAGCTCAGGACCTTGGTAAACAGTAGAATCATCAATGAACTTAACAAAAAAAGGCCCCAATAGCCAGCTATACAGAGACCAGATCCATCTGAATCTTGGCGAATTCTATTGTTTTAGAGGGTAGATTCTGAGCTCTGGAGTCAGAAAATACAGTTCACATCTCACCATTTCTGCTCACTGAGTTTTGGACAAATTATTTGACCTTTCTGAGCCTAAGTTTCCTCTTAATAAAAATAAATAGCAGCAGATGCTTACTTTTTATGGTAGTGAAAATAAGATACTGTGTTTGTAAACATAGTACCTAGCATATAAGTGATCAATAAACATATTATTTGAAACATGTAACAATGTTCTTTCCCAGAATTTTCTTCCTGTGTTCTCTATCTTTGCCTTTTCCTTCAAAAGCTTGGATAATTGGAAGAAGGCAAAGGATTAATGATGTTCATAGAAAAAGAAGGAAGATGTCTCATAAGCAAGCATGCACTCAACTTTACGTACCTGTAGATTCTGCATTTGTGAATTAAAACAACCAGTGTTAGAACTATTTCAAAGAAAATGACATCTGTACAGAACATGTGTAGACTCTTTTCCTTGTCATTACTCCCTAAAAAATACACTGTTTTAGGTATTATAAGTCTTCTAGAGATTATTTAAACTTTGAACTGGTTATATGAAAATACTGAACCTCGAGCATTCACATAATTTGGTATCTGTTGCAGATTCTGAAGCCAATCCCCTGCAGATCCTGAGGGATAACTTTCTATTAGTATCCCCAAATAGAAAAAGACTTCCAGAAAATCAGCGAAGCTAGATTTTTAAAAAGGTAAGCAACTCAAGGATAAAGTCCTAGTTCCCTTTCTTCAGACTCCAAATAAATCCCCAGATAAGTTGGGGATCCAAGAGTAGGGGGACACTGTGTCTCATTTCTTGGAAACGGCCTCAGCAGTAAAGAAATTGTATCATGGGATTTCCAGGTGGATGAGAACTTAGCCTCACCAGAGTTCTATTTCAGAAGGTTAAAAGGCCAAGAAATAATTGCCATGCATTATGAAAGCAACAAAGAGAACCACAGGACCTAAAGTGACTTTGAAGATGAGAATACAGGTAAAGGGGCAAACTGGTGGTTGACAGCCAGCCCAGGCACGTCAGGAATCAGCAAGTAACAATGTAAAGAGGAGGCGTCAAGGACTGGGTATGCCCTCTCAGTCACTCCTTTACCACCACCTCAGCCCACTCACACCACCTTAGACAGGACTCAGAGTACATGAGATTAACCTTAACCGAGAAAAATAAAGCCCCTGTGATCTAAGCATCATACTTGTTGTTAATTTTAGTTATTTATTTTTTCTCAATCAATTTCTGAGGTATAATGCCTACATTGCATAACAGGCCCCAGACATAAGATTTTCATAATTTCATATAAGATCCAGGAAAACCAAAATGAAAAGATGAATACCAGCATATAAATGATTTATATCCGAATCAAAATGAGTCAGAGAAATAGTATCTGAGCCTTTTTTTCAGTCCCTGGTGGAATTAGGACCCAGGATACCATGCTAACTATGTCTGACTTGTAATAAGCCAACCCTATAAGATGAGAAATAGACATCCAGTCAGCCAAACAGGTAGTTCTAATTACAAATCACCAATGTGGACTTCTTATTTTCCCCCCTCACTCGGTATGTTCGACCACCGTAGCCTGAGGCTCCCTGATTGATCCTACTACCAGGCCATCTAGGACACAACTCACCACAATGTGTAAAATCAAGTTGCATACTGAAGTTAACAACTTCTGAAATACAGTCATAGTAATTATGTGATTATGTGTTATCCTGGGTTAACATGTGGCCCATAATCCTTTGATATTACAAAGCTCAGCTGTGCCTCAAGACCTAACAAGTTACATTTTATAGGAAGAGTTATTTGGTAATGGTACATACCAGTTCGCTGTTCAAAACATTTATTGGGACTTAGCTCTATGAAGTAGATAACCAAGTGTTCCACAGCTGCTAAATCTCACTTCATATATTTAAACAATCCACTGTGCTGGCAATCCCTGAAATGCAAAAAGACGTCATCTCCAATACATGTTTTAAAATGGTGCTTCTGAAGCTGCATCTGCTTCACATTGCTTGTTCAAAGTGCTTTTTTCTCCAGGGTTACTTAATAATCGTATTAGAATGGACAAAGTCAAAGGCTGCATCCATTTTCAGAAATGTAGATTTTAGTATTGCACTTACCTAATTTGAGAAAAGAGAGCCTGATCTAACATTGGATCTAACATTTCTAACATTGGAAAACATGTTAACCAGGCACTGAAGCTTTGAGGATTAACAAAGTCAAATTTATAAAGTGCAATCAGGTTCTCACATGAAATGGGAAGATATAGTGGAATTTGTAAAGCTATATTATTACTCTAAAGTAATAAAATAACTTTGTGCTGAACTTTGTGCAATTTTTCAAGCTGCTCTGAAATGACTAGTAATGGCGTGGAGTACATAATACACTGAGATGTGTTGAAACTCTGGGTCGTATTCCCGGTTTGATATTTAAAACACTTGGTCAGCTAGAACACACTACAGAATCATTTCACTGCTCTGTGCATTGTGATTTCACAATCTCCCATGTAATTTCATTGCATGCATTTGGAAATCATGCCTTCTTCCTTACATTTCAAACAACTCTTCATCTTGCCAACATATTTTACAAGCAAGAAAATTCAAACAAACCATCAATAAGAGCATAGTTCTATGAAACAAAGAGAAGCGTGTTATATTCATTTGACATCCTCACTGTTCTCATGGAACTAGTTCTATATTTTGGTTAGCTGAATCTGCTTGGTGTCCCTGGTGTCTAGCAGCATGAAAAAAATTCTGCTTGTAATTGTGGATCTTTCTGAGAAAAAGGAACAGATAACATAAGCAGATGCTTAAGATAGCTATTGTTCTTTTGCAATTATTCTGCACACGTGCCCAAGAAGCCTGAGGAAGCAACAAAATGAGTTAATGTTAATGTTATTGGAGAGAAAAGGGCCCCCTGCCAACCAGTCACCTAATTTGACCAATGTGAGTAATGTGCATCACAATTTGTATGAAAAATATCCTAGAATAAATGCAGACTGTAGTCAATAAACCAAATATTATAGAATGCAAGCACAAATTCTGCAGCCTGAATTTTAAATGTGGCAGCTTAAAGAATTGGAGACCCCAAGCAGTAGTTGGATTTTTATTTGAGTGAATAACATGAAACAGTTGTTCTAAGGCAATGAATGAAATTAGCTAAGAGGCATAATGGATTTAGTTAAAGAACAGTAGGAGGTATGGTAGCAACTGGAGAGAAACTTGTCTTCCTAAGGAAAAGATTCAAAAAGCAGGTATTCAGTGAATAAATTATTTTTAAAAATATATAAATTCTTTAGAATCAGTTACTGTCACCCAGATGAAAATTGGCCTCCATGTATTTCTTTTTTTTTTTTTTTTTTTTTTTTTTTGTCTTTCTCGTTTTTTATCGGTACCAGGGATCGAACTCACGACTGCCTGCTTACAAGGCAGGCGCTTATGCCGCTGAGCTAAATCCCCAGCCCCTGACCTCCATGTATTTCTAAATGAAACTTTATTACCCAAGCTGATGACCCCTCAGTCACCCAGTTTTGTTCCTCATGATATCTGATGGGTCCCCAGTAATCCAATGCACCATCAGGAGAACTGTACTGTGTTCCAGGTTGGATGATTCAGTGCCATAGAATCAGAGGACAATCCCCAAGGACAAATGGCTGTAATCTTGGAATATGTGAGGCCTTGCTAAAGGATAGGTATAATTTTAACTCAAAACTCTCTAAAGGATATAATTGCTCTCCATTTTACAATATCAATGGTGAACATTTCTTCATGTATTTATTTGCCATTTGTATATTTTCATCTGAAAAATGTGTGTTCATCTTAGATACCCATTTTTGGAGTGGGTCTTCAAATTTGATAGGCTTGATGTTTTTTAATTCTTTATATGTTCTGGACATAAGTCCTCTGTCTGAGGAGTTGCTGGCTAAAATTCTTTCCCATTCTGTGGGTTTTCTTTTCACTCTGTTGGTGATTTCTTTTGAAGTGCAAAAACTTTTCAATAATATGAGATCGCAGTTGCTGATTCTTTGAAATATGTCCCATGCAGTTTGCACCTTGTTCATGAATTCTCTGCCTACCCTTATGTCTCCAAGACTTCTACCTATCTTGTCTTCCAGTAGATTTAGTGTTCCTGTTTTAATATTTAGATCTTTGATCCATTTAGACTTTAGTTTTGTGCATGGTGATAGGCATGGGTCTAGTTTCAATCTTCAGCATGTGGAAAGCCAGTTTTTCCAACACCATTTATTAAAGAGGCTATCCTTCTTTGAGTGAACATGTTTAGCCCCTTTGTCAAATATTAGGTGGCTGAGTGTCTTTGTAGTTGTGTTTGCATCTTCTAATCTGTTCCAATGACCCTCAGGTCTATTTCTTTGCCAGTACCATGCTTATTTTATCTCTGTGGCTTTGTGGTATAATTTCAAGTCAGGAATTGAGATGCCTCCTGCCTTGTCTTTGTTGCCCAGAATTGCCTTTGCTATTCTAGATTTCATCTGTTTCCAAATGAATTTTAGGAGTGTTTTCTCTAGATCTGTGAGGCATGTTAATGGCATTTTGATTAGGATTGTATTAAATCTGTATAACAGTTTTGGGAGTATGGCCATTTTCACAGTGTTGGTTCTTCCTAGCCAAGAACAAGGAATATCCTTCTGTCAAATGGAATTTTTACTTTTAACTTTTTAAGGAATTTTAACTTTTTAAGGAATCTTTGTAATGAGTTCTGTAGTGGGCTCTGTTAGTTAACATTCACATCAACAATTAGAAAGATTCCTTTTGCCCCACAACCTCACCATCACTTATTTTTCAAGGTCTTGATAATAGCCATTTTTACTAGAGTAAGATGGAATCTCAGTGTTGCTTTGATTTTCATTTCTATAATGACCAACGATACGTGAACAATTTTTTCATAGATTTATTGGCCTTTGTAAACTTCTTTTGAGAAGTGTCAATTGTCCATTTTTTGATTGAGCTCTTTATGTGGAGGTATCTTAAGTATTTGAGTTCTTTGTGTATTCTAGATATTAGTCCTCTGCCCAAGGTATAGCTAGCAAAGAAAAAAAAGTTGCACATTGTAGGTTGTCTCTTCCCTTTTTTTTTTGTTTCTTTTGTTATACAGATTTTTAAAACTTTTTGATATTCTATTTGTTGATTCTAGGTATTATTTATGGTACAATTGTGGTTCTGTTCAAAAACACCATGACTATCCTTATAGTTTAAGAATTTTATCAATTTTTCCAGCTGATTTAATGTTTCTATTTTCACATATAGGTCTTTGACTCATTTTTATTGGTTTTAGTACAAAGAAATGTGAGTCTAGAAACAATCTTCTGCACATGGATAATGAGGTTTCCCAACACTATTTGCTAAAGGGGCTATCTTTTCTTCAGTGTATGTTTTTGTCCCCCTTGTCAGAGGTCACATTCGTGAATTTCTTAGGGTTGTTTCTGAATCCTCTATTCTTTTTCATTGATCCATATGTCTGTTTTTGTGTCAGTATCATGCTGTTTTCATCACCTTACTTTGTACTCTAACTTGAAATTCAGGATTTTAATGGCCCTTGTTTTATTCTTGTCACCCAGCATTGCTTTTGCTCTACTAGATTTCTTTGGTTCGGTGCAATGTTACCAATGTTTTCTCTAGTTCTGTAAGGAATGCTGGTAATATTTTCACTGGGATTACATTAACGCTAAACATCAGTTCTGGTAATATGGACATTTTGACAATATTGGTTCTACCTATCCAAGAACAGAAGATGTTTTTCCACCTTTTAATGTCTTCTTCAATATTTTTCTAGAAGACTATAGTTTTCATTATAGAGATCTTTCACATTTTTGGTTAGGTTAATTCATGCATGTTTTATTTTTTTACTTCCATTTCTCATGAATGAGATTATTTTCCTGACCTCTTCCTTAGTGAGTTTATTGTTGGTGTATAGGAATGCTATAAATATTTGTAACCTGTCATTTTGTTGAATTTATTAATTCTAAGAGTTTTCTGTTGGTGTTTTTGGGTCTTTTTGGGAAGGATGTTATAAATCTATCAATAAAGATAGTTTGATTTCTTTCTTCTTCTTTGTATCCCTTTTATTTTTTTCTCTTGCCTAATTGCTATGGCTGAAGTTCTGTGCACTATATTAAACAGGAATAGTAACAGGCATCTTCATCTTGTTCCTGATTTCACAGTGTGCTGCTTTTCAGTTTTCCATCATTTAGTGTGATGTTGACTGAGGGTTGCTCATAAATGGCTTTTATTAGTTTGAGGTAATATCTTTCTATACCTATTTTCATCAGAGTTTTCATCATGAATTGATGTTCAGTTTTGTCAAAGGCTTTTTCTACGTCTATTGGGATGATCAAGTGATTTTTATTCTTGTTTCTATTTATATGATGTACTACATCTACGGATTTACACATGTTGAACCACTCTTGCATTCCTTGAGTGAAGCCAACTTGGTCGTGATGTATAATCTTTTTAATGTTGCGTTGCATTTTGTTTGCAAGTATCTTGCTGAATATTTTTACATCTATGTTCATTAAGGGCATTAGCCTTTTGTTTTCTTCCTTCCTTCCTTCCTTCCTTCCTTCCTTCCTTCCTTCCTTCCTTCTTGTTCTGCCTTTGTCAGGCTTTTGTATCAGGCTATTGCTAGCTTCAGGGAATGAATTTGGCCGTAATCCTTCCTTTTCACAGAAGAGTTTCAGGAATATTGGTGTTAGTTGGTTACTGAAGTTCTGGTAAAATTCAGTGGTGAGTTAACTGGATCTTGGAATTTTATTAATTGATAGGAATTTTCTGACTACCTCTATTTCATTACCTTCTATTGGTCTATTCAGGATTTCTATATCTTCCAGGTTCAATTTTGGTAATTCATATGTGTCTAGGAATTTCTCCATTTCTTCTAGATTCTCCAGTGACAATTAGACTGGGATGTATAACATAAGGGAAAGAGAAAGGAAAAAGAAAAGGAAAAAAACAGTTAAAAGAAGAAAAAGAGAAAACATACAGCAGATGGAAGAAAAAATGGATAGGACTCATGAGATTATATTTATTCCTAGAATGGAGGAAAAAAACACAGGAAGACACAAAAGTAAATAGTATCCTCCATCCTATCTATACTCAATCTGAATTCAGCCATGTGCTCTTCCTACTTACTTAAAAAATGGAGCAATTGTGGGGTCATGAGCGCCAGCCTCCTGTGGTTGTGACTAGGTGTTTATACTGGTTACCTTCCAACAATTTGTTCTCTTGCTTGCCAGTGAGTGAACAGACTCAAGAAGGTCCAGGCAGATGAATCAGCCTGCTTCTTGCTTCTGGCACTGTTCACAGCTCAAGTCAAGTGAACATGCCATTTTGAGAAAGTGTCTAATCTCTGGGGGAAGAAGCAAAGTACAGCAGCAGTGCAGAGGTTTGGCTGCCATGTTCAGCACCCACCTAAGAAGACACCAATCAATGCCATGGTGCAGGCAAAGCTTTGTTAACTTTATCTGAACTCCTGAGGGCATGACTAGCTGGAGGTTTTTGGCTCTGTCGTATGATTGAATATACTCAAATGTATGGAATAAACCTTTAGCTGCTCTTTCTATTTCATGCATTAGGCAGCACCTACTGGCCCCACCACACCTCTCCAGCTTTCCTTCATACCAGACTTTCTGTCCATGCTTCTTATAAAGGCTCTCTTCTACTCACAAGTTAAATGGCATCAAGAGCTTGGCGGTGGAGGGCTCTGCTGCTTGGAACTCAACATTCTCTGGGAACCAGTGGAAATCATTAAGCTCAGCAGCCTTTCATGGACAGTGGGATGGATCCTTCAAGGATTCTGAGCTCTCTGAGGCATCTGTAAAGTGGGTGGTAGGCAAGCTATGACACAGGCAAAGAGCTTGATGATGTTAGAGAGAAGGCGAGAGAGTGCTTATTTGGGAGTGTTTGAGGGCTGGAACTGCTACTGTGACTTCTCTCTTTCCCCGGATCACACCCATCAGAGTTGCTTCTTGTGCCTATAAGTCATTAGCTCAGCGTTTGATCTGGGTCCCTATCTGGGACTATGTCCGATCCTCTTTCTCTTCTAGGACTTGTCACTCCTAACTCAATCACCACTCTCTGAGAGATTAGTACTGTAATCTGAGGGGGATTTCTAAATATCTCACTTACTGGACTGAATATCCCAGTAGGAAAAAAGCTAGGAAAAGTGGGCATTGTGTGGTGTCTGCTTAGCTGGGAGCTTCGGATGGCCACCAAGCCACACTGCTGCACTTTGCTTCTTCCTGTAGAGATTGGACCCTTTCCCAAGGTGGCCTGTTCACTTGACTTGATCTGTGAACAGTGCCATGGTCAAGAGGTGATCCTATTTCTTGATAGTAGAATTCATCAGGCGGGTCTTCATCATGTCTCCCGTGTTTAGATTTCCCCCCGCCATTTCTAAGTGTCTTAGTTACTTTTCTCATTGTTGGAAAAAAGTACCTGACACTCACGAGTTAAAGGAAGAAAGGTTTCCTTTAGCTCAGTTTGTAGCGGTTTGAGTCCACTGTTAGCTGACTCCAAGGCAGAGTGCAATAGCAGAGGAAAAACAGACCATAGCAGGGTGGGGGAAAACAAGAATCAAACCTACCTTTTTTCTGCCCTTTTTTACTCCATTCAGGGTATGCATGGGTCTATTGGTTGGTGCCACCCAGGATAAGCATCCCATTATCCACCAAAACTCTGTGAAACCAGTGTAGTTACACATATTTAACCTCAGTACCGCATACCCTAGATTCAACCACTTCCAAAAGCACCACCTATGAGCCCATGAGGCTTTGAGGGGACATGTAGATACAAACCATAACACCAAATACACAAGGTTCCTGGCAAGCATTTTCCAAATATCTCATTCTATCGCGACCATTACTAGCTCTAATCTACTATAATCTTTTTCATTTTCCTTTTCTTCAACGATTTCCTCCTCTTTTTCCTGAATGTTGGTACTTTTGGGAGCAAAGTAAAGCCTGTATGTACACACAGAGAAAACATGCTGACTATTTTCTTGCCAACCAAATTACATGGACCATGTGTTTCATCCTCCCATAGCCTGACCTATGCCATATTCCACAAACTATGCCGCCTGGCTAAAAGGATGGTATGTATACATGTGGGGGGAAAAAGCCCAGGTATTGCACAATTTTAAGAAGAGAAAGACAATACTATATATATAATTAGCTACCAAACATCCTTAAAGCAGAATTCCTTCTTAAAATTAGGTCTTACATGAACCTATTATCTAACATACTCCAAAGTGGAATTGTCATCAGGGCAATTACATCTGTAATTCCAGCATTTTGGAAGCTGAGCCAGGAGGATACAAATTTAAGCCTAGCCTGGGAAATTAAATGTCTTAGTGAGGTCCTGTCTCAAAATAAAAAGTAAACATGAGCTATGGATATATCCCAGTATAAAGGCTCTGGGTTCAATTCCTAGTACCCCCCCCAAAAAAGTGGAATCCTCCCACTAAAATCTGGACAGGGGTGGGGACAATATCCTCTTCAAATTATTGTCCCAAGTCACTTTATTTTGCCAAAGATTAGTTTCCTTGGTAAATAGGATAGCCCCTGAACTTGCTTTATAGTTGACCAGTGAAGTCTAATTAACCTTTGTAATAATTAATGTTCTAAAGTGTTCTATCTCAGAGCATTATGGTATTCAATTGCCTGTACAGCGCCTTTTAATTTTCCTTAGAGAAACAGCATTAGGAAGAATTGCCATGTCATTTCCCTTATATAATAAAAATTTCACAATCAATCATCTCTAGACAGGGGGGAAAGTCAATTAAAACCCAAGATGGAACTATTCCCCCTAGTATTCTAGATTCTGACTCTGCATATGAATTGGACCATTCACCAAAAATAAAATTTTTACAGCAGAATCAAGCTTTCCATTTGCTCTTAGCTGAATCTGCAAATGTCTGGTGCCAAATGTTTTGCTGGAGTCAATTAAAGCAAGTTTCTCCAATTTCCACGGAGAAATTGTAATAAGCTTACACTCTCTTTAAAAATAGCATGCAGGATTTTTGTTGAGGAAACAACCAAATAAAGACCCAACCAGCTAGTTGCAAGAGGAAAACGTCTCTGTGACAACCAGGAGGTGCTTCCTCATCAAGAGATGCAATGGAAATGTCAAATCTAAAGACCTCACTAGTGGTCAGCAGACCCTGTGGTTCGCTAAGACATGACTATAGAAGCATCTTCTAGGAGCTCAGAAAAGGAACCAGTGACTTGGTTCACTGAAAGCTTTCAGTGGGACATTGGAAGTGATTTTTCTGCTCTTCTTCATCATATTGCAAAACCATAAATACCTTTCATAATTTGGAAAGAGAAGAGTTACATTGAGTCACTCCTGAACCAATCAAGCACAGGGAAAGCATCAAAATGTTCCAAGAGAGATCAGGAATCAGCATGGACTGTGCTTTGTGGCAGCACACTTTCCAGTTTCATTAATATTAACCTCCTAAGAAGCGGTGCCTGGAAAATGCCCCTTTTATTGCAGCCAGTGGTGTAAATTCAGTTGATATTTCAGTGAGGTTTCACTTTGGGTTGCTTTTGAAATGACAGAGAGAGAGAGAGAGAGAGACAGAGACAGAGACAGAGACAGAGACAGAGACAGAATGACAGAAAGAGAAGGAGTACAGCAAATACGACTATGAAATTCCATGCAGATTAGTACAGCCAGGGAGTTTGTTCTTCCCTTCAAAAACAAGGTTTCTTTCACAGATTAGAGGGACACACATACTTAATTCAAGGTACTAAGAGAAAAGCTAAAACAAAGCACAGAGTAATTAAAGGTAAAGTGTCTTGTGACACTTGTGAACTCCATGGGTCTTCAATACATGCATAACATAGTGAATGACCAACTTGGCCTGATTCTCCCCAGTGAGCCATAAGCTGGATGGTTTTAAGGCACCCGTGAGTATGTTGTTTTCTGGTCTACTGTGACAAATAAAATGGCAAGAGACCAGTGTTGTGATGAGCCTTCTTAACCCATTTACCCATTGGTCACAGGCCAGAGACTTGCTAACGAATCTAGTACATGAATTGCACTGATCAGCCTCATAGTCCCATGCTGTATTAGTTGGTTTTCTGTCACTGACAAAAATACCTGAGAAAAACAGCTTAAGACAGTGCACCTGTACTTTCACTCATGGTTTCAGAGGCTTTGGGCCATGATCGGTTGCCTTCATTGCTTTTAGTCCTGTGGCATGGCAGAAACAGCATCACTAAAAGGCATGGCAGAGGAAAGTTTCTCAACTCATGGCAGCCAGGGAAGCAGAGAGATGGAGAGAGCAAGAGGCCAGGGACAAGATCCGTTCATCAGAGGCATCCATCCCCCATCCCATGACCTGTTCCCCCAATTAGGCCCAATCTCCTACTAGTCCATTCAGCTATGAACTCATCAGTGAATGAACTTAGTGTCCTCATGATCCAAAAACCCCACCTCTGACCACGTGAGCATCTTGGCAACATTTTTCTTATCTATCTAAACCATTACACATGCATTTCTAAGGAAGAGAGTAGAGATCACCTTGTCTCAACAAAGTGAAAAAGAAGTGAGACAGGTATCTCCGTGGAGTGGCTACAGACCTATGACATGAACTGCATGGCATTGCAATCGTTTGCCTGTGTCTCTTTTGTCTTCCATAGATGATTCAGTCCTAAGAGAAGAGCAGTTATGTTAGCCTTTAGGATGGCTGTTGGCACAGGTTGGCTTTCAATAAATGTCTCCTGAAAGGTAATGGTTTATGTCTAAAGGATTATGGGCAACACAACCTCTTAAAATTTCTTTCCAGTAATCAAGTTCAATAATGGAAGACTGAAAACACAAGATAGATCTTGTTTTTACTATATCTCTCTAAGGCAAGATTACATGAAAAAAAAAAGTTTAGCCAAACTCACAGAATTGTCTAGCTTGACTTTTATTTGGGTCATTGTCCAAATAAAACTGCCTGACCAAATCAAGGCTTGAATGTAACATTTTATAATCCATTGTGTTTGAGGGTGGCTTTTCATGGCTGCAACAGGAATCTTAATGGTAACTTTCTCCTTTTATCCTGGGTGGCAGTGAACTGTTCATAATAGAAGCATTCAAATCAGAACCCAGACATCCAAAGTCTTGAAATCATTAGCAGCCACACATCACTGGAGGACAGTGCCTCTAGGAGTGTCAGGGCTCATTCCTTTGCTGAGGATTGATCTAGAATACAGGGTATGGATGGACGAATCTAGACAGTGCGCCTGCTCTGGGCAGCTCCTGGGGAGTGACTTGGGCTTTGCCTCCTTGTTACCACACAAAGACCATTGCTGTCTTTGTTAGGTACTTGACTCCTTTAGGGTTCTTCTTTCTCTCAACTTGTACTTGGCCCATGAGCCTCAGGATTTCCTACCCATCACATCTTGCACTCTGTCCAAGTGAGTTGGAGTTTTGGGATTTGTTTCTAGAGAAAGACAAGGTGTGGTTTTATGCTCAGCACTGTGTTTTTGACAGCACAGTAAGAACTTCTGATGCTGCCTGACAGAGATGAAAAGCCTGCCTGTCAAGACAGCTCCTCTTGGCCCAGGAGGACAACACTGGGCTTGGGCACAGTCCCCACCTGTGTGGCCAACAGAGGGCTCCTCACACCTACCAGCCTAGGCCTCAGATTCAGCTCCTTGAAGGAAGCCTAGGTGGCAGGGCAGAGCCAGGCAGCTGTGGAGGAAGAAGGAGGCTGGCAGGCTTGGCGCAGTTTGGCCTTCAGAGGCAAAGGAGAAGTGATCTACTGCAGGGTTTTGCTGGGCTATCCGGAGTCAAGAAACTTAAGGAATGTTTATGGAAATGATTATGGGCTTGAGCCATGAGTGATCTCAAATCCAGGTCACCACAAAGGAATAACGCAAGGGCAACATTAGGGAGGCTGGGAAGAAGATTGGGGGCTTTGGTGAGAGCCTGTGCTCAATGCATGATTGGAGGCACAGGAGGATCAGGGCAGGCCAGGCATAGACGTGTGTGCATTGCAGCAGCTCAGTGCTGGGGCTTTTTATAAAACTGGCAATAAAACAGACTTGTTGCAAAATGCATTGGGTTGACTTCAAGTATTGTCCTCCAGGTTTCTCAGCAGGTCCCTTGGATCAATATATCTGAATAATCCAGCTGTGTTCATTTAAATATATCAACAGTGGCTTCCTGGAGCCAGTTTCCTGGGTCAAAAGCAATTTTCAAGATGCTTAGGGCTGGTTGTCATAGGAAAATGGTTTTTACAAGCCCAATTACTAGCTACTAGAGTTTATGAAAAAATATTCTATATTAAGTAAACTTTCTTCCTTTTAGACTTCAGGGACAAATAATAATTCAATTTTTTTTCTAAGTTCTTTCTACATTGAAAGTGTTTATTGCCAAACCCCACTGGCAGCACAGCATTGAGAAAGGTGCTGGGTGCCTTATCTCAGTACTATCTCAAAAAAAAAAAAAAAAAAAAAAGGATCAGTACTATCTGGCAGACTGGTTGCTGCAGGAAGAAAAGACTATTTTTCCATTTCACTCTGAGTGTGCCAGGCCTATGTTGCAGGAGATAACGGCTAGCAGGACAATGAAACTCACCTTGTTAAAGGGAGTTAAGATAAGAGCAGAGTGTCCTAGCAGGTTGCTCAGATTCTTCTGTGAAATACGAAAAGCCCAGCCACTTGACATCCTAAATTCAAAATCCCTGTTACATATTTCCCTCTCTACCATTCTGTTTGCATTTCTCATCATCAGCTGATTTCTACTTACACTCCCCTCCCCTTGGGTCTCTCTCTTCTCTACGCTCCCTCCACCCTTCAAGCTTTGCTCAACACGCTTAAAATTAAAAGACCTATCACCAGGCTAGGACTGAGGGTTCCTGAGGCTGAAATAACAAATTAACTCATTGTCTTACAGTAGATTTTCAGACTCTCATCACAACATCACAGAAAAAGAATTTTTGGACACATCAGGAAGAGGCTTGGGTTTCTTAGACAGAGATAAAAAACACACTCCAGAGAGGAGTGCAGGTACTCAGAGAAATGAGATGAATTATAGCTTGGAATCAGGAACATTTATATCTCCCTTGAAGGGATGGAAAGCCAAGGAAAAGATTCCCTATCCTAGAAGAGTACCAGCCTATTTCATAGGTATGGATTTTTTTTCAAATAGGTAATTTGAACATTTTTTGGGTTTTCTCAGTCTACTTCTTTATTCTCAGGATGAAGTTCCTGTTCTTTAATTCCTTAATGAAGCCAAATGCATTGATTTAGTATTTCTAAGGAATTTGGGACGTGATAGGTCTGGTAGAGAAAGTCTAAATTTAACTGAAGAAATGCTGATATGCATCGCCTTGTATAACTTTGATTAGTTCCTGGGAGTTGTAGTCCTCTTGCAAGTATGATTTTTTAAATTATAATTTCCTTGGCTCTTTTTTCTTTATCTGTTATTTATCCTATCTCAAACCTGCTTGGAAGCCCAGGGCTGATATCAGCCAGCATAGTCACCAGGGTGTGTTGTTTGTACCCACTGAGGTTCATCTGTAAAATGAACCCATCAGCTCTGGCCTTGGGAGAATGCTGGGGCCAGTGTTGAGAAGCAATGTTTCGAAGCACACAAATGAAAACAATTCCATCTCCTCTGAACCTATAGCACAAATGTCTGTGCCCCTCAACTGTCAGTCTGTCCCCTCCCTTGGTGCTTACATTCCCACTGGGGAAGACTTTGGTATTTGGTTTTTTCTCCTTGTCACAAGGCTTCATGGGAGAGGAGGACTTATCAGAACACAAAGCTATTCCTGAACAAGCTGACCACATGGCCTGTTTATACAATAACACTAAGGAAACCGTGGCACTGTTGTTTATAGGTAATGATATCATCATTATTAAGTTAGAACAACTCGTTCAGAGCCAGACTTGTTTCTCAGTGAGGAAACCCATTAACAGTTGAAGAAAAGGAAATCACTTAGAAGAGTGATTACAGTAAGGACTGTGGAAGCCAGAGGTGTAAATAGCAAAGGATGAATTGGGTCTCGGGACAAAGTGAAACAGATTCAGATATTTTTGTCACAATGATCTTTGTGATCTAGGCCTCTGAAAGTCATATGTGAAGGGAACAACACCAAAGACAACTTTTCCAGAAAGAAGAACTATACCTCAAATATCCCAACACTTGATTCATTCTTGGTTCAGATGAAGAAATCGGCACATTGTTGCGCTACAACCTATGTTCAGCTCACTCCAAAATAAACCCACTTCTACTGCTTGCATTTCTTTCACAGTGTATAATAGCATTTTTGGTTCTGGTTTTACTCTTTCTAGGATTAAGTACCCTCAGATATGAGGTTCTGTAATAGACTCCTCAATTGCATGGTGTACCCATCAGGACAGGATCCATGATCCAGCTGCTCCTGAATTCCACAGAGGAGGGAATATTCTGCTGTGATTCAGTTGCAGAAAATTCCATGATTGTGTCTTCTAATGATTCAATAAGTAATTGAAAAGATTGTCATCTTTTAAAAGTATAATGTTATTGCATAATAGTAAAGATTTTTAAAATCTTTTACTGGTTGGTCACTTGCTGTAAAAAGGAAATTAATTATTTCAATGGGAAGAAAATTATGGTGACAGTGTTGCAAGCTGAGGCTTGTAGGGAAGGAACACCTCAAGAACTTGGGGGCTGACACTGAAAGTCTCCCTGTGAAGTGCAGGGAGCACATCACAGTAATTTAGCATTTCTGCCTCTGGAACACAGCTATAGCCTTGAGGAGTCACATGGCGATGAAGCACATGACAGTGGACTCCCAGATGGACCTAATGTGATAGCATATTAGGAAGGAGAAGACAAATTCCCCAAGGCAGATGCAATAAACTATGAGGCTCGACCTGAACAGAGAGCTCCAAATGCATGCATGGGAAGAGAGTAGCAGAATGATGTTCAGTACTAGAATTTGGCAGGGTAGGATTGAGCTTTTGTTGATCTTTTTCAGAGGCTCAAGGAGACCACTGCACAGAATGAATCAGACCCTGCTCTCAGGGCTGCCACCGGGCACCCCTGCTCCCTGTATTACCATCAGGAACACCTCTGTCCCCTGCATTACTCATCTGCCTTTCCCTACCTGTGAAATAGGAAGAGGATATGGGGACCAACTTCACCAGACCCCAGGGGGTATAGCACTCTCTCTTCTTGGCCACAAGGAGTCACGTCCAACACCATACCTATAACCTCTCTCCATCTCTGCTGCCTCTTGGCAAGGAGGCTGGGGTGGTGATCCAAGGCACTTTGGAGAATCCTGTCAAAACCAGCTGCCTACACTGGGACAGCTATGTCTTTTCATTGGCTCATCCTCCCACTCCTTTTCTTTCAATTTTCAAGATCTATATCAATTTCTAGATCTCTTTATAAGAGGAGAAGTAAGAGTAAAGGACTGGAAAGAAGGCAGTCATGTGACACTTTAATTGGAAAATAATTCTACCTTGTCAAGGTTTTGCTTTCTCTTACCAGCTGTCATAGTATTTATTTTAAGTACATATAAATTTGAGTTCAAGCTGAAGATAAACCATTAAAAGCAAAAGCATCCAATGAAATGTTTCTTTATTGTGAGTACAAAATGCTATAGCATCAATTCCTACACAGTTACATGGGAAGGCAGGAGAGATGGTTAAATTCAATCTATTTCCATAAGAGCTCTGATGTTCCAGTGATGAGGTATCATCTGTCCAAGTTTATCTACAAATCTGGCTTTTCTACAAGAATATGAAACATCTATTCCATGACTTTCTGTTGAATGAGCTGCCAAAAATATGCCCTACAAAAATGACGAGGGCCAAGTCTCTGTTCTTTAATGTGTTTGCAGCCCAGATTAGGAGAGAGACACCTGTCAGGCCAGATGGGGGTGATGAGGTCACATTCTCAGCATATTCAGGGGTGATTCTGTGCTGAAAGGAAGTGAGGTGCTCAGGAAGCGTGTTGCTGAAAAGGCATTCTGAGTAGAAGACAGAGAGCTGCCGAGCTGAACTGAAACCACAGCATGCCTTTGATGGGCCATGGCATGAAGCTCTTACCTGCCTTGTTTCATAGTGCCTTTTGATAGCTGATCTAGAGATGCAGAATGAATATGTGCCCTGTGAGTGAATGGGTGGGAAACCAAAGGATGACTGAATTATCACACGCATCGAAAATTCCAAAGCCAAGATGAGGTGAAAGGTACAGCGCTGAGACCAGCTCTGAGGGCCCCTTTTCAGAAGGACCAGGAAAATCCAAGTCTTTGACATTTCTCTGACTCTCCTCCCAACACAGCTCTCCTAATAACCCCCAGTGAGTTCCAGATAAACAGTCTCAAGGTTCAATCTCAGGTCTCATGCTAATCCGTCTTTGTGTGGTATTTGATACTTGTAATTGGTAAGTGACTTTCTGAAACTCTCTTCAGTCTGCTTCACAGACACCACTTTGCCCTACCCCTGATACTGCCCCTAAATGTGAATTCAGATCCCTTCTCATGCCAGCTTGGAAGTTCTGACCTTGGCCGCCTCCGTGCAAAGCTCTCACCTGCCCAGTAGGTGTCTCACCTATGTACTGGAAACTATCACCTCCCCACAACACCCCTTCGACTTGGGAATATTCTCCAGGTTTTACCCATCTCCCCCTACCCCACTACTGTGTTCTTTGAGCTTTTTTGTCTCTGGTTCAGTCCCATTAGCCTTCAGTGGCCAAGAGAATAGACTTTAAACTCAATTTGCTTACAAAGCCCTTCACGTTCTGACACCCTTGTACCTGCTCTGGCCAATCCCCTCACTTCCATTAGAGCCATCTTCCACCCCTCTGCAGTTTTCCTTCTTCTCTGTATTACATTATCCTCTCACAGAGCCACACACTGCCTGTAGATTACAATGTGAATGCTTGCCTAACATGAATGAGTCATGCAGTGTAACCTACATAGCCGCATACAACAGTTCAGCTCTTCAGTGATGTCTTGCCTTGTACATTCTTCTCTTAACCTGGGACCCTTTCAGTTCTTCTCTGTTCCTTCCCCAAAGTCCTCTCCCAATTCCAGATAAGTAATTTGATTCCCTTTCCAAACTCCTTCAGCAGCCTGAACAACCTCAATCATCACACATTCTGCTCTAATGATCATCTTATTTCTCTGTTCCACCACTCATCTGGGAGCAGAGATACTTGCTATTCAATGTTTTTTTAATCCTAAGTGCTCAGCACAATACCCAACACGTAAGCAGCACTCATAAAATGTCTGTAGAATAAACAAGCCATTTTTCTAAGTCAGGTTTAGAGCAAGTTACAAGTCTAAGCAAATGCTCCCTCTTCATCTATCCAAAGAACAATCAACCCCAACTAAATATGTTTGTATAAATAGTCTTTAAGGCAGACTCTATCACCTAAAAACTTTGGAAGATTCTAGAAGTTATTCGCATTCATTTATTTAGTCAATGACTATTATGAGTACCTCCCATATCCCAGGTCTGTGCTGGGTCTGGAAGCAGAGCAGAGAACACAGCAAACTCTAGGTTGCTACGCTCCTTCTAGAACAAGGGGAAGGGGAACGTACTTAGGCAACAAGCAATACACTAAAAATCTTCTCTAATATAAGATGAAGACAAGTTCTGAGAAAAGAACTTAAACCAAGGAGAGATGCTAGAAGGTCAAGATGGTTTTTTTTTGTTGTTTTGTTTTGTTTTGTTTTTTGTCTTTTTCATTTTTATCGGTACCAGGGATCGAACTCACGACTGCCTGCTTGCAATGCAGGTGCTTATGCCGCTGAGCTAAATCCCCAGCCCCGAAGGTCAAGATGTTACTCAAGGGAGAAAGAGGGAGTTGCTCACTTTAGACACAACGACCAGGAAAGGTTTCAGAGACCAGAACATCAAAGGAAGTGACATTAGATGAAATTCATTATTTAAAAATCATTTTGGGGCAGCAGGTTTGCACTTGACATTGCTGAATATTTTCGCCGCTCGCATGAAGTAGCTTTTATTTCACCTATCTGCTGCCATTGTTGAGACTTCAAGGGGCTCTGAGAATACCAACAGGGAAGGAGCATGGAAGACACTTCTAGAAGGGTACCAATGCAGCCCAAGCTCTGGTTTCTCATGGGGAGAAAAAGGATGGAACACTAGGACTAACAGGCCTCACTTTGATTTATGCTTTAAAACAGTTATTGGAGACAGGCAAGCAGATATGAAGCGGGCACTGGAAGGCACCCTGGGTCTTTTAGACACTCTGAGGATTTTATCTCATTTTGACACCAGTCCTTTCTCCCATTCCCACACCCACCTTCCAAGGATAAAATATATTTGAAAAGTAGGATGAGAAACAAGGTGCATCGGTATGGTTCCCTCTTCTCATAAGAGGTGTACAGAAGTTTCTTGACCTCTCCTGGCTTCCATACTTGTTGCCAATAGCTCTCCCATTGGCACTTTCTCTTTTAACTTTTGCACCGCTTTAGGAAGCCAGAGCTATTTTAGAGAAGACAAATCTGAGGACCAGACAAGGAAAATGACAAGGACATAAACCAACCCATGATCAACAAATTCAATTTCAGATTTTTTGACTCTCTTTTCTCCCATTACTACCATTACAGCTTGAATCCTCCTGCCCTACACAAACACAAAGATATGAAATTCCAACACACGGTTTACATCTAGTAAATCTATAAAATATTGTTTTCCAGTCATCTTTCATAATCCCACTCTCATCAATAAGTTTGAGCAAGCTGATATATTTGGATCTAACCTGAAATCTTATCAGTTTGGATCAAAGGTATTATCAAAGCTTAAGCATCAGCCAAATACAAAGCTAAATTCTAGTGAAGTTTTTTTCTTTTAAAAAAGGAATATTTCCAGAATTCCAACTTTCCTGAATCTGATAAAACTCTAATTGAGGCAGTAATTTGAGCAGATAGGCTGCTGGCTTCTTCCCCTAAGTGATTCTGGCACTAAACACTAGGGAATGATGCAAATGTAGTGAGTGGCTAATAATTAAAGGATTTAATTAAGCATCGTCTGGGAACATGTCTAGTAGCTCAGTGCATGTGTTGGCAGCTCCCACAATCCGGGTGGAGAGGCAAGCATTGTTGGAGGCAAAGGAACTAGTTATTTGGGGAAGATTTTCTAGTTTCAGAGTAAAAAGAGACACATGATAACTATTGATTACACACATTTCGAGTGAGTGTTTCAGTGAAGATGGTAAGGACAGGGGTTTGTAATTATTTGTATTCAGTTGTTCACTCTTACAAACTCAGCATCTACCACCTGTGTTGGCAAATAGAGGACAAGAGTGGCCTCCATTCCTCTGTATTTCTAGGCTTTCACACAGTAAAGATGCTCAGGAGTATACAGGCTCGAAGTGGTAAATGAATAAACAATATAAAGCATCTCAAAAAGCCATCAGTTACCATGTAATGTTGAGCCAAAAATTGAAAACTTACACGGCATACAAAAATCTGTGTTTAGTGTGATTGAATTATGCAAACTAATATTCGAGGAAAAGACATTAAGGAAGATGACAGTTGTGAATGTTCCTGGTAGATGAGGTCATGAGTGTTGTTGCTTTGTTTTGTTTTGCTTTGCTTTTTACCTTTGGTATACATGTAACTATATGTGTGTTTATATGTATGCATGTACACATTTAAAGTCATAAAAACAGAGTTGATCTGGGCCAAAGAGAAAACTATTTTAAATGAGACACCAGACTTCAAGAGATGAGATCTTAGGGGTGATTCATTCCTTTCCTGCATGAATTAATTCATTCAGTCAAAAATGACTAATTGGGCATGCATGCCTCTTCTGTCTGGGCTATGGGAGCATCATTCTCTGGGCTTGCTGTATGCTGTGCTCTTGAAAGCTTTTGCGTTCATTTCAGTTACCCCGTAACCATCTCAGTATGCCACAACTTTCACTGTCCTAATATACACAGGAGGAGTCTTCTCAGGCCACACATCTGTTAAGCATAATGCAAAGTGAAGCATCTAACTCGAGTTGCAGCGCTTAGCTGCTCTGCCAGTTGAGTTCTTCCCCATTCCATTCACTGATTTTGTTCTGCCCTTAGACAGGTGATAAGGAAGGGGCATCATCATCTACTGGATGACACTGTCCACACTAAACACTCTTGGGTCTGCCCACTATCTTTTGGCATTTCCAATGACCCAATATCCTCCTGGTTTCCAGATTATTCCAGTTTACCAGTATCCTTACAAATAGTCTCATGGCAGAGCTTCTACTTAGGATCTGACCCTGCAGTTAACCACACCCCAGGTGTTCTTTGTGGTCCGAGACCAGCACAGCAAGGCCTTCCTTCCTAAACCAGACTCTAGACTTCTCTTATCGCATCTCAAAAGCACGCTCATTTTGACTTGTCTCTGGTTTTCGTCAAACATTGAACTTAAATTATTTAGTGCACAGGATGCATAGAGTAACAGTCTGGGATAACAAATGTCAAACTCAAACAACAAGTAATTCCCAAATCCCAGAAGACTGTATTCAAAGCATTTTTTGTAGGCTGGTTAATTTCCATCAAAATTTTAATAGAAACACCATAGTAAATGATGACTACATTGACAGGTAAAATCACTAGGCCTGCTATAGTATAATTAAACACTTTACTTCAAATGATATATAAAACATTAGGAAAGATTCATATTTTTAATCACATAAAACTATCTAAACATAAAGAATTGCCAGTACTATCTTCCCAGATGTAGAGTTATTTCCAGGCATGTTCTTGTACTGTTAGTTATTAAAGCCAAACTAATGAATATAATGCTTCACTTCTTTCAAATTCCAACACTTGAGGTAAATTAAGTTTTATTAAAACAAACCTAAGAGGTAGTTAACAGCTTTTAAGTATAGACTCTGGGAAGATTCTGAAAAGACACAGGATCATGGAGATCCAAGGTTCTGGTCCTCTGGGTCTAAATCAACTCGTAAACACACCTCTGCCCTGCTGAGGCAGCTTGTAGGTATATTGCTTTTGACCTAAATCACTCTCTTTAGCTTTTTAAGAATCTTTTGCCTTTGGTCTCAAAAATCTCTGGGGTTTGAAGGATGGGAAGGGACTGGAGGGAAGGAGGAGATGGGGAAGTAAAAATGATCAAGGTGCAATGTGTATATGTACCAATCAATGACAACTGTATTTATATGTACTGGACACATATACTAATTAAAAGGGAAGAAATAAGATGGATCGCAATTAGGTTTTCTAAAAAAAAAAAAAAAAGACAAAAACAAAGCAAACAAGAAACCACTCCACTGAAACTAGAGACCCACAAAGTTTTCATCCCTTTCTCCATGCCTAGGCTCTGCTTTTTGTGTGACCCTTTCATTTCAGGAAAGTTCTCTACTCCTGGAGACACTGAGAGGCCTCAAGTGCCTTTAGTTTTACATTGTACCCACTTACCTTGCTAAAAGGAGCTCTCTTTACCCACACTTATCACCCAGCTTCTGTGTGACTTTCATCATGCCTATCTGAATTACACATTCCTCTCTCAGACACATATAAACCCAAAGGGATAGATAACAAGCCCAGGTCATTCAATCTCTCCTGAAGCAATTGCAGTGAAAAGGAGCAAAATGAAGGTCAATCCATCCAAACCACCTGGCTCATGAGTATGCAACAAGAAAGGGAGAAAAATGGTTCTCAAGGTGCATGGAGCTGCTATGCTCCCTGTAAAGGAGAGTGTGTGGAGAATAGATGGGCCAAAATACCAATTATCAAAATAGGTCCTTTCCAGAGAACCTGCTACATGACTGGTGCTATGTAATACAGTGAATCGGTCATTCTTCTAGAATCATGGTCCCTGAGGTTGCATCCCAATGAGTAACCACTTAGCACATCAGTCCTCCTCTAGGAGATAAGCAAGTATCCAGGCAAGTAGATGCAGACGTCCAGTATGCAAAATTGAGAGGAAGCAGAACAACAAAAGTTTTCAGGGAAAGCTGCAGCACCAAAAACAGAAAATCAAAATGTGTAATGAATGCTCCTAGGCCTGCTGTCTGTGTGTCAGGCTTGTCTGTAATAGGAACTAAAAAGAGCAATAGCATAAAGGGCCAACGTGAAGACCACCCAGATCAACATCATATCAACTTCTTCACTAAGATTTAGGAAATTGCAGTTCCCAGAATTCCTTGCTCCATATGGTTTCATGTCAGAGTTTTCAAGAGAAAGCAGCACTGTGGACCAAGAGCAGAGTTCATGCTCCACAGCACATGCAGGATCTGCAGAACTTTCTCAACTAGGCCCTGCAAATCACCCACCCATTGTGCTTCTGGAGACAGAGTCAGCTGGACAGTGTTTCAGAAACATTTGAGAACCACAGTAGTTTTCTTGGCAGCTTTTGAATGTGAGCTCTTCAATGTCCATGTTCTCAATCTTGTGACTGTAGATTCCTCGGTGTCCTACAGTGACCTCTGGACCAACTCTTGTAATACTCACCTAATCCCTAAGCTTAGATCAAGGTCTTTTATTTCCAGAATACTCAGACTGGCTCCATTTTCTTAACTAAGTTCAGACTGAGTCCTGTGTGAGACAGGACTCTTCCTTGAGATCAGAGCTAAAATCTGTGAATACCCAGCCCGTGTGTATGCTTCCCTGGCTGAACTCTAAGCCGTACACACACACACACACACACACACACACACACACTTTTTCCATCCCATACCACTGAACTTGAAGAAGTGCTTAACTTCATTTAGAAAGTCAAATTTTTAAGATGCCAATGATGTGGCCATACTCAGCATCAGTGACTGGGGTCCACTCAAACCACCAATAAATGTGGGATTTCCCACTATGCACACACTAGAGAGAAATCCACAAAGTTGTGGTCTTTGAGCTTAATTTATTTAAAATTATTCTCCCTAGGAGCTGACATGGCCTACAGCACCCTAACAGAAATGCTGAATAACAATTAAAATAGCACTATTTGTTTACGCTTAAATCTACTGTCATTTAAAAGCTATTAGTCTAAAATGCCAAGAGAATCAAAATAAAGAAACATTTAAAGTAAGAATCTTTTCTTAGGCCTTGCTGAGTCCACTCTTCTGTCAACAAAAGCCTGGACCATGGTGTTCCATGTCCCTTCATTAAAATACTGCAGCCTGAAAATAGTTTTGTACAGAGACAGGAAATTGTAAGTATTTCATTTTATTGGATGCTATTGTGAAAGGTGTGGTTCCCCAATTTCCCTCTCAATGAGTTTGTTATTTGTGTAGAGGAATGTTACTGGTTTTTGAGTTATTGATTTTGAGTGAGAAACAGAAAGTAAATAAGAACCAAAATTTATAGTAAATATTGTGAAATGAGAAGAAAATGTTCAAATGAAAAGGGAACTAAAGATATAGATATCTTGGATAAGAGGAATCAATATAGTAAAAATGGCCATATCCCAAAATTGTCATACAGACTTAATTAAATTACAATCAAAATAGAACTAGCATATCTCACAGAATTAGAAAAAACAACCCTAAAATTCTTTTGCAACAGAAGAGACCTATACTAGCAAAAGCAATTCAGGACAACAAAGGCAAGACAGGAGCATCACCTGACTTAAATTATACTGCAAAGCTACAGTGATAAAAACAACCTGGTATCAGGGGGAAAATGATCCAAGGATCAATGTAATAGATTAAAAGATCCAGGAACAATTCCAAAAATACTCAACTACCTTATTTTTGACAAAGAGGCCTAACACCTTCACTGGAAGAAACATAGTCTCTTTAATAAGTGGTTCTAGAAAAAACTATCTTTCCACATGCCAAAGACTAAAACAAGACCCATATCTTTCACCATGCACTAACTAAAATCAAAGTGAATCAAAAATCTAAATATTAAAACAGAAACACTAAATCTGCTGGAAGACAGAACAAAACTCTTCAAGACATAGATGTAAGCAAAGACTTTATGAACAAATCTCAGTTACATAGGGAATACCACAAAGAATCAAGAACTGGGATCTTACTAAAAGCTTTTAACAACGAAAAAATCATGGAGTGAAGAGATAACCCACAAAATGGGAAAAACTTTGTCAGCTGTTCCTCAGACAAAAGAGTAATATCTAGAATATATAAAGAACTCAAAAGAATCAAACCTCCCAAATTTAAGGACCCAATCCAAAGATGGGCAACTGAAATGAATATACACTTCTCAGATGAAATAAGTAGAAATGGAAAATAATATATGAAAAAATGTTCATCACTTGTCATTCAAGAGAAGCAAATGAAAACAATGCTGAGATTCCATTTCACTCCAGAAATGATGGCTACTATCAAGAAATCAATCTATAATAAATGCTGGTAGTGCTGTGGGGAAAAAGGAACCCTTTTGCACTGTTGGTGGGAGTGTAGACTGGTACAACCACTGTGGAAATCAGTGTGGAGATTCCTCAGAAAACTAAAACTTTCCGGGTGTTGTGGCACGTGCTTGTAATTCCAGAGATTACTCCAGAATCTAAGGCAGGATTATAGCCACAAGTTCAAGGCCAGCCTGGGCTATATGTCGAGACTCTGTCTCAAAAAAATAAATAAATAAATAAATAAACAAACAAACAAACAAAAACCCACCTAAAACCAAAACTAGAAGCTCCATTTGACCCAACTCTTTCTTCTCTTGATATCTTTCTGAAAAAATTAAAAGCATTATACCACAGAGATATATACATACTCATGTTTATAGCTACACAGTTTTTATTAGCTAAAAATCTTGGAAATACCTTAAAAATCCATCAATGGATGATAAAGATGTGGGGCTTTGGTTTCTGTTTCTGTTTTGTTTTGTTTTGTTTTTTTACACAATAGAGTCCTGCCTTCGCATAAAGAAGGATAAACCTGAGATACATGTAGATAAATGGATGCACCTTGAGACTATATATACCCTTAAGTGCAATAAATCAGACACACATGTTCAAATATCATGTTGTTTCTCTGGTGTGAGAAGTGGACAATATAAATAAAATGTATACTAGATATTGTAAAATAGCAAGAAAATGTTCAAAAGGGAAGAGGAACTCTAGTTAGGTAGGTAGGGATAGGGAGGGGCAGGAACAGGTGGAAAATGGAAACAAAGCTTTGTAAATAAGAAGCGGAAGAGGACTATAAGGGAGGGAAGGGAAGAGGAAAACAAAAAAAGAATTAAGATATATCATGCACAGGTACAAATTTCCCACGATGGATGTTATCATCATATATATCTACATAAATGAATATATGTCTAAAATGTACCAAATACAGTTAATTTTTAAAAATAAATATAAATTTAAAAAATAAAACCATTGTTGTTATTCTGGGCCTCTTCTGGTTCTATATGAGTTTTAGGATTGTGTTCTGTAAAATACCCTGTTGGTATTTTGATTGTCACCCCATGCATTTTAATCTACTGCAACACAAGCTTTGGAGAGGTTGGGAGCTGAACACCCCAGGGTGGGGCTGGCCTAGCATCCTCTCTGTAATGACCCCTCAGACAGACTTTAATTTTTCAGAAGCAGGAACTAAAAAGATGGCAAATTCTGGTGGCTGTCACTGTCTTCAGCTACTGGACAAAGTATCAGAGGCAGCTCCAGCAGCACGGAGCTGCACACAGACACTTGGCTTTCTCCGCTCCCTTGGCTTTGATCATTTCTCCCTTCTAGATCAAATGCCACATAATCTAAAAAACTCAGTGAAACCCTCTCTTTCTCCTTAAGTCATCCATCTGGAGGTCTTCTTCAGCGCTAAGCTGGCTCCTTTCAGTGCCAGTCTTGACTCCATCCTTGCACTTGGCATCTTGTGTCATGACACATCACCTGTATGTGCCAGCTCCGTGAAGACAGGGTCTGTATGTTCCCACTCTTTGTGCAGCTGGTACCTAACACATTCAGGTCTGGCCCACATGCACCATGAGTAGTAGCTTCCAGAATGAATGAAGCATCATGACAAGTCATGCATTGCTGAAGAGAGAGGGTGTACAAAATGCAAAAGATGACATCATTGTAATAATTTAGAATAAGACTTTCCATCCCTCAAGCCATGAAAGAGAACACAAAGAAGCCAGAGGAAAACATGCCACATGGAGCAGGAAAGCAGAGATGTTCTTGGGGATCAAAGTGATGGTGCTGCTGGGCTTTAATCACCTATGTCAGTAACATGTTTTCTGACTTCCATGAAAATTGTGCAGACAGCCAAGTCTGTTGTCTATAGGTATGTTCACCTTAGCAGATCTCTCTAAATTCTTAGAGATTTTCTTTAGACTCTCAATTCCAAAGAGAGAAATGAAAACCATTTATACAACTTATACAATGTTTTGTGGTTGCCTCTAATGAAAGCCCATGCATGAGTTTGAGGACCTAGGTGTTTAATGGTTTTCCATTTAAGACTCACTTCTCCACCATGGTACAGTTTGAAAACTGAAAATGACTTGAAATCTGCTTTTAAAATTTAAGTCCTTCCTGTGTTGACTTGTTTGTTTGTTTGGTTGGTTTGGTTTTTTGAGACAAGCTCCAATTAGGTAGTACGCACTAGCCTCAAATTTGCAAGCCTTCTCCACTTTCCAAGTGCTAGCATTGCAGGCATGTGCCACTGTGCCTGACTGTGTTGATCTTTAACCCTATGCGAATGAAGGTGCTCTAGGACTGTAGTCAGCAATGTCACCCGACAGGTCCAAGACACTCTCAGAGAACAGAATATTGCTGTTTTAAGCCACACACTATGTGGAACTTTGCCACACCTGCCCTAGAAAGCTAATATTAATGTGAAGAATGGAATTTCTGCCTCTGTGAGTTTCCAGATTTAGAACCTCAGAAAACACACTTCCAATGCAGACCGCTTCCTATGGTATCAGGAAAAATAAAGAAAATGTGACCAATATTAATTGCAGTTCTGAGGGGCATAAAAATTGGGAAATCTCTTCTTCTGGGAATGAGCACCAGAAGCTCAGTACTCAGTACTCAGCTGGGTCAGTACTCAAAACCCAAATGTTCCCTTCAGGGGCTATACAGCGACTATACAGGGAACATACTCTTAAAGGCAAGACAGAGAGGTCAGCTTTCACAAAGAGCTCAGAAAGACATATGCAAATTCCCAACACTAATGATAAAATGGTCTCACTGGATGATCTAATTCTGTGAATTTCTAACGTTACTCTGAGGTCACATGACTTGTTATATGTATACCTTGGAATTGGTAGAAAACATGGAGTATCACAAGAATATCATCATCCATATTGCCAAGAAGCTTCTGGATGGAATTTGCAATCACTGAGGTTTGAAAAAAATTGTCTTCTCCCTAATCAGATCACCACTACCACCCAAGCAGTCCCAACACCCAGGGCAGAGGAGAGGTGGGGAGGCCAATGGAGCCAGTCTCCTCCAGCCTTTCCGAGGGAGTCCACAGATGAGAGCAGTCACAGAGGAATCTTCAGTGTGGTCTCACAGTTCCCAAAAGTTTTGGTGTGAGTTCATTTTTCATCTCACAACTGTTTGAGATGATCCAGTATGTGGGTGGGTTTGTTCAGGCTGTTTGGGGCTCTTCTGTGAAACTGTCAAAACAATGACCTCATTTGGAGCCATCTGCTGGCATGCAGGACTGGCACGGGCTCACTGCTAACTGCTGACTTATGTCACTGGAGCAATCAATTCAAGATGGCCACTCTGAGCAAAGGCTTTGCTAAGTGATACCGAGGCACATAACCGACTGCTCCATCTCCTCTTCAAGTTACGAAGCATGTCAGTGCTCAACAGCCTCCACCAAAGGTTGTCTGCCAGAGATGGCAAAGGAAAGTTATTGTTCACTGACCTAGAAACACAAATCTCTGCATTTCCTGGGATGGGGGTGCTTTACCCCCAGGGCCCCCACCTGTACATTAATTTGCACAGCAAAATAAACATGATTTAATCAGAGAAATCTGTTTGTGGAGCATAAAACGTGTGGGTACTATCAGCATGTGAACACCAATAGGAGACGACCTTTATCAGATGCCAAGTGGCAATGCCAGGACTGTCCCAGGCAGATTCATGGGAAAAAATTCACTCTGAGAATAACTCACCCTCAGTTTGGGATCCTGGGAAGAGAATGAGCTCAGGCATTCAGCTAAGGCAAGAAGCCTGCCGGTATTCTAGAACTGTGACAGAGTTTGCTGACAGCAGCATTTGAAGCCTGTGCAATTAGAGACCAGGTGTGTTTTTAAATGCTCGTGAAAAGTCTTCATTTTTTATTTCATCTTTCTGATAAACAAAAGAAAGAAACATAAGAAATACACAGGCAAATTATGCTTGGCCCAATTTGTTGCTGTTGCCAATTTGCTTCCCGAAGTGGGTAATTGGGCAAGCTCAGCAGAGCTCTCTGGCGTCTTCTAGGGCACCAGTCCAGAGTGCTCCTGTGCTCTCCGCAGAGGGATAAGCCAGGGACACTTCTCACAGATTTCCTTTTTTCTATCTGGGGTCTCGGTTAGCTGTGAGCAAGCCTCATCCCCCACTGAAAACCAGGAGTGAGGCTTTTCTCACCATCTGAGCATCTCACTTGACTTCAGATACACCAGTTAAGTCTGCGGTGAATCCGTGATTGTAGCCAAAAGAGGTGTAATTATTTAACTCTTAGTTTGTATGGCTGGTGGGAAACTGCAAAAAAAAAAAAAAAAAAAAAAAAAAAAAAGGTCATTGTGAAATTATCAACATGGAATGAAGTAAGAGTGGGATCACATCTCAGTGTATAAGCTACAATAAAGAAAAAAGTCCTTAAAGTTAGAGATGGCACCAGATGAGATAGAGATGAGGGGAAATAACAGGTTTGCAGTGGGCTTGAAAACATCACTCTTAAATTCAGCATGGACTGAACACAAGGGCTCACGTACTTTCACTAAGGGGTAAATCAGGAATTCCTTGGCAGCACTGACCAGACACCATTAGAAGGCAAAGTACACCTTCTAATAATAATAACGACACACTAGTGGGGGAATGGAACTATGAAAGAAGCACACACTATTAAAATCACTTCTTGACATCCAGCCCTCATCCCCTGCTTCAAAAGATTTATAAATGAATAAAATATAAATGTTATAAAAGAGGATTCCAGCTATAGTACACCTTCATGAAATGTTCAGTCTTTCCTAAAGATGGTCACATCTTCAGGAGCATAATCAAACTGGGATTTAGACACAAACACTTCTCTGTCTTTAAAAAATCCAAGCTGAATCACATGTTTGCATGTTTTATCAAACATTTAATGTTTGATAAAATTGACATTTTAATTAATGCCCACCCAAGAATAATAACTGAAAAGATCAAATGCTTCCTGCTGGACGATCTTGGCATGTAACTTTCCCAGCTTCTCTTTTTACTTTCACTGCCTAAAAAATTAGAAGTGACTATTCTTTGAGCAATTGTCACTTATGCAGTCTAGTGATTTAAAATATTAAATATGATGACTTTGCTTAAACTATCAAATTTAGCTATTTTTATATGTTCACTCTAGCTTTATGATATGTAGATCTTTATAACTTACTTTTAAAATCACATTTTATTCATGCTTTACTTAATAAATCTCATAACCAAAAGCAATAAAGCAATGATCTGACCCAATAATTCACTATAATTCACTGAAATTCATGCTTTGACACACGCATAAAAGCAAATTTTAGTGCATTCAGCTATAACGTAAGTATATATGAAAGCCTAAATCATTTTAGTATCTTATATGACGATTGTTAATATTCACCATTTAAGTGAATGTGTCTTATATTTAAATACCCAAAATTATTATTATTACTAGTTTTTAAACCCTACTAAAGTAATTTCAGGCAAAGCAATGAATGCAAAGGTTTCTTTCTTCTGTAAGACCTAAAGCAGGATGGTATTTTGCTAATAGTTTCTATTTTGGTTAAAAGTGGAAGTAGGGTCTCTTCCATTAGCAAGCTACCTTAGCTTTCTATGCATTTTGTGCCTGAGGCAGAGTTTTCCAAGGATGTGGCCCAAATCTGAAATGACAGTTGGTCCCTCCCCTTTATCCGTGCTGATTGGCATGAGGATCTCACTGTACTCATGTGTGGTAGCTCCAGGCTGACTTTGGTCGTCCTGTTGGGGTTGAGATCCTCACCTATCAGGACACAGGAACTCCTAAATTCAAGATACAAGCAACTGAACTGAGGTGAGATGAAATACTGAACTGGACACATTTTTACCTCATGCATACCCGTTGCCCCAAATCAAACTGCACCCTGCCACCAGGATTTGTGGGTCCCTGGGGTACAAATTGTACTGCAGAAAAATAGAAAACCAAAAAGTATGATGCAAATTTGCAATAAACTTTTATATGGTCAGACATCTCAATTTAGAATCATGTGTCTGTCTGTTCTGAGGCTGTCACCATCTAAAACAAATTCTTCCATCAGCCTGTTGCTCCAAGGAGTAATCAATTTTACCAGCTTTGAAAACAGAATTTACTTCTTAGTCTCCCAACAAATGAGACCCTGGTGAATTTCTTTTCCTTCCCATGACTCAGTTTCCTCATCTGCAAAATGCAGATTACACAGTCCCTGTCTTAGAGAGCTATGGTGAGGATCGATGTAACATGCTAACTTATTTGCAGTACCAAGGGCTTTTTCAGTTACCACTGCTTCTATCTAAAAGTTACTTAAGTTGATTTCCCCAGTGGCAGAATTCTTTGGGCCTCAGTTTCAATATTCTCTTCTTGCAGAGTATTTTCTGGCTTACCTGACCTGAGTCAAACAGCCTATATATTTCTTTCATTGTACTCACCACATTCTAAATTACCCAGCTTGTCTGTTAACTGATTTATTGTCAACTCTCCTTGTTTCTGCTCCCCTTCAATCAACCACACCCCAAAACACACACACCTGTACACATGCACACACACCCATGACTTCAACAAAAGTTGAGATCTTGCCTGGTTTATTCTTTGTCATATTCTTAAAGCCTCAAACAGGTCCTGGGCCAGAACAGGAGCTCAGTGAATATTTACCCTTGAATGAATAAATACATGCAAAGCGCTGGACTAACATTAGACGCTCAGAAATTACTGGCTCAGTAAATAAATAAAAACTTGAGCAGATTCCAGTTCAATTATACCTCCTATCCTGGGTCTAGTGTTTAAAGCAGAAGAACCAGAGGAAAATTCAGACAGACCCGAGCCCAAATTCTGGCCCCACAGTGTGAGCTTGGGCTGGTCACTTAACTAAGACCTGTTTCTGGAAAGAGACAGAGTAGTTCCACAGTGTCCTGGGACTATATGAGGATATAATGGAGAGAAAGCAAACTGTCATTGAGACCAACTGGACATTTCCCAGGCCATGTAAAATTAAAAATGCGAGAGCCTTGTTCCAAAATTCTTAAGAACTTCATGTAACTTCATGTCACATTCACCCATTCCTAAAGCGAGGCCACAGAGGCAGCTACAATAAAACATAAATGAACTAGGAATTTATTTAAACAAGCTGTGATAGTAAAACACTAAACCAAACACAGGTTCCTTAAAACATGGGACCCTCTGGGACTGCATGGATTGTCCCCATAAAACTGGCCTTGCTGCCCAGCCTCGTGTCACACACAGTAAAGCTCTACCATATGAGTGTCTTTTTTTTTCTCCTTTCCTCTCATTAAAAATCTGATGTAATGAAACGAGGCAGATTGTAGCTATTGGCTGAACAAAGGGATCCTGAGCAGTGGAATTTCTGGTAATGCTAACCATTCAGGCTAATTATTCAGTTAGTGAATTATTTAGATACTTCACCTGTCTCTCTTTTAGAACTTTGAGTTGCATCTTTGCCCACTGATAATTCAAAAATAGACCTTTCCATCCTCCATTGGTCTCTCATACCTTGATAAATGACCATGAGAACAAAAAGTTACAGATGCACATACTTGGACGTTAAAAATCTCATATTGTCTATATCCCCAATGTATTGCTCATTCAATATGCATTTTTAAAAATACAGATTCAGCACTGCATTTTAGGCAGGGAAGATGGATGGTCCCTGAGACAAGGAACTGGTATTAGCCAAGACTCTTGGTTTGTAAGGGAGAAACCAAATTCAGCTCATTTATGCAAAAAAAGGAACTTACTTTCTCACCTGATTATGAAGTTCTGCAGTCCAGCTCAGGTATAGCCAGATCCAGAAATACAAATATTATGATTATTCCTTCACAATTTCTATAACATAAGCAAGGTGCCAAGATTATGAAGACCTGGTCATTATCTATACCCAGAGAGGAGCCTGGATGTCACCAGGTGACTACTCAGATTGGACAGGAAAGCAATTTAAAAGGGAGCCCTCAACTGAAACAGGGGTCCAAACACTGATTTGTAACAGAGTCCGACACTTATTTGAAAGACAAAACCTGTGAATCAGGGCTTTGTAATACATTTCTGAAATTCCCTGTTCCTTCCAACACTTCCAAGATAATGAGAGGGGAGGTGAGACTCAGAACTTAGTACTATGAAATTACAAAATGACTTACCAAATAAAACCTTTCTTTCCATGGTATTCTGGACACAGAGACTTTGTCTCCATAATCTCAAACATCTGGAATAAAAAACAAAACCTGCAAGGCAATCACCTAATGTTTCCAAATATCCAAATGTGCAGAATCACCTAGTCATTGCCATCTTGTATAGGAGTCTCTGGCTGTGGCAGAATTGAAATTGCTTTCTAGAATTACTATCTGCAGGTTCAGATAGTAATTTTCTGAGAGGAGAGATATCCTATCCTGTGCTGGTTTCTTGCAAAAATGAATTTTCTCTGCTCTAATTAGGGAGACAAGTGTAAGAAGGAAAATGGATGTAGGAAAAATGTACAGCAATAATATTTCTAAAAATAAAGCTGACATTCCATTTCTCTAGTCTATCTGAATTCTATTTTGAAGTATTCTAAAAATTATTACAGCTGCTCCAGGGCTTGGTGATGGAAATATTGCAATGAAGAGAACACCCAACTAAAAGTTAGAAGACCGTGGTTCTAGTTAGTTCTCTCACCCTCAAGCCATGGGTAAATGATGCAACATGTCCATTACACATCTGCTTCTCTTCCTGTAAAACACAGGTGTTAAGCGGGTTGAGTTCTTAGATGCATTGTAATGCCAGCATGATCGTGGTGAATAAGTGTTTATCGAAGCCGTAACACTAAAATCTCACATTATAACACCATTCAGTTTGTGTAGTACTTTTGTGCAAGGCTCATTTGACCCTCACAGTAATTCTGTGAATTAGTGAATTGTACATTCTGTCAAACATGTTCCATAGCTAGAGTTGTACTATGAGCTGGGTAAGAATGCAATTAACAAATAGTGGAGATGTCTACAACAGCACAAGTACCTTCGGTCAGCATTTATCTACCTCCGCTGCAAGCTGTCTCCATGTATGAGTGAAATATGTCTCCCACCTTGAAGTTTCCATGTGTATTACAAATATTTTCTTTTTTGTTTTTTTTATTGGTACCGGGGATCGAACTCACGACTACCTGCTTGCAAGGCAGGCGCTTATGCCGCTGAGCTAAATCCCTAGCCCCAAATATTTTCTTAATATCTATTGATATACACCTCAATAGATATTAGTTACCATATGATAGGTCATCTAGTTTTCTATGGGCTTCCTAGTTTCTATATAAACTAGATCTGAAATTTAATGCTGAAATGATAACTTTTTCTCCATGGTGATTCTCATTTAAAAGTTACCTGTGATTCTAAGCCAGAGCTGGACAGTACAAAGAGAGCTGAGAACAGCTTGTAGTGCCGGAAAATTGAAGTGTACTCAGAAAATGATAGGGGGTGTTGAAAGAGCATAAAAGCCAGCCTACAGCCTTTCTTCCTAATGGCTAAAGCAGGAACAATTTGAGCCACAAAACATGATAAAATGAGATGATAGCATTAGACTACAATCTATCAAATAAAATGCCTATCCTTAATATTAACTCACTCATTTATCTTAATGTTTATAACAGTGACAGAGTAAAGACAGTTCTTCTCTTGAGCAGTTTCATTTAATAAGTATAAACAGAAAGAAATAATAAACTTAATAGTAACAATGGCAATTTCTACAGAAATAAGTTTTGACAATCTGAGACACATATACGCTAAAATTAATGGGTAAAAGTCAGAAGAAAACCAGAATTTGCTTAATAACAGAGTACCTTTCCCCCAAATATTTATAACTTTGTAGTCAAGTAAACCTGCAGACATCCACCTTAATTAACCATGTGACCAAGATCAATGTTGTACATGACAAGCCATAGTGACATGAGGAGCCGGTGATATAACGCACTAAGAAACAGAGTCATTTATGTTGTATTCTTATGCAAACTTATACATAACTTCATTTTAAGCATTTAACTATATTTAAACTCTATACTATATTTTCTTTTTTTTTTTTTTTTTTCTTTTGAACCAGGGATTGAACTCATGACCTCATGCCTACCAGGCAGGCACTTGTGCTGCTAAGCTAAATTGCCAGCCCATAAACTAAACTGTATTATAGTACAGAGTTTGCAATTTTTCTGAAAGTCTAAAATTAGTTCAAAATTTTTAGACACCTAAGAAGTCATTTTGACAAGTTTTCTGAGCTGCTCAAAACATAAGTTAACTTGCCCAAGAGACTGGGTAATCCTCCATCCTGGCTTTTACTACAAGGAGTGCCTGTCTGGAGAGTGAGATCCAGGAGACCCCCAAACCACACTCTGACCTTGCCAATTTTCTGACAATGCAGCTATTGGAAACTGTTCTTCATTCTGGACAACCCATCAGTTTCAAACACTGTATGAACTTGATGATTCCCTAGAGACAATGTAAGCACCGTCTTACACTAAACTCAAAAAGAGCAAGTCAAATGGTCCTAAAGATACTCAGTAACAAAAACATCTTAATTTTTATCACATTTACCTTAATTCATTTCACACAACTCTGAGAGCAAAGAGAGAAGATCTTTTTGCAATAAACCCTCTCAGTTCCTTCCTCCAACAGTGTACACCCAGCAATTTACACTGCTGTGAGGTTCCATTCTCCTCCTTTAAGGCTAGAGGGCACATGTTATCACTTAACAATTTCCGCATCTTTTGGGGTTGTTCGTTTTTCTCACAAATACACAGATCTAAGTCCATTGTGCATTTTCTGAGAGTGTGAACTGGCAGCAAACTTCAGTTCCAAACCACATACAAAATAGGCAGTTTTAGGACACTTAATCTCACACAAAGCCCCATAATTGCCAAACTAAGTGCCACTGCCTAGAAATGAATCGACTCCCTACCTGGGGAGTTTTACTTTGGAAATGAAATCTACATCTCTGCTTATCATCCATAGACCTCCAGTGTTAATGGGAACCTGAGAGGTGAAGCAAGATGCCTCCCTGGTTTCTACCAATCCTTTGTCTTTATTAATCAGTATGAACTCATTTTATGTTTCTTGGGGGTGTCAGCTTTGAGAAAAGACAAAGAGTTGATCCCTGACCTCAAGGATCTTACAGTCTGGTATGAATTTAAATGGCCAATTTGGAACAGTTAGATCCTAAGCGAACTATAATGTGAGAGATAGACAGATGATAGATAGTTGTCCCTGAGATGACTATAATTATTAAAATTGCAAACATATATAACAAAAAAGTACATAACTTATCTGAAATAAATAAGTCTTAAAAAGAACTCACTATATAATATTCAGGACAACTAAAATCCAGGAAAATGAGCTAAATAATCAGAAAAACTCAAAATGAGAAGCATTTTATCTCAACAGACAACAAATATATATAAATTCATTCTCTATGTAAGTCACTATTCTAAATATCTCAGCAGGAAATATATAATGAAAACAAAAACAAATAAATAAACAAGTTCATTTCAGATAGTAGGAAATAAATTAAGGAATATAAAATTAAATGGAAAATAGGAAATAAATTAACATTGATCTGCAAAGTTAAACAAGGAATGTCAAGCCAAGCAAATAAAATGTCACTGCAATTTATATTCAGCCTTGCAGAACCTTTTCTTAGGATCTCAGATCTCAAAATGTTTAAATCTTAAGCATTCTGCATCTTGTTTCAACACTACACAGGAACAAGACTTGCACCCAGTAAGACTCCAGGAGGCCTCTGAAGGAACTACGCAAAGAGGAAAAACAGCATTTTTTATGGATTGTAAGCCATCTTGTCACTTTCTTTATAATGAAGTCTAAACTTATTCAATCAACAGTCAACAATATCTATCATGTGCCTTCCACCATTTTTCTACTCTCAGCACCTAGGACAGGGCTAGTTACACTAAATTTTTCAGTGTTTGTTAAAGTAAGTTATTACATAGAGCTTTAGTCTTGACCACATTTAAAATAAGGTAGGATATGAAAATGTGATGAGGGTGCTTCTTTTACATAGCTTTTATATATTTATGGGTCCATCCATTAATGTGGCAAAGAGCTTTAAAAATAGAAAGTATAGCCTAGAGAAAATTCTTGTGTCATTATTATTCATAGACACTGGAAGGCAATGCATCTGGCCACCAAGGCAGTTAATGAAAGTGTCTACTGCCTAGAAAATGATCCAAGGACATTCACTGAAATCCAAGTTACAATTTATGGTATCAATTAATATCCTTAACAATGATCATTAAAGCAAGTCTTACTTGGAGGAAGAAATTGCTAAGCCTTTGTAGTTTAGTTAGAAAGACTCCCTCACTGAAGATATTCCTCTAAAAAGTCTACTGAGCTGCTACCCATTTATCACCAGTGGATCATCTGTGAAATCAAGATACTGAATCCTTCAAGGGTATAATGGGAACTTGAAAACTGAGCCATATAAATAGCAAAGTCTTTGTTTCCCCCATTGCCAAAGCTGCCTTTGCGTGAGACTTCTTATTTTAGAAAGTAGTGTTTTGTGCATTTTCTTATGTTAAAAACCTAAGAAATGTTTGTGATTCTTGATCTAAGTGTCTATAAAATATATCTCCAATATTTCCATCTCATTTTCATTATCCTACTTCAGATCACTGTCACACATAGGCTGAGCCAGTCCCCTTCGTGGGGATCAGTGAACACTGAAGATGCAGTACAACTTGGTCAGTGACATGTGAGAGAAAATATACTGAGATCCTGAGGGGAAAGCCACCACATGCCACAATATTCCAATGGCCATTGGAATACTCCAATGCCAATATTCCACTTCTAAAACTCAAAATTCTTTAACATGGTCTTCCATGCTGTATCAGTAATCTCATGTCCCATGACACATTACCCCCAAAACTTAGAAGATTAAAAATACCAATAATTTATTATTTTAGGGTTCCTAGGGTAAAAAAACCAGGAATGACTCAGCTGGGCGGTTTTGACTTCAGGTATCGGGTTGAGGCTGCAGTCAGGATGTTTGGCTGGGATTTGCCTGGGATTGGAGGATCTGTTTCCAACATGGTGTCTTCGTGTGGTAGTTGGAGGAAAAGTTTAGCTAAGCTGGCCTCTTTCTAGGGTTTCTGGGTTATTTTTATAATATGCACGGGCTCCTTCTAGAGCAAATGATCCAGAAGAGAGCAATGAGAGACTTCACTGTGTTTTCTGTCCTAACTTTGCATATCGTACACTATCAGGCCCACCACATCCGAACCATGTACAGGTTGCACTCCTAAAGAAGAAGGACTAGGATTTGCCTTTCAAAACAACCAACACTGAAGACTTTGAATTGCATGGACT
The DNA here is from genome assembly GCF_034190915.1 of Cavia porcellus. NCBI lineage: Eukaryota > Metazoa > Chordata > Mammalia > Rodentia > Caviidae > Cavia > Cavia porcellus. Next base: position 94,390,324 of record NW_026947485.1, read on the forward strand.
TTGCATCACCTAGCCTATGCCTACCTTTTTGAGCTCTTCTAATTCCATTTTTCTTTTGGGTAATCCCTGCATCAACACACAGGTTCCCTTGAGTTCAGCTGAGTATCAGTGACTTCCCACCCCTAACCCCCTGAGCCTTTTGACAGGTTATTTCCTGTGTTTACATTGTCCTCCTCAATCCTTTGTCTGTCAGGACACATCTCGATTTCTAGATGTCAGTTCAAATGTCACCTCTTCAGAGAGGCCTGTACAGACCACCCAACCTAAGACTGTTATTTTCCTTAATCATCTCTTATATTTTTTCTCATATTATTAGCTGATATTTCCATATTTAATTTACTTATTACTTTACTTTTGAAAGATGCAAAGGAAATAATGGTACATTTACTCACCACAGCATTTGCCAATTCTAGAAAAGGATTTAGCATAGGCAGGCTCTGAACAAACCCTACTGAGTGAATGAAAGAACAGAGATGCCATCCCAGAGCACAAATGAAGAGGTGTTGATTGTACACTGGGCAAATAAATTCACCATGCAACAATTACTTGGAGGGCTTCCTTCACCACAGTGAGCAAAAAGAAGGGTGTAGAGAAGCGGACTTAAGTTGTGAAGCAGGAAAGCATAGCAAGCTGGGAAGAGGTTGGAAGTGGACCTCATCAGCCAGGTAGTATGAGTGCCCCAGATATAGAAATATAAGATAACCCTTGAAATGGTTCTTCCTATGCCAGTGCTCCTGCTTGCTTCACTGGAAGCGAAGCTTCTGCCTCCACTGGGAAAGCATGACTCTCCACAATGTAGCAGGGCAGGGGCAGAAACAGACAAGTGGTGGCACTGTGCCACAGGACTACAGGTCAAAGTCAAAGGGCAATGCGAGGAAGGCTTGAGGGAGCAGCACATTCAGGGGCAGAGGTTGCCTTTCATGAGTGATTTTGGCAAGAGAGACTCTACAGGCTTCTTCAAAGGATCAAGGGCTCCATTATCCTCCCCAGTGTGAGAGGACCTGGAATTTCTCCCGCTTCCCACAGCAGTACACTATGAAAACATCTTCACATGCAGAAATCTGGTAGGGAGCAGCATCGACCAACTCAACATCCTCTGCTTGTGCTTAAGGATATTCTCAGGCCTAGACACACAGAAAGGACCAATGCAGCCCATGCTTCTGTTTTTATAGGCCAACACCTGCTGGCCAGGAGAGACTGCATCTCACTCTAGCCTGGCAAAGCGTCAAAGATCAGTGTGGAGCTAGGTAAAGAACTCCCAATTACAACATTCAGAGGAAAGTACACTTTTGAAAAAAATTACATTATATGTTAAGATAGAAGGCTATTTCTGTCTGGTGACACATGCCTGTAATCTCAGCACTTCAGAAGACAGAGGCAATAGAATTGGAAGTTCAAGTCCAACCTGGAAAATTTAATGACTTAGCAAATGTTGTCAAAAACTTTTTAAAAATCAAAGAGGTCTGGAGAAGAAGCTCAGTGTGAAGACCCTGGGTTTGACTCTCAAGAGAAAGCAAAGAAGAGGAAGAATAAGAAGAAGGGGCTAGGGGAGGGCAACGACAGGGAAACAGAGAGGATGAAGAATAGAAGATAAAGAAGGAGAGGAGAAGGAGGGAAGATGGAAGAAGAGGAGGGGAAGAGGAAGGAGAGGAAGAGGAAAAAGGAGGAAGGAAAAGGAGATATATACTAAATCAAACTGAAGACGCTGGATCACCAAAGGTTCCCATTTATAATATTAATCACCAGAATGATAAACAGACAGATCCCAGGCGGTTACAACTGAAAAACAAGCCAGACAAAGACGAAGGTCAGAGGACAGGTGGTTCCGAGCCCACTGCCTCCAGCACTGTCTTTTTAGAATATACACTTTAGGATGTCCTCCTCATTAATCTAAGATGAATTTCATAACTGCACCCATAATTTTAAAAATTCAAGTCAATCTAATGCTGTTTGTGTAGTATAAAGACAAATTTTAGATTATGTGTTTCATCATATAACATTCTGTATTTCAGAGTGTCAGTGCTGCTGCGTCTACTCTCAAGATGCAGTGAATAACCCGAGGCTGATCCATGATTATTACAAATATATAGGGATGTGGGTGTGGGTTAGGGTTAGGGTTGGTCCTCATTACCACTCATCAGTACCACTGCAGGCCTCAGATCATTGTGACTAACACCATATGACTTGCTGAAGACCCCTGGGATAGGGTGCACTGCTATGAGACAGGGACTATTATCATGAGACTGAGCTCCCAAAGGCTCCCTACCTCATCCTTACAAATGTACTAAGTACAGGTTTTATGTGGGCCACTAAATATAGATCAAATGGAAATCCCAGATTTAGATATCTAGCTAAAGAAATAATTGATCAATATGGTTAAGCCCAGACAGTTCTCTGTTGTGCCTCTAAAATGGCCAGCACCCTTTACATTATGAGATCAACACCCACGAAATGTATTTCCTCTGTCACCACCTTTGTAAACCTCATTTCAAGCTATTTCACTTCACACCATTTTCCTTACCCTTCTCAGCATTTTAAACTCTGGCTTAGCTCTGGCATCCACCCTCACACTTGCCTACTGGTCCAATGTCAAATCTTGTTCCATCATCACCTTCCTAATCTGTACTCCTTGGAAAGAACTTGAGTCCAGCCATCCTTGGTTGTATGCCCCTAAGAACCCAGCACAGGGTCTGCAATACGAGCAAGTGTGGAACAGGCAGGGCAACTGGTGATGAGACTATTTCAGTTTAAAGACAGGATGTCCATTCTCATGAGAACAGAGACATAGTAGGAAATCCACACAGAAAATGTCTTCCTGGAGAATTGATGTCCCTAGGAAACTGGGGCCAGGGTCTGTGGTCTCCCCACTTACTCACTCACCCAAATACAGGGCCAAAACTGGCTCTGAGGGCTTGAACGTGTGCTGACCTTTCTGGTGATGGTCAAAGACTTCCAACCACGAGACTGGACAAAAGCTGATAGTGGAATTGTCTCAGGTGAGACAGATCGCAGGCCCTGGAGAAAGGTAACCCTGCAAATGGAAGAAGGAGTAAGTACTAGGGTAGGGGCTAGCAGGATGAGGAAGATTCAGAAGGCCTAAAACAGAAGGCCTAAAATTCTCATAACCAGGAAGACGAGGTAGAGGGACCCTAAAGCAGAATAAAGGTTCAGGACCTATCTCTGCACCGGGTTGTGGCTCTGGGCAGCCAAGGCTAAGTAAGGCATTTTATATAAAATTTATATAAAAAATCATTAAGGCATTTTATATTAAAAAATCACTGTATAATTCACATTTTGTTATCTTCACTTTTCAATAAGAGAGGATATGTGGTTACAGTGTCTTTCAGTGTCAGGAAGTTAAACTCTAGGGAAAAATCTACTTCCAAAACATAGAAATGAGAAATAGTTGCAGGAAAAATTAGAACTTGCTTGAAATCTTTATAAATGCTTAGAATAGAAGCAAACATGTAAGAATATGTGTATTGGTTGGCGGTGAAGAGTTTTCTTGCTTAGCATTATGCTTGAAATTCATGAATTTCCCATAAATATGTGTGTAATTGTTCTGTTGATTCCATTTATGTTTCTAAAACCTCAGTCTTCAAAGGACCATTTGCTTTAGGTTCTTTTCATATAATTATTGCAGGCTCTATCAGAGGGCTGTGGTGGTGGCAGTTTGGACAGGCCACAGTCTGAGAATATAAAGTGCTGTAGGCCTTCCTAGATGTTGGAATATTTATTGACTCAATTGACTCATCATCTTTCATGTTTTCTTAGTTACTTTTCTCATTGCTGAGACAAAATACCAACACCTAAAGTTTACAAATGGAAGGTTTATTTAGCTCACTGTTTGTAGAGGTTTCAGTCCATAAATCGGCAGGATGGCTTGGCAGAAAACAGTTCATGGCACCCACAAGGCAGCAGTAGCAGCAAGAGGGAGACAAGACTCTTCCTGCCCCTTACATTGTGTCCAGTCTACTGGGATTAGGGAGGCATCAATGCAATCAGTGAACTGATCCACCACCCTTAATCCCAGCATTGCACACTCTAGATGTGAAAAAGTGCTATGACCACTTGAGGCTTTGGGGGACATCTAGACACAAACCATAGAACACAACATTTTTCATGTAAAGATAACGTCTTTACATGACATTAAGTAAATGGAAGATCTGGACAGAATTTGGTGCTGTCATATTTAGGAGCCTGGAAATAGTTAAATCTTGCCCTTCAAAGACCCCTCTCCATGACCTGCTCTAATTGTACCTTTTTCACTTAGCACCCACCACACACAATGAGCCTCTCTCCCTATCACCTCCTGTCATGCTTGCTCTGGACTGCACCCCCAAGCATTCTATCTCAAAAGCTCTATCTTGCCCATTCCCCTCATCAGACTCTCTGCCCATCACCCTCCCATCCAATGTCCCTCATCCTACCTTTATATCATTCTCTGCATCACCAACTCGCCTCTCCCATGGGACTTCCTCTTTTTCCATGTTTTTTCACCAGCTCCCCTCCAATATCCTTTTATCTCTCCTCACTGTCTTCCTCCACACCATCAGGCCTCCTTTCTTTTGAGTCTTCTCCCTCCATCTCCTGCATGCAAGCCTCCATCAGTGCAGAGCAACTGAGCTGCCTACACATAAAAAATAAATACAATAAAAAAACTAAGGCAGAAAGAGCATCCAGAAACTCTTCACTGTCGTAGCAAAGTCTCCTAGCAGAATCTAGACAAGAAAATCTGAAAGAGACAGTCAAGACCCTCACCCCAAGAAACTTATCCTCTAGCCAACCACATAACAGAATGTGAAAGAAGGAAAATGTTGATAGAGATGCTGCTCCCAGGTGTATCCACAGAGCCTCACAGGAGTGAGCACAAGCAGAGCAGAGTGGAAGGACGAGGCTGAATGGCCTCTGTCCCCCATGATAATTCCCAGGATTCAAGCCTGTCGATGTAAGGAAAGCTTTTGTCACTCAGGAATATGCACGTAGATTGAAGCAGTGTTTATCAAATACTTCCAAGGGTGCTAATCCCAAGGTGCTCCCCCAGAGACTGATTCCCTGGGTCTGGGATAGAATCTGGTATTTAAACTTTTTTGGCAAACATACCAGATAATTCTTCAAGAATATTTGAAGACTGATTCTGAGTATAATTTGGCATATGTTTTAGTGATCCTTAACTGTGCCCATCTTAATTATTAATTTAGTGACCACTTAATCTAACTGATTTTATGTCCAAACTGGATTAGAATTAATCTAAATTAACTGAGTCCTCAGAATCTGTCCTTGGTTGAAGGAAAAGCACCCAGAAATGGTTTTGTTTGTTGTTAATAAAATCTCACAGAGGTCCCAAGTGACTTTCATTTTATTGTCTGTGAAACTCAAGTCAATATATATATAGGTTTCAGTTTTGCCTTGGATGGGGTTTGTCTCCAAAGGTACATGCGCTGGGAATTGGTACCCACTGTAATATAGATGGTGTGACATTTAAGAGGTGGGACCTAGGAGGTGACCAGGTCATGACCACTCATAAGAAAGGAATTGATGCTCGCAGAGTGGGTTATTCCATCACAAAAGACTGAGTGGTTCTCACAAGAGCACATTGCCATGAAAGAATGGGCCTATACCCTCCTTGGTCTCTTGCCTCTTGTCTTCCCCTGTGCCTTCTCTAACCTGCCCTCCTATCATGTGATGCCATTTACCATGCTATAATGTAGCCAGGATTTCTCACCAGATACTAAACAGATCAGCCTTCAACTGTGTATGCTAACTAAACCTCTTTTCTTTATAAAGTGTATATCCTTTGGCATTGTGTTGTAACAACAGGAAAAATTCAGGGCAGTTCCTATCCTCGCAATGGCTCTCTCTCCTGCTTTACTTTCCTACAATGGCTGCACAGTGAGGAAAGCAGGAGTTCCCACAGACCGAGCTGGTTCAGGCATTTCCCTCGTCTGTCTGTATTCCAGAAAGAGGCCTGCTCCTTCTCTGAGATTTAGTCTATAGATACATAAAATAGGATAGAACTGCATGATTTGTGTTTTCTCTGCAAGTGTTTATCTCCTGCTTAACGGGAGCTGTTTCCAGTGACTTTGGAGATGAATCTGCAGGTCAACTTCTAAAGTCATCTGCATTCCTTTGAGAACAGTTATAAAACAATTGAACATGCAAGTACAAGGAATCCTCCAGAAGACTCAATGTAAGGGAAAGTACAAAGGCTTGGTGGAGATAAGAGCTGTGTTTATGGATTGGAAAGCACTTTATCAAGTCCTTAACAGCTAAGTATTCCAAGAAGACATCATTCTTGGGATGTCATTTATCCCCTCCCTGTAGAAGTTTAGACCTATTGAAGTATAATAGACTTTTATCAATTTTCAAATCATCCAACTCACAGACCAAGAAAAAATTAGCCAAACCATTTGGGAAAAAGCATTTTCCTCAGACACCAGTGCTTCATCAGGCCAGTTACCACTGACCTTCAGGTAGTCACACAGAAGTCCAGAGGGCGCTAGGGACATGTACGGTCTGCTGTCCACAGCTCTGGCCAATGATGTCTCCTAGCCAGCTGGTCCCTAAAAGGGAGCCAGCATTTGGCAGAGGTTCCAGGCAGCATTCAGGCTTCTTTTCAGCTGCTTTCCCTGACTGTCTCCAGACTCACCCTAACTCCCAGAGACTAAGAGCTCTGGGCTGTAACGCATAACTCCATAACAGGGAGGTACACTCTGACCCCCTGCTGTCAGAAAGCTCATTTGAACCTTCCCCTGCCCAACAGACTAGACCCCACCTTCCCCCAGGACAGTTAGGGCTGCCATTACTTTATTCCTCCTCCCTGAAGGCAGACTGGCCTCCTCACCAAGAGAAGTAGGAGGGGTTCAGCACTCAACAACTCCCTGACTTCAGACCTCACTTTCAGAAAGTTCCTTATTGCAGCTAAACCCCTCACCTTAATCTTTTAACCCTCTCAACTTAATCCTCTTGGGCCCTGCCCCTCTTGGTACTTGCCACCTGTCAAAGGAGAATATTTGTTCTCCTTCTATTTGTCTTTTCACCCTGATTTGGTGTGTGGCCTTTTCCTTGTTATTAAATAACTAGGATATGTATTTATTTTGCTCTGAATGAAGAGTGTTGCACACATAACACAACAATAAAAGCACCAAAGAGCACCTGTTCCCTGTTCGGCCCAACTATATTGCCCACATATTTCAAGAAATGATAATCTCCTGCAGATACAGAGCATCTGGCTCTTGACCCATATCGCCTTTTATGAGCCTTTTTGGTGCTTGAAGACTATCAGCTTTCTCTATAATGGCGATGAAACTCTGTGCATCTTGCAGTGGTTCTCTTCTGTTTACTTCACCATCCATGCACTTAAAAGTTTACTTCCTAAAAACTCCTGTGGAATAAACCAGGTAGAGACTTACATCTCTGTTTCACAGACAAAAAAAGCACAGCTCTCTCCAGATTGCAGAAGTTAAAAACAAATAGATTGCAGGAAGAAGTAATTGTTAATCTTTAAGTCAAGGAACGTTGTATTAATACCACATTACAGACATGGTCCAACCCGTGGAAGGGCTCCTAGGCATCTGCCTTGCATTGAAAACTTTTGGGACAAAGAGTTATAATTTTACTCCAAGAGTACTCTAAATAAAACAGTTAACAGGAAAAGAAAGGGAAAAACAGGTAAGCTTCCTGGGATCTGCACCAAGTCAAATGTCCCAGCGTTGAGTTGCATTTGATTTCTAGGTGCTATGTCCCTGATAGGCCCAAAGACTAGAGCAAGAACTATTTTCAGGGAAATACAATTACTCCAAAATCATGCAGGAGCCAGGGAACATGGATGACATAGACCAGAACTCCAATTCCAGGAGCAAGAAAAAGATCTAGGACCACCACCCCCAACCCCAGAAAAAGAGAATTTGTCAGACAGGAAAGAGTAAATATGATCTTGTGACAATGACAGCATGGCTCTAAAGCTTTCGTTGTGCTTTCAGTGGATCGTGTGCTGTGGATGTGGATACCCAGGTCCAGCATGAAGGAAAATGAAAGCACACTGTAGAATTTAGGGGACTCTGCAAAAGTGTTCATTTTTAAGTGCCCTGCCCCAAGTCCCATCACCTTCCCCTCTTTGTATGGATGGAAGTGACAGACTGAAGTCAAGAAGTTTCCAACATTAGACCTTCATTGGGTTAAAAAGTAGCCACTGGCTAACTACACTTCGCAGCACCTACAGTGTAACTAGAAAAAATCTTACAGTAGTAAACAGGAGAATCATAGCAGGAAGAGGTAGTCTGTATCCCCTCAGTGACCAAGTACTTGTTAGAAAGGAGAAGAGCCACTGAAAAACTTTTCTGTCTTATCTCAGAGAGTACATAACTACCCAAAGCTCCATTCCAGCTGCAATAGGAATCAGCACAACGCTTGTCTCCTCCCTCTGGTGTGTCCCACATTTCAGTCCCAGGGAAAACCTAAGCAGAGCTTCTGATGCTGGTAGTCTTCCCTGCCCCACCTGTGTCAGCACACCCTCAGCATGGGCCCCACTGGGAGAGACAGAGTCACTGAGGACTCCACACACGAAGCCTCCATATGGGAGATTCTGCTCCTGCTAACCAGTGTCACGCAGGAAAGTGTTCTACTCAGCTGTCCAGCAGGCACGGCAACAGCCTCCAGGCCATGTCTATCAGCACCTGTCCATCTACACAATCCCATCAGACCTGAGAGGCAACACATTCCCACAAACCCACAATGACACCTCCCAGAGGTGTCATCAAGGTGAAGCAGGTGAGGCTGTGTGTGGCTGACATCTCTGGGACAGCAGCCGTGGAGGACACCCTGGCGAGGTGGACCTCACATTCTGTTTACCCTCACAGAGGATGCTTCCTTCGGCACAGAGGTCGCTGGAGAGTCTGTGCCTAACACACAGCCAATTTAAACACAGGGTTCTACACAGACTCCAGGCGGATTCTATTTTCATTTGACCAAAGCTGTGTAGGTAAATAGACAAGGGATGAATTTTCCCTTTGTCACCTGTCAGCCACCCACTGCCTACTAAATTCTGCCAAAATACAACTACAGAAGCTCCAGTAAGGGAACTCAAGGGCATACAAAGCAAGAGACACACAAAATCCTCCTGTTCCTTCCCCTGACCCCTTTGTTGCTATGACTGCTCATGCTCTCTGCATTTAGGACCATCTGGCCATCTTCTTCTGACTGAGACACATACCCTAAGGCAGGAATTGACAAACTTTTTCGAGAAGGGGCCAAAGAGTAAATATTTTCAGTGTCCAGTTCTCTATCTCAACAACCCAGCTCCCATTGCAGAACAAAAGTAGCCAGAATTGATATATAAACAATTGGGTGTGACTGTATTCCAATAAAGTGCTATTGACCTAAACTGGCAATGGGCCACATAGGCCCGTGGGCTGTGGTTTGCCAACCCTGCATTAGATTATTATCTTCCTCTTTAGCAAAACCTGCCTGCCCCATGGCCTAGGTTGCTGGGCTTTGCTTTGTATGCCAAGTGATAATGTGGTACTGTTCTTACCCGTTAGGTGTCATGGATCCATTTACTAAGTCCTTCTATTTGGCAGAAGTGCTCCTGTATTGACAGCTCTGGGCACAATAGAGACTTGGAGAAAGCTGACAGCTGAGACGCTTAGGCAACATTTGAACACCCTTTCTTACCTGCAGAGAGAAGCCTGGTCATCCTCCATGTGGCTGCTTTCCATCCTTTCTTCACCTACAGTTCCCTTTAATAAAATGAAAACATCACATTCTCTTAATGCTCCTTGAAGCTAAAACTACATCACACTTCTACCAACAGCAGTAATGACTACCGTGCCTTCAAATAAAGTACCTATCCCTTCCCCATCACCACCACCATAAGCATCCCAAACCTGAGTGTGGGTCTTCCAGGAATCACAGTGCAAAAAAAATCACAGTTCTAAGTAGTTGAACAGAACTCTGAACCAGAGTCTTAAACAATGGTTAAATTATAGGGTCGGAATGAACCCAGAATACACAGAGTATCACCCTCTTACCATTCACCATTTAAGAAGCAGAAGGCTTTCTTCTTAAAGAAACCTGCATGTCAAAGGTACAAAAAGTGAGGGAGAAATAGTTGTCTATGGCAATGGGATGCCTGCTTGTTTGGGGTACAACTTTCCAGCATTAATATGATGTCTTTTACAACAAAGGAGAAAATAGTAGATCGTGTTCTGGATAATTCGAACAACAGCTGTCTCTGTGGTTTTGGAGTTGTGGTTCACTTCTTAATCAAAAGGCCTTCAGCCTATAGGAAAAGGATCCCATAAATCAAAGGAAGTTTCAAGAAGTCAACAAAAGGATTCCAGGAGGGAGGCAGCCAGAAAGGGAGAAATCTGATCTTCATCCATTTTATTAAGTTAACGTTTTTCCACCAGCATTTGTCTTCTTCTCTCTAAAATTCCTCCACTGACTTAAGGAGATACTAGCAAATCTGTGGTTGGCATCCTTAGTGAGGGTGGCCATGATTTTGCTTCTTGCTCAAATACCACCTTCAAGACAAAATTTAATTACCTCCAAATTAGCTGCTCTTCATGAGCAATAAATTATAAATAAGGTGAAGCTCACAGTCAGAGAATTTGAGCCTACCTGATATAGGTTTGTGCATACACACACCCCTCACATTATAATCTCAAAGCTCATTCTGGCTTTTTGCTCAATATTATGGTTGGTTTAATGGCAGTACATGTTAAAGACATCCCCAATGTTGCATAGAATAGTTTATGCACCTCAGTTGAGAGCATGGTCGCCTGTAGCTGCTTTGGAAGAAAGACGGCTGATTGGGAGTTTTAACATCAACTATATAAACTTCTTGCATTCATGAAAATATATATGGACACCATAGCTCCAGAACTTCCTTGTCATTATTTCTAGAATAGGAGAATTCCCATACAATTTTGTTCACATATACACATGGATTTGGGGCATTGCTTAGAAACACAAAGCTCCTGCCCATTTGAGGCACATACATAGCAACTACAAAGGGATTTGAAATGTTCAAAAGATCAGAGGTTCAGTAAAACTCAGTCACCTTGCTTCAGTTCAATCTTTCAAGGGACCTGGGTTTGGTGACATGGAATCCAACCACTAAGACCTGGAGGATTTAGCTCTGTGAAGACAGCTGGACTGGTTGCACAGCTTTTTCCCTTAGCGTGGCTTTGTGGCTTGTTACCTGGGTGGCTAGAGGCTACATACAGCTAGAGATGGTCTGACAAATGCAAGCACAAACAAGGGCGAGGCCCTCTGCAGTCATTCTTCATGAGCAGAGTTGATAGGTGGCAGTAGACTAGCTGCTCAAGGTCAGGTGACAATTTCCTCCCAGCTTCACAGCCCGTCTGACCATGAAGAGGGCTAAAGGCACAGAGCTGTTCTGTGTCCTAGGCTTGGCCGTGAACTGGGCTAGAGAGGAGATAGACTTGACTTATTAATTGCACAGGACTCCGTATGAGATAATAATGCAATTGATTTATAATTCATTGCCTGCTTAATGCAAAGAAGAAAGAGAAATAAAAAAGAAAGAAAAGCAAGAAAGAAAAATTTTTGAAGCCTGAAGTCATATGAGCTAATAGGAATTGCCAAACTACCATCCTAGTCCTGTTGCAGTAAAGTTTTACTGAAATCCAAATACGGCTATTCATTCCTATACCATTGATGGCTGCTTCAGCACAGCAAAAAGTGTGAGTAGCTGTAAATGACTCCCTGGCCTCAAAAGTCTGAACTACTGGCACTTTTACTAAAACACTGTTGGCTTCTGCACTAAGGAAAGATGTGGCTACAATGCTGACAGTGACTTATTCCCCCAAGGTAGTTGTTATATATTAACCTAAAAAGCAAAACTTGGATTCATCCTACTTAGACAATCGTAGTGCAGCTGTTGAGGAAACATTATCCATATGCAGGAGAATAGTATGCACTTACCAAAAGTAATATTTTCTAATGTAATTTATGAATCACATATGTAAAGACACTATTTTCTCAAGTGAAAAATGCAGACTATAAAATATATTACTTATTAATTTCAACTAAATTAATTATGAAATTCTTTTTGCAAAGAAAACAATACCAGATGAAAGTAGTATGCCAAATCTATAGCATTTGACAAGTGGAAATTTAGATGATATTTATTTGCTTTCAGGATGCTAACAGTCATTTTTATAACAGACACGATTTTTTTACGAGAAGAAAATGACTATTTTACAAATAAGTATTTAAAAAGAGGATTAAATAATATATTATGGTGGGGGAAATTGTCCTTGGGACAAAATGACTTATTACTATGCACCTATATAAGGAGGGAAGAAGAAAGGAAGGAAGGAAGGAAGGAAGGAAGGAAGGAAGGAAGGAAGGAAGGAAGCAAGGAAGGAAAAAAGGAAGGAAGGAAGGAGAGAGGGAAGAGGGGAGAAAGACAGGGAGAGAGAAAGGGCAAAAGAGAGGAAAGGAAAAGAGATAAAATAAAGGGAAGGGGAACAAAGGGAGGCAAGAAGGAGAGAAGGAAGGACGGACAGAGAGAGAGGGAAGGATGGGAAGAGGAAATATGATGCTCTGTTTACTAAGAAGAGCATTTCAATTTCCAAAAGAGGAGAAATGTTTTTGGCTAAACGTTTTCAGAGGAATGGCTTCTATGTACATGAGCAGGCAATCAGCAATGACCATAAGGTCCCTGAGCTGATTGCCAGCATTCTTCGGATTAGAAATATTCTTAGGCTACGTGACCAAGGATACTCTTGAATGAGTGAGGAAGAGTGGCCCTTCTCCAGGTTTTGGGAAAAAAAAATCAGATATTCCCAGACCTCTTAGAATCATACACACACACATGCACACAAGACCTGGCATGTTTAGCTACACTTAAAATATCAAAAACAACATTAGTGTCTCCACTGCAGATTTGTTTACTGTTTTTGTAATTGCACAGAGATGGTTGCCTAATAGCAAATTGAAGCTGGGAAGAAGTGACAAACTGAAGGGTTAACACTACAGATTTTGCTGTTTTCCCACACTAGACATGGAAGGTTGCATAATATGTGGTTTAACAGACTCTTTCATGGATATATATCACTTCCTTCTATTTATTCTTACACAAAGCTTTCCACCAAAGATGTAGAAAAGAAGGGGGAGGTTATTAAATTGTACAAAATGACTTCAAATATAAAGGAAAGAAAGGAGAAGGACAAAGAAAACAATGTATGGTATAAAGCCTGTCAACTTTCCTTCCTCGCTCCATTGTGAAGGTGAAGAAATCCAGGGATGTGAATCCCGGACATCATAAGAAATCACACACAGTGAGAACCCAAGCCCTAAAGCCAAATTAAATTGAGGGATGAGGCTTGATTACTGCTAAAAGCAGAAAGTAGGACAAATTTAGGGACAGTCATATATCACCTAGTTTCTACAGCCCTGGAGGAGAGATACTTTGAACTCTGAAAAGAGAGACCAGGAATGAAAAACAGAAAGAAGATGTGTCGAAAGCATTTAAACCACCAGTCACAGAGACGTGCTGCTCGCTCCCAGAGATTTAACAGTGAGAACGGGGTCTCCCCATTGCCAAGAATAATCCTTTTACCAGCAAGTCAGTAAGCCTTCTGGTCTTGATTTAGATGAAAAGAGTAGCTGAGAACTCATCTCCAGTGAGTCCATGAGTTAGCAATTGACCAAAAACTAACCTCGATCTGAAATAAAAATATACTTGCATCCAGACCCTTTTATGATTGCAAGGAAGCATGCTAAGGGGGAAAGGGAATTAGAGGCTGCTTCAAGAATGCAGAGACACATTCAGAGCAAAATTGCCTCTCTCCTGAGTGTTACCACAGCTCTTCTAGCAGAGGAAAATCAAAGGGTCACAAGTTTGGCTTGAACAGAGACAAAAACGTCTCAAATTTGCATCTATATTGTTCCTTTTTAGTCAGAATTTTTATTATGAATAAATCAGAATAAAGAGGTACTTCTTTATGTTTTATATAGGATTGAGAAAATATCTGTGTTCTATGTTAAGCAATATTATTTTTACTTGGACTATCCTTCAAATGGAGATGATAAAGAGTATGGCCATCAAAGCCTCCTAAAGTTGCCACAATTAAGAGTAAAATAGTCTGTTTTGAGTATAGTCACAAAGATGCATCCTGAAAAATGAATTATTAGGAGATCTCATTTTTGAGCAATTATACTATCGGGTACTTACCACACACCTAGACCATATGGTGTGTGTGTGTGTGTGTGTGTGTGTGTGTGTGTGTGTCTAAATATATAAAAATATGTGCGCATAATACATAAATATATAAATTTGGGTTATTACTCCAAGGAACATAAGAAACAAAGCAACTAGAGATTAAGTCAAATCTAAGAGAACACGTTGCACCCAAGAAAGACAAAAATATAAGACCAAGTGGCTGCTGCCAGCATGTTACACCATACCATGCAGTCTACCACAAAAACTTTTATAAGTTGGAGTGACTGGGTATGATGGTACATACCTGTAATCCCAGCATTCAGGAGGGTGAGAAAGGAGGATAGGTGTGAGTTCGAGGCCAGCCTGGGCGATATAAGTGAATTCAAGATCAGCTTGAAATAGTGAGATCCTGTCTTTAAAAAAAAGTAAGAGTACATTTGAAAATAATAATAAAAATAATAGCATAGTAAATACATACACTGGTAACATAGTCACTTATTATTGTCATTATGTTTTCTGTTCTGTACATAGTGAATGTACCATACTTTTACAAAACGAGCAGAGCAGAGCAGTAGGTGTATTGACACCGAGTCGACCATAAGAGTAAGCAATTTTGGTGCTATGTTGTCATAATGACCCCATCATCACTCAGCAACAGGGATTTTTCAGGTCCATTATAATCTTAGGCAATAACTGTTGAATGTATCTCATCATTAACCAAAATGTTGCTGTACAGTACATGACTGTTATGTTTCATCAAATATAAAATGCTATTAATTAAAAGATGCATTTCTAGGTGAACAGAAAGAAGAAATGGAAGAAAGGAAAAAGGTACCATTTTAAGCAATTGAAACATGGTATCATGTATGTAATATCAAGATATTAAGCACTATACTTTAATGATATATTTTGGGTTTCAAAGTCGTAAATATGAATGTTACTATCTTCTGCACAATGGAAATGAGAAATTCCTAAACAAATAATTTCAGCACCAGATAATCTAGTGCCCACTATACTTCAAAGAGATTCTCATCAGAATATCACTGATGGACCCGGGACCAGTTCAGCTCCGTATTCTGTAGTCTTGAGCTCCTTGTTGTGGGAAGACCTCACTATGCCTTTACATCAGCCTCTTTGATGGAGGCATGGCTAGGTTCTCTCGGTGCACAAGATATTTTGGAATTTTACAGCCCATGTGCTCTTCCAAACTCCTGTGTATTCACTTCTTTCTCTCATTTGTAGTATAGCTCCATAAATAAAGGGAGAGTTTTTGATAACAGACCAACCTCTGTTGCCATGGTCTCCCTGAAAAACCATTGCTCCATCTCATGTCTAGCACAAAGCTAGCACTCAATACATAGATAGATGTTGAGTAAAGGAATCACATAATTTCTAGATTAATATTCAAAGAAAGGCCTGACCAGCCCAGAAAAGACATGGAAGATCACACCTTGGCTTAACACGTATTAATATGTATTCACATGTCTCAAGAGCATATTCCTTTCAACTCAGCTAAACATCCCATGGACTCATGGTGAGTCAACAGAGACCCCAAATAAGGTACGGCCTTCTTGTATTTGTATGTTTGGCTCTGTGAACCTAAGAAGGGAATTTATCTGCATCTTCAGAGGCAAGAGGCATTTAGCTTTCAGGAGTTCAAACTGAACACGTTGTCTTTGGAGTGTGAAGGAACATGAGCTCCTGAAGGCAGGGTTTCTGCTAAAGGTTTTAATGCTGTGTTGTCAGTGATCAGAACAAACAAGTACTAAATAATGCTAAACAAATCAGTGAATGGGTGCCATTGTGTTTCTTGTTATTAGAATTAGTTCATTGTTAAATTGTCCAAGGTTCCTGGGCACCTTGCCTCTACATCATTTTTTAGTAGGACTCTCCCTGGGGATCCAACTGTCTCTACTAGGGATCAAAAGATACACCCTCAAGCCAAGTCCAGCCCACTATCTTCTTTTATACAGCCCATCCACTGAGAACGACTTAAATTTTTAAATGGATGTTGAGGAGAGAATCCAACAAATGAAAATATTTCCTAAATTAAAATGATTCAAATTTTCGTGTTCTAAATTACAGTTTTTTTGGAACATAGCCACCCTCATGTGGCTGCATATTATCTGCGGCTTCTTCTGAACTAAGCAACAGAATGGAGCAGTTGAGCAACAGAGACCACACACCCTGTGGAAACTTAGCATATTTACTATGTGGCCCTTTACACAGTACGTTACACAACCCTGGTCTACAGATGCCACTAGGCTCCTCCGAAACAGTTGAAATTTTGAGCAAAGCAAAGGCAAAGACTGCAGCATGAATCCTCTGTGCCTTCTGGAGATCTCGCCTCAGGTAGGACTCAACCCCTCCATATGAACCCTTTGGGAGAACTCCTTCAACCCAACGTGGGTTCTCAGGCTGAAATCAACTCCCAAGTCTCTGCCATGTCCCCAGAGGCTCCAGGGAAGTTATGAACCCCCCAAAGGAAGTGATGATGATGGTTTTGGAGATTTCTCAAGTGCCCTTAGCCCTCATTCTAAGTTTCCTGGTGTCAGGAATAAGACCAGGAGACACTCACGATCAGAGAGGTAAAGAATGGAAATAAGGGCATACAATCACCCCAGGTAAGACGACCACTCCACGCCAACAGTGAGGCCAGCTGAATGGCATGAATTCCTGCACCAACCCTGTAATGTGTTGGCCCTAGAAAATGCAATCTACAAGGAAGACCCTGCCAACCCCGACTGTCAGCACGGATTCCCAGTCCTGCTTTGTCATACTCTGTTTGTCACTCTTCCTCCACACCTGCGGCATCTCCTTGCTCCTATTACAAGAGCTATTTTTGAGACTAAATGTCTGACAAATTAATATCAGCCTAACTAAACTCCCCCCTCCTTTGGATTCCAAAGATGAAGGAGGAAAGTTTCCTCGACTAAACTCAGAGTGGAGCAGAATTAATATTCTGAATCAATTATCTTTCATTTCTCTCATGTAACATATCATTTGGTTTCCATAAACTTCTGGCCATTGCCTTCTGGAAAAATTGATGGAGCCAACAAGAAAAAGGGAGGAAATGATTTAAAAGAATTTTCTCTCAAGCCACTAATTTGTTGAAACTCCTTCAAAGCTCTGAGCTGCGGGGCCCTGGTTCTCTGCTTGGCTTACTCTCCCCAATCATCATCCTGCAACTGCTGATCCCCAAAGAGAAGCTGAAGTGTGGCCCAGGGCCATCTTTGCAGGTAAGTGTTCATTCTAGAGGGAAAAATAATGGTTCCAAGAAGAAAGGAGGCTTGGGAAGACATTCCATAACACCCGCATTTCACAGCACCTTCTTGTATGGAAGATGGACTTGTCTAGGAAAAAAACCCACAGAATGCAAAAGTGACATTTTCTATCCAATGGTCAGCAGACCACAGAACCAAAGCAAGAAGAAGGAGCCAGTGGAAATTATGGGGCAGAGGCAGGCACGATTTCATTTCATCCCTGGAAGCATTGTCTATGAGTGGCAGAAAACTCGCATCACTATGAGACCCACTTCCACCAGGGATCCCTGCTGCGTCTTCCCACGTCCTTCAGATCTGCCCTCAGTAACCCCCATGGCATTTGCCTCCCACAGAAGTTTCCACCTTTAACAGTAGATTGCTTTGACTAGTGTGCTAAGTCTTGCTTGATCCTTAGAGTATTGAGATGCTAGACTTGCTATAGGTAATGTTTTAGATTCCTTGAGCTTCTTCAGAGCTCCTGTATGGTTTGTATGTTATATTTATCCAAAAAAGAAAGGTTTAAAAAAATGGCCACTGTCTTCCCTTGAAAAATTGGAAGTATTTCCCAAGGGTTCCCTGAACAAGACAGACACATATCCTACCATTTTATTTGACAGTTTTTAAAATGCTGTCAAGTTAGTCAGGCATGGTGGTATACAACTGTTATCCCACCACTTGGGAGGCTGAGACAGGAGAGTTGCTGCAAGTTTGAGGTCACTCTGAGCTACATACAAGGATAGTCTGAACTACATAGCAAGACACTATCTCAACTCTCCCCACTGAAAAAAGGGCTGTCAACTTAAAGTGGAGCTTGTCTGCCTCATGACTGATTAGTAGCTATCAAACTCGTGCACCGCTGAGATATTCATGTTGCAGAAAGGATGAAGCTGCCTACAAGTGGCAGAATCCATCTCAGCCTGCAAATAACATCAGCTTCTACATGACAGCACACTTGCGTATGGCTAACCTGAGGTGAGGATGAGTTATTCAGCCTCAGCGCTAGCTTGCCCTGCAACCAGTGACCTCGTGATAGTAATGTCAGCATTCCCAGACACTGAGGATCTTTCACCCAGACAAATAAATAGTCAAGTAACATTTTAATCTTCCCTTCTCTGTCTTAATATAAGCAATAGCAAGATTAAAATCTGAACTGCAGGTAGTTTTACATTTAGACATTTCTGGTTATTATATAGCACAACAGATAGAAAAAAAGCAGTTATGTATTGTTCAACTTTACTAAACACTACTTTATTTCTCTTACTTTGAGTTGGTTTAAGAAAGTACATGTGTTTATTAAAATTTAAAGATGGTAAAAGCTTCCAACTCTGATGGAATAGCTTGTAGTAGATGTCAGCAGGAGTGTTCACTGGAAAAGTTATATATGAAAAGTTAGCGTATAGGAAATCATCTGCTTAAAGGAATCCAAGAAATGTTTGAGGCAGCCAGGACCTGAGAAGGCACACTGCGGAGAAAAGAGGAGTTCATTGAGGGGAGCCCATATTTCTGCATTTCTCTCTTCTGTGGAGTCTTTGCCAGTTTGAAGTATGGGACAAGAAACTGAGAGACAAGGGGGCAAAAGATGCTAAGACACACATAAATTCACAGAGTGTGGGCAACCAATCCAGCAGGGGAGACCAAGCTGGGATTCCAGGGTGATGAAGGCAGCCAGGGCTTGGGGGAGATCTCAGAAAGAGGCAAGGTGCATAGGAGTGAGCTTTAATTCCATGCTTGTCCTAAGAGGCACTTTCTGGTTAAGCTGCATAGAGAAGGAAGCTAAGACACCAAGGAGGGGGAGTTCAAGAAGACAGCAGAATGTGTTAATATATAAAAATGATGAAAAGGCAAAATGCTGAGTTCCCAGTCCACAAAAAGTAAAAGCTGGCGGAAGTACACTTTAACTTGAGACCCTGAGAGGATTACATCCTAGGAACAGGAGAAAACAAGGGAAAGATTAGTCCCTGATTAGACTGAAGGGCTCTCTCTCTTCCTGCTGCTTGCTCAACAACAGGATGCGTGTCTCTGGAGGAGAACAATATTACACAAAGCTCCTGTACGATTCATGTGGAAATGCCTGGCATAAAGTAAACATTACCTAGTCACACCATAAACTTAATCATGCCAAGAAACAGAACCAAGTCCAAAATTCACAAAAATGGCAGAAGCATAACTGACTCAGCTCTTAGAATTATGATACGTGAACTTTAAAATAAATATAATTAATATGTTCATGAAAAAGAAAACACTGGATATATACATTTTAAAAGATGAAATTCTAGGACATAAATAAGTGGAAAATCTAGAAAATAATTAATTGAAGCTAAAAAGTCAATATACAATTTTAATAGAAGAATAGACATAACTGAAGAGAGAATTAGAGCACTGGGAGATGAAAACAGAAAATAGCCAAAATTAAAAAGAATGCAGAGGTAGGGATTTGGAAAATACAGAAAGCAGTAGAAAAGATACATAAAACATGATTTTTAAAAATCTGAAATATATGCAATCCATAGCCCTAAAGAGGAGTAAGAACAGAATGGGTTAGAACCAATATTTAAAAAGATAATTGACAGAAAATTTCCAAAACTCAAAAATAATATCAATCAAATATCAAAAATAATGTCAAAATAATATGAATCAAATATCAAAATAATGTCAAGGATTAAGAAATATTCTGATCCCAAAGAAGACCAACGCAAAGAAAAAAATCACATCTGGGTTCATGACCATAAAGTAGCTAGAACCAAAATCAAACAGGAATTGTAAAGAAGACAGAAAAAAAAACAAGTCTTTAAGATAGCAGAGAAAAACAAGTCAGTTAATGTTCTAAGACAAATAAGGGAAGCCAGAAAAAAAGTAAGTGGATCTTCAGTGTATTGAAAGAAGATACCAAAGTAGGATTTCATATGCAGCAAAAATATCCTGTGAAAGTGGAGACAAGGGATAAAAAAGAAAAAGGAATTGGGATAGTTATGTATATGGACCGACTCCACACAAAGACTGTAAACATTATGTGCTATAAATGTGTATAAAAGTGGGGGAGGGAGGGAAGGAAGGAGATGAAAACAGAAATTAAAATGTGCTATGTAAGCATACCAACTTCTCACACAAATGCCAACATTATGTACTACATATGTGTACCAATAAAATAAAATTAAAAAGTAGTGGTTAAATAACTAATACAGTTTTTAAATATTTATGTGACATTTCAGTGGTACCAAAATGAGCAGATCCAGCTGTTTGCTGGTTCCAGCTTGCTGTTTGCAGCCGCCATGAACTGCAGCCCAGACATGCCCACCTGCCTTGGAGCCAACTGAGTGTGGACTGAAATCTCCAAAAACTGTCTCTTCTCACTCCAGATGAATTTTAGGAGTGATTTCTCGAGATCTATGAGTATTTCCAGTACTATATTAAATAGGAGCAGTGATAAGGGACATCCTTTTCTGGTGCCTGATTTTAAAGTAAAGGCCTTCGACTTCTGGGAGAGCATGGCAGACAGATAACAGCAGCCACGGAGGCTCTCTGAGATTGCCAGCTTAGAATCCAGGAATGATGCAGTGTGAGGAGTCCTAAGCAAGGGGAAATATACCCTGCTGACCCAAGAACGAACTAAGCTGAGAGAAACCAACTGGAAATGCAATCCCGATGCTATAACAGGAAAGATAAAATCACAGCAAGAAAGCTGGAACCCGCACATCTGGAAGCCATGATTTGAATTTCTTGCTGCCGCTGCTGGGTCCCAATTGGCACAGCAGGGACAGAGAGGCGAAACCTCTGAGAGTGGGAATTAGCAAACGGAGTTGAGAGCGGGACTGGCGGGGAGTCCTGCATCGACCTGTGGTAAGTGAGAGGAACGGGGACCCTTTCATAGAGTAGGAGGCTCCAACAGAGGACATTCTGGGATCAGGCAGAGTAGCTGGAACAGGACGCTGTAGTGACATTAGTCGCATATTCCCCTCTCAAGCAGGACTGGTGGGGAGCACTTGGCCTGGTGACGCTGCAGACTAAGATCCAGTAGGCTAGCCCAAACCAGGTCCCAGTGCCTAGCAGTGCACCCTAGCAGTGAAGCCTTCAGTTGGTTGATTGACCTGGAGGGGTGGGCCTAGCAGAGGCTGCCCAGGTCTGTGTCTATCCTAGTACACTGCAGTGGACAGGAACACCTAGCCAATGGATTAAAACAAACTGTAACAGACAAAGAAAAAAAAATGGGCCTCCTATATATGCTTGTATGGAAGGAACAAAAAGTACGGGAAGAGGGAGCAATAAGAAAGGGTCCTCAATCCCCAATCCTGAGAACACTGATCCAGGAAAAGTAAATGCAAAGGAGAATGAGGACAGAAAAATGCAATATCAGACACGGCACCAATAGACATAAAGCGATATCTCTGGAGCCTCATAGATGAGTTCAAAAATGAAGTATTTAATGAAATAAAGCAAGAAATAAGTAGAATAGTTAGAGAAATGCTAAGCACCCCCCCCCAAAAAAAGAAAACAGATGGTGGAATGGAAGAACAGGAAAAAAAAGGGAAAATTATTTGAAGGAGAAAATAGAGAAAACATAAAATACGTGAAGCAGGTTCAAAGAGATTAACAGGAAACTAAAAACTCTATTGAAAGCTGGCATAACAGCTTGAAAGAAACTAAGAATAGATTATCTCAACTGGAGGACAGATTTGTAATGTGGGAGCATGAAATGAAAAACTTCTTAAAAATAACAAGAAAACAAACAGCAATAATACAAAGGCTAGAAGATGATAAGAGGATCTATAACTTAAGAATTAAGAACATAAAAGAAGAAGTAGGGACACAAACAAGTGAACTACAAAAGCTATTCAGAGAAGTAATCCAGGAGAATTTCCCTAATTTAGCAAAAGGTAAACATACTCAGACGTATGAGGCATACAAGACCCCAGCCACCTACAACCCAAACAGAGCTATACCCAGGCATATAATAATCAAAATTCCATAAATCCAATATAAGAACAGAATATTAAAAGCCATCAGAGACAAGAAACAGATCATTTACAAGGGAACACCCATCAGAATTACAGCAGACTTCTAGGCACAAACCATGAAATCATGAAGAACGTGGGGGGAAATAATTCAAGTTTTGAAAGATAATAACCTCCAGCCAAGATTGATATATCCTGCACAACTGTCCCTAGAAATTGATGGAAAAACAAGGTGCTTCTGGGATAAAGAGAAACTAGGGGAATTTGCAACCACCAATTCAACTCTACAGAGAATACAGCAGGACATTCTAAAAAAGAAAAATGCCAAGATTCCAGAAATAGTGGCAGAGAGGCCACAATGAATGGAGCAGAAAGCGAAATGAAAAAGACAAACTGACAACTAACAACAGAAAAAGAGCTCAACAGAAATGAGGCAGAGAAGATTGGATGGCAGGAACAGCTATTTTGGAGAAAACAAGACATCATAATAGCTAATGCTGATTTAATATCATCTTGTTTTGAAGTCCCATCAAGCTTTTGTTCTTCTGTCTCCATTGGTCTTAACATGTTGTATCTTATTGGATTTTATTATATGTGATAATATAAACAAAAGCTTTTATAGACAAGGAGATTATACAGAAACCATTGTTCACTTTCTGTTAGTTGATTCTAAATACTCTGTAATACTGTCGTTCTCTTGAACGGTTTTACATTGTCTTGATATGTTTGATGCTACAGTATACGAAGTTATACTCAAAGATTTCAAGGAAAGAGACCCTATGGTAACTACTTTTATGTCAGGATTATCTTGTGGTGAAACACTATTTTGCTTAAATGGTTGTGTTTTGACCTGTGCTGTTTTATTGTTATGCCCTCTTTTATCTCAATCTCCTTTTTTTATTATTTACTTTTTCATTTTTATCCTTTTAATTAAGGGAAAAATAAATAAAAAATAGCAGGATATATTATAGTAACCCAATTTGATTTCTTATTAACTTGATTTGAAACCCTGTATTGCTCTCACCATCTTGTTTTGACTGATTTTCCTCTATTCTGTTTTGCTTGATAGTACCAAGTTCGAAAGTATAGGCAACAACTATGAAGACAATAAGAATCATTATGACGCCCATTCTGGTTGACTATTATCTTCTTTTGAAGTCCTGTAATGTCTCCAATGTTTTGGTTTTATTGGTTTTGTTCTTTACTGTCTTGTTCAATTTTATTATTACTGATGATATAGGCAATTCTTTTTAAGATAACAAGAGACATTGTGGTAACCATTGTTGATCACCTTGTATTTTGTTTTTACATTATGTATTATGTCCATCCTTTTAATTTGACTGACTCTGTTCTGTTATGTCACATTTGCTTTTACTCTTTTCAAAAAAAAAGTAATAAGAACAGTGGGAGTAATAAAACCCAAAATGTGTAATTGTCATTGTACAAAGGAGAGGAAAAGAAAGTGCTCTAAAGAACATAACTGCATGTATATTTAAGTATACAAGATAGGTAACTATATTACTGAGTTTTGTTGGATCATTGAACAGAACTGTTTGCAGTCTCACGGTTTGAATGTCCACTCTATATGCTTTAATTTTGTAACTTGAACAACTACTTCCAATCTATTAACTAGTGATTTCCTACTGTTTATTTTTTCTGAAATTCTGTATAACTTGTACCCTTTTTCTGTTTTTTTTCTCCTTAAATAAAATTTTAAAAATTAAAAAAAAAAACAAAATGAGCAGATCCTCAGGATTAAATGGCAGAACACTACAATGAAAACCATAAAACATTGCTAAGAGAAATAGAATACACATACTTCATCACAGAACACTTTAGTAATATTTTTGTCCAACCTCCATATATATGTGTGTGTGTGTGTATATATATATATATATATATATATACTCATGAACAATATGCCTACCCCAACCTAACTTAAAACAGAAGCACTTAACCTTCTGAAAGACAAAATAGGCAAAGCGTGAAGATCTAAGTATAGGCACAGACTTTCTGAACAGAACCCTAATGGCACAAGAAATATTGCTAAGAATCAATAAATAGGATCAAATCAAATTAAAAACTTTCTGCACATCAAAGGAAACAACCAAGAGAGCTAAAAGACAACCTACATGATGGGAAAGATTTTGCCAACTATTCTTCAGATAGCATTAAGATCTAGAATACTTAAAGAACTCAAATAAAATAGACCCACAAAATAAAATAATCAATAAAAAATGGGCAATAGAAATGAATGAATACTTTTCAGGAGAAGTACAAAGGACTAATAAATACATGGAAAAATGTTCAACATAGCTGCCCATTAGAGAAATGCAAATTAAAACAACACTGAGGTACAATCTTACTCCAGAAAGAATAGCTACCATCAGGAAATCCAAAAGTAAGAAATACTGGCAAAGTTGCAAGAAAAAAGGAACCTTTCTACATTTTGGTGGGAACGTGAACTAGTCAACCACTATAAAGATCAGTATAGAGATTCCTCATAAAACTAAAAATAGAAATTCCACTTGACCCAGTTATTCTCCTTATAGGGAATCTTTCCAAAGAAGTTAAAATCATATGATAGTGATATATGCAGACTCATGTTTATAGTAGCACAACTTATAATAACTAAATCTTAGAAACATTGTATATGTCCACCAACAGATGAATGAATAAAAAACGTAGAATTTATAGCCGATAGAGTACTGCACTGCCATAAGAAGGATAAACTTGAGGCACTTGTAGATAAATGGATGGACCGCAAGACCACAATGTTAAGTGAAGTAAATCAGACACATAAGTTTAAATATTACATGGTTTATTTTTCTGAGAAACTCAAAATATAAATAAGGAGTAAACTAAGAAGAGGATTAAAAATTGAGTGAAGGGAGACCAGTACCAGTGCTTGCTTCGCTAACCACCATCACTGTTTCATCTCTGTCTTGTCTCAGCCACAGTAGGTTTGTCCAACTCATCAACTGGAAACATTTACTGACTAGTACTACATCATCAAGATGATAGTTTGAGTTCACAGTGGTGAATGCAAGAAACTAAAGGTACCTAAAATAATTTCAGAGTTAGGAATGGATTTCTCTTTAGCAGAACATTCATGTTCCATGAATTTATTGGGTGCAAACCCTGACTATTCGGAATCTGTACAGGCAGCATGTATTGACTCAGGTCAGCAGACTCTCTAATTCAAGAGAATACCACCTGCCCACTCGGTGGGTTGTTAGAAAGCTAAGGCAGGCAGAACGCCAGACTCCTTATCTGACAGCACGTTGGTCCATGCATCACCTCGGAGTACATTGCTTGTGAAGGTACTAGAAATATGTCATTGCCACAACCAATCACATGCTATCCACGCCAATTGATATGCATTATTCATTTTTGACTAAATGACTACTTTTCTCCACAAGATTTGTCTTTTTAAAAAATCCTAAGCATTTGCCTGCTAACTTAAATGTTTTTAATTGGCATGTAATAATTGTACAGATTTGTGGGATACAGTTTGATATTTTCATACATGTATACATTGTGCAATAATCAAATTAGAAAATTCTGCATATTAATCACTTCAGACATTTGTCATTTCTTTATAGTGAAAACATTCAAAAGTCCTCTCTTCTAGAAATTTTGAAATACTTAGTGAAATTTCATTAACCATAGTCCCCTTGCTGTGCAACAGATAATCAGAAGTTATTATTCTGTCTAACTTTGTACTTTTTTTTTGGTACCTGGCATCGAACTCATGACCTCACACTTTTCAGGGAGGCAAGCGCATATGCCACTGAGCTAAAGCCGCAGCCCTAACTTTGTACTTTTTGACCAGTTTCTTCTTACAACATCTCACTCACCCTCCCTAGCCTCTTGTAATGATTATTTTTTTTCTTACTTCTGTAAGACCAACTTCTTTAAATTTCACATAGGGTGAGTTCATTATATGCCTTCCTATGTAAAACAATTACCTATTGCAACAACATTTTACATGTCTTTTAGAGTTCTTTACTTTTAAGATAAAATCTGTTACTGTATTCAATAATAACAGTGAGAGAAAATACAGCTCTTCAGCGTTAACACCTGTTGTTTTAGAAATGTTACCTCTGATGTCTTCTCTCATTATCTCTAACTAATAAATCATTAAACTGTAGAAATGGCCAGTTTTTCAGCAAAGAAGTTGAATCATCTCAGTTCTGATGTTTTGCATATGTGCTCTGTAGGCCATGCAAACCTCAGGTGAGCCAGAACATAACTGTCTCTTCTCAATTCTTGGACTAATTTTACTTATTTCATAGGCAAACAAAATATCCTTCTCAAATTCTACAGTTGTAAGTTGCTCCTCTTAAATAGTGATATGTAATTATTTTAATAAAAATAGTTTGAGAATACAAGTTTTTGAGGTTGTTTCTGTGCATTATTTTTTCTACTCATATGAATGTTTTGTTAAACAGATAATCCAAATTGAAAGAGAAAAACTAATAGGTTTAATTATATTAACATGAAGAAGAAAGTATTACCTTCAATTGCACTTTACAGATTAAGAAACTGACACTGAAGATAAAGAATCAGGGAGACCCAGTCAAGATTTGAACCTAGGAGGTCTAACCCAGAGCTTGCACACTTAACCAGCATACTCCACTGGGAAAATAAATGTAAAATAATTGCAAATTGTGTCAAGGGCTACAAAGAAAACACTTCTGATTAGAATTAACATGTAAGTTACTATTTTTCTTGTATCACCAAATAGGGAATTTGCTCTAGAAAAAGTAGTGGGAGATGTCATTTGCATCCTGAAATATGAAATGGTCATAGCTGTGGGAGGAACAAAAATTTTCTAAGCAGAAGAGCAACATGAGTAACAGGCCTCAAGACCAGTGTGACTGCAGCACAAGAGGCATAGCATGGGACAAGACTTGGTTGGACCGGTTGGTCAAGGCCAGATCATACATGTGGCCTTGTTAAGGAAGAGGTTGCTTCATGTGTAGCCCTAAGGTCTAGCATGGAACCTGAAACGTAAGGGGTACTCAGTAAAAGACGAATGAATCCTTAAGTTGAGCTACAGTTCAACTTTTTTAAGAGTTGAATTAGTTTTGGTGGAGGTGGAGGATTAAGCAAGAGAGAGAACCGGGTTGATTTAGGATGAGACAACTAGTTGGCTGTGATTAGTCCATGCATCTGTAAGGAACCCTTTTCATCTGAACCAGCACATTTGGCTTGTAACTTCCAGATCAAAACAGAAACCTCCCACTGCCTCTGGTCACTAGAGTCCTCTGGTCTGCAAAGGACTTCGAGGAACGAGACATGCTAATTGGAGAGATTTCAATTAAATCGCTATACTGCTTTGCATAAAAGCCCCAAATAGGTATATTCATTTAGTCTTACGGTTAAGCACCCCTGGGATGAAATTTTCTTATTCTATCAAAGCCAGTTCAGGGATACATACGTACCTGTGTTAATAGCAGCATTATTCATAGTAGATAAATCTTGGAAGTGGCCTGTATGTCTACCAACAGATGAATGGATGAAAAAAGAGGCATTTCTACACAATGGAGTTCTATGCTACCATAAAGGAGGATATGCTTGAGCCATTTGTAGAAAAACAATTCACCTTGAGACCATGAGATTAAATAAGTCATACACACAAGCTCAAATATTACATGTTTCTTATATGAGAAACTCAAAATATAAATAAAAATCAAAATAAAAGAGATAATAAGTAGAGAAATAGATCTCTTTTTAAATGGAAAGGGAATCAAGAGATGGAGGGAGAAGATGGGGAGGGCAGGGAATGAAAAAGAATTGAGATGGGTCATGTACACGTAACAACTCCACATAAGGAATGTAGTCATCATGTACTGCAAGCATGTACTAACAAACACTGAAGAGGGCAGTCAGTCGGATGTTCATTCCAATACATGCCTAGATTACTGCACTAAACAGTCGCTGATCTAATGAATATAATTCGTGGTATGTACGTCTCCCACCCTGGAAAAAAAAAAAAAAACCATTTAATCCATCTGGCTGCCTGGGCCTTTCAAATATTTCTCTGCCCATAGTGACCTTAAGTCATCTTGAACCCAGTCTTAACATACATCCTTCACCTCGAACACCCATGACCTTCTTTCTCTTGAAGTGAAGCATAAACATGCTGGTGCTATCACAAACTTTATTTTGTTTTTGCTTCGTGATTCTTATTTGGATCTTTTATTCATTTCCTAGGCTCGCTCGGTGTTCCTGGAACATTCCAGATCTGGGAAAATGAATGATCTGAGTGCCTGTTAGGTGTAACACACACCTCAAATCTACAGAACAGCTCTGACTCCTGGCCACTCTGTCGCCCGTCACCTTCTATTAATTCTCACAGTAATGTATTGGTATCAACTTTGGGGTACCCCAAAGAGCTGCATGAGAGTAACTCAACACCTCCTTTTGGGTTTTTAGGGGACCAGGAATGTGACGAGAACATTACAGGAACAGAGGGAGTGAGGAGTTTAATGCCGTGGTCTTGATTTATGAGCCTTGTCTCTGAATCCAATCCTTTCTGCCTCAGCACTTCAATGGTAAAACCAAACTTAAATAAACACAGAGCGCATGGAAGAGCTTCACACACACCTTCCCTGGAGCTCCCAGAGAGGTTGTTAAGAGGCTCAGGAGAACCCCAGCCCACTTGAGGTGTTGGGTGAGGTGAGGCTGCTCAAGAGGGCAGAAAACATCCTCATCACCGTAGGTTTTAAAACAGAATGGACCTTAAAAGAGGCCTTGCTTCAGGAAAGCAGATCTACCCTGAAGGTTTCAGATGCAGTCAGTGCATGAATAAACACATGCTGGTGCCATTACAAGCTTTCTTGTTTTGTTTTCTTTTGTTTCACAGGACCCTCCTTGTTCATGGCCTCTTTCAGCCCCACCTTCCTCCATTTGCTTCATATTTTATTCACAGGACTGAGCTGTTGAAAGACTGGTGGAACTGTATCTATATGTTATTCTAAACCAGTTAGGCAGGTAAAATCCTTTGCTGAACCTTTATTGTTCTTGGGAATTAGGTAAATTGGGCTCAGGAACAGATTTCAGCACCAAAAACAAAAAATTTTTACAACATCCTTTCAAACGCAATTCTGACAGAGAGGATTTATTGCTTTGATTAGCAAGCACAGTTCTGTTGACTTCACCATGGTCCTTGCTTCCATCACAAAAGGGCAGAGAGCACTGCGCATGTGGCCATGGTTTTTATTGATTTCCATAGCCCACGTCAGAGAATCACATTTCATCACTAGGTGCTTTCCACTAGCACTTTCTCAAAAGCAGTTCCTTGGTCTCTTTGTGTTAAGAGAATGGCTACAGAACCCTCTTTACTACAGTGAAGGAATATTCCTGGTCTCCTAAAAACCCTTAATGACTTAATAGCATGAAAAACACACCCTACCAGTCTTTAATTATATCTAGCTACTGTAGTAGTGAAATTAGCTGAATTGTAACTCCTGCAGGAGTGACCTGGACCACAGGGTGGGTGGCTTTCAAGCATCTGGAGAGCCTTCCCAGCAATTTATGATGGATGGAAGTTTATTAATCCAGAACAGCCAATGGGAAAGGGGCTGCTTTTTATATTTATTTTGTGTCCTAGATGTATAACAACACCCAGTCCCTTCTCAGCATGATTGCATAAGTATCTACTTTTTGCTTGGTAACCTCAGATTTGCACATGAAACTTATCTGGCCTCTGTCAAGGGCTTGCTTGCTTACAACTTTAACCTGCTTTTATAAGTCCCATGCTGACATAACAAGCAACTGTTTCTAAAGGTCATTTTTTTAAAGGCACGAGCATCAGGTTTCCCTCTCTGATGTGCTTCTATAACTGACAGAAGCACAAAAATAGAAACATGAAATAATTGCAAAGGAAAAACTGTTAAGCACTTGACTATGAAAATATAACAACTAGATGTAAAAGAGTTTTTATCGCAAATAAGTCTGTGCATGGGAAAGTGTAGTGTTAACTACCTGGGATTTCACAAGTTTAAAATATATGAAATGAGTCGAAGAGATTACAGAACACAGAATTACCTAGGTTATGGGCATTTTTTTTTAAGATTCAGGTTTTTTAAATTAGTATGATGGCATTTGAAGGGTAGCTTTTGTCCCCCAAACCTTGACAGAAAGAAAACAGTTCTCATTTACCCATTTAAAATCTGTCCCATTTAAAAGCTCATTTACCCATTTAAAATCTGTTCTAACAATCACCTGAGGAAACATCCTGGGGCCAATGCCTTCATAACATCAAATGAAAAGATCAAGCTAGGAAAACTGACGCCTATCACAGGGCAACTGGGTTGACTGTGAACCCCTTCAGCAGCCACACCTACCTAAATCCAAACAGGACAGACAAGTGCAAACTGGCTGAGCTCCTGCAGTCCAAACACTGCTGCTTCTCTTGCTAGCACATTGGCAGACCATTTAATGGGGTCTTTATGTGTGAAATAAACAAGGCTATTAAGGTAACTAATTATACAGATAATCCAATTTTTTTAAACCCCATTTGCCCCCAACTATTTAACTCTCCCACACAAGTAGAGGTGGAATTTCTGCATTTCATTCCCACTGCATCCTGAAGAGCAAAGAGCACGGCCACCCCACGATGCCCATGCTTCTCTTATCTTCAATTTATTTTCTTAAGTACTCTAACAAGAGTAGCAAGTGTGAACATCTGTCTCAACACTCAGTCACAGACTTTATGTTCACAAGGAAACTTGCCTTCCAAATACTAATGGGCTGAATTCACTTTTATTTATTTTCTGTCAAGCTGTCACATTGCACTGCAAGAAGACAGAACATTTTCTGAGCTTGGGGACATGAAGGAATCGGTTAGCTTATTTTGATTATGTGACTGAGTGATGCAGTGCAGGACAGCCACAGGCCAAGGATCTGAGGTAAGAGGCAGCATGCAAATTGCAGGGTGAGTCTGCTCAGCAGGTCAAGGAAAAAGGTGGCCACTCATCTTTGCCTCCAGTTAGGTGATTTGCACAGCAGTAAAGGAGAAAAAGCTGTGGATGTGACTTCTCCAAAGGAAATCTAGCAACACTGTGCCTGGATTAGTAGCGCGCTTTTGCAAAGTCCACTTACAGGGTTACAGGATGAGATCATGACTTGATGTAATGCTGCCAGTAGCTTAAAAGAATTGAGGTATAGTGAACCCTCTCCATCCACTCATGTATTCATTCATTCAGGTATTTATCGGGGTTGACCATGTACCAGATAGGGTAGCTGATCCGGAAGTCAGCAGTGTTGAGACTTCAGTGTAAAGAATCACCCGGCAAGCTTGTTAAATGGGCAGATTTTCAAGGCTCAGAAATCAGAATCCACTGGCAGAGATTCCAGGTGGTGCTCATATGGGTGGATGCCAGACCACACATTGATATTTATGAAGCTTCAGAGATCAAAGATGTATGTATTTTATTTGTTTATGTCTGTCTTCCCTCTCTGGATGGTAAGATCCTCTAGATAGGGGTCAGCAAATTTTTCTATGAAGAGCCAGATAGAAAATATATTAGGCATTATGAGCCAAGAGACCATGATTTTGCTGTTGAGGTGTGGATACACACACAAATCCACACACAAAGGGAGTGGATATACATAGTTCAGACAAAACAGGAGTTAGGACCACAATTTGCTAACCCCTGCCCTCAAGCAGGATCCTGGGACTCTTTGTCCTGCTACCTCAACCCATGCACAGTGCTTGACAAACAATGCATGATTAAGAAATGCCGAGGGACTGAACCACTGCCTCAAGGACATATATTCTGATAGGGAAGAAAGATGGCAAATAGCAAACAGTGGCAAAATAGTAAATCATTATGAAATAAGACATTTGTGTGCCATGTGATTTGGGAACATTGAGACCTGAGAAGTGTAGAAGTACAAGATAAATTAAATGATAATGCAGTTAACTTCGAATATCAGAT
This sequence comes from Cavia porcellus, assembly GCF_034190915.1. Lineage (NCBI taxonomy): Eukaryota > Metazoa > Chordata > Mammalia > Rodentia > Caviidae > Cavia > Cavia porcellus. Next base: position 94,422,683 of record NW_026947485.1, read on the forward strand.
AAATGATAAATAGGTTATTAGGGACAAACACTTAAAAAGTGTTCATCATTTACCTGAAATTCAGATTTAATTATTCACTTTATATATTCTATGACCAGAAATTGGAAGAGGTGCCAAGCAGGGCTGATTCTGAGCTGAACAAGGAGATGTGCTTGGTGGGAAAAGGAGCAAAGAGTTAGACAGAACACAATAGGTGCCATGACGCAAAATTGTAAGAGCCAGTGTCTACACAGGGCACAAATTGGCTGCCGTCAGGGAAGGCCCAGAGGTCAGTCTGCAGAGGGGCCCTAGCCTTGGACCCGAGGACAAATGGTCAGACTCAGCCTTATGGACCAAGGAGAGAGAACCATGGTCTCTAAGCAGAAGCATGACAGTTGTCAGTGGTTTCTATTAAACAGTACAATACTGTTACATGGGTTTTACTAATACATTAAAACCTGTTCTTATTTTAACCTAGTCTCTCTCCCAACCATGTGGGTTGAATTTTATTCATGAAAAATGTATTTGTTAAAACACAAGCTTTCCCACCCACATACACCCAGACTCAAATATATGTACACACACAGAACACACTCATACATACCTATTCATATGCTGTCATACATTTTCACACACACACACATTCATTTCACACACACACACACACACACACACACACACACTAAGATATTTAGTAAAAAGTTGGAAAAAATGTTTCTAAAACTTGAAAGAGAGATACATTGGGGAGTTATTACCCAAGATGCTATATGAATAAATGAGACCCCCTAGGGGGCAAAGAATGTAGAAAGAGGAGAGGAGCCAAGAATTGAGAACTGAGAAGAGCCCCAGCACTTATGGGGTGACCAGGGATTTGGAGGACAAAAGAGACTGAGACAAACAAGTCTCAGTAAAGGTGGTTAAGGGAAGTGAGGAAAAGATGACATCTGTCCTGAAACTTAACCAAGGAGAAGATGTGATGGTAAAGAGAGTGACAAGACTGAACTGGATTCAGCAATCCTGTTGACGCAGGGACTGTTGTACAGCCAGTGTCTGCATCTTGGTGAAGACCTAAGACACAATGCCTGTATGTTTTCAGGCCAGTCCTGTTCAACACTTTTGATAAATGCCACAAAAGAGAACATTGCTTCATTCATTCAACAAATATTCTTTGAGCACATACTCTGCAACAGGCACATGCTAAACAGAGGCCCAGCAAGCAGTGGCTGAGATAAAAGTAGAAGGGGCTGAGATTAATTCTGATGGAAAAAGCTAAACTATCACAATTGGTGGTAAATAGAACCAGAACTAATACTGGCAAGCCAAACTGATTGTTCTGTGGCCCAGTGAATTAGTAAATGATAGTAGGTGCTAACTCTGAGTGCTTCCAGGAAACTGCCAGTCTGAAGTAGAAGAAATCTGAGTAAGTAATTATTTTTAATGACAAGTAGTTTAATAACTCTCAAGTACTAAAATAATTCATACTTTGTTAATATCACTGCCACACAGACCTCCTTTAGGAAATGCTTTATGGGAAATATAATCTGATTTATAACTAATATATCAATTGGGTAACACTAAATTTTGTTTCTGTACTGCTGAAGCAGTTGCTTTCTTTGTAGATTAAGCATTCTCTTTACAACCTTATTTACAGTATTAATTTGCTTTTCAATCTAGGATACAGAAATAGGACACAGGTTCAAATCCTAGTTCGGCTGATTCCTATGGAAATGACTTGGAGCCTTCTCATTTTTTGAGTCTCAATTTCTTAAAAATGCTAAAATGGGTACAATAGTATCTGCCTCAAAGTAGTATTAATATTAGATTAAGTAATATATCCATGAGCATATAACCTGTACCAGATACTGCTTGCTCAGACAAGCAGCTTCTAGCTAGCCCCTGGATGTCGGTAGGTTTTCCTAAAGTTCCAAATACAATGTTCAATACAGGGATTTGGGGAAGTAAAGAAAAATAGGATGGAAAAGAAGGGAAATTATATCATAAGACCTGGCAAGGGATAGCAGCTGAACAGGCACGCCAGGGTATACTGGAGCCCTAGCTGGATTAGTTGTCTCTCTCTCATACTTGGGGAGCTACCTATAGCATGGTGGAGCTGTATATCTCAGTCATTTTCCTTCTCACTGACACACAATACTCAATGATAGAACTGTGGGGGACCGGCGGCGGCTGAAAAGATAAGAACTATGAAATATAAATGACCTTTATTTTGAGAATGCGGGGAGAAACACTGCTGATCTCCCTCCGGGGTCAGTGATCTCTCCATGGAACATGTGGAGTGGAGGCATATATGTAGCTTAGGTTGAGGGTGGTGCCTGAGGGGGCATTAGGGATGCACAGGTATCTCATTGGCACTAGTTTGGCGCCATAGGTAAATTCCTAGGGGTGGGGGAGATGGAGCTCCTTGGTTCCACCTAAGGCTTCACCGGCTACAGTGTCCTGTTTGGGCCAAAACTCTTTCACTTAGTACCTGCAGTTTAAAGAAGAAGAGGTTTATTTTGGCCCACAGTTTGTAGGTGTTTCAGTCCATGGTCAGCTAATTCCAAGGCAGGACAACATAGCACCAGGACATGGTAAAGGAAAGTAGCACACAGCATGGCAGACAAGAAACAGAGTCAAGGGAGGAATTGCAAAGGGAGACACACCTTTGAGGTCATATTCACAATGACCTCTTCTGATCAGGCCCTACTCCTAACAGCAGATCAGATATAATGCCCCTATAATCTAAACAGTTCACAAAGTACCTGCGTAAGATCACATGATGCTTAGGAGGTCATCTAGATATAAGCCATAACCTTCCACCCTTGGCCTCCAAAAGATTCATGGATATCTCTTTATGCAAAATGCATATAAATTAAGTCTATCTTGGTAGAGTTCCCAAAATCCTAATGGCTTCTAGCATTGTCGTAAAGTTCAAGCTCAAAGTGTTTTCTGAAACTTAAGACAAACTCTTATCTTTGAGCCCTTATAAAAAGGGAAAAGAAGAAGGTTAAACTCTGCTGATTTACAATAACACAGGATAAACATTTCCATCTCAAGGCAACAGAAGCAATGGGTCCAAAGTGAGCAAAGTTAGCAGGGCAAATACTAAATCCCGTAGCTTCATCTGCAACACTCAAGGCAAGCTGTCATGCAATTTGAACTCCAAACTACTTGAATGGCCCCACCCCACTGGCATTGCTGATGCTTGTGGTCCTCATGACTTCTCTCTTCAGCTTACTTTGCTCCTTACTTTTGATGTTTCTCAACCCACATTTTGATGTTTCTCAATTCCACATTCCTTACTTCTCTAGCTTCCTGGCATCTCTACTGTACTTTCAGTTTTATGCACTGTCTTCTCAGGGCCACACTAGCTGGCTGCTCAGGCCTTCTTCGAAATTTTGGGTGGAAGCATTCCTGACCCCACAATTCTTGTATCCTGCATGCCTGTAAAACCAGAACCATGTGGATTGATACCATATTCTGCTTCCAGTTTAAGCAGTAACTGAACTCCTTTGCATTATGACTACAGAAGTCTCCAAGGACTTAGATAGTTGAGTACTACTATGAAATGAATCCTGAAACAAATTCTACTGGGCATCACAGTTCTACTGCACAATGTCCTGGGGCTCTCTTCTCAAAGCAAAGCCTCTCACCTTTGCAATTTTGAGCCTTCAAAGGGCAGGACCTTGCTGGTTCTTTACATGTCCTTAAGGCATTTTTTCTGTTGACCTGATTCAATGTATTTGGCTTCTTTTTAATGCCAATCTCTTCTGCAAACAAGCTCTCTTTTGCTCCATTTTTGCAGACATTTTATTTTTGGAAAAGCTGAAAACTTAGGAGGTTTTACTCTTAATTTTTATTCTAAACCTAACTAAAATTTCCCAGCACTATCCATATCACAGCTTTAAATCTGATCCCCCTTAAAATTTACTCTGCCAGATTAATTAGTTTATTAATCTGAGCCAAGGGAGGCACCAGGAAGGGAGATATGACCTTCCAGGTCACACCACAGACTAATCTCAAACTCCAGCAAAATCTCAGGACATGAACAGATGTAGACAAATTCTCTGCCAGAACATTATACATATGGTCTTGAGTCTAACTGCAAATGGAGTCCTTGTTTCCAACTTAAACCTCCTGAACCTGATTTTTACCACTGCAGTTCTATTAACATTCTAGTCCTTTGTGCTCTGATCAGAACCTCCCATTAAGCTTCATTTACAATATTCTAGGGCTTCTTTAGCTGGCATCTCTTTCCAAACTCCTCTCACAAAGCACTTCTAAAAGCTTCTGAACCACATGGTAATGTTCATCCCAACAATCATTTCACTTCTGGAATAAAAATCTTTCTTAGTCGTGTTCTTTGTTGTCAAGACACAATACCCAACACTAACAATTTAAAGGAGGAGAGATTTGTTTTGGCTCATGGTTTGTAGAGGTTTCAATCCAGAGTCAGTTGGCTCCAAGGCAGAAGGCATAACACAGAGAAGAGCTGCTCACTGCATGGTAGATGGGAAGCACAGAGCCAAGGGAGGTGCCAGGAAGTGAGATATGACCTTCCAGGTCACACCACAGTAACCTACCTCTTCTGACAGGGCTCTACATGCTACTGTTAAGTCAGTTATATATATCTAGGGAGACATCTAGATATAAGCCATAACACCATAGGAAGTTCATATATAGGTTGTCTTGCTAGATATTAATGCAAAAGTCATGAACTGGCCTCTCTACAGGAATGTGCTGAGCAGTACTCAAGAAATACCACTCCTCAAAACAAAACAATGAAAGCAATGAAAGACCTCAAAACAAGACAATAGGAAATCAACAATGGCTACCATAATGCCTCTTGCTATCTTCAAAGTAGCTGCCTATACTATCTGACATAATAAAATCAAACAAACAAAATAGAATAAAATCAAGCACAACAACAAAAGCAATACAGAGCTTTAAAACAAGACATTAAAAAAAGAAAAGAAAAGAAACACTTTCACTGCAGCCAAAGCTCCTGTGCAGATGGACCTGAGGAGGCCATACCATCCACACTCCATAGAGGACGTCATTCCCTTTGAATAAGCTGGGAAGGTCTAGCAGCCAGGTCCCCATTAGCAATGAGATAGTATTGGCTCCCAAATAAAAATTGTTGCAGCAAGAAAATTGACACTCCCAGTCATCACAAGGCCAAGCTCATGTCATCAAAGATATATTACATCCTTTCCTGGTGAAAGAAATGGTAAGATTACTGAAAAAATTATATAATGTGCTCTTTGTTGTTTTAAAGGGAAGAAGCCAAAATTTACAAGGCAGGATCTAGGAGCATTCTATCATGAATTTTTTTGTTTTGTTTTTGTTTTTGTTTTTGTTTTTGTTTTTATTTTCCCTAATCATCCTAAATACTTTGGGCTCCTGAGATTTCACAGAATGTCTCCAGCCTCTGTGAAAAGGAAAAACAAAAAAAAAAGAAGATAAGAAGGGCATACCTGTACCCTCCAGGAGTTTACCACCTAGTTAGGAGATAGGACAAACACATGAAGAATGTTTAATATTAAGAGTTCAGCAAAGACCCACAGATCATGGACAGCCATGAGGTGGGCATTCTAGTGTTTTGTATTTATCCAACAGCTATCTGGATAGGGAAAGATAGACAAGAAAAGGAAATGGTTCTTATTTAAACATTAGTCAATGTTCACTGTGTACTGGATACATACATGGTCCCTTTGGCAGTGACAGTTTTTAATTAGTTGTAAATGCCTTAACACAGAGGAAACAGATCCAAGTTGTCCCATTCTGAAGCTTCCTATGTTTGGGGAGTCTCTGGGAATAGAAGACTGCCAATAAGATGTTGGGAACATAATCTGAAACATTGCTTTGACTTTCTTTTTATCACAATAGTTTTTTTTTTATTTATTTATTTCAACCAATGATAAGAGAAGACATGACATTTGTACTTAGTGAAAGGGACACGAAATTAAAATGACAAAGGAAGAATTGCACTTAATAGGAACACTTTGAGACCAGAAGCAAGTCTTTGCTGTGTCTGCAGGAAGACCTAAGCATTCCATACACACTGATTGAATTAATTAATCAAGAAGAAATAAGTGAATGCAATATACACAGAAGCCAGGTACCTGTGTTTTAAGTTGTCTAGGTAAAGGTAGAGATAACAGGACACATGGAGATGTCTATCATGCTACAATGATGGGAAGAGATGAGACAGCACATGTCCTAGGTAGAAGCAAGTCCAGGATCTAAAGAACATGCAGCCTGGGATTTAGTTCAGTGGCATAAGCACCTGCCTGGCAAGCGCTAAGTCATAAGTTTGATTCTCAGTACCAAAAAAAAGTTTAAAAAAATAAAGAACATGCAGGGGACTTAATAGAGGGGAATTGCCTCTTGAAGAGTCTCAGATGATGAGTACAGCACTCCCCAGTTTTTCAGTAATGCATTAAGAGTAATTAAAACTCTTTCTTGAGCAAATACAATGTAGACAGTCATCAAAAACCAATGTCTAAACAGGACTTGAGAAAGGGCTGCATTCACACGCATGTTCCCAGAACCTAGAGAGCTCCCAGATGTCACAGTTTGTCTAGAGAGACGTCCCACACAATCTTGCACAAGGTCTTTGCCTGGAAATCCCCAAGATCAGCCAAGGCCCTCAGTTGGGTCTCAATGTAGACTGTTGACAGTGTTCTTTATAAATTCTCCCAGATGCACCAGTTAGAGTGGCTGGAGTAGAAGGTACAAGTGAAAGAATCAGATATGGCATTGGAGAAGCTGCCAGATAGTGAGGTGGTGGGCTTAAGTAGACAAGCCACAGAGCATACTAATTACAATGCAAACAAGAACAGCAAAAGCTGACTGGGAATGCAAGATGTACTTAAGAAGAGTAGATATGACCTCCAAACCACTGGATGCAAGATGTACTGCCATTAGACATCCTGAAGAAGTGCAGAATCTCTTCAGTGATCATGCACTCAGGATCCCTGAGATTTAATTGTAGCTCATGATACACTTTTAAACAGTAATAATTAAAGTACATTCTTGTCTTCACTTGGTGTGTGGAAGAGATTTCAACTCAGCGAATATTTGTTGAATTCCTTCTACATGGCAGAATCTGGAATATAAAGCTACCTGCCAAGTTCAAACCCTGTTCTGGATAGATTATCTGGTTTCTTATGTCCCTGTCTTCTCATTTGAAAAGCAAATCTAATAGTAGTTCTCCATTCATAAAGTTGTTTTGAAAGTTAAATAATATAATTATAACAAAAAAAGAGCTGTAAACACATAATTCACTTTCCTGTTGTTCATAGTAATTAGCAAGGAGTAGTGAAATAAATATTTGCTTAGGATGAGAGTGACGGTCAGGATTGGTCCAACTCAGGTAAGTTATAAGAATGAAGACTTTCAGGTCCCACGATTTCTCCCCACTCCACCCCTACTACCAATTTCCAAAACAACCACTAAAGACAGGATCAATCTTTCAGCTTGTGTTGCTGCCTTTAGACCTGTCAGTAAAAAGTAGAAAAGGAGTGCCAGCTGCCATCAAGTGCGCATTAGCATAAAGATATTTCCTCTACTTTTCTGCTGCCTGAAGTAACCCCAAAATCAGCAAGGCTCACAGCCATGTCAGGGCACAGATGTGGAGATTGAGTGGCCTAGAGATTCACTCATTTGTGGACAACAGTGAGGCTCCAGAATTCTGACACAGTTCTGCTCCAGGAAATGAACAGAGAATGATTCCACATCCCTGCAGACTGAGCTAAGGAAAATCAAAATACTACTCATGTGTCAGTAGGGTTCCAAACAGACCAGAGGTTATGGTGACTTTGGATGACATCCTAATCTGTTTGTCAAAATGTTTGCCTTCCAAGAAAGGTAAAGGCTTAAAGAATATTTCCTCACCCAAAACACACCACACAGAAGACAGTTAACCTGGGGCAAAGGCTTTTATGAAACATTTGACAAAGAAAATAAGAAAATAAGTCCAGGCCTGTAGGATCTTGCCTGCCAACAATGTACTGAGCTATGCAGGTAGAAGCTGAATTTTTGTGACACCAGCATGTGTGGTTTCCACTGGCTTCATTTACACCCCCCTTCCAGCTAGGAAGCTTGCCTTGAATTCTTATTCCAGTGCAACCTATAAACACAGAGTCAAGGAACAAAGACCCAAACCCTGAGAATATTTTGCTAGGCAAGAGACACTGTTCTCCTTGGTGCTCTGCACCCCTCCCGGGACAGCAGAACGGGAAACTCAGTGTTTCTTCCCCACAGCTCTACCTGTTGTGGGGGACTACTCTATACTTTATGGGATATTGAGCAACATCCCCAGCCTCCTCCCTCTAAATACCGATTGCATTTCCTCTAGTCATGACAACCAACACTCTCCAGACTATGGCAAGTGTCCCTGAGGGAGGGAGGGGACAACGATCATTCCTGATTGAGAAACACTGGGAGGACTGAAGCAGTCTGCCAGCCTGTCCCCGCTTCTGGGCTAGAACAGTCAAGGAGAATTCCCTGCTTTCTGAACCAGATGAGAAAAATCGTTGTCTAAAGCCTGAGTCTCCCTTAGCTCCTTTTCAGTTCCAACAAACAGACAGTTCAATTTGGTAATGCAATGAAGAGCATAAAACACATCCTGATGATGGAGTTTCTAAGCCAGATTTGGCCCTCTGGCTTCAAAGATCACGAAACCTCTCATTTGTACTCCACAAAGCAGCAATTTCTCACAAGGATATGTTCCTTTGACTCTCTTTTAAAAGTCAAGTGTGGCTTGGTAACCACAGAGTACAGAAAATACAGGCTTTCGAAAAGGAGCAATTATTCAAAACCCAGACCCAAAAAGTGAACAAAAAAAAAAGAGCATGTCAAATCATGTCAGTTAAAACATGTAAGACAACTGGATTTCCTTACTTATAAGCAACAGAATGTCGTGGGTCTGTTTTTTCTTGCTGACTTTGATTATTTCTTAGAAGGATAACCAAGCTTTCTAAAACTGTTGACACTGGGTTACTGACCTTTTAATTTAAAAGCAAGAAGGTCCTGATCTAGTATTTGGGCTTTTGCTTTAAATATTCGACAATCATTACACCCATAATTAGACCTTGTGCTGGAATGTACCAAAGGCTGCCTCTTTGGTTCACTCACAGGGTCTGCAGAAGCCACAGAAAAACTGAACACTTCAGCAATGGTAAGATTTCCCCAGGCTGGCACAGAGACTCATGGAATATAAATCAGAAACCCTACACTCTAATGTTCACCCTTCATATGTAGCATGATTATACAGCTGAACTGTAGAAGCGTCAAAACCCAAGGTTTGTTTGCCAGAAGAAAGCCAAACCTTCAATTCTGTGGTTTATGCCACCTCAGGATATAATTACACTAGCTAATATCATCTTTCAGTTAAAAAAGAAAGAAAGAAAAAGGAGCTTAGTAGCCAACATTCATAGAAATAAACCACTTTAGTTTTAATAAAGGTTAAGATCAAATTCCTAAGATATTCATATTCAGATGTTTAAAAGTAAAAAATGAAGTATCAGATAATAACAATAATATGTCTACACTACATTTTCTCCAATTTGTTAAATGTTCACTCAGAAATGTTCTCAAAACATTGCCTCCTGTGTTATTAAGAGAATTTTGGTTAAAGGAAATCGTATTATAACCATCACATACACAACAGATTCAAAAAAAAGTTCAAACATTTGGTGAACTATTGGTTTTCCTCAGGGGATCTCAAGAAGTCAGTATTAGTATATCGAAGTGAAAGCAAACACAGAAATCAGTTTTATTAGAAGGCTCAATATGATATTTGCTGAGAAAATTTAAGGTGTTTGGTATTTGTTTCCAATGCAAAAATTAATTCCTAAAAAGTAAATTAGGCATTCTGAATTGCAGAAAGATGCATATATGAGTCATATCTGCTGTGTTTTAATTATGAAGTGTCTCCCCAAACTCAAGTATCACAGCTACTATCCAGTTAGCAAGCAATCCGTTAATGAGTTCATAGCTGAATGGGCTACTAGATACGGGACCTGGTTAAAAGAAGTAGCACTAGGAACATGCCATGAAGGGTATCTTGTCCCCAATTTATTCTTCTCTCTTCCTCTTGATTTCTCTGCTTCTCAGCCACCATGACACATGGCTTATCTCTGCCACATCACTCCATCACAATGGAGCCATGTGACCACAGCCTGAAGCCTCTGAAACTATGAACTGAAATATACTTTTTTGCCTTTGTTTTGTGTGCATCAGTTATTCTGTCCTTGCAAAGGAGAGATGACCATAATGTCCTTCTATAATTTCAAAATTACACAGACATGCTTAAAAGCTGAAGAGAAGAGAATAGTGAAATGAGCAGTCTATTATGAAAGCACATTCACTTAAACTTTCCTGGGCTGAGGGACTTCTCTACTAGCTTCCTTTATTACCCCTAATGTGGGCCATCCCTTTCCCCAGGCTGACACTATGTATGATCCCATCCACCTCTATGTATGAATCTCAGACTCATACAGGAGCTTCTTACAAGCTGAACAGTGTTACCATATGACTCAGTGATTCCTCTCCTATATATGCATCCAAGGGAAATGAAAGCACATGTCCATCCAATCCTTACATGCAAATATTCAAAGCAGCATTATTATAACAGCAAAAAAGCAAATGTCCGCCAACCAAGGAACAGATAAAAGAGATGTGATAGTTTTATGTAATGGGATACTACTCAGCTGTAAAGAAGGATAAATTCAAGGCTTTATAGGTAAATGGATGTAACTAGAAACCATACACGTAAGTGAAATAAATCAAACCCACATGTATAAGCTTTGTCATGTCTCCCTAGTGTAAAAAACTAAAAGAGTGAATAAGATATGAAATCTGTAATAGATATTGAGAAAGGTAAAGAAACTTCTCACAAGGAAAGAACAACTTGGATGGGGGAAAGGAGAAATGAAAGAAGGGAAAGGAAATTAAATAAATATAAATATATACATATGTATGATAGCTAACATAATTATAATAGTAATTTCTTTTAGTTCATTGAAAAGATCAATTTGTGCATATATTGGTTAGTTAATTTTGTATGCCAATATCTTGTAATCTGAGAACTACTTTGAAGACACCAATACACAACATACTGACCATTGTTAATTTCTTATTATCCTGCTTTGAAGCTCTGTATCATTGCTTTTGTTTTTGCTTACTCTTCTCTTTAAAATAAAATAAAATGATTCTAAAAATTTTTTTAATTGCAAAAAAGTAGATGCAGCTCAAATGTTCATTAATCAATGTATGTGCAAATAAAATGTGATAACATGTACTGAAGTAAGTACTATTTAGCTGTGAAAGGGAATAAAGATCTAATGCATAATACAGCATGAACTTCAAAAACAGAATGCTAAGTGAAAGAAGCCAGTCACAAAAGGCCACCTGTATGTTCACATTTATAGAAGATGTCAAAAAAAACCTACAAATTTGAAAATAAATAATTTTCTCAAAATATAATTCACTCCTATATTTGTGTGCCCCATGCTCAACACCAAGTTTTAAATCTACTTTCTACAATATGTTGTTCCCATGTACCCAAATGAGAATTGCAAGCATATTTACTAGAATTCATCCAATAAAGTAGAACTAACTATGCGACATTTTTGTCCCGTAAGAAACTCTAAACATTGTGACAGAAAATACAAGGAAGTTTTTTAAAGAGATAATAGTACTATTAACTTCAGTCTTCTAAAATGTTTGCTCCAATTGGTAAGAATCAGTTCTTTAAATATCTCACCTAGGGACTCCTGTTGAAAAGTAATAAGACATTAAGCATTTCAAAGTTGCCCAGAATTATCAAAGAACCAAAAATAAATCCCAAAATTGCTTTGTAAGTGTGAAATGTGGTTCTTTTCCACTCTGTTGAAAAATGGCTGCAGAGATTGGACTCAGATTTTCCAAGCTATAAATCTCCCATAAGCAAGGACTAGCCAAGGACATTTTTAGCTTCAAAGAATATTTTTGTTAGAAAGATATGACTGAAGGACTCTGGGGTGGTGATGGCCATCTACGTGTTGCCTTGGCTGGACATGCTGTTATTCTAAACCAGAGGTGGTAATGCAAGGTCATTACCAGCCAATCAACAACACAAAAGAAACAATAACAACAAAATTTAGAAAAGTTCAACCCAACCAAATCCAACAAAAACAATATGCATCAAGAAGCATAAAAATGTTCATGTCCTTTGGCTCAGTTACCAGGCTTTGAGAAATTCATCCTAAAGAAGAGCAAACCACAGCAGCGTAATTTATAACAGCAAAAGATGGATGGCAACTTCAGCATGCAACAATAGAAATGGGTTAATTAAATTATGGTTCATCCTGTTGATGAAATGTTACATCTCCACAAAGACCAACTATAAAAGACATGGAAATGTACTTATAACTAATGATATAATGGAGAAGGATAAAAATATATGTGCACTATAATAATTATGCAAGCAAATGAGGAAAAGGACTAGAAGAAACTACATAAAAATATAAATCATTATGCTAACCTGGTGGGCCTACTCATTTTTTTCTCTATATTCCCAAATAGCTGAAATGTTATCACAGAGTCTATAAAAAGATTAAGTCAACCATACAAGTTTTATAAGAAACAGTTCCATTAATCAAGGTGTACTGTCACTGCCAACTACACTTTTGTTTGTTCCACTTACGTCAAAGCAGTGACCATCAGACACTCCCAGTCAAGAATCACGGGAAGGAACAGCAGGCTTTCAGTGAGAGTTGATTCTGCTGGGAACTCAGCAATCAGAATAACTTTCTGCACAACAGAAGTAACCCAAGAGGCCCCTTCTCCTTGAACTCCACACATGCACCACTAACTTTTCTCATTAGATTTCCATGCATCTTTGTTTCTGCCCCTATCTAGTGAGCCTTGCCTGGCATCTCAGCCACCCACCAACCTGACCATCTTCAGGAAGTGCCTCCAAGCATTCCCTGAGAATGGCAGTGTGAGGGGACTGAGCCTGACCTGGTAGGCTTTCTGTCGTGCCACTCAACACCACAGTCTATAATGGTCAAGTGTGTGTTGGATTGACTGGTCCATGCTACCCAGCTATTTCATCAAACATTTTTCTGGGTTTTTCTGTGAAGGTATTTTTATATGAGCTTAACATTTATGACCAGTAGACATTAAGTAAAGGAGATTACCCTCCACAGTGTTGGTGGGCCTCATTCAAAAAGTTAAAGGCCTTAGTGGACAAAATACTGGCCTTCTGGAAGTTCTGCCAGCAGAAGGCCTTGAAACTGAGCCACAATACCAGCCTTCACTAGTCTCCAGCTTGCTGGGCTATCTGGCAGACTTTGCTAATCTCCATAATTGCATGAGACAATTCCTTCAGACATGTACATATATGAGAGATATATACATATCTGTGTATATACTGTATAGTATTATATATAGTACATAGTATCATATTCTTGCTGTGATATACACATAGTACCTGCATAAATACAGACATGTGATACCACACACAAGCGCATATGTATACATGCATGTACCACATCCTATTTGTTCTGTTTCTCTGGAGACTTTGACCGGTACAGAGTCCTACTTCATAAACTTTGGGTGCACTGCCACCTGGCACACGGGAGGTATTCAGAAGACATTTGTTGAATGAGGAAGTGGTTGTTCTTAGGTTCTGACCAGTTGTTCACATCCCTCTGGAAAATTCATGTGTATTAAAACACCAGCAAAATTATCAAAGTTACTAATATACAGACTTCCTGTCTCTTTATGTCTGCATATTTATTAATGTTAATTGTTAAGGGCAGCAGTAGTGCTGGTAAAGAAATCATGTTTGCCAATGCCTTTCCTAACCCCTGGTTCATCCTTTTCTGAAATCAGTAAGCACACATCTGGTCTCTGGTGAGGTCACAGTTTTTATATTTACAAATGACTTGCTGGTTCAATATGACATCGCAGTAATTATGGGACTCAGTTCTGTTCTCCAGCTTCCACTTTCCATGCAAACATCTATGGCTCAAAATCATTATGGCCACTGTTCCCCAAATTGGATTTAATAGTGCAGCAGAGTAAAACCACCCTCTGTCTTTAGTGGTCCCTCTGATGAATTCTGTTCCTTAATAACGCATTAAAGAACTCTCACATTTCAAGACATACATCAGCTCATGTTTGAATTACTATTAAACTTTTTGCCCCCAACTTCAGAGGATTTTAATCCTACAATTCAGTCCAAGTTATATATTTTTGGTATTTAAACAACTGCCCCTATAAAGCCTTTCTCCCAGTGCTGATAACAAAAAGTCTGATTTTTAACAACACTTTTTATGCAGCTGGTTTAAATTAGCAAATTGTACTTGAACCACACTGACTTACTGTTTTAACGCATTTTTACTGAAATGGATAAATTCTTACTTACCACCTGGTTGTTTGTTATCCTAAAACCAGCTTACTAATACACAGCTTGGACCCCAGGAGGACAGCCATGCCAGGGTCATAGTAAAGCCCACTCAATGCACAGGATTTGAGCATCTTCACAGGCAGAAAACAATAAAAACAAAAAACTTGTAGTTTTCATTTTCTTTATTTTCCTTTCAGCAGAACTATTCTGAGGTTCAGTCTTAGAAAGAGTCAAGAGTCAGTGTCCATCAAGGAACATAGTCTATCATGGTAGTAATAAGAGCCAGTCTTATTTATTGTCATGTTACATACCTGCTTTGAGGAAGTTGGGTTGTGAATGAATAACAAAAGAAAAACTACCAGCATATTAACTCCCTACGAGCACCAGTCCAACAATAGGGATCACAAAGATGGCATCATTGCAAACAGCCAATATCCGCTTCCATCCTCACAGATTGTCTTGCATCACTGCTGCTCAGGCAGCTTACACTAATGGGCATTAACCATCAGCTCACCTTCCTTCAGCCGTATCTACTACTAGATCTGGGTGCTTAGTCCCAACTTCGGTGATCAAATTACGGTTGTCGAGGGGGACTTTCACAAAGCAGTCTTGCTGAGCCCCATCCCAGACCAGTTAAATCAGGACTTACAGGATAAACTTTGGGCTGATTTTAATGCATTAAGTAGAATGAATGCTAAAACCCACAATATGATTGGCTTTCAAAAGAAAGCCTTGTGTATCAGTTCAAATACACCAGGTTTGAAGGCTGCTCCTCAAATTTCCAAGCCACATATATCACTGCCCATGTCATGGAAAGATACTGTGCTGTAGAGTTTCATCCACTGTACCCCTGAAATACTTTTAAAACTTCCCCAGAGACTCGTGTGCAACAGTTGAATCTATGTTGTGTTGTGTTTTCTTTCCCCCCCTGAAAACACATGTGTCCTTTTGTTTCATGGTCTCACTTGGCACCAAGTGCCTACTTCATGTGCCCATCAGATTAGCTCGAATTACATGCTTTCACTGCTTCCACAAACTAATGCAAGAGACCTACAATTACCTGTGGCTGGCTTAAGCCCTAAATGGAACTAATGTCTGCCCCGACCAAATGCCTCAGGTCCTACTCTTTTTTTCTCTGTAAATTGCTATTTTTATAGGCTAACTTCCAAAAGTTGAGCCCCCAAACAAGTTGGAATTATAAGCCTACTAGATTGCACTCACAATTATTGTTGAGTCTTTGCCACTTGCACTATGTCCGAAAACTTAACAAAATACACAATTTTGTCTTTATAACAGAAGAGAGAATTGCTACTCTTAATGCATTTGCATTCAAGGTCATGCAATAGCAAAAGGGAAAGGAAACCACCAACACCTGTGTCTTTTGTAGGTAAGTTGCACGTGTCAAGACCTAGGAAGGTAGGAAGGTGTAATATTGCCTGTTTGTGTCAGCACACTGAAAAGCTAAATCATCTCTAAGGAAAGAGAAATCTATTTGGCACTCAAGTTGAAAATACCAGGAACATTGGAAAATTCCAGCACCAGTTCTCAAATGATGACAGGGTATACAACTTTGTTCTGGCTGGTTAAATTTTGCAAACTTTAGAAAGAGAAAAGATGAATGGATAATAAGCATGATTCTTGCTATGGAATTCATGGAAAAGTAGCATAATATCCGTATTCATTACCTTTCATTTTTATCAGCAGGGTCAGTCCCTGAGAAGGATAATCAGATAAAACCCTACCAAGTGTCTGTGGAATTCACTGCTTCTGGCATCAGGACTGAAAGAGCAAGAGGGAATTAAGCAAGGCCAAGTTTGCTCTGGGAGATGGGAGAGCGGGGGAATGCATCTAAGTGACTCTTGAGTGGAGCTGCAGGCTTCATTTTACCAAAGAACACATTCCTAGCTGCTGTCCTGAAAATCAGCAGAGGCATTCAATCATGAAAAGAAGAAACGAGAGGTAGGGTTCATTTATATCTTCATTTGCCTGACTCCACTGTCACCTGCAATGGTGGAGCAAGCAGCAATGTTTCTTCGCCTGACGATTACATTCTTGGTCTAACAGCCTTAATAGTTGTTAGTTAGACTGTGATTTTTCTTGGGCCGAACTTTGTCCTTGAGGCATTCATAGTGGATGCACAGCCAAATATTGAATTATACAGAAAGACAAGAGTTTCATTGAGTGCTAAGGAGATGATCTCCTTCATGCTAATTGAAAAATGTCTGTCTCTTTGTGTTTTTAGGATTGAAACACACATGACATGGTGACTCCCAACCTTTGGGGGTTTGGGGGTCCACTTGCTCAGGAAGCATGGCTTATTTTCTAAGTAAGTACATTGTCTCTATGTATATGATTGCTTTCAAATATGCATAGGTGATGTCCTAACAATAACAGACATAGTCATTTAAATGCTTTTCTTAATTTAAAATAGCATTTTTTTTTTGTCTTTTTCTTTTTTATCGGTACCAGGGATCGAACTCACGACCTCCTGCTTGCAAGGCAGGTGCTTATGCCACTGAGCTAAATCCCCAGCTCCTAAAATAGCATTTTTGACATTGTTCATTTCATTAATATTTCATATTAAATATACCACTACAACCTGTGAGCACCTGTAAAACTTTTTTACATTATGGGTAGATCTGCTATGTCCAGAATCAGAGCCACATGGTCATCAAATATCATTGTAATCTAAAGCACTCTCACATCCCCATGAGTACTCTTGAAAGTTTTAAAAATGAAAGTTGAGACACTATAGCTTTCTTATTCCCATCCCACACATTTGGAGTGATGTACCATAATGATAGTGATGATTCAGTCTCAGGAGCAGCATACAGAAGTTGGGGTGACTTGCCCAGCAGTGCTGAGGCCCTCAGGATCATGAGCAGAGGTCTTTTCCTTGTCTAGCACACCTTTCTCTTCCTTACACGGCCTCCTATTTGCCATTTCCCTAATATCAAGCTTACTTTTGCTAAAGTAACAGATAAAGAGGCAGGTTTTGGACTGCATTATGTCACTTTAAATTCCACCTTTCCCTCTCACTAGCTGCATGGAGTTAGTTCAACTTACTTTCCTAAGTCTCATGATGCTCAGGTGTAAAGAGTCCCCAGTGAGTTGCTGCAGGAAGATGGGCCATTGAGGCCCAGAATCCAGGCAAGTGTTTGCCATCCATAATATCTGTTTTACTTCTTATAATTCCCTTTGTCTACTGGCCAGTTCATCACCCAGTGCTTCCCCGATCAGTCTGAGAACATCTTCTCCCAGTCAGGCACTGACTCAAAGCATAGCCCTGGCTCTCCCTTTTCTAGACACTTTCCACACTGCAATTTTGTTTTCTTTGAATATTCTACATTCTCAGGCTTAGTCTTGGATTTGTTTAAAAATACAATGTTTTAGAGTTGCAGATCTTTACTTGCAAGTTCTATCTACCCCTTGCCTAGGGGTAGAGTGTAGAGTATGTTCTTAAATTGCCTGCAAAGACACAGTTAACAAAAGCCTGCATATGTGTACACACACACACACACACACACACAGGTGTACATCAGAGATCTGTCAGCAGGTAATTATCTTGTGTGCTGATGGCTCTGAATTGCTGGGTGCCTTCCAGTTACCTTCCCTCTTCAAGCTTCCCTTCCTGTCCTCCCAGCAGCTGTTCCCGACACCGGTAGCCCCAAGGCAGCAGACCAACTCAGTCTTTCAGTCCTGCCTCTTCTTGTCCCTATAAAGATGTGTTGCCCTGAGCTATATAGTTTCCAGAACAAACATGTAAGACATTTTACAGCCCAACCCAATCCCAGGAGCAAAAAGCTATCTTTCTGTAAAGTCAGTCCAACTGCTGTCTTATTAATTAGTACTTTACCAGCCAAACAGTGCTTGCCCAGACATACTGGGGCTATTTTTATATAGGTTGTCACTGTACAGGTGTGGCTGTTAATGGACTTGGACCTGTGTGGTGTCATCTAACTTGGGGATAGAAGGAAAACAAAGGTGTGGGTCAGGTGAGTTCAAACAACTATGGAATTGTCCCAGGCCCTTTACCTGCTGTCCACCAAGCACAGCATGAGTGAACGCTCACAGTGAACTGGTAATAGAGTAAAGCAGGAGCGTTCACACCACCAGGATCCCTCCATGGAAAGGACTACTCCATCATGTGTCTCCTGAGAGTACGGTGAAAACAAAGAGAAGCTGGAGAGCCTAAGTGGTTTTGCAGACTTGTCAACACCTGGGGCTCTCTAGAGCCAATAGGTCACTGTTCCCACTGATTGTCAAACTGTGTCGAGGCTTTGGTCCTCCACACTATGTTGCAGTCCTTCTGCACCTTTGTGATGGCTTAATGCCTCCAAATTTGTCTTAGTTATAAGGAAAGTTGTTCTCATTTAACTTTAGAGTCAATAAGCAATTTCAAACCAAGATGTGAGCACTGCAACTACTTTAACTACAAAATAGTTAAAATATTATGCTGAAAAACACGCAAATATAGTGTGTGGCTGGCTCTCTCTCTCTCTTTCTCCCCCTCACCCCCTTCTCCTTCCCATTCCCTCAAAATACCCAACTAAATGAACATTGTTATTTTTTTTTCATGCTTTCAGAGATCTCCACTAAAAAGCTCAATGTGTGCTCATAACAAATATACCCCTGTGGCTACTTGCAAAAGAAACAAACCCCACAATGAAAATTCCAAGACTTTTCTCTTTTCTTTTGTAAATAAATCTCCAGATGGCTCATTTGTACAACTGTGTTTACTAAGCCTTGTTTTCTTTCTTGACAATCTGTTCCCAGTAACCATTCTGTCCTGAAAACTTAAGGGAATGCTTACAGTCTCATTCAATGAAAAGTCCATGTGAAAACTTGGCCCACCTGGAAAGTGTGCTGATGGTGCCAGTGATGCGCACACTCAATTTGTGAAGGGGTAATGATCCTCTTATTGTTCAACCAAAGATAATTTTGGAGTCACAAAGGAATTATTAAATTTCAGACTTACTGGACTCGCAGAACTGAAAAAGGCCATAAACTTGTCTAGTTAGTGAATAGGAGTTTGTCCCTTTTTCACCTTTCTTTCATCTGGTGTTCTTTCCTTTCTCTTCCATTCAGTGGTCATGGCAGACATCACCAATCATTCTTGGCAGCTTTTCCATTTGATCTCAGAGAGGAACTCAGCAACATTTCCAACATGCCTCATCAAGTCTTACTAATCAATCTCAGATGATGTGGAAAATGATACACATTTGCCCTCATTGAACCCCCACGTTTTATTGATGGGGTGATTGTGATTGTGACAGTGGGAACACCACTACTCAATTCCTCTCAGCTAGTTAGTGATATAGGGGAATAAAACTCCCAACCTATTATGTTCGGTATGAGTTCATGCTCTCTAAAATCAAAGAATGAATTTTAGGAACAATGGAGATTAAAAGCAGAATATAGTTATTGAGCGAAAGAAAGCTTCTGTCTGAGAGAGAGACAGAAGGGGTCCCGAGCGGGTTGCCAGGGACTCTGACTTTTCTGGGGACTTTTATAGGATAAATTCATGAGGTTAAATGGGTCAAAATTAGGGAAAATGGGAATTTGCAAGGTGGGCATAAGGCAGGACAGTACTGTGGTCAACCAATAAGAGTAATTGCTCAGGTAAAATTGATTAAATTAGGAGCAAATAGGAGAGCAAGTCACATAGTAGGCGGGCATGCTTAACAGCAGTGACTTCCTATAGGGGGGGTGGATGCTGACTCCTGACTTCCTTGGGTGATAGAGAACTATTTAGACTACCAATCCTTAGGATGTGGCTGTATTTGCTTTGCCTTTTGTCTTGAGATCTGGCCCACAGCAGGAGGTGATTGTCTCTTTCAAGGCTGCAAGGTATCTAAACTTCTGCTCTGGCTCCTTTGAGGGCCCAGCCCTGTCTGACTGCATATAATATTTCTAACTCAGCTGCCTGGAACATTAGGAGTTTTAACTCTTAGGCTTGGGAGTTGAAACAGGGGTCTACGATATTGAGTGAGAAATTATGCCTATGATAGTGAATGAGAAATTATGATTAATTATTCCTAAATTTTCATTTATTAAAGAAGGTGCCATATGAGTATGTGTGACTTTGTCAGCAATAAAAGTCACAGGTATTTTCATGTAACATCTAGTTGTTGCAGATTTCTCAGAATGCTTTTCTGCTCATTGCTAATTCTAGACCATGATAATTATTAAGTCCAAATTGAATCTTGTCTTTTAATCCATTCATATCACAACTTTTAAAATATTTTGATAAACGTATTTCAACAGGTATGGCCTCCTTTGTAATGTATTTTATTTTATGTATTTAAGATTATGTCTCATAGGGGCTGGAGGTTTAGCTCAGCGGCATAAGCGCCTGCCTTGCAAGCAGGCAGTTGTGAGTTCAATCCCCGGTACCGATAAAAAGGAAAAAGACCAAAAAAAGATTATGTCTCATGAAAGGATCCAAGATTTCAGACTGTCTGTAGGGTATCCACTCAAAAAAAAAGATGAAAAGTCTTGGCTAAGAGAAAAAAACCAAGTCTCCTAAACTCTTACTCTCCTGCAGTCATACAAGGGCTTTATTGTTATACCTCTGCTATCTTAGACTGACCCAAGATTCATCTTTATATTAATAGATTTTGGGGGATAGGGATATTAATAGTTTTTTTAAGTTAAAAAAATTACTCAAGCTGACAAGTGAAAATGGAGATATATAAAATTAAAAGTACAAATCCCCAAGTTCCATTTCCCAAAATAGCTATTGTGAACAATTTGTACATTGCTTTCCAGATACTGTATTCATTTTGAAATAAAAATGAAATAAAACGATCCATGCCCTGACACAGCTAACTTTTGTCACTTAACAAAATAACTGCTAAGCAATGATATCATGAACGTCTTCATATAGATTTTCCTCCTTTTTAATGGCTAAAGTACTCACCTACATGTTGATTCATTTTACAAGCACCACATAAAGGAGATTCATAACTGAAAGTTTCCTTGGTAAAAGGTAACAGAATTAACAAATTAACTCTCAAACCTGAGAAGTTTACAACTTGGGCTTTAATACGTATGGAGTAGTCTACCATAGTGAAGTCAGTGGCTTAAGAGTCACTAATAGAATAATCCTGCAACTCTCCAGTCCAAACAGGGATCTATGTGTCCCAGACAGACACGTGTGGCCAATGCAGAAGTCACTGGCACCTGAGGACTAGATAGAGCAGAAGCAAGAGATCCTGTTTGATCCTGGATGCAATCAGTCCACTCCACAGGCAGAAACCAGACTCTGGGCCCCATGTGGTCTCAGAGACACTGGAGCAGGTGTCAACACAGACACTGCATGGAGCTGGCAATAAACTTCTCATGTTTCACCAGATTCCAGGGAAGTTTCAGAGGATTCTCACCTATGGTGATGGTTCCATTCTCCCTGTCAGGCCTTCACCTCTGAAGTTTTCTCTTTCTATGGCCATGCATGACCCTCCTGCAAACCACTTTGACTTTAGAGTCACAACTAAACTGGAGGCCAATAACCTGGGGATTGCCATCAACTGCCTTGGGCTGGGAGAAGTTATAGTGGAGGGTGGAAAAAGGTGTGGAGGAAAAAAGTATGTGTGGGAAGTGGCAGTATCTTTGGTCAAAATCAGTGCAAACATTATCTAGTTGCTATCACAGCCAAGCACTATTGCTTACTAAAATAACACCAGAAAACTCAGGCAAGAACAAGACAAGATGAGAGCTTCCAAATTAAAGGAAAACTTGTTTTTGCAAAGTGAGATAATATGACAATGATACTGATCATGCAGAGAAAAACCTCAGGAACATGTATCTCTTGTCTTCTTTGTCTCCAGAAGCACTGGACAGGAAGTCAGAGTCTCAATGTCAGCCGCTGGACCCTAAGTCCTGGCTGAGCCCTTGAGATTAAGACTCGGTCATGAGTCTATCCCTGCCCTTTGTGGCTACCAACCCTACACCATGAACCGGTCCCAGATCCAAGTGAAGCAAAATCACAGAAGGACATGTCTCCACCCGGCTGGCTTCCCAGAATTATTTTGTTTTCTCTTTGTTCTTCTCTATGCATCAAAAATTGAGCTGCCACCTTCTCCTCATTCCTAACTCGAGGTAAGAAAGTCTTTTCTTCCTCTCACATGCATTTTTCCCCTTCCCGTCACATTTTGCTGTCTCCGTTCTGCTTTAGGTTTCAGTAATTTCAAATTCCCTGGCTTTGAGTCAGCTCTTCTATCAGAACCAATGTGGCTCCAGACTGTTCTACCCCTGCTTAGTGCAAGAAAGAAAACAAAGCCAGTCTTGTTCCCACTTTGATATGCTGCAAGTTTAGGGAACAGGGGCTTCAAATCTTTTCATGATTTTGTTTTGGCACCAGAGCGTCTGTGTTTAATTCTGCGTCTCCTGCCAGACTTGGGAAGCCACAGAGATAATATCAACATGCGGAGAGTGGTGTGCACTGCCGCCACTGTCTCCTGATCCCAGGCAGGCAAGGACTGAGGGTAAAAATGAGGATGGGGCCCACTCAGGTGTATATGGACACATGTGCACACACATAGAGGCATATTCTTACGGAGGCACGCACTTCCTCAGTCACACATGACCATATCCACTCAGGTACATAATACATGGACATACCCTTTCCATACATATATCACACATGTATACAGTGACACACATTCCCACAAACACAGAATCACATATGTGCATACAGACATACATGCACACACTGACATTCAAGCATTCACAAACAAGTGCCCATATACAGACTCCAAAAAACACACACAAGCACGTGCTAGCCATATGCTCCATAAATACAGTCATGTGCAGGTGCACTGACTTATTTACAAAAGCACAGTCATCCATGTACACAGAAACACACCCATATGAACACATTCACATTCAACACACACATTCACATAGAAGGACTAACACATGCATATGCTGATGCACACATTCCAAATACAGTCACACTCACACAGGTTCACATTCAGATCACAACCTTGCACATGCACACAGAGGCATTCATATACATAGAAACACATTTGTACATATTGATGAACATGCACAGAGCCAAAGCAAGACATGTGCCATATGTGGGGCACACAAGAGTGTCAGAGGGTAAGGTAATTTGAAAGAGAACAATTTCCAGTCACAAGACTACTCCCATTATAAAGTTATAATGGAAGGACCCATTATAAAGTTTAACCAATTAAGCCACCAGTTTCTATGGAGACATTTACTTTTCTCCATTCTGCAGTTCAGCAACCCCTGTCTCTTAGCAGACAGGACATGAGTAAGTTGTGATGAATAGAAAGAACACAATCACTTTCGATTACTCTGCAGGTAACTGAGTCATCATTTTTTGGTTCTTAAAAAAGATATGGGAAAAAGCTGGCATCTGCTGACCTGAGTCCCTAACGTGCACAGAGGGGCTCATCCAGTACTCCAGGAGAGGCCACCTAGAGCCTGTTGAATCAGCCATTCAGAAAATTGATCCTGAGTGCCAACCAGGAGCCAGAGAAATCCAGACCCTGGGGACACCCCCTGGAGCCAGGGGGACCAGATCCTGCAGTGAAGAGAGGAGCAGACATTAAACCGACAGTCACACAAAGGGGTGAAAAGGATGCCTAGGATAGGAGCTCTAACTCCTTCACCATCCTCTCTCACATAATGATAGGGAAGCTGTGGCCCAGGCAAGATGGTAAGATGAATCTATGAGTCTATTATACACTCACTTCCATGGGAACCCAGTGACATCAGTTTCACCATCACTACCATCTAGCACCCTGGTATCCAGAGTCTAGGAGAAAAGCTGGTGAAAACTAAAACTCTCCTGTGTGTGTCTGTCTGTCTGCCTGTCTGTCACCTTTTCATAAATTATTGGGAAAAACAGATATAAAGAAACATGTCCCTGAGTGAAATAAATAAGATAATGCTTGCAGGATGCCTGGCATCCAGAAGCTGACTAAAAAAGTGGTTTGTGTTATTTTCTATTTTGTGTCATAGTTATGCTTGGCTCTAGGCCTCTAGCAAAGAGGTATATATAGACTCTTAGAGAGAACAGAACCTGCATGGAAGGTAGCTGAAGACAGGGGGTAGATACAGGACAAGAGCCACACGGGCCAGGATCCAGAATAGCATAAGCCAGAGCTGACTGGAATTTTCTCTGCCATTTTATGTTTCAGACCTACCTGACTACACTGTATGAAATATGGAAAAAAAGAATTTATAATAGACATGTTGAATGATATTTGTGGAATGGCTGGAATAAAGATGGCATCTTTTCTGAACAAAGTCTACTGCCAAAAGGTAGTATGTCCACCCAAAGCTGCTAGCCCATTAGCGCTGGGATGCAAGGGGAGCCACCAGTCTTAGGTGTTCTGGTGGTCAAATCACCATGAGACAGACTCACCTCCCACCAAGGTTCCCTAATATGTCTCATGGCACATCTGCTCTGATCTCTTGACTAGTTCCCAGGTCCTCATGGAGGATTTGCCCTAAATTTCAGTCCACTTTGACTCTTGTAGGCAGGAGAACATGGCTTAAAAATGTGTCTGCTTATCCATGAAATGCTATTTAATATACTTGCTGGCTTCTAAAAACCCCTGTTTAATTTATGCTCTGGTATTACTGAAGATCTAGGGAAAGTCTATTATCACTCTATGCCTCAGCTTCCTCATCTATAAAATAGGAAGAATGATGTGTGTGTCTGTGTGTATGAAGCTATTGTGAGATTTATTATAATGCCTAGAGTGCACCATCCAACACATGGCAAGCTCGCTGTAAACGTCAGCATTTATTTATTTATTGATAACAGAAATCAAACTCATGACCTCACACTTGCCAGGCAGGCTCTGTGCATTAAGCTATATCCCTATCTTATTTATTTATTTATTTATTTATTTATTTAGACTTCATCTTTTCCTATAATATTAGAGGAGGAATCAGAGAGGAGAGAATGGAAGGCAGGGATGAATAAAGTTGGATAAATAAAATGAAGTAGTCAGACATTCCACAATGACATAAGTAGACCATCTACACAACTAGTTATTACAAGCTGTTCCTTACAGAGTCTAAATTTGGAGCATACTGGTTGTTCAAAAATTGTTATATTTTGTACAAATAAGATAGGTTAGACATTTTTCTCAGAATCACATATTTTTAAAATTATAAATATATTCCAATGAATACCTATGGTCAAAATGGAATTCAAGCTATCTCTTTTGATAGTGATTTAAAGCTTACTAATCACTGTAAATTACTTTGACACCCAAGTGAAAAGTCTTCAGAACTATGCTTAGAATTCCATTTCTATTTAACGTTAATTACAGGCCACTAACCATAAAGTATTAATAAAATCAAATTCCCAAAAGGAGTTTCCAGCTGATGATCTTTAGCTCAAAGGTGATTTATGAGACCCTAAGCAAAACACAGGTCATAGTGAAATTTTAACCATGGAAATGCAATCAGTCAGACCATGATTAAGAAAGGGCATCTCTCAGGGAGATAATAGATAATTTAAGCAATAAGTTTTATGATCATCATTAGCCCGTCTCTAGCACTTTATGGTTATTATGGCTATTTAGCTAAAGACTTTCAAATCAAACAACCTTACTGATATACTTTATTGTTGTTCCATGGTGTTCTTAATAACCCTACAAATATTGGGTCCCACATATATACTGTGGGCATGAAAGTTGATCCTGATGGTGTCAGAGCAGAACAATGCCTAACTAAGACTAATGATAATCCTTAGAATTGAGCAGAAAATACAGGAAGGCTAATGTAACTGAATTTCCTTCACCAACTGCCTTACAAGTAAATGTCAATTGCTCTGGTGTTTTCTAAATCTTGTCTTATTAAGGATCAACTGGATGTTCACAATGTCCAGCCCAGCAACTCAGGGACTGGTGAACAGATAGTACATGGAGCTGCTGTCTTTTGGCAACTCAGTTTCTGAGACTGTTCTATGAAGACATCATAGTGAAATCCAGGGAGATAAGAGGCACTGAAAGAGAACTTTTTACAAATATTTAAGTGTGTCTGCTTAAATCTGATCTAAAAGGGCTTTGTTGTGATTTGAGTGTATTTTGCAAACTTGATCCCCAATGAAGTGATGTCAAGAGGTGGAGCCTAGTGAGAGGTAATTAGGTCTTTGTGCAGATGCCCTTGAAAGGCATTAATGTAGTTCATGTGGAACAATGAGCTAGTACTCTTGAGAACAAGCCTGGCCTTTGCTCTTTGGCTTCATATCTAACCATGTGCTCTCTCCTTCTCTGGTATACTTCATGATAGCATCCATTCCTAATGTGCTGAGGCTGGTACCCATAGCCTTAACCTATATAAGAATAAGCTGAATAAACTTTTTTTCTTCATAAAGTTATTTTGCTTTAGGTTTTTCAGTACAGTAACAAAATAAACTGAGTTAGGCCTCAAAACATTAACTCCAGCTCACTCCCTGACACCTGGACAATCTCAAAAGATGGGGGTAGACTGAGGCACCCTTCTTTTCCAGCCAGATGACTTCAGCAGGCCAATGGGAATATGGTGAGTACCCTCCATGCAGAGGACCTCAGTGGGTTGGCAGGAGATTTGGCAAACCCTCTCCCCACTTGGAGGATCTTAGAAGACTGATGAGAGTGCAAATGAGTCTTTTCTCTATACAGTGAACCTCAGGCGGGCTGGTGAGAGCATTGGCAAGGCCTCCCCACAACTGGAGGAAACTGTCTGGGCCTGAAAGACCCCCAGTGACACAGGAGGGCCCCAGTGGCAGTGCACACCATGGATAGGTGGATTAGGTGGCCTGGAATAGCCTAAAGCCACAGTAACAAAACAAGCTAAGCATTGGTTCACAATACTACTCCTAGGCTGGTCAATTAGGAAGAATATAGGACTCACCCAACTGACCCATAGGAGGAATTCAGGTGTCTAGGCTCTATCCTACACTGCAGGACCCAGAAACTGGGTAAACATCAGCCACATGGTAGGACCCCAAGACACACACAATGGACAGTCAAGACTAGCAGTTTTGAAAATACCTAAATATTAACCAAGAGATGAAGATGACAAAACAAAAATCACAGAGCAATCTCAAACCTCCAACCCATCTGGAACAAATACAGAAGGCATTCAAATAGAGGATACTGGAAGTTACACAACTGAAATTTCTAAAAAGACAGCAAGTGAAGCAAGCAAACAAATCCATGAGGCTATAGAGGAAATCAGATCAGACGTAATTTCTCAGATACAAAAAGAAATGACAACCTTAATGAAGGAGTTGCCCAGCCTAGCTAGAGAAGACATAGATTAAAAAAAAATTCCAGGAGCATGGGAAAATGATGGAAATCGGAATAAACAGATAGGAAAAAAATAGAATATATGAGACAGACTCAAGAGATAACTAGGAAATTAAAATTTCATTGAGAGCTGGCAAAACCACTTGAACAAAACTGAAGATAGACTCTCAGACCCTAAGACAGGATCTCAACTAACAATCACAAAAAGAAAGAACTCTTAAACATAACAAGAGACCAAGAAATAAAAACTCAATAGCTACAAGATGATGCAAAGAAAAACAATGTAAGATTGATAGGTGTCAATGAAAATATGGAAGTCAAAGCAAATGACATAAAAACTATTCCCAAAATTAATAGTGGACAATGTCCCAAGATGGGAAAAGAATCTGATACACAAATAAGTGAGGTATATAAAACTCTAAACAACTATAACCAAAAGTAATCTACACTCAGACATATATTATCAAGATGCCAGAAATTCAGCATAAAAACCAAATACTAAAAGGTGTTAGAGAATAAAACAGATCACTTATTAAGGAAAACCCATTAGAATCATTGCTGACTTCTCAACATAAACTCTTAAGGTAAGATGAGCTTGGAGTGAAGTATTTCAAGCTCTGAAAGGAAACAAGCTTTCAACCCAGATAGATGCATCCTGCAAAACTTTCTTCAAAATTAATGGAAAATAAGATATTTTCATGACAAAGAACAGTTGAAGAAATTCATGTCCATCATACCAAACCTAGAAAGAGTACTGAATAGATAGAGATAACAATGACCATAATTCCCAGAACAACAACAGAAAGAAACCACCAGGCAGGGCAAGCAATTAAGTAAGAGGGGAAAGCAGGAAACCAACAACAGAAAAACAACATGATAAAGTTAAGTCAATACATATCAGTTAGAACCATCAATATAAATGGTCTCAACTCATCAAATAAAAGAAATAGATTGGCAAAATAGATCAAGACACAAGACTCAACAATATGCTGTATACAAGAAACACATCCAACTCAAAAAGAAACTCATACTCTGAAAGTGAAAGGATGGAAAACAATATTCTATGCAACAGAAACCCAGAAAAAAGCTATTGTTTGCAGACAATGTAAATTTCAAAACAAAAATGATGAAAAAGGTATAAAGAACATTATTACATACTTGTTAGGGGAAAAATTCAAGAGGAAGAGATAACAATCATAAATATATATGCACCAAATACAAGAGCACCCAACTATATAAGACAAATACTAATAGACATTAAATAGCAAACATGCAACAGTACAATTGTAAAGAGTGCAACTAAATACTCCATTGTCACAAAGAGATCAACTAGACAAAAAGCAGCAAGGAAATAATAGAACTGAATCAAACCTGTGAACAAATGAACTTACTAGATGTTTACCTAGTGTTTCACCAAACAACATCAGAATACACATTCCTCCCAGCTGCACATGGGTTATTCTCTAAAATACATCATACATTAGACCATAGAAGATACTCAATTAAATGCAAAGAAATTGAAATTATCCCATGCATATTACGTGATGATAGTGCATTAAAATTGGAAATTAATGGCAAAAAAACTGTAAAAACTACATAAACACATGGAAATTGTATAATGCCCCCCTGAACAACCAATGGGTCATAGATGAAATTAAAGAAAAAATTAAAACATATCTACATTAAATGATAATGCAAACACAACATACTGAAATCTGTGGGACACAATGAAAGCAGTTCTAAGAGGGAAATATATAACTCTGAATTCTTACAACAGAAAACCAGAACAAGCACAAATAAACAATCTAACGCTGCACCTCAAGCTTCTAGAAAAAGAAAAACTAGTCAAGAGCAAAGCTCATAGAAAGGAGGAAATTATAAAGATCAGAGTAGAAATTAACACAATTGTAATTATAGGGAGTCACAGATTCCTAGAAATAAGTGAATCACCAAAGCTGAATTGATAAGCTATAAAAATTTTGAATAATAGAATGATATCTAATGAAATTAAAAATGTAATTAAAAACTTACCAACAAAGAAAAGTCCAGGTCCTGATGATTTCACAGCTGAATTCTACAAGAAACTTAGAGAACATTTAACGCCAATACACCCTAAATTCTTTAATTAAATTGAACAGGAAATAATTCTCCCTAACTCATTCTTGGAGGTAAGTATTACTCTTATACCTGAACAAGAGAAAGAACCAACCCAAAAGGAGATTTACAGGCCAAAATCCCTAATGAACATACATGCAAAACTTTCAGTAAAATACAAGCAAACAGAATGCAGCAAATCATGAAGATTATACAACATGACCAAGTGGGTTCATCCCAGGATTGTAGGGATGGTTCAACATATGCAAATCAATAAATGCAACACACCACATCAACAAAGCCAAAGATAAAAATCACATGATCATCTCAGTACATGCAGAAAAGTTTTTGATAAATTCCAACACATTTTCATGATTAAAAAAAAACCCTACAGAAAACTATAATACATGGTCTCTATCTCAACCTGATAAAAGCCATCTATGACAAACCAAGAGCCAACATCATACTAAATGGACAGAAACTGAAAGCTTTCACTCTAAAATCAGGAACAAGACAAGAATGTCCACTATTACTACTCCTACTCAAAATAGTCCTGGAAATGTTAGGCAGAGCTATTAGACAAGAAAGAGAAATAAACAATAAAGATAGGAAAGGAAGAAGTTACATTACTGTTATTTGCAGATGACATGATATTCTACATAGAGGATCCCCCAAAATCCATCAAAAGACTAATAGAGTTAATAAGCAAATTCAGCTGTGCAGCTAGACACAAAATTAACACTCAAAAATCAATAGCATTCCTACACACAAACAACAAACTCACTGAGAGAAAAATTATGGAAATAACACCTTTAACAATGCCATCCAAAAAATGAAATACATAAGAATCAGTCTAACAAAGGATGTAAAAGATCTACAGTACTCTGAAAAAAGATTGAAGAGGATGTCAGAAAATGGAAAGATATCTCTTGCTCTTGGATAGGAAAAATCAACACTGTGAAAATGGCCATATCCCCAAAACTGTTATATAGATTTAATGCAATTCTAATCCAAATATCATTAGCATGCCTCAAAGATCTAGAGAAAGCATTCCTAAAATTCATTTGGAAACAGAAGAGACCTAGAATAGTGAAAGCAATCCTGGGCAACAAACGCAAGACAGGAGGCATCACAATTTCTGACTTGAAATTATACTACGAAGCTACCATGATAAAATCAGCATGATACTGGCAAAAAAAAAAAAAAAACAAAAAACTGAGGATCAGTGGAACAGATTAGAAGATACAGACACAACTACAAAGACACCTAGTCACCTTTTCTTTGACAAAGGGACCAAACGTTTCACTGGAAGAAAGATAGCCTCTAATAAATGGCGCTGGAAAAATTGGCGCCCAACATGATGAAGACTAAAATTAGACCCATGTCTATCACCATGCAGTAAATTAAAGCCAAAATGGATCGAAAATCTAAATATTGAAACAGAAACACTAAATCTAGTGGAAGACAAGGTAGGTAGAAATCTTGAGGAAAAAGTGGTAGGCAAAGAATTCATGAACAAAATGCAAACCCAACAGGAAGTACCTCAGAGAATCAACAACTGGGATCTCATCTTATTAAAAAGTTTTTACACATCAAAAGAAACCACCAACAGGTTGAAATTAAAATCCACAAATGGGAAAAACATTTTAGCCAATGGTCCCTCAAAGGTTCTAGAATATATAAAGAACTGAAAAGCATCAGGCCACCCAAACTCAAAAACCCAGTCCAGAAATGGGCATCTGAGATGAACACGCACTTCTCAGATGAAGAAATACAAATGGCAAATAAATATATAAGGATACATTCAACATTGCTGATCAAATTAAAAAAACACAAATTAACAACAGTGAGATTCCATCTCACTCCAGAAGGAATGGCTATCATCAAGAAATCAACCAATAACACATGTTGGCAGGGCTGTGGGGAAAAAGGAATTCTTCTCTACTGTTGATGGGAGTGTAGACCGGTACAACCACTGTGGAAATCAGTGTGGAGATTCCTCAAAAAACTAGAATTGGAAGTCCCATACAATTCAGCTATTTCCCTTCTGGGTATTTTCCCAGAAGAATTGAAAACATCATGCCACACAAAATATGTGCACCCACGTTTGCAGCAACACAATTTGTAATAGCTAAATCTTGGAAACAACCTAAAGGACCATGAACCACAGAATGGATTAAAAAGATGTGATATTTTTATGCAATGGAGTATTCCTCAGCTATAAAGGAGAATAAATGAGGTTTTTTATTGGTAAATGGATGCAACTAGAGACTATACTCATAAGTGAAATAAATTAGACTCAGTGTTCCTAGTGTAAATCTTAAGAAAAAGAATATGTAAGATCCAAAATGTAAAATAGTCATTGCAAAAATGAAAGGGAAAGAATGTGTTCAAAGGAAAGAACAACTGGAATAGGGGAATGGAGAAAAGAAAGAAGTATATGTTTACATACACACACACACACATATATATATATATATATTTATTTATATTTATATACATTTAGAAGGATAACACACAAATATAGGCATATAGATAGATAACTGTACAACTAATCTCCATGAGTTCATCAAAAAGAAGTTTCTGTTTTCATTGTCTAATTGTTCAATCATTTTTTCATGCCTAAATCTTGTAATCTGAAAACTGCTTTCAAGATAACAATATGCAATATATTAACTGGTGTTAATTTCCTATTTTTTGAAATTCTGTACCTTTTTATTCGTTTTTTTGTTTGTTTGTTTTGCTTAAATTAAAAATTGTACATATACAACATTCTCTCCATTGCTTTTCTCTACTCCTCCTGGATAACTGAATAGAGCAGATATTTTAAATGCATTTTTCATGAACAGAGTTATGGTTGTGTATGTCTGAAATCCTAATAATTTACTAAAACAGGGTTTGCAATTACTTAAGTTGTTAGACCAAATTCTGATTGCAGTTTTAAACACTACAGATCTCATCATTATTGTACTGGTCTTTTCAGGTGTGGGAAAATGTCTCTCCTAGTCTTACTAAAAAAAATTCTCAAGTATCTGTTGCAAAATTATGTTTTTCCGCTGTCCCTTCCAAATAGGGACATTCTCTCTGCTAGGGATGCCCATTGCCCAAAGATAAGTTTTCCATTCTAACAACTTGATAACCAACTCCAACCCCCTTAGCCTACAAAATCCCTTTAAGAACTTCTCTTTAGGGCCATCTATAGAGCTGTGAAAAGAAGAAAGGAGACTCCAGCAATCTCCCCCTACTCCAACCACATACCTTCATGAAGAATACATTTTTGTGAAACAAATAATGAGCCAAAGATTTTGCTGGTGAAGAGCCAGTCATTACCATGAGGAGAAGGAAAGGTATAAAGATGCTAATTTAAATTATGTAAATGTCTGGACCCTTAGCATTACCTTTCTCAACCACCATGATCTTACTTCAATCAGGGTTCCACAAAGCACAGCTCCTCCAAAATATGAAACCTCAAGACAGCACTGAAATCCTCCATTTTTGACAGTTCTGTCCACTGAGATAGGTAGGAGGGTGCCCAGTGTTCCACCTGCAAGCTTGCCAGCTGATCTACCAACAAGGAAAATGAGCAGCAGATGGACTCACTAGTCTTCTAGCAGAAATGATGACAGGCCAACCCCAGACCTCTACCAAGTCACTGGAAATGGAGCCTTATGGTCATGTGACTGATGTTCTCACAAATGCATCAGATTTTATTTATGTAAATGGTGACTGTTCTTAAAAATGATCACTTTAAAAGGTGATATAATTGTTCTTTTGTTCAGAATAGTAATCCACCCTTCAGATTCACATGATAAAATAGAATCTTGAGGAATAATTCAAAGGATTAAACAAGGTTAGTCTAAAGCAGACATATCAGGGTGCTAAGAATGCAGTAAGCACTTAATAGATGCTTATTTTTATTATAATTATGATTATTCCTACCACTTCAAATGTGTTTGGAAGCCAATTTGCAAGAAAATATAAACCTCAATGAGTAGGAGCTATCAGTCCCCCTTATTCCTATGAAAGATTGGGACCACATGATATAAATTAATCGGGTTAAATAATGCTACTGTGCCATAGAATGGTGAGAAGGCAAACTTCGATCAATGATTTTAGAAGTACAATGGAAGTTACTAATTTTATTATGAAATCTCCTGGCAATATCATGAGGATGAAGGGTAATCATTTGGTTTGTAACTCTTTATTCTTCCAAAGCAAAAGGAGGTAGAATAATCATAGCAAAGATGATATGCTTTCGCCAACTGTATTCCTTCTTCCTGCCCACACAAGAAGATTGCATTCCCAGCATCCACTGCAGTTTGGTTGAAACCACATAGTTTTTGGCATCAGTTTATTTGCTTCTTCTCTAGCTCCTTCTTCCAGACCACAAGCCTAGTCTTGGAGGTGAAATCAAAAGATAGAGGAAGCCTATCACAGCTCCTCTTCATAGAGGGGCCCCCTTTCATAGAGAAGCGGCTCCCCTTCACAGAGCTCCTAACCCAGGAGCATCTATGCAATTTTCTGTAAACCAGCTATATGCAATGATGGGTAACTTTGTAGATCTATTTCCTACTCCCCACTAATTTGTGGAGATAGTTGAGATAAAGAGATAAGTCCAGTTCTAGA
Source organism: Cavia porcellus (assembly GCF_034190915.1). Classification (NCBI taxonomy): domain Eukaryota; kingdom Metazoa; phylum Chordata; class Mammalia; order Rodentia; family Caviidae; genus Cavia; species Cavia porcellus. The sequence goes on from NW_026947485.1 coordinate 94,457,066, forward strand.
GCTGGACATAGGTCCTATTGTCACAGGAACCCTTAGATTTTTCAGATTTTTCTGACCCAGAAGAAGACTAAGACTAATGTGAGATGGGGACACAGATGAGCAGAGAACATTTGCCAGGCATTGTGGCAATGCTTGTAGTCCCAGCACTTGGGAGGCTGAGGCAGGAAAACTGCTGCCAACTCAAGGCCAGCCTGAATTACTAAGTAACATCCTGTATCCAAAATTAAAAAGCAAAAAAGAAGCCTAGAGAAAGTTAGAACATTGAAGTGAAATATCTGAGGTCACTAACCGGTTAGCACAGCGGCCAGGAGTTTCATCTTCTCAAATTTAATTAGTTCTACATTCTCTAAAGAACTAAAGCCCTGATTCTTAAGTGAGTGAAACAGTAGACTTGGGGCAATTTTTAGGGCAGGCCCCAGGTGGCTCTAGGAGATTCTTCACAAGCCATACTTTTGAAAAATCATTTGATGGTTGATTTGGTGTTGCTGGAACCTGACTTAAACCAAACAAAAAAGTTTATTAAATAAATAGAGTGATGAGTGAAGCAAACAACATCAAAAGAAATAACTTCTCTAAAGAAGCCTTGCATCCAGAATGTGCTTAGAACTTCACTGTTGAAAGGGCCTTTATTTTTCACAAAACAAATAAGAACCATCTTTGAGAAAGAAAAGGAAGATATTTTTTTCCTCAGTGCTAAGACCAGTTCAAATACTGACTGAAGTAAAACAGACATTTTCCAAACTGTCTTTATATGAAAAATTAACATATTATTAAGTAAAGAGTTGTTAAGAAAGAAGGTATTTTTTAGTTGCATATTCACAAGTAATTAGCAATTAATGTGGATGTCTGGCCCCAGGTCCATCAAAGAAGAGGCTCTATGTCAATGATGGTGAAACTTTTAGAGCTGTCAGTGATAACAGTCCAGCTACTGTATGTGTGCCTTAGGCTTGACTCCACTGCTTTATGTTAAAACAAGTGGCATAGGAAGCAAACAGAGAGCAAAGGGACAGTTGGAGCCAACATCTCCACTCTGTGGCTAGGAAAGAGTAGATGGAATTGGAGGGAGACAGCATGAGACAGTCCTACTCCTTGACTATCTACTTGGCAAAACCGATACCCAGTTCAACCAAAAGTTGGGGTTTCAGATGGAGATGGTCACCTTCTGAAACTCAGTCCCTTCTGCACAACTCACATGGAATGGAAGGCTATGGTTGGAAAGGTATGTCCACATCCTAATCCCCAGAACCTGCGAATGTGGCTTTATTGGAAAACGACTCTTTTCAGATACAATTTATTAAGGATCTCAAGATGAGATCATCCGGATTACATAGACAATCTCTAACAACAGATGGCCTTATAGGAGACAGAAGATAGGAAAGGAGAGAAGAAGAGAGAAACAGAGGCAGCCACTGAAGTGACACAGGAGCAAACCAAGGAACAATGGAGCTGCCAGAATCCGGAGAAGGTTGTAAGAATTCTCCCTTAGGCACTCATCTCCTGCCACCTAGATTGAAATAGGGCCACTAGGGGTGGCACAGGCAGGCCCAAGATCTGCCTGTCGGTCCAGTGTGGCAAGAAGCTGGGAGGTTCTTTGACCACTGATCTTGCTTTGAAGTCCTACCATGCTTTTGTTCTTCTGGCTCCATCGGTTCCATCATGTTGCATCTTATTGGATTTTACTATGTGTGATAGTACAAACAAAATTTTTTATGGACAAGGAGGAAAATTGTTCGTTTTCTGTTAGTTGGTTCTGAATACCCTATAATACTTTCATTCTCTTGAATGGTTTTATACTATTTTGTTATGTTTGATACTATGGTGTATAAGATATACTCAAATATCTCAAGGAAAGAGACACCATGGTAGCTACTGTTATGTCAGGTTGTCTTGTGGTGAAACACTATGTTGCTTAAATTGTTCTGTTCTGATCTGTTTTGTTACATCCTCTTTTATCTTAATCATAGGTAACCTGGATTCTTCCTTAGGACTTTCTGAAAGGGTGTGTCCTTGCCAACAGCACCTTGATTTTGGACTTCTAGCCTCTAGAACAATAAAAGGAAAAATTTGTAGTAACAACCCTAAGAAAGTGAGACAGAGGACTGCTATTAAAGAAGACCCACAGAATATCTGCAAACCTCGTCAGGTCAAACCAGGAAGACCTTGCTTCCTCTCTTAGTCACTAGCAGACACTCAACAATGACTAATTTATATATTCTCTCAATAAACATTTACTGATCAAGTTGTCTCTCTGCCCTCATCTAATTCATAGCTTAACAGAGAAAGGCAGAATTGAGGAAAACAAACAAAAGCACTGGGAGACACATCAAAGTGATACAAGATGGACAGGAGATGTGGTGAGGAAGAAGCCAGCTTCCAAAGGCATCTCTGGAAAAGAGAAGCAGGCATATGTGTCCCCTTGGGTTCCACTAAAAAAGATTTTTTTAACCCAAGAGCAACAGAGTTATGATAACATGTCTGCTATGACTTTCTCCCCTTCGCTGTCCTTCCTAACTCTGGGCAGGGAAGGAGAATCGAGGGTGGCAGGGAGCACTGTGAATTGGTCCCTGTGGAGAGAGAAAGCTCAAAATTCTCTCTCAAGTCTTGGGTTGCCACCACAACTGCCACTGCCACTGATGAGATGGCCACACCTGTTATTTCACACAGGGGAAAGAAAGTCTTTCTGGCAATAGTGGAACCACACATGCCTGCCAGAGACAGAGCTGGCACAAAAGAGTCTCTCTCAGCTGTGACCAACATGGTCATCAATGAAATAAGAGGGAAGATGCGGGGCGGGGGGAGATGTACCCCAAAAAACCCACACTTTCCACTTGTTTTTTGTTTTTTCAGATTAGAAAATAAAGGCTCCTTATAATCTGCTGAAAATAAACTATTGGAAGAATTTACACATTCTGAGCATGGAAGATCAAATGTTGCAATCAAAGGGAATGAGGATGTTTAATTTAACTGGCAAAGAAAGCTCCACATTGCAGAACAATCAGAATCCACTGAGTCTGTGCTTTTGTGACAGGAAACCACCAAGCTGAATGTTAGAAAAGTTCATTCAGAAATCCAAGTCTTAGTTTTACATGGCTCAAGTCCTTAAAAAATAATAGCAGGGGCCAGAGCAGCAGGAATGAAGGGTGCAGAGCTAAAAGCAGAGAGGATGTGGACACGGTGTGGGCAGATGCCCACATGACTTCCAGATTTGCATTCAAGTAGGGCCCAGGGTCAGCGACCCCAAATGAAATCACAAAAGTGATCGGCAGCCTTTGCCTAAAACCAGTTCTGGGAAAGAGACAGTCTCCCTGGACATGTTTATAATACATACTGGCTCCATCCTTTTCGGCTCTCCAAGGAGGACTGAAACCATTTTGCTCAACGCAGCATTTTTAGACAATGTGGGTTTTATGGTTTTTGTGAAACAGAGAGAGGAATAAATTGCAAAACCAAATATAACTAGAAATGCCTTTGTAATTTTAAAATAAAATAAATGAAAACAGTTCAGACCAAAGATTGCTCTCCAAGAGTAGAAACCCAAACACAATCACTTTCTGCTAAAATATAGGGGAAGGAGCAGAAATAAATTCAAAGGGTTTAAGATTCAAAACTGAAACCCAGTAAACTCAATGGTAGAAATTAAATAGCAATTATTAAAATCTTACCAACCCTACAGGCTAGGAATAACGTACACAAGTAATCTATTGTTGTTTCAAATTGTCATTGATAAGCATCAAACGTGGATTTTAAAAGCTTCCCACTGCTTTGGGAATATAGATACTTATATTGTGATAAGCATTTCTATGTGAGCAATTCTGTTTCTAGTAGCAAAAGAACCAAATGAACTCCAAACGCTTTATGAATGCCCCACTAAGGTAAGTCTTAGAGCTGTCAAAATTATTTTTCTTCTTGGGCAAGTGTGGGTATAAAATCAAGGTACTCTACATTTACACAACCTGCCTCAAAGTCCAGAAGGAGAATGATTGAGTAAATATTGAACAGCTACTTGAAAGAATAATTACAACCCTTAAGAAGATGACTATGAAGCTTTGTATAATGTTGCATGCAATGGAAGAGTAAAACTACATATGCACTATTAGTTATACCATGCTAAGATCCATAGCAAAGGAACCACACCAGAGGGTGAACAGGAAATGTTTGGAGCACTAGAAATAGGTATCATATTGTCTCACATTTTTTAAACTTAATAATGCAATTATGAGGAAAAAAGTGAAAGATGATAAAAACTTTTAGAAGCTTCTGGGCAAAAAAATATGTCCCTACATTAATCTATTATATGTCACCAGTCTAGTATGGAGAATACCAGGTGGGAAGCTGTAACAAAATGAAACTGAAGACTTGCTTCTTTCTTAGCCTGAACTCTCTTTTGTTTGGAGCAAGTTTGGGAAGGAAGTGTGACGTAATGTAATACCCTAGGGTTGGATACTGTGAGTGTGAGATGCCTGTGAGGTACGCAAGTGACAATGACAAGATTCTTTTTACATACTGTAAAAATCATAATTGAAGCTATTTGGAGGGAAATATTTTCAATCTTCAGTTAATGGTTAATATATGAAATTGCAATACAATAAAAGAACATGGGTAACTTTTCAGATCTCAGTTTAAGTGCATATTGAAACTACCTTTAAATTTCCACCTGTATTAGTTAATCTCTCCCATTGCTCTGCATCCAAAATTTAAAGAAGGAGAGGTTTAACTTAGTTTATAGTTTTAGGGGATTCAGTACACACCTTGAGGCTCTAAGGAGCAAGTTTCTTGCCTGAACTTTGAGGCTATCTTTTGAAATCTTGGTAGAAGTTCTCATGACTCCACAACTCTTGCATTCTGCCTTCTGACAAAATTCACATCAGTCAAATGATGTCCAGATCAATCAATCTACCACCTTTAATCTCATTATCCTACAAAGTCTCAGAACATGAGCAAAATGTAGACTTTTTTCCCAGAGTGTAACACACATGACTTGTAGTCCAATTGCCAGGGAAGTCCTTGTTTCCAACTAAGGTCCTGAGCCTGGACTTTACTGTCTGCGTTGCTGTCAGCATTCTGAGCTCCTGAGCTCTAATCAGTGTCACCGATCAGGCCCTACTTAAGTATTCTAGGCCTTCTCTATCTGACATCTTCAAACCTTCTCAAACTCTTCCTGGAAAACACTTCCAAAAGTTTCTAAATCATATGGTTAAGTACAGTCTTAGCTAAGAATCCAATCCTTCAATACCAATTTTTTGTATTAGTAGTTTCTTATTGATAGGGCACAGCACCCATCACTGACAATTTAAATGAGTGGGGATTTGTGGTTTCAGGGAATTCAGTACATACTTTGCAGGCTTTGCAGCTGGAACACAATGGCAGAAGTGTGTGCTGGAGTAAAACTTCCTAGTTTATGGCAACTGAGAAGCAGAGCAGAGAGGAGGGGGCCACAGATCAGACATAGACCACAGAGTTCCATATCCCATACAGACACACCCAACAGTGTGCTCTGTCAGCCTGCGGGGTGTATGCCAAAGCCAATCAATGTGACACTACCCCCTAACTTTCACATTATTTAACTGAAATTCATAAAATTTCAGGCAAATATAAATAAATATATTGAAACAAGATTCAAGCAAGCAGCAAGCACCAGTGTGAGTAGAAAGAGAAATTACTGGGGAGAAAGGAGGAACCCACAGGATTGAAGAAAGGGTTGATGTAGTAGTGATCAGAGAGCGAAGATATTAGAGAACAGTTAGGAGTCTCAGAAGAGGAAAATAATAACAGCTTCTTAGGAGACAATTGTTAAAAAAGAATCAACTCAAACATCCTCTATCCTCTGACAGACTGTACTTGGTTGTATGCTTCTATTTTGCCTAAGAGAACACAAGACAAGCAACTTGACAGTCTCACCAAGATCCCACCTAAAGTAGGAAGGATGACACCTAGCCTAAGGGAAGATATAGAGGCTGGGATGAGGTGGGGAGATAGCCAAAAACTCCTCACCTACCAAGCCCAGAAAATGTGTTTGATATGTAGCATTTTATGCAGGTGTGACCCCAAAAGAAAACAAGAGCAGCAGCTATCACTGGGTCTAGGGAAACGTCTTTAGCTCACAGCCCCATGTCTGATCACAGACATAGGGATCACCCGATCTGGCAAAGGCTTTGAGTGCACATATGACATACAAAACCCGTGAGTCAAAGCTTTAGAAAATTAAACAAGAAATTAAGAACAAAGACAAAGACTTTGCAGTTGTATTTATAAGCTCAAAATTAAAAGAGCCAAATACGGGGTGTCAGGGAACAATTTTTTTGAGTTAAATGTCTTGAACAGTAAAATTAACAGCAGGAGTTCCATTGTACAATAAGGCTGTTTTATTGACTTTTTTCTAACTCCCCTTTTGAACACAATGAAAGTTGTATGTTTTTAAAATAAAACAAATATTTTTTTCCCTTTCCTAATACTACTAAGAAACCTCCAGGGCAAAGTAAAATAAAACCTCATTATTTTGGATTCCACTCATTCCAGAGCTATAATTATTTGGCTTGGGCTATATGGAAACCTGCCTTTTTACTCTTTTTGAGTAGTGATTTTACTTAATAAATCAATAATAAAAACAAGATTGCTGGGAGTCACGGGGAAGCTGCTCAGAGGAGGCTCAGCAAACAGTTACATCCATGAAACAGTCACTCTTCAGGACCAGTCTACTTCTTCATCATCATTAAAGCAGAACTGAAGGGAAGGTCCCAGTAACAGCAGCTAGTTCAAATGCTACAGGTCCCTACGAATCTTTTCTTTTCTTGTCTTGTCTTTTCTCTCTTTTCTTTTTTGTTTGTACTAGGGATTCAATCCAGGGCCTGTCAGATGCTGCAAGTAATGTGTAATTTGACCACTGAGCTAAATCCTCAGCCTAGGCATTATAATTTCTTTTAAAACTTTTCTACAATCCCAAATCTTCCATTTATCACAGTCTGTTTTTACTCTGTTAATCTCATCAAATGTTGTTTGAGCCATTTGGTGCAGAAAGATAGAAAATGTAGAAACTCTTTGCCCATCAGTCTTAAACATATCATGACTCTCTTTACTTCAAAGAGAGACAACTCTAAAAAACGATGAGTGTGTATAAAGCCAATAAACATATCTAGAAGAGCACATATCTTCAAAAGGCTGTCTATAGTTGACAAAAATGCCAAAAACATATGTTGGAGGAAAGAGAACCTCTTTAGTAAGTGATGCTGGGAAAATTGGTTATCCACATGCAGAAGATTGAAGCTAGACACACATCTCTTTAGAACATCACCATGTACTAAAGTCCAAATATCTCCATAGTAAAATGGAAAACTTGCTGAAAGATAAACAAAATTTGAAATCATAGCTATAGGCAAGGACTTTCTGAACAGAAGTCTAAATGCACAAGAAATAACATTAAAAATCAACAAGTAAGATTGTTTCAAATTTAAAAACTCCTGCACAAAAAGAAACAATCAACAGTGTGAAGAGACAACTTACAGAATGGAGACAAGATTTATCAACTGCACCTCAAGTAGAGGTTTCATATCTGGAATATACAAAGAACTGGAAAAAAAATCCCTAAAGTAAAGGACCTAAACAAAAAAATGGGCAACTTAAATGAATAGACACTTCTCAGAAGGAGAAGTACAAGTGACAAATAAACACATGAAAAACTGCTCAACATAGCTGGACAAATGTAAAGTTAAGCAACACTTAGAATTCCAGAAAAAATGGCTATCATCAAGAAATCAAATAATAAAAAAAAGAAATCAAATAGTAACAAATGCTGATGAGGCCTTCGGGGAAAAAGAACGTGTTTCCATTGACAGCGCGTATGTGAAATATGGAAATCACTTAGAGATTTCTTTAAAAATTGTAAAATAGAAATTCTATTTGGCTCACTATTCCCCTTCTGGGTATCTTCCCAAAAGAATTAAAGACATCATTTTAGAGTGATACATACAGAAAGTCAAAGTATAAATAAAAATAAGTAAACAAACAAGCAAAATAAAAGACAATGGGAAATAGACTCATCTTTGGCAAGTGGAAACAGTACTAAAGGACAGAGAAGAGAAGAGGGGAGGAGACAAGGGCATGAAAAGAAATAAGGAGTGGCACGGACACGTATCAGCTATCCACAGTGAATGTATTCATGATGTCCCACAAACATGCACTAATAAAACACAGCAATAAAAAGAAAAGAGTGTAAAGTAATGCAATCTTGTTATAAATGCCATAAGTGGCAATATTCTTTAATCTGAAATCTCATTTGCATATCATGGAACATGCATCATAAGACCTACACAGCAAGGACAGGAAGTGATCACCAGGCATTTCCTAGCCTCCTCTGTGTGATGCACTGTGAACAGAAATCACAAGTGGCACTTCCAGTCAAAGCAGATCACAGGAAATGTTTCCACTGTCTCCTCCCTTCCCTGTCATGGTACCTGCAAGCACCTTGGTAAGCTGGCAAGACTAAGATGAAGTGAACTTAGATCCCTACCTCACCAGCTGGAAGATAGTGTCTGGACTGTGCCAACCTGAGATTTTCAGGAATTAAGAAAATAAATTGTGCTTGGGGAAAAATGACTAAGTCACAAAGATTTGGACTTGCACAAGTTACTGCAGTATTTCTTACTCTGTCCTGATAATATGTTACATCTTACTGTTTCTGTCTCACAGTTGAAAAGTCTGAGATTAAAGTAAAGTACAGGCACAGACTGAAAATCATATCAATTATAAGTGGCAAAGGCTCAGAATATAACTCAAACCTTTTGATTTCAGCGCACACTGTTAAAAATGTTACCTAAATTGATTAACTGATGATCAGCTGACTTTCAGTGACAATATGCACAATGTGCAATGTTAGAAGAGGTATTCCCTTGCTAGTTGCTAATTTGTTTGATCTGGGCCCCTTTACTTTCTTCACTTGCAGGCATCGGAGACCAGAGAGTTGCTAGGCACCAGTGAGGCCTGGAACATGACATGGACCTCTGCTGACTGCATTCTTTTTTGTAAAGGCTTCTTCATAAAATCAAAAGAGTATTGTTAGGGGTGAGTGGTGAGAACAGACTTGGGAATCAGAAAAAATGTAAATATAGATCCAATTTTTCATTCTGCCAAATTCAAACAAACATCATTTTAATGACCTGGCAGCCCCCACAAAGTCAGCAGCCACAAGTTAAATAAAAAGCCCATTCATTTAGGAAAAGAAGTGTCAACACAGGCATTTAACATAAGTCAGGTTTCCATAGCAGAGTGACCCTATACACGGTGACAGGCACATATGGGCTGTGATCAAGCCAAACTACATCACCCAAAGTAAGTGCGAGAAATGTATAGAAATCCCCCATTCACTCCCCATCTTGGACCAAACTCATATCCCATCTTAGGGGCAGATCCTACTATAAATATAGAGAACTTAGTCTAGATTTTCTTTTTTTTTTTTTTTTTTTTTTTTTTTGTCTTTTTCGTTTTTATCGGTACTAGGGATCGAACTCACGACTGCCTGCTTACAAGGCAGGCGCTTATGCCGCTGAGCTAAATCCCCAGCCCCCTTAGTCTAGATTTTCAAAGGCCTCTGTGATTTATCAGTCTGGGAGGTAATGTCCCCACCAGTGTTCACGGATGATAATAATAATAAATCCATTGTGGATAGCAGATACATGTCCGTGAACACGTATCACACACAATAATAAATAGTGACTATGAACTTTTTCTGGCAAGAAATATAAATTGATCCCTGTCTATCTGGAATAATAAAGTATGCGCTTCATAAAAATACAAAGCACACAGAAGAAAATAAGAAAACATCTTTATGATCTTGGAGCAGACAAAGACTATTTAGAGATTATTTAGAGAGGACACAAAGCAGTGAGCATCAAAAAATTACATAACAAAGTCATTACATTTTGGCTTGTCAGTAGATACAACTGAAAAAACAAACAGGAAAACATAGACTAAAAAGACCATTTGTAATACATGTATCGGATAAAGGACTTAGTTCTGTATCATGTAGTTTTCACATAATAGAGATAAAACACTACATTAAAAAGGAAGCAAAAGAACTGAACAAACATTTTACAAAGAAAATATTCAAATGGTCAATAAGCAGGTGAAGCAATTCTCAGCCTCAGCTGACAGGGAAATGTAAATTGAAGCTATTATGGAATAATTTCACATGCCTACTAGAATAGCTGCAACAAAAAGAATGTTAATACCAGACATTGGAAAGTTTCTGGAAATCTGATTCATATTGAAAGTGTGAATTGCTACACCATAGTTGCTATACAGTTTGAGTTTTCCTTGTCTCCAACAGAGATTTCAAACAATTTCAAATTTCAGATTTTTGAATTAGAGATGTTCACAAATAAAATCTATGCAAATGTTACAAAATCTAAAAAAATCCCAAAATTGGAAACATGCCCAAGTACTTCAGGTAGAGAATGTTCAACCTGTTTCGTTAAAGAGATACCTATTGTCTGATGACCCAAAACTCTCCTAGGTTTTAGGAAACAAAAACATATGTTCACAGAAGAATTGGTTCTTGGAAGTTTTATTCATATAGCACAGATTGGAAACCAAATTGTCAATCAATTTTAAAGCGAATAAGTAAATTGTGGTAGATTCAAACAGTAGAATACTACATGGCAATAAAAAGATTCGAGCTGCCAAGATAAAAAACAATATGAATGAATTTCTAAAACATTATGCTCAAAGTTGAGTGAAGACATTGTACTGAATACTCTTCAACACAAAATAGTACCTACCAGATGATTCTCCCTACATGGAGTTTTTAACATGGAAAAATTAAAACATAGTGACAGATTCCAGAGTGAGGAGTCGATGAACAAGTAAGGTGGGGAGGGATAATTTTGGGGATGATGGATATGCTCTGTATCTTCCTGGGTGTGAGTTACACAGGTATATGCATTTGTCAAAAAGGATACAAGGAAGCACTTAACATCTTTACATTTCACTCTATGTAAATTATACTTCAATATTTTAAAGTCATTGGGAAAATGTTGTATATTAGGCCACGACTAAGGATAGAGCTAGAAGATAGTCCTAGAAACACTCAACATGATCCCACCAAAAACATGAAACCCTGGGGAAGTGGCAGGGCATTTATTTTCAACTGATTTTCAGTCTTAGGCCAAGATAGGATATGATGGTAACATTAAGTAACCTACAAATCATTGTGGTTATACCCATTTGCTGGCATTCGTTAGATTAAGACCAAGGCCCGGGGCAGACTCTGTGAAACTAGTACATCTTCAGACACTCCCAGGAAAGGTGTCAGGCTCAGACTAGATCCACTCAGGAGAAAACTGATGGCACGCAAGCTGCCCTTGCCACAACCTCTCACCTTCTGCCCTGAAGCAGCTCTAAACCTACGAGTGCGTCTACCATATGCATGTGTACCTGAGGACAGGTGACTTAGAATACTCTGGGCCACCTTGAGCAGTGCCAGCCGGTAGCAGAGGCCAACACATTGCTCTTGCATTCCTGAGCAGACATTTCTGAAATTCACTCCCTAAGCGTCCCCAGAAGGTCCCTGAAGATGGAGCACCAGTCACCTACTTTGTGGTCAGCTCAGTAACACTTCCCTTCACTAACTTGCCTTCCTTTCCTTTTTCACTTCCTTCATCCCTCACTCCTGTTCCTTCAGTCCGCTTTTCAAATAAACTATCCATACACGATGCTCTGCTTCAAGCTGTGCTTTGAGAAGAACTAAGGCTATACGAGGTTGGTGAATATACACATACAGAAATACACGTTTACATACACAAAGGCTTCTCTGGCTGCCGACCTTGTATAACACAGATCCTTATTCAACTGACTGCTTACTTATATGCTGCCTCTTCTGTAAACTTGAAAAAAAAGATTGATGATCTCCTGCTAAGAGTCAGCTCTTGGTAAAATACATACCTTAGGGCTGGGAATTTAGCTCAGTGGCATAAGCACCTGCCTGGTAAGTGCAAGGTCCTGAGTTTGATCCCTGCTACAAAACAAAACAAAAAAACAAAAAAAAGATACACACCTTGATTGGAAACATAACTAGAGCATCATACGCACTCCAGAACAATTATGTTTTTATGTCAATAACAAATCCACCCTGGTCTGAATTCTGTCTCAGAATGTTAGGTCACTGGAGTTTACCGCTGGTTCTGCAGCCAATAACTAAGAGCTGAATGATGAGTTAGATAGCATCAATTTCAGAGGAGCACCTATCTTATCAAAGGAAAAACTACAAATTTTTTTCTCATATGCAGTAAATTATGGTAAGGTCACAAAGCAATATTTTAAAAATGCTGGCACGTGGCAACTGTCACTTTGTTTCTGTTGTATTTTTTGCTGGACTCTGTGGTTCAGTTGATCTTCAGCCACATGGTACCCTTGACAGACAGCAAAGGGGCTGCACTGCAGACCTGCTTTGTCTCTTCACTCCACTGTTGTGTATGCACGGCTTCAAACAAGAAATCTAGCCCTTTGTGTTTCTGTCTTTCTCAGAGCAGTGACTCACCTTTCCCTCTTTTACTTTTTTCTTTTTTTTTTTTTTTTTTTGGCTTAAAAAGACATAGTGTAAATATAACAAAACCTTCTCAGAGGGGCTCGTTCATTAAAATCAAGTAACTTGTTCTAACAGGCTTCAGCCGGATTGTTTAACATATATTTCATAAGAATTTATAAGGCATCTGCCAACATTTAGCCAGAGTGGTGAGTTTGGTGTGTTGCTTTTCCTCTGCAGGGAAGATTCAAGAAAATGGTAATAGGATGTGAAGATCATTACTTAGAAGCATGTTGATGAAGACTGGAAAAATAAATGAGGAGCTATTAAGTCTGCCAAAATCGGAGCCAGGCTGTAACTATGTGCAAAGGTAGGAGTATGTTGAGATGAAGGTCATACAGAATTCACCAGCACACATCCCAATTGTAGCCACTGCTCATAATTCTACACAGTTCTTTCTCCAAACACAAGCAGCAGAAAGCCAGTTTATAGTGTAGTATTCCAGGGTGTGTGGAGGAAGGGGATGAAATGTATCCTGATTTTGATCCTGTTTTCTCTGGCTTACAGATTAACCTGAAAGTGACTCTAGGCTTCATTACAGTGAAAAGGGACAAAAATACCTCCTGGGAGGAAAGTTCATCATTGAGTGTACAAATAAATGCTCAGGACAAATCTACTCAGATTTGAATAGCAAGAAATGTTCATGAATACGGTTCCCCAGGCTGTCCCCTACCTACATATCTCAGCAACTACCTTCACCATATAGACATATTCTAACCTTTCAGAATACCCAGAGCTCCCCACACATACTAGGTGGTTTCATGGCCCCAGGCTTTTGCGTATCCTGTCCCTGAACCTCAAAATGCCATTGCTTGTTTCCTTGTACCCACTTTTTATCATGATACAGCTCACAGATCAGCTTCTCCAGGAAATTCCCCATTCAAGTATTGCATTTTGAACTAGACTTATTATTTGCATCTATATTTCCACACTGCCCTTCCATTTTCCCAGAATATTAGGTGGGTAGAAGCTTTGTTGGACCTCATTGATTATCACTACAATGAAGTCAAGGTAATTTGACTCCTTTGCATGACAGAATGAGATAATATTGGAGGACTTCTGCCTTGAAAACCATTTAGTAGGATCCAGAGCTACATCTATCTAGAAACTCCAGAAGACTTCCCACAAAGCCTTGATGATGCCCTGACAAAATACATTCTGCAACATCACAAAGACTTTCTCCACCCAAGGAATCAGTGTCAACACAGGCTTAATCACTGGCTGCCCTCTGTGCCGTGTTTGATTTCTTGATTAAAATGCATGCTGGGTTTTTAGAAGAAAAACTCAGACAAATGAGAAAGAAAAGAGAAAACTATATGAAAGGCAAGCAAGAAAAGCTTTTAAAGTCTGGACTTCTCCAACTTATGAAAATACTTTGCCTAGAACAATCTTAAGAGAATACAACATTGATTCTAAGGATGGCCTCTCTTGGAATCTGAAGGGCAGTGTGGGAAGCCACAGAGCTCCTAATAACTCATGGTTCCGGACCCTTTCATAACATCTGCATTTCTCCCTGTCTTGATTGCACAACAAAGCGCAGTCAAAGACTTAAGCAAAATTCAGAGTTAGAATAGAGAAGAAACCAACAGAATACAACTTAGGATACTTAAGAATACAACTTTGAAATACTTTTCCTCCTACAAGAGAAATAACTATTTTGTCACATTAAAAACAGTGGTTTCTCACAACTCATCAAAAAGATAAAACTGAACACACCCAACCTCTTCATTATTGTAATGATCTGAAAATCTCTTCCAGGAAAGAGGGGCCAGTTTCTGATCAGACCCAGGAGGAGAAGGCTAAATCAGCTGGAAGAAGGTGGAGCTGTACAGTTCACTAAGCACACGTGCAGACAAGCATGGATAATTTTAACTCCCAGTACAGCTGGACTGACCACTAAACTGTCACCTCACACTGAGCTTGTAACTGAGAAACCACAATTATCCTTTTGAGCACATTTACGAGGATGCACAGAGAGCTCATGGCATTATGGGTGAGAACAGGTGGATGGGGCAATGAGTGAGGATTGTCACATGTGGTTCCCTGCAGAGATGGGGAAGGGAAGCCAGAAGGCCAGTTCTGCAACAGCCTTTACTATAAAAGGGACAGAACAAAAAGGAGGCAGGGATGAAATGGAGGTAGCAAAAGGAATAACGGAAAGAGGAGAAAGACAATTGCTGGCTTCTTTACAAGTCCCAACAGCCTCCGAGCTCCAGCACTGATCAGTCCTTGAGGCCAAAGAAATAACTCTGAAGTGATAGAAATGCCTTCTTTTGTTCTTTCTTTCTTTTCTTTTCTTGCACAAAAAGTTTCCCCCAACTAAATCTGACTCTTTCCTTCCTTTTCAATCTCTAAACTCCAGGCAGAAACACATGTAATTTTATCTATAGCCTAATCTAATGCTAAGAATATGATATACTGAGGATATGAATACTAAGAATGATATTTCTGACAGTTGCTGACATGTTTTGGATCATTAAGATAATGAAACATTTGCATTTTGTGAATTCCTTTAACACTTCTCCAAAGAAATAATTTCTGTGTGCTGTCTCCAGTTTGAAATATACAGGAGATTCCTGTTTCTAATTGTCCTCTGAAACTCCTTAGCTTTAATTTAGAAAGATATTCAAGCTGCGAAATACTCTGTTTCTCTCTCCATTATGTAATTTTCTCCTTTCCACCTAAAAACTCCAGTAAGTGAAAATTTGCCCCGTATAGGGATTGCTAACCCAGTGCACTGCTTTATTTTAATAACCCGAAGGCTTAAATTTAAAGTATTCTCAGGTCGTGGCAAAAGATTTAGGTGAATTCCTACAAGTGAAGTCAGATACTAAACATCTACTAATGTCAGACATTAAAAACTCAAATGACAAGAAGTGAGTTAAATTTTAAGAATGTGTCATATAGGATCATTCGGGCTACAGGAACAGGACAAATTTCTGTTGATGAGGGAAGTGCCAAGTGTTGAAACAGGAACACAAGACAGCAAGAGGCTGGGAGGAGAGATCACAGCATCAAGGAAAGGAGGCAGCACCAAGACCAGGACCCTGCAGCAGAATACTGTGAGCCTGACCCTGGGCCTCCTCCTGAGCTCTCCCATGGAGTCGATTTCCAACCAAACATACGGCTGACATTGCAGTACAGATCAGCAAGCAAATAGCAGCCATGTGTAGTATAGAGATTGCTCTGTTTTCCACAAAGCCAGGAATGCCTGTATTCCTATTAAGCACAAAGACAAAATGATAGTAGTTCCCCCTACTCCGTGCAGGCTACCTCTCAAGATGCACAGTGGACACCTGAAACAGGACAGAGCCCTCTATACGCTTTCTCCCGCACATACATACCTGCGATAAAGTTTAACTTTAAAGTAGTTTAAATTAACAGTAATAACCAACAGTAACACAGATTAACAGTAATAACCAACAGTGACAGAGAACAATTATAACTGTATTGTAATAAAGGTTATGGGAATGTGTTCTTTTTCTTCCTCTCTCTTAAAATATCTTACTCTGCCTTAGATCTTACCAACCTGTGCATACAGTTTGTTTTCTTCCCTTAAGCTGAAAACTGTTACCTTTTCAGTTAGAGGAAGCACATTAGCTTCCTTTTAGCATAGTGTGAAGTCTCACTACTCTTGTGGAGTGGAGCCCTTATTGGTAAAATGAAGGTAACTTGAACACAAGTCCTGGGATGCTGTGACAGTAAGTCTGATGACCAAGGTGCCTCCTAAGTTATTAATGGGCAGGCAATGTATACAGCATGGGTACATTGGACAAAGAGGTGATTCACATCCCGGGCAGAGCAAAGAAGGAACAGTAAGAGACTTCATTAAACAACCCAGAAGAGCATGCAATTTAAAATTTATGAAACATTTCTGGAATTTTCTTTTCAGTATTTTCCGACCATGATTTACCTTGGGTAACTAAAACCCACGAAACTGTGGGTAAGAGAGAACTACTGTGTCTTTCTGAAGACATTTCCTCCTCTGAATGAGACAAGAAAAGTAAAGTAAAATATCCAGCATGAAATTTGGGACCCTTTGCCTTTGCTCTCAATTGACAAGGCCCTTAGTGCTTTTCTCTCACATCACCGTTGTTCCTCCGAATGTACTCCCCAGGCTAGCAGCACCAGCATCAGTTGAAATGCAGTCTCGGGGCTCCCCCTACCCAAGCCTTACCACTTCCACGACAGACTCACAGTGCAAGTTTCCATAAATTCTCTCAAGAACTCTGGTGCTTGCCAGAAACATGAGCCCTGTTGGTCTGCATTAACTCTCTTCTCTGGATTTCACTATCCATATCCATAGGGTAATTCCCACTGCAAGGAGACATGGGAGCCAGTGTTCCCTGATGCACTCTGGGAAACCTGTTAGCAATCGTCTCCCACGTGGCCTGTTTACAGGTCTGCTTTATTCGTCCTATTTATTCCATGGGCACATGTTTAATTAAGAACAACATTTCTCCAGAAACAGTGTGAACATCTTGTACTAGGCTTTAAAAAAAAATTTTTTTTTAACCATTTCAGGTAACAATCCCCCATGCGGCCTGTAACACCCAGAGCTCTGGTGAATGTTCTGATTATTGTGCAGACAGGAAGTGACTGGAGCATTAACACTATCCAGAAGTGAGTGGTGATAAACTCTGGCACTGCTACAGGAAAGAACAACCAGGCTCCGAGGTGCAGACACTCAAAGGATACATTCTGCAGTGGAGAGGACAAACCCACATAAATTCAAAACAAAAACCAGTTCAAATGAACCTCAGTCCTTGCCATCTATAAACAGAGTGAGTTCCAGGGAGAATCTTTTGGCCTCAGTGAGAACCAAGGAAAGAGATAAGATGTCTTCTCTTTTAATGTGTAGACTGCAGGAGAACCCCATTATAAAGGCATTTCAAATATTTATTAATGATTTAATTGACTGAGTCCTATTCTCCCCATTTATCTGTCCAAAGCTTCCTGCTATTATCTAAATCTCTGGCGGCTTAATGAAGGCTTCATGTCAGCAAACACTGTTTAAAAAAAAAAAACCGGAGGGTAAACTTGAAGGAGCAAATGCTCCATTAAACGTAGAAAGGCCACTCATGCCCCGACTTGACTTAGATGTCTGACACAGACACTTCAAGAAGCCTACAAGGCTCAGGGCAATGGAGCTGTTCAGTCATGTTTGGTGGAGGACATTGTTCTGGCTTGCAATATGATCCAGGTAATGAATTTACCTTCTTCATGTCCCAGGTACCAGTCGGCCTGCCCAACATGAAAATCTTGTGCACTAAATAGTTCAAATCTATATCATATCAAATTCCTACAGGAAATCAGGGCTACGCTTTGTTTCCCTTAAAAAGGTACTAGTTTCCAGCCCTTTGTGACATATCTGAACTGTGAGACCTGGCTGTGTTTTCCAGAAGCAATCACTGGAATTCTCTCCAACCCAACCAAACCTCTTTTAATGAGTTCAGGGGGATCAGCATGTTTGTGTTGGCTGGTCAGCCTTCTAGGCTCACAGACCTGGCCGGCTCAGGCCCAATTGTCAGCCGGGGAAGGCATTAGCCTCCCCCACATTGCCACCCCACATGCTTCATGGCCAAGAGCAATGGCAGGGAGTTCAAGTGATTACTTGCTTTAGGGAAACAAAGCCAGTAACCCAAGAATCAACGTCCCCAGGAAAAGGTCAATAGTCCTCGGTACTGAAATGGATGTAACAAATATTTAAATAAGGATAATATAAAAATGTATTCAGTCATTTTGATTTATTTCCAATTACTTGGATTTCATTCCACTGAGTGGTTCACGAATTCAAACTTTATTTCTGCTGACTTGTAGAGTCACACTACTTTTGTTTTCCATCTCTCTGCATGCCTTTCAGTCATATTTCTCAGTCCCTTCCAAAAGGACCACAAAGTAGTAGAGCACCAGAGAAGTCTTGGTTTCTTCAGCGATGACATATTATCTGGTTTAACAGAGCAGGGAAGCTGAGCCCAATTTCTGTACAAAGCAGACAAAATTCAAAGCTTTAGATAGATTGGTCCAAAGCCACAGTGAAGACTAGAGGCAGCTCAATTCCAGAGAAGCTTCTTCTTTTTCCAAGGCATGAGTCCTGCCTAGATAAAAGAGATGAAAATCTTAAATTTGGAATTGCAACGCATCTCAGTTGGAGGGGCACCAGTTAGCCCCAGGAAACAGAGAGTTGGCCAGAGAAAGTAGGTTGCCCAAGACCTGTAGCAAGTCAATACAGCAAGTCAAGACACAAGAAGAACAGCCCTGGCCTGGGGATGCTGTTCTGTTCTCCCTCTCACCCACCCAGTTGCATGCATGCATCTGTCAGATTAATCTTAAAAGAACTCCAGTGATGACAAGGCACTGCTCTGACCTTGGCTGGATAACACCCACTCCTTTGAGTAGAGTGCAGTCTGTTAGATGGAAGGGATGCCCCAGGTGGAGATCTGTCCCACAGAATGATATTTGTTATTGGTGTTCCCATATATTCTTCCTTGGGAAACCAGTGGGCTTCTTTCTTAACATTTTACTGTAAAAAACAATTCCATAAACATACCAGTACCACCTCAGGAATGTGGGCTGCTTCCTTAATACCATGCCCGCTAGTTTCTCATTAGGAAGCAGAAAATAACTACAACCCTTCTTTCTATTCAAGTAATGGCCACTTATTGAGCATATTCTACACACAAGAACTGCAAAGACACATTTCATCCTATGGTCCTTGAAACATTTATCAAAGTCTTTAGACCGCTCTATAATGTAACATATTTGCACTGTGTCACTACTACACAGTTTTACTGCTTCTGTTTTTCCTTTAATTTCCAGCTGACAACAAATTTCACAATAGAAGTAGCCTTGCCTTCTAATTGTCAATTTTATTCCTAGCTCCTAAAACAGTGCCTCACGTGCACAGAGCATACTTAATAATTGCTAAGTGAATGACAATCCTAATCCTATAGATAAGAAAACTTAGTCTTAAGCAAGTGAATTAATTTATTCAAAACCATCCAACTAATGAGAAGAAAATTCTATTAAACATAAACATATATTTATGAATATAATTAAATGCAAAGATGTGTTCATCATAAAAGGAATTGGAAATTGTTTACATTTCCTATTATTTTCCCCAAGGTCCATAAGATATAGCTTCTAAAGGTCCTGACCTTTCTGACCATGGACTTGTTACAACGAGCAATAGAAAGGTATAATATTTTTAATAGATAAGCATTACCTCAATAATATATATCTATTGCTCAGGAGACTGCTAATTGGTTAAGCAATAATATCTAGTAATATTAAACTTATTTGACTGACAGGCACCAAATATATAGGAAAAGTATTGAGTTCCTCAGATAAACTGTGTTTGATAACAAATTCCATGTACACTCAAAATAACAAAGTAAGTTATTAGAAAATCTGCTAAATGTCCAGAATTACAACCTTCTACGGTAGTAGTATTGTTAGACATGTTGATGTAACAAATTGATTATGCAGAGAAATAAAGACTGCTTAGGGAAAACTGTTAATAGGCTTTGGGTTCATGAACATTTACTGAACAAAGGATATTTTCCAGATGCTCTGTGTCCTTGCAGAAACGAACACTAACTGAAGCTGAAGCCTGCTGTGTGCAGTGTGGGATCATTGTAAAATAGAATCTCCCTCATGAGTGGCCACAGAGAAGTGGGAAAATAGGTCCACAAGTGTTCTGAAAATAGGACAATATGCCAGCATGGCAGTGACCCCAGTTTAAAGCAGGAATTAAATGTGCTGGCCCATCACAGGCCCAAAATTATTCATTTTTCACTTTAGGAGAAAATAAAGGCCATCTCAGAACATTAAGTCACCGGCAGTCACCGGTATTTTGCTTTGTACCATGTTACAAATACAACATAAGGAAACCAATAGTCTTAATGAAAAAATAAATAAATCTTTAGAAAGTTATTATCTGGGAAAGTTGAACATTGTCTTAGGACCTGGTTGCCTCTGGCAACCTATGTTTGCCTGATGGGATTGCCATGGGGTCAGATATCAGCCCATAAAGTTGCTACTATAATTGATGTAGCTTGGTGGGAGGGAATGCATCAATCAGAGTTAGAAATATGCACAGGGAGGGCAGGAGTGGGGATGGGGATGCCTGTTGGAAAAGCTTGACTCTGAAAACAGAAGGTCTCCGTGGAATTTTTTTGCAGACTACAACAGTAGGCCAAGTAAAACCAGGTGTCAGGAGCAGGTGACAAGCACTAGCTTGAACTTCTATAAATTCAGGATGTGAACCACTTATTGTCTTCAAATTGTAGCAACAAAAAAATTTAGTTCTTTCTTTCAATGGTGACTTCAAAGTTTAGAAACTTCACATTTTTAGTTGTTCAGTTTTGATGGTAGACAGGAATACACCCATTGCTTTCTGTATCTCAAAAGCAGATGGTTAAGTTTACTTTATGCCTTACTTTGTGGCTTAGTATCATCATGTGTCCAGGCAAATTTGATGTTTTGTTTTATTTTGCATATATCTGCCTTCCTCTTTTTCCCCTACTTTTTTGAAGGGTTCAATTTTGAGAGATTGAACAGGGCTTCTTAGATGCTAAGCAAGTGCTGTACCACTGAGCCATACCCCCTTTACCTACTAATAACTTAATCCTTTTCTCTCTCCATATAAGCAACAGTTCTAAGGTACTTAATACATATTAACTAATTTTAGGTATCACTCTAACTTGCATAACTTTTCTTGTGTTTGTATTTTAATTTACACCAAAGGCATTGGACTAAGGACCATATTCTTCACACTTTTTAAATTTAGTGCTGTGCTTTAAACAGTCATGCCTGTTGCTATGATCACATCTGCTATGGTTTTTGTCTAGATGTGCCCCAAAGCCTCACGCAATCATAGGGTATTTTTTTTAGAAGTGACTGAATCTAGAGTGAGTGATTGATTTGTATCGTAATGCTGGAATTAAGGGCGGGTGATTGTTGGATCAGTCTACTGATAGGATTTGCACTGCCCTAATCCCAGTAGGCTGGGTACAATATAAAGGACAGAAACAGGATTGTCATTCTTTCTTTTGCTTGCTTTTGCTTTCTTCCACCATGATGAGCTATTGCCCTCTGCCATGGACCACCCTACCTTGGAGCCAGCTGATTATGGACTGAAACCTCAACAAAATGTACACCAAATAAACCTCTCTCCCTTTAACTTTGGGTGTTGGGTATTTTATCTCAGCAATGAAAGAAATAACTAAGAATTTGGTATCAGGACTGTGGTTGTTGTTATGACGATACCTGATCATGTGGTTCATGAGCCTTTGGGAATGGCTTGTGGAAAGAGTTTAGAATGATGCAGAGAGGCCCTGAAAGGGTATAACTGGAACATCTTAGGTTGTACTGTATGGGAGATTCTGCTCAGAAGACCACAAAGCTGATAGAAATCTTGCTGGTGAAGACCAGGCTTTGGAGTTTTCTGTGAGAAGAAGGACTGCATTGTTGTTGGACTCCAGATTATATATGTTAAGGATTGGTATACATTTTGTCTGAATTTTGCTCATGTCCAGAGACTTTACCTCTAGACACAATTAAGGGTGGCAGACTAATTAATCTGGCAGAAGAAATTTCAAAGCATTCAAATGTTGAGGAAGTGGCATAGCTATGGTTGGGGGCTTTTAATCAGATTTATGTTGATAATCAAGAGTAAAGAACCCATCAGGATGATTTAAAATGCTGTGCATTTGGACAGCAAGAAAGCTCCAATAAAGCTGTGAACTACAAAGATAGAACAAAGGAGATTTTGACAACTGAGAAGGAGCAAACAAATAGAAAAAATGGCCCAAGGACATCACAAGGAGAACCAGGATTCTATCCTTTGTACTCTCAAAATTGCAAGAGTGAAAGACTTTGCTTTGAAAAGAAAGCAACAGATAACCATGTCCCCAAATGGTGTCCATCCAGAGTTTGTTCTTCAGAATTGGATTCCGGCTGCTCAGTGATCCAGGCACTTGACTCCTACAACCAAGAGAGAGGGAAGCCTGCCTACTTCCCCTGCTGGCAGCAGACCCCAGCATCATCCATGTGGTGCTGGTTTTAGGTGCATGCAGAATAGAAGAGTTATGGGGCCAGGAAGGCTTCCGGTTAGATTCCATGAGATCTGGGAGTCCAGGCAGTGTGCCTCTGAAAGGTAACTGTGTGAAGCTGTGAGTGTGAAGCCAAAGATGAGGTGGAGACCCTAGAAGTTTGGAGATACCGGGAACATGAATTATTTGAGGAAAACTGCAAAGGAGGGAGCAGAGGTGGCCCAAGTGAGAAGCCATGGGAGCTACAACCACCAGAAGTGCCATAGGTGCAAAACCACCCAAAGCCTGTGGTGTTCACATGTTGCTACAGATTGCCTCAGATACTACACTTGGAACTTCATGACTTAATGTTTGCCCTGCTGAATTTTGAATTTGCTTTGTATTTTCCTGTTTGTAGCTTTTGGAATGGAAATGTCCATCTTGTACCATTAAATGTTAGAAATTTTTAAGTTTCTCTTCATTTGTACAGGGGCTTGCAGGTAGAATTTGCCTTACATATCAGAGGAGACTTTTACTTGAACTTTTCAGCAAGATTAAAACTGTTAGGGCTTTGGCAACTCTTGGAGATAGGCTGAATACCTTTTCCATAAAGGGAAGTGCATGAGTCTATGGGTCTATGGTGTGTGAGGGGCAGAATGTTGTTTTATGCCTAGATGTCTCCTCAAAGCCTCAGAGAATCATAGGATTTTTTTAAATGTGGCTAAATCCAAAGTGTGTGGTTGATTTGTAGTGCACTGCAGGGATTAAAGGTGGCTGATTACTCAATAAGTCCACTGATAGGATACCCTACTGGGATAGAATACCCGAATCCCAGTAGACTGGATACAATATAAAGGACAAAAAGGAGATTGTCTTCTGTTTCCTTGCTTGCTTTTGCTGTCTTCCACTGCCATGAACTGTTATCCTCTGCCATGTACTACCCTGCATTGGAATCTGATTATGGACTGAAATTTCAACAAACTATGCACCAAATTAACCTCCCTTCCTTTAAGTTTGAGTGTTAGGCATTTTGTCTCACTAACAAGAGACAACATCAGTTTTATGACCTCTGTCAGGTGTGTACTGTTTCACAATACCCATCTGCTACAGTTTACAAAGTTATTTCTTGCAAATGGAACTGCATATAAAACCATTTTACTGTGACACAAACAAAAAGAGTATCATTTGAATTCATGATAGATCTTTGCATCTAGATTCATACAAAGATTTTTTTGTTTGTTTGTTTGTTTGTTTTTTGTCTCTGAGGTTGCCCACGATGGGATTCTGAGTAAGCCCTGCCTTTGTTGCTCTATTGGATGTCTGAGCAGTTCCCATTGCCACCAGGACACAAGGATTCCTATGATACCACACAGTGCCACTCCATGAATATAAATTGAATATCATTGTTGACAATTTAAATGAATAATGTTGCTCTACCCTTTTAGTTCTTTTTCTCTTATTGCAGGGACAAAATATTTGACCCTCAAAATTAGGGAAGGAAAGATTTATTTAGCTTACAGTTTTGGGAGGTTTCAGCCCATACTCAGTTTGTTCTAAGGCAGGGTGGCATGGTTAAGGGGCAACCACTCCTGGAGGCCACAAAGCAACAAGAGGAAAAAAGAACAAAAAGGCAAGGGCTCATCTCATTCCCTCCCTTGTATTGTACACTGGCTATCTGCCCCCAGGCAGGGGAAGCACTCACACCACCAATCCCAATGTTAGACAATGAACCAATCACAAACTCTAGATTCAATTGCCTCCATGACTACATTTAAACACAAACCATAATATCTTTATTTTAAATTGTATTTCTCTGACTATTGCTGAGTTTGAGCATCTTTTTATATATTCCTAGCCATTTGCATTTCTCTTCTCTGAGTTGCTGTTCATATCCTTTGTCCATAATTTTCTAGTTTTTTTTCTTTCTTGTTCATTGGAAGAATTCCAGGCACACTAGTTGTTGGTCTTTCATTGGTCTGAGACACTGTAAATCTGTTTACCTAATGTCTCATCTGATTAACCTTAACAAGTTAACCTTGTCTATGTCATCTTTTTTAAACTGAATTCTTTGTTATGTGTAATTACAATGATGAATGCTTCTCCTAATTTTTCCATTGAAGTAGTGTTGAAGAAGTCCATCCTTCCCTCTAGGGCCAATATTTTCACTGTTAACATTCTAGATTTACTTTTCACACTTGGGTTTTCCATTCATCTAGGATCCACTTTGTACATCATGTCAGGTAGCGTTCTAGTTTTGATCTTCTGTATATAGTGAGATCGTTTTCTCCACATTCTTTTATACAGTTATTTCTGTTACCTATTGGTTTTTATCATATTTAGTTGCCATTTCTAAAGAAATCAGTCTATAAGTTATTTGTTTAATAAATCTATTTATTTCCCTGCTTTTGCAAGAATATCACACTGTTTTCATCCTACAGTTTTCCGCTTTTTTTCTTTTTGGTGCTGGGGATGGATCCCAGGGCCTGTAGATACTATACAAACATTTCAGTAAGCTACATCTTTGCCTCTATATTATTTTATTATTTTTATATCTAGTAATGGAAGGTTTCATTTTTCCTCTTTTTTCAGAATAACTCAGCTATACATTTACCTGGCTTTTCCATATATGGAATAACTTTCCCACATTCCTTTAAAATATTCATTGGAATTGTTTTTTGATTACACTGAAACTGTAAATTAGTTTGAAGAGAAATGGCAGATTCAAATGTTAAAACAATCTCTTCATAAGCATGAAGTAGCTTTGTTTTTTTCCTTAAATGTTCCCCATGTTGTATATCCTTTGTTAATTCCTAAATGATTTTGTAATTTCTTGCCATTTGAAAGATTCTATTAGTCATGGTTTACAATGGAAAAAATTGAATACAGGACACATAATTTATAGGATTATTTTGTAATATTCTCCCAAAGAGTCAAATACAAAAGATAGCAAGAGATCTGTCCACACATTAGAGACCCAAAGAATCCAGCTGAAGGCCTGGATCCCACAGCAATGTCCTTTAAGAGTCCAGTTTAAGACCTAGAGCACATGGCAATGTTTTCCACAAATTCAGCAGGGGGCCTGGAGCCCACGACAATGTCTCATGCAGGTCTATATCAAGGATCTGTACTGGGAAGACCCAAAGGTCAGTGGTGAAAGCAAGAAAGTCTGCACCATTGGGATAAAGGATCTGTGTCAGCAGGCTAAGGAATCTACATTGGAGCCAGGAAATGAGGATCAAAGTAAGGATCAGAGCAACCCCAAAAAGAACCACAGCCACCTGAAGCAACAGAGAGGACCCAAGATCCTCTGAATGAGAAAAGCTGAGTTCATTTCAAAAAAATCAGCCCATGATGAGCTTCTCCAGGAGAATCAATGACACAACATCTTCCCCTCCAATTCACTTTATATGCTGTTGGCAACAGTCCTCATATGGACCTTCCACACCCAGCACCATGCTGATTCAGTTCAGCTGTGTGTTACAGTTGACAATTAATCTACCACAGAAGACTTTTTTTTAATTAGCTTAACTGAATTAATTATATTTTCTATCACTAGTCTCTTACTGCTAAATATTGCTGGTTTATGTTCTTTATCCAAGGTGAATTACTTTGTTTTTTGATTGATGATATATATATATATATATATATATATATATATATATATATATAATGCTTATGTTAAAATTTATTATTGCTATCATATTTTAGGTTTTTTCCAATCTACTGTACTCTCTCCTGTGTTCTTTTTCCCTATCCTGTCCTCTACTGAATTGATCAAATTCTTCACCTATTGGAAACTTACGCATCATATTTTTGTTTTCTGATAGTTGCTTCTGACCTAATTACATTTCTTCTCCTGCCCATTTTTTATAAACTAATATTATAGATGTACTTTTGATGTGTGTAACAGTCACACTCATCATAGGGCATATGTACCTATACTTTCCATGTCTTG
The DNA here is from genome assembly GCF_034190915.1 of Cavia porcellus. Lineage (NCBI taxonomy): Eukaryota > Metazoa > Chordata > Mammalia > Rodentia > Caviidae > Cavia > Cavia porcellus. The sequence goes on from NW_026947485.1 coordinate 94,483,626, forward strand.
ATTCTTCCTTTTTTCCCCATTACCCTCCCCTCCCTTTAACTCCTTTTTCCCTCTTATTTACAAACACATTTTTCGCTTGTAGTCTTTGTTCATCTATTCCCTTTTTTCCCTTTCTCCTACCCCCTCCTTTGTTCCTCTTCCCATTTGAACATTTTCTTCCTACTTCCCAATCTTTGTCACCCATCGTGGTTCTTACTTACTTTTCAGTTTCTTAAACAAGAGAAACAATGTGCAAATAGGTGCAACAAGGTGCAAATAGGACTACAATGAATAGGAGTAAAGATAGTAGGCATCCTTGTCTTGTTCTTGATTTTACAGTGAAAGTCTTCAGGGTTTAACCGTTTAATATAATATTAACTGTTGGTTTGTCACATGGTGTTTGCCAGATTGAGATAAAAACCATCTATTCCAATTTTCACTAGAAGTTTTATTCTGAATGGGTGTTGGGCTTTGTTTAAAACTTCCTCTGTGTCTATTGAGATGATCATGTGGTTTTTGTCCTTGTTTCTGTTAATGTGATGTATTACACTTAATGATTTGTGTACACTGCACAATCCTGCAGCTCTGTGATGAATTCTACTTGGCTGTGATGTGTAACCTTGTTGGTGATTTGCTGCATTTTGTTTCCCAGTACCTTAGTGTGGATTTTATATCCATATTCACTGAGGAGATTGGCCTGTTTTTCTGTTTTTTGGTTGGATCTTTCTCTGGCTTTGGTATCAGGGTAATTCTTGCTTCCAGGAATTAGCTTGGGAGTACCACTTCACTTTTAACTTAATTAGAGAAGTAGTGACATTAGAATTTCTCTAAATGTCTTGTACAATTAGCAGTGAATTCATCTGGACCTGGACTTATTCTGTTGATAATTTTTAATTACTTAAGTTTCATTAATTGATATTGGGTTGTTTATAATTTGTATATCTTTCTGATTCAGCTTTATTGATTCATATGTATATAGAAAGCTGTCTTCTTCTTCTGCATTTTCTTTCTTGTTAGAGTACATGTTCTCAAAGCAGGCATTAATGATCTTCTGGATGTCTGTATGACCCATTGTGATTTTATCCTTTTAATCCCTGATTACGTGGATCCTTTCTTTTTTTCCCTCTTTCCTTCTTTTTGATAAGGTTAGCTAACGGTTTGCCTACTTTAATCTTTGAAAGAACAAACTCTTTGATTCACTGATTCTTTTTAGTATATTCTTAGTCTCAATTGCATTGATTTCTCTTTGGGTCATTAAAATTTCCTCCTGATGTATGCTTTGAGTTTAACTTGCTCTTCTTTTTCTGGGAGCTTGAAGTTCAATGTTAGGTTATTTATTTGCACTCTTTTTCTGATGTGGTAATTCACTGCTATAAATTTCCCTTTTAGGACTGCTTCCATTGCATTACATGGGTTCCAATATGTTGCACTGGTGTTAACATTTAATTGTGGAAACCAAGTTCTTCTTTAATTTTTCCTGTGTGGTTGATCAAGAGGGTATTATTTAATTTCTATGTGTTTGTGCAGATCGTGTGGCTTCTTTTGCTATTGGTTTCCAATTTCATTGCACTATGATATGATAGTATGCATGGGATAATTTCAATTCCTTTGCATTTATTCAAGCACGTTATAAACAAGTATGTAGCCTATTGTGCAGACAGACCTGTATTGACATTAGAATGTGTATTCTGATGTTATGGAGTAGAACACTCTGTAGATGTCCACTGAGTCCGTTTCTTCAAAGGTTTGGTTCAACTCTGATGTATCATTGTTGATTTTTGTCTAGTTGACTTGTGGCATAGGTATCGAGGTCCCCTTATAAATGTAGTAGTGTTTATCTGATTTTTTATATCAATAATGTTTGTTTTATGCAGCTGGGTAGGCTGGTATTTGGTGCACATATATTTATGATGGTTATCTCTTCCTTTTGCAATGTTCCCTTAGGAAGGGTGTACTGACCTTCTTTGTCTCTCTTGATCAGTTTTGGGTTGAAACCCAGTATATCTGCAAAAGGAATAGCTACACATGCTTTTTATGGGTTCCTATCACAAAGAACATTGTTTTCCATCCTGTGACTTTCAGTCCATGGGTTTCTTTTTGAGTTAAATATGTTTCTTATATGCAGCATATTGTTGGATCTTGTTTCTTTACTCATTTTGCAAACCCATTTCTTTTAATTCATAAATTGAGATTATTTACATTGATGTTTATAACTGATATGTATTGACTTATCCTTGTCATATTATTTTCCTGTTGCTGGTTTATTTTCTTTTCCCACTGTTTAATTGCTTGTCTTGCCTGGAAGATTCATTCTATAGGGATTCATGGGATTATTTTACCTTTTCTAGAATATCTTTCAGAACATTTTGGAGTGCTGGTCTGGCAGTCATGAATTTCTTCAGGTGTTCTTTATCATGGAGGTATCTTATTTCTCCATTGACTTTGCAAGACCATTTCTCAGAGAACAGCAATCTGGGTTGGAAATTGTGTTCTTTTAGGTTTTGAAGTACTTGTTCCAAACTCTCTTTGACTTATGGATTTGTACTAAAAAGTGCTGCAATTCTGATGGACTTTCCTTTAGAAGCTATTTGTTTCTTTTCTTTAACAGCTTTAAATATTCTATGCTTGTGTAACCTTTCTGAAGTCTTGACTATTATATACTTCAGTGTAGTTTTTTTCTGATCATGGTTAATTAGAATTCTACATGCTTCACTTATATGTAAGTCAAATTCTTTTAACTTGCTTGGGAAGTTTTCTTCCTTGGCAGGTGCTTATACCTCTGAACTACATCCTTGGTGCCAGAAGTTGTCTTGCGTTACTTCTGTGAACAGGTTTTTTGTGTTCTTTGTACCATCTTCTGGTGTTTTTATTGATTGCTATCAATCTTATGTTGTTCTTCTTTGCATCATCTAGCAGCTGGTGGACTGATTTTTTTGTGGTACTTGGATATGTTTATGAAGTCTTTCATTTGATGATCACTATCTGCAGACCTGCCTTCTAGGTCTGATATTCTATTCTCACATTGGTTGATCCTGCTGCTATGTTTTCAGTACGAAAGTTTTAATCTTCTGGATATCTGTTTAAATCTGTTTTGAGGAGTCCAATTCTTTTCCATGTCGAGTTTCCATCACTTTCCTAAGCTCTTACATTTCTATTATCTGTATCTACTCTAGATTCTTGAACCACTTCCTTCATTGTGGTCATCATAGTTATGGAGTCCAATTTTTTTCCATGTCAGGTATTCATAGTTTCCATCACTTTCCTAAGCTCTTACATTTCTATTATCTGTATCTACTCTAGATTCTTGAACCACTTCCTTCATTGTGGTCATCTTTAGTTATGTGTGTAATTGTTTCTGATTTTGTTTTTGCTAGAGACTTATTTGTGTGCTCTATTACTTATACTGCTACCACTTCAGGAAGTTCAACTGGCTGATTTCTTCCACTTCAATTCTTTTTTTTTTTTTTTAATTTTTATTTAAGGAGAAAAGAAAAGAAAGAAAAAAAAACAGTGAAGGGGTACAAGTTATACAGATTTACAGAATAAAAAAATGCGCAGTAGGAAATCACTAGTTAATGGATTACATATTGCCATCTTAGAAATAATTGTTCAAGTCACAAAATTAAAGCTTGTAGAGTGGACATTCCACCAATGATACTGCAAACAGTTCTGTTCAATGATCCAATAAAACTCTGTGATATCATTTTCTATCTTATACACTTAAATATACATGCAGTTATATAGTTTAGAGCACTTTCTTTTCCTCTCTTTTGTACAGTGACTATTACACCTTTTGGGTTTCATTGCTCCCACGGTTCTTGTTGCTTTTTTGGAAGAGAGTAAAACCAAATGTGACATAACAGAACAGAATCGGTCAAGTCAAAAGGGTGGACATAATAGATAATATAAAAACATAATACAAGGTGATCAGCAATGGTTACCCTAATGCCTCCCGCTATTTCTAATAGAATTGCCTATATCATTAGTTGTAATACAATTGAACAAAACCGTAAAGAATAAAACCGACAAAACCAAAACATTGGAGACATTGTAGGTCTTCAAAAGTAGATAAAAGTCAACAAGAAAGGGCGTTATAATGAATCTCATTATCTTCTCAGCTGATGCCTAAACTTTCGAACCTGATACTATCCAGCAAAACAGAATATAGGAACCTCAGTCAAAAACAAGATGGTGAGAGTAATACAGGGCTTCAAATCAAGATAATAGAAAGTCAAAGTGGGTTACTATATTATATCCTGCTATATTTTTCCCTGTAATTAAATGGGTAAAAATAAAAAAGTAAATAATGGAGTGGAGATTGAGAAAAAAAGAGGGCATAACAGCGAAACAGGGCAGATCAAAACATAACCATTTAAGCAGAATAGTGTTTCACCACCAGCTAATCCTGACCCAAAAATAGTTACCATATTGACTCCCTCCCTGAAGTCCTTGAGTACAACTTCATATACTGTAGCATTAAGTATATCAAAACAATGTAAATCCATTTAAGAGAATAACAGCATTATAGAGTATTTAGAATCGACTAACAGAAAATGAACAATGGTCTCTGTATAATCTCCTTGTCTTTAAAAGGTTTTTTCTTATACTATCATACATAGTAAAATCCAATAAGATACAACCTGTTTAGACCATTGGAGACAGAAGAACAAAAGCTAGATGAGACTTCAAAACAAGATGGTACTAAATCAGCATTACCTATTAAGATGTCATTTTCTCCAAAAAAAGCTGTTCCTGTCATCCAATCTTCTCTGTCTCATTTCTGTTGAGCTCTTTTTCTGTCAGTAGCTGTCAGTTTGTCTTCTTCGTTTTGGTCTCTGCTCTATTCGTTGTGGCCTCCCCGCCCCTATTTCAGGGTTCTTTGTATTTTTCTTTTTTTAGAATATCCTGCAATACTTTCTGTAGGGTTGGATTGGTGGTTGCAAATTCCCCCAGTTCCTCTTTATCTTGGAAGCACCTCGTTTTTCCATCAATTTCCAGGGACAGTTGTGCAGGATATCTCAATCTTGGCTGTAGATTATTATCTTTCAAAGCTTGAATTATTTCTCCCCATGCTCTTCGTGATTTGATGGTTTGTGAAGAGAAATCTGCTGTAATTTTGATGGGTCTTCCCTTGTAAGTGATCTGTTTCTTGTCTCTTACAGCTTTTAATATTCTGTTCTTGTATTGAATTTCTGGAATTTTTATTATTATATGCCTGGGTGTTTCTCTGTTAGGGTTGTAGGTAGCTGGGGTCCTGTATGCCTCATACATTTGAGTATCTTTACCTTTTGCTAAATTAGGAAAATTCTCCTGGATTATTTCTGTGAGTAGCTTTTGTAGTTCACTTGTTTGTGTCCCTACTTCTTCTTTTATGTTCTTAATCCTTAAGTTATGGCTCCTCTTATCATCTTCTTGTCTTTGTATTATTGCTGTGTGTTTCTTTGTTATTTTTAAGAAGTTTTTCATTTCATTCTCCCATGTTTCAAGTCTGCCCTCCAATTCAGATAGTCTGTCCTTAGTTTCTTTCAAGCTGTTATGCCAGTCTTGGGTATACTTCTTGATTTCTTGATAGTCCCTTTGCACCTGCTTCACATACTCAATGCTTTCTCTGTTTTCTCCATCAAGCAATTCTCCCCTCTTTTTCTGTTCTTCCACTCCACCATCTGCTTTTTCCTGGGTGGTGCTTAGCATTTCTCTAACTATTCTGCATACTTCTAGCTTCAGGTCATTGATAACTTCATTCCTGAATTGGTCTATGAGGCTCTCTAAATGGCACTTAATGTATATTGGTACAGTGTCCACTATTGCCTGATTCTCAGGATTGGGGGTCGAGGAGCCTTTCTTGTTGCTTCCCTTCCCCATATTTTCTGTTCCTTATAAAATGTAATCTTACACAGGAGGCCCGGCTTCCCTGCCTGTCAGCTACAGCTTGATCGAATTGCGCTGGCTAGTTGTTCCAGCTCACCGCTGCGCCCCAGGGAGTTGCGGAGGAGGCAGCCTACGCGGAAGTCGGTCGCTCCTCCGGGCCACCGTCAGGCTCTGGGATCTGGGCTAGGCCAGCCTAGGGAGTCCGCGAGCAGCATCCCTCCGGCCAGGCACCTTTCACCAATCCCGTCCGAGAGGGAAATGCGCGGCTGCAGTTGCCACCGCGCCCTGCTCTTACAGGACTGCCCACGCCCAGAAAATCCTCCGCTGGAGTCAGACTGCGGTAGGGAGTCAGTTCCTCGCTCACCTCGCCACCAGTCAGCCTTCCTTCCTGCCCGTCGCGTTTCCGAGACCGTTCCCAGACGCCCGTTCCCAGAGCTCGGGGGTCGCGTCTCTCCTTGCTGAGCCGCTGTGGAGGTAGCCGGCCGCCGCGCGGCGGGAAATCCAAGCCGCGGTTTCCAATGGCGCGGAGTCGAGCCTCCACACCGAGATTTTTCTGTTCCTATTTTAGCGCCAGGACTGTATTCCAAGTTGGATTCTCTCAGCCCAGTTCGTTCCTGAGTCAGCAGAGCATATCTCTACTGGTTCGTATCTCCTTAGTCCGCATCATTCCTGGCCTCTGAGCCGAGCCTTTAGAGAGCGTTCAGTAGTTGCTGTTGTCTGTCCACCATGTTCTCCAGAGTCCTCCTTCCACTTCAATTCTGTATTTGCCTTCAGTGAGCTGGAGGTCTGGGGTTACATCTTGCTTCCATGTATTCTCATTTTCTATTTTTTTAAACTTGTTTTCTTCACTGATGCTTATACATTGCATATGGTAGGTGCCTTTATTACTAGTATTGAGACCTCATTAGGACATGGTTACTCTTCAGAAATGTCTTCAAGTGTAGCTAGATTAGAGCTCTTGAATATGTTCCAAGATCCTGCCTCTTTAATTCATTTGGAATGAGGTATTGTTGCCTATTTGGCCTAGCATAAGTTATTTGGTATTGTTTATGACTCCTCCCCCTCACCCCAGACAATCTCAGTATTGGCGTACAGGAAAGAACAACTGATCATAACAACTGTGTCACCTTGGCTAAAGTAGTACAAACAACAATAATAATGGCATGAAGAGCGATCTGGAAAATGGCAAATTGTGGTAACTGTTAATTTGTCACTTATAGGTGGACATAGGTACAAGATTTATAGTTATATAACAAAATCTAAAACAAAATTCAAGAAAAAATATATATAGTAAATATCCGCTCAGTAGAGCAATTTTGCCTTCAGGAAAGAAAATTTAAAAGGAACAGCAATGAAAAATAGATAAATAAAAGAAGAGAAAAAGAGGCTAAAGGACAAAGGAAGATGACCCAAACTTTAGGAAATTGGTGAAGACAGAAGAGAAAGAAAGAAGAAAGAACAAAACAAACTTATACAAAACAGAAAAAACTAAAAAACAATATTCATTATCATGAAAAAAACAAAAAGAAAAAAGTCAAATAAAACAGGGATAAAAGAGATTTCTCTGTGATTTCAAGCCTGTGATTATCTTCTAAGGTCTACAATTTTATGGTAGTGTCTAATTCAACATATTCTTTTCTGTCATTGCTAGATAACAGAGGCAGACAGCCCAGATCCATGCTGGATTATCCTAGAAAGCCTGAAGTAGAGACAGGGTGAGATAACAACTTTGGTGCTTTCAACTCCCCAGAAGTTCAGGCTGATCCTAGCTTTTGGTTGTGGGGTTGCAGCCTGAGATGTTCAGTCAGTGTCTCTTGCTGACCTGATTTTGGCTCCCTGACCCTGGATATCTCCCAGGATTGTCCCTCACCTTGTCGCTGGTAACCCAGAGATAACATCAACCCACTTTTGTTCCAAGACTGGATTTAGTTGACCTCTCTCTAAAATGTCTTGCCAAGTGCCCTATCTCAGGGACTTGGATGGAATCACTGATCAGCTGTTGTAACTCACGGTATCCACTTCTTCATTCCACTGGAGTATTTCTCCCTAGAGACTTCTGGAGTCACCACCCTTACTGTGTGTAATGGTTTGTGTCTAGATGTCCTCTGAAAGTATTATGTGGACATAGGTGGAGTTTTTTCAGAGGTGACTAAATCTAGAGTCTGTGATGTTGGGATTAATGATATGTGGTTACTAAATCAGTACATTGATTGGTTTGGCACCACCCTAACCCCAGTATCCCAGATACAATATAAAGAGCAAAAAGGGGTTTGTCTCGTCCTTTCTTTGCTTGCTTTTGCTGTCTTCTGCTTGCCATAAAATGGTTCTCTTCTGCAATGCTCTTCTGCCAAACCACCTTTAGAAACTGCTGATTATGGACTAAAACCTCTAAAAAATGTGAACTTAATAAACCTTTCCCTCTTTAACTTTGGTTGTCAGGTATTTTGTCTCAGCAACAAGAGAAAAGTAACTAAACACTGTATCTCTGTAGATACAGATCTCTTCTTACGTGCTGTGAGCCCAGAGTCAAGAGAAAGGTATAGTTTGTAGTTTGCCACCTCTTATTTCTGCACTGAGGGCCGTATCCTCACTTTCCCTGTGGGCTCCCGTTCTTCTGTTAGATTATTCCTGGGTCTTGGGATCCCACAGTCCTACTTGTTTTCATCCCCAAGTTGTTATATTCCAATGTCTGTATTCTGAATCTCAGACAAGCTAATTTGCTGCTGTTTATCACTCTACAATCTTCCCTGAAGTCTTCCCAACGCACTTCTTAAACTTACTGACACATCTTTCACTGAACATAAAATGTACATTGGCACATCCTTGTCTACCTCTGTCCTCGGTCTCCTCTCCTGGCCCTTAGTCATGACGTTCATTGTCTCATGTTTGAGTTCTGAATTATTACAAATATCAGTGATGGGGACAGCATATCAGTGACTCTTCTGGAGGTAGATAACTTCAAAGATGCCTCCCTAGACTCTTCTTTTTATGCGAATAAACTTGAAAGTATGTGTACTGGACATAAACTGCTTTCTCCTGCTGGAATAGGAGATAGTTGTTGATACGCAGCAACTAACAAAAATAACTTTTACCACATGAATGAATATCGAATCACCACAAACAACAATAGTCTTAGAAACCTCATTGCTGGGAAGAAAATATTTCACTATTTCCAGGAGACAAGCAATCCTACTTCATTGCTTGAATATAACCAGGATGGGGCTGGGGATTTAGCTCAGCGGCATAAGTGCATGCCTTGTAAGTGCGGGGTCGTGATATCGATCCCTGGTATCAATTAAAAAAAAATATATATATATATATATAAAACCAGGGTTCCTGGTGGTCTGAAGAGAAAACAAGAGCCACTCTGCTAAATGACCACAAATGCCTAAAAACTCATGGAGCCTTTCCTAATGCTCCTATTTACGATTCTTTGGTCAATTTACCTGTTTAACCTAACCTCTCCTGTATATGGACTCTTTAAATCTGTTTAGGCATTTCCTTCTATAGATTCTTCTTAAACTATTACATAGCTGAATGTTCCCAGTTTTTATAAAGTCTTTGGACAGAAATAAGATTAAATTAAATTCAAGATCAGGCTCTTTTGATTACTAGACCTCCCTGTTTATCTGCAAGTGATCAGCCCTCTGTCTTGATCTTCCCATTACTTCCAAGACAACACAATGTATATCACCTGTGTCCCTACCTACTGTCCCCTAGACCAGCTGAGACACAGCACACTTTCTTCTTCACAACCAGGGTGATGTCACATCCACCTTGATGGAAACTTACTGGACACCATTGGAAGGACAAAAAGGCAGCTTTTCATCATCATCTTTCAAGTACTTTATCAAAATAACTCCTTAAGCTCTCCATTTGAAGCTTCCTCTCTTTGGGACTCAGATCTCCTGGCCCTTAGCAGCAGGCTGAGAAACAGGAAGCTAACTGCAATCACTGTAGCTCCTCTCAGAAACAAGCATGCAAAAATCTTTATGCAAACTTCAGCTTCGTGGCCTTCTACTATAGAAATAAAGTCGGGCTGGGGATTTAGCTCAGCGGCATAAGCACCTGCCTTGCAAGCAGGCGGTCGTGAGTTCAATCCTTGGTACTGATAAAAATGAAAAAGACAAAAAAAAAAAAAAGAAAAAGAAATAAAGTCATAGACACTAAGCCTTGGAAAGAGACGTGGGAGAGGCATGGTTCAGACATAATCAAACTCTGAGTCTTGGTTTAGACTTTGTTGGAACCTATCCTATATAGATTATTCTTTTAGTAGTTTCTTTTTCGTAAAAAAGCTATGGATAATTTGAAATACTCATTTCATTCAATAAATATTTTTGAAGTGTCAAAATGTCATCAAGGTAGGAAAGTATCTCATGAGTTACCTGTATATTGATCCACAGCTGTACCAGGATTGCACCATTTTTGTATTTCAAAGCTGTGCTGACCATTAACTCTGCTCATCCAGATTCATGGTGAGATTGTTCTCCCTGTCATCGTGAAGCCTGCCATATCTATGTGACTTGGTTTGGCCAATGAAAGGCACAAGAAAAATGATGAGTGCTATTTCCAGAAATTTCTGATTTACAATATGAGACATGCAGTACGCACTTTTCTCTACCATGAAACTTATGACACGCCACAAGAAAACTCACAGCAGCCTGGGTTTCAGAGTTACAAAAAGAACGCTCATCTCTGACCCTTATAGGACACAGCATATTTGGAAACAAATTTTTAATGGTTTTAACTACTGAAATTTTGGAAATGTTTGTTACCATGTAAAACCCTGCCCATCCTGACTAGTACAAAGGCAAAGTATGCTTGAAATTTCTTTAGGATCTAGAAATTCAGAGCCACTGCCTAGTACAGCCAGGTGACACATTCATACTATATTCTATGGGAACTGCACATAGCTGAGCCAGTCATTCTATGTTCTGTGTTCCTGAAATTAAGCAGTATTTTTACCCTAAACTAATATGTATGTGTATTTCCTGAGTTCTCCATCAAGACTACCTCATGAATAGGGCATTCTTATTGGGGTATAATAATTTGGGGCCTGTAGAAAAAAATATTGTAGTTTATACATACTTTTTGAAAGATCTTTCATGTTGTGGCCTCAGAATACCATGTTTTCCCATAAAAGAGTCATTCTCAACCAGGTGCTGGGAGCAGTAGCCATTTTTCCCCCAGAAGGACACTGGCAAATGTCTGGAGGCACATTTGATTGTCTTCATTGGAGGATGACCTGATAGTATTCAGTACATGGATATCAGGGATGGTGGGGAACTTCTTTCCAAGTGCTGAAGCACTGTGGGACAATAAATTATCTCGCTCAATATGTCGCTGGTGTCACTATGGAGAAAACTTACCTGAAGGAAAGACCGAAAGGAAATGTAACACTCTTTCTCAGAGAGATCATTTTCATTTTATATTAACCAAATGTTCTCCTTCAGTGAGAACAGAAAGGAGAAAAACTGTAAATGATAGAAAGATCAAAGAGATGGACCATGATCTTCTGCTCCTTCCACAAAGCCTTGTGCCTTTCCTCCTAAAAGTATAGTATGAAAGAGCAGAGAGTAATGAGTCTTACATCTTCTCTCCATCTGTGCCCCAAAATCCTGGAATCATACATCTCTTAAAGCCCTCAGTAGATCACAAATTGTTTGTTTTTGTTTGTTTGTTTTTTACTTAAAGAAAAAAAGAAAACAAATATGATATTTTTATACAATGGAATATTACTCAGCTATAAAAAAGATGATCTTGAGGCTTTTATAGGTAAATGGAAACAACTTGAGACTATCCTCATAAGTGAAATAAATCAGACTCATATTTGTAAATATCATATTGTCTCTCTAGTGCAAAAAATAATAAAAACTGCAGGAATAAAGATGATGATGAAAAGATGTATAATAGATACTATAATAATGAAAGGGAAAGAAAGTGCTCTAAAGGATGGATATAACTGTATGTATGCTTAAGTGTATAAGATATCATACTACTAAGTTTTTGTTGGTTTATCAAAGTTGTTTGTTTTTTAACTAATGTGTTTTTATTGGAGCAAAACTTATAGAAAGTTAATAATTTCAAATTGCCATTCAGTGACATTAAGTACCATTCCCAGTGTTATTCTCCTATCAGCATTAATTCTAGAACTTTCTTCACTCCAAAAGGGATCCTGTACCCACAAAGCAGTCACTTCCCATTCCCACCTGTCCCCAGCCCCTGACAACCACTGATCCTTCTGTGACTATGGATTCTCCTATTCTTAATTTTTTTTACATACACAAAACCATTCAATATGTAGTTTGTTTGCTGTGTCTGGTAGCTTTCACCTAATATGTTTTCAAGGTCTACTCATATGATAGTACATAGCAACACTTCATTCTTCTTCATGATTGAATAACATTCCATTATGTGGATTTGCTACACTTTGTTTCATTCATCTGTTATTGGATATTTTGGATGTTTATATCTTATGGCTATTGTAAATAGTGCTGCTATGAACATACATGTCTGTTTCTATTTAAACACGTGTTTTCAGTTCTTTAGGGTATGCACCAAGAAGTAGAATTTCTGGGTCATATGCTGATTCTATGTTAAACTGTTTGGGAAACTTCTATGCTATTTTCTACATTGTTTGAATTATTTTACAGCTCCCCAGCAATAAATACATGAGGGTTTCAACTTCTTCATATCCTGACAAATGTGTGCTGTTTTTCATTTACCATCATTGTTGTTATCATGGTAGTTGTTATAGCCATCCTGGTAGATATGAAATGATTTTCTTACTGTACTGTGGTTTGATATGCATTTATATATTTATGTGTTTGTTTATTTATTTAGGTACTGGGAACTAGAACCTCATGCTTGACAGGCAGGCGCTGTGACGCTGAGCCATCTCCTCAGCCATATCCATTTCTTTAATTGCTAAAAATGTTGAGCTTTTTTCCTTCATGTGGATAATGAGCACTGTGAATCTTCTTTGGAAAATGTTGTCTACTGAATCCTTCATCACTCATGCCCCCCAGGAGTCAGCTAAGAGGCTGTGAAGGACACCCCTCCTTCCTTCTTTCTTAGGTCTCAGGGCGAGGCAGCACCAAGTAGACAACTGACTCTCTTGACTTGGGGGAGGAAAACCTCTCATTTTAGAAACGGTCCAAATGAAAAAGTGACCCTAAGATTTGATTAAAGAAAGGCCCAAGGGGTCCTGCTGATGGTAGGAGCTGTTGAAATCAGGATAGAAGGGAACACCATAGTGGATAGCTTTATCTGTGGCTTAATGCATGAGCAGAATTTTATTTGAGTACCCTATCAAATTATTTGTTCATCAGTACCACAAACAATCTTAGCAATCATGTCAAGGGAGGAGTCCTGTGTGTTTGAGATGAAAGGAGCCCATGAAATCTCACACCTACCCCAATCTCTACCTTGTTCATCTTGTTCATGCACCCTTCACGCACCTTTGCCCAGTACAAACTTACAGCTGCTCCAGCCAAGTGATATTCTCTCTCTCTCTCCCTCTCCCCGCCCCCTGCTGTGCTGACGGACTTCTAATATATAGAAATGAGAACAAGATGAGTTTCAAAGGGCTCTCTTAGCTGATGAGATTCAGAAGAGCTAAACCTCTAGCAGATTTGTCCTTACTGGTCACAATCTGCTTTCCACTAGTTTCCAAATCCACTTCTCAAAGTTAGAATCAAAACAGTTGCCCTAAATTTTTTCTTTGACAATTTTAAGTGTACACAGAGATTTTTTTAAATATGGAAATTTTTATTTCCCCACTGTAATTACAGTGATCAATAGTGAGCCTTAGCTCATCACTATCAATAAAAATGATCCGAAATACTTGCTCTTCTTAGAAATCTGCAAAGTCTCTATGACCTTTCCAGTTTACAGATGAGTAGATTGAAGCACAAAGAAATTAGAGGACTTTCCCAAGTTCAGACCATTCATAAGTGACAAAGCCAATGTTTCATTTTAGTTTTTTACTTTTAAAGCTATATATATATATATATATATATATATATATATATATATAATCTTGTTATGCAGTTCAGGCTGGCCTTGACCTCACTTTGTAGGTCAGGCTGGTCTCCAATTTGAAACAAGCCTCCTGTCTCAGCCTCCTGACTGCTGAGATTACAGGTGTGCTCTGCCATGCCCAGCTGATTCCTGATATATTCTTAATGATAAGAGCAATACAAAAATTATCACATAGGAAGTTATTACACATTACTAATGAGATACAGTTGCTCATCAATTCTATTTTCTAGAAAGTTAGAAATAGTTAAATTTTGATGACAGAGCTCCCTGCCTTAGTTTCCAATTCTCAGAACAATTTTCATATTTAAATCTTGGACACCAATTTCTTGGCAAGTGATCCAAACAAAATTTCAAACTCAAACTGTATGCTCAATGAAATGACTGCTTTTCCCAAAATAGTCCATGGGCAAACTGTTACACATTGTGCTCAATGACCAGGAACGCAGCTGGCGAAAAGCCTCATCTAGAGTTTTTCTATTTGCCGCTATGCTTTCATGCTTGATCTTGGTGGATTGCTCTTAATAATTCAGTCACGCACTTCTCCAAAGTATATTGCTTCCACAGTGCTAATTTAAACCATGTCAGGGTGCTTGCAAGATGACTGACAATAGCTAAAAAAATTTTTAATTCACTATTCAAATTAAATGTATACTATTTATTTTGTGAACCTTTGCTTGAGTTGCTAGTTAAAATTTTCTTTCTCTTTTCTCTCTTCTTCTGTCTTCCCTCTCCTTTCTCAATTCCTTCCATTTTTCTATTTCTTTTTCTTGGTCTCTCATATGTGTGCCTGCATATGCGCATGCACACACATGCACCCACATACACACACACACACATACATTGGATAATTTCCAAGTGTCTAACATACACTTTACTGAAACAGGCTGCATGGACCACACACACAATAGCAAATGGCCTAAATAAGTCAGATGCATAAGCAACAGCCACTTGAGTGCACAGAATGTTTAAACTTCAGGGAAAAAACAATAAATTAAAGCATAGACTTTCTCCTCAAGTGATTCTTTTTTGAGGCTTCTGCTCTGAATTAGAAGGAGGTTGGGCCAGGGTGGTGTACATATCTGGGGCCCACCCTGAACTCACTCTTTTCTCAGGACACGCAAGTGGCTCCCTGGAAAGGGAAAGCCCGGGACCAAAGACAGTCCATACTCTGGAATAAAGTGAAGGACCATAGCTTAGGCTACACTGTCTTCCAATTTTTCAGGGTAGCCTTTAATGAACATAAGCCTCTGAGGCTTAAGGTCATTCTTGTTGTAGAATTTCAAAGATGACCTTGCCTGCTGGGTCATCTGCCAACAACAGATACCCAGACACAGCCAAGAGTTTTCATTTGAAAACATAAGCAGACAGATACCACATTCTTCCCCCACACAACCCCAAATCACCATTGTGGTCTCCAAAATCCACAAGGCGCAGGGTCTGCCTAGCTCTCCGAGTCCTACCTGCCCACCGTGCCCCAGTCACACTTGATTCTTTGCCTCATCCTCTTTTCCAAATGAGCTCTGCTGTGGGCCCTCCTCCCAGCCAAGGCCTCTGCATGAAACTCTTCTCAAGATCATCCCAGAGTCAGTTCCTTTTCTTTACTTGGTCTCAGTTTAAATGTCACCTACTCTGAAGC
The DNA here is from genome assembly GCF_034190915.1 of Cavia porcellus. Taxonomy (NCBI): domain Eukaryota; kingdom Metazoa; phylum Chordata; class Mammalia; order Rodentia; family Caviidae; genus Cavia; species Cavia porcellus. Next base: position 94,499,152 of record NW_026947485.1, read on the forward strand.
TTTCTCATGCTCTATGGCATAGACTAGATGATCTGCCACAATTCTTGTTCTCTGCTAATAGTATTACACAGCCACACCCCTACCAGGTGTCTTCGCAGCACCCGTCAGTGTGAATGAGGCCACCTTTCCCCACGGACATCAGTCCTAGGACCCACTTTGGCTGGAGACACGTGAGTGACAGTGAGAGAAAGCCAGGTCTGAGCTGACGTGCCACACCAGGAACATGATGAAGCCCCAAGCAAGGAGCCAAAAACGTTCCATACAGCAGGAATGGGCACAGAGTCCAGGGTGTGAGGACCAGAGACCAGCTTGATGGAATAGGGGGAACACAGGGAATGTGACCAACCATGAGGCCACAGCAGACCGCAGGGCCCTAGCTCAACAAGGTTCTTAGGACAAGCCAAGAAATCCCATTTTACTGTAAATAAAAAACACCTGCGAGTTTGGGGTGGGGTCACTAGAGCAGATTCACCTTTTAAAAGGAGCCTTCAGCTGCTGTGTGGTAGGTCAGAACAGAGGGAAGATTCCTCCAGAACTGCTTTGCATGAGTTGGTTGCAGTGGATGTGTGAGGACTGTAAAATGCAGGGGTTAACACGGTGTTGGGTTAAACCTGGTTGGAGGTAACTGGGAGAAAACGTCAGCTGTGAATTCCCTGTCTCCTGGCTTGATGCAAAAAGAAGTAAGGGTATGGAGAGTGAGAAAAAACTCCAGATGAACAGTAGGTTTGGGGAGTGACAATCTATTTAGACAAGTTGAAGTCGAGTTTCCTTGCAGAGACAGAAGAGATACTATCAATAGATAGCTAGAGATCCAGGCAGTATCAGTCTTAACTCAGAGGAGCTGGGCTATGAATGAGAAGCTGTAGGAAGGGGGTAGGAGTGAGAGGTAAGTGAATATGACTCTATCTTTTCAAACTCAACATCCGAGATGAGACTCTTAGGAGTCAGTGAGGATGGGCTATGCAGAGTTGAGGCCTGGGACCTCAAGAAAGGAAAGCAGGAACCAGAAAGGTTTCCCTAGGGTCACTCCAATCATATAGACGCATCACACACTGGAGAATCATCTTCATTTACTTCCACTTGTAAAGTACTAATAATAAACCTTTCAAGTGCAGTAACATCTCTAACTGAGACCTGTTTGTCTCTCAATAAGCCTTGGCCTACCTTCCTGATTAGAAGTCAGTGCACACTACCTTGGGGAAGTCTCCTGGAACAGAAAATTCCTTCCACTACCAGAAATGCCTAGTGTCCAAATATGGCAACTGTAGATATCGGTTCAAGCCCCACTGGGGTGTGAGGTACGGATATTCTGCTACTGCAAAGTTCCCTCCTAGAGACCAGGGATTCTGGAGAAGGAGAGCAGGCAGAAAGAAGGACACTGGGGGAAGTTGCAGATAAAATAAGCTGTGGATTCAGTCTGGGAGGACCTCGCTCAACTCTAGTTCCGGCCACTCGATATTTGTGTGCTGTGATCTGTCTCTTAGTGACACTCAAGGACTGTAGTGTCCTCATTTGCAGTGTGCAGTGAGCACCATTTTCTCTGATGGCTGGCAGGGACTTCATATGAACAGTAAGCCCAGAAGTGCACTGGGCCAGGATAACTCCAACAGACATTGGCTATGACTGGGACCAGAGCTGCTGGACCTGCAGGATGGGTGTAGCTGCTCAGCAGGAACTGTCCCCTTCAGCCCTAGCTCTTCCAAGCAGTTACAGGATTCCAGAGAAACTCAGAGCAGCAGTTAGCAGACAGCTTGATGGCATGGGCATGCTTTCTCAATTTTCTAATATAAGTCATCCAAACAGAGTAGCAGTTTATTATTCTACTTTGAGGCAAATAGTGCTGCGAAAGAACAAGGACTTTAGATTCAGGAGGGCAGGCTTAGTTTGCTGGTTGTGCTGCTTAGGTACTATAAACGTAAACCTCAACCAAATAGACCTTATGCAGCAAAACTGTCCTCTGCCCTCTCCATGAATGCACAAAAGAAATGCAGTATTTGTGGGAGGAATGAACAAAGGAATGGCTTAGTCCCTTTGAAAGCATTAATTCTACTTCACAGCAGGAATCTGAGGCTCAGAGAAGGAAAGGCTTCCTTCAGGAAAGCTCGGGAGGATGTTAAAAGGAGATACCAACCAAAGGCTGTTTAATTCTCAAGCCCACAGTATCTCTAGGACACCACTCAGTCAGCCATGAGGACTCTAGAGCCTGCATGTCTGGGAAAATGTGGGACCCCAGAGTAGAAAGAGAGCCATGCTCCTAAGAGGCCTATAAGACCCTGCCTACTTCTATCACCCTGCTTCACACCAGTTCCCCGCTCACTAGGTTTTAACTGTATCAGACTTGGCTTTGTCTATTAGATGCACAAAGCTTCTTCCCACCCCAGGGTCCCTGCAACTTATTCTTCACTCTACCTGCAGCACTCTGCCCCCAAGTCTTTCTAGGGGTGGCGTTTTCTTCAATTTCCAATCTCAGGGCAAATGGCAGGTGGGAGGGGTGGGTGGGGCAGAGGTATTCCCAGACCACCTCAGCCGCTAGAGCCTCTTATCTCCACCTGCCCCCTCAAGTCATTCTCTCATCCACCCACCTGTTCTAATTTCTCTAGGGTGTTTATCAACACCTGAACTTATCTTGTTTTCACATGCTGTTGTCCGCATCCCCCACACCACTAGAGTCAAATCTTCAAAGAGTCCAGGGCAGGACAACCAGCACCTGTGGCATAGAGTTGAAGTAGAAAAGAAAAGTGAACCTTTCCTCAGAAGCAATGATGCTGCATTGAAAGTATGATGAATTATTATGTTGGTGATTTTTAATTCATCACACTTTCAATGCAGAGTAACAAGATCCAAAATGTATAATAGATATTGCGTAAAGAGAGGGAAAGAAAGTGCTCTAAACGATATAGCCGTATATATATTTAAGTGTGCAAGATAGATAACCATACCACTAAGTTTTTATTAGTTTATCAAACAGAATAGTTTGTACCATCATTGTTTGATTGTCCGCTTTTTATGCTTTAAGATTTTGTAATTTGAGCAACTACTTCAAAGATAACAACATACAATTTATCAACTAGTGATTTCTTACTGGTTTTTTTGAAATTCTGTATTATTTCTACCCTTTTTTCTGTTTTTCTTTTTTTCTCTAAATAAAAAAAAGTATGATGAATTGACCTGAAATGTTGTTACAAGGACTCAAATACCATGGCATTACATTTTATTTTTATCCAAAATCCAGATGGGAAGTGGCATAATTCACTGTTTTTGTTTTTTTTAAATCTTTACTATACATTTACTTTATGACAATGAAATGACAGTTTTTGGCCTGACACAGCTTAGTATCAAAGTCAAACACAGCCACCTTTAAATTTCACATTAAGCAGGAAATGCAAAGAAAGAGCGATACTACCCAGAACAGTCAGAGGACGGAGTGGTAGGGAGAAGACTGTTCAGCCAACAGCTAGAGGAAAGGTAGGAAAGGCCACTCCAGGCACAGAGGACCTAAGTCCCATCACCACCATCGCAGGCACAAGGGAACACTGCAAATGAATCCAGGGCCTGAGCAAGCACTGGCCACCAGATTGGCAACAGGAGTCGGTACAACCGGACACTGTGTGAAGTACACAGTCACCTGAGTAATTTTCTGTTCCTACTTTTAGTAAAGATGGGCATACAGAGAAAGATTCCTCTACTCTAAGACAAATAATATGTTATAAGAAACTGCAAATGATCAGCCTCAAACAGGGGAAGACAATAGAGAGGCTGAGATTGTGCCCACAGCTGGAACACTGGGTCCCTAGGCAGACCCAGTGTTGCTAGACCTTTCATACTTCATAAGAGGATAACAATTCAAATTTTTATTTTCAAAGTCATTCTTTATGGTGACCCACCAAATATTTAAATGTTGGATAAGCCAAGCAAAATACACAATCCATGGATTCATACAGTGGAGTAACAGCCGAGCATGGTGCTCACGCATACAATCCTAGCACTAGGGAGACTGAGCTGCAAGTCTGAGGCCAGCCTGGGCTCTATAGAGAGTTCAAGGCCAGCCTGGAGTACACAGCAAGACCCTGTTCAAAAAATGCTCATCTTGAATTTAATAGAATTGATATGTTTAAAATTACTATTCATCTTGAAAGTGTCTACCCAGCAGTAATAACAATAACCTGATTAACAGGAGAAAACAGGTAACAAGTAAGAATTTTTTTAAGGTTTTAAATAGCCAGCATGGTAGCACATGCCTATAATGCCAGCACTCCAGAGGCTAAGGCAAGATGATCACACATCCAGGGGCTGTGGATAACTCTGTGCAAAGACCCTGTAAATAATGGCATAATGCTGGTAATCCTGAGTTTTTCAAAATTACTTTAGTGCCATAGCCATGCATAGACTAAATATGCTGGACAATTACTAGGATTCTCAGCTTCTAATTGCAGATGTATACATTCAATGGAAATCTCATGAAATAAATGTTAATCATAAATTTAAATGCAGCATGTAATTCCACAAAGTCAATAATAAAGTCCTTCCTCTCCTTCTTGGAATGGCGGTGGCCTTTTCATGTATGGGAAAAAGAAAAAACCATATGTATTTTGCAAGTATGGATTCCACTGAGCAAATGGTTACTGTCCAACCGTAACAACCCTGCCACTCTTCGGAGAACGCTTTATTTAGAAATTCCCAGAGAATGAAAGTGAGAAAACTTGGTTCATAAAGGCAATGGATATAAAGAGCTCCATTAATACAGCTGCTGAGCCTGGAAAGTCAACAAAGCCTGATAATGTGTTTTATTTGGACTTCTCCTCTACTGCGTGCTGGTGATAAGGAGGCCCTCACAGCTCCGACACTCAGGGCACTACATGCTCCACGCAGCCCTTTATTGATTCAGAAACAATGTTCCTTTTCAGATCACACCCACCTAAGAGAATAATAATGAGGCAATCCAGGGGAGACCACGGGTGCCTTCCTCCTTCTGAGAGTCCAAGGAAGCAACACAGAGAGGCCTTGCCCAGTGCTTGTGGTCAATTCCTTGAACCTCACAGTGTCCTCACTTCTCTGCAAAATGGGCCTGGAACTTTTGCCTGCGACCACATTGATTATTCTTTACACTTTGGTGAGGTATGATGAATATGAAAACCTATGCATATCTAATGTATACAATTTGATCTGTTGGCAGATAACGGCACCGTGAAACCATCACCACCATCAAGACTATAAATGTATCCATCATCTCCCAATGTTTCTTAGAGTCTCCTTATTAATACTACTATTAATATTCTTATTCCTTCTCCAGGGGACTTTGTAATATCCAAGCTCTGGTTTTATGGAAATCTCGGTGCCTAGTCTATACATGTGACAGTAAGAGGGTCAGAACCTCAGCTAGAAGGGCAATCAGTGGGCACCTAGACCAACTTTGCCTGCTGCCTGCTCCAGAGCCCTCCAGCAGCTTGCACAGGCTGCCCCAGCCCTCAAGGACCATGGCTCTAGTGTCATTTCCTCCGTTCTCCTTTCTACCTACACCTTCCACACTGGACTTCCTTCTTGTAATCTCCTCCAGCCTCCTGACTTTATGCTTGCTGTTTCCTATGCATAGAAAATCACTTCCTTGACTGTCATAAAGTTTAGCCCTATGTCACAGTAACCTTCGTTTGCCAACCTATGTAATATCTCTCCTCATGGCCATCTGTTACATTACTGCTCTTTAGAAAGCATGCATCTCTCTCAGAAATGGCCTGTCATGCTATACAGTTTATCCTCACCATCTGGCACAAAAGCTCCATGAGGGCAAGGAGTTGGCTTGTCCAGTTGTACAGTATCAATACTGAAAAGTGTGTGAGGCAGAATCTTAAAGTCGGTCAGGTGACAGCTTCCTAAAGTCGGTCAGGTGACAGCAAAAATGACAAGGACTGGATGTAAGGCAGGAGGAAGGAGTCATGTTGCATGAGAAGAGTCTAATTGCAAGTCAAGCAAGATACCCTGGCCTGAAAATCCCTTCCGCCACCAACTCCAACTTGGCAAAATTCATCCTGAAATGAGTGTATCATTGCTAAGTTGGGGAGGATCCAGGAAGGCCTAGCAGACCTTCTCTCTCCCCAGGATCCAGCACCCTCCTGGGCTCTTAGTTTGGGAGTTTTGTTTTGTTCTTAGTGACTATGTATTCCCATTAGCAAAAATCTTCAGTCAAAGAACCTGTGAGTTTGTTTTCAGCCTGGACCCCAAACCCACAACCTTCTTTCAGATAATGCAACCAAAATTATAGATCAAATTTTAATCAAGAGAACTAAGGAATTAGAACAAAAAGAAATCAAAGTTAACAGACTTTTTAAAAATTCAGTGATATGAGGGAGCAGAATATATTGTGTGGCTTATTCTTAAACATGATTTATCTTTTGAATCCCACTTGGTTTAGGTTATCAGTAAAAGAAATGTCTTTCTCACATCAGGCGTACACGAGCAGACACACGCTGCCCAGAAGCAGAAAAGTGTGCATCAACTCAGGTTAAACGCTTTGCTACAGGTCACCTGCCATCAGTGTAATCACCATGGAGATCTCTGAAATATATTCACAGTAGTAGCAAAACCCTCCAAATAGGAAATTAATAGCCTTCAAGTAAACTTTGAGCAGATCTGAATCAAAATATCCCTTAGAGGCTGGAAAATTTGGGGGCTTTTCTAAGTAGAAAAATAAAATCCAAAAGTGTAAGTATATGTCATCAGAAACCCTGCTTGCTTATGTTTTCTATTCAACTGAAGCCAAAAAAACTATGGAAAAATATTAGAAGCAGGGTTATAAGTTACATCCCAAATTCCACTGTGCCTGGGTATTTTCATGCAGGCACAAACCTTTTAAGTCTTGATGTCTACTTCTCCAAATAAAGCTAACCCTCTGCAGCTCTTCCATCCACTAACCATTATAATGTACGAATGGAATTAATCTAAAGCCTCACTTCTCTACATTTCTCAAATCAGAAATGGATGTGAAGAGAGCCAAGCTAAACTTACTGAAAATCAAAACACTGATAACCCACTGTGAATCCCCACACACTCTCTCTCAAATGCTTTGTCTGCTTAGAAGCTCAGGTATCAGCCCTTTAATAAAAATGGTTTGGGGTTACCCAGCACCCCTTTAATGTTGCCAACAGTGAGTGAGAACTAGAAGCATTTTTGATCTGCAGACTTCAGTCTGCTTCAAAGTGACGTATTTCACAGTCTGCTGTGTTCATTGGGAACCGGCAGAGACCTCAGAAGTCTAAAAGAAAATCAGAAACTCGTAAGGTCACCACTGCCACTTGTTGACAAAGCCAACTCATTTCATGTGGCCTAAGCTGACTTACTCTACAGGAGAATGCCTCTCCCTTCAAAAATCTTCTTCCATCTGGAAACAAGACTTCAAGCAGAAGCAGGGAAACCCTGGCAAAGCTGCTTAGGCTTTGGCATCTCCACAATTCCCATTGTTCAACCCAATTTGGGGAGGTCAGAGGAGGAGAGTTCAGAGGGGCACAAGGCTCTGAGTTACAAAGCCCAGTCCCATTGTTCCAAGCCAGCTCCCTCCTCCCCCCTCCTCTGAAGTAGCCAGCCCCCAGCTTCTGAAAGGCTCCGCATCCGCTTCACATAATGCTGTAGGAGGAATATTTAGGTTCCTGGAGACAATGGTTGGAACAACTCACCGCCTTCTCTCCAGGACTGGACATCAGAGAAGAAAAGAGCTAGTCTGTCCCAAAGCCCTCATCTCAGTAGTAGACTTTTAAAGAAAGTCCATTTGGTGTCTCCACTCCCTTGGATTCATTTAGTAAAATGGGTTAAACATTAGTGGTATCTTTATAATTGCTTTATGCTCCCCTGCATAGAGGCTTGGAGGGGCTCCCTGCACAGGGGTAGGGTGAGGACCAAGGGGACACACACGAAACCTTCAAGACTTCACCTCTTCTCTTGCCTAAAGTTGCCCATGCTGTGGGTAGAAAGAAAAACTGGAACAGAGGTCAGAATTTCACAGTGCCCCTCAGAGAAAGGGGGACAGGGATTTGAATACAGTCAAACCAGCCTATGAGAACAAGAGACGAACCAATGCAAAGCCATAAGCTTGTTGCAAGGATACAGGTCATAAAAAGAGGGTACATTTAGAGGGACACCTCTTGGGAGGGACTTTTTGAAGATTAATGTTGGGTTTGAGATAGATGTAGGGGGAAGTTGGTTTGAATTTTTACAAATTTCAATATTGGAAATAGTTGATTGTTCCTAAAAGCATTTTTAAATCCCCCATTATTAACCAGAAATAGATGAATTACTGATTCTGAAGATCCCGCACCTTGGGAGGCTGAGGCAGGAGGACTAGCAATACAGACTTAAGGCCCTGTATTCAATCTCCAGAAATGAAAAAGAAAAAAGTTTGTCTCCTGGCAAAGAATATTTTCTCTGAGAGAAACATACTCAACATTCACATGCACACTCACACATTCATACAGTGCCCAACTTACCAGACAGAGCTCAAATTACAGTATTTCAACTTTACGATGGCTTGGTATCAGTCAGCCCCACTCCTAAGGGCAAACCATAGATACTTTACAGTGTGCTGTGTAGTAAATCCGATGTTCAGATGTTAGGTGCATTAAATGCATTGTCAGCCCATAATATCTTCAACTTATGGTGGTTTATCATTAAAGTATCACCCCCAATAAACTCATTATAAGCTGAAATGTGCAAGTCAAGAAATATCTGAGTGTTGCCCCAAATTCCTGCTGATTTTGAAACAAAGTCATCATCTCAGTCACTAGAAAACTGAAGGGCAGGGTTGAGCTGAAGACCAGCTGACTCCCTTGCCACCAGAATCTTCAAACTTTGTCAATTTTGTTTCTCTTTACTTGGGGTAGATCTCAAGACAGTGATAGTGGGGTGGCCTCTGGGGGAGTCTCCTGGGGTGTGAAAGTCCCCTCCAGACCTTTACCTGGACCTTGGCTACCAGAAATCTCCGGTCTGTGAATGACCCCAGAGGCCAGCTGGTGGCACAATCACCATCTAGGTGGTGAGGAAAGCACCAGGATGAAAGGAATTCAAATGCCAGCTCCACTATCCACATCAGCTGCCAGGGAGCTGCTGAAACTGAATCCGCAGTCCTGTAAATTGGTTGCAGAATCACAGCTCCAAAGGCGAAAGCAAGTCACAATGATCAAAAGCGAGAGAGCTAATACCACTGGACACCTCAGTAAAACAACTGTAATATCTGCGCTATGGCCAGGGGTGCAGAGCTATCTGACGATCCCTGTATGTTCACAGAGCTGTGGTCCGAGGAGCAGACTGTAAAGAGGGTTCTGCTTTTTCAGTGGTTGTTTTCAATCCGCCAATGATACTTTTTAAAAAATTACATTGATTCGCTTCTTTAAACTTCCAACAATTACCCTGTCAATATAACTTCTTTAAGTCTCTCCAGATTCTTAACAGTAGTTCCATAGTTTTAATTATTGTAACATTACAGTGTAGCAGAAATTCAGAGCAATAAAAGGGAAACAGGCAAAGCAAACATTTATTTCACTTATTAGTTATCTAGTTGGGGCTCTCTAGAGGGAAAAAGGCAGAGGGGGCAGCATCTGGCAACACCCAGAGAACCCTCACCCCCAGTGACAGTTGAGTCTGAGCCTGTACAGGACCTGGCAGGCACTTCCTGGGAATGAGCCACTCGGCCATGTGAGATGAATTAACTGTTTAGGGCAATGGAACCTGATACTGTTAGTTTCTTCTCACACCAGAGCAGGGCTGTCAAATTGGAGTTAAGGGCAAGGCAATGACCCATATAATTTAGAGATGGTGATGGGAGGGGGCAGATTGTTTGCATATATATTTTATAGCTAAATACCAAACACAGGCTCCTGTCCAAGGTGGGATGGAGCAACATGAAATTAATAAAGTCACAGCATTCAAACACCCTTCCACCTCAAAAGATAATTACTTCTTGAAAGAAAACCTAATCTGTTGGTTGTCGGCATCAGCACTGGAGAATGTTGACTCAGCCTGCTAATTTTAAGACTGTAATCCATTTCTGGGAAGACAAACAGGTCTTCCCCTCCTTGTGAACACTATTGTCCTTAAAAAGAAGCCCAATGGCCAAGTCAATCATTTCTCTGTCTCAGGGGAGACAGCACCCTGGAAACAAAATGTGCGGTATGTGGGGATTTGGTGTCTTGGTTTTCACTTCCAGCTGTACCAACTCAGGAGCTATAGTTACTAATCTACATATTTTGTTGATTTTCCTAATTAAACTGGTGTTGCTTGCATATACGGCTCTGCTAAGAAGAGCAACAAGAGCCTCTTGCGTGTCCTGCATCTCCATGCGACCCGGTCTTGCCTGCTCCTCCTTCAAGTCCCAGTACCATGGCTGTTGAGGGTCTTCTCTGACCAGTCCTATATCCCCTTCCCTAATGCAGTGAACTGCAACCACTTCTGTTCCTTCACAGCATGTTTTATCAACAATAGATGAGTCACTTTCTCTGAGCCTAGGTTTCTTCATTTGTAGAATAGAAATCATGCCTTACAAGAGTGACACAAGAAAAATACTAATATGGAAGACAATAAGCACAGTATTGAGCACATTATGGCTATTTCGTAAATGCAGTTTCTTTCTTCTATCTATATTACTCTTATAGACTACGCTCTACTGTGTCATTTCACCTGTTTTGCAATGTTTTCTTAAGTACAAAGACCATCTTTGTCCATACCTCTATACCCAGAATCTAGCACAAAACCTACAACACAGTGGCACCTAATGTTAGGTGAACAAGTTACAAAATGATAATTAATTAATAAATTGATGAATATTTACCAGCACTTACTATGTGCAAGGCAGGTTCCCACCTACTGGGCATATAGAGGTGAACAAGATATGATCTGTCCTCTTATGAAAATGAGTCTAGAGACATACAGGAGAGACAGTATGGACAATAAAACAGCAGGAACACTATAATCCTTTCATTTGAGAAGAACATTACAGGCCGGGGATTTAGCTCAGTGGCTTAAGTGCCTGCCTGGCACACATGAGGTCTGGAGTTCAATCCTCGGTATCAAAAAAAAAAAAAAAAAAAAAAGCCTTACCTCAGAGAGGAACATTATTATATGTGACATTCAAAAGGTACAGATAGGTAGATGGATGAATTATAGATGGGTGAATAGCAAATGGGACCCTTTGAACAAAGTTAAAAACAAACCTGTCAGGAATCCCATTTGGACCAAAGAAACAGTAAATTATATATGGATCTCTGCTTGCTAGTCTTTGGCAATTGCCAATGCCCAAAGAGCTATTTACATGTAAAAGTCTTTCTTGAACAAAAGAAATTATCCAGTCTTGATGACCAACTGCTTTGTTGTCTCTGTCTGCCACCTCTGGGGTCAACATCCTCCCTGTCCAGACATAAGACGGCCTTCACCCTCTCCTCTGAGTGTTTCTTTCTACCTCCTCTGTTCCAGATCTTTCCCTCTTACCAACAGAAGTCTCTAGGGTTTTGTGAGCATGTTCACCAGTCTGTCCAATTTGAATGCCGTGGATAACACCTCCTTTCCATAAAAGAAGGTGTTTAAGGTAAGATTGTCTGGATGGAGACATAATTCTCCTTTGTTTGGTTCTAAATCATCAGATACTGGAGGGGAATTCACTGCCAGAGAATCATTTACTCCTCTCTCAATTCACCACAGAATCACAGCCACAAATAAAATGAGAAGTGCTTTGTTTTATTTTTAAATAAAACAAGTGCCTTTTAAGTCCAAGATTTCTAAGTGCTCTTAAAATATGTCCTATTTATGCCACCATGTAAGGGTTTTTGTTAGAAGAAGAGAAGCAAAATAGCAAAGGAGTTTGATCAAGGCAACAGCTCGTGTCCTTAACAGACCCCACAGAAGAAGCAAGATCAGAACGCCCCCTCTGAGGAACACCTGCCAGAGAAGTGCCTTCCAGCTCATTTGTAACTCATGGTCTTCAGTGCCTCAGTGCCACTCTGCCATTCTGCTCCCGTTCCTCAGACCCTTCTTACCAGGTCTCACGTCATTCTCCTATCCAAGAGCCCTGCTTCAGTCATATGAGAGTAGCCACTATGCCTCACGCAGACCATAGTCTCCGTGTACACTCACTGCATCACTTGTACATTATTGACCCCACCACCACCACCATAAAATGTCTTCCCCCAACTTACCTGTTGTAAGACCATTTATTTCTCAAAGACCAGCTCCAAGGACAGTGGCTCCTCGCATGCGCGTCCTTAAGGAAGAACTGTTGCATGAATTATGAGGCGTGTGCGTATCTGCTTAGCATAATAGTACTAAGCTAAGAACTTTGCATTCTCAGTAACAACCCTGATATTCAAACTATCCCATCCGGCCTTTGTAAGGATGGAGCTTAGCATGCACAAGGTGAGTACACATTGTGCAGTTGGATGAATGAGTAAATGAACGACAGGGTCATGTTTGGGGAAAAGCTCCTCTTTGATACATTTCTCTTTTCCCAAAAATCTCGTGGCTATAAAGACGAAGGAGTTAATTTTTTCTCCTCTTTTGGGATTTAATTGTAAGCCCCTTGAGCTAGATTTTTCTATTAACACTCCTTTCAAAAGTCCCTTTGGTTTTGTAAATAAGACTAATGGAAACTTCATTTCTACCACTGCCTACAAATGAATATTGTTTTTCTAGCAAAACTTATTTTTCTTTCTTTACTTTTTCAGAAAAATAGTATTTTTATTTTCTACCAATAACTTTAAACATTCAGAAATACCAGGAGCCAAAGCCAGAGGTGTCATCCAAGAAAGCTTAAATCTCAAAGAGTAACATAATAAGAAATAAGAATTTAATGTCATTTCTCTATAATTAGAAGATTTCCAATGAGCAAACTATTTGGCAATTCTTGCAGAGATGTGAGAATATATTTCACTTTTAAAAATTGAGGCCAGGTGTGTTAATTATTAATTCACTTTCAGGCTTTAATTCCCAAGGATTCTAAACAACTTTATAGTTAATGCTTATTTCCTCATGAAATGCATAATTAAAGAACCAAGCAGGTTCATAATGTGGGCTCTGGGAGTAATCCTTTCATTAAACAGCTCTCCCACCACCACAATGAAACCCTGGCACTGCCAGTTGTCTTTTAAAAGTTATTTTGAGAACATTAGATCTTGCCCTGTTAAAAGCAAATTCCTTTGAAAACAAATTAAATACCACAAGAAATATGTTACCTCTAAATTTACCTGAAAAGAGTCATCTCCTGGAATCAGAGTGTGAATAGAGTTTTCCCTGTTACCAAAAGAATTTGTTTTTCCTCTCCAATGGCTTGGACTAGTATGCTGATACACGTGGAGGGGCTCTTCCTTACTCCCAGGGAGATCCACATCTGGTTCCCTGAAAAATCACATGTACCAGAGAGTGGGTGATTTTTGGTTTTGTTTGTTTAATTGAGGTAAAATTCACATAACCTAAAATTTACCAGTTTAACCACTTTAAAGCATAGAACTCAGTGGCATTTAGCACACCCAAATGTTCTGCCATCATCAGCTACCAATCTACTTTCCATTTCTATAGTTTTACTTGCTCTGACTACTTTATATGAATAAACTCTTACAATATTTTCTTTGTGCCTCACTTATTTCACTCAGGATAATATTATCCAAGTTCTTCCATAGTGTAGAACATATTAGAACTTCATTCCTTTTGTGACTGAGATTCCATTGTGTGTTGATTGACCTGTGCCACCCAGGCGCCAGCAAGTATATTCTATGATGAAATTATAACAATGCATTTCTCAGAATGCATCTATGTCATTAAGCAAATACTCACACATGGACACAAATATATATAATTGTTTACCATTTATTTTGGTTGGGTTTTATTATACATAAGCAGAATATAGAGAAAATACACAAAAAAATATTCCATTCCCCATATTTTATTTATCCATCATACCAGATTCTCTATAATCTGTTAGTAGTGCCAAGATACCCACACTTGGAGCACGGGAATTTTTGGAATCTATTCCTAGTTTAAGCTATGGGGACAAAGGAAGAAAAAGCAGACTCACCAAATGAGAAAATGTTTAGTCCTAAGAACTATCATGTCCACAATGGCTCCTAACAATTTGGTAGGAGAGCCAGCAACCTAGAATATGTTTATACTGCTAAGAATTATGTATCTGATGTATTCCAAGGGCATAATGAAGGATGAAAAGAAATATTATGTCAGCGTGTATATCACATGGCTATTCATATTAGCAAAATAATGATAAATAACTGGCAAAATAAGAATGACTACAGTTTTTCTAGAACACTGTCATCATTAAAATAGCATCTTCATGGGTCATTTTAGGCCGTAAAACAATGATCTAAAAAAACAAGCATAAAATATAACAAATAACATTATAATGCCATGAACCCATTTTTTTCTTAACGTAAATACACAAGTGGGTGTAAATATTCTTAAACGCTGTGATAATAGAAGACGTCTCAGAACAGCACAACCATGGACTATTCATTTTCATAATTTTCTGTATTTTCTACACTCCCATATTGTACAAGTCTAATGTTTAGGATTAGAAAAAAGTCAACAGCTGTGTGTAAAGCCAGCGAAGATCTGACTCCTGGGCTCCATCCTTGCTTCCCTCTTCCTGAGCCCTGTTGACGATGTACAAGTTTCTCATCCCTAACAGTCCACTCATGGTACCTACAGTTTCAGTCCCTCATCCTTGAGTCTCTTTTTAAATAAAACACAGGCTCCCACCTCCTCATGAAGAAAGACTGTGGCTCCTGCAAGCAATACCCTCCACCACAGCATTGGTATCCAGGGCTTACATTCCCGTTTGCCTGTGACCTCTCACCTCACTTTCCAGGCTAACCCTTCTTCCTCTCCTCTCCCCACCACCACTTCCTGATTTCCCCTGCCCCCGCTATCTCTGCAACCTTTGCACTGAGGTTGCCTTTTCCAGCTGAACTATAAATGTAGAGTTTCGCTAACATTAATTTTGGGTAGTAGAACTTGGGTTTTTCTATCGTAAGCTCTATAAAGATGAGATGGAATCTGGCTGACCCAATATATGGCATAAAATGAACCATTATTCCATATTTGTCAAATGGAAAAGAGTCCACAGGCCATGCAACTGTGCACCTTTGAAAATCATTTTAGTAGGAAATTTAGCACGTCAAAATATTCATCATCCCTGTACAACATACACAACTCAAAGAACCAAGGTCAGAGCACTTCTTCGCCTTTAATTTCTCAAAGAAGTCTTCTCCATGTTGATCTGGCCAAGTATTCAGCAGACTCACTGAAAATGGCGAAGGAGTGGTGCGTGCAGCCAGACTGTATTCCTGGCTTCTCCTCTGGACTGCCTTCCGTATAGATGTCAGTGGGGCACTCTATTGGAAAAGCCTGGCAGTGGCATTTGGTCCTATAATCTGAGCAAAAAAGTAGGTTAGTTTTGTTTTGTTGTTTCCCTTAAGCCTTTGCATTTAAAAATAAGTACAGGAATTTACATAAGGATGTATTGACATGACAGAAATTTTACTGACATCAGGAAGTATAGCAAAACCAAATTGAAATAGCTCTGTTGCAAATCTTTCCAGATGCAACATGTCTTGTCTCAATTCCAACATGTCTTGTTCTTTGGGGGCTACTTCAGTACAATCTGCTTGACAGTAGACATGGGATTACTGCAACAGTATGATAGAAATCTCCCACCTACACACTTTGCAAAATGATCTTTATCAGTAATAGGCTTAGAATTTCAGGAGATAAAGGGATATTTTTACTACAGTGACTTCACAACATTTTATCTTCCAAAATTGAATCTGAATCTTCACTGAAACTGAAAGGAGGTCCCATTCTTTCCTTCGTGGAGTATAGGAGACATCTCTGCTTGAAACAGGCTCGTTGCCACAGTCAACCTCCTGTTCTCCTAAACAAGCCCTTCTTTGGTTTCTCCAGCTTCTCTCTACATCTCCAGCTCTTGACCCAGCCAAGATATTCAGCAGGTCCAGCTCTTCCCTCCATTAGGGGCTGGGAACATTTTCTTCCCTCAGCCTGTGAAGCTCTTCCCTTTCTCTGCCCCAGTCAATTTCAACTTCAGGTCTCTATTTAAATACACTCTCTGGGGTCTGCTGGGGGGCTCCCTGAATGATCCCGTTGATCTAAATAAATTTTCCTAGTTCTGCTACTGTAGAACATGCTGTGCTTAATTTTCATAGCAGCTAATCATAGTTTGTGGTTCTTTGATGTCTGTCCCCTGCACTGGAATGTGAAGCTTGCCAAATCTAGGGTGAACTGGGAGGAGCTGCTCAGTGAATATTTGCAGAATGGCAGAATCAATTACAGCTTCCCAAACCCAGATTCAGACGCTGACTCTGCTATGCGTTTTAACTTCTTTACTATATCAAACGGTCTCTGACCATTTTTATTTCCTAATCTACTCCTTTAAAAGGAAGGCGAATTTAGCTCACCTTATGTGGGCAATGCAAGGACTTGTGTGTGTTTACTGAAAAACTCTGAGACATGCAAGACAGTTATTATTAATGTGTTTTCCACATTTCCAAAAGAAAAATATGATCGCACAGATGTGGTGTCACACATATGTGTATGTTGGAGCAGAAATACTCTCCATGGTGTCTGTTTATTTCCTGAATTTTATGGTTCTTTTGGAAACTCAAATGAGTAGTGAACTGAATGCGGAAATGGCTGCTCCACAGTCCCCCACCACCACCAATGGAAATGCACACACAGTGCCATGAGGAAAGATGAATCAATGCCCTAATTGTAACTATGAATCCAAGATGGCTGCCACAGGAAAGCCCAGGCTGAAGTGATTAGAAGCTGGTTTTAAAATGTTAACTATTTTTTTATGGGTGATTTTATTTTTAACCCCCTATAATTCACTATATCTCTAGTAAGTAATTCTTTTACATCTGCTGCTGACAGTTCAATATTTCCTGTGATAATGTTCTCAGGTGTCAACAGATAAAGCATGAACTCTTTGATCTCAATGCAGCGACTGTCATCAACTGCCACACTTGGGAGATGTCCCCCTTGGAAACCCATCCAACAAATTGGAACGTGCACAGGGCGAGTGTTCAAATGTGGTCAGACTCTAAGACCCCTGTCTAAAATATAGGCCTAAATGGCTTCCATTGAATGCCAAATAATTTGTGTGTGTGTGTGTGTGTGTGCGTGTGCGTGTGTGTGTGTGTGTGTACATGTGCATATGTTTTCCAGCCCCCACCTGTTTGCCTTCCTCCTTTAATCTGTACCCCTTACTACCTCTCAAAAAAATTTTTTTGCAACACTGCCAAAGTCTTTCAAGAACCATTCCAAAGGAGCCTCGGATGATGCTGGCTCTCTAAAAGGATACTATTGTAAAGGCAGGCACTCATATTTCAGTGACATACGTATATGTCTCACAGAAACCAAGGTTTATGTGTCTCAGGATTTCTCCTTAGTTAACCACAATTGCAGGGAAATAGTACCACGTTCCTAGAGTTAAATGTGGTAGCAATTACGTTGCTGGCAAAGGAGAAGGAGGGTCTTGATGGCCTGAGCTCTCCGAGTCAGGATTAAATAAACGTGTCTTTTAAAGTTACACTGATAACTTGGAATACTCCCTTGGCGCTGTTTGACACAGCAACTGCGGTGAAACCAGCATTTCTCACAGACAAGCCCTTTTGGACCTGGCCAGGAGACTTATGAGACTATTTCAGAAAAAAAAAATCTCAGCTTAAATAAAAAATGCTTATGTGTGTGTGTGCGCGTGCACGCATCCACACTCCCACATACACACTGACCAAGGAAATAATGTCAAAATAATCTTAAACTTGTGGATTATTAAATGTCTTTAGATATCAGGAAATAACTTGAAAATTGCTTTCCTGTATCATATTTACTAAAATGGTGCTATCACATAGTTTAGGGAAGGAAAGATATGGGTCAGGTAACCTGAATATTGTTTAATGGTCACTGATTTTACTAATGGCCAGCCAGTCTTTTGGATTGCATTAGAACACAAGAATGTGATAAAATTCCTGTGAGTATGCTACAACTAGAAGGCTGTTTTCACATGCAATATGGTTTATGTTTAACGTCTCAGTTCCAATTGGAACAGAAAATGATTCCCTTTCTATATCTTTTCCCCAGTGGCCAGAATAGTACATGCAAATAATTTAGATGTAGGGCTTCACAAGTCAAAAAATATAAACAGAAATATAGACATCCCCTCCCCATCACTACTTATACCAATAAAATAAATCAACTCCTGGACTGGAACATAGTGAGTGTAAGCAATAAGTCACAACAGAAGAGCAAGTCAGGAAGGAAGCCTTTCTCCAGCACAAAAAATTATGAAGTCAGACAATTTCTTCTAATAGAGAATGGCAGAGATACTGAGTGCAGAAATCCAATAATCTCACAAATTTACCAGTATGTCTAACACCTTTGGCTAGCCAGCACAAGGTTAAAAAATAATTCCTAAGGAAGACACTGGGCAAGATGGCTATAAGGGAAATAAAAAATATTTATACAGCAAAGAATATTTCTTTGAAGAAGAAAATATGTCTTAAAAGAGAAAGGTGTGTGTAGGTAAGTAAATAAGTAGGTGGGAAACAGATGAATGAGTGTGAGATAGATAGATGATAGATAGATAGATAGATAGATAGATAGATAGATAGATAGATAGAGATAGACCTATTCACCTACCTAGGTAGAGTGCTAAGGATTTAAAATGTAAGCTTGATTTACTTCCATTTTATTCCAGATTCCGAGAGTTTAAAATGATTTCCTTCCTTGTTGATCTATTTTCAGAGAACTGTTTTTCTACAACTCCCACTTGAGATCAAGTGGCCCCCTTAAAATTTATAGGACCTAAAACATGAGTAAAATGGAGATATACATAGCATAAATCTAACTTTTTTAATACAGAGTTTTGCCATGTGGCCTGTGACTGGCCTTAAATTGGCCATGATCTTGCTGCCTCAGCCTCCCAAGTAACTAGACTTACAGGTGTCTTCCACTTGACATCTGTAACTCTAAATGTTTAAAAGCTATAAATCATAGCCATAATTCATTAACTAAAATCCATTCTGTCCTCCCTTGACAAATATACCTCTATAATGCTTTGGAGGACCAGGTTCAAATTTGGAATTCTCAAACTTTCTTTCCAGAAGGTAGAGGAAGAGCCAGCCCTGTTCTGCAGCCCAGCCCTCTTCCCTTCCTTCTCCATCACGCATATGCCATGGTAATTCCCGTGGTTATGCACATGGACACTCTAGGCCATGCATCTCAGATCTGTTCAAGCCACAGGACAGACCTTTACTACCATAGACCTGGGTTTACCACCAGCAGCATGGTGCACCCTTTGGAGAAAGAATGCTGGAAGCTGATGTGAGTATCTTTGAACAGAGAATCATAGGACCACGTGGTGTACCTTGGGCAACACAGGCTGAAGTCCCCTGACCTCACAGATTCTTAGTCCAGAAAAGCTAGCATGACCACAGAGAGGGTAGAGATGGGCTCACTACAATTTAGGCCTAAAATAAGTCATCACTTTCCTAGATCAAAGGCAATACTTCAAGCAGCCATGTTCCTGACTAGCCAGTGTAGACTTTAATGAAAGGAACAGAAAAAATGAGCAAAGATCATATTAGTTACAAGGAATATAATAAAGTGTACCTGAAGTTAGCAAATTAAAGAGACAAAAATGTTTTACATCAGATTTTCCCAAGTTGAGAGCTGTGAGCAGCTTACCAGGGTGGCTTTGGTCAAATATTCACGTAAAAATACCAGTCAAGCTATTGGTTTGGGCTGCATCTCATCCAAATGTTCACCAAGGAAAGGGAAAAAGAATCCATCTCCAGCCTCATTCATGTGGTTGTTGGCAGCCTTAGCCTTCATTATCTGAACTTCTCCATAAACTGGAAGTTATAATTCTTAGCTATTTCTCTGAGCAGGTGATCCCAGAGAACCAGCACATACTCAAGATGGAACTACATTAGTCAGCTTTCCATTGCTGTGACAAAATACCTGGCATAAACAATTTTAAAGGGAAAAGATTTATTTTGGCTCATGGATTCAGAGATCTCAAGCCATGAAGGGCTGGTGCCATTGCTTTAGGATTGTGATAAGGTAGAAACATAATGACAAGGGGAAAACAGAAAACAGTTCACCTTACAATGGCCAGGAAGCAAAAGAAAGATGGAGAAAGCCAGATAGAACAGGGCCAAGATGAAGTGTAGAAACCAAGCTCACTTGCACAAATCCACTCCCCCCAAGTAGGCCCCACCTCCTGGTTCCATCACCTCCCAAAAATGCCATCAAATTGTCATCACGTCAGTGAATGAATCCTTTGATAAAGTTAGCACTCCAGTGATTCAATAACACCTCTGAATATTGGTGCCCTGGGGATCAGACTCTCAATACATGAGTCATTAGGGCATAACTTACATTTAAACAATAAAAGAAACAGTCTTTTTTATAACCTGATCTTGGAAGTGACTTAGTACAAGGATGAAGGGAACCAGACAAAGGTGTGAATACAAGAAGGCACAAGCATTGCAGAAAGCTGTTCCACTCAGATGAAATGAGAGCCTGGTCTACCAGCTTTGCCCTACAGAATTAACACTCAGAGCAGGATATTAAAGAAAGAGTGAAAAATAACTATAAATAGATAGACAAGACTCTAAGCAGCGAAAGACACGGCAGCTGGGACAGGGAAGGACATGAAGCCTCAGTACAGTGTCAGTCACACAGTGCAAATGAGCCAATTCTACCCCAAATCTAATCCTGTGCCTCAGTTTCCTAATCTGCAATAAACACTTTTGGAAGAAAGGAATGTAAAGGAACAAATAGAATTGAGGAACCACGAAGTTCCTTTGCCTGACTTTATTTTTCAAGCCTAAATGTTGCCTAAAATATCAAAAGATTCTTTCTCCTCCATTTCACTGCAAGAAATCAATATTCAGTGCTTATACTCGGGGGTGGAATGTATTGCCTAACTGCTACCTGGTATCCTAAAGCCACTAGACACCACCCAGGTTCAGTTCAAAACGTCTCACCCCCCAACTGGGAACCATTTCTTAGCTTGCAAATCCTGATTAGTCTCCACCACTGTCCTGGTTACCATACTCTTCTGTGGCCTTTTTAGTATTCTGCTCGATTTATGATTGTTTTCCACTCTTACACGGATTATGCAGCTCCAAAGCTCAGGTTCTAAGTGGCACTAGAGCCCTTTCCAGTGGAATGGTAGCATTATCGCAATACTGTTCTCATCATGAATCCTTCTCCACATCCCTGCAGAGAAGCCACACCTCAAGGTCTCCTGCTTTGTTTTGGCCAGCCCTGCAGGACACCTACCCGTGGCCCTCAGAGGTACCCAACAGATCCCTGCAGAGACCAGCCCAGGCAAGTCCAGTACCATAGAGAGATTTTATCCCAGAGAGGAAAAGTTAAACTTCTTCCTGGTCTCAAATTCTGCTTTCCAACTGTACATTCTCTCCCTAAATCACACTGGAACCCAACTTGAAACTTTTTTCAGAGAAAACCAGCCCTATGCTTGTCTAGATTAAAAAATTCTCTGTAACTCTGTGCTGTTGTAATACCACAAAAACTTGGCTTAATGCCTAGAAGTCATCTTTAGATGCATGTCTATTCACTACAGCCTTTCAAAATACAATCACTTAAAAGCTTTTTTTTTTTTTTTTTTTTTTTTACTCTTAAAAGGATCATCTCCTCCGGCCCTAGAAGGCAGAACACTGTAAGAATATAAAGGTTCAAAATAAATGATAGACAATAGATAGTAGGGAAGTAGGTAATAGAAGTAGATAATAGAAAATAGGGAGATAGCTCTTTCTCAAATGGGAAGGGAATCAAGAGATGGAGGGACAGGAGGAAGGGATGGGAAAGGGGATGAAACAAGGAATTCAGGTGTTTTACATTCATGTGCCAACTCCACCCAAGGAAGGTAAACATCATGCACTGTAAATGCACAGTGAAAAAGAAAAAATCATTTTCCTTATATTGTATAGGAAAAATGGCTGAGACGTTTATTGATTCTCTGCTTACTATTTCATTAGAATCATAAAACCTACTATAAATTTTAATAAATCTCAGACAACTTATGAATATAACTGAAAACTTAGCAGTTAGTCAATCTTTCCTTATTTTTAAGGGTCACTTAAAATAAGTGTCGGTTAAGTGCAAACGTAATGTGGTAAGTTAAAATCAAGACACATTGTGACTGTTGCATCTCTGTCCTCCCAGCCAACAGCCAACAGAATGCAGACCTTCTGTTTTTCAGAGCTGTGTCACATCTGGTTCAGGTTGTTGATAGTCCACAGGGGCCTACGTTCATTACCATTTAATAACCGCTCGGCCCCTGTCAGGGCTGTCCAGCTCCAAGTCTGAGCGCTGACACCCACATCTGCTGTGGGTCTCTGGACCCCTGATTCCTACCCCTGTACCTATCTTGCTGGCTCCCATGGTGTCAGAGGCTTGGTAAATCAACTGGCCATTTAGCTGACTTAAGATTCATAGTACTGAACATCACAAGGTGACCCTGCCTCCAACAGCATACAATGGGAACGTAGCCATAGGTCCCAGGGCTCCAAAAATCAAGGTGACAGCAACTAGGGGACAAGAAGGGTATCTATCCTGGGAGGGCATGAAACCCAAGAACTATCTCAGTCACATAGAGTGGCAACCCAGTTCTACCTCAAATCAGAGCCTGTACCTCAGGTCTCTCATCTGCAAAATGGGGACAACACGAATACCTACCTCTTAGAGCAGTTGTTAAGAGTCAGTGAGTTTGTATTTGTGATAGCTTTAGAATAGAATCCAGCATCTTGGAATTGCTACAGCTGTTGAGTAAGTAAATAAATAAATAGTCCTTTAAATATAATAGTGTTTTTGAATTTTTCTTGGTTAAAGCTAAGGAATTCTTTCTTCAGATAAAATCTTACATCAATGCTGTATCTACCTACACACACACACACACACACACACACACACACACACATATATATATAAATCTTGACACTTATTAAGCACATTGTCATCTGCATGTTCCTCTACTTCATCAGATGCAAGCAAAGCAACTCTTGTCATGATGGCTGACTTGGAGCAGCCTTTGGATTGAGGCCATGGTGCTGGGACTGGATTACTGGTCTTTGTTAACCCCAAAAGCACTGAGATTACAGAGCTGACTCCCACAGTCAAAAGGTGGTCAGAGCCACTCAGGAATGCTGTGAAGCAAATGATCATTTTGTTGGGTGCCCTGATTGTGGAAGATGTAGCCTCTGCTTAGAAGAGAAGAGCACACAGCTGCTCTAGAGAGCGAGGGCAGAAGTCTCCCATGTCCTAAAACTGCAGCCCAGGTCACCACAAACCACAGTGGGCATCTAAGTAGGGCCTGGGATCACCTATCACCCACAGTGACAGGACGGTCTCCAGGTCAAGCGGTCGTCACGTAGAATGTTTGAGGAATTTGCCGGCAGGCTTAGAAAAACAGGTGAGGAGATCTTGCCAGGGGAACTTTGATCTCAAAGGCAGAGAGCACAGCACATTAAGGAGCCCACATATTCTTCTTTCTGCATTGGGCTTCTTGAATGTAATGCAAACAGGAAAATTAAATTAAAATTTCAAAATAAAAAATTTAAGATATCTATGAACTTTTTTCTCTTTTTTAAGCTCACAACTATTTTCCTTCTCACAACATGACTACTGAGTTTACCTGGCTATCTGTTTTGCCATACAGTAAAATGTCACCACTTCAAATTTTGTATAGTGAGAATCCAAGATAATTCAGACAGAAACACAGCTAATCTTAGAACAAGCCTCATTCACTAGAAAAGGAAGATGAGAGAGAAACACAGAAATTGCTTCTAGGTCCATAACTCACACTGCTGTAGAGACTCGTGATTCCACTGGTAGGGCTTTATGGGTTGTGGTGATCCGTGTTGCAGACCACCCAATATGAACGTAAACTCCACTGCTGATTCCTTCAGCATACACAGACAAACAGAATGAAACCAAAAGGAACGGCAAACAGACCACCCTTCACAAGGAATGACGTGTGGGGGTCTCACGGGGAGGGGGTTTACACTGCAAGAAGTGATGTGCTTGTAGATTACGTGGTGGGAGGTTTGCACTGCAAAGGATGATGTGAGAGGGTCACACGGCGTGGTCTTTGCACAGCAAGAGGTGTCGTGCGGGGGTCACACTGCAGAGGGTTTGCACTGCAAGAAGCAGTGTATGGGGATCACGAAGTGGAGCGCTTGCCCCCTCTCCAGACCAGGAGCGCTGTGGTAGGAGGTAGCTCTTCAGAGCCAGTACAAAGACTGTAAGTTTGAGCCTTTGTCTTTGACACTTTAAGGTCATCCTCCAGTTAGAGGGGTACTGGACTCAGTGCGAGCACTTATCTAGCTTGTGCAAAACCATGGGTTCTGTTCCTCAAAAAAAAAAGTTAGCCTTCATCATTCGGTCGAGCTACTCAACATTTTTTGGAAACACATTCAACATTCACTCAATAAACATTTATTAAAAAGTCCAAAGTGAAGACTAAAGATGAAAAAGACAAAAGAGATAAGTCTCCTCTTCTAAAAAGCCCCCAATCCTGGGGAGCAAGACACGAACTAAACTGGTCAGAACCTGCAATACCAAGGGTCTCTGAGAGATTCACAGGAGGAAAGGAATGTGTCCCACCTTCCAAAACAAAGGGGCACCTGAACATAGCCTCAGGGGACAGCAAGGAATTCATTTAATGGGGAAGTTAGAAGGGAATATTGCACAAAGAGAAATGAAATAAGCACTCTCTCTGGCTTGGTGGGTGTTCAAAACTCCTGTGAATTAATGTCAAGAAGCACATTTTTCTCCTGATCCCCAGGAAGCAGCCGAAGTTCCAAGACTTAGAAAACCCCGAATATTTGCTGAAAACTGTAAATCAATAGCTGAAAGAATATGACTCATTTAAACCTCACCAGAAAAGTTTTTCAAAGTGCTGTACTCCAGGAGGAGAAACTTCTTTAGACTCCATTCCCTTGGTTCACTGAAGTCTTGAACTAAATGCCTCTTAGCAAAGCAAGTTTTCAGATGCCAGCAAATACACGCTGACCTGGAGAGGGCCCCCAGGGTGAAAAATCTTTAGATTTCCAGAAGATATTTCCTTCAGATATTTGTGATTAGGAAAATAGGAAGAAAATGGTAACAAAGGCAAGTCATCACATCAGGAGTGATGTTACAACGCTCCAGGCAGGATCTAAGGACACTGTTCTTTGCTTCACTCAAAAGAAATAAAATTTGTTTTACCCAACTGATTTCATTATCAAAAATTTTATAATACACAAGAATGCAAGCCTATTCATCATAAAGATATGATAAATATTCCGTTCCTCCCTTGTGCTTTTCCATTGAATTTTCTGCGAAGAGTAAATAGATAACATGGAATTAGTGGAGTGGATAACCAAAATTAAAACAGAACTCTGCGTAGGTCTCCCTGAAAACACTCACTGGAACTCTAAAGAGGGCTGAGTAGCATGAGGAATTGAAACTTAGCTGGTACTCAGCACGCGGTCTCGGGAGCTAAGTGGGCTGAAGACTGACCAGAGAGAGTCAGAGGAGTCAGCTGGTGGTGAGTGCATGTTTGAAACACCCTTGTGTGGGGAGACACAGAGTTACATAACTGAACCCTGAGGTGTGAGGAGCACAGTCCTCCTGTCTCACAGAAGGACAGCCATGTTCTGCTTTACTCCAAATTTGAAATGAACCTGAACAAACTTTGAAACTCAGAAAGCATCACTTCACTCTTCTTGAGCACTGTACTGGCTGATTCCCGGTTCCGGCCAACCCCTGCCAAAATACACAGGGAGGCCTGTTCTCATGGCGCTGCCCAGACCAGGAGCACAAAGTCCCAGGAAGCATCTTGTGAAATCTTAGCTCTATTTGCAAACCAAGAGATTTAGATAAAGGCCATGTGATGTCCTCAAGTGTAAGGTGCCTCTAGAAGCCCAGGTCTACATCCTGGAGGTTGACTGGAGGCAGGAACACCATCTCTTGATGACCTCTTGGGCTCAGTGAGTGGTGCCCTCCCCTTTTCTCCTTCAGGAGCACCGAGAAGGCTTTCCTTAGGGCTTCAGCTGACTCTTGCACTCCCACTAGCTAGAGCCCGTGCCACCCGAATGTTCCATCTACAGGACACCTTGCCTTGTTAGATGCATTCATTTTAAAATGGAGACAGGGGGTAACAAACTGCAGTGGACTGAACATTTCTGAGCTCTGAGCCCTTGCCTTTTGCTGTGTTAGGCACCTGACTTAATCATCATACCACTCAGTGAACTGGTAGCATTAGCCCATTTTACAGATAAGTACAACTGAAAGTTTCAAAATTGCATGCCATAGATACGTAGTTTGAGTCAAGGAATAAAAACTTGACACTGTTTCTCTAAAGACTACCCACCCACCACTACACTAATGTGGCCATGGGATTCTGTCCAAAAAGCAATGTCTCAGTTTATACAGTTCATGTCCTAAACACTGTCTACCTCTGATGAGCATGGCATGATCTGGAGTCCGTGAGGTCATAGGCAGGACACGGTTGTTTTTATTTCATTATCTTCATTGTTCTGTGCCATCCAGAAGGAGACTCAAAAAGTGCAAAACAGTTTTTAAGAAGAGCTAACATTTTGAAGGCTTCCTGTTGACCCTCAGAAGTGAAGTTAGATTACTAAGGCCCCATATCCTACACCCAACTTCCATGAGGAACTTGCATGGCCATCGTCACTGAGTGGCCTGCACATGCCAGCCCACAGGGTCTGGTCTCTGTCTCCAAATAAACACCTGACCTTTATCCATGAGCCTACCACCTCGGCTACCTGAACTGTATTCCCCAGATTTCGGACATGCAAAGAAGATTTTCAGTTTTGCTGGACTTATGCTGTAAGATCCAGAGTCCTCAGGCTATCCTCTCGTTCCTATGATCTAAAATGCATTGTCCTGTCATTTTGAGAACTGGGAATCCTCACCCTGCACCTTAAGCAAGAGCATAAATCTCTTCCCAGTAAAACCCTGAATCAGGCATGGGGTACTGGGAGATAAGAAACACAGAGCTGATATGCTCAGTTGGGAAAGGATTTGGAGGAAGCAAACTTCTCTCCTCCCTTCCCAAACTGCTCCCCACCATGAAACTGACACCATCCTAAACCTAGGCTGGCTGGGGATTTAGCCCTGTGGCATAAGTGCCTGCCCGGCAAGCACAAAGTCTTGAGTTCGCTCCCCGGTACCAAAAAAAAGTAATAATTCCCATAAACCTAGACTACTTGAGCAGGATGGAGTTTTGTCAGTCCGTCTGGCATCTTCCTGTTTCTATCTTTTCCGGGTTTGTCTTTGTTGCTGGTTGTAGAGATTGTCGAAAATTCCTGGCCAATCAGAGCTTGTAATATTTGAGAGCCTTTATATATGTGGAGATTGCTAAAGAGCCTTGCAGGAATGAAAGGATCTCTTTTTATCCTACACTTTTCTCAAAGTCCTAAAAATAATCTTAAAGTTTCTGAAGGACCTAAAAATACCTTTTTAATGTTCAAAACACACACAGGCCATGTTAAATGAGTGGCAACTTCCACTACCAGAGGCTGCTGCCCAGAGTCAGCTCACCCTTTGCTGAGTGGAAAACGGTCTCCCTATTGCTGCCAGCTGCCACTTACCCTGGGTTGTCCTTTGGCACTGCAGTCAGTGAAGAAGTTTGCTCCCTCTGCCAAAGAGCTGGCTGTGGGTCCCTATCTACCTTGATGAAGTCAGCCCAGCTGTGTTTGGAAGACATCTGCGGTTTAAATCAGATGTGAAAGACAGTTTCACAAATAAACTATTGAGGAAGAAACACCACTCACTTATCTACCACAAATCAGTCACTCTGTTTCCTGGGAAAAATCAGAATACTAAAGGACTTGATTGAGTCTCATCTTCTCCTATATCTAATTGATTAAACTCTTCATTAGTCCTTTAAAATATTCCTTAGAAGGTTAGAATGTCAGAGCTGCAAAGAGAGATAACAAAGTCCACTTATAATGAAGGGAAACTGAGGCCCAGATCTATCTGCTATGACAATCCTATTTCCCATCAGCCGGGGCACACTGACAAGTGTGAGTGAGTGTGGGGAGGTGATGGGAATATTTGACCCTGGAACTTTTCTAAATAAATTGGGATGTGGGCTCATGGTGTAGGAATAAGACAATAAACTCAGCAATGCCTTCCTGCATTGCTGTGAGATTGATGTAAGTACAGCAGATAATAAATATGACACACCGTGAAATAAACTGCAAAGGAAGGAATTTCTCTTATGACTGACTTCTCAGCCGTGTTCCTCATGGAGGTTTTGCACCCAGAGCACACTTCTCCTCCCATTTATTTTCACATGTTCAGATGGTAGCATTGAGAGCCAGTGCCATAGCTTGGGGTTAATCTGACCTGGATTCAAATGTACGATATTTCCACTAACCTACTATCTTTTAGCAGTTTAATGACACAGAACGAATTCCCCCGAGGAGAACAGGTTTCCTTGTTCTAAAATGGGAATAATAATTAAGATTTAAAGTAGCAAACCCAAATGCATTTACAATATATCATAATTTCCTCCAATTTAATATTTTCCTCACTAGTTAATAGTGCATACACAGATCGTACCATGATATTGGCAGTTCTCTTTATTTTCCCAGCTATTTATTATAATTTTGGGTCAGGTCTTGCCTTCACACTTTCTCCTTCCTAAGAAAAATAATGAAAAGGTAGGAGCAAAACAAGACAGGGGGAAAGAATGTGCAAGGAGATGGAATGCATGAAAATAGCAGCCCTGTGTCCCTAGTGCCTGGCCTAGTGATAGGTAGCTGGTTAATGGAAATGTATTACTATAAATGTTATATTCATCATTATCACTACATATATATATATATATATATATATATATATTATAAAATATCAACAGATCACATGCTGAAAGTTAAACGTTCAATACAAAAGTGAAACAAAGAGGCAGAAGCAGACGGACCCAGGGAAGAGGAGACCGTTTCACTGAGGTCTGAAGGTTAGTAACAGTTGAGAGGAGAGAGGAGAGGAACAGGTCTTGGAAGTGCCTTCACACAGTGTAAAGGCGAAGAATGAAAACATGTTCAGAGCAAGCTTGATGAATGTGTGATCTGTGCAGTCACAAAGGGCCTTCGACGAAGAAGGCATCACATGGTGTTTATTCTCTGCTGTCACCATCTTGAAATTCTTATCACTTTTGAACAAGAGACCCCTGTTTTTATTTGACACCAGGCCCTTCAAATTATACAGGCTGTTCTGAATATGCAATGGTGCTTTTTCTACTTACTCTAGAAAAACATCTATTAGTTAACATTTGAAGTATTTATACAGCTTTGTCATCCTCCAGGTTGAATAAATTGATTGAAGTAACGCTTACGGAGGGAGGGGGGAATAAAAGTCACTAGGTAGGGGCAGGAGGACTGATGGAAGGGAAAGAAAAAGCAGTTTGAATCTGGTTTTCCTGGAGAGGTGCCTTTCTTCAAGAAAACAGTTTGTACCAGGTGACAGCCGGGCTATTTATTATAAACCAGGATGAAACAGAAATCCCTGTCATGGAATGCAAGCCAGAGAATAGATATTTGGTGACATTCCAAGAAACCATAAAACAAGGCTCATGCAAAAACCAGGGCCTGACGGGTTAACTTTTTTCCATACCAGAGAAGTTTTACACTGAGCAAAACATCTCTCCACAATACGAGAGCAGGGAGGACTGACTTTCATGTCTCTGTGTAAACACTGTGGCTGACTTTGGACTTTGGGAGCTCTGACTCCTGAAAACCTTATATTTTATTTTCAAATGACATCCCCCCACCCCGCCAAGAAGTTACATTTTTTTCCCTTCTTTAAACAAGCAGTACGGGTAATGGCATGATGAACACATTTCATTTCTTCTGTTCAGCTTTTTCCATCCCCAACACGGCCTCCGCGAGGCCAGATGGCACCAAAGCAATTGCGAGTAAGTCAATACATCTGGCGACATTCCTGAAACGACAAATCTGATGGAGCAACATCCAGCCCCTACACAAAGCCTCTTTTCAGAACATTTTCACTGGGACTTGTCTGCTATAAGCAGAACCTAATGTGTGAAAACAAAATAAAATTGAGCTCTTTCACCGCCCCACGCTGAAGTTGCATGTTAGCTGCTCTTATTCATGCGGCTCTCTCATCTCCTTGCCCCGCTTTGGTGCCTCCCACCTGAGACGTGCACGTTCTGTCTGACACCAAAAGCCTGAACCGCGGCCTCTAATCGCTGACTTGTCAGAGCTACCCAGGCTTCAAGGCAGGCTGCAATCACAGCTCATTTAGGAAATGATCTGCAGAAAAGAACGAGCAGGGAAAGGAGTTTCTGAAAGAATCAGAACCTGCCCTACACCCATCTTTCACCAGTGGAGTTTAGGAGGTAGGCCTGAGAACAACCTCTGACCCCCAGATGGACAACGACATGTTAGAAAACTTCAAGCCTGATCACAAAATCTGATGAGATGTGGGGGGAAAGGACTGGAGGAATTAATATGTTTGTAAAACGTAAAGACACTTTCCACAGTGACTCAGCAGGGCCTGCCTCCATCGCGCCTATTTTCAATCCTATCCACCAATGAAAATCTCAGCCTGATAGAGATGTCATTTGGTCTAATTAACCAGCATTTTCTCATAGTTTCATTCAACTACAGTATACTGAATGTGAATGAGATATTAGAAGTCACACTGGGCATGATGGCACATATCTGTAATTCCTGCCCTTGGGAGGCTGAGGCAGGAGGAACGTTGCAAGTTTGAGATTAGCCTGGGCTACAGAATGAACTCAAAACCAGCCTGAACTGCATAGCAACACCCTGTCTCAAAAAGACAAAACAAAAACAAAAAGAATTCAGGATATAGTAAAAATCAGGGCAGACGTGATTTGTAATTTTATCCATACAGTAATTACTTATAATCAATTTACTTTAGTAGAGACAGATAATAAACAAGAAAAAGCAGTGGAATGAGTGTGATGAAGTAAATAAATAAGTGCATGTAACAGAAAAAGAAAAAGTCACAGGAGTAGGAAAGGGATGACTTCAGACAGGAATCTAAGGGAAGTCCTTCAGCATGAATCTAAATGATACAGAGACAGCCAGCCATGGAAAAGGCTGAGCAAGGAACATTTCAGGCTAAGCTATTTGGCTTGAGCAGAAACCCTGGGGAGGGAATGAACTTGACTCAAAGAAGAAAGGAAAATAATGAGCCAGGGGAGACAGCTGGAGAAATAAAAGAGGAAGCAAAAGCTTTGTAGGCCATAAAAAGGAATCTAGATATTGCTCTAAGCCAGGGGCTCTTAAGGGGGACACGTTTGGTTGTCATGGCTTGGACAGTGGGTGATGCCACCAGCATCTACCTGAGCAGAGACCAGGGTGCCAGTAAACATCCAGTAGACAGATCAGTTCCTGCCCCATGATCATAAATTACCTGTCCCACAGTGACAATAGTGCTGAGTTCAGAAACCTGCTTTAAGTGTAGGGGGAGACAATCAAGAGACTCAATCAAAGAAATGGGATGACAGAGGAAAACAATCCTGGAAACCAACTATGATATGAAATTCATCACGGACTGCCTGACACATTAACTCATGCACAAAAGCATCATTCTCCTTCTGGAGAATACCAGAGCCACATCCCCACTCCCAAAACGTCCCCCAGAATAGGTTCTGCCAAAGCTCAAACTTCCAGCCGCAAGAGCCAGCTTGATGCCACTTCATAGCCTGCTCACTGGCCATCTTCCCATGGCACATGTGGCTTCACCCTCCGATTCTAAGTGACATTCACCTTCCACACAGGTTTCTGAGACTGAGGAAAATGCAAACGGCAGAATACTCTTTCCCTTTCACAACTTAGCCCTGGTCACGGGCTCAGGATGCTTTGCCAGGAATTTAGACAGGCTGTGTATCCCCCGGGTGGAAAGGCAAGTTCAAATTCTGGCTCTGCCTAGCCCGCTGATTTCACTTAGTAAAAGACAGAGTCACCATGAGAAGTATCCAACACTAAGCACCAGTATTGTTCCATTTTCTTCTTTTAGGAACATCCAGGTATAAATTTCATTCGACATCACCGGGACCCATTTATCATGAAGTGGAGATAATAAATGGCATTTACTTTATGACATGTGAGTTTCCTTCCATACTATTAATTTCCTATGAGCTCTTTTCCTACTAATTCTACTCTGTTCTACCTCTTTCTCTTTATTTCCTCCATCATAAAATATAGAAAATACCTCCTGCATGTACTAACATATTGCTATGAAGCTACTGCTTCATTA
This sequence comes from Cavia porcellus, assembly GCF_034190915.1. Lineage (NCBI taxonomy): Eukaryota > Metazoa > Chordata > Mammalia > Rodentia > Caviidae > Cavia > Cavia porcellus. The sequence continues at coordinate 94,531,498 of NW_026947485.1, forward strand.
GCATATATTTTAATAGCCTGTCATTTGTACCTAGATTACAAGTCTCCTTAACAGTAGAAACAATCCCAGCACTCAAGAGGCTGAAACAAGAGGATCACCATTAGGTCAGCCTGGGCTGCATAATGAATTCAAGCCCATCCTGAAGTATACAGTAAGACCTTGAAATAAACAACAACAAAAAGGTAAAAACTATATCCGGCCATCTTCAAACAGGTTTCCTCCCTTCAAATTTGCTATAAAAGTATTAAATCCTTTAAATGGTCCAGATTTGTTTTATCAATGTGGGGCACTTCTTTCTTTGGAGCCAAACTCTGGAAGAATTTAACAAAGCATGTGGCGTATTCTGCATCTTAGCAAGAAATAAAAAACACATTCAAAAACCGTACCAATTGAAGATTTGGATTACGGACACAGCAAAATTGAAACTAGGCTGTAAAAATAGGGACACACATTACATCTGGCAGTAAGTTCGGAAGCTATTTGGAAGTCAAAAATGCAAAATGTGTTGTGTTTCCATTCAAGTTTTATTAAATGTGTGTTTTACTGACTCATTTCATTGATTTCATTAAAACATTTCAGGTTGTTTCTTAACGCCACCACACTCTCAATTTAAAAGTAAAAACTGTAGAAAACGACTTTAGAGAAGAATCTGTTAAAGCCTAGTAAATTTGAGGGTGCACTTTCCTGTACATGCCACCTCCATGGACACTTCTACAAATGTGCATTGCCTTCCAGTGGTAAGAAAGCCCACGATAGCTCTGTGGCCGTGGAATCCAATAGTCTCTTGGGAGGTTGTACCAGCAAATAAACTATGGTTTTGTTATTTGATACAATTTCATCAGCAAAAAAAATGAACTAAGTAAACTTAAACCTACACCATTAATTTCAAGTTTAAAGACCAGTGATTATTTATTGCTTTTGGATAATTATATCCATGGTTTAAAACATGGAAGACACGCAAGAATGGTATCCATCAGGTCCAATAGGTGTAAGTAACCTGGGGGTGCCAAACAAAGGTGCAGAACTTGGGGGTGACCAGATGAAGGACCAGACTTCAGCTGCATCTGTAGTATGCCCTTTCTTTATTTCTTCTTAGTGGGCTCTGGCACTAACTTAATGATAGTTGCTTTCAACATTGGTAGGTAATGATTGCTTTCTGTGCTCTTATTTCTGTTAGAATATAAATAAATTTTCAAATAGGTGAAAGCTCAAACTGGAGCCAAGTTTTGAAAGTTAAATGTTGCTGCTTTTTCACTCTAGAGCAAAGAGCATATCTCTATTGGTTATAATTTCTGCTTCCCTAGTCACTGCACACCCCTGTTCCACAAAATGTAGTGCTGTGTTTTCTCCAGTCCCTCACCTTTACCTGAGAACTACTCTAGAAAATCAGCTATTGATTCTGAAGGTGCTCAGTCTGTAACAGGAAAGGCATTTGAGGAAATACAAAATCTAGACGTTCTTTCAGGTGGACTTTTAACAGTGAAAATGAGCAAATACTTCTTCCAAAGGCACACAACTGTGCTGTTAACACCCTGAGGACTTAGAATAAAAATGGTAATGTTAGTGACAAAATCTACAGGCGTATGGTGAGTCCTGATTCTGTGCTAGGGCCAACGGTGGCTAACTTAAGGCATACATGCCGCAGCGGGCTGTTTGATAATTGAAAGCTCTAAAAGGTTCACCATCACTGTGCTAGGACTTAGCTCAAGTGCTTTCTGCCTTCATTGACTATGGGAGCCCACACTGGATGGGGTAGGTCTTGTAAGTATCCCTCTGTCCCAGGTGGTAAAACTGAGGTTCAGGGCCATCAAGTTACTCATCCAGGGTTATCCACCTGGTGCTGCTGGCAAAATCCTGTTTATGATCTTCCCAGAAATCTATCACTTATTGTTCCGGAGGTCAGAAGTTCAATATTAAGATACCAGTAGGGCTGGCTCCTTCTGGACACTCTGAGGAGAATTTGTTCCATCTGCCCTGTGCGATAACTACAAGGTTGAACTGTTGGCTAGGTCCTTTAGTATTCTATCAGGATAAGAAAATTGGCCCTAACTGAGAATTCCAGTTTTAACATTCAGACATTGGTTTCTGTCTTCCTGCCAGTGTTTGGAAAACATGCCCATTTTTCATGCTACTTTCTTGAGAATTGGATCTTAATCACTACAAAGTTTAGAAAGTGACCGTGAGGTGGGTGTAGTGGTATGTTTGTGATCCCGGCACTTAGGCAGCTGAGGCAGGAAGATCACTGCTAGTTTGAAGCCAGCTTGGGCTACATAGTGAGTTTAAAGTTAGCCTGAGCTACATAGTGAGACCCTATCTCAAAAAACAAAAATTTTTTGGTGGGGACACTGTAGCTGAAGATAGGGGTTGACTTCATCTCTAAGGTGCCAGAAAAATAACAGAGAAGAAAGAGGTCCTGATTTTTAATCCAGGTGACACCAAACTGCATGTCACATGCCCAGAGAATAGCCAAATTGAGTTAGAATGCAGTAATCTTGTAGGGAAAGCAAGGAAAACCAAACCTGGGTGCCTGCGCATTATCTACACTTAAAACCAGTAGAATGGCCATTATTTATTGGCCCCTGTTAGGTCCGTAGCACTGGATCAGCCCCTGAGTCTGACAGAAACCTGTAAGTGCCACATCATTATCTCTACAAATGACAAAACTGCATCTCAGCTGATTAAATCATTTGCAAAGCCTCACAGTGCCACAGCAGGAATCAGCTGCTCTAATTTCCAATCCAAATTCCTCTTCCTGTATCTATTGAGTCTTCTTCATGGGGACTTGTGATAGGTTGAATAATGTCTGCCAAAAGATATGGTTAAGCCCTAACTGCTGGTACCTATGGCATAACCTTATTTGGAAAGTAAGTCTCCATCACTATTATTACAAATCTCCGGATGAATTCATCCTGGATCTAGGGTTGGTCCTAAATCCAGTAACTGCCATCCCTATAAGAGAACGATTTGTCACACATAGACATATTGAAGGAGGCTACATGAAGAACCATGTGAGGACAGCCAGGATTAGAGCTGAGCTGCCACAACCAAGGGCACTTGAGTCCTCTAGCAGCTGAGAAAGGGGCCAGGAACAGATTCTCTTCAGAGCCCCCAGAAGAAGCAAACCCTGCAAACACCTTCATTTTGGACTGCTGGCCTCCAGAAATGTAAGTGGATACATTTCTGTTGTTTTAACTCCACCAGGTTTTTGGAAATTTGTAGTAGCAACTCTAGGAGATAAATACTTGATTTTTATGGGGCCCAGGAAGGAACTTTGTAAATTTCATCAGAAAATCCTACAGATATCATTTAAAAGATTCACAGAGCTCCACAGTTGAAGTCCACTGCCTCTCAAAGAATGCCCATAATTCTGCACTTTACAACAGAAAATGTGTATGCCATAAACACTTTGCAATTTCTGCATGAGAGAGTTACAATTTAGTATCATTTGGGGCTAAATCTTCAATAATCATCCTATTGATGTGGAAAGTCTAACTCATGGGACTCTGAGAAGATGCATCACCCACAAGGCCATCTCCTTTCCAGATCAAAAGGGGCAGAGGTATAAAGTTATTTGTAAGCACTGTGACACATTTGGATCACACCACATTCTAAAGTCTTCAGTCATAGTTGCAATACTTTCAGATAAGTCTTTGAATTCCAGCAAATCCGCATGTTTAAACATCACTGCCTTGTAAGGAGATCCAAGCTATTAAAAAGTAAAAAGAGGAAGATGTGTCCAATTTCCAAGTTCCAACACTATGACACACCCAGGAAGAGGTAAATTCACCCAAGGCTCTACCTCTTTGGGAGTCAGAGTGAGTATGGAAAGTATGGTTATCACTCTCACTCAGAAGAAGAGCCTTCTAGGGCCATCTTGTATGAGAAGGTCAACAGAAATGGATTCCGTGGTGACTGCTGGCACTTGTCATAACAGCAGAGATTATAGCTTTGTAGTCTAAACACTTTCAAAATTAGTGTCTTCTTGACATTTTTTCATGTCCTTAATGAGGTGTCAGAGTATTTAACCAGATTTAAGCCATGGACAGTGTTTTTGCACCTAAAATAGACTGTGGGTAAGATTTCTAAAGGAAAACACTGCTTTTCCCTGAGTCTCTCCTTCAAGGAAATTGTTTCTTCACAGAATGTGGTATAGGAAGTCTTATATTAAGGGTAAGTGAGCTCATGGAATGATCTGCATGTGGCAAACACATCAGTATACACCTGTAATCCCAGTACTCTGGGAGGCTGACGCCAGAGGAACGTTTGAACCTAACCAGGCCGACTTAGCAAATAAGCAAGACTTTGTCTAACAGAAAAAGAGATGCAGCTCAATGTGAAAGCCCTTGGCTATCTCTCCTAAATGGATCCAGCTTAAATGGGAAAAAAATAAATAAGCAAAAGCCTGCTCTTTCCATATGAAGGTACACCTAGGGATTTGTCCTACCATTATCAGGGCTACCCAGTTGCTACAAGTTGCCTGAATTCTAATTTCTTTTATCTCAGGACCTGAGGTCTTCAGGTCCTGCCTCATTGGCACACAGCCCTCTATGGAATCCTCTTCCTTCATCCAAAATCAGCCAAAAGGGTCCTAGTCCTGCTCTTGATTTCTGAAGCTCTGACAGCTTCATGGGAGTCTTTGGGAATTTGTAAATAAAGATAAAGGAGGCCCAGAGAAAGGCCTATACAACTGTTGGATTCTTAGTGATCTTGACCTACATTCCTAGAAATCACAGGTCCGTGACCCTGGGTAGGAAAAAAAGCATATCCACATCTTCCTTACCCTCCTTACCCTGCAGTTATGAAAGTAGTCCACAAATCCCAATAATAACTGGAAAAGTAGATATAAAAACTATTTCAGATCACATTATCATGGTTGCCAAACTCAGAATTTCTCTTATTCTCATCACTACTCCAAAATGACATTAAGAATAGACCTTCCCCTAGCTCTTGTGATTTAATATCTTAAGGAAATAGATAGATAGATAGATAGATAGATAGATAGATAGATAGATAGATACAGACAGACAGACAGACAGACAGATAGATAGATAATAGAGACTTTAGAGGTGTTTTGCTAATTTTATTTTGATATAATTGGTATCCCTCGTCATCCTGTGTACTTTTATTTTATGCATTTAAGAACCTTGTTTGGGGACTGCTGAGGGGTCCAGGACACACATACAGGGAAGAACAAGCCCACAGCCCACCCTCAGACTCACAGGCTTTTGCTTCGCTCTCAGCCCTTCCTCAGTAGAAACCTGTGCTTAGCTAAGATACGCCACTCCCTTCCCCATCTCCCAGCTCCATGATTACTTCTTATTGTTTACACCACTAAAAACAATCACACTTTTTGGTTTCTAAATACAAAATGATATGATATTAAGTATGCTATTTCTTCAACACCCTGGCCTCCGTTCTATAGCCACTGCAGGTACATAGAGATGTCTACCACAGCAGCCTCTTTCTGCACTGCCCACTGTATCTCTTCCACACAACCCATCCACATCCTGCATCCTCCCGCTTACTCTGCTTCTAGAGTCAAGTAGAGGCTGCTTAGCATGGCAGGAAACTGTGACTTTTAATCATGGTATGTCAGCTTAAATGGACTAAGAAATACCTAGAAGATTAGGGGAACATAGTTCTGGGTGTGGTATGAATGATCAACTGTAGGATAGTAAATTGAGGGGGAGATCACCCAGCCTGGATACGGGTGGTGCCAACCTGTAGGAATGTGGCTTGGACAGGTTAATGGAAAAGAAGAAGGAAGTGCCCTGCTTTGGAAGAGCTCCAATCTTTGCCATTGCTTTTGAACCCGGGTCTGCAGCTTCTTCAGTCTTCCAATGCAGGCTTGCACCAGCAAATCTAGAGTGAGATTCCTGGCCTTCAACCTTGGAGTGGTGCTATATCATATTCTACAGTTTCCATTCCTGAGCAGAGCAGCTACTGGATCCTCCAACCCCACTCAAGTACAGGTGGATTCATTAGCCTCTGATCCTGTAGTAAATCCCTGCATAGTTATACATACATTTTCTACTGATTCAGTTCCCTTAGAGAACCCTAACACAGAAGTCTTTCAGAAGCCAAATGGCATCACCTGCTGCATGTGCCTGGGCTTTCTCACATTCACTTCTGAAGCCCAAATTTAGCACCCTCTATGCCTTTTCCTGTCCTGCTCTACCTGTCCTCTGGCTCTACACACGTACTTGTCAATGTCACACCATCCTCAAAGACTCAACTTCCATCCCCACTGTGCCCACATACCTCCTCCAACCTCTTGAGTGGAGTGACTCTTCTCCCCACACACTCACCTTATGTACCTCTCCATAGGTGCCTTCCTGCCAACATCTGTGAAGCATGTCTGCCTTTCTACAGCGAAATCAAAACACAGGTCAGACAACTTACCTCAGCTTTGAGAGTCAAACAAAAGGACTATGTCCATTCATCAGATGAAGAACAATGAAGGACCACAAAGAATTCCTCCTGCTGTGCACATGCATCCACTGCCTCTACCTGCCTCTCCTCCCATGGGAACCTGAACTCTCTGGGAATAGTTCCGGGACTAGCTATATTGCCCAGCCTGGCCTCAAACTTGCAATTCTCTGGCCTCAGTCTCCTGAGTTGCTGGGATTGCACTGTGGTAGTTGCACTGTGCCTAGCTCCACAATCCTATAATTTACAGATGCACACCTTTATAATGCCATTATACAGAACATAGCCAGCTGTCCTAAATGTAGGCTAAATGAATGAAAGAACCACTGCTGGAGGAAGCAGGCTGGTGAGATTTGTTGAAAAGCCCCTGAGTTCTGTTGTGTTCTAATTTTATGCAGCATCTGTATATGGCCTAACCTTAGGATGTCACTTACTTCTGAAATGAAGTGTCCTCTCTTATTCTTTGACTCCAGCCCTACATCTCAAGCCCCTGGAACTCATGAATATGTTATTTATCTCTGTGTCAGTAAGAGTTCCTAACAGTGCTTGTCTCAACCTGAGCACAGGGATCAAAGGCATCAACACTACCCACTGAATCAACTGTAATACTCCTTGACTCTTCTCATCTGAGCATAAATATAGACCTCTGAAAACACTTGGGATTAAATACATTCCTACCTACAAAAGTATCACCCAGTGGATGAATATATCAGCTTTCAAAAATTCATGAATTCAACATTTTTTTGCCCGTGTTATACATTAAGAATTAAACTTCTTAGTAAACACCATGATTGAACCCTGCCCTAGAATATTATCACAAGTTTCAAACTTCATTTCAAATTAGCTCATCTATCTGCCACCTGCCTTTAAAACAGCATATCCTCATTTTAGTTCAGGCCTCAAGGCTAAAAGAGAAGCAAACCAATAAAAGAAAAAAAACAATGAAATATACATTACATTAATTGCAAAAGGAAATGAGTTTTAAACAAAGTGGATGCTGCAGGCTATGAGTTGCCTGCATTCTGAGCTTTTCAAAGCACAAAAAAGAAAATTGGGAAAGATCAGTATCAAGACAACAGTGATCTGCAACCGTAATAAATAAAGATGTCTTTCAAGGCCCATTAACCACTAATCACATCTTGGATCAAAACTAGCAGAACAGCTCCGTGGCTAATGCAAGGGCTGCCTTAAGGTCATCCTGAGATTCAAATGGGGCCGTGGTGGACTGGTTTCTTGTTGATAAGACCTCCATTGTTTTTGTTGCTGATTGAGGGGTGGAAGGTCTTACAGAGGGTCTAAGTATGTGCTTTGGGTTGAGGACTAAATAACGAAAGGTGCCTTCCAACCCAGGTAGGCAATTCTGCAGGGAAACATGTCAAAAGGGAACAAGTTATATATCATTCCAGAAAGGAGCTGCAGCCACACCAGAACAGCTGAGCTACACCTTGCTACAGAGTTCAGCTTCAAGAACTTGAGTCACAACTCTAGGTTTCTCCCACAGGCTTTCCTCGTCTTTGGGGGTAAAACACAGAAAAACAACATGGCTCTTTAAGTGGCCCTCCAGCCCCAGTATAACCATTCAATGTGTCCCATCAGGCGATGCTGTTTAACAAATAGCTCTACACACTTGATTTTGGGTTGATCTAGTCTTGCTACTCAATGTGTGGTCCACAAATCTGCAGCATCACAACTGAAAGACTGTTAGAAATGTAGACACCCAGGCCTCCCATAGACCTACTGAGGCACAAGCTGCATATTGTCTGGATTTGTGGATGATCTGTAGACACATGACAATATAAGAAGCAACCATTTTTACCTTAGCTGAACAGGAGAAGCACCAGCAAGGTGTGGTGGGGGCTGCTGCCTACTGACATCTGCACTCCACCTCCCAAGATTCTTACTGGACTTGGATGAAGAGCTGGCATCAGTTGAAAAGTAATTGCCCGGAAGATATTAAATCCCAATAAATATTTACTGAATGAACAGCATGAATAACCTGATTGAGCCACGCACTTAATATGACCACTGAAACTCTGCCAAATTCCCTAATTTGATGGAGGAAGCAGAAAAAGGATTGAGAAAGACTTTAAAGAATACTGCCTTTCAAGTGCTGAGACCATATTTTCTTTTTTATTTTAAAGAAAGGCTCAACATATATTCTTACAGTTATAACACTAGACTTGCAGGCTGAAAGTTTCTCTAAAAAATCATTATTTCCTTTATATCTCAAATCAGTCTATCCTCCCTGTGCCTCCATTTCTTATCTTCTTAAATGTGAAAACACATTTATCAGCCCTCTAGGAATAAACCTCTGATGTCTTCTGATTCAAAGAGCTGTACTTCTTTGAGGCCACAATCCCTGGAGCTCTCTTGAATTGTGACAATTCATGGACTACAGATGTGCAAATAGGAGATTGTTACAAAATTGGTTGTAAATAATTAGGCAGGAGCTAGAGTGGTGTGTGAATTCCATGAACCGGTATAAGGGACCATTCATTTCCTAATCAATGACCTAATCCAGATCATCAATGCCTTACATGAAAATCTAAACTGATCTTTCACATATAGAAATCTCACTTGAGGATATACCTACAACAATATCAAAATACATATGACCACATTCATTTATTAGAGCATTGTTGTAAAGATAAAATATTAGAAATAAGCTAAATGCTTATACACAAGAGGAAGTTGAATAAACTTTGATACATTGACACAATAGATTATCTGGCTATTAAACAAAGCAAAATAAAACAGGAGGAAGAGAGGAAAACCTGTAAGTGGAGTGATTTTCAGAACGTACTTTCAAGTGAAAGAAACAAAACACAAAAGAATCCTGCCTGTATATTATGTTGCCCACCATATTTTTTTTTAAAAAAAAGGAAGACGTGTACACTTATGTGCTAGGTAGCTGTGACAAAGGAGCACAAACTCAGAGACCTAAATAATGGACATGTATTGTCTTACTATCTGGAAGTCAACTCTCTGAGGGTTGTAAGAATCTATTCCACATCTTCCCCTAAACCCTAGTGGTGGTTGCTGGCAAGCTCTGACATTCCGTGGCTCACAAAAGCATCACTTTCTCTCTACCTTCAGTCTTAAATGGCATTCTCTACTTGCATCTCTGTCCAAATTTCCTCTTTTTTGTAAGGACACTATTCTTTTTTAGATTAGGACTCACACTTATGGTTTCTTTTTAACTAATTACTTCTCCAATGATCCTATTTCCAAATAAGGTATGAGGAGGTAGGACTTCAAGATACGAATGGGGGAATGGGCAGTGAGTCAATTCATAAAGTAGACTATAAGAAAATATCTGCTTGTGTAGCTTCTCATTTGTGGAAAAAATAATAAAGAGGAAGAAGTTAAACCAGAAACCAAAGAGCCTAGTTACTAAATAAAATTGAGAGAGCGGTGGGCAAACAGTGAGTGAGGCCATATAGAATGAGAAGTAAGTGACTCTGTGGGATACTTTTCCTCAATGTGGCACTTAATTTGAGAATCACATTACTATTTCAAATGTCCTTTCCATTCTGAACAAAACTAAACAAAGCCAGGTAAGTTGTGCAAGAAACACAAAATTGAATACAAACAGAATGAATGAGATTACATGTGTTACCAAAAAGGTAACATAACCATGCTAAGAGGCTGGGGACAAAGAGAACTTAACCTGAGGAACTTTGGAGACAACCTGAGTGGAAATATAGGCTAAAGACAGAAGTAAATTAGAGAAGTGCTGTGGTCTAGTTTCTGGTTAACAAATGCATTTTTCAGAGGGGTATTGATGCAATTTTGAGTTGCTTTTTGTGTATACTAGAACTGAACAAATAAAACAGCCTATAGTAGATGTGAGACAGGTTTCTCATTGTTGGAGAAAGAAGTTAAATAAGGGACAAGAAAAGGTTGATAGAACACCCTGTAGTAATCAAAGGAGTTAGAGCTGAGAGTATTCTATACACACAAAGACACAGTATGGCAGAAGGCTAGATGCCTGTGTACATATGGATTAACGTACATGTGTAAGGCCTGGTTCATCGGCTGACAAGGCGGAAGTGAAGACACTCATAGCAGTGAGCGTGCTCAGCACCCAGATACTGGCTGCTAAGCATTATTCTCCAATAAGACAAATTTGAGCTCCTTGGAGAAAAGATTGACTCAAAGAGCAAAGCAGTAAAAATACAGCATAAGCCTAGAAATGCCTTGTGCCAGAAAACAAGTACTAGAAAATGAATAGAGATGAAAATCACAAGAAACAGCTTCCAGCTGGTCTGGTGGCAGGTGTTGGAACACTCTGAGCAAAGTTTTAAAATGATGGTATTGGATTTTAATGCATAAAACAGATACCTAAGTGTCTATCATGATGTAAATAGTCAAATGAATAAATAAAAGGAAGAGAAGGGACCATTCATCCTTATGGAAGAATTTCAAATTAATATATACAGAAGGACAGTGGAAAATGGAAAGTCGCCATTAGATATATGTCACAGTAAAAATTACCACAGCTCTGAAGCCCCAGTGAATGCTACAATTAATAAAAATTTCAGAAAAATAATGCCTAGTATAGTGTAGTCTAACTTAATAGTGAGGGGAAATAGTATAGGTAAGTACCAAGGGATGGAAGAGGGGGGAAATATTGCTTAAGGGGCAAAGGGTTTTAAATGAGAGAATAAGTGAACTCTGAGGTGGATGCTGGCGATGATTACACAACATGAACATGCTTAACACCAATGAACTATGCACTAAGGTGGTAAATTTTATGTTCGGCATATTTAACCACAATGAAAAACACAATGGACCATAATATGAAAGAGCAACAACTAACAGGGCACAACCTCATCATCAGTTCAATGTGCTATAAAGTGTTTAGAGCTTCAGTACCTCTCCTCTGCATGAGTCCACCCATGACTTGGCTCCCTTTCTGCTTCCCATCTTCCTAGTATAATTCATGCTTCATTATACTCCCAAAGGAAGCTTCCAAGAGAATCATCATAGCCAGCTACCCAATCCAAGTTCGGTGTTTTGATGTTGAGTACCAGACAAGATGTTTCTAACATGAGTTTTCTTACAAATAAAGCTTCGTGCTCAAATTTATCCTCTTCATGATCTCCCATAGGGTAGCGAAGGACTTGAATTTCTAAACGAATACATGAAATATAAGACTTATGATCTCTCACATCCCCAGGAGCCCATCGCATTCATAGTCAAGCCATCTAAGCCTCACTCTCTGGGATCCTAGGACAGTCTGCTCTTCCACATCCCTCCCCGAACTTTGCTCTGAATTGTCTACGCTTCACCTCATGAAAACCTTTCCCAACAGCCTACAGGCAGAGATAGTGCTAGGTGTGCAGGTCTCCCACAATGTTTGTGATGATACTGTAGAACATACCACTTTATATCCATGCCCTCTTGCACTGCTCTGGGGACACTGACCACCTTATCAAGCCAATCCAAACTGTGGCAAGAAATGCCTGTTTTCTAGCCTTCTATGCACAAGTATTGTAGCATCAAGTTATTTTAATCACTCAGCTGACCAGGAATAAAGACTCGAATTTAGTATGTTAGTATGTTTGGGCTTCCAGCATCCCTGTTCCCAAGCCTTTCATAGTGTCTCCATTGTGACCATAGAGCCTTTACTTTCTTCATAATCTAGCATTTTTCAATTTCCCAGTCCTTATTTCAGTAGTATAAATCACTTGGTTCACTGCCTTCAGTCCACTGCCCTGGGCCTAGAATTCTGGCCCCAACTCTTAAGTGGAAGTTTCACCTCTGTATTCTGATAAGCAAGGATTTATGATGCCCAGGCTCTCTTGCCTCTCTGGACCAGCCACTTGCTAACCAATGGCCCTTTCCAACCCCCTTCCACATCCTTCCACCCTAGCCACTCAAGACTCCCTCTCCACTCTTCTGAAATAAACTTTATCTACAAACCTGTCTTCCTTATTCAAGTGTTCCTGGTTCATTGTTTCCACAAAATAGAAAAAGCTTCTGGAAAAATTCTTAATTAATAACATAAAATCATTATTACAAGTATGTGAGAAGGCAATGCATAGCCATTCTTCAGTATTGATTGAAGTGTGTTTGTTCCCCACTCCCAATAAGGAAGTCTTAGACTTGAACAGCAAATTATCTGATAAAACTATCACACTCTGCCAACAACCTACAGCTTTTATCTCTTTCTTCCGCCCACCTTGAGCCACGTAGCTCTTATGAGCTATATATTGTGAAAAACATCAGCACTTGTGAAAACTTGGTGTTCTGAACTACAAGTAAGGGGGAGGACCCAGTGAATCTCTATGGGGCTCTCAATCATTCACAGATTTGTATGAATTAATTAAGTCAGATTACATTCCTCCTGGCTCCAACCTAATTGAGATTATCTGCACCAAGGAAATAGGAATTTTAATACAAGATAAGCTAAGAGTGTAGTAAGTTTGGCTCAGAGATCCTGTGAGAGACAAGGCAGACTGGATGAAATGCTACCATCAGGAACCAGGGGATCATGGTGACATTCAGAAGACCAACACAGAAATAGCCATCATGGTTCAAAAATAGCATGGAAAGTTTAACAAAGACAAAAAATGAACTTTGGAAAATTTCCTTGGCCTGAAATCCATGAAAATACTCTCAAAATATAAAAGATGAACATTCCTTATCCAAGATAGATTCCCAGGCATTAGAGACACCAAAACTCCAGAATATGAAGTAGCCTTTTCCAGAGATCACAGTCACAGGAAATTAGGCAAGAAGGAAGGTCAGAGTCAATCTCACTCAGCGGTCCTCAGCCTGAGTAAAGGATCTATTTTCAGTGTCAGAAACCTTCAAAAATCCCCTTTATAACATTATTTTATCTTTTGATTAAAAATAAAAGCACTGGAGGGAGGGCAAGACAAAAGGATATTAGGGGGGTGAAATGATCAAAATACATTATGAACGTGAAGGAATCTGCCAAAATAAATCTCATTAATCTGTGTTACTAAAAAACTGGAAAAAATTTAAATACATTATAACTTTTTTAAAAAGTAAAAAGTATAATGAAACATTATCATTCAGAAACTAAATTGACCCAGGCCATCCGGAAAGCATTTGTGTACATTACACGTGTGTGCAAGCTTTCGTGTGCATATGAATCCAGAGGTTCTTTTTACTGTGAGATCCTCTACCACCATCTCCAGGATGTCACACATCTAGAGACTACACATGGGTAGAAAATTCACCTGGTGAGTTTTGGGAAAGAATGTATCCTCCTGAAACCAACACATCCATAATTCCACTTTCAATGCCTGCAGGTGACTTCTTTGGAGAGAAACATGAAGAAAACAGATGCTGTGCATTGCTTTTGTTTTCTGTGAGACAGATAATGGTCAAGGGTGGTTTCATATTGGGCTGGACAGCCAGAGCCTCCGCTCTGTACCTCAGGCGATTCCTCCTCAGTTTCTGAGCTTTTTCATAGAAAATGAGCTATTGCCACCTTGAGACTGTAACATCTGCTCCATTCTTCCCTCGGAAATGTTTTCACTAACTATGTATTTTGCTATACTGCTTCTTTTTTGCAAATAGATAAATGATTCCTCTGAGAGCATCTGGTCCCTTGAACATGTGAAGTAGGTTGCCCCAATCACAAGGGGCTCTGGTCCCCAAACCTTATCATATGAAATGGTTTAGTGAGTTACACAGAACAAAGATAAGGACAGCTGGCGAGCTGAGTTAGAGCACTGCACCTGGGCCGCATTCTCACCTGAAAGGTCTCCGATAGAGCGATGTTTTCTGAAACTGCCCTGTGGGCACGCAGGCATCCTTCTTACTCATTCTATAAATGTGTTTTTAGGTTCGATGTTTGATTTTTCTATTTTTCTTTAAAAGGACAGAGCGAACAAAACAAGAATATCATACCCAAGAAAGGAAAAGATGTCTGTAAATGCTAAAGCAATTGCACAAGGGCAGATTTAGTAAAAGCCAGTAAATCATTATAATGAACAAAAATGATTCTGAAAGCAACTGCCTGCTTTGTTCAAATATCAAAGAGTGAGTGCTTTGCAGATGGGTGATATTTTGGATTGTGAACAACACTTTAGCAAGGCTGGAAAACTGGCCTGAGATTAACTAAGGGCTAGATTTCTGTTCTTTATTCCTTCTAGGTCTCAATCTCCACTTCTGTGATATGCTGATAAGAATGTCTTGACCAGTGACTTACTTTAAAAAGTTATAGAAAGTGTAAAATAATAAGCGTGCATAAGAATTGTGCAATAAATAATAACTGTTAGTATCAGGCTTTAAGCAAGAGATCTCAGTGTGGAGGGGTGGTCATTGCATAAGGATCAGTAATGCTAGTTTGTTGCTCTTGTTATTGTTTTTTGTTTTTTAATTGCAGAAACACAGATTGTAATTGCTTATTCCAGAGTGAGAATAATGAATCAAAATTCCTAAATTGGAATTTGACCGTGTACATTTTTTTAAAGCTTGACTGATTTTATAATCAAAATGAAGTGGCAAAAAGGAATTCACTCTCTCATCTGAAGTTACCAGAAACCCAGAATATATAAAACAATAAGCAGAAGCCCTATGAAACAGAAAAATGGTAGTGAGTCCTACCCCTGCCTTGAGTGAATGTGGATGAAATGGCATGAAAAGGGGAAACTGAGGCAGGGCAGCCCAGACTCCCTGATTTAAGGATAAAGCACTGAGAGTCTGGGAAGATATGACAGCTGGAGTTTGCAGTATAGAATACAAGAGAAGAGGGATCTGTCCATATCCCTGAGATCTGTAGAGGGTCTCCTTCAAGGATTCAGCAGAGTACTCACTGGTGGATGGGTATAAGAAAGGCAAGGGGAAGAAGAACACAAAAGGACTGGTGAAAATAGTGTCTGGTACCTACACGGAACCAGTAATAGCACTAGTTCCTACCAGCCAGTCAAACCAAAAAAAAAAAAAAAAAAAAAAAAGAACAATCTCATGATGCATGACATATTGTGTAAACTACTCAGAGCGCCTCACTTCAGTGGTAGGGAATAATAAGCCCTAGAGTAAGCCCTTCTCTGGCCCAGCCCAACAAATCATACATGAAAGACTTAGAATTTAACTGTTTCCAAGTAACTTAATTGCATCCTAGAACAAAGGATGTTTATAGTAATAGCACCTAACAAGGTAAAATAATATGATCTAGCATCCAGTTAAAGATCGTCAGGCACACAAAAAGGAAAAAAACATTATCCATAAAGAAAAGAAAATCAATCAATTGAAACTGACCTACAACTGACCCAGACAACAGCATTAGCAGAGGACATTAAATCAACTATTATAACTTTTTGAACATATTGAATGCAAAGTAATAGTAAGTAAAAGTAGTCAACAGTGACATGGAAGATATTTTTAAAGTCTTAAATTGAAAATCTACAGATGAAAACTATACTAAATGGAATTCATGAAAAATTAGACATGATAGATGAAAAATTAGTAAAACTGAACACATAACTTCTGGAAGAACATGGCGGATAGATAGCAGCAGCTACGGAGGCTCTCTGAGATACCCCACTTAAAATCCAGGAATGGAGGCTGGGGATTTAGCTCAGCGACATAAATGCCTTGCCTTGCAAGTGTGTGGTCATGAGTTTGATCCCCAGTACCGATAAAAAAAAAAAAAAAAAAAAGACAAAAAAAAATCCAGGAATGGTGCAGTACGAGGAGTCCTACGCAAGGGACAATACACCCTGCCAACCCAGGAGTGAACTAAGCTAAGAGAAAACAACTGGAAATCCAATCCTGGTGCTATAACAGGAACAGATAAAATCTCAGTGAGGAAGCTAGAACCCGTGCCACTGGAAGCCACGATTTGAATTTCCTGCTGCCGCTGCTGCATCCAAATCTGCTGGGCAGGGAGAGAGAAGCGCGAAAGCTCTGAGAGCAGGAATCTGCAAAGGGGGTTGAGAGCATGACTAGCAGGGAGCCCTACATCGACTTGTGGTGAGTAAGCAGACGGGGACCCTTTCATAGAGTAGGAGGCTCCAGCAAAGGTCATACTGGGACCGGGCAGACTTGCCGGAACAGGACGCTGCAGTGACATTAGCCGCATATTCCCCTCTCAAGCGGGATTGGTGGGGAATGCCTGGCCTGCCTGACGCTGCTGACTAAGACCCAGTAGGCTTGCCCAAACCAGGTCCCAGCACCTGGAGGTACACCCTAGTGGTGAAGCCTTCCATATGTTGACCTGGAGGGGCGGGCCCAGCAGAGGCTGCCCAGGTCTGTGTCTCCCTAGTACACTGCAGTGGGCGGGAACACCTAGCCAGTGCAATTCAAACAAACTGTAACTGAAAAAGAGAAAAAAACTGGGCCTTCTACATTCGCTTGTATGGAAGGAACAAAAAGTATGGGAAGAGGAAGCAACAAGAAACGGTGCTCAGTCCCCAATCCTGAGAACACTGATCCAGGATAGGGAAACACAAAGGAAGACAGAAAACATGCAATATCAGACACAGCACCAATAGACATAAAGCGATATCTCCAGAGCCTCATAGATGGGTTTAAAAATGAAGTATTTAATGAAATAAAGCAAGATATAACTAGAATAGTTAGAGAAATGCTAAGTACCACCCAAGAAAAAACAGATGGTAGAATGGAAGAACAGAAAAAAAGGGGAGAATTGTTTGATGGAGAAAATAGAGAAAACATAGAATACATGAAGCAGGTTCAAAGAGATTACCAGGAAACTAAAAACTCTATCGAAAGCTGGCATAACAGCTTGAAAGAAACTAAGGATAGATTATCTGAACTGGAGGACAGATTTGTAATGTGGGAGCATGAAATGAAAACTTCTTAAAAATAAGAAAACAAACAGCAATAATACAAAGGCTAGAAGATGATAAGAGGATCTATAACTTAAGAATTAAGAACATAAAGGAAGAAGTAGGGACACAAACAAGTGAACTACAAAAGCTATTCAGAGAAATAATCCAGGAGAATTTCCCCAATTTAGCAAAAGGTAAAGATACTCAGATGTATGAGGCATACAGGACCCCAGCCACCTACAACCCAAACAGAGCTACACCCAGGCATATAATAATCAAAATTCCAGAAATCCAATATAAGAACAGAATACTAAAAGCTGTCAGAGATAAGAAACAGATCACTTACAAGGGAACACCCATCAGAATTACAGCAGACTTCTCAATACAAACCATCAAATCATGAAAAGTGGGGGGGGGAAATAACTCAAGATAAGATAGATAACAACCTCCAGCCAAGATTGATATATCCTGCAAAACTGTGCCTAGAAATTGATGGAAAAACAAGGTGCTTCCAGGATAAAGAGGAACTAGGGGAATTTGCAACCACCAATTCAACTCTACAGAGAATACTGCAGGACATTCTAAAAAAGGAAAATACCAAGATTCCAGAAACAGTGGCAGAGAGACCACAATGAATGGAGCAGAAAGCAAAATGAAGAAGACAAACTGACAACAAACGACAGAAAAAGAGCTCAACAGAAATGAGGCAGAGAAGATTGGATGGTAGGAACAGCTATTTTGGAAAAAACAAGACATCATAATAGCTAGTGCTGATTTAGTATCATCTTGCTTTGAAGTCCCATCAAGCTTTTAGTATTCTGTCTCCATCGGTCTTAACAGGTTGTATCTTATTGGATTTCATTATATGTGATAATATAAGCAAAAACTTTTATAGACAAGGAGATTATATAGAAACCATTGTTCATTTTCTGATAGTTGGTTCCAAATACCCTATAATACTGTCATTCTCTTGAATGGTTTTACATTGTCTTGATATGTTTGGTGCTACAGTATACGAAGTTATACTCAAAGATTTCAAGGAAAGAGACATTATGGTAACTACTTTTATGTCAGGATATCTTGTGGTGAAACACTATTTTGCTTAAATGGTTATGCTTTGACCTGCGCTGTTTTGTTGTTATGCCCTCTTTTATCTAAATTTCCTTTTTTTAATTATTTACTTTTTTATTTTTATCTTTTTAATCAAGGGAAAAATAAAAAAAAGCAGGACACATTATAGTAACCTACTTTGATTTCCTATTAACTTGATTTGAAACCCTGTATAGCCCTCACCATCTTGCTTTGACTGATTTTCCTCTATTCTGCTTTGCTTGATAGTACCAAGTTTGAAAGTATAGGCAAAATTGTGAAGACAATAAGATTCATTATGATGCCCATTCCAGTTGACTATTATCTTCTTTTGAAGTCCTTTAATGTCTCCAATGTTTTGGTTTTATTCTTTACTGTTTTGTTCAATTTTATTATAACTGATGATATAGGCAATTCTTTTTAAGATAGCAAGAGGCAGTATAGTAACCATTGTTGATCGCCTAGTATTTTGTTTTCACATTATCTATTATGTCCATCCTTTTGATTTGACTGACTCTGTTCTGTTATGTCACATTTGGTTTTACTCTCTTCAAAAAAAAGTAATAAGAACTGTGGGAGTAATAAAACCCAAAATGTGTAATTGTCATTGTACAAAAGAAAGGAAAAGAAAGTGCTCTAAAGAATATAACTGCATATATATTTAAGTGTATAAGATAGATAACCATAGTACTGAGTTTTGTTGGATCATTGAATAAAACTGTTTCCAGTCTCACTGTTTGAAAGTCCACTTTATATGCTTTAATTTTGTAACTTGAACTATTTCTAAAATAACAATATGTAGTCTAATAACTAGTGATTTCCTACTGTTTATTTTTTCTGAAATTCTGTATAACTTGTATCCTTTTTATGTTTTTTTCTTTTTCTCCTTAAATTAAAAAAAACTGAATGCATAACAACAAAAACCATCCAAAATGAAAGGTACTGTAAAAATATTAGTTCAACATCATGTTACTAGGTTATGGGATAATTTAACATCAACTAATTTGCAAATAAGTGGATGTACCAGTTAACCTTCATTGTCAAGTTGAGTGGATTAAAAGACTCCTAGAAAGGTGATTGAATCGTGATTGGACTAAACCCCTCAATAGGTTAACCAGTTGGTGAATTTGTAGTTGAATGACCTAGTAGGTGGCAGACCCCAGATGAAGAAAGTGAGTGATAGGGAAAATATCCTTGGGGACTATATTGGATTCTGGACTCCTTTGTCTCTACCTTTTTCCATCCCAGTCTGCTTCCTGGATACTGTGAGTTCAGTAGTTTTTCTCTGTCACACCCTTCCACCATGCTATTTCTGCTTAGCATCAGTTGATTATGGGCTACAACCTTTGAAACCATGAGGCAGATTCACCCTCTCCTTCTTTAAATTATGTGTCAAATGTTTTGTCCCAGTAAAGGAAAGCTAATACATCACATTTCCAAAAGAAGGAGATACAGACAAAAAAAATCGTAAAATAATAACTGGAACTTTTAAACTTTATAAAAACTATAATCCCATAATCCATGAAACTCAACAAATCCCAATCAGAAGAAGCACGATGGAAACTACAATAAGATATGTGTATCATAATTAAATTGACCAAGATAAGTGGTAAAGAGAACATCTTAAATGTAACCCAAATAAAAGACATATTACGTGTGGAAGAATGAAAATATTGGAATGACAGCATATTTAAAACAAGAAACAGTATAAACAAGAAGACAGTGGATTCACATCCTTAAAGTATGAAAAGAAAACATGTCAATGTAGAATTCTGCAACAATATTTTCCAGAGTCAAGGTAGAAGGAAAATAAATAGTGTAGGATTGAATTATAATGGAAAGTATAAAATATCTGTAACTCCATGCAGATATAAGTGAATAATGGGAGATAATAGACAAATCTCACATACAGAAGAATTCCAAATAATTTATATAGAGACTGCCTCCTCAAGGAGATGAAATTTAATCACTACCACTTCGTCTGAAGTGTGGACTTCTTGGAGCAACTGCCTTCTAAAGAGTATAATTTGCAAGGGAGCAGTAGTGAAAAGTGACTTTATAGTGGATAAACCTGACAAGCATTGCCTCAGCATGAAGATTAAAATCAGCACCCACAGTGACATCACATTAATAGTACACGATCATCACATGATGTAATGAAAATGGCAATTAACACTCATGAGTTCTCTCCTAAAATAACATATAGTTTGCCTAATCTGAGACAAGCATCAGAAAAAATACCATATTTCAGGGCATTCCACAAAATAATATGTCTCAAAACTGTCTGAGATTTTTCTTGTTCTTTATGACCTTGAAACTGGCACAACCAAGAAGAATCCAATGATTCATGATGGATGCTGGCGTAATACAGTCTGGACAGTTTTCTAAAATAGAAAAAAGACACTAGGTTAAAAAACCATCAATAAAGCAGCAAATAAAGTATAGAAAATAAAGTATAAATAAAATATAGAATTTGACTACTGTTGTTTCAATATTTGTGATAATCATTCAACAAAAATGTTAATAAGAGAAACTGCAGGTAGAGTACTGGAATCTCTTTTTACAACTTTCAACTTTTTTGTAAGTTTAAAAGTATTCTTAAACATGGAAATAAAATGAAGGCAAAACAAAACAGTGTCAGATACAGAAAAGCTGAAAGAATTTATCACCTGTTACTCCTACTGTAGGCGACGTTGAAAAGCATTGTGCTTCAGATAGTTGAAAACGATACCAAATAAAAATCTGAATGCACACAAAGGAATAGGAATGATCAGAATATCTACTACATGTGTAAAAATATAAAATTTTCTTGTTATTTAAATATTGCTAAAAATAACTGACTTTCGGTTTCCCTAAGATGGGGCAGCCCAGTTCCCTTGGAGCTCCTTTTTACAACTAAGATGTCCGGGGCGTAACTCCAGCCAGGAAAGGAAAAACTAAACAAGCTTAAAACAAGCAAAGGGGAAAAAATAACAAAGTCAGAAATCAATAAGGTTGCAAACAGAAAAGCAATATTAAGAGTGAATATACAAAAGCCAGGGGTTTTACTGCTGCTGTTGTTTCTGTGGTAATGGAGACTAACCCAGAGCCCCACGAAAAGCAGGCAAGTACCCCACCACCGAGCCACACCTCAGCCAAACAACTGGTTCTTAAAAACACTTTAAAGCAAAGGGAAATTAGAGAAGGATGGGGGAACAGGGGCTAAAAAGAGAAACAAGTTGAATTATGTACATGTACCCATTCCTGAAGATGTTTATAAACCACATGTACTGTAAACAGGTACTAACTTTTAAAAAAAAAACTTTGATAACAAAATTAAGAAAACTTTATCAATACTGACAAAAATTTTAAAAGGCAAAATGTAAATCTTCCAGGTTAGAAGCCAAACAAAGCATATCACTGCAGATCTGCTACAAAGAAAAAATTCAAAACTACAATTGTGTAACCATCAATTTGATAATTTTGGAAATAAAAGAGAAATCCTTTGAAATCACAAAGTACCACCAAGATTAAATAGGGAACCTGAAATGGACCTATAACAGACTTAAACTAGAACCATCACTGCAGATACCAGGACGGCTAAAATAAAAAGCAGTGACAGAAACAAATAGGGGGAAATGTGGAAAAGCCAGATCATTTGTACATTACTGGTAGGAATACAAGATGGGAAAGCCAACCCAGAAAGAAGCTTCAGTTTTTATAACTACGTACATGCAACGGCCATGTGACCTAGCAATTGCAGTCTTGGGCATTTATCTCTGACAAACTAATACTCATGTTCGTACAAAAATCCACACAGGCTAAACATAGTGATACATGCCTATAATCCCAGCACTAGGAGGGGTCGCCATGAGCTTGAGGCCAACCTGGACTACATAATGAGTTCAAGCCCAGCCTGAATTACATACAGAGACCCTGTCTCAAAAAAATAAAATGGTTCAGTAATGTTTCTAGGAGCAATAATCCTAATTTTTCTACAAAAACAGAAACAACCACCGTGTCCTTCAGTGAGTGAATGGCTAAGCAATGGTAAATTACATACTACAATCCCATTTACATAACATTCCTGGATTAGAAAAATTATAAGAATAGAGAAAAAATTAGTTCAGAGAGAGGTACAGAAAAAGGGAGGTGCGTAGACAGGTAGGATCTTTGTGGTGATGGAAATTATGCTGTATTTTGACTGTCTCAAAGACTGTCATATCCTTAATGTGATATTCTTACAGTTTTAAAAGGATGTTACTAGAGGCTGGGGACTTAGCTCAGCAGCATAAGCACCTGCCTTGCAAGCAGGCGGTCCTGAGTTTGATCCCCGGTATCGGTAAAAAGAAAAAAGAGCAAATTCCTTTTTATTGCTGCATATTATTCAGCAATAAAAAGGAATTATTGATGCACACAACATAGATAAAAAGACAACATTCCAAATAATTTCTTTCACATAAAATCCTACAAAATGCAAACCAATCTATGGCAACAAAAAATAGACTAGTTGTTATGAGTAGAAGTAGGGGTGGATTGAAAGAAAGAATTACAAAAAGTCATAAGGAACCTTCTAGAAAGGATAAATATGTTACATGATGGCCTTAGGCGTGCACCTCTATACCTGATTATCAAATTTTACACATTAAATATGGATAATCTATTTGTTATTAATTATAACTCAAAGTAATTTTAGAAAACATTTTTATTAGAGAATTATGTATGTTCATATTCATGTAATAAATTTTAAAATATCAAACATTTCCCAGCTTTTACTTTTTAGATGGTGAATATGGATAGACGCCTTTAAACAAAGGCATTTAAATGTTCTCAACTTTGGTTTTTTGTTTTTTTTTTTTTTTTTGGTCTTTTTCATTTTTATCGGTACCAGGGATTATGCCACTGAGGTAAACCTCCAGCCCCAACTTTTAAGAGTAACCTACAGGTTAGATATCCTGGCTTTCATCTCAGTGTCGGCAGCTGGGCACATGGTAGGACCCTTCAGCGCTCTAGAGTAACTGGAGGAGTCTCCCAGCCATTGTTTAGTCTTTCTACTCCCAACCCAGCACTGGCTAGAGAAGTGAGAATTTGTCTTCTTCTAAAAGAAGAGACTGTCTCTGCAGCCATTCTCCTAATTTCAGCCCTCCTGGAGGCAAACCGTGGGTCAAACTTCAGGAATGTTGTTTCCATTGCTTCCGGTGTTGAAACGAGCTCCCCTACAGTAAAGCCACATCTCTAGCCACGCCAATACAAGAGTAGCCTGGACAGCTCGTGGGCAAGTTTAAGGGGTACTGAGGCCTCCAAAGAAAAGAAATTCAATGATCTCTCATGGCCTGGGAGCACTGAGACATCCCAAGCATTTTCCCTGTCCCTCTGGGAGCAGCTCTCCTGAGCAGGGCCTGTTTGAACAGTGACTCCAGGGTTCCAGGTCTCAGGCTTACCTGACCCAAGGAAAACATTCAGAAGCAGTGGGTGTGTTGTCTCAGATAGTGAAGTGCTCACAGATAAGCTGGCACCTAACAAAGAGGCCTTATACTGTGCTGAGAGTGCAGTCTCTGACATTTGTGCCACAGGCTAAAAGTGAGTTGGATGGTAGGAGCCTCTAGGATTACCGCAAGATCATGTCCTTTAAACTATAAGTGGCTCCTGGGCCACAGATCTGAAGGGCAAACTGTCTGTTCTGGCTAAACTCTTAACCCTGGGAGGAGAAAGATAAAAGACAGAAAGAAAAAGAACTCCCAATGGCACTACAGCCGTGCCCATTGTGCCCTCCTTCCCGATTATGTCACCATGTGCCTGTCTTAAGACCTGTAGGACACAAGTAATGTCAGAGTCCTTATTCCAAAAGTGCCAGGACTGTGGACTCTGCAGCCTATCTCCCCACTACCACCCCTTGCCCTGGCCCCAGTCAGCCAGCACCCCTCCACTGATGCAAGCTAAGTAGTTTGGTCCACACAGCCTCTACTGCCCCTCTGAGCTGGGCTGAGCACACTCAGTGAATTAAGCCAGCCCCACTTAGCCTGGGGGTGGGACAGGGATAGTGGGAGGGGAAATTTCACACTATAACTCATCACACCAGCTCAAACTGGAGCTAGGCAGCTGGTCATAGCCTTGGCTACACACTGGAGTCTCCTGGGAAAGCTTAGAAACCAGGATAGTGATGGCTACTCTGTGACCACTCTGGGCTCCAGCCTGGGCATTACAGTTTCAAGCCTGACTGTGTATCAGGTACCCGTGGACCTCCTGCCGACACCACTGTCTTACTGAATCCTCTCCCTGGACTGATGGATTCCCAATCTCCAGGGGGCTAAGCATTTCTGACAGGCGCCTTCCACTCATGTGGGTCCCAAGATACACTCTGTTTTTGAAGACCAGAACCTTAGGAATTCATCCCAACAATTGGTTCTTACCAACCTAAAGAAAGGCCCAAGCCTCCAACTCAGCTCCAACCCTATTCAACATGATATTCATTCAGTCAGTCAAGACTGAGTCAGCCAAGAAATAACATCTCCCGTGCCTACGCTGACCTACGTGCTAATCTCTTTTTAAAAATGCAAAACTAAGCAACATGCATCTGTCACTTGGCCACATTTAAAAGTGAGAGAGGATGAGGACAAGAAGACAAGTGCAAGAGATGGATAAGGAAGAATTAGAAAGATGACCTCTTTTTTTCTATAATAGGGATAATAAACTAAGGTGAGTCAGTGAGGAATCTCTTTGGAAATACCCAGGAAGGTTTGCTCACAAGAACAATAAATGTTTCCCTTCCCACGCCACCCCTGCCCCACTTATTCCTGGGGAGGTTAAATAAACAATTTGTTTTGTCTTTTGAAAAGGGGTGTAGAAATCCATCACCAGGGAAAAAAATTAAATAGCAGTAAGCCAGCTGAGATACTTCCAAGAAAGATAAAGGGCCAGAAACAGAGAGCAGACAAGGATCGAGAGGAGGGCGATGAGAGAGATTAACCCGTGAGCCACCTGCCAACTCCGGCTGCCAAGACCAGGAGGGGGAGGCCCCGGGGCAGGAGCCTGAGTGGGGCAGAGCGGGTTCTGGAGCGCTAAGTCAACAGCTCAGGAAGCAAGCAGTGCGCTGCATGGAGCCCTGGGCTCTTCCCCACCTCATAAATAGGTGTATTGTGGTTACTTGTTTATATGTCCCTCTCTTCCACCAGATACAGGGCTCCCAGGGAGCTGGGACTACTGTCATCCAGCCCCTGGCTCCCAGCATCTGGCACCAGCCACCTGGCAGGAACCACCTGGCAAGTGACCCTATAAGACGTTTTCTAAGGCCTGACATAAATAGCCTATTCTTCAGACTCAATCGTGAAAGTTAGTTACATAAGATCCTAGCTAAATTCACATGGCGGGGCACAGGGGTGGAACAGGGAAATTCATCATCTCCAAACCCAGCATTATGCTATGCTATGAACTGTGTTGTCACTGAGTTAGGTCCTCCCAAAATCCCTGTCTGTCCACAGAATGTGAACCTTATTCAGAATGTGACCTTAATCAGAAATGGGTTCTTGGCAGATGTAATTAAAGACCAAGATGAGAGCCTTGTGGCACAGAGTAGGCTCCAGATCCAGGGAGATTATCCTTATCAGAGACAGAAAAGGACACAGAGACACAGAGAGAAGCCACATGGAGACAGAGTCTGGTGTGAGGCTGCCACCAGCCATGGAGCACCTCGCGGCCACAGAGCTCTGCAGCTCTAGAAGAGGAAGGGAGGACCCTTCCCTCCAGCTCTGCTGGCAGCACCTTGACCTGAGAAACTGCAGTAATAAATTCTCATTGTTTGAAGCCAAGAAAAGTTGGTACCGATGTGTTATAAAGTCTGTAGAAAACAAATACTGGCAATGATTAAAAAACATAGTCAATGATTTAAAAAGATTGTAACCTATTACAATAAAAGACACGTTGCCAACAATAATAGGATATGTGTGTCTGAAGTGAGGGGCAGTCGTTTCAGTACTTTGAGATTAGTGGCACAGTCTTTTGCTGTAATAATTTTTTTATTTAAACATTCATGGTATTTTTTGATGTCGCTTCATTGAGCAAAAGTTTATGGCAATTTCTGTGAAATATAAAAAGCATTACACTGTGTCCTCACTCATGTAATCCACCGTGTCTGGCACTGTATGATTTCTGGCTCTTCCCCCAAGCAAAATGATTGGGAAAAGTAAATGTTTTGAATTGATGTCCAAAGCAGTGGTGATAAGGCAAGTAAAAACAAGCACAAAAGAAAACTTCAGAACTGCTTCAGAAAGTGGCAAAAACAATAAGCTGGGGAGCGGGGGGAATATTTGTGTGCAGAGGAGAGAAGAGTTTATCTTTTGCTGTAATAATTTGTAAAGACTCAAACATTCATCAGATGTTGTAATCACACCTTGCATAAGCTGCCTGTGCCTTTGGAGTTAAGCTCTCACTAAACAACTAGAAAGAGTTCGCTGTGCATGTGAGTTACAGGTCAGGGAAACGACCCGGAGTAACAAAAATTGTCACCCAAGTTGACATAGGCAGGAACAGAAATCAAAGACTCATTGCCATCCACCCCATAGAAAACCCCCAAAGGAAAGGAAATGAAACACTGGTGAAGCAGCCAGGGAGATGGGTGGAATTCTGCCCAAACTGAGAGTCCTGTAGACATGGCCCAGATCACAGAACATCAACTATTCTAGACCAGGCAGGCCAGAGACACGTTCCTGGGGGCATCGCCTCCCAAGACGTTTCTTCGGGACTTAGTGCTTATGAGAAGGTTTCACCTTCCCAACTACAAAGACTTGGAGAGACAGGATGCATAATCAAAATGAGCACATAAAAGGGGGAAGCACATATGCTAACCATAATGTGCTATTTTTACTTAGGGAAAAAGAAAAAACAGCCCACATATTTCTAGAGTAAATGTCTCACGATTGTTTTAAAATGATAGTAAAAAGCTACTTGCATCTGACACAGGCATGTTAAGATTGTGAGGAGGCAAGAACGTAATAAGGGAGACATTAAAAAGAACAGAAACTTTTTCTTCATTCTTACTCTTGTTGGCACTTTCTCTGAAGTGGTTGGAGCCCTGGAAAACATGGCCTTCCATATTTGGAATTCTTCTTTTTCTCCTACTTAACAGAAAATGCTTAAAACTAGAAGTGACAACCCTATTTACCCTTGAGGTTGTCTTGAATGATTTTAAGGCTCCCGAAATATAATGGATGAAAAAAGACAAAGTAATCTCAGTCGTCAAAGAAACCTGCTTGCCTGCCTCCCTGTCTGAGAATCCTCCATTTGGTGTTCAGGGTATAACAAGATTGTGAAGGCATGGCATGGGTTACTTTAAACCCCAACTCACTGGCCCAGGCAGCCATGAATATTTTTTAAAAAATATTAAAGCTCTTTTAAAATGTACTTCAATTAAAAATTTTGCCTATTTGGGACATTTCTTTCTTCCTCATTTCGCATTTTGCTCTGATTCCCACCTCTTCCAGGAAGCCTTTCTTTGATGGAGGAGCAGGAAGAGGGGTGAACCATGGTAAACAGGAGAAAGAACAAGGGCTTAGTAGAAAGTATGTCAGATTTAGCAAATGGAAACACAGGATTCCCACCTCTATCTAAATTCTACATACTAAGCCACAAATGCTTTGTAAGAATATTCGAAATCGTGCTTGGGACATATATATATATGCTTCACAACATTATTTATTGTTTTTTTACTTATTTTTACTTACTAAATCTGACAGTCTTGCTACAGAGATGAGTTTGGGTTTGTATGCCAGTTCTGCTACAAATTGTGCTAGCTGCGTAGATCATAGCTTCTCTGAGTCAGCCTCGTTTGCTGTGTAATATGACAAATCCTAACCATGGTGATGCCCAAATCAGCAAAATAGGGCAACTGGGGTCCTCACACTCAGTCCTTTCAACTGCATTGCTTGCTGCTGTATTCTTTATGTTCCTTTGGCAATTACAAGATGCTTGGAGAGCCCCACAAACATCATGTTCTTTTTTACCTCATACATTTATTCATGTGGTTACATTTGCCTGAAATACTTTCCCTAACCATAGCATACACATACACACATACAGGTCTCTATCTCACCTTTTGCTGGGTTAAACAATGTTAATTCATTAAATCCTGCTTTGACATCAATTTTCCCAGACATCTCTTCCAACTTCATCCCTTCTCTTACATGGGGGAAGACAGATTGCCTTCTATGCACCCCCATGACCCCTGTGTGTATCTGTTCTATAGTGTAGAATACTCTTTTCTTCAGGAATCCATGTTACCCACAAGTCAATGGTTCCCTTGGCCCTACTGATCTGTTTATCCCTAGCATGGTGTTGGGTGCATAGTGATAATCTCCAACATCTGAGTTCCCTTTGGTTCCCCCAAATCAGCAAACCTGGATAGGAAGCCTCAATGGCTAGCCACTCTGCCTGCAGGACTACTCAGGGCTCTCTACCATTATACACAGGCTTCCCACTTGCAGGTGATGAAATATTTCATTCTACTTGAGATATTTCTCCTGTTTTTCTCACATTATTTGCAAGCCACCAAATATGAGTTCTCACACATGACAGTTAACTGATTGTGTCAACTTGAGCAAGAAACACCCTACTACACTGGTTCAGCATAGCTCTGAGTGGGGCTGAGGGGTTTACATAGACAGAAGACACTGTAGGGCAGCTTACTGCCTGAATGGTATAAAGGGGAAATGAACAAGGAGATGGCTTCTATCTCTTTGGAAGAGATCCAGTCTTCACTTTCACCTTGGACGTCATCTCCTGGTTTTCAACACAGACTCTTCAGCCTCCAGCACAGACTCTGTGGCCTCCTGACATGGACTTGCATGGGACACTGCCGTGAGCTCCAGACCTTTAACCGGATCCTTCGTATCTCCACCGTGCAGACAGATCTTTTGCTCCTTTCCACATCTAACCCTGTGGATGGCCATTGTAAGCCAATCACATACATTTGCATATATTTGTATATTTTGCATTAAATCTCTTTCTCTAGTAAGCACTCACTGATATACTGTGCAAAATTAAAATGCAAGCATCTTAATTAAAAATTAACATGAGTTTCAAGATGACAACACCAGAGAAGTAAACCAAGTGAGGCCCCTTCCTCAGTATGAAGTCCTGGGCATCTCCACATGGCACAGGCCCACAAGGCTCCCCTCCTTCCATGCTTACTGTGTTAAATGTCACTCACCATCTGTACGGTTGAATCCCCTAACTCCACCCCAGGGGTTTTCACCAAGAAATCTCTAGAACTAGCTGCTATGTCATCTTCTGAGTCTCTTGGAGCTGGCTCTGGAAGACAATGAAATAATGTTGAGCTGTTATTGTAAATAGGCAAGCAAACATTTTAGCCAGCAATTTCAGGTATACGATCAGATATAAATGCAGCAGTTAAAGGCCAAGAGGCACACTGAGGGCCTTACCTGCCAGTTGCTCTCACTCATCCAGAGACTTTTACAGCTGCCCCCAACTTGGGCTAGAGGCAGAAAACCATCAAAGTCAAGTGGCACATTTATTGACCAGAAGAAGAAAGCAACATGAAAAAATTCTTTATGGTGTGAGAGAAAGAGCAAAACAAATAGACCACATGGAGTCAGGGCAATATCTGTGCACAACTCAATCCCTGACTTCATGAGCTGAGCTTGGGGTGTAGTCCAACCCCATATCAACATACACTGTCCTGCATACAGATAGGAATATGTGTTCCACATGGCCACACAACTACTCTTCCACATGCCACCAACTCCGAGGTCCAGCATACATTCAGCATACCTCCAAGATTCCTCATTCTACTGTCAAGAAAAGATGACCTCATTTCTCACCAATGATCCCCTACTCTGACTCTAGCAACCAACACCACAAAGTGCTGAAGAACCAGTAACTGCAGAGAAGGTACTAACCGAGTGTGTGGCAAAGCTGCTGCATGGGATGGTGCATATCTGTAATCCCAACCATTTAGGAAGCTGAAGCAAGAGGATTGCAAGTTCAAGACCAACCTGAGAAATCCAGCAAAAACTTATCTCAAAATACATTTAAGGAAGAGCTAAGGGTTTAGTTAATTTTTAAAAAGAAAAAGCAATCCACACTAGCCTTCTCCAACCCTGCAAAGAAAGTGCTGAGAAACTGACATTCAGCCATTGCCCACACTGCAGCCAACAACATGCTTATCATTTGGGGTTCACTGTCTCATTAAATATGCAAAATGAGCAGAAGCTTTTTGCAGGTAAGCAGTTAGCAAAGGTCACCTTGACAATAGGAAGGTGGTATGAATTGTGATCATTTCATTTGGGCACTGACACTTTTCTCCCTGCAATCACCCTTATGGGACATCTCATGTGCCCAAATTTCAAACTCCAAGTCCCCTAGGGTGGAAGATGCCCAACCAGTTCCTTCAGGGCTGAACAGGAAAGGTTTGTGTCTCTCCAACTCAGTGTGCAAATGTCATCCAAAAATGAGCCTGAAGCAGTCCACTGACCCAGACCAGGGAGTCACAGGAGACAGGAAGGGGCCTGAGCTAAGGGGCTTGATCCTTGGGTTCAGCAGCCCCCAGCCAGCCTTGGCAGGAACCACAGGAGAAGAGGTAAACCCCAAAGCTCAGTCGTGGTTCTCCCAGCTCTCATCTATGGTTCATACACGGATGACTTGGGAGTATCTCCTCCAACAACCTTCTCACAAAGCCAACACCATGATTCTAGTAAAAACGTATTTCCAAAGAATCAACACTATTGATGTGTGAACTGGCAAACATTTATGAGTTACCTGTTTTAAATTCTCCAAATCAACTCTATCTCCCTCTATCATACGCAAACTCAGATTTGGAGGCAGCAAAACAGCCCCTCCCTTAACCTCTGTCCACCAGATCACTACTCCCTCCAGAAGACAGCTTTGTGGCAGGGCCATGAGGAGTCCCAGAGGGGACTCTGCCTAGCAGCAGCAACTTCCCTGGGTGACTCTGGTGCTTTAAGATAGACAATTGGCATTTTTCCCAACAATACTATCTTCATGTGTACAATATATAAAGTCTAAGACCCAAATGCTTGTTTCACTAATTTATCAAAAATAACGCCATTGGCTAACTTTCAGCAAGGCTGCCACCCCATAGCCTCCCACATCAGAATTTTGGAGGGATCCCTCTCTTCACTTCCTAACTCCAATGAAACAGACTGAAGCCCTAATTCCTGTATGCACACATACATATGTACACATATAGTATACACAGCTAAACCTACAACTTGTGTCAAGTACTACCTGCATGCCTGTGCCCAGGTGTTGTGTGACACTAAGTGTCACAGGGAGAAATCGTGTGCTATAAGAAATAGAATTCCAAGATGGCCCCACACTCCTGCCCTGGCTTGTGTACTCTGTGTCTGTTCTTGGGTGTGGGTGGGAACAGGGGCACTAAGGAAATGAACCCTCTCTTGATTAGGCTACATTACACCACCAGTGAGTTGGGACAGTCCCTGCTATCATTGCATTGCTCTGACACTCTTCCTTAACAGAGAAAGAGAGAATTCCTTTCCTGGTCTGGAAGATATGCACTACCATGTTTATAGAACTTTTAAAGGAGCTACCTGGCAAAGCACTGCAGGTAATTGCTGGGATCAAGGACATCCCCCATGTGACATCAGGAAAGCAAAGACCTTAGTCGACTTGTCCTACAATCACAAGGAGCTGAACTTGACCAGTAACCATGAGAGTGTAGATGAGGACCCGGAGCTGAGGGGGAGAGCACCCCTGTTCAACCACACCTTGGCTGCGGTCTGTGACACCTTGGTTGAAGTCCTGCTGAGCTGTGCCTGGTTCTTAACCCACAGAAACACTAAGGATACGATGCATGTTTTAAGAATCTGAATTTGTAGTAATATCCAGCAAGAGATAACAAAGGCAAATAACACAAAGGCAGATTGAACATTTTCTTATGAAAGGATTTTGAAGAACCATATTACCCAAACATCTGCCTTTTGCAGTCTGTCTTTGCAAAACTTCCACTACTGTCACTTCCTTTTGGGCTGCAAGGGTGATTAATGAGGCCTGCAAAATGCGTCCAGTACAGAGCTCTTTCCTTCAGCCCTCTCCAGCAACCATGTCCTGCAGTCAAAGCTTGGTGTACTAACCATGGCAATGTTTAAAATCTAATACAAACAAAGTAATACTCGAACAGCTACTCCTGTGAAGAAGAATTTATCTGTGTTATTCCTGATGTCGCAATGTAATTTTCCCCCAGGAGTGAGTCCCACATTCCAGAAGACACTGCGTGTATGTGACAGCAACTCGTGGGAGAGTCTTCAATGGCCCTCAGATGCACACTAGGCCTGTAACAACTTTCAGGGAAAGAGGCATCAATGATTTCTGCTACATGTCACAATAGTCATAAATAAGATTCATCTACCCGCTATTTGTTCTTCTGAGATCTTTTGCCATTCACAGTAAAATATGCATCACTGTACTTCTTTGTCACATCATGAACTCATTCTTTCAACCATTTGACAGCAAAATCAGAAGTTGTGTGTCCTGCACCAATTGTAGGTTTGCAAGGAATCAATTTAAATTAGGTACATGTTGAGGCTGGCAGGGTCTTAGCAGACCTCCCTTCATTCACATCTGTGTTCTCTGCTCATTGTATGTGTAAAAATGTCAAGAAAAATGAAACAGTATTGTAAAGGAGGTAGATTGCCAGTACTTGTGATAGAAGTTCTATGTGTTATGTTAAAAAGTGAGAACACTGATGAAAGAGATGGCTTTAAGCAGAAAACAGATTTTGTAAAGGTCCTGAAAAGGAAGGGCAGAAACTCCAGCTTTTGCACCCTACATTTCATTCATGTCTGGGAACTGTCCCTGATATGTTCTGAAAGAGTCTCATCCTCTCCGCCTGTGCACATTCAAGTGGATTCTACCTATAAACAGTAACACAAGGCAGGTGACAAGGCCTGAAACAAAATATGCCATTTCCTGGAGACTTATGCCCAGTTCCAACCACAGAAATAATGAATGTGTCCTGTTCAGACATTCAGAGGAACTTGTCCTTTGACTGCTAAATTTGAGGCTCAAATTCCAAAAGAGGCTCAGAGCATCGAACTGGTGAGAGCCTTGTTTCTACCACTTGAAGCTGGAACACTAAGTCAACTCAAAGAGGAGAACCAAGCAATATGGAGAAACAAAAGATGTACATTTTCTGAGCTCTGGATCAAACTATAAGTGAAATATTTATTTTCCACCTTTCACTTACTCAGTTAATGCATATTTTTGGTTGGTTTTTCAGTCACTTCCAATCAAACTGTCTCTTATTAAGGCAAGACATTCCTTCAGTTCTTTAAATAATTCCTTGTTTCATTTCATGGGTTTATGTTTGACAGATGATAATGGAATCAATCAAGTTCAGGCAGGGCACAAACTCATAAAGACCTTCCTGTGTCAGCCTCCTAGGGATTATAAGGCATGTACCACCATGTCTAGCTTCTTTTTTTTTTTAAATCAAGAAGAACCTTGCACAAAATTGCTTACACACTCCACACACATTGTTGGGTAAGATTGAGTGTTAGGGTCCCTCATAAACCACTCTCTGGCAGAAAAAGTGGGATTTCCATGACTGGCTTAGACAAACTAAAGTCTAAATCTCATCAAGTTAGAACAGAAAATAGTCCTGGGGAAGTACCTAAAGGTTTCAATAACCTAGCTCTTAGAACCAGGACTTACAACAAGAAAAAAAAAAAAAAAAAAAAAAAAAAACCAGGCAGGTGAATTTCAGTCTGACCTAAACCATACACAGCATTCTTCTTTGCTCTTAAAATAAGATCAGAATGCACCAGAGGTAAAGGAACTGGGGTGAAAAACTGTATTTGAATACCCTAGAGCTGAAAGAGGCAAGCGAAAGCCAGAAGCCTGGGCTGGTCCACGCACAGCTTTATCTGCCCGTGGCAATGTAGTCTAAAAATACAGATCTTTGACAGTCATCTATTTTAAATAGCAAACTTCACATATATCTTCTCTACTCTTTCCTTGCTACATATTAATTTTTCATGATGGAGGAGGAATGACAGATATGGTTTGCTTTAGCAGAACAAATAAAGGTGACATTTTGCATCCAGGAGCCAGCATTTTCTAGCTGTGTGGCCTTGAGAAAGCCAGTCCTCTTCTCTGTGCTTCTGTTTCTTGAGCATAATATGAAGATGTTAGCAGTATCCATCTGGTATGTGCCAGCTGCAGGCTGACATGAGTCAATTTGATTATCCCCAGTTTGTAACTTCTTTTGGGGAACTATTGGCAGTGTCTGCAAGTAGATGCAGATGGTGTTCTGCTCTCCTCTCCACAAGCATAGGTGATAGCAAAAGCTGTCTCAAATTCTGCCCCAAATTTGAACACTTACTAGCAAGCTGGCAGAATAGCATTCACACTACCTATTCCATAAGTTTAGAGAAATCCTCACCCTTTTTTTAAGTGCTCCCCTTGTATATGCATAAAAGGATCATTCAAGGTCAATATTGTAATATCCAAGCTCGGAAGCAGGCAGCAACAAATGCCCAAAGCATTGATCAGTCCAGTCTGGGGAGTCATTCCAAAGGGAATAGACTGCTGGGATCCCTGGATCCTTCTATGTACTCATGCAATTGGGCAAGCCTCTAAGACATAGCAGCCAATGCACATTAAACTCATGATCAATCAAGGAAAGCAATTTTTCTCATTTGTTCAGTTTTCAACAAAGCCTCTTGTTTTGACTGAAAAAATACCAACAGCCTTTCAGGAACTAGCTCTACAAAGTTTCCTTTGGTATTACCTTTCAAATACTAGATGGTCTCCTCTAGGTGACTGTTGAGGCTTTGTGGGAAGTAATATATATGAAATGCTTAGAAAAGAGACTGGCAAATAGTAAGAGCTCAGTACATTTTCACAGTACTCATACTTAAAGCCAGAAGTAAGTACCTGTGCCTTTTCTTCCTTGGAGGAAATGTCCTATGCTCCTGAGCAGGTTCATGAATGCTGGAAGAAGGCCTGAGTCTTGTGGGTCAGAGACTGAGGATTTTACTGCTCACAACACAGCAGGCCGCCTGAGCACTGTTGTAACAAGCTGCAAAAAAAAAACCTGCCTGGGCTCTGAGGTAAACACTATTTTTATTTTACTGGACAACAAACAAAGCCATTGTCTGGGCAGAGCAAAACACTCTTCTGAGGCTGTTTATTAGACACACATCCCTAGAAAGACAGTCTGGACAAAGAACCTATGTGCTTCTCTCCTGAGACGTACAAAGATGCCAGCAACTACGAAGCATATACTCATCCACCACTTCTGCATTCCCTCAAGCTCAGCAGCTCACCTGACTCATTATCCCGTGCTGAAAACAGCTAGACTCTCTTATCATTCATGTTTCTCTCCATGAGGCCGTGTTATTCCCTTTTTTTCCTCTTCTCCCTTCTCACCACCTTCACTGGCAGGGACTATCGTTATCTGTACCCCAAAAAGCTGCTGAGCACTCTGCAGTGTCGCTTCCCAATCCACTTGCCCATGCTGTCCCCTAAGACCATGGATGGACCTATTTTTCCTCTGATCAGAAACTATTTATGAGAGCTGGGGATTTAGCTCAGCTCAAGCACCTGCATGGCGAGCGTGAAGTCATGAGTTCAATCCCCGGTACCAAAAGAAAATACTCATGACTCTCACTATCTCCTGAATTAAGTCCTAAACTCCTTCAAGATATTGCATTCCTTATTAAGTAATGAATACGCTGAAGAGGAGGAAACTAGGTCTTATTTAACTCTGGCACTTAGGGGTAAGTATCCTCAGATTTAATTATATGATGGGTTACAGAGCTGTTCAGTTTTTACATGTAAAACATGTTAGTGTGCACTAAATTTAGGATGCTAGAGAGGAAAATTGGGCCAGTAGAAATACCCATTGAAGAGCAGATTTTTTTTCTTTGTGGAGCATCTTGTTTTACTTGAGACATAGCTTGCTTATTTGGGGGTATTTAATCATTTGTTATTAGGTAGATAGAGAAACTTTGTTCAATCAAACTCTGCTTCAGACATCCAAAATGTTTGGATTCTTCATGAAGGGATAAAGGATTGTCACTTGGCATTCCCTTCCCTATGGCCACTGCTGAAGGAAGAGGGGCTTCCAGGTCTGAAGAACTGAAACTCTACACTCAAAGCCACACAGTGCTTCATAAGTCAGATGACTTCCTTGCTGAACTAAACTGGGTCTCACAAGTATGGTTGTACTTTTAGGGGGCAAGGGGGCCTGCGATTTTAATTCAGGTCCAGTCATTTTTTTAAAATTCAAGACAGATGGAATGAGTGTAAGGCACTCCAAGGAAAGCAACATCACTCCTTTTTAAGTAATCTTCACCAGCTATAAGACGAATGACCCCACAACCCCTGTTGATCCTGTTACCCAAGGTCAGCTCACACATCATTAAAAAGAGTCAGTTCAAGTCCTGGGCACTTTCCCCTGAAGACCCAATATTCTTTTACCATGAGTATTGTATGCTGTTCAGAAGCCTCTTGATTTACTGAGCATTTGATAATGCTCAGAAATAATTTTTTAAAAATAGAATTTTAAATAATAGCTTCAGGACAGCAGCAGCTCCTCCTCCTCCAACCTGAGTCACAGTCACCTAAAACAGCCCACCCTGCCATCCTGACGCAGACTGTCAGCATCCATCTGAGGAAAGACAACCAGGTCAGCTGCTTGTCACCCCCTCGCCCCACATACCAGCCGAAGAACCACTGACTGCATGGCTGAAATAGCACTGTGCTGGAGTTTGCTGCACACATGCACAAAAACACATTCCTCAGGTCTCTTCCCCAGCATTGTGCTCAGTGACATCATCCTGAAAGCATAAAGTTAGCCCTTGGTGGAGTATTTACACCATGGAAATGGGCAAATGCCATAGATCAGGTGCCCCCACTCCACTCCCCCTAGACCCAGCACACTTTATTTGGTGACTAGCTGCTGTGCGTTTCTTTACTTCATCAACACTGAGAAATAGAAACTCAAACAGCCCATACTTTACTTTGTAGCAGGTATAATAAAACTTCCATGAATTCCAGAAAATCAAAGACACATGACCTCTCCTGCTGAGAGGTTAGGCTGCCTTCCTTTTATCAAGCTGTCCTCTAGAACCATCTCTCATTTCATCCAAGAGGCACTTCCTCACCCTTTTCCCTCAAAACGTGCAATAAAACAAGCTAGGCTTTATTGCCGCTTCTGTCTAGACCCCCTTGAAATTACATTTTCCAATCTATAGTAATCTTCTCTGCCCCGAGGAAGCCTGGGAGAAAAGGGCGAGTTTTGATCAGGTTTCATTCTGTGTTTTCATTTGCAGTCTTGCATGGCTTCACATTCAAGAACTCCTTCACTTAAAAATCTTCAAGTTCTGTAAGAGTTTGCACCAAGCCCATCAGAAGATCACATCACTTAATGGATTCCCAGCCTCTGGGCTCTCCATTGTGCCACTTAAGGCCCCTGGACAGGCTTGAGTGTCTATACCTGGGCTTGGGCCAGTGCAGAACTGTGGGCTTCTTTTTTCCCAGAAATAGAAGCACCAACTAGTCAACAGCTGGGAAATCAGACCTAAGCTAGTATCTGAACAGACTGCACGGCATCTTCTTGGTGTGCATGATCGCAAGCCTCAGGCCATCCTCCAATGGACATGAAGACTTGGCTTGTTAAGGAATGATTCTATTTTAACCAGCCCTTGTCTGAATCAGGCTGTCCCCTGTGACTGCTGCAACACTGAGGTTCAACCTTCCACAGTGCTGCTCAGAAGCAAAGTAGTGTTTGGATCCTGCCACTCGGGAGTCCCGCCTGCTTTCCTTTTCTGTCCCCTGCCACCCCTTCTACATCATCCTCTTGAGTGTCGTATGACCCATGCTAAGAATCATCCCAGGAAGATGTGAATACATATCTCCTTAAAGGAACCTCTAACAGACTAAAGGTCCTTTGAAAGTCTAGAACTGGAGTTTAGTGAGGGGACTTTGATCACTGGATAGGTAAGTAGAATGGTGAAAAGAAACTACATTAGGCGTGAGGGGCCTCCCCATACCTCAAACATGTAATCACTGTTCTGGCTCCACATGTGACCTACTCCTTCTTCCTGTGGAGAATTAAGTATTATAATGAGAATTAATTAAATCTTAGCAGGGATAAAAGAGATTATGCACCTCAGCTCCTCACAGCCACCATTCACTCCAGTATGCTTTGAGATCAAAAGAAAGCTCATAGGAGCATCTTTTTTCTACATGTTTCCAACAAAAAAGGCTTAGATCTGGCCATCTTTGACTCAATTTCAACCAAAAGATAGAAGTGGTAGAAGCCAGAATGGAGACATAGGAATAGCTAGACGACCTATATAAATGCATGTACATGTGTTGTTATGTGTGGAAGGCACACGGCGCTCAGATGCTCAGGCAGGAGGCCAGGCTGATGGGTGGATGAAAAGATACAAAGAAGGTCACTTGCTCCCCAGTGAGTCATCAGAGGTTGCTCCAAATGCGTCACCAA
The DNA here is from genome assembly GCF_034190915.1 of Cavia porcellus. NCBI lineage: Eukaryota > Metazoa > Chordata > Mammalia > Rodentia > Caviidae > Cavia > Cavia porcellus. Next base: position 94,570,279 of record NW_026947485.1, read on the forward strand.
CTGAAAGAGATTGAAACCTCTAATAGAGTGAAAGCCACAGTGAAATGATCCTAAGCCTTGCTGGAAACCAGCTTTTCAGTAAAACCTCATGTACTCCGTGTCTGAACAGTATCCAGACCAATTTTTTCTGTTCAAAGAATTTTCAAACCATTTCCTTTTGCAAACAGTATTTGAATGGGTGTATCCTAGGTACATTATGTGGTGCAAGGTCTGGTGGTAAGATTTTCTGATTGTGTGTGTCTTAAGTCAAGATATTGGCCTTTTTTTATGCTTGAAGCAACCTTTTACGGGCATAAGTACACAAGCCAAGTCCCAATTTGGCAGTCCCAAGGAACAGTTTACCACCATGATGTATCCATCCAGTTCAATTTTGCACCACCAGGAAAAAAACATAGCTATACAGCTCGGCACTGAGCTTTGGGATGAAAGCTGGAATTTTCTGACCCACAATACAGAACCACAGTGCTAAGTATACAAAGAGAGATCAGATATAGAAACTTGGTTGATCACTCTCAGTTATTTTTTTTTTTTTAAAATTAGAGTTCCACGATGACCAATGAAGCAATCCAGGCCCTAAATACCCACTGCTACTGTGAGATGATCTCAAAGAGCTTTGGTAAGCACAGAGTTTCAGTTTTACAACAACTGTGGCCTAGAGCCATGAAGATCATCTATTGGTAGTGATTGTGGCTACGGTTACTGCATGTTAAGAATTGAGGAAGCCTTTTCAAAATCTGTGTGGACCCCAGAAGAAGAAAAGAAAATGATTCAGAGGTGACCAGGGGGGTTTGGATTTTAGCACTGTTTTTTTTTTTTTTTTTCTTGACACCCAAAAATATTCACTTTGTGGGAATCCATACTTGTTTTCTGTGCACATTTCTGCTTCTGTTACTTTTTAAAAATTAAGGATTGTTTAGTCCCATTTTTCTTGCTATGGACCAAATTGTGTTCCTTATAAAATTCATATGTTAATATCCTAATCACCAGTATGACTATATTTGGAAATGAGGAACCTGGTCTTAGTCCACTTGGGCCACTATAACAAAATACCTTAGACTAAGTAACTTACAAAAATGTAAAATTTGTTACTCAGAGTCTCAGGATCAAGGCACCACAAATCCAAAAAGGTTCACTCTCTGCCGCATAGACAGCACCATCTTGATGCATCCTTATGTTATGGAAGGGATAGAAAAGTTTCCTAGACTTCATTTTCCTAGACTCCTGCCTGATGACCACCTTACTTACTTTCTAAAGACTTGAACTCTTAACATAAATGCACTGGGAATTAGGTTTCAAGATACAACCATGCAGACAGTAGCAGGTCTTTGGGAAGAAGCTAAGTTTGAATGAGAGCAGGAGCTTGATGCAACAGAGTGTATGTCATCATAAGAGACCTTAAAGCACTTTCTTCTTTTCTGTGTGTCCTCAGAAGAAAGATGATAGTACATAGCAGCCATATGCAAGCCAGGAAGAGAGTCCCCATCAGAAACTGAGCCCTGCTTGTGTCTTAATTTTGGATTTTGCATAACTGTGAGAACTTACATATTTGTTGCTTAAGCCACCCAACCTGTGGGATTTTGCTCTAGCAGACCGAGCACACTAAGACATCTTCACAAAATCAAGATTCACATACCAAGATAAAGAAGCAAATGGAGGATGACAACTAGGCACCTTCTCAGTTTAGTTCTCTGCCTTCCCATAATCTAATGGTTAATATATGGCCTCTGTGGTGCACAGATTAGCAGCATGCTTCCCAATGGATTGGAACCATTACTAATGAGTGCCTTATGTTTCCTATCACTCATTGATTCACACACACACACACACACACACAGTGTTAGAATCTCAGCAGATGCTATTAACTAATCTTACTGTCTACCACTCACTCTGGTCAGCAGGAGAGAGCAGCACTGTTCTAGGAAAGTCCCAGAACTGGTCTTAAGGTTGCTCTCTTCTTGTAATCACTCTCTGGTCTCCTGCCTTAAATCTTTACTGGTGTCTCCTTTGTTTTGGGGATACAGGTGCTTTCTTCCCACGTTCCACTGGATCTTCTAGGCATCCTGTCACCCTAGTTAAGAAACTGCTCACATTTGTCCAGGACCTCCCAATCCGGTCAAGACCCATCCGTTCCATGAGTGGATGTAAATGAGAGTGCAGAGAGGATAGGAAGGGATTCATTTATGTAGTGAATCAGTAGCTGGGAACTGAGTAGAGTCAGAAAATAAGCTAAACTGGACAACATCAAAGTTAATTGTACAGGATCTGAACCACTGAGAAAATCTTCGCAGAATCCTAAGAAGAAAGACAAACCTGGAGGATGGAATGTCCAGTAGGAAGTGCGCTAGCACATTATTAGCTGAGGGAAAGAGATGAGATCAAGCAGGATTAACAGCCAGATGACTGTCAGGACCCCCCTGCCCAACCCAGGACTTGTCACACTGGCTTCATTCTCCAGTGCCTCCAATAGAGAAATTGGGTTACATTATCTTAAAGGCCCATCTTGCCCTCGGGCTCTTCATAACCCATCTAAAATTATAAAATAGTGAATATAATGGGCAGCTATAAAAATGTGACTTCCAGGAAAGTATTCTGCTCTGGTACTGTCATGCTCCATTTCTGGAGAGTCAAAAGAGACCTATTTGTGTAAAATGCAGAAGGAAGTTAGCTGCTATGACACTTAGAATTTTGCCAGGTAAGTAATCTTGCATGAACCCTCTGATTAAACTTTTGCATATTTGGGCTTTCTTAAATAGTGACCTGTGCTCAGGAGGTCACCCAGGTTGTTAAGGCTTCTTAATAGAATCTAAATGTTGGCCTGTGCATGCATATTCAGGGACATGGCTCTAGTCCCTTGAAATGTCAAGATGATAGAATCCAGGAATTCACATCTGACCACCACGGAGCCAAAGACCAAGGGCCCAATATTGGCCTGTGTTCCAGCAGTGAAATTCAGCTTCCATATTAACATTCTAGATTGCTACTTCCGCTTTCTGTTTTCTTAGCAATGAAACCCACAAACCTTCCATTTCTAAAGCTCTGCCCAGTTTGGGCAGCTAAGCCATCAAACTGAACTTTATCTTGTGAGGGTTAACAAGTTTGAATCCAAATACAGCAGTCTTATACACCTATCAAGATTTATTATCTATTTATGTCCACGTTTGCACTAACAGAGGTTTAACAGCCTCTGTTTTACCAGAAACCATGCGGACCAGATACTGTGGTTTTGACAATGTTGATATTGAAAAGAAATATGTTATTTCTCCAGTGTTGCTCTGGAATGAAGTGACCACATGTGAATGTGTTTCTTATAAGTTTACAGGTTGCTAAGTGTGACAAACAGATCTCGGGCCACTCCTTCACAGAAACAAGAGGAAGCAATCCCAAAGTCATACCTGGTCAGTAGCAAAGGGCAGCCAGCTCAGTCCAGAGCACCCTGCATCATGGCATACTGCCCACTCTACCTCACATGAGAAATGAAAAGCAGGACATGTCCTAGCATAGGTTTATATACAAAAGCTTTGCTCAGAGTTCCTTACAGGCAGAGCAGAAGCAGAGTCTGGCTTCCCGCCACACCTCCGCCCTTTGCCTCAGGGGAGCTCTCAATAACCTCACATAGGGATATCAGCAGTTCGACCCAGAACCACAATTAGCATCCTGTAGCCTGCTGTATATTGCCCCACATGAGGCAGCCCTAACATGATGAATTGGTACCAAACACCCATTTTACCTTCCTTCTTACACTCCCACTTGAATTGTAGAGGCTAGAAACTTAACATTATATTTCCCCTCTCCAACTAAAATTCCAGATATGATTTACTCTCAGCCAATCAGATGCAAGAAGGCATGATTAGGAAGAGGGAAGGAATATTCTTCTTACTGATGCACTTGGTCTTAGAGCCATTTTGCTCCTCCGCAGGACTCGAGTGTTTTAACATCCTGCAACGTACATAACCCTCTCCTGTCATTTATGACAAGAAGTCAAAAAAGTGAGCAACCTCCCCACTTCCCAAGCAGTAAGTTACAGGAAGAAGGGAGATGTATCTTCATGTCCAGTTTGGTTTCAGGTGCATCCTTAAATGATCCAGTGATAGTATACAGGAGCTGGGAGGAAATAACCTGGACTCATAATCCCAGCTCCTCTGCTTATTAGCAAACATTTCAGCATCTGTACTTCGGATTCCTTTTCTGTAAGAGGGGTATTAAATAGCTCAAATTCTACAGGGTTTCTATAAGGATTAATAAAATAAGCTAAACTATGTAAGTATCGATCCATAGCAAATATGAGAAAACTATTAGCTGCTATCTAGGACATTCCCATCCAAAGGAAGAAACTGAACCTTAAGAATGAATATAAAGTGATCAAACGATTCTTCCTGACATCTTTCAGAATGTGACATCAAACTGATTAATACCTTTCTAGCCCTGACATTCAGATATCAACTATAGAAGCAACTGCAGTATGACCACAAGAACTACCCAGTTTTGGGATTTGAGTATGATTTCCTAGTTCTATATCTTCCTGTCATAGTGACCTTGGCCCTAAGTCTTAAAATCTCAATCTTCATTTCCTTATTGGTAGATTTTCATAGGTTGTTACTAAGTTAAATGAGAAAAAAAAGTTTAGTACAGTTCTAGGCAAAGTATTCTCATTAGGATTCTTTAGGTGGAAGAGGAATAAGCTCCATTTAACTTATACCAGGCAAAACACAATAGATACTGATTGGTGAAATTTAAGAGTGATCTAGTATCTCTGACCCTGTCTCCATTGTCTACCAGGGTTTCTGGATCAGCACAATTTTGCTCACTAATGACTATCTTAGAGCTTCAGTTCCAAGGGGAACTGGTTTGATGATCTCTCCAGTCTGGAGTAGTCAGCTGCCTTGCTTTTCTGGGGACTAAAGAGTTTCAGAGTTAAAATTAGGAAAGTCCTGGGCAAATTGGGACATGTTGGTCATTCTATTCTATGTCCATATTCAAAGGAAAAGGGTGGATTTGTCCACCTTAGATCGGAGGCCATCATATACCAACTGTCAGAAATACATGTCACACAAGAACATGGTAGTGCCCTGTTAATTCAGCGTGGGAATGGTAGGTGCTCCCAGATATGATGGATAGAGACACAGAGGCAGGGACTCTTACAAACACCCATCTTGATCCCCAGATAGACACAGTGAAGGGTACTATATTTCTTCCTTCAGCATACATTTTAACTACTTTATACGTGTACCTCTCTAAGACAGTGAGTGGTAAAGCACTCAATAGAATCTGTGACCCAGGAAAAGTGCAATAGATTTGCATGTGAAGTTTTAGTTATAAAATCAGAGCATGAAGTACACTTAGTACCACTTAGTACAAAAATACCTACCTATCATCAAGCCTTGTAACCTCAGTGAGTACTAGGAGATACTCTACTAAAAATGTAAGCAAGGGTTGGGGGTGTAGCTCAGCTCAATGGTAGAGCACTTGCCTAACACGCACTGGGACCTCAATTTGTTCCCCAAGACAGAGAGAGTCTGATAAAGAGTAGATTTTCATCCACCATTGCAAGGAGGCTTCAAGAGAAGGGCACATGCAGATGATAAAGGGTAGATTGGGCCTCACAAGTGAAACAGTTCTTCCCCTTACCCAGAAGTTACAGACATGGTATTTTCAGATGCTGGAGGGTTATGAAATGTACTTAAAAGATTAAGCCTCTTAGACCTCAGAGGGCCAAACAGAAGAGCTAAATAGCACTCAAACTTCAGAAATAAAATCATTTACATGAATAAAATGAAGCATTCATCCTCCACAAAACAAAGATTTCTTTTTTCTTTCATAAAGAATATCCAATAGTGATTTTGCAGTAGTCACAAGGCGCTGTAGCCAATAACTCTATGCAAACAACAGTGACTGTGCAGGCCCACTTTGCCTGGCTGAAGGGGTCCTGTCTAGACAGTGCCCAGACAGCAGCACACATAGCAGATATGCAGGGCAACAAAGGAGATGCTTACACAGTGGAATGCAGGCTTGAACAGAAAAGCATCACCAGGGACTTTAATTCCTTTCTGTATGGTAGCTGGGGAAGCAGACAATCCTCCCCATCCCCACCCCCACCCCTACCACCCAAACTATTGGGAATATAGCTAAGCCACTGATTTAACAAACAAAATTGAGGTCAATTTACATTTGGTGTTGACTTTCGCTCTTTAGCCCTAATTCATCTGAACAGGTGGGAAAGAGGTGTGCATGAGCTCCTACCCACCCTGAACTCTTCCATAGTGAACCCTAACTCTAACCCACAGCAGGGTGGCCCTGGCAGGGACTTTTTCACCTTCTCAAGATGTCTTGACCACCACCCCTCCACACTCAGATAAATGGAGCTGTTCTACCCTTCCCCTTTGCCTGTTTCTGCGATAAATAGCACATGCAGTTACTCTCCTGCTCTTCCTCCCTACCCCTGGCATCACTGTTACAGTGCAAGGAGCTTTGTGCTGTGTTTAGTCAACATTCCTGTCCCTGCATCCTCAGATCCTTCTCCACTGACCATATTCTCTGTACCCATTCACTCCTTACCCGTGACCCACCCCGGAAATCACAGATTCAGACCCCTGCTTCTCTTCCTTACAGCTTGCTCCTCCTGTGACTGCCAAGATTCCATTCATTGTCCTGCCTTCCAGCCATTCTCCTCCTTCTTCCTTTTTCTTCCCTCCATTTCAATTTAGGTTAAATTGTTTATACAAACTTTTTTCCACCAATCTTCTTTTTTTAATTTTATTAAAAAAGATGAAATTTCTTAAAAAGGCAACACTATCAAAACATAAAGGACATCAGTGGTTGCTTAGGGCTGCAGGTGTGCAGCGCTGATTGATGGTGGGCACAAGGACACTTTTTTAGGGTGGTAGGAATGTCCTAAGCTTGGATTGTACAAATGGCTAAACCTAAAACTGTAGAGATGTCTCCACAACTGTATAATTTATAAACACTGTATATTTAAAATGGGTGAATTCTATAATATGTGAATTATAACTCAAAAAGTCATCTACATATACCTATGTTTTAAGTCAAAAAACAGACAGAAAGGGAATCTCCAGGTCTTGGACCTGAAAGGGCCAGACAGGGACATGAGCAAGGAATTGAAGGGAAACAAGGTGAGAGCTGGATTTCCAGGATGAGAGGCTAACTTAGACAGTCGTGGGTTCCCAATGAGGAATCCCCAACCCTACACACACACACACACACACACACACACACACACACACACACACATACACGGGCCTTGAGAATTGAGTGTAAGCCAGGCATGGTGGCACACACCTGTAATTTCAACCCTCAGGAGGTCTTGGCAGAGAATCTTTGCAAGTTCAAGACCAGCCTGGGCTACAAAGTGAGTTCAAGTCCAGCCTGAACTGTATAATGAGGCCCTGTCTCAAAAATAACACACAAAAAAATGGAATTGAGTGTTAAGGAAATCCAAGAATGAGTTTTGAAAACTGGAGTTGAAGGATGCATGTGCCAAACTTCGGTGGAGTCCCAAGAATGTGACCAAACTCCAATTGCACTGTATCTGGTATACAGAGCCCTAGACCCTGTGAAAGAGCCCCGCTGGCCCTGAGAAGTGTGAGAGCAGTAGAAACACCCAGGGTGTCCTCGTGTGGCATTGCAGATCATCATGTCTGAGGGACCCATCCCACCTGGAAGGTCTCAAAAGGGAATGAGAACAACTCAGAAGCAACCTTCATGGCCCAGAGGGGCAGTGCACAGTTCTGTGGATGTCTTCATGGAAAGTGGGTTATTAAGGACCTTGCAACCTCATAACCTTGGCACCTGGAAAAGAACGTTGCCTTCAACTGATTAAGCTTTGATTCCAAGGTTTAACACAGACATTAAATTGAGAATTCACCATTCTGGATACTTGGGTTCGCAAACCACTATCGAGTTCTGGGATGTCCCCCCAGGGCAGGCATGGGTAAGAAACCCCAGATGACACTAGTGGCCTGGTTCTTCCAAGTGACTCAAAACCAGAAATTTTACTTTTCCTAGATTAACAATGATAAACTACATAAAAGCCTTAAAATGACAGTGAAGGTCAATGGGTTTTTCCTTGTCTTACCAAGTCAGATATCATACTAATTGAGTGTCAGAGTAACAGATGGCTTGGAGCACCAGGACTGAGAGTGAGAGTGGAGCCAGGGCAGTGTGGAAGGAAATGGTGTCTCAGGCCTGCCTGGCCCCAGCCACAGTGGCAGGAGACTTACCCTACACCCAGAGCCCACAGCAAGGAGGGAGTCCAACCCCTAACCCATAGCCAGCCTGAGAATAGAGGAGCATGCCCGAGATAAGCAAAAAGCGTCTGTTGCAAATGCAGGAAGCGGACCCAAGTTTTGCCCTGAAAAGCCCATCTCCAAAGCCCTGAAAAACTGAGACCACAGGGCCCAAAGGCAGGAGAGCTGCGTCTGTATGTGCATCAGTCACATAACTCTGAGCAAGTCCTCCTCCTCCCAGCCTATTTTCTTTCTGAAACGCTGCTGGCTGGGGAAGGCTGGGAGGCAGCAATAAGGATCAATGTGGTCCCTTAAAGGTGAAGCTCTGATTCTATTTCAGATTCTTTCAATCCGGCAATCACACTCTCCTGGGAGAAAAAGGATTCATCATATGATCACAGGCATATCGGCCGTCTCCAGAGTGCCAGACTTAGGCCAGTGTTCACAGCTCCTTGTCACCCAGAACACCACACCCTTCTGCCACCTTCTCAGTCAACCAGGAGTTTAGGATTCCTTTTACTTTTTTCTCCTTTGTTGCCCAACCATTATCAGCAAGGCCAACACTAAATATTTTTTTTCTCAAAGATTGCCTTGGCCCACAAGTCTGCTGTATTTCTCTCTTTTAAGAAAAAGACTGTGGAAGTGAGAAAGAACCCTTAGAAACCAACATTTAACCAAAATGATACAAAATTGAATTGTGTGGACCCAGACAATGAAAACATTCCCCACCCTCCCATCCCAAGAAATAATTGGCCTTTTATCTTAGGGGGCAGGATTTTGGGACACAGATTATACCCAAGGACTTGGCGAGTCATTAGCACCAGGCACAGAGCCTGCTACTCCCGATCTTCCTCAGCAGTTGAGCTACAAGGCTTCTTTGGCAAGCAGAGAAGTATTAGTGGGGCTTATCACCAGGGAGCCGGCTGTGCACAATCCTTTTCTAACCACAAGTCCAATACTGGAGGAAGCACTCCTGGGCACTTGTTAGGTTTCCTTCTCTGAGTCTCAGGCTCCTCTCCTCTCCTCTCCTCTCCTCTCCTCTCCTCTCTTCTCTCCACTCCTCCTCTTCCTCTCCTCTCCTCTCCTCTCCTCTCCTCTCTTCTCTCCACTCCTCCTCTTCCTCTCTTCTCCTTTCCTTTCTTTTTTAAAATAAATCTTAGCTATTCTAGTTGGAGTGTTGATTCCAACTACAGTTTGGAAATTGTTTCTAACTTTCAAACAGCAACTATAACAAATTCACACCAGCTCAGGCTCCTGATTTGGCAAAACAACGTCATGTCATGTCAGAGTTCCATTTCAATCACTGATCCTGCTGAGGTTAATCTACTGCAACAGTATAACACCCATCTTATTATCGTGAGGGTTAACTTTTTAGAAAGAGGTTTAAAGCAGCTGGGACTCAGATTCTGAGGTTAATTGGTCTGTTTGCCACTGTTTGTCAGACTGTCTTTAAAGGACATCTTCAAAGACTTGCTCTGATACTGGCTCCAGCATTGTCTGAAATGCCTCAGATGTCTTTATCAATGCCAAAAATGCAGCAAGTGAAAGGGCTTTTTATTTAATTATTTCTGAAAACCAAAAAGGGAGAACTCATGTAGACAGATAATGAGAACTGACACAGTGAAATTAAAATACATGTTCAGACCAGGAAAGTCAGAAGAGCTCAACTTCTAGCTAGAGGAACACACAGGAGAGTCTGACTTGCCTCAGCCCGCTGTATTGTGTGTAGTGATGGATGCTTCGACTTCTTTCTCTTGGAAGTTTCCATCTCCAAACTGGGCCTGATTGGGTTGCACCAGTTGCTTAGCAACCCGTAGGCCAACAGGATTTGGTTTTCGAATGTCAACATCTGCACAGCGTTCAAAGTATAATTTTTAATTCAAAACCTTATGGCTGGAGACAGGGAAGAAAACATGTCTTTAAAAAATAAAAAAAGTTGTATTTCCTTAGACACTTCCTCCACCCACTGTCCCCGCCTAGCATCCATGGGGTATGCTGTCACTTTCCACAACTTCACCTCTCCTGTCTATTTCTCTTTTCTTTCTTAGGCAGATAAGGGAGAAAGGGAAAACAAAAGCAGACATTGCTTCGAGTGTCTAGCAAAAAACTAAAAAGAAAACGCATCTTATTCTAAATGTAATTAAGAGCTCCTTAGAGTAGAAGAGTTTTATTGAAAATTCCATCTCTGTTGAAAATTATTATGGACCTGAGTCACTGCCAAGTCAGATAGAAATCAGGAGCCTATGTCGATGCCTTCTTATGATGCATCTACACTTAGATGCTATTTGCCACGTTTGGAGAATCCAAAGCTACTTCCTCCCCCCAAAATAACCAGATTATAACGCCCAAAAGAAATCAGAGAAACCAACAAGCAGAGAAACTCAGATGCCCAGTACCACATAACTTTCCACTCTCTAAACACAGCTCGAGTTTTGAGGGCCTTGGTCTCTATTATATCAAAACCCACGCCAGCCCTGGTACGGCTTCAGGCGCCTTGGAATTTACCACTTCCAGTTCTCCTCACTGTTTAAACAGCCAGGTATCAACATATTTGCATGTTGTTTGGATAAAAATGCAATAGAAATCCCCACCGGGAAATCAGATTTGGAAAGTAAGGGCAACTCCAGAACAACACCTTTCTTTTTAAAAATCTGCAAACTGATGCTATCATTCAGCTGGCCTCTGCTGGAGCGAATACATTAGCCTTTGCTCCTTCCAATCTGGGTAGGTCAAATTACCTGCTGGAAAGCAAAGGAAACCCTAAATCATTTGCTGCAAGAAAACTAGCCAGGAGAATTTGGGCAAGAAGGGGAACCTAGGATCTCCGGCTAGGGAAGGTCCCTTTGGCTTTAATTGGAAGATATTTTTCAGGGGGGAAAAAAGTGCTAGAGGCTCCACTAAAACAAAAACACATACACAGTTTTTTCAACATAACACCCAACCTGTTGTGAGATTTTTGGCCATCCTGTCTCTTGCCCAGAGCAGAGATCTGATTACTGTTATCTTCCCTTGCATAACTACAAATGTTATCATTACTTCTCTAACTGATATGGCTCTGTTTGACAAACACAATGGAAGATTGTATGTACTCTTGCCCTTTCTCCAAAAGGTTCCTTTAAGAGAAAAAAAAAGAGAGAGAGGGAAAAATAAGAAAAGGGTAGGAGGGACTAGAGACCAAGGGGGCAAGCCTGTTGAATGAGCCTTTCAGAAAGAATTATGCGATAGGTTTTGTGTGTGTGTTTAAAATGCTGCTGCCAAAGCTAAGCATTGAAAAGTATGCGATGGGCATCATGTCAGAAACCCAATGATTTATTTTACTGCTTCACTGTCAAACAAGAGCTTTCTCCTTTTGCTCTGAAATGTATTTTGGGCCCAAATTTTCAAAATATGAGCAACAGAAGTTATGCAGAGAGCCAGGTCTGATTCAAGATAAATAAGGATTTGATTATAAATATGACGGTGGCATATCCCTGGCCTCCGAAGGGCCTCATTTGTTTGCCCAGACTCCCAGCGATTTTTCCATCCAAAAACACATGCAGCTGGAACTAGAGTCCCACTGACCAGCCACCTTCCTCATCCCCACCCACAGGGGTAAACAGAGGCCTGGCCAGCTAGCTGCTCTGAGAACGCCAGGTCAGAGACAAGAGTGCAATAAAGGTGATTTCTTTAATTTCCTGGTCCCATCCACAAAATTGACACCTCATCCCCATTAATTCCTACTCATTCTCCAATTCTTTCCAAATGGCATGGAAGTTCCTAGAGACCCATTCAGGCCTGGATAGAGGAGGTCAGCCATGGTCAAATCTGCTCCCCAAGGGGTCCAGCGCTACACCACAGTACCTAGCAAGATTCCCTTCCCTCTGGCCTTCTAGGGGTGCCATCTGTCTTTGGTTACACTGGGATGCAGGCAGCACTGAGGCAAATCAAGCTTTTCTTTAGCTCTTTCTTGTTTGGGCTCCTTTAAGTGTCTACACCTGATTTATTTTTAACAATATATTTTTTTAAATTGAGATCTAATTCACATGCCATTGAATTTCACTGCTTTAAAATGTTCAACTAAGTGACTTTTAACATGTAGGATTTGCAAAAGTGTGCAGAGACCACCACAAATTCCACAGCATTTCACTGTCCCCAAGGAAATATTGTCTGTGCATCATTTTGAATTCTGTTGTCTAAAGAGGATACAGAGTATTTAAGAATTAAACTCCGTAAAATGTAAATCCTCCCCAGGATGCAGAAACCTGCAAAGTAGCATCATGCCAGCCTTCCAAAGATTACTGGGCAGCCAGTTGGGATCCAGAACCAGGGGAGGAGGCAGAGATCCCACCAATAGATCTCTTAACCTGCTTGGAGTTCTAGTTTTGCCATCTCTCCCTGTCACAAGGTGCAGTGGACAGCTGAAATCATAGGACTTTCTTTACTGAGTCTCTCCCCAACCCTGAGAGCCTTAGGGCAGGCAGCCTATGTCCTCCTCTCTATCTCCTTTTAAGCTCAAAAGGCAAGAATTTGACTCTTTTGTTCACTGAACTGTGTCATCCTTTCCCTGTGCCTCAGAAGAGAAAGAGGTGGGATGTCACAGAATAATGGTAAGTAATGGTTAATTCTCCCAGTTACTCCCAATCACTCCCTAAATGTACTGGGAATTACACAGCTCTGGAGGGGCACTACCCAGAGGTTTCCCAGAAAGATTTGTCAAGGGGGGTGCCAATGGCTTTGTAACAGAGACCTGAAAATCTGAAAAGAAATAAGAAAGTGATTTTATTAGCCATTTTAAACTACTATTTTTAAAAAGGACCCAGAGCTCCTATCTCCTTGGTACCATAACCTGCTGAATAAGGGAAGAAATCAGGCCAGCACTTTCTATTCACTTCTGTGCCAGAAAAGACAACCTGGGGTTGGAGCCTTGGGGAAGTGTTCAGATAAGGGTGCTGTTTATGATAATGACAATGTGATGGCATCCACTCTGCTGAGCCTTCTACTTGGACAGTACAGCGCAGTGCTGAGCAGTTTGCATACAGAACACTGTTTATTTCTCATGGCCATCCTGTGAAGTACTGTTGACAGTCCCATTTCATGGATGAAGAAAAATCCCATTGACGAGACTAGATTTTTCGTTGGTTGCCATACAAGTAGGTGTTGAGAGAGCAACGCCAGCTATTTGCCTCTGGATTCTTGCACTTAACCACGGTATGTTTCTCCAAGCAGTTAAAGCCAAGAATAAGGAGGCTACTCTCTGGCTCCAGGGCCTAGTGATGGCCTTCCTTGCCTAGATGGAAAGTGAAGTGAGTTTAAGGGTCCCTCAAGACAGAACTAAATTTGTATTGCTTTGAGGTTCTATGACCTCAAAACCAACTTCCTCAGTTATCCCTACCTCACACCCTATGACCAAATAATTCCACATGCATCAAGCATTAAATAATGCATTGAAATCACAAAGATACAAATAAAAAGAAACATTATTTATAATATTGGAGTTTGCAAGGCTATTATAAGTAGCAATTTCACTCTAAAGTCTTAAATAATTTAAATACTTTACCTGATTTTTTTTTTCTCCTGTGAAGAAAAGCAACACTATTCATGAATCTAAAGAGTAAGTGAAAAACATACTATGGTTTCACATCTCATTTGCTCCAAAATTATGCCCTATAATATAGATCAATAATCCAACAGAAAGTATAGGTTACCGGTATGAAAAACCTCATAATGAGGAAATGATAAGAGTATCCTAAAATATATGAAAACTATATAACCTCATTCATAATTTTTAAAAATTCAAATCCAAATGACTCATGTGGTTGGCAAAGATCCAGATGGATCAGCAAGACGGTGGGGAAACATCCTCACCCAATGCTGGAGGCTAGGCATAGACACTCAGCCCCCAGCAGGAGCAGTTAGGAAGTTAACGCTGGATCCTTTCATTCCATTTTCAGAGATTTAGCCTATATACGTGTCTTAGTTACTTTTTACTCCTCACTGAGACAAAAGACCTGATGCCCAAAGTTAGGGAAGGAAAGGTTTATTTTGTTGGGAGCCGCAGCCCCGAGCCCGGTCGCCTCACTTGGCGGACGTGAGGCCTGTAGTAAAGAGTAAAGCCTGAGGTAGATTACCCCTCCCATCGAGCACGTTAGTTTCCTGCTTACCGCGTAAGCAACCCGCTCAACAATATAGTCTGCCTGGCAACTGATGATGTTAGCCAATCAGCTTGCCTTGCTTACTTTAACATGATTGGACACTGTATCCGTATATATACTGGTGCCATCCCTGGGGGGGAAGAAGAAGCCCGGAAGTAGAAGCCCAAAAGGAGCCGCGGGGAGCGGACCAAAGGAGGCTTCGGCTGGGAGCGATCCCAGGGCAGGCTGTACGGAGAAGGAAAATAAAAGAAAAGGTTGTCCACTGCCAGACTTTGTCGTGTGTCCTTCCTGCCGGCCGGGAGCGACATCGACATTTGGTGGCCCGCACGGGGACTGATCACCCCCGAGACGTGACAGCAGACAACACTCCAGTACAGAGCTGCGAGACAGGTGAGTTGGGGATAAGCCTGGGCTCTGGGTGGCGCGCACCTACAGGGCTTTTAGACTCCCCTCAGGCTCATGCGTAAGTGGCGGATTCCTTGGGCCTCACGCGGTGAGTAACATATTAAAAGATGGGAAACATGCTAGGTAGCAACACTAAGAGCGAGGGTGGTTGTGGAGAAAGCTCTCAAGAGCTTACAAAAGTACGCAGGGTATTTGAGCAGGCCCAGTCAGGGAGCTCCCGAGAGGGGCCCGTTAAGGGGAACAAAGATGCTAAGGAGAAGGACGGGGCTCTAGCCTCGGAGTCGTCTGACTCCGAGGACGAGGGAAAGTTGAATGGCAAGGAGGCCAAAGAGACCAGCTGTCAGGAGCCTAAGTCGCTCGATAAGGAGTCGCAGGGTTCTTTCCCAGCATTGCGCCGTGAATTGCGCTCCGCTCAACTTGGTCTGCGGAGGAGTAGAGAGCTCCTGAGCGCTCCCCGGCGCGAGAGGGAGGCGAAGCCTTCCGCCCCACCTTGGGGGCTGTTCCCGGAGGCGATCCCTCGCCGCGAGGCGGCCGCCCGGGAGCTCCCTTCCCCTTCGCCAGAACAGGAAGTGATGCACGGGCCCCCATTTTCCGCCCAATCATGGCCGCCGTCTTATGCTCCGCCGCCGTCTTATGCTCCGCCGCCGGCGGGTCGGTATTTTTACAGGCGGCTTTGGCAGGGGGGACGTTTGTCTCATGAGGTACATCCACCACCTGGGATAGATAGTGGCCCCTACGGGATATTTCCTGTACAAGTAGCTATGGGCCAGGGACGTAATGCATGGGAGCCTTTTGAGATAAAGCAGATTAGAGAACTTAAAAATGCAGTTACAACCTTTGGGCCGACTGCGCCTTACACCATTGCCATGCTGGAGAACCTGTCTTCTGGGCCCCTCACCCCCGCGGACTGGATTCAGCCGGCAAAGGCGTGTCTGCCCTCGGGTAGTTACCTGGATTGGCGAGCCTGGTACACAGAGTTCTCTGCAGAGCAGGCTGAGAGAAACGCCAGTCGGGGAAACCGGGGGTGGAACAAGGAAATGCTTATGGGAGAAGGTCGGCACGCTGATGATCAGACTCAGTTCCCCGGCGCTGTCTATGAACAAATCAATGCCATAGGGCTCCGCGCCTGGAAGCAGGTAAGTGGTGCCGGAACAGCCTCCTTGTGTCTTTCAAAAATAATTCAGGGTACCACAGAGCCATTTGTTGACTTTGTGGCCCGAACGCAAGATGCTGCCGATAAGATATTTTCTGATCCGGGAGTGGCTCGACCGCTGGTAAGGCAGCTGATTTTTGAGCAATGTACAAAGGAGTGCAAGGCAGCGATAGCTCCTCATAAGAACAAGGACCTCAACGCCTGGATTAGGATATGCAGAGAGATAGGGGGGCCGCTCTCCAACTCGGGAGTGGCTGCTCTCCTGGCCGCGGCTGTACAGCAGAGGGGACCTCGCGGGTTAGAAGGGGAATGTAAGGCTAAAGGGTGTTTTGCCTGCGGGGAGCCAGGACACATTAAACGTCATTGCCCAAACAATGCAGATGCTAGGCCTCGCCCTAGGAATAAAGAACCATATGTTTGTGGGCGATGCAAGAGGGGATCACACAAAGCTGAGGAGTGTAGGTCGGTCTTTGACGCTCAGGGCAACCGTATTTGTGGACGAGATGCTAGAGGGCCAAAAAACGGCCAGAGGGGGCCCCCTTCACAGGCGGGCCCCCGCCCCAGAGACAGGACAGCTCAGGATGGCAGCCTTCAACAAGGGCCACCCCTGGGTCAGCAGGTGTGGACCTCAGTGTCGCCTCCAGACTTATATTAGTGCCTGATATGGGTGTTCAAGTGGTTGAAACCACCTTTAAGGGACCGTTACCCGAAAATTCCGTGGGTCTGGTGATCGGGAGATCCTCCACGGCCCTTCGGGGTCTCATAGTAGTCCCGGGGGTCATAGACTCAGACTACACAGGACACATTAAAATTATGGTTCAATCTCTTGTGGGTACTATGGTAATCAATAAAGGAGACAAGATAGCGCAGCTCTTGCTGCTCCCCAGTCTCCACAAGAGATTCCCCTCAAAGCAGAAAATTAGAGAAAGTCAAGGTTTCGGTTCCTCAGGGGAAGTCTTCGAGGGACTCCATATAATACTTGATAAAAGGCCCATGCTCTCACTTAAGGTCAATGGCATGAATATAACAGGGCTCCTAGACACAGGAGCTGACCGTTCCATTATCTCTAGAAAGGATTGGCCCTCCAACTGGCCCACCAACACTGCAGATAACACGCTGCAGGGCCTGGGGATGGTGTCAGCTCCTCAGGTTAGTGCTTCAACCCTGCTCTGGTGTGATGAGGAGGGTCATCAGGGCCATTTCCAACCATTTGTGTTGCAGTTGCCAGTGTCTCTATGGGGAAGGGACATCCTCACTCAGATGGATGTCACGCTTACGTCAAACTGCTCCCCCCAGGCTAAGGATATACTCAGGAACCAGGGATATACCCCCGGCAAAGGCTTGGGCAATGCCCTACAGGGTCGGACATCCCCAATACCAGTAGAGAACAAAAAAGGTAGGCAAGGGCTGGGTTTTTCTTAGGGGCCACTGAAGAAGCTCTCCTACCCACTTCGATCAAAATCACCTGGAAATCAAATGATCCGGTTTGGGTACCTCAGTGGCCCCTGCCTAAGGAGAAGCTATTAGCCTTGTCGGAAATAGTCAGTACACAACTTAGATTAGGACACATTAAGCCGTCAACCTCCCCATGGAACACCCCCATTTTTATAATTAAGAAAAAGTCTGGCAAGTGGAGGCTGCTCCATGATCTAAGGGCGGTCAACGCGCAGATGCAGTCCCTGGGGGCGGTCCAGAGGGGGCTGCCAGCTCTCTCAGCCATCCCTCAGTCCTGGCCAGTTTATGTTATAGATCTTAGAGACTGTTTCTTCTCAATCCCCCTGCATCCAGAGGACACTCATAGGTTCGCCTTTACTTTACCCACCATTAACCAAGAAAGCCCTGATCTCAGATACGAGTGGATAACGCTGCCCCAAGGTATGGCCAACAGTCCCACTATGTGTCAGATTTACCTTGATTCCCTACTGGCCCCCCTACGGAAATCCTTTCCCAAGATAAGATGTGTGCATTACATGGACGACCTTTTACTCAGCGGCAGGGACCCAGACATGCTAAATAATATGCTCGGCCAGTTGGTCGAGGCCCTGAGACAAGCTAATCTGCATGTTGCCCCCAACAAGATTCAGGGAGGAGAAATGGTGACCTACTTAGGCGCGAAAATCTCCCCTATGCTAGTCTCTCCGCAGAAGGTCACCATTAGGACGGATGGCGTTAGGACCCTAAATGACATGCAAAAGCTATTGGGAGACATTAATTGGATTAGGCCATATTTACATATACCAAATTCAGATCTCAAACCCCTGTTCGACCTTCTAAAGGGAGACCCAGATATAGCCTCCCACAGGAGGCTCACTCCTGAGGCAAGAGCTGCCTTACAGAGAGTGGAAAAAGCCTTAGGTGGGGCTACCTTACACAGAATTGAACCAGGGCGACCCTTTGATGTCTGTTTGCTACAGACTAGTCTACAGCCCACAGCGGTGATTTGGCAGAAAGGACCATTACTGTGGATACACCCTAAGGTCTCACCTGCAAAAGTCATAGAGCATTACCCGGAGGCAGTCGCTTCATTGGCCCTTGAAGCGCATGATAGAGCTGTCCAACACTTTGGCTCAGGACCACAAGCCATCCGAGTACCCTATACCGCCAGCCAGATCAAGACCCTGGCTGCCTGCATAGATACGTGGGCCATTCTGAGATGTGTTTTCCATGGGGATATAAACAATCAATACCCTAAAGACCCTATCTTGTCATTTGTCACTCAGCACCCTATAATTTTTCCAAAGGTTACTGCCTCTGAGCCATTAGTCCCAGCAACTACAATATACACAGATGGCTCCAAGACGGGGATAGGCGCCTATGTGATCCTAGGCAAGCCCCCGGTTACCATACAATTTGAACCTGATCAGCCTCAGGTGGTAGAACTGCAGATCGTTAAAATGATTCTTGAACGGTTCTCAGAAGCCATTAATATTGTCTCCGATTCTAGGTATGTGGTCAATGCTATGCAAGTGCTTGAGACTGCCGGTTTAATTAGATCCACTTCCACAGTGGCTGGGCTGTTCCTGTCTATCCAGACATTGCTTCAGAACAGACACCATAAGGTCTTCACCACCCACATAAGAGCACATACATCCCTGCCGGGGCCCATGGCACAGGGGAATGCGGCTGCTGATACTGCCACTCGCCCGTTATGGATTTTTACCTTACTAACACCAATCGAGCGAGCCCGTGCCTTCCATGATAAGTTTCATGTCAATGCCAGGACACTAGCAAACCATTTCCATGTTTCCAGAGCAGATGCACGAGATATCGTGCGACTATGTGACTCCTGTGCCACATACAAACCTGCCATACCGATGGGAGTAAACCCTCGAGGTTTGATCCCTGGTGATGTTTGGCAGATGGACATCACACATATACAGGAGTTTGGGACTCTTAAATATGTTCATGTTTCCACAGACACCTGTTCTCACGTCATATTCGCAACAGCAGAAACAGGTGAAAAAGTGTCTAATGTGATCAATCATTGCCTGGCGGCTTGGGCCGCATGGGGCAAACCAAAAATATTAAAAACTGATAATGGACCAGCCTATATAGGCAAAGCCTTCAATGAGTTCTGCAAAATGATGGAGGTTCAATTAAAACATGGTATCCTATACAATCCCCAAGGTCAAGGAATCATTGAGAGGGCTCATAGAAGCCTCAAAGAAATTTTACAAAAACAAAAAGGGGGAGTAGGCCAAGGCCTGGCCCCAAAGGCACGATTATCCATGTCACTATTCACACACAATTTTTTAAATTTAAATAATGATAATTGCTCCCCAGCCGTGGAGCACTGCAACCCTTCCCCCAACCATAAAGGGTGGGTGAAGTGGAAAGATGTCCTGACAGGACAATGGATGGGCCCGGATCCAGTGGTCAGCTGGAACCGAGGCGCGGTTTGTGTTTTCCCACAGGAATCGGGACGAGAACCACTGTGGGTACCGGAGAGACTGACACGGGCGACAAAGCCCTCGACTGAAGATCAGACCTGCCCTACCGGAGATCCATCACAGACCAACCAACAAGATGAATAGAAATAGCGGTAGCCCGAAATGGACAAGAAGATCCTCAGGCATATGCATGGCTCGCTCGCCTAGCCTACGACCGAGTCTAGGGGTGGTGAGCTTCCCACACTCCTCCTCTAAAAAATTATGACATAGCTGGGTAGGAGAGTCAATGACGGGTAAGAGCGTACTCCCCCGGTGCGACTCAACCTAAGCCAGGCCCTACCCCATCCTGCACGTAAGCCGCTGGACTGTTAGATGCTGCCCAGGTCTAAATTTCTCTCCGAGGGGATTTCTTTACGGAGAGAAAATGAGTGCAAGCTTGTGTACATCCAGGTTCCGTCCAGTTTGTGCCTGGCCCTAGAAAAAGGACGAGGGCCTCAGGGCCTTGGCGGACCATGGGATGGCCGACCAGGGTCTAAGCCAAGGACCTACGGTGGGCCTACACATAGGGCATAAGCCTCTGCACCCAGTCCAGGAAGGGCTACGATGCGCACATTCATAAAAAATAAAAAAGGGGGAGATGTTGGGAGCCGCAGCCCCGAGCCCGGTCGCCTCACTTGGCGGACGTGAGGCCTGTAGTAAAGAGTAAAGCCTGAGGTAGATTACCCCTCCCATCGAGCACGTTAGTTTCCTGCTTACCGCGTAAGCAACCCGCTCAACAATATAGTCTGCCTGGCAACTGATGATGTTAGCCAATCAGCTTGCCTTGCTTACTTTAACATGATTGGACACTGTATCCGTATATATACTGGTGCCACCCCTGGGGGGGAAGAAGAAGCCCGGAAGTAGAAGCCCAAAAGGAGCCGCGGGGAGCGGACCAAAGGAGGCTTCGGCTGGGAGCGATCCCAGGGCAGGCTGTACAGAGAAGGAAAATAAAAGAAAAGGTTGTCCACTGCCAGACTTTGTCGTGTGTCCTTCCTGCCGGCCGGGAGCGACATCGACATTATTTCTTACAGCTCTTGGAGGTTTCAGTCCATACTCAGTTGGCTCCAAGGAAGGGTAGCATGGTGGGCCACAGTTTACGGCAGGTACAAACGACAAGGCTGAAACGGGCAAGAGAGGAAGACACACCTTCTTCCCGCCATTACATCATATCCTGGCTCCACCTCTAGGCGGGTGTAGCACTCACACCACCAATCCGAGCGCTAGACAATGAACCAATCACAAATGCATAATTGCAAGAGACTTGGGCACCACCAAACTGAACTACGACAGTACATATGCTTAGATATGTAGGGAGTGGGTATATCAGGGGAATAGCTATTGTTTTATTGGTTTTAGTAGCAAAAGGCTGGAAGTAATATAAATAGTACAAAAAAATGAAAAACCAGTTAAACTACGGAACAGAATGTTATGCAGAGATTTAAAAAAAATATGACTCGTGTGCAAAAGAATTAAGTTTGGTCCTTTCCTCACATTATACACAAAAGTTATCTCAAAATGGATCAAAGGCTTAAATATATGTCAAAATGCACTGTGTGTGTGTGTGTGTGTGTGTGTGTGTGTGTGTGTGTGTACAAGCACTTCTGTGTGTTGCTGAGAATCAGACCCGGGGCCTGTTTCCTGCTAGGCAAGTAAACTATCACTCAGCTACACCCCAACCCCTACGGGTCTACTGATTGATTGATTGCTGTTTAGCATTTGAATCTCTCTACTTATTTTTAAATTACTTTTATTGGTACACTTTAGATACACACATGATAGCATTCATCATAAGGAATTTGTGACTGTACATGGTATATTATTTATTTATTTATTTATTTATTTATTTATTTATTTATTTTGTGGTATCTGGAATTGAACTTGGGAGCTTGTTCTTGCCACTGAGCTATATCCCCAGTCCCAATACATTGCAATTCTTTTTTCCTCGATTCTCTCCTCTCCCTTTAACCCCTCCTCCTATTTACAAAGGCTTTATTTTTGCTTTTCTTCCCTTTTCTTCTTTTACCTTCTTTTCTTTTCCCCTACCTCCTTGTTCCCCTTCCCATCTGTAGATTTTCTTCCCATTTCCCAATATCTAATATGCATTTTGGTCCTTATTTACCCTTTTAATTTTTCATACCAGAGAAATAATGCAGTATTTGAATACATGTGTCCAGTCTTCAACCATACCACCCTAAGTGTGCCATTTCATCTGAACATGTGTATGATTTATTTCACTTAAGAATATGGTTCCAATGAGGCTGTGGGGAAAAAGGAACTCTCCTGCACTGTTGGTGGGAGTGTAGACTGGTGCAACCACTGTGGAGGTCAGTCTGGAGATTTCTCAAAAGGCTGGGATTGGAGTCCCATTTGTTCCAGCTATTCCACTTCTAGGAATATTCCCAGAAGAACTGAAAGCATCACACCACAGTGATATATGTGCACCCATGTTTATAGCAGCACAATTTGTAATAGCCAGATCTTGGAAACAACCTAAGTGTCCATCAACTGAGGAGTGGATAAAAAATATGTGGTATTTTATACAATGGAGTACTACTCAGCTATAAAGAATGATCACCTTGTGATATTTATAAATAAATGGACGCAACTTGAGACCATACTCATAAGTGAAATAAATCAAACGCACATGTATAAATCCTGAATAGTTTCCCTAATGAAAGAAATGGTAAGAATACATAAAAGTATGTGGTAATCATGAGTCTCCATTATATTGCTTTGAAGCCTTATAATGTTTTCATTCATTAGTTGGAATGGTTTTATTCTGGGTTGTTTGATTTTATTGTCTGTGATGGTATGAACAGCTATTTTGAAGAAAACAAGACATTATAACAGCTAGTGCTGATTTAATATCATCTTGTTTTGAAGTCCCATCAAGCTTTTGTTCTTCTGTCTCCATCAGTTTTATCATGTTGTATCTTATTGGATTTTATTAGATGTGATAGTATAAACAAAAAATTTTATGGACATGGAGATAATATAGTAACCATTATTCATTTTCTGTTAGTTGGGTCTGAATACCCTGTAATACTTTCATTCTCTTGAATGGTTTTACACTGTCTTGTTATGTTTGATACCATAGTTTATGAAGGTATATTCAAATATTTCAAGGAAAGAGACACTATGGTAGCTACTGTTATGTCAAGTTGTCTTGTGGTGAAACACTATGTTGCTTAAGTTGTTCTGTTCTGACCTGTTTTGTTATGTCCTCTTTTATTTTCATCTTTTCTTAAAATAAAAAAAGAATATGGTTCCAAGGAGCACCCACTTACCTAGAAATATCTCAAATGTATCCTTATTTATGGCAGAGTAGTACTCCATTGTATTAAAAAAAAACCCACATCTTCTTTATCCATTCATTCATTGATGGACGTTTGGGCTGTTTCCAAGATTTAACTATTACAAACTGTACTGTTATAAACATGGGTGTGCACATAGCACTGTGCATGATGCATTTGACTGTCAGGAAGATACCAATAAGGGGAATCGCTGGGTCCAATGGAACCTTTAGTTTTAGTTTTCTGAGGAATCTTCATACTGATTTCTACAGTGGTTGCACCTAGACACCACTAATAGTGGAGAAAGATTTCTCTTTTCCTACTGCCTTGCCAGCATTTCCCTACATGTCTTTTCTTTCCTTTCTTTTTCTTTTCTTTTATTTCTTCTTTTTGAGACAGGGTCTCTCTCTGCAGTTCAGGTTGGCCTTGATCTCACTTTGTAGCTCAGACTGGTCTCAAACTCAGATCCTCCTGTCTCAGCCTCCCAAGTGCTAGGATTACAGGCATGCACCACAATGCCCAGCTTCCAATATGTCTTTCTATTATCATTATTATTATTATTAATATTTTAAAGAGGATAAAACAGAATAAAACCAATCAAAACAAACTAGTGTAAAAGATACAGGCCTCAAAACATTACAAAATCGGCCAGGGGGTTAGCTCAGTGGTATAAGTGCCTGCTTGGCAAACTTGAGGCTGTGAGTTCGAGCCCCTGCACCAAAAACAAAAAAAACAAAAAAAATTACAAAATCAATAATAATGCCATAATACCATAATACCATAATGCCTTTTGACATCTTCAAAATAATTTCAGATAACTTCAGACACGGTAAAAATCAAACAGAACAGAATAGAATAGAAACACCAAACACAAAATAATGAATGAAATAAAGGACTTCAAAACAAGCAAATAGTAAATTCAAAATTGCTACCATAATATATCTTGCTGTCTTTGATATCATACCATCAGATTTTACATGAAGAAAAAAAAAAGAGAGAGTAAAACCCAACCCAACCAAACAATGGAAAAGACATAGGACTTTCAAAACAACAACATAGGGAACAACAATGGCTATAACCCTCAGAAGGAGATTCCCCCTAGATGCTACACTGTGTACCGTTATCCTCTGAACCTATGATCAGACCATTGGCCCTAGACCTGCAATGTTAGTGAATCATCAAAGCACCACAGGCATCCAATTGCATTTCACCTCCATAGCTACCATCACAGCCTGTGTTTCTCCTGATAAGATGGTCACTTAGAGCGGGGGTGAGGGTGGGAGTGGGATATGCTACTTCTTGTTTGCCAGCCCACGTGCAAAAAGGGGGTGGGGTCTGGCTGTTCTAGTCCAGCAGAGGTGCGCTCAAGGTACTGCTTTCCCAGACTGGACTTTTCCAACATGCCTCTTAAAAAAAATATAGAAGTGAATTTTCTTGAATGATTTCGTGAATGATCTTGATTTGGGCATGGATTTTTAGATAGGGTGCCACAAGTAAAAGTAACAAAAGAAAAAATAACTTGTAATTCATCAAAATTAAAACTCTTGGTCAACAAAGGATATTATTGAGAAAGTGAAAAAAACTGGACATAGTGGTAAACCCAGCAGCGGGAAGTTGAGGTAGGAAGACCACCTGCATTCAAAGCCAGCCCAGGTTACACAGAGAGTATCTGAACTGCACAGTGAGATCCTGCAAATCACACACACACACACACACACACACACACACACACACACACATATGTTCAGTAAGGAGAATACAATAAAAACTCTTAGAACTCAACAGCCACAACAAGAAAAAATTTAAAAACCCAATTTTAAAATAGGCAAATAACTGGCTGGGGATTTAGCTCAGCGGCATAAGCACCTGCCTTGCAAACAGGTGGTGGTGAGTTCGATCCCCAGTACCAATAAAAAAAAAAAAAATAGGCAAATAACATAAATAGATATTTCTCCAAAGAAGAGATACAGCCAACATTATTAGTCATTAGGGGAATGCAGATGGAAACCAGAGGAGAGTGGCTACAGAAGAGATGCAGGACTTCTTCTCTGGTGACAAAGATGTTCTGTGATTGGACACTTGCTGATACTGTAAATATATACTGCTGAAGCCACTGAGTGTTACACTTTAGTTTTAAAATGGTGAATTTTATGTTATATAAATTTTACTTTAATAACAAAGGAAAGAAGTTCTTCATGTAGCAATAGGAATAATCCCCAAGATATTCTTAAGCAAAAAAGAAAAAATTTTAAAAGTAAGCATGCCACTATCAAACAGAAGGTGTATGTGCTATCTATCATTTATGGTATTTTTTAATGCAAATGTAAAGATGGCTTAGCTCCTTGGGATGAAAAGCAGTGAAAAAGTCCCACACCTGAGCCATTTCTAAATCAAGAAGGAACACCTTCCTCCATGTGGAGTTGCTGAGCCAGAACTTGACACAAGGCCTTGGTGACACAGGCTGCAAAATCCTTCAGACTGCCCCACTCACCAGTCTTACGGTGGGCCACCCGCAGGCAGCTTCTCCCTGAGGTTCATATGCTCTGGCTCAGCCTCCTCCTTTATGCCTAGCCATGACCAGTTGACTGGGGGCTAGGAAAGCTGATCAGTGTAAAATCCAATTGTGTGCATTTTCTTTGCAACTGAAGTTCTGTCCTCTCAGTTTGGACCATTGCAGTTTCTTCCATATGGACAGGTTGCAAATTCAATTCTGTTACAGACTACATTTTTATACCCCTCTCCAATTCATATGTAAAAACTCCAAATGGTATTAGGAGGTGAGATTTGGAAATTTGATTAGAAGAGGAATAGAAGAGGTCTTAAGAGTGGAGTCCCTAAGGATTAGAGACTACAGCTTGTATACTACAGAGTATACAACCAGAAGGCAACTGTCTGGAAGCCAAAGAAAGAACCCTCACTAGAGGCCAAATCTGCACCTTCCAAACTATGAGAAATAAATATCTCCTGTTGAAGTCATCTCATCTGTGTTAGTCAGTTTTGTGTTACTGTGACAAAACCCCTGAGATAAACAACTTATAAGAAGGAAAGTTTTCTTTCAGTTTAAGGTTCAGAGGATTCAGTCCATGGTTGGTTGAATCCATTGCTTTCGAGTCCATAGAAAGGCAGAAACATCAAGGCAGGAGAATATGACATAGAAAAATGTTCACCTCGTGGCAGCCCAGAGGCAAAAGAGAAATAAGAAGGAACCAGAGTCCCAATACACCCTTCAAGGACAGTGACTTAACTTCCTTCAACTAGGGCCCACTTATTAAAAATTATATCATCTCCAAGTGGCACCACAGGCTGGGAATCAAGTCCTTCAACACATGAACCTGCAGGGAACTCATATAAAAACCATAGACCTTCCTATGGTATCTTGTGATAGCAGCCTGAACTAAGAGAACAATGCATCACAGTCCCACCTGCCCAGCAGAGGTATGCAGTCAGCAGGCACTGGGAATCCAGTCCGGCCTTTGGTTCCTGAGGGCCTCTTCTCCCCAGCTGTGGGCAGTCTCACCATGCTAAGTGCCATTTCAGCAACAAAAAATAGCATTTCATATTCCTGACCCAGAAAAGCAAGACAGCTGTTTCACCTGTGCTCGACTGCAAGGGAAAAAAAAAAAAAAAAAAAAAAAAAAACCACTGTGGTCATTTCCAAAACTGGAAGAAAAACTGGCTGAAAAGAAGTTTTTGAAAGACAAGATAGTACTAGAGTTTATGGGCAACTTCAGGGATTTTTCAAGGGTAATTTTGACCACATGTGTTTTTCAGTTCATATGGTAGCTTCGTAATCCTAGCACTTGAATTAACTGCGACTCCACTGTAGTAACAGGAGGGTACAGACAATCCATCTGCACAGAGAGGCAGTGTTGCTGCTACCAAACATTTCCCCAAACATTCATCTTCCTCTCCATGAGGCTAAACTGACCATGTTCATTACAGAGGGACACCAGTAAGAGTCTTCACGTGTTCCTAGGGTGATCTGCACGCAAATGTCATTTAAAGTTATGGTATCTGCAGAAGGTTGGAAAGCATATCCTCATTTTACAGGTAGAAAAGAAAGAAGGCTCGGAAAGGCTGAGTAAGCACCCTCACTCAAGCGACAGAGCCAGTAGTGGCTGCACTTGAGATCCAAAGCCTGTTCCTTCTACTGCGCCACCCTGCCTTCCAATTCTGGCCAACTTGCACACATTACCTCACCTCGCTGCTCTTTTCCCCCTTTGTTAATTTTATTTCTTCAACTTACATCCAATCTAGTCTCTTCTACCCAGGCAGCTTCCATGCCTGCAGACAGCCACCGGGGAGGCCTTCTTGAGATGACTGCTACCCAGAAATGTGCTGCTTTCAGCGGAAGCACACATGCCCTGGGTAATCCTGAAACCGTGCCACTGCATCACCGAGCACTTTCTGCAGGAAGTGGCTCCTTCACTGTTCTGCTGCCATTTCTAGTTTCTTTCTAACCCCCTGGTAGTCCAAATACTGCGTGCTTCCATGGCTACCTGCAGCTCTTATCATTTTCCTGTCATTGATTTCGTGCTGGGGTTCTAACTACCCAATCCAACTTCCATATTTTCATTTCTTTCTCTATCCTTGGAATCTGAAGCATCTCCCAATTTACCACCATCTGCTACCTTAATTAATAGGCTGTTTACCTCCCCCGTAAGACCTTGCAGAGATTCTTTTGGACTCCATCCCTAACTTTGTGCACATTGCAGCCTCTCATTAGTCTTGCTTTATAATCCAGTTTTCAATCTATTTGACAGCTCTCATCTCCAAGCCAATTTGAATTACATTTTTCTCATAGGATTTCATAAGACACAAGTATGCTTTATTCAAGCCTGGAACAAATTACATCTACAACATTCTCTCTGTCCACTCCTTTTATAATTTGAAGGGAACAAAAAAAGGAAGACGAAAAGAACATTAATCTGCTTTGTTTGATGTAAATTCCCTGATTTCTTCTCTGCACTGCAGTCTCAGGTTGGCATGATTATCTCCCAGGAGTTCTCTCTTCTCCGTAACAGGACATGGTTCCTTCTGCCTTCCCCCAACCCACCACCCTCCTCAGCAGATTTGCATCATTCGGTGCCATTGTACTCAGGCATAACCAAGAAACAAATAAATAAAATGACTGGTTATGTAACCAGCGCTGCCAACACTCTTTTGCCAACCGCCAGTTGGAGATGACTGATTCGTTGTCTAGAGTAAAAAATAAACTATTATTAGAATTTCTGTTATGATATGGTCATCTTTGCCAGTGTTCCCTAAAATGCAATTATCCTTTGTTCTTTCTTCATAGTAGAGAATAAAGAAGGCAGAGACTGTTGGTCACAGTGGCTCTTGCCTATAAATCCCAGCACTTGAGAGGCTGAGATGGGAAGATTGCAAGTTTGAGGACAGCCTGGACTGCAGAGTGAGACACTGCCTCAAAAAAAGTAAAAGCCAGTTTTTCTTCTTTGAGAAACCCAGGACATAAGATCAAAATCAAATAGGAACTAGGGAGATAGATGTTTCTCAAATAGAAAAGGGATCAAAGGATACAGGAAGCAGAGAGGAAGAGGATTAAAAAAGGAATTAGTATATGTAATATATATGTGACACCTCCCCACAGGAAATAAAAACAGTACGTGTTGTAAACACATACAAAAATAAAAAATACCTAAAATCCAGGTGTATATTCCAGCATCCTGAGAGGCTGAGGCAAAAATCTCACAAGTCCAAGCCCAGCCTGAACAGCATAGAGACATCCTGTCTCAAAATTTAGAAAAATAAAAATGGACTGAGGATGCCATTCAGTGCAAAGACCCTGAGTAGTTCAATCCCCAGTTCCAGGAGGAAAAAAGAAAAGAAATGAAAAGAAAAAGATAAGAGGAAAGGAAGAGATAAGGGTCAGCGTTTACAAGCTCCTTCTTTGAATTGGAATCTGAGTATGGGGGTGGCTTCTGAGTTTGATTTCAGTGATGAATTTTAAACCTGCTTCATCCATCTCACCTAAATGTTTTAGGAAAGCTGCAGGCCTCCTAAACAACCTCAACTCAGAGCTTAGGAGTAGGGCTCAGGAATCCATTTTCTTAAAGTCCCGCAAGGTACTTACTTGATTAATAAGTTTGAGAAGCATTAGATTTTTTTTCTTGAGACATGGTCTTGTTATGTATTCCAGGTCAGCCTGTACTCCAGGTTGACTTCAAACTCACTGAATAACCCACATTGGTCTTAACTCATGGTGATTCTCCTGCCT
Organism: Cavia porcellus; assembly: GCF_034190915.1. Lineage (NCBI taxonomy): Eukaryota > Metazoa > Chordata > Mammalia > Rodentia > Caviidae > Cavia > Cavia porcellus. Next base: position 94,599,671 of record NW_026947485.1, read on the forward strand.
CCATTTCATAAGTGCTGGGATTACAGGTGTGCAGTGCCACAACTGGCCAGAAGCCTTAGATTTTCAAAGAAGCCCAGAAATGTCATCCAGTCATTTTTGTTAACCATCTGTCAAATGAAAGAATTAAATCTTGGACAACTTAGATATTTTATCCAGTGTGCCAGACTAGAAACTCATAAACCCAGCAGGAAAGATAGGCCTGAGGACTCTGAAGCCCATACTTTCTCTGTGATCCCAAAGGGCCTCTGTTGTAATAAGAAACTTAATTTTTTGTATGGTCATTGGAAATACCTTGGCACCTTGTTTTTTTGTTGTTGTTGTTTTTTTTTTTTTTTAAGAGAAGTATTTATTCGGCATTGCCAAAAGACATTTGGTACATTCTAATATCATTGCAACACTAGTCATAATAGCAAAGTTGTGGAAACAACCCAGTGTCCAAAACAAATTATGGCTAAACAAAATGTAATACATTTGTGCACACTGTGGAATATTATTTGCCCATAAAAGGAATAAAATTCTTATATGTGATACAACATGGAGGAACCTTGAAACATGCTGTGAAAACACAAATGCTGTATAATTGCACTTATTTGAGGTATCCTGGCTAAGCAAATCCACAGACACAAAAAGTAGAACAGGCAGAGGGAACTGGGGAGTTACTGTTTGATGACGACACAGATCCTGTTTAGGAGGAGGAAAAAATTCTAGAAATAGAACATGGTAATGTTCTGTAATAGTGTTACATGTTATGTAATAGTGTGAAGGTACTTACGGTCACTTAACTGTACACTCAAGAATGACTAAAACAGTAAATGTGATTATGTTTATTTTATCAGTTTTTTTAAAAGCATAGAAAAATATATGATGGACACAGTGGGAGATAAAGTCACACATATGTGTCCCCTGGAACATTCTCCAAGAGTAAGAGTATGAAACAAAGCCCTGAGACTTTCTGCTACTTGGCCTCCTCAGCTGAGTAAAGAAGAGATTTCTGGTTAGTTTCTGGATGCTTAAGGCTTTAGAATGTTTTATTTGTACATCTGTTTCTCTAATGGAAAGAAAAGGGGTCCATTTTGGCACATAGGAGATGAGTAACCTTGCATTGAGGGATGCTGGGGGAGCTCTCCTCTCTCTCTCTCTCTCTCTCTCTCTCTCTCTCTCTCTCTCTCTCTCTCTCTCTCTCTGTACTAGGAATTGAACTCATGGCCTCATGCTTGCCAGGCAGGCGCTGTACCACTGAGCTAATCCCCAGCCCAAAGTGATTATTTTTTTTTCTCTCTTCTTTTCACTCTTCCTTTTTCTCCTTTCTTTCCTTTTATTTCTTTTCTTCCCTATCTTTGTTCTTCCTTCTTTTCTTTCTTCCTTTTAACTCTACAAACTAGAAACATCCTCCTTCCTCATTTTGGAGATGAGCTCCAAAATGTGACCCTAAAGGATTCAGCAGAGAGACACAGGCAGCTTGAGACAGTGAAGCCAGCACCTGCCCCCATGATCTTTGAGCCTCCTGGCCCCAGGAGCTTTTGCTTCTGGAGACTCCATTCCATCCTCCCAATAAGACTGAGGGACTCTAAGGTTCCTTTTTCTTGATCAGGGCCTCTGGCGTAAGGAATCATGACTACAGTGGCAAAGTTTGATTTAATGATTGCTAAGATTGTTCCTGGTAAAAAAAATTAAAAACAAATTTAAATTCTTTGATCATGAGCACATCATCCCATACCAATTGGACCAAATGAGAAACTTCCTTTGGGAATGAAGTGTCTAAGACACAAGGTAACTAGCCAGCCTAGATGATGCTAAAACTCTTTAAGGCTGCAGAAACTTACTCGAAAAACAGATGAGAACAAGAGATAGAGAAGTACATTCCTGAAAGAATTCAAAATAATTAATGTATGCTTTAAATTTGGTTTGAGGAGTTATTTAAGAGCATTTTCTCTTCCTCTGTGCTCCGCTAGATGATTGGTATCTTCAAGGAAAATGTGACGGCATGCTCCAGATCAAAGATACTAAAACAAGAGGCCTATAAAAGAAGATTTCAGGAACACAAAAGTTATAGCATCTGTGTCTACACTGAAGGATGCAATCTGTTCCGTCAAAGAAAGGAAGGGAATGAGAATCTTTCATGCAGTCTGGCATCAGGTTCTAGCACAGAGAGTCACTAGCTGGAGGAGAAATGCCACGATCTGTCCCTACATATTCTTCAGCTGCAAGTGTGTTTGACCACAGTGGACACTGAGTGGGGAACATTCACCCCACGGAAGGATAGGAGCCAGTTCTTTTAATGACATGATGAAGGGAAATACCATTAATCCCAGCAGGGAGTGAGTCCCCAGATCTCCCAAGAGCCAGGAAAAGTGCAAGGCTTGTGGGGAAACCTGCCAAAGGAAGAGCCTGTAAAGGTGCGTGCCTTAAATACACTGCAGTGTTAGAAAGACTGTGTGTCCCCTTTTAATCGTTAACCTGATCTGAGCTCAAGAATCTAAGATATTAAGGAACCTGTTGTGCACCTGGAGAGATTTTGCAAACCTGAGTGACTTAAAATCTTGGTTTCAGCAATCATTTCGGCAATGCTGGTACTCTCCTTTCTTACAGCTCCCTGACGCTCCAAGCCAACATTTAGCTTATCTCCAGCAGGAGATTAAGGGTTTGTTTTTTTGGGTTTTTTTTTTTTTTTTTTTTTTTCTGCATGATTTTAAAACATAGCTTGAGCAAGTCTCTATCTTATCTAGGAGCAGAAGTGGTGTCACTTGCCAGCGCAAATATTCTAGTAAGAGTTTCCCTCTCACTCAGCCCTGCAGCTGCTTCTTGTAGCCAGGCCAGGCTCCTGCTGAGATAAAAACACAACTCATTTAGGTCAATGATTAAATTGAAAGTTATAATATTACCAATTAGGTTTGAACAAAGAGAGAAAGAAAGGAAACAAATTCTTTATAAGGGTCACCACAATGCCTGTCCTCCCACACAGCACACAGCCACCCTCACCCAGAACCTCGAAAGTCTTGAGAAAACAATTGGGGAGGCCTCCCCCATGCCCCGTCACTGCAGTCTCCACTTTCAATCTCAGAACAACTACTTATTGTCCGCTGAGCACATTTTTATCTGAGAGTCTGTGTGCTCAGTGGGCTGTAGAAGGAACATCCCAGCATCAAGCACATTTCTGGAGTCTCTGGCTTCCCAAAGGAGCTAGGGACAAAGAAGGATATAGGATGAAGAAATCCAGGAGATGACTGCATGGAGAAATGTTCACTCTGTGGGTAACTCAGGTGTGTGAAGCCATGTAAGACCTCTGAAGATAAAATAGCTACCAAGGTAAGGCGTACTGTGTAACAGGGCCAGAACTAGGGCAAGCTTGGGCTAAGGAAAGAGAAGTGTGCTGGGTGCTCCACGCACTCACTCCTAGATGCCACCCTTGCTTGTGCAAGCCCAAGAGTCAGCCATCTAGAGACGGACATCCGAGCTGCCTCGCTTGCTGCACCCTGGGGTCCAGATCCCTAAGGCTGGCTGACAGTTTAAAATATGCCTGGGATGAGAAAACATTCTAGCAAGCCAAAGTATTTCTGCTGGCACCAGCCACCAACAGACAGCTGCCACATCTTCTGACCATGACTCCATCACCAGACACCTTCCTGTTGGATTCTCAGTCACAGGAAGCCCTGAGTAGCTGGAGAGAAGAGCTGTGGCTCCTTCTAGATCACACTGGGCAGATTCTCCAGCCATGACAGGAGACACCCATTGTTCTTGGTCTTTATTGTGCATTAGAGCCTGTGATCCCTAGGATGCTGGGCTGGGAGGTCTTCCCTATCGTGATGCCCAGTGTCTCTGACTGCCTTTTAATAACTACTCTCACTGCCGGAATTATACCCTCCAAATCCTAGTCTACAATGCTGTGGACTACAGAGAGTAAGACCGTGGAAAAAGGATCCAAGAAGCTATCTCATCTGGAAGAGCGATGTGTGAGAAGCACGGTCTCCCAATGTGGTAGCCCAGTTAGGTCACTGGTTCAGAGTTTCTGTTGGACCACAAGAGCTCTCACACCACAGAGGGCCTACTAATAAATCACAAATGAGCACTAGCCCAAAGATTTTTGTTTTTAATGTAGTGTTTTAAAAGGCATTTTTGGTTTACAAAAAAAATGATTGTAAAATACCATATTCTCTCACACTACCCCCACACTCCCTTATCAAATCTTGCTTTGGGGTGCTGCACTTTTTATAATAGCTATGCCAGTATTGACCCGTAATTGCTCACCAAAGCCCAGGTTTGCATTAGAATCCATTCTTGCCCTTGTATAGTCTGTGAGTTCCACAAATGCATAACGATATGTACCCACCATCTTGACATCACACAGAAAAGTCCTGTAAATTCCCCATGATCTACTTGGCTATCCCTCTCTCTGTTCCAGATTGGCAGAGGTAGTTTTACGTTGTTGCTATCTCTAATTTTTCTAGAGAAATAGATAATAATCTTCTTGCTCTTTCCCTAAAATAAGTGTTGGAGATTTGGGTCATAGGATCATCCCATAGCTGAGCTCACAGAGTTCCATGAAGTCTAGGACACACCAGATCCCCCACCCCTCAGTCCATGTTCCTGTACAGTGTAGGAAATATCCCCCCACCCCTGAGACTTCCAGTAGCTTCTCTCCAGGATCCCAGAAGCAACAACAGAGCCAGGCTCAGTGGCTGCTCTTCTCTGGTTCAAAGGAACAAAGGCAGAGTGTGGAGGCCCTGGGGTGTCACCCATGAGTGGGAGCCCTGAGGTGGGTGGGCGTGAAGCATAGGCTATGTCCAAGAGCATGGGCAGAAAAGGCTGGGACTCATGAGGACCAAGAGAAAGGTAGAGGTCTTAGGGACACAGAGCAGCAGCTCTCAAAGTATGACTCAGGCACTGGTGAAGAGTCCCTAAGACCTTTTTCAGGACTTATGAATTTAAAACAATTTTCATAGAAATAATAAGCACATATTTGCCTCATTCATTTTCATTCTCTAAAAGTATACTGCCGAGCTGATCAGTCCACGCGTTATGTGGTCTCACAACAGCTTGAACACATAAGCAAATATACGCATCCAGCTGTCTTCTGTTAGGGCAGAAAACAAAGAATTTTGCAAAATGTAAAAAATGCTACTTTCTCTTTTTTGTCATTTTGGAAAACACAGTTAATTATCATCTTAAGGTTATATATATTAATGTGTGCTAGGTTCATTATGGTTACTTTATGAGAAATAAAAACAAGTCTGAAATTTCTTCCTCTTATCCTGCTCCTCTCTCCTCATCTTCCTTCTCCTTCTTGCTTTTTTCTTTTGGTTCTGGAGATCGAACCCAGGGCCATTGCACTGAGCCATATCTTCAGCCCATGTGTGCTGTGTGCTTTGTGTATGTGTGTGTGTGCGTGTGTTTATCTTGAGACAGGGGCTTGCTAAGGCATCAAGTTACCCAGGTAAGGCTTGAATTTGTGATCTTCCTGCCTCAGTCTCCCAGAATGCTGGGGTTGCACTACTAAGCTTTGCTCAGTTTTGCTTTCTAATAGATACAATCCTCCTAAAAGTTTTTGGAAGTATAAAGAAGCACAAGAAACAAAGAATTTGAAAACCACTGACTTACAGTGCAGGATTTGGAATCAGTTAGACCTGGGGTGAAAACCCAATTCTGTCACGTGTTAATTAACACCCCTCCACACCCCCACCCAACCCCAACCCCACCACAGAGGTTTCTGGAGACCTGGATACAGATCAGAACCTGGAAACCTGTCTGTACACAGTGATACACACTTCAGATGTGTAGCCAGAGGGGAGCCTTCCAGGACTCTAGGGTAGGGACCCTGGAATGAAGTGTAAGCGCTTCCTTTGAGATCTTATTTGTAATAGAACTGGGATGATGAGAGTAATAGTCAGGAGAAGATAGTTCGTGGTGCAGAAACAACACGTCATACAACTAAAGCAATTATGATTAGTCAGGAGCAGTTAGGCTCTGACAGTAACAAAACCAGTATTTTAGAGACTTAACCCAGAGAATCTTATTCCTCACCCTTATTGCATTCCAAAACAAGGTGGCTGAGGGAACTCTGCTCATGAAAGTGCCTTGGGGACCCATGGGCCATCTCAACACAGGATTCTACATTTGTTGCAGTTGGGGAAGGAAACATAACTAAGCAAAAACTTCTTGCCTACAAAGGCCCATGTATCACCACCACACATGTTGTATGGACCAGAGCAAGACCTATGGCTGTGCCAAACTTCACAGGGGTAGGAAATACCATTGTCCAGGCTTCTCATCCTGCTAACTCCCTTGTTCTCTTACTATTTGCCAAGCATTATGTTAGGCAGTGTGCTTGGGTCACCTCATTTGAGTCTCACAAAAACTTTTAAGGTAGAGTACATTTATATCCCCACTTAACAAATGGGGCTTGTGGGGCACAGAGAAGTTAAAGAAGTTCACAGCAGGAAATGAGGCTATGATTTGAATTCAAGCAGTCTGATCACAGATCCCATATGCTTAACCACCAAACTTCACTCATTTACTGACCTTTCAATAATATTATTTGTGTGGGGCCTGTAAGGGAAGCATGAGGGACACAGTAGAGATTCTCAGAGATCTCACAGTAGAGATCCCTGCCTGGTGCCTCTTCAGTGCAGCGTCTGGTGGATTTTGTCTTTATAAGGCACTGCTGAGATTTTAATCCTCAACATCAAATCTGGAAGGGCCTGTAAGAAACCATGTCTAAATGCTCCTTTATGCCCTCTTTGCTCAATTTAATGGGGATTCTCTGTGCTGCACCCCTCCCTCTTGCAGCTGCCGTGCTAATACCTCCCTTTCTCCCTGGGGACAGATCTGCCTACCAGCACTTCTTTCTAGCACTGAACACTTTCTTTTGCTATAGCCCCTCACTCCCTTTCTGGGGCCAAAGAGGACAGCTAAGAACTCCTTCCTCGCAGCAGTCCCCATCCACAAGTGGTGTCATCTTTTCAGGAGAAGAATCAGCCTGAAGACAGGTTTTTAAATGCTCCATCCTGCTGCAGAAACACAGGAGTTTCTTCAAAGGAAGGCACAGGACCTGCCCTGCCAGCCTTAGCGTGTCTGTACGCGCACAGGTCCACCCTCTGCTGCCTGGCTGCACCTACATTTCCACTTCTTTCCCTTGCTGCAGATAACACCTGCTGCTGAAGATAACATCAGCCACGCAGCAGAGGCCAGGCTCCTCCCTGAGTGGAGGGGGCCACTCTCATCCCCAAGGCTAGCCTGTGCTTTGTTAGAGACCCATGATAACCCTGCTCAACAGGGACGCAGAGCACTAGCTTAATCTAATCAGGTCAGTTTCCCAGGCCTTTCTCTTGGGTTGCAACTGCATTTCTCATTTTTAAGAAGAAAACATTCAGGGACTACAAGTTATTAAATTTCTTTCTTTCTTCCTTTTTTTTTTTTTTTAATCATAAAGATTTGGCCCAGGTCTTACTACTTGAAGTCTTTTTTTAAATGGATCATATGGAGTCCTTAATATGTAAAGTGCCCCACTGAGGAGGCCAGCGCCTGATCTGGCTCCAAAGCTCTCTTGACTCTGCATGTGCAGAAGAGGCTCCTGTGACCTGGGCTGAGTGTAAAGGTTTCGAGAGCTGGGTGGGGCAGTCCTGTTGACCTGGGGCTTGGAAGATTACCAAGGGTAAATATACAGGCATAAAGGAAGGAGCTGGATCTGCTGCAGCCACAGTCCACGTGGGAAGGTCATTGCCAGGGAATTATCAAATTCTTCATTCTTAAACTTTTGGCCAAGCCAAGAACAAGAGAATATACATAACTCCAGAAAATACCATCAACATCTACCCCTTTCCCTCCAGCAGATACTCTGCTAAATCATCCAGCTCCCTGCAACCCCTACTGAAGAGGAAAAAAGGAAGATCTGATCGCAGACCCCAGCTAGGCCTGCACAAATGCTGCTGCACATATACACACTTCTGCACACACATGTGCACACATTTACCCACACCTGTGCAATCCTGCACGTGTACACATGTAGGGCACACCTGCACACACATTGCACAGTATACACCTGGATTTTCCTCAGCTCCACCTGATGGTTTTTTGGAAATCCTCTAGCATTACCTTTCCTACTCCCCTTATTGTCAGGAGTTCATCTGAAGTCAGGATGCAGATGTGAGCTTGAGTTCATCAGAAGCCAGAAGGGGAAAGAGATGCCTGCTAAGTCCCTGAGTATAACCCTTTACCTGCAGCCTTTCACTGTGGCTAACAGAAATTTCTTCCCTGTTAGCTGCTAACTGCTCAGGGTAGGGACAGATTTCACATGCCCTTGTGTGTGCCCAGAGCCACAAAGAATCTGTGCTTCAAGTGGTTGGAAGACTGAACAGAAGGATGGACAGTAGAGCAGTGCAGGGAGGAGAGTCTGAGTCAGTGAGTGGCACCTCTTTGGGCAAGCCAGGAAGTCTGGGGACACCAATCATCTCCTTTTTGCCTTTAGCTGATGGCACCACCTTCCTTAACCTCCTTCCCCTCTCCAGCCTGTTTTCTTCTAGTAAGTGCACTGATTGGCTGGGACCATCTCTCAGAGCCCAAGTTTCTCTATTACTCTTTACCCCAGAAGTATCCTAGCAGCTCTAGAGAAGAGTTTGACCAGTTCCCCACTCATCATCTGTTGGCTTTTTTTGTCACAGAACTTCAAAGTTTAGTTGACTATAAGAGTTCTCATAGCTCATGTAAACAGCACCCCAGTGCCAGCCCAGCTGGCCACTACAGAGATTCAGGCTGCAGGTTAGCAAGACTGAGAGCTGTAAGAAGGCAGTTTTCTACAGGAGAAATCAGAAGTCAGTGTGATTTTCATTTTCCAGGCTTTGGGTCACCACTGGCCAGCTGTCCACGCTACACTTCAGAATGACCAGTCAGCCCTGAACATGCCAATATTTTCAGACCCACTATACTTCAAGAGAGGAAAAAGACTTGCCCATAGTCAGAGAATTAGAAACCTTCTGGGCTTCCCAGCCAACACTTATTACTGCATGCATTTCTGGCTTTCTCTTCACACGACCCAACCCCTTTTCTTTAAGCAACAGCATCCCGGTTTCCGGTTTCCTTTTGGGAAATGATCTCTTTCCTGCTTGGATATAACCTTTAATGAGGTCATCATTCAAGATTCCTGTCCTCCCCAGACCAAGAGAAGGATGATGCACCCTAGCAGAACTACACTGGATCTTTCAGGAACCTGACTCAGAGCAGAGACAAGAGGGTAGGAACAAGTGGGTGCCCTTGGCCCCATAATAACACTGTGAATAGATCTTCCACCTGCTTCTGCCAGAGGACCAGGTAGCTCAGTCTCTCATGCATTTTGCCCTAGCCATTCTGCTTTCTCCGATTCTTTCAGAAATCTCATTTTTTACTTCCTATTCTATTGCCACAACTATAAGGCTTAACTGATTCACCTTCTACATCCCAGGGCAAAGGTGTGGAGAACACACATCTCCAGTCATCTCCAGGGAACAGGGCACATCACTGCCCTATCTGGAGACATAGGACCACTCCTGTGGCAGGGCTGGAGCTCTGCACCTGATACCAACTCTTAGCTGCACAGCCTGTGTCCCAGAACTTGACTGCTCTGAACCTCAGTTTCCTTATCTCTAAAATGGAGGCGTTTACCTTTCTGGCAGGACTGGGTTGTGGTGTGGGTTAATAAAGTGCACAGGGAATCCCTGGAAACCCATAGCTTAATGAAGGATGGTCAGTGGTAGTGGGCATTGCTCTGGTCAGAAACTTTCCTTGACAGCCATCCATTAAGCCAAAAATGTATCTTAGAATACCAATCACTGTTGTGCTGATCAAGAACAATGAAATCAACACACTACACTTTGGTTATAAAAAACAACAGGTTGCCAGCAAAAGCCTTTCAAAGCCCCTTCCAGCAAAGGGCGTCTTTGTCTGACTTGAAACAAGAAGGAACCAGTTGCCAAACTGAAATAGCACATAAACCTTAGAACCCGCAGATTTGAGTGAATTCTAATCTTGGCCCAAACTGGCAAGAGTGAGGGGTGTGGGGGAGGGAAGGGTGAGTCAGAGATTCCACCCTTCAGAGGGGGCAGCCTAATATGGCATTGGGGAGCCACGAGAGACGACTTAGGTATGCCTGGATTTTCAGACTGGAGCCATGACTCTGGCCAGAGACCAGCTGTGCCCCCACCACCACCACTACCACCACCACCACCTACCCTTGAGGACATGTGGAGCAAAGCCTTGGTAGCAAACCAAAATGAAGGTCCAGATTATGTCAGAAGGAGCCAGCTGACAGACTATCAACTTGTCTCCCAAAATGATGGCAGCCAGACATTTCCCAGCATGCCCTGGGTCTCAGACCCAGCGTGGCATTGGGTGGTTCTGGCTGACACAAAGGCCTTCTGAATACAGTCAACACTGAGTCTGTGATGTGACACAAAAGGCACGTGAATAGCAGGGAGGCTTCACCCCATATAACCTCAGAGTGTGTGAATTTCAGCCCTAGAGAAGGCCTCGGGAATGGAGGAACTTCCAAAGGTGAGCTCTCCTGTTGCTACTAGAATTTTACAACTTAATGAAACACAAAGATGCACTTAAAGAAGTGGGTGAGAACAAAGCGTAGTTCTGGGCCTGGATCAGCTCCACACTACTCATGTGACTGTAAGTCACCTTGCTCCTTTTTTTTTTTTTTTTAATTACTTATGAAATGAATGAAGTAGTCCTCAAACTCCAGTGTTCCTGTCAGTCACCTAGAAGGTGTGCCTCCTAGGCCCCAGTTCAGAGATTCAGCCTTAGTCTTGGTGCAGGGGCTTTAGGCCTTCCCTAGTACATTAGAGGGGAAAATGTCCTTGTGTGCATATCCACTCTGGAGTCCTCTGGTTTGGACCAGCTTGGGTCACATGTTAGCTCCTGGCCACTGTCTGTATGCCTGTTCCATGGGCCTAATTGGCCAGGCTGAGGTTCTGGGCTCCAGCCCTGGAGGCAAGAGGTGAATCAGCTTCCCCCAAGCCACATCAAACCTGGGATCTGGAATTGCTGGGATGAGTCAAGGGAGGGAATTCCACTGGAGAGACAAGCAACACTTTCCCATATCAGTGGCAGAGCTAGCAGTGGAGCTGGATGAAGCTTACTTCTGAGTCTGTAGTCTCCTAGAATATCTAGCTCTTTCCTTTTGGACCCTCTGTTAAAGAGGCCAGCTCTTAGTGGTACAATGTTAGTCAGATCCGGGTTCCTGTGGCCAGGTGGAAAAGATCTGGGAAAAAATCCTCCTTCAGAGAGGACTATCTCCAGGGAGGATAGTACCTAACCATTCCAGATGGATGAATTGCACCCATACCCTTCCCGGAAGGCAGTAACTAACTAGTGTTCTTGGGGAAACTTCAGTGGCACAGGCCAGTTACCCTGGGTCCTTCAAGCACAAACCTGTGCTCTGTAGCAAATGTACAGAAAACTGTAACTCGGTCTTGGCACAAAGTTTCTAATCTCAGAGACTCCCAGATAATGAGGGTGAGTGATGATGAAGGGATGAGTGCCTTTGTCCTGGGGCTTTGACACTTCCTTCAAGGCAATTGTTCGGATTGTATTTGAAGGTTTAAATGACTTGGTCCCAAAGGCTGATGAGCAACTTGGCCTCTTTCCTCAGGCTCCATGGGTCACCCAGGTTTTCTAGCTGAGGAAGCAAAGACCATAGAAAATTAATATTTGGTCCGTAGCCTGAGTTACAAATCTAAAAGCTAGAAATGGGTCTTAGATTAAGTCACTATTGTGATTTGTACTTCAGATCTATCCAGAAACTATCAGAGAACTTGACTTGGGATTCATTTACTAGAAAACAGAATATTGTCGGGATTCAGCCAGCAGGCAGGCTCTGCACTCAGAAAGCCTGAGTCCAATCCAGGTGGTATGACTTTGGATAACTCACATTATCTCTATAAGCCTGTTTACTCACCAGCAAATAGAATTCTAATATCTCTAATTAAAATGTGTAAAACACTTAAAATGTTCCCTGGTGCCTGACAAGTGCTTAGTAAACATTACCAGGGATTATTCAATTAATGAAGCACCTCAAATGTCTCAGACTGTATTAGGTGACAGAAATCCACAGCAAGAGAGCCAGAACCTTATCTTTAAAGTGTTCATAGGCTAGGAGAAGATAACCACAATTCTCTTGTGTACCTATGTGTGTGCATGCATGTGTGTGTGTGCATGTGTGCGTGCATGTGTGTGTGTATGTATGTTGAGACAGGATCTTACTGTATAGTCCAGGCTGACCTGGACTTGCAATCCTCCTGACTTAGCCCATCATCACCACCAGCGCTAGAATTACAGGCCTGCTCCACCACACCTAGCTCATGATAAATGCCATGGCTGAGCTTTAAAACTTAACGTGCTAACTCTACCTGGAAGAGACAGGGCAAACTTTCTGTTGTGTGTGACATTTGACCCAGGCCTAGGTTAGTTTGCCAACAAAGGTGTCTGGGGGAAGCTATTCTGGATATACAAAATAGGACATTTACATTATGAAAGGATTGGTTTGCCCCTAGAGTGATGATTTCAGAGCAATAGGAACGTGAGGTTCCTGTGGTGGGCAGGGCGTGACAACCCTGGAAAGCTGATTGTACAACATGCTCAGTTTGAACTTTGTCCTGAGGCAACAGGATCCAACAACAGGTTTAAGCAAGAGAATGGAATGGGATGTAATATGACTTTTGGGGACTATAATTACTGGCAGGGTGGAGAGTAGACCAGAAGGAAAACATTGAGACAACCAGGCCACCAAGAAGCTGTGTCCCAGCAAAGGACCATATGGCCATGGGTCAGGCTTCCCCAGTGGAGATGGGAAAGCGGACTGGGCTCAGGGTATCTTGTCAGGACAGTAAACAAGAGATCGTAAACAACTGAATATAGGGAGGGAGGAAAAGGAGCACTTCCATGTTTACAATTTCTAGTTACCTAATGCACCACGACCAGGTACACAGGACTGGGGCATAGGCGTGAACAGAGCCAATAGTTATACATTGGATAAGTTCATGTCTTCTGTTGGTTCCCTCTTCATCTTTAGATGTCTCTTATTTCTTGGAAAAAGAAAGTGAATAGAAGACCCAGAATAGATTTTCAGGATCTTCCCTGAGAATAATTAGCCTGGGCCTGGAGCTCTGTTTTCTGTTAATTAAAACAATCGAGATAATTATAAATACCTACAGCAGCCACACCAGGCTCAAAGAAAAAGTAACAAACTAACAAACGAAACACTGTTGAAAATGCAAACTCCTACTATCTTATAATTGAGTCACGTCCACTTACCTTTGTTGACTAACATAAATTAATACACTTAAGAGACATCCATTCTAGGGAGTCTGCCAAGGCCCCAAGTCTGTCTGTACTTCAACTAGAATGACGGACAAGGTCCCCTTTATGTAACACTCTCCTCACAGAGAAAAAAAAGAAGAGAAAATACCAACCCTAACCACGGAATAAATATAGGAGTTGATGGCTTTAAAATTAGAGGTTGGAAAAATGTCATGCTGCAAAATCCAAAACCCCAAGCGGAGTCTAGTAAGTCACAAACCGCACATATTTGTACTTCAAGAGTAAAAGATCTTTTGAAAGCGCTGGAAATAAAGATTCCCAGGTTCAGCTGAGGAGGGGCCGGTTTTCATCCAAAACACATCTTACATGGCTAGGTTTTCAGGCCCAGGAAAGTGTTCCTCATGGAAATGCTGAGCAGCCTCTCCACGTCCCACACCAGACAACTTCAGCTCTCTTCGGAAATTAAGACTTTCCCTTGCAACTAGGTCAGCTGGGAAGGCCAGGGAAAGTCACTTTTGGGAAATTCGCATTTTCAAATGATGCTGGGGAAAGAGCTCCATTGTGAGCTGGGATGTCTTTCTCGCCTGCCTCACTTTCACCTGTCCAGATGTGACATTAACAAGCCAGGGGGAATGAATGATCTTATACAAACCAGCTCCACTCAGAGTCACAAGCTCACATGCCACGAGGACAAGGCAGAGACATCAAGGAAGGGCCCTAGCCAGGTATCTCTGCCCAGGTGAACTAATGAGCCTCATCTAAAAGGAATAAATTCTAGTCTTTTCTAGGGATTACGGCCATAAAGAAATGTAGGCCAATGTCATCAACATCTGAATTTTGAAGAGACACACTTGAAATATGCATGTTCCTGTTAAATCTCCTTAATTTTAACATCAAGAACCAATTCCAAAATATTTTAGACACAACATGGGCCAAACAAAGCACAGCTCACTGGCGCCCTGTGAGATCTGTCTCCTTGGCCTCCCAGCGCTGTCAAGGCAGAATGTTAACATGGCCAGGGAAGGGAAGAGAAGAGAGCCTTGCAGCGCGCAGCACCAGGGCTCTGCAAGTCCAAGGCCGGGTTCCTGGCCCGGTTTCTCACCAACTCCTCTGTAGATCATTGGCCCAGCTGCCTGGCCCCTTCTGAGGCCTTAGTTCCCACATCTATAAAAAGAGGACATAAGAGGAACTCTAAGGGCTTGTTCATGACCTGGGGCTCTAAGCCTTTGCTCAATAGAAGACACTCAATTTGAAAAGGTATTTTCTAGAATGCCAGGGCAATTTGGAGATCATGGAGAGTTTGGGAATTCAGGTAATCAAAGCCCTCAGAACAGCTCTCACGGATCACAAGTGATTTCTCCTGTGCCTTTCCCCAAACTCTGGAAGGACAGTGAACTGATAAATTGAAGTCACACTAAGATTTTGGAGATACAGGGGCCACCCCAGCATTTGCACAAGCATCAGGGCTCAGCAGTGTCATCATGCTTTCTCCTCAGCACCAGCCTGGAAGGCAGGGACCCTTGTCAGTACCTTTGCCTGCACTTCTGAGATGAGGAAATGGAGGCTCAGAAGGATTAAGCACCTTAACCCCAGGTTAATTAGCAAGAAGGAGGCTCATAGGAAAGTGTAGTAATCTAAGGCTGGTCTCTGAGAGGAAGGAGCACCATCTGGGCAACAAAAGCTCAAGTCCTGTGGGAAATGTGAGCCTCTCTGTTTAAAAGGAGTCACTCTCAGCATCTTCTCACACTCTGCCCCTTCTACTCCCCTCCAGGGGCACAAAAAGACACATATGGGCTCTGCCTTTCACCTAACTTAACAAGCTGGGCCTCATCCTGGACCACGTTTATGTTTTACAAAGACTTTCTTCCGCCAAGGAGCCCTCCACCTGCTCTTCCCCCTCCTCCTCCTCCTCTCCCCCCCCCCCTTTTTGGTTCATCCTCCTTCTAAGCAACTCAGTTTAAAAAACAAATCAGATTTGTCTCTATTTAAAAACAAAACAAAAGTGAGTGGGGCACAGCACCCTTTCTTCAATGGTATTGTTTTGGTTTTGCTTTGCAGTATTGGGATGGAACCCAAGGACACCACCACTGAACTACATCCAGACCTTGGATGGTGCAGCACTTTCATTCGGAACCCTGGATGTGAGAAAGATGGTACTCTTTCCATATCCACCTGACATCTGCAGGGGCCAGGCCTGCTAGGCCACCCTTATTCCTGGGGCCTCCTAACACCAGGAAGCACTTGGAAGATATGCATCTGTTCCCACAGAAATTCAGTTCCCTTCTTCCTTGAGAGATGTGGGTTCTGTTTCTCTGACACATGCACTCAGGGCAGTGAAGACCAACAGAAGAGCCCCTGCCTGCCCATCACTTGTGCTCTCAAGCCCAAAACCTAGACCTAGGCTGAGCCATCCTTTTCACGGCCCAGGATTGATTGTTTCTTACTTAACTGCATGAGCAATTACCCTTCAGACTTGGACTATGTTTTACCCCTGTGCAGGGCTTTCCCAAAGTTACCTGACAATAGCCATTTGTAGGAGGCAGGGCCAAAGGTGTGATCCTGCCCTTATATCATGCATGATAGGCTCGGGGGGACTGAATGTTTGCCCAGGGACATTGGTTGGTCAGAGTGAGCTTCTGATGGCCACAGTGCTGCCCATGCATACCCTGAAGACAGGGGGCTCCTGGTGGCCCATATAGCCTCAACAGGCAGGAAATGCTAGCATTGGCTTAGAAACTAATGGTTACTCAGAAGCCACTGGCCTGGAGAAGAAAGCTTTAGTGATCACAGCCTGGGTTGTAGTCTGTGAAGAAATCCACCCTTTCATCTCCAGTAGATAGTGTTTAGGGCTGAGTATTATACCAGAGGGAAAAGAGGGAAAAGGGCTGCCACAGATGGAACTGAGCTCCCCCAAACGCATATGCTGAAACCCCAACACCTCCCCCATCATAGGATTGGTGGCTTTATAAGATTTCTGTCTCTGTCTCTCTCTCCTCCCTTCCTCCTTTCCTCACTCCCTCACCCTCTTCCCATGTGCAAGCACTAAAGAAAGGCCACATAGCATTTAGGACACAGCAAGAAGACAGCCACCATCTGCAAGCCAGGATAAGAGCCCTTACAAGACTCCAACCAGACTGGCTCCATGATCTTCAGCTTGGGGCCTCCAACACTGTGAGAAACAAACTTTTATTGTTTAAGTCACGCAGTCTGTAACGTTTTGCCATGGCAACCAGAGTTTATAATTATACAGATTAACTCAGAAGGTCAGGGAGAAATAACAGATCCTTCAGAGGTCAGCCAGCACCCAGGCGGTTTCCCTGTCTAGCCCTTCTTCCCAAAATGTTTTCCATCCTTAAGAGGTATCTTAGTTACTTTCTGGTTGCTGAAACAAAATATTCAACACCAGTAACTCAAAGGACCACAGGTTTATTTTGTCTCACAGTTTGTAGAGGTTTCAGTCCATCATCCACTGGCTCCACAGCAGGACAGCAAGGCAGAGGGGCTCAGCAGAGGACAGCTGCTCATGGCATGGTACCTGGAAGCAGACAGAGTCAAGATAGCGCACAGCTTCTTTAAGCTGTGGCATGAGGAAAATACTCACATGTTCCTTCTTACTTTGTCACCTGCTGCCAAAATGGTGAAGAAGGGATGGTCAGGAGTGCTTAGAACTTTGGTCTGGCAAACAGCGTGGGGGAAGAGCTTAGAACTGAAACTGATAAGGTTAATTAGACCTTTTGGAAGTGGCAGGTCAGGATGGGTAGCCTAGGGACCTTTTGATACCTCCCATCTAATCTCCAGCCCTTCAATCCAATCCCTCCTTCACATAAAAGCATATGTTTGCTCTGTGAAAGTAGCTTCAAGTCAAATTCCTAACTCTCCCAACCCCCTTTCCATGCCCCTAAAGAAATCCTGGGACTGTGTATACCTCTGCTGCCTCTGCACACGCCATTCTAACCAGCCAAGAAGGATACTCTTCTGTAGATGTGGAACTTAGTTGGAATCTCCTTCTAAGATTGCTGGGGTCATGGTGGGGACCTTGAATAGCCTATCAGCTCTACCCAAAGAATCCTGAATGCTTTTATTGTTCTGAGAAGCTCTACAAGCCTATTCCACAATAGCGCTTGTGCATTCGCACATACACAACTACCAACACCCCTTCTCAAGTTCCCCCTGGGTCTCCAGGTGCTGTGTAAGTCAGGGCAGGCCAACAATGTATGCCTAAACTGGCACCATACACATCTTTGGTTTTGCCCTTGCACCCGCCTGGGTCTTTCTAAAGAGTCTAGGCTTTCACTCCAGGGATCTGCCCAGGGTTCAGTTTCCCCATAGCAACTACCCACACTATGTTTCATTTATTAAGGGTCTTTCCTTTATCTCATGTCTCCTGCACTTGACTAAATTCAGCTGCTTTTGGGTCAGAAAACTAAGGGCTTAGTGCTTGATTTGTTTTCAGCCTCATTTAGAAGACAAGGGAAACGCTGAAACAAGATCCAAGCATTTTTATTACCAGTCTCCATTACCTGTACACATTTATTGCGTATGTAGATTTTCTCCGGATCTGTTTACCTGGGGGAGCTGCGTGCTGATTTATGAAGCAAGTGGCCCTTGGGTCATCCCAAGTCTTCAGCCACTGGAGCTTTACAGACCCTTTTAATTGCAGTTAACAGGAGGCCAGAAAACCACTCCTAGTACCATGTCTAGGAGAATGACGGTGACTCCCACAGAATCGGTGCTGGAATTGCCTTTGTTCAAAGAGGACGCCCAAGAAGGGCATATGCACCTGCCCTCTCATCATGGAAATCTTAATGTGCATGAGAGCACCAGAGTGAGGCAAAATCCAGGCCAGCCAGCAGGACCACAGAGAGGGTGATCTTGCCCCTGCACTGGGTGTCCCAGCCCAATGGAGGAATACAGCAGAATGGCACAAATATGCTCTTTATCCAGAAGAGATTGGGTCTACTTCCTGCCAAACAGACATCACTCAACCTCGAATGTCAACTTCTCCCCTTCCCTCTTCTGGGAGAGCCACATTCTTTATTTAGCCTTTGGTTTGTGGATCTCTGTGGCAATCTTATTTGGAAGGGTGGTACAAGTTGTTCCACGAAACTCCAAGGAAGACATGAAGCCAGGAATGCTGGGTTAGACACACTCATGGCCAACAGTCTCCAAAGCACCTTCACACAACCTGCTCGGCCAAGGGCATTTATGTAAATGAAAAGTGTGGCCAAGTAAAATAAAAGGTTATGGACACTGAAATTGGAATTTTACAGAATGTGTAGGTGCCACAAAATACATTTTTTAAAAACTTTTTCCCTACTATTTGAAAAATGTTTCTTAGCTCAGAGGCAGCACAATAACAGGCCACAGGCTGGATGTGGTCCTTAGGCCATGGTTTGTCCACCCTTGATCTAAGGAGAAGAAGCTCTCCTACTGCGGACACCCACAGTCCACTTGCTCACTGCTGGTTTTGTGGGTTGGTGTTTTGACTTTGCCTTTTTGTTAGCACTTCTGGCTACTCCTGGGTGACAGCCAGCAATGAAGAAAAAACTTCTGAAATTTGGTTTAAATCCATCACACTGCATCCAAAGGCGGGTCGCCTAGACAGTAAAGACCACACCAGGATGGAGAGCACTTCCTGATTTCCTTCCCTGTGGTGATAATGTGCACATAGACACAGACAGGCTTTTTCCAGAAGAGATAGCGAGTCACAGCACAATGCGGAGGACAGCCCCAAGTCCACGTAAACCTTCTCTCATTTAAAGCTTCTGCATGAATGAGATACCCTTGAAGTCAACTGGGAGTTCAGTCAACTGAAGAAGTTCCTGACAAAAAACCCAGAGTTTATTTCAGCCTCCCCAGCCTTATATGGTGACTGTGCCTGTTTCATAGTTCCCAAGGATGCCAGGGGAGCCCTGAACAATACACAATCCTACCTCTCAGAGAACACTGTACCCAGTCTTTTGATTCTTCTGTGTGGTATTTCACACAACGGTAATTTGTCACAAAACTAATTTTGATTTGCTTGTCACACTACCATACCTGAGGCCAGAGAGAGTTTCCTTCCCCTAAGCCCTCCAGAACTCTTGCTCCTGTTTTGGTCTCTTTCAGACCATGGTGCTTAAATCCTATGCCGACGTGGCTCATACTGTCCTCAAAGTGTTTAATTGTCCCTTCAAGATCAGCCAGGGCATTCATTGCCTACCTAGGTTTATAGAGAGAATGTTTGTTTTAAAAGGGAAGCATAACAGCTTGCATGTTGTAAATATAACCTCATGACTGTTAATAATTTCATTTTCAATGATTTAAAAGGTATCAACTGTTTGACAATTTTACTTATGTATACAAACATATGTAGAGATAGGTATTCTCTATATTTGTCTCAATACCTACAATCTATGCCTATGTCTTTATCCATACAGGGAGATAAAAGGAGTAAGATGGATGATAGAGAAAGATAGATGATAGGTAGGTAGATAGATAGATAGATAGATAGATAGATAGATAGATAGATGAGAGATACAGCAAGCAGCTAATATTTGATGCCAGGTAACAGGTACTGTTGATGGTTCCCAGGTAAAACCTCATTTAACTCAACGATCATTTGAGATAGAAATCATTTTTCATCATACAGATCAAGCAAACTTTTCCTCTTTTCCTCTTCCTTTATCTACAAGTATCCAGTCCCTTTCCAAATGCATCATGCTATGGATTCTGACTGCTAAGGGATATAGGCAGAATTTACTCCAGAACCGTCAATGAAAGGATGAGAAGAAAACACAGAGCCTAAAAAGACATAGCCTCAAAGAGGTAAAGCATGGAAGGAAAGGTCGTGTGTGTGTGTGTGTGTGTGTGTGTGTGTGTGTGTGTGTAAGTCCTATCATGGAATAGTTTAAAGCCTTGGGTTCCGCCCTGGGAATTGGAATACAGTAAGTCTAGGGATTGATGCTGACCATCCATCCACCTGTTCACTGCCTTTGTGTGACCCTCTGAGACAGGACTGCAAGATGAATTTGAGAAGCCCATTCAAACCCCCCAGCAGCCCTAGGAAAAAGAACACAAGAAGGGCCCTGTTCCAGAATGTCACTTAAGATGTGGAAGGTTTCTACTGTCCCTGCCCAGCGTAGACAGCCAAGTCACTTGGAGGCTTCCTGGAAATGAAATGTGAGAGAAGATAAACTTTGCTTTCATCTTCAAAAATAAGAAAAATAAATAACCACAAAACACAGGCTGGGACAAGAAAAACGCCAACGTGCACACATAAGCAATGGTGCATTCATCAGTCCCAGTGGGTTGCTCATGCTTGCTAGACTGTACTTTAAATAATACTGGGGCTATGAGGTAAAAATGCATCCAAGGACTCTGGTTGGAAAGAATACTATCCTTTTCATCATGTGTTACAGCTTCCTTTCTCTCTCAGCCAAAAGGAAGGAGATGGAATTGATCAGTGTCTCAGCCTCTCCACTCTAGGAGCACCCACAAACATTTTAGCTGTCTTGGCCACTTTGTAAGTGGGGGAGCTGGACTGATTCACTAAAATGAAGTCTCTTTCTGAAAGATCCAGGAACATATGATACGACTTTGATGTGTGACCTGAGTGGTATCTCCTCAGTTATTAAATCCTTGGGAAGACATTTCACCCCCACCAGGATACTATAATTAGAAATATGTACAATAGTAAGTGTTGGCAAAGATGTGAAGACATTGAAAACCTCATACACTGTTAGTCAGAATGACAGTTCATTAAAAGGTTAAAGTTACCACGTGATCCAGCAATTTTACTCCTAAGTATATGAAGTATGATAAAAACATGGAGAATGTCTATTACTGCGAAGGACACACTGTCATTCATCTCCCTCAAAATACTTCCTCTTACTTTAAGCATTCTTATCCCATCATTCTTGCTACTCTTTAAAGTGGGTTCTTTTCAGGTTGGTGAAATGCTCTGGAATTAGATAGTAGCCCAGTTGTACAATTCTGTGAATATTCTAAAAAATCACACACTGAGATGAATAGTAAAAATATTAGGAAGATGAAACTCAGATTTTTTGAACACTATCTCCCAGAGCGAATCTCCTACAGATGATTCTCATGGAAGATCATGAGGTTGGTGCCAGCTTGGTTTACAGTAGAGGAAACCAAGGTCCAGACAGGACCCATCTGTTGCCCAGTATCACCAGCTGCAAGAAATAACTCTTCTGATTCTGTAAAGCCCCCACGCATCACATTTCTGCTGTACTGCTTAAGGCCACAGACTCATTTGCTTAGACTGTTTCCTACCCAGTGATGCTTACAAAGCTTACACTGAGTCTCAAGTTCCTATTCAACATTAGCCAAGCCTCCTGGACTTGGTCATTCTGATGCCTGAATGAGGCAGGCCAGGCTAGCAGACCAATCTTTAGTTTTCAGAATGGTGGTGGATCCTTAACCTGCATCTGTCAACACCTGTCAGATGTTGCACCATAAGCATGTGTTTGCCATTCCTGGGTGATTAAGGAGCTTCCTATAGATGTAATAGAAACTCCCTGATGTGCGGAGGGCGGGAGAGAGTAAGCAGCATGCAAGGGGTCCTCTCTCCCCTAAAAATTCACAGAGCCCTCCAGATGGTAATGACTCTCAGCCCCGTCTCTCCATCTTCCCCTTTCTACCAGGGGTTACCATCAGCTAGTTTTTGAGGCAGCCTCTTGAATACAGCCTTCCTACCTGGAAACTGCAAGGGCCTAACCTCCAACCTGTCCAAGATGCCTGACATGTTTTGCTTCTTCATAAATGAATGATCTCATGACTCAGTGACAATCATACATGCCTCATTTGATTTCCAGCTTTCCTTGGGTTTGTGGGGGCGACTAGAAGACCATAAGGTGCCAGACTTTTACCAAGACCTGCCTATGCATGTTTGGGGAGGCTGGGCAGGGCTCTAAAGTAAGTTATTTCCCGATTTTTCTCCTCACAGACCACCCTCCCTTAATCCTTCATGACAAATATCACTTTCAAAATAATTCTAAAGCTAAAATGGCCAGTGGCTGATTCTTGAAGGATATATATTTTTGTCTTGAAATGGGCAAAAACAATGCAGAAAAAAAAATTTTGTCATGTTTAACCCAAGACCTTCACCAAGCTACATCTCTACCCCCTAGAGACAGGATCTGGCTAAATTTTAAGTTCCTGAGGCTCGGCTTGAACTTGAGATCCTTTTGCCTCAGCCTCTCAGAGCGCTAAGATGACAGGCACATGCCACCATACCCAGCTGAAATACAGAAATTCTTGTTTGCATTATAGCCCACTGGGTCAAAACCATAAAGTGTTTTGACCTCAAGCATATAGAATAGGTGTTACTGATCTACACAGGGCAGTTGGTGTGGATCTTGAGCCTGACTTTAAATACTGCTGAGGTCACAGTAGCCCCATCCAGGCCAAGGGCCTCCAATGGGTGGAAATGCCCAGAATCCTACAGAATATTCATCCTGAACACGTGTGCTTATCAGGTGACACTGTTCTTAGGCTTTCCCATGTCTTATCATTATCACTTTATTTTGGTGGAATAATTAACTGTTCTACAAATAAGCAACAGAGCACAGGATGTGGGAAAATGGAGGACCAGGACCACTTTCCCACTGCCTGGCGAAGCCCTCACTATACCAATGACAATCTCAAACCCAAGAGATGTGCCATTCAGCAGTGTTTAGTTCCGAAGAGCATGGCTGGAGTCCAGGAGAAGCTGTTTTCTCTCACTTTCCTAGTGTGGGCAAGGCTGGAGAAGAGAGAGAAGGGAACCCCATGGGCCATCGGTCTGCATTAACTCATTCCCCTCCTTAGGTGCCTGGTGATATGAAAGTAAGTCATTTTTAAATTGGCCATATTTTCTTTTAGACATTCACAGTAAATTCTACGGTCTGTGCATCACAAGAAAATCAGCCTAGAAAGGTCCAAATCCCTAAGGTCTAGATGTCCTGGCCACCTCCCCCTCATTACTACCTTCCATACTTATACTTCTAGGTTTGAGGACCCCTTCCCCCCCCACTGTGCTCCTCAGGGGAGCTGGTAAGACCCAGAAGAACAGTGACTCCATCTCCTGTCACACCAGTGAGCAACCCAGCCAGGGCACGAATCAACTTGTGATTTTCTGTTGGACCAACCTGTCCCAAGTACTGCTGATCTCGCCCCTCCCCAGGTCTCAGTTATTTAGTAAACAAAAAGCCTTCCAGTTTTGCCTGGTAGGCCTTCACATAACTCAATACTCCATCAACACTTCCGAGCACAGGAAACCATTTGGTGAGACACCAGTATTAAAAAAATAAGCTGCATGACATTTATTTTGTCTTGTTAACATTAATATCTGTAGAAACATTTTATTGTCAGTATAAAAATTAACAGGTTTTATTAAATACTTTTTCCAATTTCATAACACATAAAATCAGTGTCATCTGCTTTCATGTTGCATGGCTATAGCAAAGTGAGTGGGTGTTTTGGAAGCAAAACACAATTCTTTAACACAGAACAAATGCTAGTGATATTTTTCCAATATCAGTCTGAGGCCAGATCTTTTGGTGAGGTGTTATCAGCAGACAGAAGCAATCCCTTAACAGCAAGGAACAATCAAAGTCCCCTGAACTCAACCTAACAATTCTGTTTCAGTTTTCTATGATGGAACTTGAAGATCCTAAAAGGTTTCTCTGATGCCAAAGAACCCGGACACCATTATCAAAATGCACCAAAGGGAACATGAGATTCTCTGACAATGTATGACTTGGGCAGGAAGCCAGTGGCCAGAGCAAGCCCACTGTTCCCACTGCAATCTTAGGTCGGTTCTGGGAGATGGATTAAGGCATCTTTGAATGAGGACGCTACTACCATTTGCCTTGGGAAGTTCAGTTAAATGTTGTGTTGGCCAATGACAGAGTTGCGTATCAAAACAAAATACCCTCTTATTCTCAGGTTCCTGTAATCAGGGCATTCAGGCGGTCTGAGCACAATCATCTGACAGCAGAGTTTAATGCAAGTAAATTGAAACTTCATTTTCTCCCAAATTAAACCTATATTGTAAATATTTTTCTTCTCAAAGGATCAGATAACTAGTTAAGTCCAAGCAATAGATTAACTAGTTCACTGTGCTGCCTGCCTAGAAATGCCACTTAAATTACAAAAAAAAAACCTATGATTAATTGTTTTGTATATTACCAATTCATTAATAAATTAATGTTATACCATTTTCCCTGAAAGCAAAAAGTATTTTTCCCACCTCTGCTCGGTGAAAATTAAGAAATTCTGTTTAAGAACAGCATTTAGCAAACAGCTATTTAAAAAAAGAGAGACCAATTTTTTAGGTGCATTGGGACATCCATTTAAAATCAATACAAAAAATAATTCCTTGTAAATATATAATATATATTTATACATAATTTGAATATATTTACATACATCCAGCACCTATATACTGCATTTGTGCTCTGTAAGTGTGTGCTGACATATATTTTCTCCAATTATTACAAAATTAACAAGGAAGGCAGAATGTGTCTGCCTTGAGTCCAACTGGGGCACAGCCAGTACCCAGGGGGAGTCAGAGGGTGACATGGTGGCTTGTGGCTGTCCATTGCTCCAGAAATATTCTTCTCCGGGTGAAGATGACAAGTTTCCAACATACGAATCTTTACACATGTGCCGATTACTTTTCCAATTATTTACTCCTCTGATCCATATATACAAGCAGAGACAACAAGCTCTTGGAGGCATGGCCTCCCAGCTCAGTGTAGGTAGGTTCCTGACACTGTCCTTTTTGGGGACAGGAAGACACATTCATTCATGTTTTAACACTGCCATTTATGTGTGGAAACTGAGGCAGGCAGGGTTCATAAGGCATGGGGTCCGGAGAAAACACAGAGTCATCTCCTGAAGAACAAGAACTCCTTGTGTCAGGGGAACTAGGTGAGTACTGTTCCAGAGGCTGACTGAGGTCCAAGTATTCCTGAAAGAAGGGAAGAGAGATGTTTTATTTCATCTCAGGTCAGGATAACAAGGTGAGTACGGTTCGAGAGGCTGACTGAGGTCCAAGTATTCCTGAAAGAAGGGAAGAGAAAAGTCTTATTTCACACACAGGCTCCTGAGAGGTGGGTTATCAGACGTGGGACAGCACAGAGAACCCTCGGAAGCTTCACAGAGGCCCAGCCCAGCCCAACATGCCAACTTTATTTACTCTGGCCTGCCCCTGACTTTTCTCTTACAGTCATCTTGAATAAACTCATGGCAGGTAGATTAGAATAATAAATCCCTGTTGAACTTAGGACATGGATGGTCATCCCAACCTGCAGAAGTGACCCCGACCTGGATAACTCTTTGTTAGAGTGTGTGGTGCAAGTTTGGCCCCAACGAAGTAGAACCCTGTAGATTCTCAGGACCTCTTAAATAGAAAGACTATGAATATGTATTTTCTGAATTACATTTTACTACGATAATTACTAGGGAACGTTCAAGGAGAATACTTCATTTGACACATAATTTAACAAACTAATTCATTACTTCCAAAATCTCTCTGAGCTAAAAATGTAAATTGGTTCAAAAAAGGCTTGGACACACTCATGTATGTTAAATTTGTAATAGGCTGTTAAAGGAAAGCGTAGGGAAATAGCGGATAGCTTTTAGTTCTAAAAGTTTGAAATTCAGAAGGCTTTTCGGCTCCCCAAGATTCACTGGTGTTGCTGCTGAGCCCCTCTCTCTCCCACCCAGATCACCAAGGATAACATTTCCTACCAGGACAGGGCATGAGCCCAGGGCCTGTTTTCCTGTGGCCCATGAACTAAGGGTGGCTTATAACATTGTAAACGGGTGGAAAAACTCAAAACAAGAGCAGTATCTGATGGCACTGAAATGACATAAAATGATATAAAATTCCAATTTCAGGGTCCATAAAGTTTTAGTAGAATACAGACACTCGTTTATTTACATAGTCTGTATCTGCGCTCCTGCTACAATGGCAGTTTCGACAGACACCATATGGCCCTTGGAACTAAAAATATTGACTCTCTGGCCCTTTGCAGAAAGCATTTGCTGACCCCTGTTCTGACTAAACAGGGACCTTTTCGATCTCTATGCTTTAACTGAGCTGGCACACCGGGGTGGCTCTGCTCACACATTCAGAAGCCAGGGACTCTTGTCTGCCATGTGGTTTTGCTAAGAAGAGGGGGCCGAAAGTGCAGACCACAGCACAAACAGCCTCTGCGTTATCAGAAAAGAGCCCACGGAATGTTGGCGACTCTACATCTTAGGAGACAAAAAAGCACTATAATTCATCACCAGGCTTGGCAAGAGTAAGAGTCCTCATCCAAGAGAGGGGATGTGTCAGTTCCAACAACATCAGCATTAACCACACAACGAGAAACAAACACGCCCACCACATCAAAAAAGAACTTTCTGCTTACAATGATATAAATGAAATTTTGTCCTAAATGGAACCATTTTTCTCAAGCATATGGTAATGATTTTCAGAAGGAAAGAACCTTCGATTTTTATATCCGTTAGACAATATGGCATTCTGCTTTTGCATTTTAGGACAGTACGTATAAATCTCAGGACAAATGGGCCCTCTTTAAATGTGTGCATATATGTATGTATAAACAAATATACACATATCTGCATAAATACGTAACAGTGAACATAGACATGGGATCCAAAAACCAGAACTTCAGCGTTTCTCCTGGTTTCTAAATGAACCCATAAACCTTCAGATCAGATAGGGAAAAACTAGGACTACCAGTGAATTGCGAGCCTAGGGTTAAAGAAACTTACACTAGAAACAACAATTTTGGCAGGAGAAGAAAGTTGGGCTCCCTACCCCCACCACGTGAACTATTCCTTTCAACTTCTGAAGGTCAGCTGTGTTCATTTAAATGCAATTGCTCCTCTATCCAGCACAAGCCACAGACACACAAGATAAAGCTGCTGGCTTGAGGCCTTCTTGTATCACTACATTTGACTGATTTCTAAAGAAATCACTTTAAAACTTTTTCTAAGTCAGAAATTTTTTTCCTTCTAGAATATTTGAGAGATTTTAACCTTTTCTGTTGTCGTAAAGACAACTATGTAACTTTGACTTTTTTCCCCCTTTTTCTTCTGTATAAAGAAGCACTGATCTTTATTAAATATCTCAAATTTGATTTGTTAACCATTTCTATCATTATGTCTTCTTGAGCTCCATGGGTTTATCCTCTTTCTAGCTCAGAGCACATTCTTTCTATAGCCCTAAAAGGTCACTCCCCTTGCACACTGAAGCAGCCACAGATATGGCCAAGTTTGAGCCTAGAGTGACAGCAGTGTTCCTTGATTATAGCTTGGCATCAGTTATAAATAAAAACTACTTTAGCAACAGGTACCAGTTTTCACTTAAAAATCCTGTAAGTCACATATTTTAGGAGGCTAGGTATGTGTCACATGCACATAGCTAGACAGCCGCTGCCAGACAGGGTCACAAAAGACCATGATGTGCCCCACAGAGGCTGGAATTATAGACCTTCACTGCCTGTGACCAAGTCATCACCAGTGGAGCACCAGCAGCTCTCATGCTAATTGCTAGGGCACAGAGAAAAGTGAGTGCCTAACAAACCCATGTTTCTTCCCCCACACACCAACATGCCCTAACTCCACTTTTCTTCCCTCCCTTCTCTTTTCTTTTACCACATCTGAGCCACTCTGCCACCAGCAACCAGAGGGCAGTCGGGGATGGCTCTCAGACTTCGGTCTCATTAGTGAGAATTCATAAAATGCAGTTCAGAGAATAACCACGACTTGCGAGAAACATACAATTTAACTCTGTCTGACTCCTATGGAAAAATGATAAGCTATAGCATGGACTTCCACAGAGAAGTTCATACATAAAAACCTGAGCTCCTATCCCCAGCCAGCCAAGACATCGTGGCTTCTGAAGGAGGGGCTCACCTCATTGGTTGTGAGAGTAAGAATTCGGTCCAGGTCTTCTACCAACTGCTTGAACGTTGGTCTCTGCGAGGGCACTGCGTGCCAGCAGTCTCTCATCATCATGTACCTGGAGAAAGGGATTTCCCGGGTGAATTAATCGCATCCAATACTCTGGGTATGGCTAAATCCAGCTTTAATTTGAAGGCAGCCGAGATGTGCCCTAAATAATGGAAATGTAAGAGAACTTTCCAAGCAGTTGAGGAAGTGGTTATCTACTTCCCCCACTGCATGGCTTCTCAAGGGCACACTGACCTACAAAACCTCACTTTACCCCGAATATTTCAGGAAGACATCTATGCATCAAGAATATCTACATGTGTCACTGGTATTTCTCTTACAGCAGAACACATCACAATGATATTACACTTATAAGACATTTTTGGAGGTTCAGGGATATGACCTACGTGCTTATAGTTATTCTAGTTTTCCTCCTCAAACACTTCTGCCTGAACCATGCTTTGGGTTTTAAGATTCTAGTTGACAAAAGTTCTTAGTTAAAAAAAAAAAAAAGTCTGAAAACCACAAGTTTAAGGTAAGGATTTTATGAACTAATCTGCCACTGCTGAGCTGTACATTAACTTCCTGATTAACTCTTAGATAGACCAAGGTTCCCACCCTTATCTTGCTTCTGAGTTTCGACAGACCCTGTATGTTAAAAAAAAAAAAAGCAATAGGCATGACAAGCACAATAAATGCCTTTATATAATGTACTACAAAATGTGGCCATTCATCAGACATCCACTGTACACTGAAAGCACTCATGGGATTACTAGTATAAAATCCCCACGAAAGGACACACAATAGAGCGCAGTCTCCAAGACAATCAGTCTTCTTAGTTCACCCCAGGGGGAGGGGCAGTGCCTCCTTTTCAAAGCATTGATTCCACTGCACAAGGCACGTGTCACTAACACAACATAATCCCACTGACAGTGTGAGGTAGATCCTTCTGGAAACTAGCTCATGATTGTAAGGCCAGGCATGGTACCCTAAGGATGGTGCTAGAACCACTTAGTTCTCTGTGCTAAAATATGAGTGAAATACAGGTAATCAGATATCAGCTCTTTTGTTCTGAGAGCTTGTGGTTGATGCCAATTGGCAGGGACAATTTTCAGTGGTCACAGATACCCCAGAAATACCCATTTTCTACTCGCCAGACCTGGGCCAGAAACTACCACCTGTGCTACAAATGGGCAGCCCCCTGACTTTCTAGCTTGGTGTCTGATTTGGGTGTCTTCCTGTCATTCTTAAAACATAGTACAGTGGCAAAGGAGGATCACTCCAGCTGATTTTCTCCTTGCCCGGGCAGCTGGATGCCCTCTGTGATTTAAACCCTGCTCCATACACTCTGGCAGGATAGTCTTTCTTTTGGACAAGTATTGCCTGTCAGTATAGCTATCAGTCTCGGCTCTGGGGTTGATACCAGACAGCTTCAAACAATTTTTCTTCTTAGAGCATGTCTAGAAAATGGTGATCTGAAGAAACTGAGACAAGTGAGAAATGTGACTCATATGGTGAGTCCACTAGAGAACCAGCAGGGGAGACCCAGTCCTTACAGCTCATTGGTGCAGTTGGCTGGCTTATCCATCCTGTGTCCTTCCTTTAGCAGCTTAAAAAGTTCCTCCACGGGAATCCCTGGGTAAGGCGAGCCCCCTAAAGTGAAGATCTCCCACATTAACACCCCAAAGGACCAGCTGTAAAAAGAAAAAAATACACCATTACTATCCCATCTAAATCACAGAAACCTGAACATAAAAAAAAATAAATAAACACATACTCAATTCTTACATTCATGGATAAATTAATCCTCCTGTAATTCATCCTGCAGGCATTTGCCTGAGCCCCGGGAGCCTCCCTAAATGATGACATGGGGATGCTCTGATGGGAGTTTTCCACCAACAGACAAAAGCAAACCACCACTGCTCTGAAAAGTTCTTCATCTTACACCAGGTGACTCCTCAAAGAGTATCATTTACTTGAATTTTCAGAGAGCCAGAGTTGGCCTTTCCGACCTATTCGGGGCCCTCAGTCCCTGGGATAATGAAGCAGAGATTCCTGTTTGTCTACATCACCTTAGCTCTGGAAACTATCCCTCCTGCTTCTATGCTGGTCAATTTTGGGGATGAAATTGCTTCCAGTTTTATACAGAGCACAAATAGCACAACAATGAAGGCAGAAACAGCTTTAAGCCTCAGTTTCCTTACAGCATAAATGATACCACGACTCTTTACAGAACAGCTGAGAGCTGAACATACTATGCCAGCATCAAGTCTCCCCCAGAAACCGTCTTGCTCATGCAAATAAAAACCTGTTCAACTGATTTTTAAAAACCATTTCCTTTGGCATAATTATGGACTCATTGGAACTTTCACCTAGTTTCTCCTAATAATAACATCACTCAACTGAATTTACAAATCTAAAGCATTAATTGGTGCCGGACCCTAACATACTTTTAAGTATGTCATAACAAATATGATGACATTTCTACTGCAGTTCTAGAATGTTATTAAGGAGGCTAAGACAAAACCAGACTTCTTCGTATTTTTTAAAAATAATCACTATAAGAAGATGCAGTGGAAATCATTGGGCTGACCACATCTCACTTAGTGTTGCCCTTTGTGAGCACACTTGGGTGGGGGAGCATGACACACCTCCATTGCAAGTGTTTCAGGAATATTTTTGTAAGCGTGCAAGGGTGTGCCAACAGCTTGGCAAATCAGTTAGCAGCTCTGCAGATGCACCCAATAAGCCATTGGAGGAGCACTTCAGCTTGGTTCTGCCTTCCATGCTCTTTGAAGGCAGGCAGATTAGGCACAGAACACTGGCTACCAGCCTCCCATAGAATCATGCTTTCTGAGGTCACCCTCTACAAAATGTGTGAAATGCAATGGCTACCAAAGAATGACAAAAGGCAAAGAACATGCAGGTATGCAACTCAAGCCCAGAAAGAAGCCAGAGTAAAAGCAATCACTTACACGTCACTCTGATGTGTGTACACTCTATCGAAAAGGGCTTCGGGAGCCATCCATTTCACTGGAAGACGCCCCTGCAAATATGCAAGAAAATGTAAAAACTCATGGGTTAAAACAAGGTTACTGCTGCAGACTGTGCCCCGTTTCGCAGCTGATATTCTAATTGTTTTCATTAGCACATCATGAGCACAGAAATAAGCTCCAACTAGAACTATATAAAGTGTGAGATGCACAGATTTGAGCTCATTATTAAATGTCATCTCCTTGGATTCTCATTATCATTTATCTCCCTGAAACACAGACACACCCTGACCAACTTCTAGGCAAAAATTGATCCAGGAACATTCAGGCTCTATTCTCTGTGATGAAAATTCTTAATAAGAGTCATCTTTTCAAAGTATACATGTGGAAGCTGCTGATTATTTTCCATATAAGATTGTTTCGCATTTTCTACAATTATCTTAAATATATCTTAAATTTGCTTACTGAGAATGTATGAAGATAATGGTGAAAGAATAGAAATAAAAGACCGAGGATAGGCCTTCACAGCTCCTTCTAGCCTCTAACCTATAAATTTGCTTTTTGGAAGTTCTACACCTTGCTAACACATTATAAGAATATAATGTTTCTACTATAACACCCCTGTTTTATTGCCATAGACTTACATTTGTTGTCTTTTTGTAATAGTCTATATTGTTGATGTCTCTGGCCAGTCCAAAGTCTGCTATTTTCATCACATTGTTTTCTGTAACCAAAACATTTCTGGCTGCTAAATCTCGATGAATGCACTGAAATCAAGAAAGAAGAGAAAGAACTAATTTCAAAATGCTTCAAGAAATAAGAATTTATTTTTTAAAATGCATGCAGAACATATATCTCGAGGCAAAAACTAGCTGTAGTACACCATGAGAGCATATTGGAGCTGTAGGATGAAGCTGCTTCTCCACAAGCCCCAAAGATCTCTAACATGACACTGTCATTTATTTTCTTAAGTCGTTTCGGAGAGCAAAAGGAGACGAACCACATTCTCTTTTATCTGTAGTTGTCTTACACCACCAATATTCTCCTGTTAGTAGCATACAGGATCGGTGTTAGGTCATCCTAAAAACCTTTCATTTCAACTCTTGCTTGCTTCAAAAGAGCACTTTTCAAAAGAGCCGGTTAAACCTCAACACCACATCGTCTTCACTTCCTGGTCAGTTTCTCCAGCATTGCAACCTGATAGCAAGCTCTCAGAAAGTTCTAGAGATTATAAACTCTGTATTTCCTTCCTACAAATGATATTTTCCATTCTTCACTGCTTCTAAAGTTTACAAAGAGCCTTTTCACCATTCGACCCAAGCGACCTCTTCCAGTCCCTCAGTTTTTCCTCCTTTGCCACTTTAGACACTGTTGATTTCCTGCTTGTATTTGACAACTCACTCTCCATTGAGTCCCCTCCAGTCTGCTTTCTCTTGGCTGTCTCCCCCACACCCCACTTTTTGGTTGGCTCCTTTCTTCCTCTGTTCCTCAAAAGCAGAGAACTTTCCCATTGGGCTTATGCATTTCTATCATCCTGGCAGTGGTTCTCAGATACATACAAAACAGTTGCAAATTTCTCTCTACCTCAACCTCACCCTTGAGATCCACATTCTCATTTTCAGCTCACTCTAGAAGAAGGCCCTATTGAGTTCCCCTGACATCTCAAGTTCAAGACTTCTATCCCCCCACCCCACCCCATTCTTACCTCCTTGGTCTCTCATAGTCACAACTTACTCCTGACACTCACGTCCTGTTGACTTGTACTCCAAAATGCCTCTGCAGTTCTCACTGTACTGCTGACCCCTTTACTCAGGCCGGGGCCACCGTCTACTCCATGCATGGATTTCCACACAGCCTGGCCAGCAGCCCTCCATGCTTCAGAACTCAGCCAGCCCCCCTTCTACACTCCCCTCCGCTTGTGTTTAGATAGAGCCAACTTGGTCCTCTCCTGGCTTCTCTCACAGCCAACCCTCCCCCAGCCCCATCACAACACACAGGCCACACAGGGGGCACAAGCTGTGTCTGCCACATACCTTATGACTAAATCCTGAACTGCTTGCTATGGGGTAGCTGGAGGTCAGGCACGACAGCAACTCTTTGAACTCTGAAAAGTTTAGTTATTATGATGTCTATATTCCTTTTCTCTAAATGATATGTTTTTGTAAGCTGCTTTGTTTCCACTGAATTTTAATACATTATGACTGCAAGGTGGATACATGGTAATTAGGATCTCAAAACATCAGCCTCTATTTGTACAAGAGGTAAGATATAAAAAAATAAGTAAATAACACCATCAAATGCTCTGCGCAAGTACCCAGCAAAGATTAACTATCACATGAAGTAGACTTATCAGTATACTCAACAAAATTGTAATGGGCTAACCCTAGACAGATACTCCATGAAATGACAAATTAAAAGGGAATAAATCAAACTACCCCGAAATATTAATAAGGAAGTATTTTACCCTGCCCCACCTCTACTCTTTCCAATGTTCACTCACTTGGGTGGGAGGACTAAGCTCAGAAACGAGGAAGCAAGAAAGCCACCCAAGTGTGTATATCCCTGGCCAGACTAGGAGCAGGAAATGTGAGAGCTCCCAGAGCTGCATGCAGAACCGTCTGGGCTGGAGCGCGTTCCTGGTTTGGAGGCCTCTTCAAATTGAACTTCCAAGCCCTGGGCCAAACTCTCCCGGTGGTGTGCTCCCACCGACTGTGCTATGTGTTTGGCAAGCCGAGTGGTCAGAAAAATCTGGCTCCAACCACACATCAGACTGCAGCAGGGAAAGAGACGCTGCCGAGGGTCACTGCCACCATCTTGTCTAGCATGGATACCTCTCATTCCAAGGTGCTAGGAAACATGTAAGCCCCCTCTGGGTTGAACAGAAGCCCTGGAACCAATGCCCAAGTAAAAGAAAGTAATTAAAGACAAGCCAAATCCTCAGCATCCACAGAAAGTTGAGTTGTCCTCCAGCCCAGAGAGCTGAATTTAATAATTAGGGCCCTGGAACCATCTGATATTCCCTTTTTCTATAAGCTAAGGAAAAGAAAGTTAATATCTCATGATGCACACAGTGTACAAGATCATATTTAATTCCCAGGGCAATCTAAGAGATGAGTGCAATAATGCTCACTTTATAGATGGGGATGACAGGACTTGCTTTAAAAACAAGAACAAAAACAATTGCTGTTCTGGTTTAACACTTCAAAAGTAACAAGGATTTTACAAATTTGCTAAGGCTCACGGAGCCTGTCACTAACTGATCTGCTCTAGGCACATGGTATTTCTTGGCTGATTCTAATCTCTAACCCCACACACAATGGACAGCTGCCTCAGGTCCAGCACCATGAGGTGTGGCACCTCAACTTTCCCGGCACTGAACACAGCTTGGCCTAGCAACTAACTCCTGGGC
Source organism: Cavia porcellus (assembly GCF_034190915.1). Lineage (NCBI taxonomy): Eukaryota > Metazoa > Chordata > Mammalia > Rodentia > Caviidae > Cavia > Cavia porcellus. Next base: position 94,634,321 of record NW_026947485.1, read on the forward strand.
CATTTACAAAACCACAGACACCCTCCCCAGCTCTCCTTTGCCCCTCTTTCCAGGGAGGGGACCTCTGACAAGTCACTTCCTCTGTGGAGGTGGTAGGGGGTAGCCAGTTTCTGACCTTTCCCTAATTCCTCAATCTCCACATTTGGGGATAAGCTCTCCAGTTTTGGAAGCAGGTGCCCCTCAGGGTACCCATTCCTAAGATCTCTACCTATCATCTTTCAAATCTCTCCTAGGTCCTTAATTGCAGGTGTCTCTGGAGCCATGCAATGCCCTAAGGAAACATGACTGTCCCCTTTATCCAGGGATCTGCTGCAAAGGAAAGGAGTGAGACATACTAGGTCACTAATCAGGCCCCTACAGAGACTAACCAGTCCTGCTTGGGTCCACAGAGGGTCAAGCGTTGCCTCACAACAGCATGTGGTTGGGCAAAGGTCTAGGGGACATAGGTCTGAGACCTGCTACTTCAGTCTGAGCCTCTGGGTCTCTTCCCAGAAGTGAGGACAGCCATTCTGCCATTTCCTGTCACTTCCTAAATCCTCAACGGCCATATGCATAAAACAAGGATCCTAAGCTCACCTATTACAGTCACTTTGAGGGTTACATAAGTACTCCATGTCAGAGGGCTCGTCACTTCATCTGGCGGAACACAGGCTCACAAAAAATGTTTAGCAATTAGTAATAATAGCAACTACAGTTATTGAAACACAATTCATAAGGTGATTTCATCTCCCATTCTGTCAGCCTAACATATTCACTCTCTCAACTTGCAAAATGCATTCGACTCTTAAATGTTCTTCCCACCATCATGAGCAGCTCCAAACCAAGAAGGGTCTCAAAGTGTGGGTGAGGCGGGATAGGGAATCATTGTTTCTAGGGCCAGATCCAACATGCATGTGTCTGTCCTTGCTCTGAATTGGGCCACACAGCTGGTTTTACCTCTCCTTCCTGCAACTCTCCTTTGAGGCTTCTTCAAACTGCATCCCAGTATTCCTCTTTAGTCTCAGCTGGGTCCTGCACCAACCTTCGGCTTGACAGTTTCCTCAGGGTTTGATACAATTCCAGGCTCTTTCAGACTTCTGACTTTGCTCATTGCCATATCTTGGATGACACCCTTTTCTAATCCCTTTGCTGTCCACTCGGCTCTTGAGCTTAGTGACTACTGGCATCCCCCCTTGAATGGTTCTCAGTACTTTACCATGAGCTCTGGAATTTTCACAGAAAATTTGTCCCTCTCTGCTCTGCCTCCTGATTTTCAAGTCTTCTCATGGAAACTGAGCCACCATCCAAAGTCTCAAGTTGGAAATCAGGCAACCTCATTGATTGCTCTTTCTCTCCTAACTGACCTACTAGCTATCCTGAGTACAAATACACCCAAAACCAAACTACTAACTTTCAGTGTCGTGGGACCCAATAAATCCTAGCACAACCAGCACGTCCTTCACAGGGACTAGGCACTTTCAATCTGCTCTGCAAGCAGCCACTACAGCAACTTAAAACACACACTTAGTCTACTTCTGCCCCTCAAGAGCTTCTCACAGTGCTTAGGGCCAAGTCCAAGTATTTGTCTGGAGTTTTAAATCCCTGAATGAACAGTATCTTCCCATACTGTATGCATCCCAATGTACGTAAGTATTATCATGCTTTAGTCTCCGATGTATCAGCAGTTTCTTCTACTATCACTCTACAGTCTCTAACAGCTCAAGGACTGCTTCTGTTCTGAACACCCCACTAGAAAGAGCCTGACCCAGAGCATGAGGGAGCCCTGGGGAATATGTGTGGAAGAATTGATTAAATGATGAAGCAAGCCCTCCTACCACTTTTGTGTTAGCAGCAGCATCCTGCAAAATTGGAGCCTCCACCTCCACCCAACTAGGGCCCTGAGTGACCAAGCCCAGAGGAATTAAACAGGCCACCTATGGGATAGACTGCTCTCTCCTGGGTTCCACCTGAAATTATTTCAAATACAGAATGTAAAAACAATTTTAAAACATCGGTTCCACTCACAATAGCATCAAAAAACTAAAAAGACAATGCTAGGGATCAGTCTAACCAAGGAGATGAAAGACTTCTATCATGAAAGTCTCATAGCACTGTAGAAAGACACTGAAGAAGATACCATAAGATGGAAAGATCTCACCCATATGCATGGATTGTTAAATGACCACATTACCAAAAATGATCTACAAATTCAATGCAATCCCCATCAAAATACTAATGACGTACCTCATAGAACAAAAACAAAACAACCCAAACAATCCCAACATTCATATGAAAACACAAAGACCCAGAATAGCCTAAGTAATCCTAAGCAAAAAGAACAATTCTGGAGGTGTCACCTAATTTCAAACTGCACTATACAACCCAGTAACAATACAACATGGCAGTGGCAAGAAAACAGAGCACAGATCAATGAGACAAAACAGAGAATCCAGAAAGAAATCCAGGCAACTACAGCTATCTTATCTTGGACAAAGGAGTCAAAAATAATATACTGGAGAACAGCTTCTTTAACAACAGCACTGGAAAAATTGAATATACTCTTGTAGAAGATTAAAACTAGATCACTATCTTTCACCATGTACAAAAAAAATCAATTCAAAATGGATCAAAGATCTAGATTTAAGGCCTAAATCTTTGAAACTGCCATTAAAAAAAAAGAAAGAAAAAACCCACAAGGGATATACTTGAAGCCAAAGGCATAGGCAAAGACTTCCGGAATAGGATTCCAATAGCACAGGAAACAATAGCAAGACTCAACAAGTAAGAGTACATCGATTTAAAGGTTTCTGCACAGCAAGGGAAACAGCTAACAGAGTGAAGAGACAGCCTACAGAATGGGGGTAAGGTTTTGCCATTTACTCTTCCAACAAGAGGATTAATATCTAAAATATAAAAGGAGCTCAAAAAGCTTAATGCAAAAAATCAAAGTGCCCATTTGGTAAATTGGTAAATGAATTGAACAGATATTCTTCAAAAGCAGCAGAAATGGCCAATAAGTTCATGAAAAAATACTCAACATCTTTAGCCACTGGAGAAATGCAAATCAAACCTCATTGAGATTCCATCTCGCCCAAGTCAGGATGGCTATCATTAAGAATAAAAAACAAATACTGGCAAGGAAGCAGGAAAAAGAAACCCTTCTACACCACTGGTGGGAACGTAAATTGGTATGGTCAGTCGCTATGGAAATTAGTGTACAGGTTCCTCAAAAATACTAAACTGATCCTGGTGTAATGGTACACACCTCTGTAACCCCAGCACTCTTCGAGGCTGAGGCAAGGATAGTTAAGTTCAAGCTCCACTTGGGCAACTTAGTGAGACTAGTCAAACTAAATGGGGTATAGCTCAGTGCAAAGCACCTCAGTTCAATCCCCAGTACCTCAAAAAAGCAAACAGCCAAAAAAAACCTCAGAAGGACAAATATTACATGTTCTAATTTGTGAAATCTAAAAAAGTAGCGGGGAGGCTATTAGACAAGAGAAAGGGAATAAGGGGTAGAAGGCAGCAGATGTACAGGAAATTATGCATATAACAAAAATATACAGTTACAGTATATATTGAACCCAATATTTTATAAAATAGCTATTAATAGTAAGTGACAAGAGTAACTACTTCAAAATATTTCATGAAAGGTGAAATAGTGCAAAACCTATCCATGTTTCTTATTAAACTTATTTGCTCGTACTTTCTCTGCATATTCAGCTTTTATACGTACACATGCACACACACATGGCTGACATCTTTAAAAAGGAGTTGCAGATATCACTGATGGTTCACATCTAACTTCACATTTAGATGGTTGGTGTGAAAATCCAAAATACCAATATTTTATGCACTGAGCTTAGGGAACAAGGAAAATTCCACCTACAACATGTTAAAAAAAAAGTATGAAAGTATCTTCTGGCTATGTGTGCAATGTGTGTACACAACACAGATGAATTTTGTGTTTCAATATGGGTCCTATTCTCAGGATGCTCCATTATGTGTATGTAAACATTCCAAGTCCCATAAAGTCTGAAATCAGAAATACTGAATGAATTTTGGATAAGGGATACTCCACTTGTATCTACCACCTTAGCAATGTCACTGACACCCTCTTCTGAATCTAACTTTAATATTGTAACATCACCTAGGATGTAGTCCGCCATCACCTCTGTTTGTGGACAATGTCCTGTGGAAAAGCTGGGCCCCCGCAGCCCACCCCAGGACCACACTTTCACAGTGGTCTATTGTCCCTTTAGCCTCTTTTAATCTGAAAAGCTCTCCCTAGCATTCTTTGTCTTTCATGACACTGACATTTTGAAATGATGTCTTGTCAAATGTCCCACATTCTAGATCTGGTTGTTATCTGATACCACAGATTTTCTGATAGGCAAACACCCTTGCACCCAGGAATATGCAGGCACACACCTACACATATACAATCACAGAACTTAAAACTATTCAATTGTTTCAATTATGTTCTTAAAACCTATGATATGCTAGGAGATTTTACAGGATGGGGGGGCGGGAGGGGGGGAGAATCCTAATCTCTGGACTCTCCAGAAATGTTTCTTTTTACTTTCTTTCTTTTTTTTTTCTTTTTATCGGTACCAGGGATCGAACTGACGACCGCCTGCTTGCAAGGCAGGTGCTTATGCCACTGAGCTAAATCCCCAGCCCTAGAAATGTTTCTTTTTAAAAATCAAACTCAAAAAATAAGGCTGGACGTGGTGGCGCAGGGCTGTAATCCCAGCACTTGGAGCCTGAGGGAGGTGGATCACTGCAAATTCAAGACCAGCCTGGGCTACAAAGTGAGCCCTAGCCAGCCTGAACCAAACAGTGAGACTGTTGCAAAAAGGACAAAGACAAAAACAAAAATGAAAAAAACCCAGACCACACAACAGCTGTGGGCCTTGTTCTACACTGCAGAGAGCAAGGCTAAGGTGTGGCTAGCCCCCAAGTCCTCTCTACCCTACATAATTAACAGGAGCCACCCTGCCTGCTCATGGGACTAGAATGGCCCTGGGGATATCCAGGTGTGTGAATTTTCAAACAGTCCAGGCCCTCAGGTGACAGGTTCTATCTCCACCAAAGGACCTCACCTTTTTGAGGACCTGGGCAATTCCTGATGTTGCATCAAGCTCCGCTGCATGGGGGAGCTGAGTAGCCTGTCCTGAGCATGGGGACTCAAGGTGTCAGGATCCACCAAAATGTCCCGAGGATTCTGGACACCTGCCTAAATGCTTCCAGAATAACTTAAATGTTTTAAGTTCCGATGTGAGTGGCATGCTCGGAATGCTGGCAATGCACCTCAGGGCCAGTTCTGATTCCAGGGTTCCCTCACCAAAACAAACAACACGTACCCAGATATTCAGGACTTAAGATTGCTAAAATACTCCCCTCACTCGCTCTTTATTTTTAGAACATTTAATGCCTTATCACACTTAAAATCCTAAACACACAACCCAAATTCTTTGTCCTCAACTTCAACACCCACCCCAAAAAAAAAAAAAAAAGCCAAAGCAAATCAGAATTAAACACCCAAATAGTCAAATTCCCAAGAGCATCAAACCAGCTTTGTCTCAAGACATCTTTTTTGCTCACTTCTGCAGAGTTGTTATGAGTTTATGAGACTGCTTTGGCTTCTAAAGAGTTCATTAAACTCAAACGTAAATAACACCATAAATATTTTCCAGGTTGCACAAGACATGCAAGGGCTTGATCTAGCAAACAAGCATGTCCAAACTGCCTGATTTCTTCAAAGATACTTTTAATTGGCTTCCACCCAACCAAGCAGAATGTGAAGGACTTACTTTTTGGGAAGCCAAGTACTCCATGCCTCTGGCCAGCTGGTAGGTGCACGACACCAAGTCCTTAAAGGTCATCTGTTCCTCAGGAACACGGTTAATATCATAGGAGTATTCCATGCCTGGAGGCCTCCGTGCGCGAAGGTATTCCCGGAGGTTGCCTTTGGAGGCATATTCAACTATGACATAGAGGGGCCCTGTGGACAAAGAGGAGACTCCCTGAGGCAGCAGACTCTGGGCCACTCAGCAAAGGGCTTTTACTTCCTACACTCCACTGTGGGGTTCATGTTATTTTTGTTGGGCTGAGGACCAAAGTCAGGGTCCTGAGCACACTAGGCAAAAGCTGTCCCTCCCCCTGAACAACAGATACAGCCTTACTTTCCTTCTTGGTTTTACTGTGCAGAAACACACATATAAAAGCATACAACTCCATTCTAATCTCTCCAAAATGCTAATCTATCTCTGGTCATGAGGGCCTTAAAAGACTTTAAGAAGTAAAGATGCAGATGCACTGCCCCACCTCCATCGCTCGCCTTCTCTGCCCAGTGCCCTCCTGGAAAGCAACTATCAGAAATTTGCTCCCTCCAATTCATTTTAATTGTCCCACCTACATATATGCATCCATCAGAACCTTGTATTTTTACTCAGATAAATGAATAATAAAGATAGAACTCTGCAATGTTTTCCTTTGCACCTTATCCCTGTCACATCAAGATAGGCTGATCAAAACAAGTCTGTCATACAATTTATCCATTTCCCCCATATTCATGGGCAGTTAGGTGGCTACTAGGTCTCTGCTGTAATAGTGGGCAAAGAACATGCTGTGAATGTTTCCTTATTCATATGTGCTACCTAATCTCTTCATGCTATAGCCTGGGTTGCTAAACTAGAGTCCACAGGCCAATTCCTGCCCACGGCCTGTTTGGGTCATTAAATGTTATTGGCATACAGCCAATTCCATTCTTGTCTGTCTTGCCTAAAGGTATTACTGCCTCCTTATAACAGCACCAACCAAAAGTTACAACAAAAACCCTAAGGTTCATAAAAGTCCAAGGTATCCATAGTTGACCCTTACAGAAAAGGGTTGGCGATTCCTGCAGACAGCTCAAGGACAAATAGTTAATTCAGACATAGGCATCTCAAGTTCATTCACTACTGAATGAACCTCAAAGTGCCAGTAAGTATGCAAAGAAGGCCATCTGCCCCGCCCACTCCTGAGGAAGTGGGCTCCCCTAAACACTCCTTGCTTTCTTTGAAACTACTCTTGAGAGCTTGGCCCCCTACTGCCTATGGCAAGACCGGTGCTCCCCAATCTCTGTTTTAAGAGAAGACCTCAAACAGTCTTATTTTGAGAAATCTTGCTTAGCACTTAAAATAAATAAAGAAACCACCCTTCCAAATGGCCTCTAGGTTCTGACCCAAAAACCACAAGACCCTCCTCCTTCCAGGTTCCACTCATAGTTGGGAACATCTTCCTAAGTTTATTTTATTCTAGTTAATTAAATTTTTTTTAGTACTAGAAATTGAATATAGAATCTTACACATGTTAGGTAAACATTCTGCTATTGAGCTATATTCCCAGGCCCCTAAAGGTATTTTAAAGAGAACTTTAAACATGCACTTGAAGCATCCTGGGAACAAGATCCAGAAATGTGACTGCTTCTTGAATGATGCTAACATTCACTCTCAGTGTGTGCCTGGGAAATGTTTTCCTCTGACTCACCATCCTGTGTGCAGGCTCCTAGAAGATTGATGATATTTTTGTGTTTTCCAATCATCTTCATCATCTCCATCTCTGACACTAGATCAGAAAGATCTTTCTCCGTGGCATCATCTGTGAATATCAGGTGACTCACAAATCAGTTAGTTGCCTCTAACTCATGGGCTATCATTATTAGTGGCCAAACAAGTTTAAAATACGTAAAACTGAATTTTAGAATGAAGAAAGACTTTCCCAATACTTCTCTCATAAAATCTGCGAAGGGTCAAATGTTCAGGAATGCTCTGCTCCATGTCAAAGAGTTCACTGGGGGTCAGTGGGGTCAACAGTCAGGACTAGTTATGTGTAGGCCAAGACTTTTGGAGCAAACCTTACAAATCTATGTATTTTTCCTCCATGGTGAAATAATCCCATCATCTTCCATATGCAAGGTACCTTAAAAAGCACCCCAATTTTTATGGTGTCCCAAAGCAACTGCTGATTAGACAAGAAAAAACAATAGGGACATTCTGAATCACTACAGACTTTTACCAGTGCAAGGTTCCTAATCCAACTTGAATAGCGTTTAGCACATTCAAGGATAAGTCTGGAAGGTACCCTGCAACTGAGTACTAAGTGCAGGCATGTGTTAAGAGCTGGTGAAGGGCCATGCCTCCCACTGACTTCTCAAAGGGGTTCCAAAAGTGTCATACCAAAAGAAAAACAAAAAACAAAACCACTGGTTTAACCCTGTGATCTGTAACTTCAAATATGGGGGCTGGGAATTTAGCTCAGCAGCACAAGCACCTGCCTGGCATTCATGAGGTCATGAGTTTGATTCCCCTCCCAAAAAAAAAAGACATTCATAATTTCAAATATGAATGGCACAGGCTATGCACACACAGGCTCACAATGAACTCTGAGCAAGTGGCGAGACTGTTCCCACATACCCTCCTCAAACTAACTTAGTGTGAAAAAGCTGGCTGGATGAAAAGAAAGTGAAGTAGAGGCATGGATAGGCTCCGTGCTGCAAAAAGCTTTTCAGCTACATGAAAGGAAAAGTAATACAATTGTCTGTGTGCAAAATCTACTCTGACATATAGGGCAGTAAGGCGCAGGTAGGTCTCGCTGGCTCTGGGCCACCACTGTCATCAAGCACATGCCACAAAGCCACTGGGGCTAAGGTTCATGTGTATCCTGAAAGAGAAGATGGCCAGCCCTTGCCTTATAAGAGAAACAACCTTTTTTCTCCAATAGCCCCAGATCATGCTATGCCCCATGACAAAACCAGAAAACCTGCTAAAAAACAAAACATGGAAGCCATGACTGCCCCTGGTAGGTATCCACGGTGGCCTCCAGGCTGATGTCCACATACCTGGCATATCCTTCCTGGCAATCAAGCCCCAAAGTGAGAGGATCTCAGAATATCAGATTTCCCTGCGAGTCTCAGATCAATAGGCAAGAGACAACATCACAGCTTTGTACTCTTTGTAGCCTACTCCTCCTTCTTAGGGACAGTTATGGTGAGTGTCCCGTGAGAACCCAAGGAAGAAAGAAAGACTAACTCAGAGCACATCCCACGTCCCAGTGAGAGGCTCTGTGACCTGGAAATGATGGAAACACTCAGCTTGGAACCTCTTTTCTGAGATCTCTACAAGATTTATAATGTGACCGTTCCCTATAACTCTTCCTGTAAAAGAATACTACGGGAGAAGAAGTTAATGGTTAAAGGTTCTTTAAGCTCTTTACACACGAGCATGAAGCAAGGATGAAAGATTCGTACAGAAATAGTCAACTCCCATGAGCACAACTCAGTGTTTGCATCTTGCAGTCATTATTTACATGTATGTCACCAAGGCTCTGCACCAGTCCCACCAGCTTGGTCTCTTTTTTAGCTCTTACGTGGCTCCCCTAGATTGACTGATTATTTATGTTCTGCTCCTTGTGCAAAAAAGAAGCCATTCTGCTTCCTGAGCATCTTACTCACATCCCATATGCCAATATCTCTTTATTTGTAGGTCAGAGTTTGGGTCCTGAACCCAATGTACCAACTCCATCTAAATCCATCGTTTGTAATCAAGTGACTATTTCCTAAGCCCATAGAAACACAGAGGGAGTGAAGAACCGTGGTCCAAACAGAATGTGCATAGAAGGAATCAAAGTAACAGCTCAATCTTGGAGGCTACCACTTGCTAACAAAACTGGCTTTTCTTTTTTATAAGTACAGACCACTCAAGATAAATAGTCTGTCTAAGATGCTGATTTATCCTGAAAACTCCTCAGCCTCTCGGTCAACTATGTGCTCTCTGACCCCCTGCCATGACAGAGTTCACATGCCATAAAAGGAACATTCTTGATAAGCCTCTCCACTCTCCCCACCCCCACCACTTCTCCGCTTACCTTTCAGCATCTTCACTGCCACGGTGACTGCCTCCTTGGGCTTGTCTTTATCGATTCCCACTGCTTCCGCCATGACCACTTGCCCGAAGCAACCTTCCCCAAGGGGTTTGCCCAGCGTCAGCCTAAGTGTGTAAATAGGGGATTAGCACAGGGCATCTGTGGAGGGGTGTGACGAGGAAAATTCCGAAATTAAATATAAAAATCTTTCAGCAGCTTGCAAAAGCATAGTGTATTTATCATATGGAACTAATGAGACTTAGGGTACACACGTGCTGGAGTATTTTCTTAGTGACGTTTTAGGGAATGTCAATTACTGGTGGAACAGCTATTAAATTTCACATTTGTAGTCTTGATTTATTTTCTTTATGGAAGGCATCCTTGCTAGCGAGGTGGGCAGCCTGCCTGAGTGCCAACAGTGTGGCGCTTTTGATGTTGAACCAATTAAATATTTGTAATTTAGAATGTCTCAGAGAAAAACATTAAGCCTTTTCTTTTCTCCTTTTTTTGGTCCCTGTAAAGTGGCAGCTTTAAAATCACTATTATTCAAATACCAGTGGATTTTACGGTTACATTCCTTGCCAAGTTACAGGATATGAATCTTAAAGGCATTTCCAAGAATCTCTAATTTTTGCTAAAGAACACTTTAGAAAATAGGGTGAATTTTTTTAACATCAACTTAGATGAAATCCTTATGATTATGCAAAATTAACAAAGAAAATCTGAAGTGAACATCGCAAGTTGTGTCTCTAAGCTCAGAAGCCCTATGCACAACATGTGAGTTGTCATATATTACCTTAGACATTCCAGAAAACAATAGAAAGGAGAAGTCTGGAAGACTTATGAATGTGGTTTTCTAACTTAAGCATAACACAGTCAAGTACTGAGCTGCGATTAGCACACAGTATTTACGGTAAGTACACAATGGTTTGCAAAAGGTCAGTAGAAATAGTGAGGTCAGCATATGTTATGCTGAGGTCATCCCGTTTCTATACAGAACTAAAATTAAATTTAACATCTTGGCAGAAAATAAACATTTGCATTGGAAAAATGACCAATTTATGTCCCATTGCCCTGCTACTACAAGCATAACAATTCTCTCTTTGTATAACTTCTGCCTCCAATCTAATAAACTGCTTCTAAATAGCCTTCATTCATTGAAAATCTGCTCCACCTACGTTTGTGCTAAACACTGTTTGGAAACGCATAGCACTCAGATTTTCCACACTCGGGGTACCCCCAGGTGGGAGCTAATAGTTCAACACATACAGACTCCCACTGTTGACTGCAGTGTCACAGGTGGCAAAAACTACAGGCAGAACCTGAAAGCTGCAAGTTCTTAACATATGATCACAACTGCCCAATTCAGTCCTGCATACATAGGAATGTGCATATGAACCCAACTACTTATATAATCATGCACAGCTAGGGGCTGGCTGGGTTCACAAGAAACACCCCTTCCTCTCTGCACATTCTGCTCGAAAAGAAACCATTCCTTGTATTTTCTGTGGTGTCTCATCACTAACTGTCTCATAAATGTGTCTTGAAAGAATGAACTATTTTTCCACTACTACACCAATAAACTGGGAATTATTTCCAATAGCATTGTAACTGAATGATGCCTAGATAATTATTCATTTCGAGCTTAGGATACACATTAGTATCTCCACACTGGCTGTTGGGAAACAAAAGCTATATGAAGTTGCGTAAATCAAAATCACAAGTGCCATGCAAGCCATTTCTCCTTTCCAAACAGAGCTTGTCATATGCGGTCTCTGGAAAAGCTTATCTTTGTGTTTCTAAATCTGTGTATGTATATACAAGAAGTGTATATTAAACATGTAACATAATCCCAGGGAGACACTGCAAATGTCAAGACAAATGGGTAGCTGTTTATTAGCAAGGCAAGAGCTAGTTCAATTTATCTGATGCAAAAAGAGTCAGCATTTCTACCCTACATGACTCCCAAGCTGTTCAAACTCTTAATTAGTACTTAATTAGTACTTAGAGACCCCTGAGTAAGCTGCCATCTCTTCAGTGAAATTCACTTGGAAGGCGTGGTTAGGGGTGACCTCTGCCTAGGGGAGGGAGGCTGGCAGCACACGCTCTGCACATTTGGCTCTTGCCTAAGACAACCATTTCCCTGGGGTCTGCAATTCAGAGCTCTCAGATTACCAAGACATAAATGGAAATGAGGGAAACTCCCTTGGCCACGAGCTGCGCTGTCATGGGAGGTACAGTATATCCTATGTGTCTCATTACCCTCATTTCATAAGAATGAAGTTCAGAGAGTAGACACTCACCCAAGGCTGCCCAGCCACTGGCTGGCAGAGTCAGATTAAAATCCAGCCCAACAGAGCCTATAGTAGACGAACATGTCCAAATTGAGACGAACATGTCCAGATTGAGATATTTGGCTCCTAGCAATGCCTTCAACAAAGACCAAATGGCAGCTCTTTGACTAAATATCTTATTGGAACACCTCTATACCATCCAATAAGGAAATTATTATGGACCACAAAAGTCAAACACAGGTCCATACTTCAAGCTTTCATACCAGTAGGATATTAATACCATTAAAAATAGCAACACTTGGTGAAAGATTCTAAAGGCAAATTATATTCTACACCTAATTCCTCCAAAGAAATAAACTACAGAACAGTAATTTTCTAATAACCGGAAGTCAGAATGTCAGATCTATTTTATAGATTGGATAATTCTACTTTTATTTCATTCGGCTGGATTTGAATTGTCTAGAAATTTAAAAAATGACAACCAGATGCCATCTTGTTTGGAGACAGGTTAGGACTCTGTAGTTCTTCTTTAAAAGAACTATCTTTTTAAAAAAAAATCCATTCTTTTCTTTTCTAGGAGTTGGTTATTTAGAAATATAATCTCACTTGTACTGACACTGTCAGAGCAACACCTTTGCTGTTAAAGATTATAAAAGAAAATGTCAATTCAATATTCCCACTTATATCAAAGTTTCCATTTAAGGAGAGGCCCAGCAGTACTCACTTATCTCTGGGGAACTCCCATTTTGGATCCTCTGGCAGTTCATACTCAGAGACCCCAGCCAGCATTGGGGTGTCTGCTGTTGAGGAGAGACGTGTTGTTATCCTCACCAGTGGGGTGTTGGAGTTCATGGAGGAGCTAGACTCAGCAGAAACCTGGATACAAAACACAAAGACACAGATGTAATCCTGGGTCTTACCTGAGAAGGCTGGAAGTGAGCCAGAGCCCAGCCAGAGCATCAGTTCTTAGAAAAGAAATAGACAGGGGCTGGACAAAGTCATAAACCAAAACAAAAACCACTGGATTCTGATTCCCGTATTCTTTCATCTATGCAGTACCAGATTTTGCCCACAGTACATGTTCCTAAGATCATGTTCTCAAATGAAAAATTTTATGTGAGTCTGACCAAACTGTAAGTCTGTTTTCTATCCTAATTCTTCATGATAGTCACTTGAGGAAATGTATCCAGACCTCACTGGCTTCATTATGGCCTTAGTCTGTACCACAGCCCTGGATAATCACACTCCTCTCGGACCATGGATCAATACAGTGGTCATGAAATTTCACAAGGACTTTTACAAAATGAGCTCCTCCCCATCTCCTGTGTTTCTGGAAACATAAAGCAGACCATTTCAAGGAAATAACTCTAAGATTTGAATGTGAAAGATGTTCTGCTAGCTCCACACCCTTTTCTCAAGGTAACTCAGGACCCGGACACTGGGAAGTATTTCGTTTTTTTGCCCAGACCTTCTGGATACTTGTTTATGATCAGGCCATTTGGTGAAATCAGGCTGCCTCTTGTCAACTTCAGCTTCTAACACCAGTGCACGGGATGTGCAAAACAAAAGTCATGGAAAAGAAAAATACATCTTTATTTATAATCATATACGAGAGCTTCTCTCCCACCTAGCAGCATGCAAGACTCCCTTATTTCTTCATTTACTCTGCTGATCCATTTCAGTTTGTGTCTGACACAATGATTATTTCTTAAACAGTCTCCCCTTAGCTGGTTTCTGTGAAAGAAAAATGTATGCAGAGCCTACCTACCTACCTAAAGGATACTTCTGAGTATATCTACACAGTCTTGATGTGATCTTAGGATGCTTAAATACCGCCTTATTCTAAACCAGGAATAAGACTTTAGCCCAAGATAGTTAGAATGTGAGGTTAGCTATAAGTGGTAGATATGTGTAATTCCAGCTCTCTGAGGGGCTGAGGCAAGAAAATTGTAAATTTGAGTTCAACTTGGGCAACTTGGCAACTTAGTGAGACCTTGTCTCATAATTTAAAAAAACAAAAATGGCTTGGAGTAGAACTCAGCACTAAGGTCCTGGGTTCAATTCCCAGTACAAGGAGATGGGGAAGGAGGGAGGAAGAAGGAGGAGAAGAAGAAGGAGAAGGAGAAGCAGGAGGAAAAGTGGATGAGAAGAAAGAGAAGGACGAGGAGGAGGAGGAGGAGAAGGAGAAGAGTGAAAGAGAAAAGGGGAGGGGAGGGCTAAGAGAGGGACACAGGGAGACATGGAGAAGAAGAGAGAAAAAGAAAAAGAAAGGGAGAGAATGTGAGGTTAACATGAAGAATTCACATAGCATACCAAGCCATCTTAGTTTTGGCTTTTGTCTCCTGTCTAGGATGACAGTACCCACAGCTATTATTGCAAATACCTCTTCTACCAAGCTGGCAAAGATTGATTTGAGAGACAAACTTAACACAAACTTTCACAAGCTCCTCTAGGCTCCTCTCACCCGGAATCAGAGGACCCTTCCTCCCCAGCATCACCTTTTTTGGAAAGCCCCAACTTTCTGTTTTGTAAATCCAGACTACACTTTATATAGGTTGGAAACTCAAGGAGATGCTCAACAATAAATTGGGAAGAAAATTAGTTTACTGACATTAGATTGTTTTCAGTATTAAAATCAAGAAATAGGCCACTTATAGGATTTCCATTATCTTTTCAAAGTACACAAGACTACATTTCTGATAAGCCTTTTGATGGGGGAAAGGTGGGAGGGCCATTTACTATGCAGATGTTTATTTACTGTGAAATAGCAAAATTTTTAAAAGGGGGGGGGCTGAAAAACTGATAGTGTGGTAATCGAGAGCCTTATTCCCAAGTATCCAAGTTCTGAATGTAAATGTAAGAACAAGCCAAAAAAAAAAAAAAAAAAAAAAACAAAGGACAAGGTAAATCTACTTCTGTACAATCCACTTCTGTTTCCACTCACAGTCCAGGCTAGGTAGAAGCCCTTCTCTGAGCCTAACAGATGATATTCTAGTTTCCTTCATAGTTGACATGTGTCCAGCCTCATGACAGAAAACCAACCTCATCTGTAGGATGCATAAGAAACACCAAAATTTTCAATTTCCATCAATCACATAAGCACCTTCAGCTTCACCTACAGCAAAGGGAGTACAGAAAGACTCAGAAACAGATTTGGCCAATGAGGCTTCCCCAAGTCTTTCTTCCCACCTAACTCATTCTGTATCAATGCCATGTGTTTGCTAAAGGTACCTGGTCTTTAAAAAAATAAATCAATAAAAAGGTATTCCAGGAAGTTCTTGCACATAAACAGGCAAAAACTGCCACTCCTTACAATGGAAACTTGTGCTTGAAGATCAGAGGCAAGAAGTTCCAGCCAAGCTAGTAAAAGTCGGCCCAGAGATGAGACAATACAGGCCTCATATGGCCCAGGTCCAGCATATTCTGCAGCCAGGACACTCTGCAGGACCACCAGCACAGCCCCTCTTCACTGGACAGCAGAGTTCCCAAGACTGTACTGCTGGGCGCATGCGTGCTGTAACCAAGGGAGGAGGGAAACTGATTGGGCAATCACTGGAGGTCACCGTGCTGGACAACACCAAAGTCCGCAGAACTTAGGCACATCGGAGCTTCTGTACCTTGTCCCTAAAGATCACGACACCTCTCACAAAAGCTTCCAGAATAGGATGTGAGAAAAGTAGCTTTCCTGTAGTGAGGGTGACGACAGACATTTAAAACATTTCTGGAAGGATATCTAAGTGTTAGCAGTGGTCACCTTTGGGGAGAGAGATCGAAAGACTGGAGGAAAGGGCAGAAGATATGTCTCATTTCAGGACATTCTAGACCATTTGGATTTTATTACCATGTATGTATTTTTCTTTTATGTTTTAGGAGAAGCACTTTCTTCAACAAAAATATTTCTTTTAATAATAAGAATCTGAACTGAGGCATGAACAAAGAGAAAAGAAAACGGAGGGCATATGTGAGGAATGTATCAACTTCTAAAGTAGGTTAGAAATGGCAAGACTATTGCTTTTATTCCCCTTTTCAGCTCCCAGGTTATGTTTTATGGCATCTCTGCATCCTTCAGTGGGGTCACTCCAATGACTGCCCACAGTGAAGCAACTTTAGCTGCTGCCTGGGCTTGGGGTACCTGCAGCCCTCCACCAACAAGGGATTCCATGATCCAACTGTCAGGGTTCATGTCCTGGTTCTCAGATATCCTTATGTGAGCTTTGGGAAGTCATGTAACCTTCCTAAGGCCAAGTTTCGTCATCTGTTAAATAAGAGATAGGCATCTCAGAGTTAACAGGAGGATGAGATGAAGCAAAAACCAGCAAAATCCTTGCTGCTGAGCTGGGCCCTCAGAAAGAGCTCAGTTACATTTGCTACCTACACCACAGTATTTTTTTCCTTGGTATCTTTAGAATCACTGGTGCACAGGTCCCTCTTTGGATAAGTTAGAGTATTTGGAGACTGGGGTTTAGATACTATCAAGCTATGCACAAGGAGGGAGACAGCCTGGTGACAATAAGAGCAGCAACCTGCAGAACAGGTCATACCTTAACAGGCACATCTGATTTGGAAGTTAAGGCCCTCCTTTCCTGGCTAGGATGTGCAAGAGCTCCAGCAAACAAGAAATAAAGAAGGAAGGTAAACTGGCAGATAACTAAATCCTACTGACAAGCAGGGCTGTTTCAGAACTGAGAAATGTAATGCTTGGTCAGAAGTCAACTGCTCTGCGGTGAACCTCTGACCCAAAGGGACTCTGTAACCACAAACACAAAGCACAGCGTGGCACATGTGCACACCATCTCCAAACAGCATCTCCCAAAACTCTCTGTGAGGTTTCAACGTGAGAGCTTCTAAAATGGAAAACCTAAAAAGAAAAAAACGTAACACTAATGACTGAAACAAGATGGAAGACCTGTACAAACTTTTATTACATAAAATGATATTACTTTTGGAAATTTGGTTTACTTTTGGAACGTTTACTTTTGGAAATTTGGTTCAGATAAAGTGTAGAGATCAGATTAAATGCAGAAAATGTTTTTGTAAAAACCAAGTTTAAAAAGGGGGGGGGGGGGCGGGTAAAAAATGCCCAAAGTAAAAGCAAGTACAGAATCCGATCATTCTGTCTACTGAGGTACATCTTAATTTTACCTCCATGTATTTTACTAGGTTTTAAAAATCCCCTGTGGGACTGTAAAATATAACTGGCTTTCTCTTCACTCCCTTCCCCTCTAAAAACAAATCTGTTTGGAGGGCTCGGCGTGATCCCTGGCAGGTGGCTTCCCCCAGGAACACTGTTTCGGGGGCCCCTTTCTTCTGAATCATGTCCCCTCTGCCCACCTTGGAAGTCTTCCTTTAGCAGTGTTAGGTTATCATTTTTCTTTTTCATGAAATCATAGTTTTCCCTCTCAGTCTATCTACAGACCTTAATTCTGGAGTTTCAATTCCTTTTTAAAAAATATTCCATTGGGGCTGGGGATTTAGCTCAGCGGCATAAGCACCTGCCTTGCAAGCAGGCAGTCATAAGTTCGATCCCTGGTACTGATAAAAAAAAAAATTCACTGTTAATGAATAATTAGTTACTTATAAATTTAAAAAAAATGCTAAAACGTTAGTAAACTATTTTCCTCAAGCAAATTTTGGCAGGCATTTTTTTAAAGCATATATTTTCATGGTCTCCAATTTAGCTTCTTTACTTTCGAGAATCTCTTTACCATGTGCCATAAATCAAACTTTCAACTAAATGAGCTTTTCGTGTATTTCCAAAGTGCATATGGGAGATTAAGAGAGGGCTTTTCTTTTTCTTTTTCTTTTTAAAGGGCCACCAAGAGAGAGTGTTATCTCTTTTTACTGTATTAAAGTTAATACCTGGAGGGAACCTCAGAGGTCAGAGGTGAGAGAAACAAAGATGCTAGGGGGGAGATATGATGCAGATGTGCGCATTTTTTCCTGAGAACGGACAGATACCCTTGGGCCACAGCCTGCCAAAGAAATTGTCCACCTCTCGGACCCCAGACCTAGTTTCTGGAACCAGCACAGAAAGCCCAGTGTGCACATACTCCCACCCCACCATCTGCCTCGCTTACCAAGCCCTACGACCAAAAAAATGCTTTTGTCACATCAAGTGGGGGCCAAAGCTTCATGAGGTTTTTTGAAGTTGGATTTTTTTCCCCATTACAAAAGCGAAAAAAATTAGATAAGGAAGTTGATCAGACACTCAAGTTTCTACCTTAATAAGCCTCCTCTCCTAGACCTCCTCCAGACTCGAGCAATGTGTCACTGCAATGATGTACCAATCCAGATTCTACTTAGAAGATCTCATCACCAAATTCTAGGACTGACCTTGGTCAGATCGGCATGTCACTCTGAGGCTGAGAAAAGAAAAGCCTGGTAGAATCGGGGGAGGGCAGGGAGGCGCCAGCCAAATTGGCAGGTCCCAGTCAGGTCAGCCATGACCACTCTAATTACCCAAATGCTTTCTGAAGCCAGTGAGTGAGGTTTCATTAGACCACCTGACTGACTAAACTACTAACAATATTCCAGGATGGTAGGGCTCAGCTACCCAGCAGCAGCAAGTTTCTAGGAGTTCGGTCTCTTTATTGACTATCAGTACACAGCCCTAAGAACTTCCTCCCAGCCATGAGCTCTTCCTCTTCCTGTCTGCCCCACTCCTAACACCCCCAGGGAATGCCATGTGCCTCAAAGGTATCATTACCAGAGTGCTCTCTGATTTTCATTCTGCCTTTACCTGCAGCTGCAAGGGTGAAACGAAGTCTGAGTAAAATACCTTGCAGCCCTTGTGAGTTGCTGAGGGAGATGGAGACACTGTGAGCCCCACAGGATTCATTTAATCAGAGCCAGGCCAAAGATAGTTAAATTTCCATCCCACCTAAATACATGGCTGCAGAAAATAAAACTGACACAATCACAGAAAAACCTACTCACCAAACCCACTGTGTCTCCCGCACAAGCCACCTTGGACTCCTCCACGTCCCCCTTTGCACCTGCTCCTGCTCCCACTGGCATCCCTCAAGTGACTGGTGGGAGTCACAGAAAGTGCAGCCATCCCTCAAACTCAGGTCATGCACAGGTGGCTTCAGAATGGCCATTCCCTGTCCAGCAGGCCTGTACAAGAACCAAGAGGCTCACAAAGATGCCAAATCAACACACAAGGGCCGAGAAGTGGAGGCAGGTGAGCAGGTGCCTCACATGGTCTCCCAGCCCTGCTCTGATGGAACATGAGCCTTGGTCAAACAGGAACAACCACATGCATCTGCCTCTACCATTGGAAAGTTGCTTCCTTTTCTCCAGGCATCAAAGCACATCAAATATCAAAAAGTCATAGCTGGAAAAGGTCTAAGGCTAAGGAACCTGCCGCTAAACTGGTCTAAATGTACTCTTTCAGTTTTCTGCACATAAAAATAATAGATTGTTCTAAATCCATTGTGAAAAAAAAGAGTCACAGTTACTGAAGGATGAACACAGGAATTTCTTCTTTGGCACCAGAAAAAAAATCTCTTAGTGTCAAAAACATAAACTGGAATGTCTGTTGTATAACAGTAAGTCCAGTGTGGATTAGTGCATGTTAAGAAAAAACTAACAGTAAATACACAAACACAAATACACACACACACACACACACACACTGCTTTTCCTACAAAGACAGCAGTGATGGAGTGAGTAGGTACAGAGAGGCTACATAAATACATGTTAAGGAAGGGAAAGGGTCAGAGCCAGGAAGACAGAATGCGAATTCTACCACGAAGATACTGAGTATTACCTGTCAGACAGGAGGAGGCAGGGCCAGTGCAGAAGGAAAAGCGGCCTTATGAACACCCAGAAGCAACAAGTCCTCGTGACATCTGATTAAGGTGAGCCTGTCTCCAAGTAAAAGCATCCTTGGCATCCTTGTGGTATTCACTCTGTCATCAGCTATCTGCAGCCCTTTGTGGGGCTTTTGTTCCAGCTACCGTCCAATTACCCTTCTCTCCAGAAACTAGATCAACATCTCCCTTCTAAAGGGACATGATTAGTAACAAGATGATCTTTGGGAATAATTCATAAGGTACCAAGAGCTAAAGCATATCAACACCCTTCCCAAATAAATTAATCTCCCAGACACTGAGCTTTCCAGAGTGACTGGTATTGCTTACTTTTTTGTTTTTCTTATACTATAGTACTTAACCCTTTTGAAACACAAGGTAATTACATTTCAAACAAAGGCTCCCCAAATAACCCTAGAGCCACTGACAAATGTGACAGGCCATGTTTTATGTGGAATCTGCTTTAGATAAATTATAGTAAATTACAATGAATAAGAGAAAGGAAGGAAGAAAGTGAGGAATAAGAGAAGGAAAGAAAATGAAGAAAGAATCCTAATTTTCCTTTGGTTACAAAGGAATATGAGAAAAATGACCACAGAGAGAGAGACAGACAATGAAGAAACACCAATCAGTTAAAAGAAAAGGAAAACATAAAGAACATGGCTGTACTACTAAAGGGATTTTCATTGCTTTCTTTTTTAAATAAAAATAAATAAATAAAATTAAAGAATAAAAGGATTTTCAGGCCATACCTCTTTTTTATGAAGTTAAAAAAAAGTATTATAACCATTGCCCCCCAGGAATGAAATAACTGTGGGACGATGGTCTAGTTACACTAAATTATAGGTTTCCTACTTTTCTCTCTTAGAAAAAAAAAATTAGTAGAGACAGAGGTTCCACTCCCTGATTTCAACTCTCCAGGCCTGACTCCCAGTATGGAAGCTATAAAGAATTGCCCTGAAGACACAGCACTACTGGGCTACCTAAGTGCTATCTTTCAAAAGGATTCTAGAAGAACTGGCCAGGAACTGGTCTAACACCATTAGTGTGCCTCCAGCCACATGAATGACAACGATCTCACTCCAAACAATAGCATTCTTGGTGGCAGAATAGACCCAATTGGCCTATTTTCTTTCCTCTATGCTCTTAGCAGTTCGGTCATTCTCAGTACTAGACATACACTACAAATTTTTCAGCCTCCAGTCAGAAGAGGCACTAGGAAACGGCTTCAAAGACTTTAACAAAGACACACACGCCTGAAGTTGGAGATAGGTTAAGAACAGTCTGACTCTCTGACAAAACTACTCAAAAGGTCTACAGAAAAGAGCTACTTTAAGTCCCAGAGAGAGATGGGGAAGAACCTAGAGTTTCTTAAATGACTTTTATAATGACCTAGGGATTTGTTTAAAATGTAGATTCAAAGCTCCATTCAAGATCTACTGAACAAGAATCTCTGGGGCTGAGACTGGGGAATTTACAACTATAAAAAGTATAAATTCTACATAAAACACATACTGAATGAGTAAGTTGGCCATTTCTCTATTAAAAAAAAAAAAAAGCAAAAAAATCCCCCAACTTCATCGGAATCAAGTTTTAAATACTCTCTCACAGACTTTGCATTCACACATGACTTCTCATCTCTCTTCATGAACAAGAAGAAAAGAGTCAAAGTATTTCCTCTCTAATCCATCTTTGCAGGGCTTTGGTTTATGGTGGAAGCTTTATTTTGCCCCACTCTTTCCAAACCAAAAATAAACCAGGAACAGCAGCCACCAAGGACCAAACCCAAGGTTAAAAGCAATCCTTTGCCAGTTGCACATAAAAAGTATTCTACTACCAAATCCACTGCCACATCTGTGAGTTACTGACCATAACATAATGGTATCTGTACACAAAGCTAGGTCAGTAATTGGAGGATTCGATCAAAATTCGGTTTAGAAAAAAAATCATGGGCCAGTTCAAAGCAAGCAGTAGTTCATTTATACCCAAGTCATAGGTTTCTAATCTTGACTTAAAAAAAAATAAATCAAAGCATATTAGTCTCTTTGACACTAGTAGTATAAGCCACATCCTAATATTCATGCCTACCTCAGAAACAAAAGAAAGGGAAAAAAGAAAAAGCATTTGATCATAAGAGGTAAAAATGACCTAAGCTTTGTATTTTAGTCCCATCAAGTACACACCCAGAGAACTGCTTCTGGTGCTGTCTCCCGCCCTGCTGATCAGCTCTCTTAATTTTTTACTTTAGTCCTTTCCTGCCTTTGGAACTAGACCCACCTGCTGACCCCAGTGAAACAGTACAACTCGGACCCTCAAAGTTCCAAACGCTAATTAGATGACCACCAAGAGGCATATTGGAACCATCTGCACACTACGCTCACAGCAGTACATGGCATCAAAGCAGGGGAAGAGATCAAGAGCTGGCTGGGTCACGGGGAGGAGTAAATTTCTTTAAACTCTTTATCTACTTTCTGTTACCTGTCTCCGCAGGGGGATGCGCTTGGTCAGCTTGTGCACAGCCGGCTGGCTGCTGAAGTCTGGCTTCTTGGTCGTGGTCTTCATTCGGCACACGATGACTGTCACCACCATACAGGCGATTAAGAAGACCCCTATGCAGTAAATGGCTATCTCCAGATAATCTGGGGAAGGTGTAATCTCCTTTTCTCTTACAGGAGCTAGATTGTAGATTATAGGTGGGAAGAACAGATAAGCAGGCCACAGAGTTAGGACATTAGAGTAATGCGTCATAACATTACTACAGGAATTAAAGGCAATGACCAGTCTCGAGGTAAGGTGGGCTTCCCAATAACTCAGTGCAGCAAGATGGTAGGAAGCACAGGTGCACCAGTATTTCTCACTTTACCGCGGGCCCAGGTCACTATCTCCAGTCTTAGCGGCTATCTGCCATCAGTGAGCAGTTGACACCAAGTACCAAAAGGCAGGCTACAAGGCCATACTCTATTAGGCTTCTGGGCAGAGCAAGACCAAGAACTGCACCCCTAACAAAGGACTGCTTCTCAAGACGGCCTCTGAATATCAACCAAGCTGAAAAATGGTGAACATGAACATGCCCATTTTGTTTCTAGGAGATAGTGACCATGCGTCAGTCTTCCTGGGGCAGGCTCTTCCAGAGAAAGGCTCAGTGAGCCGATTCACCCATGAACACAGCTCCACATGAAATGACTATTCATGCAGTAGGTGCCCCAAAAAAGTTTTAGCAGCTTATTTAATATACTCCAGCATGTTATTTAATTAAATAAATCAATGCATTTACTATACAGACTGGATTGTTTATAGGAAATCATTACATTCATAATAAAACTGATGGCATTCCTTAACCATAAGAATTTTGTATATCTGCTCATACTGATTAATCACTACAATTTTTCCCTTATGAAAAAATATAAATGTGAAAATATACAGATAAAATTAATTTAGCACCTTCTCATATTAATTTCCAATAATGTTGTGCTCTCCTTTGTCCTCAATGGTCAATCTATAAGCAGTGTATTCCCAAGAGGCATTTTTCTCAAACTGCATTCTTAGGCAACAGGCTAGTACTGTCAGGCAAATTGGTTAAGAAGTGCCTGCGAGGCACTTGCACAATGCAGTACTGCAAGTAAAAGCAAGCTCAACAGCAATCTCATTGTTTCAAAGCAAATATTCACAGAGCAAATTCACAATAAAAGGGAAAATGGATGCAATGGTATTAAAGCTTATACATTTTAATCAGAAAAATACTTGCGAGGTAGTCAAAACTCTCAGCAGCACAGCACAAAACGAAATGATCAATCTATTTTTACTAGATACAAAACAAGCATGCAGGTAGCCACTGTATTCTAAAAATAAAGAGTTAATAACTGGAGTGGAACATCATAAGCTAGCAAACCACAATCTATGCAAGTTTCACAAAGGAAATAATAAAGAGGCAGCAGCATCAGAGGAGACAGTTCATAAACCAGAGATGTCAGTTAAAGACTTAGACAACAGGGCTTTGCTGATGTTTATTTCTCCACGGGGTGGAAATAACATCAAGCCCAAGATGGCATGAGCATGCGCTGCAGTAAAAGCAAACTAAGAGTCCATTCTATTGCAACATGCAACAAGCCACCGATTCCCAAGGTAGGTAACACACTGCTTCTGTACACCTGCATTCAGAGGTGCTTCCCCCGGGCACCCTAGGATACATCCATCTACTTACATCTTCTTAAAGATACAAAGCGGGTCAAGAAGAATAAACCACATATGGGATTTCAGCAAAGTGGAATTTGCAATGAGAAAAAATTACTTTGCATTTTACAAAGTAATTTCAACTTCTGTAGAGAAAAGGGAATGGACTAATTTATATATTGGCTAAAAATATTCTGATCCCATTGGATTTTAAGGGTGATCATAAATGAAGTATGGGATCTCCTTGTAACTGAATTTCTAAGACAACTTTCTTATCGCTGGGGGATCATTTTGATTTTTTTAATTTATTTTTATGCAAGGATGAAAGGGGCTCTTTCTGAGAACAGAAGCTGTGTTAATTTTATAGCAATCAACCAAGAAAAGGGAAAAACCCATGGAGAGAAAGAGCAGTATATACCTGGCAGAACTGTCAACCATGCAGAGTGAAAGGATATCCCAATAGAATTACCCGCCAAGCACGTATATTCCCCAGCATCCTCAAAAGTTACATTCCGAATATAGAGAACCTCAATTTCTTTGTCCGTGGTGTTAACACCGGCGGCCTAGAAAACAAAGGAAGCAAGAAAAGGGCTAGAGGACACAGGAATGATTGTGGAGGGGGCCATGGAACCATGAGGCCCTGCACCGGCGGCTTCAGGAGGTGCTGGCCACTGGGAGATTCCGACTGCAGCCCATCCACAAAGCCCACAACCAAGAGACATGGAGAACCACTGGCCAGCTCGCCTCTGCAGGCCCATCACCACACCGGCTTCACCACCTAGACATGCATGCAATCAGACACATGGAAAAAATCAACCCACAAAAGTCCATTCTCCAGGCCTTTTTTTGGTTTGGATTTAGGGTAATTTTCCAAAAGTATAATGCCCAAAAGGCTAAGCTGGGCTATGGTCCTGTTGGCTGCAGACCCCCATGTTGAGAAAAAGGTTGTTCTGTCTAAATTGGTTTGTAACAAAATACTACAGATAAGCCCAGTGGACATGTCACATATGCCTCTGGTTCTGTAGGAATGAACCAGAGTAAAAGGTTGTCTTGACCACAGGCTCTGGTTAACTTTACTTTCATAAAATCATCTTGCTTACATAGTATTGAAAAAAAATGGAAGCATGATCTTGGCAAGAGGAAAAACAATGAATTTTCTTCTTTTTTACTATAAACTTTGAATGTGAACCATGACAAACTAAGAAGGCCAACCTTCTTCCTTCAGTGGCACCAAGTGGTATTAACTAGGGGACATGAACTGTCCTTGAATTTGGAATAGGATCACTATGGAACCAACGAAATGATACTTTGTGGGACCAGTTATATTATGGCAGTATTTCTCTACAAACCAGGGGTAGGCGGAAATAAGAATTCTGCTTATCCTGAAATGCTACAGATTCGATATGCAGGAATGTATGGAAAATGGTATTAATGGGTAGTCATCATAGGAAATGTGCAGCCCAAACAAGATAAACCAGAAAGAACAACCTTTAAAAACAGGTTGAGGGTGGAGGGTAATTTTAGGAGAAATAAGAGCAAGCACTTTGAACGTTGTGGGTATTTTTCCATGGCTGCTGGCATCATGCCAGCTGCATCACCAAAGAAAGATTATTATATATATACCAAGGCCACAAGAGTTATCCTACAAGCTGCCTGCAGTCTCCCAAAGCACCACGTCTTTTCAGCTTCTATATCCAGCTTTCTTTTACATAACAAAAACAAAAAACAAAAACGTTGTTACCTTGCTGTTTTGGCAGGACAGTGAGCCAGGCAGACTGGTTGGCCTGCCCTATATAATTGGAGACCTTACATATATACTCCCCAGCATCCGCCTCAGTCACATTGAACAGAGCCAGCACTTCTGCATTGGAACTATTTATCCCCGAGTGCTAGAACAGACATAGGAGAACAATATAACGGCCAACCAGGAAGGACTCAGTGCCTATGGTCCCACCACCAACACACCACAAGAAAACAACCTCCTTTATGACTAAAGAGCTGTGAGTTGAGGAAAAACAAAGTCGGTGGTGAACAGTGAAAGTGACCTGTGGAGAAGGGTGGAAGGGTGTGACAAACAGCTGGTGGAATGGGTCAGCAGTTGCCCAGGTTGGTCATCTTTCCCCAGGTTTCTAGATCCTGGGTATTGTTAGCTGGAGAGAATACTTCGTTGATTGAGAGTTCTTAGTTAGCCATTGACGGTTCTATTAAAAGATTATTCTTTTTAAGGATATTCCCTGTGAGCAAATCAGCATGGAAGGTATGGTAGGCAACAAGCTAAGAAGTAGAACTACAGACTTATCTGCTCCTGGCTATAAAATGCAGGCTAGATCTAAAACTTCAAACTGGCCAGGCAAGGCTGCACCTGCCTACAAACAATTCCAGCACTCAGGAGACTAAGGCAGGAAGACTGCTGAGTTTGAGGCCAGCCTGGGCTACATAGTGAGTTCCAAGTCAGCCTGAAATACATCGTGAGACCCCTTTCTCAAAACAACGAAACTAACCAATTAACTAAATAAAAACTAAAGAGGCTGATGCTCTGAAAATGGAGCTTATCAACAAAAAATACAAGAAGAAAGTTTTCTTGCCCAACATTTCGTGGGCACAAAAACATGTCCCAAAGTTTACTGTCTAAATCATATGTTAAGCTGGGCATAGTGGTGCACACCTGTAATTCCAGCACTTGGGAGGCTGAGGCAGAAAGACTGCTGTGAGTTCAGAGCCAGCCTAACCTATATAGTGAATTCGAGGCCAATCCAATCTACATAGTGAGGCCCTGTCTCAAAAATCAATCAATCAACCACATGGTAAGTTGCTTTCAAAGGTTAAAGGATATTTTGGAGAAAAAAAAGCTAAATTGTTTCTAAAAGGTTGATAATAAAATCTGATCCTGAAGTCATACCAATAGAAATCAACATCAGAACAATGACGAACATTAATACCGTTCCTAAAGCTTTCCAAGCCCTCTTCCCTCCACTCCACTGGGGACAGAGTGTTACGATCTCCACTTTCAAGATGCGCAGCTGAGCCTAACAGTCTCATCTAAGAACTCAGACTGATAAAGAGCTAAACAGTCTGCTTAAAATTCAGCAGTTCTTCCCTAGCCCATAGCTCCCTTCTGAAATCTTATTAGCAAGCCTAATGTTCTGGTAACACAACATATTCTACTGCCCAATCCAAAAAGAACCTACTTCTCTCAAATCCAAAAGTAAGCCAAAAACCTTGACCAAACCCAAGGAGGAACCCCAGTCGCAGCCCCCTGTGAATCCTTGGGATTCAGAAAGTACTCACCTTCAGAACCTTGAGGTAGGGCAGCCCATCAGGCCCATATTTACTGCCGTTCTTTTCCACATGTTTGATCCACTGGATGTGAGGCTGAGCGTCACTGTAAACTTTGCAGACAAATTCCACGTCCCCTCCGACAACCGTGGAGACATTGGCTGGCAGTCCAGCTTGGAGGATAGGTCTGTGTGGCGATCGTTCTGATGGAGAGGGGAGGAGAGGAGGAGCAGGGATGGGAGGAAGAAAGACCAATAAATAAGTGGTGTTGTCCAGAAAGCTGTCGGGGGTGCGAGCCAAAAAGGCCTCCCGTCTGCTGGCTGACTCCTCTGGAATAACACAGAGGCCCCATCCACAACAAAAACGACTTCAAAGGAGACCGCTGGAGCATAACCCTTGTAAAAAGCATACTTATTTAGAAAATCCAGAAAATAACTTATTAATCCACATCACTGGCTAGCCATGGCCACCTAACAAACAAGGGGAAGATTTTGACAATCTAGAAGACAGATGGGATGATCTCCAAAGCCCACCTTGCCCCAGGGCTTAACATTATGGACAAGTGACAAAACTTCAAGGATATTCTGAGTGCCAAAAATGGCTCCTATACACATTGGGTGTCCTGATACATTTCTATGTACAGCAAGATGGCTTATATTTCTTTTTGTGAAAAGTATACTAGACACTAAAGGTCAAGGTTATGAAGAGCACACATATGAAGAGACCACACTAACACCTGGATTCATCTCTTTATCGTGAATCTTACTCCATTTGTTAGCTCCTCATTCATAGCCATTACGCTAATATTAAGTCAGATACGGCACTGAAAGAAACAGAGATGCAGTTCCTAAATGCAGGCTGTGTTTTAGACTATCTGAGAGGAGAGATGCTTACCATTTCTTCCCAGCCTTCACTTCTCTTGCCTCTCTTCCTTTATGGAAGAAGTTATCAACCAGGCAACCCTTTTGTCTTATGCCTAGGAAGGTTCCTCTCTGCAGAAATTGTACAGAAGCAAGGTGTGCTGGCAACTACATCCAGGGTTGTTCAAGATTTAAGTAATACCCAATTTAAAAATGGCTAAGACCTTTAACAAGTATTTCTCCAAAGAAGACACACAAATGGCCAACAGAATAGGAAAGATGTTTATCATTAACCATCAGGGAAATACAAATCAAAACCAAATCTACCTTGCATCTGTCAAGATAGCTACTACCAAAAAAAGTACTGGTGAGGGGTGATGAAACTCCCATCCACACCTGGCAGTAGGATGCAAGTGGGTATGGCCACCTACAAAAAAATATGGTGTCGCTTCAAGAAGTAATAACAGAATGACCATATGATCCAGCAATCCCACATGTATTATCCAAAAGAACTAAAATCAGAATCAGAGACATTAGCAGTCTATCTTCATTGCAGTACTATTCCTAACAGCCAAGATACTGATTTTACAAGCAAGCTAAATGTCCGTCCACAGAGAAATAAAAAAAAAAAAAAAAAAAAAAAACCTGACATACAATGGAAAACCACCCAGCTTTTATAAAGAATGAAATCTTGCAATACATGCCAAAATAGATGCACTTAGAAGACATTATGCCAGATGAAGAGACAAGGCGGTCACAGGAGGACAAATACTACATGGCTCCACTTACAGGAGGCATCTCAGTTAGTCATATGTTGATGTGTCCAAAGAGTAGAAGAGTGGTTGCAGGACTGAGACAGTAGGGGAAATGGGGAGCTGCTAGTCAAGAACCATAAACTTTCCATCCAGCAAGATGAGTAAATTCTAGAGCTCTGCAATACCACATCGCCCCTACATTCAACAATAACAAAATATGTTTCAAATGTGTTAGGACAGTAGATCTCATAGTAAGTGGTTTTTTACAAGAATAAAATAAAGAGCCCAGCAAAGCCAGAGTGCTGTGTGATCTTGTTTACACACACATTGTAACTGTAAACTTACTGAGATCTTCCTACAGGACAGCTCTGTGAGGAACACAAAATCCAATCATCAACCCCTTCCCAACTCCATCTCCTATACCTGCACACACCAGCCTCTCCCTCCTTTCTCTTCCAGCTAATGGTACCACCACCCTTAACCTCCAGCTTAAAACTGGTCAAAGGAAATGAGACCTCAGCCAGCCCAGGGCATCAAAGACATCTCCACGATGCACCTAAGAAGGCCTGTGTGCTGTGCTGGGAACAGCAAGTTACCGTGATAAATATCTAAGCCTTTCTATTGGAGCCTTTCAGATTAAAACATCATTCAGTGGAATTTGTTGGCTCAGAGCCAAACCATGTGCAAATTGATTTTACTGCATAAGCCTATTGCTGGCCTTTAAAATACTTTTTGAAAAGAAAAACTGCTAGTAGTTGCCCTTTGCACGTTACATTCTAAAATCTCCCATCACTTCACGGACACCTATGTTTCCATGTTATAAAGATAAATATTTCAGAGCCCCCAGAGAAGTCATTCATCTGTACTGATATCACCAGCGTAGGCTGAGCAGAGAAGCCAAAAGTCAAGACATCTAGTTTTTGAGGCCAGAAAAACTCAAAGCTTGGTTTCTTCAAATATCACAAGACTAAAACTTCGGCTAACAGGCTATTGCATTGATGGGCTTGTGTGCTCCTGGCTGGCCCATCCACGTGGGAAGGACAGAGTTAAGTTCACTTAGACACACTCCTCTTTTCCTCTCTTCCCACCAGGCCCCCCACCAAGAGATTTAACAGCAGGAGGGAAGCTGTCCTCAGGCTGAAAATTACCAGCCCAACTTCACAAAATATGCTCCTTCGTACCTGTCAAATATTAAGGTTTATTCCTCCCCATAGGAAAGTGAGTTTTAGGTATCAATTTGTTCCTTGGTTCAGTTTTGCATTCACCTACATATGTGTTAAGATAAACTCTGACAATCTGTCTAAAATGTCTTTTCTCCAAAATAAAAGTACTATAAAGATCTGGGGAGATAGCTCAGTGGTAGAGTGTTTGCCTAGCACACATGAGGTTCTGAGTTCTAAACTCTAGTGCCCTCCTGCCACAAAAGTACTATAAAAATTTTAATGTTATAAACTAGACCTGCCAAATCTCAAATCAAGCCCTCTTTCTTAAACATACTAGTTTCTAACAAATTGTTTCACAAGCAAATATTGTGCATTTAATACCAAATAATGCTACCCATGAACAACAGGAGCTTTCAGAACACCGACACCTTTGGCTTGCACCAGCCTTTAGGGGAAATCAGTCACTGGGGCAACCCTGGCAGGGCCCACTACAGAGTTGCAGTCTTGCTTTACTTGTGGTCAGAGCACCGCTGGGCTCCAGTTATTAAGTTATTCCATTGCTATCCAGACTATTTTCACCGAAAGGAAAAAAGAAACTTTTGCAACGGTTTAATATTATTGCATTTGCAAATTACAGCATACCGAATGTCACCGCTTGCAGTCTTGAATTCATCTTTTCAAATTTTCTCACCTTATATGAAATAACCTCTTAACCACCCGTTCTCCCCCTCAGCCCTTTCTCACTTTGGGTATAAAAACTGCAAGCAGGATCATTTTGTAATAGAAACCTTATACCGTCTTCCAAAACTTATTACAGCTGCTTTTGGTATAAAATGAAACCTCAGAGAATGTTATTTAAAATGTTTTTTAAAAGTCAGTAGGCCTCATGTTTCGTTTCTCCACATCAGGCTTTGATTTCCTTTGCAACCTTATTCTCTGCCCTTAAACAAGTCAGAGAATGAGGCCTGAAACGTCTTGGAAAAGGTCCCAGGATGCCAGCATCTGCCATGCTCGTCCTATCCCCTTCAACCATCCATCTTCCCTGGTATCCATCAGACCCTCAAGAGCAGCAATCAAGAAGTGCATGACAGCACCTAACTTCTAAAGAGTTGGGGTAAAAGCCAAATACAGATGGCTGATGAGGAAGCAGGTCTGGGAGAACAGAGAGCCTTGTGTGGCCTTCGCAGTGGCCACATGGGAAAAGAGCAGGGACAATAAAAACAATGCCCTCCCAGAGCCAACCTCCTGCCCTGGAACCTCGACAGGCCCTGAGCAAACTGAACCCCTCAGGTTTGCAACTTTTCACATCAAGTTGAAATAAAAAGGATTAGTCCATGAATTATTTCTGGATGAGAGACGAAAGCCCAAAGCTGGCTCAGTTCTTCCTCTATGTGATAACAAAATCACATCTTCCCCACAGGAAGGATTTACAATGTTAGGCAAGTTTCTTTTACAGCATGTTTAACTCTCTGATATTATATAAAACAGATTTTTTCTTTTTACAGGAGGAGTGAAGTAAATACACAGAAAGCCGAAAAGCTGATGAACAGCTCACCTCTGTTACTTGACTGCAGTTTAAAAATAGACAAGATTCTAAGCTCAGCAGGTTGCAAATGTAGAATACATGGACCTGAAACAGGATGAGAACCTTTAAAATAGCCACTCCAGGGTCCCTCTGTGCATTCCAAATTAAGACACAATGGAAAGCCGGCCAAAGGGTGCGGCTCTTGCCGATGGGACAGTTGGCTGCACTGCTGGAATGAGGTTCCACCAAATAAATGCGTAGTAAACAGACTGAAGTGCTCTAAAAAATACATTCCCTCCCCGCCTTTTTTCTCTGTCTCCCTCTTGCTCTCACCCCCTTTTTTCAAGTGTCCACTTCACTAAAGCAGAAAGCCCAGCTGCTAAGAGGCCAAATATCCAGATTGGCTCTTTCAAGTCTTGTTCTGTCGCTGGGAGCCATAACCCAACTGAAGACTGCAGGAAGAAAACACAGCTTACTTCATTCCAAGAGGTAATTATGGAGAGAGGGAGAGGGAGAAAAGGAGAGAGGGAGGAGAGAGAGAAGAAAATACCTGAGTGACAAAGAATAAATCTTTGTTAATTGACCATTGAAATTTTATAACATGCCAGTCCTTCTCTGGACATAATAATATGTTTGCTCATAAGAGATCTACAGCTTTTGCTCTGACATAGCAAAAGCCATAAAAAATGTCCAGGGAGCAGAGAGGCCTGATGTCTACAGGCTCAGTAAACATGCATCCCAGGGATCAGAAGGAGAACCAGGCTCTTAAATTACACCTATAAATTAATCAAGCCCAGAGCCCATGCTTTGGCAACACACATTGATCTCTCAAGTTTATCCCCCCAAAAGTTAACCGCCTTTGTGACAAAGAACCAGTTTGAAGCCACTTTCTCTGCCGGGAGCCCTCAGATCACACTGAGTCCTCAGTTCTGATCTGGAAGCAGCCAGTCTGCTGCTCTCAGGCACCCTTCACAGAGGGAGCATGGCTAGCCTCGCCCGCTCTGTCTTTAAATTAAAATCAAAATTTAATTACCCTTCCTTCAAAATGGCAGTTTCTTAGCAACTGCAAGGGACTGAATAGGGAAAGTACATTCTGCAGTTTGGGAGAGCGAACAACTGGGAATTCTTTTTTTCTAAAGCTCAGCCTAGCTTTTTTTTTTTTTTCCTAAAGAATAGGCGGTGGTTGCTTTTGTTGCATAAAAACACACTAAACCAGTTAGCATGAGGCATGGTTGTTAGGAAGAGGAGGCCGATCAAAGCCTTCTGAAGTCTGAGGAGCCCGATAACCTGCTAAAGGCCTCACGCTTGCTACAATTAGTAGAATGAGTTCATCACCTTGTCAAGCCTCCGCCTAACCTCTCAAACCAGACAGGCTGAATCTAGTTGGGTTCTAAGTTTTTATTTTCCCTGAACTTTAAAATGAGCAGGAAAAGGTAAGGCTGGGATGCGGAGGACATTCAGAAAGTACCCATATAGTCACAGGGTTTAGAACACGAGGCACCTTGAAAATTACTTTTTAAAGGATGAGAATCACTCATTCTGTGGAAGGGGACTGGTTTGCTGCGCTTTCCTCTTCCGATTTTGTTCTTTCCCCTTTGCTGTCTGGTTGCCCAGGTGTTCACACCTTCTGCTTGGCCATCTGCCTCTAGACAGTTGTAGAATTGGGCCAGGGATCCAGCTGCCTCTAAAACACACACACACACACACACATCTTTTTGCAGAGACAGCAATGTCTGCGGAACAAGCTTGTTTGGGGAAAGATGAAGCGTCTCCCCTCCAGCAGTAAAGTCACAAAGTGACTTATAGAGGCTGCACCATGTGAAATGCTAGAAGCAAAACACCACTAATTCCTTTGTGCTTGCTCGATGGCGTGGACAAGCAGAGTAAAGTGCTGGCTGGGGCTCAAGTCTGGGAAGACCCAAGCAGGTGGAGGCAAAGCACCTTCACTAATTAATGTCACAGACTCTGTGATTTGGTTTGGGGCTGAGTGGCTTCTACCTGCTGGGTGTCAATTTGAATCTTCTCGGGTAAATTACAGGAGAAGGGCTCTGTCTTATCTATACACCCCAAATGTTTAAGACACTCTGAGCCCTGAACTGTCCCGAAAGTTAAGCCAGAGTTGATGACTCTTTGATGTCCATAAAGTTATGCCATATTTAGGTTCGGAGTACCTTTCCTGTTGTTAAAAGGAGAGGTGGCTTTCAGATGATGAAAAAGTTCTAGAGATGGACAACTGTGATGGTTTCACAACTGGAATATACAGAATGTCACGGAATTGTGCAGTTACAGTGATTAAAATGGTTATGGCATGCCTCTCGACACAATTTAAGAAAGAATAGTCACGGGAAATCAGACAGTAGCAGGAGTACACAAGGTATAGTCTAGGATGATGGCATACCTCCACACTGAGCCAAGGGTATTTATCTTGTCCTGTTTATTAAATGAGATCTTTTCTCATTCTCGCAAAAAGATTCAGTACAAGGTCCTTCTCTGTAAGGCCTTTGGCGTGATGCTGATGTAAACTCACACGTCAGGTCTCCACAGGCTGCCTCCTGAGGAGCGGTGGTAAACACAGCTGACAGCCATCCTGCTG
Source organism: Cavia porcellus (assembly GCF_034190915.1). Lineage (NCBI taxonomy): Eukaryota > Metazoa > Chordata > Mammalia > Rodentia > Caviidae > Cavia > Cavia porcellus. The sequence continues at coordinate 94,668,656 of NW_026947485.1, forward strand.
CGCAAGACATCACAGAGCCCCCGCACTGCCACCTGCTTAGGGGAGCAGCATCTTTCAGGAATGCAAGGTTGTCAGCTGGTGTCTGCATAGCTGGGTTTCCTTCATGAGAAAACCATGTTGGAAAAGTTTGGGGTTTTTTCATATTGTTCAAGAATTAAATGTACTCTCTTTTTGGGAAGGCTGAACTCCAAATTAGAGTAACTCCTCTCAAATAATTACCAAAAAAACTACAAACCAAACCACTGGAAAGTTCCAAAAGTCAAAATGAAGACTATTAGGTTTACAATGACTTATAACATCTATCAAAAAGGGTCCACCAACCAACCTTTAGAATCCTAGAAAAACATTCATACAGGTGCCTACTAAGTAGGTGTGTATGAAGCTTGTCACTGTAGCATTATTTGTAACTTGAAAACAAGTATGATTAAGTAAAGCTAAATGTGATTAAACTGTACTATATTCATGACAGACTAGGACACAGTCCACTAAAAATGAAGCTAGTGAATATGTACAACCATGGAAAGATACCCATTGCATAAATTCTGCTAGGTTTCATCATCTAAAACTCTTTTCTTTTACAGGAAGACTAGAAAGATCTATGCTAATCTCTGGCGCCTTGCCTTGCTCCTGGGGTGAATCAAACAGAAAGGAAAGCTTTCAGCCCATCTGAGCAAACAAGAAATGCCTCCCTTTGCTACAAACAACATGAGAATTTGGACAATGAGCCTCACTTGTTTTCTTGGAGACAAATAACTACTTCTAAATACTTCTTAGCACCAGCACTACCTAAAAACAGGTTTAAAAATTGTCACCCAAATAACAAAAAGCTCAAATCCAAAATCTGCTGGCCTCCTCACTGTCCAAGCCAGACAGAATGCTTCCATCAGCCCCAATCCACCCACTAATGAACACTCAGCAGTGATCTCATATACAGGATGGTTTTACTGCTTTTAAGCAAGATATAAAATTTAAAGGCCCAAGTCCTTCACTTTTCAGCCCCTGTCTGAAGTATACACAAACCTGTAAAATAAAGATTCCTTTTCCAATAAAGCACAACTTGCAAAAGGTTCTTCCAGAATAATAACCAATGCTTGTCTCTCAAAAGATCACCAGCTCCCTGATATGAAAGTAGATATGTCTGGGGTACAAAATGAGCTGCATTTGGGAAGGAAAGAATCCTACAGGCCTTGTTTAAGAGAATCTTACAATAAAGATGTTCCAAGATACAGAAACAAATAGATGGAGTTCCACTGGGATCTGGGAATCTCTACCCTCACTCAGCATCTTGTCACTGTGACAGTTTGGGGTCTTCTGCACAGTGAAATAAGAACTCCTAGGGTACAATGTTTGTGTCTCATTCAAGTGACTGTCACCCTCAAGTATAGGCTACATGGACATCATGTGCTCCAGAGAGGATTCATTATTACAATACAATAAATACAGATAGTCTCATTAGAGGGCTCTGCTCTATCCTCTCTCCCTATTCCAACACTATGACATTCTCACTCTTCTGGGACAAGTGGAATCACTTCCCCATAGCAATAATGGATGTCCCTGGCCACCTATCCCTCAGAGCCTCCGCACTTGACTTGCTATCATGAAAGACGGGAGAGTAACTCTTGAAACTCTGCTATTTAAGTTAGGAGCATATCCCTGTCACATCCTTCCTTCTTGATTGCAAATGTAAAACAAGCATGCAGATGGGGAATACTCCCCTGGGCATCCTTAGACAAAGGTAATCCATGATAGCAAACGACTGCATGTATCATGTAAAAGGTAAAGAATACAAGGGCATGCGCACACTCATATGACTTGGGCATGACTTGGCATAAAAGTTCCCAAAAGGACTCTCAGTTTATAAAGGTGGTCACTGATTAAGCCATATGAATAAGTTAAAGAAAAACTGCATACTTCTTGCTTTGTACTTTGAAATATATTAAGAGCTACAACATTCCAAATATAAATAACTCATTCAACTATTTTTCTGTTACAGGTTGAATGTGCCTTGTCTGGAGTATGGTATTTGGAACTAGAAGTATTTCACATGGCAGAATTTTTTGAGTGTTGGAATATCTGCATAGATTTTACCAGTTGAACGTCTCTAATATAAAAAAAAAAAAAAACCCTAAAATCACAAGTGCTGAAAACTCTGACACGTTTTTAGTGCTGAAATGATCCATGATACAATGCAATCAGTATCACACTCAAAAAGCTTTGGATTTTAGAGTTTCAGATTAGAGATGTCTGTACTCTAAGTGGGCACACAGAAACTTTGCTAAATTATAGCACTGCTGCACACAATATTCTGCTCTAGACAAATGGCTATTCTCATGCCACGCTTACCCAACCCCTAAGAAAGTAGTTTTCTCTACTCCACATCTATCTGCATCTGCAAGTGTGCCAAAGAGACCTTTTTTTATAGAAAATGTTAAGACATTAAAATGATTGTACACTTCTCCATCTTTGCCACAACATGGACTCAATGCCAAAGATCAACAAACCAAATATTAGCCTCTGTCCAGCCACCTCAGCCAGGCCCCCAGAAGAATCAAAAACAATCCATCTGGGTTTCTTCCTCACCCATAGGCCAAAGGGTGCTTGACAGTTTGCAGAGAACATAGAGAAAATGCTGGTATCACCATGTGCCATTACGCTCATCCACACTGACACCCACATAGACTACCCCTGCTTGACACTAGTAGTGATCATGCTGCCCGCTGGCCAGTCTTTGCTCCAGGAATTGCTATTGTGAAACAGGAAAGTGGAGCCACCCTATAGCAATTTAAATGCTTCTTAAACAGTACTTACAAGAGGGAGCTTGGAAATCTCTGTCCTGGAGGAAGGGGTAAGACTGACCATTCTATCAGTTAAGAACAGAGCGTGTGTTCCAGCTGGAAATAGGGGATGAACCATAGGACTGCCTAACAAGAGTCCCTTGGTACATTTACTTATTTGGTGCTCTTATTTACAGCACTGCTTCTGTGCCACTTCATCCCCCCATGGTGCCACAAGGGACGTGGGTTATCACCCCCACTGCATAGATGATGGGGCCAAGGCTCACACATGCTATGCCTTACCAAGGCCATAGAGCTAGGAGAGGATGGAAACAGGATTTCAACTCCCTGCTCACCCAACACCATGTAACTTCCCCCTGAACCTCCAGAGGTGCTACCTGGCAAGGAGACCCTTGAGGGCTGTGGCAACCACAGTTTGGAAAAAAGGCGAAAGAGGCTGCCAAAGCCACAAAAGGAGTAAGAGGAATGTGCTTCCAATTCCATTGGGCCTGCAGCGCCACGATTCCACATTAACTCTAATGGTCCCACCACAAAGGTACTCACTGCGACCTATTCCCTGGCAGGGGACCTCCATCTGCTTCCAACAGAAGGACTTTCTGTCTCTCTGCAGCTAGATTTCACAACTCCAGAGGTAGCACATAGAGTCAGCATCAGCATAAAGCACCTAATCTTAACCTTAGAGCAAGAACTGAAAAAGAAAACCAGCTATGGTGGTATATAGCTGTAACCCCAACACAAGGATCGTGAGTTTGGGGTCAGCCTGGGAAACAAAGGAAGACCCTGTCTTCCGAGACAGGGACAGAGAGAGAGGGGGACAAAGAGAGGGAGAGTAAGGGAGAGAACTAGAGAGGGAGAGAGACGGAGAGAGAAGGAGAAGAAGTGAGAGGGAAGGAGGGAGGGAGGGAGGGAGGGAGAGAACGAATAGAACTAGTTGGTGGCAAGATCACGATTATGAAAAAAAAAAATCAAATGAGATCCTGAGACCTCAAGGTCAAGAGCCACAGAGCTCCAGAGCTGAGACTTGGTGGGCACCAGGAAAAGCATGAGCATTACAGTCCAACACAGAATTCAAACATCTCCAGATCCTCAGTGCTATGTAGCTTAAGTGCTTCTGTCAAGACTACTCATCACAGAGGAACAAAAGCTCTGTCCAGAAGCCACAGAAAGATGAAAATTAGGCCTTTGATGTGATCTTCCTCAGGAGAAACTGTGCAGTGAGGATCTGAGCGTCAGTAATAAACTCAGCATTTCATTGACTAGTAAGGCCACCACTTTTTCACTGATTTAAATTCTACTCTTAGGCCAAACCCACAAAGGGTCCCATTTACTCTTCGGAAGTGATTCGAAGGACTTTGGTTTTTCTTTGTCCCTTCACCTCTGCTCGGAGATCACACTATGCCTTTGTCTTCCCAGGACCCACGCAGCCCCTGGCAATAAACAATTTGTGCAATTTCTCCTTCTCCCACTGGAGACCGGCTGCCAAAACCTCAGTGCCAGGCATCAATGCCACAGTGCGCTTATCAGTCAGGCCCTGGAACAGGCGATCCTCATTCCTCTTGAATGCACACCTGAGGGACGGCCTCCTTCATGCTTCAGGGTGCACCCCACCACATCCGAGCCAAGTTACAAAGGACTATGTCAGGGCTAGTCAAAGCGCCATTCTGGTCTACCGCCGAGCAAGTCGGGGCTAGTGGTGGAGCCAGGGTGATCTCTACCCGGCCAAAAGTAAAGTGCAGCCCCTGATGACCCCTCAACCATTCACTGAGACGCTGGTCTACTGCTCACACCTTTCACTACCAGATAAGAGACAAAGTTCTGGAAAATATGTGGCTAGTCCAGGCAAACCCAGAAGCACCACCTCTATCCCCACAGTTGCCCCCAAAATATCAAATGCCATATGAAAAAGCGACCCCGTTATCTGATGGTAATGCAGAACTGGAGTGTCCAAGAGAACACTCCCAGGGTCTTCATGAATGAGAAAGAGCAATCTGTCTTTTGACTCTCAGTCTGTGTGTGTGTGTGTGTGTGTGTGTGTGTGTGTGTGCGCGCGCGCGCATGTGCATGTGTGTGTGTGTAGCGAAGCAGCAGCTCCTACTGAAGAGTGTGGCTGCCGTCACTGCCGTCACTGTCCACACCGAAGCGGACATGAAGGAGGTACCTGCAGTGGAAGCAGCACTGACCTAGAGGCTAAGAACACCTCCAGTGAGGTGTTCCCTAGCTCCACCGCCCTAAGCGAGTCCTTACATGAATCATTACATCTGCTGGACCTAAATTACCTCTGCGGAAGATGGGGTGGGGAGGAAATGGGGTCAAGAGGCCCACTCAGTGAACTTCAAGCATTTAAACTCTGAATCTCTCCTGCAAGTTCAGTAACCAGATTAGTCTTAGGATGGCCTTGAAGACACAGGTGAAAACTACAGCAGGATATAGGAACATCAGCTCCTAGGCAGTTCTGTGGGTCCCAAAATGGCACTTGGTTTATTTAGTAAGACTTTTGATGGTGATAAATAAAAGCTAGTAAAAACTCCTTCCAATCCTCAAAAGAATTCAGCTATGGAAGGAAGCACACTGGTATCTGTAGCTGGCCACATACATAAGAGTGTGGTGTTTCTGCCTGCTCACTCATCTTGTGCCTCATGACTACTGCAGTGAGCTGAATAGTGGCTCCCAGAAGAGATGCCTGGTGCTAACCCTGGGCACCCATGCATATGACCTTATTCAGAAAAAAAGATCTTAACAGATATAATTAATTTAAAATGAGATAGAGATAAGATCATCCTCAATTTAAGGAGAGCTCCAAATCCAACAATAGGCATCCTAAGACAAAAATGGAGGGAAATTCAAACTACACAGAAGACAATTACATGAAGGTAATAAGAGCAGAGAGTAGAACGATGAATCCCCAAGGACTGGAAACTGTGACGAAGGCATGATACCTGGCAACACCTTGATTTGAATTTCTAGGCTCCACAGCTATAATCAAATATATGTGTACTATTGAAAGCCAATGAAATTTGGAATTCTTCATTACAGCAGATGGAGGAAACTGACACGACCATCACAGGAATGAGATAAGCACCATTCTTCCCATTTTGCTAAAGGTAACACAGACTTTCAAAAGAGCTAAGTAACTTGTCCCAGTCCACCCCCTGCACAGACGTACCCTCTGACATGACTGTTGCCCCTGTGGACAAGCACATGAGTCTCAGCTCCCTCACTGTCAGATCTGGGGAATGTGGAAAGAGTTCATGGCTCATCCTAGGTGTGGTTTCTTGGTGGCAGAGCCTCATAAAATCCAGGGCACCAGCAACCCTCACTGATGAACCATGGCAAAGACTTAGCACCTCCTACAGCCTGCTCCTTTAGGAAGCCTGTTTTATTACCACCACAATTACTGAAAAGTGGGGATTCACACTACTTCTCCCTTGCAATAAATGGCTAAAAAGTAATGGTGTCAATTTTAATGAGGATCAAGCAAGGCTCCTTAAAGGGCTCCCATAAACAAAGCATTTTTCTCTCACATACAACAATGGTTTGCTCTTTAATTCCAGAACACAAGAATGTCACTTAAATTACACGGGTTTTACATTAAAGTGCTTATGGGGATGCCTTTCCAAGGAGGAATTTCAATAAAAAGATCTCACCCATTTTGATGCTTCCTAATATCTGAACCACAAGTCTATGTAGCATAGCAACAAAAATAAAATCTCAAGAGAATGGGAGCAAGAACAGGGCTTCATTTTCACTGGAAAGACATTCTGATTCTCTGAGCAACAGAGATGTAGCTTAGAGGTTGTTACATGGAGCAAAATATTAAATTTGGGCCTGTGGGCCACAAGAAATTCATTTTTTAAGCCTGTATCTCTTTTGTTTCCACTTGCTGAGATGTTCAGAATGACTGCCAACCCTGTAATTCTACGAGACTCTTTAGCTGACTCAATTCTTATTTTATTAGCGTTTCTCAAAGCAATTACTAGAGTTTTGAGCAAAGATGAGAGTATTTCACACCTCCATCTTTACTGAAAACGTCTTATACTCACTGACTTTTGGCTTCTATTTATAAAGAAGGTTCAAGGCTTGGAAAATTATTGGAGTTGAGCTTTAATGGATATTCCCAACCAGCATTGTGTCATTATTGGCCGGCGTTTGGCTGGGCGATCTCCCAAATTTGTGACATAATCAGGTCTCTCTCTGCATTACTACATACACTCCACGCTCCCTCTACATCACACTACTGAATCATACCCTCTTTTCAACAAGACTGATTGCCAGGGGATTAACATTAGACAGCACAATTTCATTATTCAGCAGCCCAATTCAAATCCCTACCCTAAACTCTAAGAGAGATTTCAGGGCTTCACGGGGATGAGCTGCCAAAAAGCTCAGAGAGGAGGTGGGGCAAGGGCCTTTTGAATGTTTTACATAACAACTCCAAGTGAAACCTGCTGTAAGAGCGAGGGTTGGAATGGCAGGGATAGGACTCTACATTTCCTGGAATGGTCCCAGCAATCTCAATGAACAATTTCCAAGCCTATGCAAACCCATAATCCCAGAAGGTTGTTTTAGCACAATTATTTTTTCCCACAATAAATTAATTTCAAAATTAGGTATTTAGAACTTTTAGCTCAGAATGGAACACTCTTCCCTTTTATGGAAACACGTCACGTCAAATTCAGTACACACAAAGCCCAAAGTAAATTAGTAAATTCCAAGTCATGCGCTTTTCTAGATTTATAGCACCTTGATGCCAAAATACATGTTACCTATTTGGTTCTCATATTTAAGTGTGTTACTGCCCTTTGTGCTTGTTTTGAAAACACCTAAACACATTAATTCTAAGAATCACACTATAAATATCTCCAGGGAAACAAGAGGCCTCAAAACTTACTCTTCTATGACTACCAAAACCTATCAAATTTCACATCAAGACTTCTGAATAACCCAAATGTTCAAATAAATATTCTTCCCACTGAATACTTGTATACAAACAAGAGTAAAGACTGTATCATGCTTTCTAAGGCAGTGAATTTTGTGAATTGAACTTCATTTAACTTGACACGAAATCAAAATGGTTTTTTGTTTAGTTTCCAGCTAAATTAAACCTATATAATTTGGTTAATCCAATTTTTGGAAAGGTTTCTAGTGGCTCTTTGAGCAATCCAAGTATCTATGGAATCTCTTTATTTAAACAGGGTATATTTTATGAAAGGGAAAGAAAAACTCAAAAGTGAGATAATGCTATGGGCTGATGCATGGAAAATGATGTAGAAGAGACTCATTTATAGAGCACAGTACGTGGGCATGTGTTCCTGGCATTACCTATAGTCACATTAAAGCAAAATAACTTCTTGGGAGCTTCCTGTTAAATCTAAGTCAGTAACCTATGTGTAGGGAAAAGCATGTTAATCAGGTAAGCTAAAGAAATAGCCCAAGGACAGGCAGCAGATGGAAGACATGATAAGTGACAAGTCAGAGAACAAACAGCTCCAGCAAAGAAATCTTATCCCACCACCTCTGCACAAAGAGACATGCATTAGAAGAAGATCCATGTATTAGCAATTCTCCAATACAGAAATACCTTCGAATAGTTACAATAAAAACTCATCGTAACAGGAAAAACTTGGAAAGAAATTTGAGTTTCTAAGACAACAGCTTGTGTCATCTTTAAGATGTTTAACTAAAATGGCTTACTTCTCTGTGTACTCTGATAAAAACATTTATAAACTCGTATGTATGGTCCCCTTTTCATAATATCAGAATAGACACTGAACTGGTAGTGTCTAACAACTTTCTTCCAATGGAAGTGAAGGGCCCCTTGATGTTGACCTTTTGATAGCCAGCTATCTGTTCGGTCATTATACCTTTCTCTTTACTCTTTAGTCCACATGATACAGTTTCCCATCTTTAGGTAATTTTACCTCTCTTATAAAAACAAAATTCTTCTACATTCTATCTGATACCTTTACCCTGTACACACTAACATTTTTCAGAGTAATCTCAGCTTCCAAGCATTTTACACATTGTCTACCTTATAAAAAATGATGCTTAGGAGTCAAGAGGATCTCACAAAACCCACAAGGCCTGGCTAATCAGGATACAGAACAATGTCAGTGACAGAAGAATCCTTTTCCAAAGACAGCTAGCATGTAGAAAGAATGAACATAAACTGATTTTCTTTAAACACTTGGGAGAGACAAGATGCACGTCCATGGTTTCAAATAACTGCCACATGAGAAGAAGCGAACTCACCAACAACATCGAGGTGGTACGTGTGATTGATGGAGCCATATTCGTTCTCTACCACGCAGGTATAATTGCCTTTGTCAGATGGGACCACACTTTCCATAATAAGGCTCCAGTGCTGGTTTCGTACCTGAAAAAATAAAAATAAAGGTGGTTATTTAATCATCTTAGCACAGAATACCAGATCATTTGCTTTCTTAGTTTGAAATACAGTTGGTTAGGACTGGGAGATAGCTCCGTGGTAGAGTACATACTTAATGGTTTAATCCCTGGCACCCAAAGGAAAAAAAAGGAGGAAAAGGGGAAGCAGCTGGGCAAGGCAAGGAAGTCAGAAAAGAACTGTGTGAATTCTAAATTGTCCTCATAATTAATATGAAAATCCAGATCATCACCACGGGAACACCTAGGAAGCAGTACTGACCCGTGGAGATGTGCAGTGGTATTCTGGGATATCAGAGCAGGTCTGTCACTGTCAGGGGCTTGAGGGGTCCTGTGGCAGAACCCAAGTGACAGGAAGTTTACACAGTATCAATGCCCTGAGCAGTGAGTTACCAGGTCCCTCATCCACTGGGACTCCTCAGCCCCTATATCACCCAGGAACCACGCAGAGTCACACTAATTGGTACTAGCTGTGTCCAGCGTTGCCCTGAACGCTCCCTTCTGCCTTAGATAATGTAATTCTCCCATAGAGTGCATGAGGTGAACAGTTTTCTTGTTCCTGCAGCTTTCTTGTTTAAAAGCCCTTCATTTCTTTCTTCATGGCTCTCACATGCTCTCTGGAAGTCTTAAGACGTCTCAAGAAGAAACACAGATCTCGCCTTTCCATCCCTGGTGGTGGCTGAATAGATGTTACATGTTCCTCATATACTCAGAATTCCAAACATGGGAACAATGAGTTTAAAAGTTATATATCCATCTGTGTGCAGTCCTTAAGACTTTGCAAAGATAAGAAGCACATGTAAAATAAGCTAATGTGACTCCTACCCACAGTTCTGTCAATATCCCAAAAGACTAGACTCTAATGTTCTCATCTTGTTTTTAAAGTGTTTCAGTAGACTCACACTTTTTTAAAAGTGTAAGTTTTCATTAGTAGGACAAGATGCAAATTTTAGTGTAATTTTAGAATTCAGAGATTTAATACTTCTTTCCAAATCATTCTTAGCAATACTGAAAAAGGCACTCCAGAGAAATGCAAAGAAAATGCAACGAAAAGCCTAGGCCTAAAAATCACCAATGATCATTTCAGGAATTTCAACTGACCTTCTGAATGATGCCCTGAGTAATGCAAGTGTTTTCAGCCTTAATCACACAAAAACCGCTAATACAGGCAGAGCCTTTGAAAGCACATGAGTGAGTCAATGAACTAAATTAGAGAATGAAGAAAATCATCTCACAAGTGCTGTATTATAAAAACAGGACAAAGTAAGCAGGCCCAGTGATCAGCCTGCCAGAGTTAAGAGACTGCATGAGTTCACTCCACCACCACTGCTTCCAAGCCAGGACTACAGAGTAGTTATAGCTGGTGAGCTCAGAAACAAGATCACTGCTCATCACTGACAGTCTCTTGAAGGATCCTCTTAACAGAGCACAAGCAGTGAGGTAAAAATGAGTCCTGTAGCCTGGGATGGTAGCACACACCTATAACCCTATTCTCCTGGAGGCTGACATGAGCCCAGCCTGAGCAACTTACTGAGGCCCTGTCTCAAAATAAAAAATAACAAGGGTGTGTACTGGGTTCAAAAAGAATGACCTCTAAGCAGTCACCCACCCAACTCAGCTGCCACCTGAACTCTGAACGATCATGGAGATTGTCTCAGAGTCTAACACTATGGAGCTGATGGCAGGGAAGCCGATTCACAATACTGGAACTGAGATAGGTATCTAGCAGTAAAGTGGATCTGAGGGCATCTGATCTACAACAGCAGTACTGACGCGCTGAGACGTGCAGTAGTATTCTGGGATATCAGAGCAGGTCTGTCACTGCATTCACGAAGGATTCACTGTGTCTGGGCTATAACTTGTAGGAGAACCAACATATGGGGCCAGGCATTCTCAGAAGAGAAGAGAAGAGAAGAGAAGAGAAGAGAAGAGAAGAGAAGAGAAGAGAAGAGAAGAGAAGAGAAGAGAAGAGAAGAGAAGAGACGCCTCCCATGTGGATACCAAATTTGGTACTAAGAGAATATTCTATATGCTGGCCTCTGGGTGCTACTTGCAGCTGCAATGCACCAAGCATGGGGAGTCAGGTACTAGCCTAGCTAGAGGCAGACAGGAACACAAAGAGGTACCCACAAGGTGAGCACCTTACCCCAAGCTCTTGGGGATAGCAGAAGTGGCTTTCTCCTCATCTCTGAGGGACCTACCTATCACATGAAGGGTAACTTAGGGATGCTGCCACAGGCCCCAACGTCACCAAGCCATGTAATCCAGCATTTAGCCCTGCTGTAAATATTCAGTTCTTTGAGCCCCCGCTCAAATGTCAAGCCCCTAAGCCCTTAATCACAGCAGTGCCTCTCTCTGGACCCCATTCAAACTGTCAATGTCTTTCTTGCGCCTGGATCCAGATTTGGCACACAGTGTATTCCAAATGGAACTGAACCTGAACCACATGGGGAGGGAACATCATCTGCCTCGGCCCAAGACATTAAATACTGGCATATGCAGCTCAGCCTGGCAGCTGCTTGTTTTGCCCCAAGGGAATATGGTCAGCTCCAGTCTCTCACTGGAGATATGGCATTCTATACAAGGGACCATGCACCCTGAATACTGCAAAGACGCACTAGGAATATTAATGAGTTAACAGTGATAAAATGCTTTTATGATGAAAAGTATATTTACCAAACAGGATGTTTCCACCCTTCTGGAACCTTGGTAATCAATACTGCCCCATGCAATGCTGTTAATATTTATTTTCTTACACCACTGCTCCAGTATTTGATTCTTTGACATACCCACCAATTCCAAATGATCAGCTGTAGCATTTTCTAAAGGAACAACTAGAAACTGCCAATGGTAAGACTTTTGACACTTTTGTTAGAATATCCTACTGGTATTTAGTGGCTGCTTAATTGCAAGCTAAATAAAGGAAACAATAACTCTATAAAAATGGGAAACAAAGGTATAGAGTTTCTAAATCACTGTGTTTCTATATCAACTTTCAATGTATATCTAAAAAGACTACCATCCAATGTGTGGTCTGTTTGCTTGTTTAATTTCCCAGATTTTTGCTAAGATTATCTTGGCCTGTTAGGTCAAATGCTTATACACCACCTTTGCTGTCAAAGAACAGGAACTGTAAATACCCAATAAACATATGAAAAGATGCTTAACCTCATTAACAATCAGGGAAATGCAAATGAAAACAAGAATAATGAGACCCTGCTGCGATTCACCAGCTGATTAACAAAAATTAGAAAATCATGTCATTCAGTACTTGGTGAAGATGGAGGTAAGTATGAACATAAATTGAAAACAGGAACAGAAATTGAGGAACAAAATTTTTGATAAAATAATCTGGTGATACCATTAAAGTTAGTAAGGCATATTTTTTTGGCCACGTTAATACCAGCTTTAGGAAATCTGGCCCATAGGAAATAACACAATTCCTTCATGGCACATGAATACAATTTTAAATATTCTGTGTAACAAGATAATGGAATCCATTAAGGAGACTTAGCTGGGGGTATAGCTCAGTGGCAGAGCACACACACACAGTCATTAATAATACACAGTTTATCCTAAATAACCCAGTGGAGAGTTTATTATATCTAGATCATATATTGTCAGTAGAATAAGGTATTCGTATGTTCAGAACTAGCAAGCTATCATTATATAGCATTTGATAGAAGAAAAAAGTATGCAGATGAGAAAGTATATTCAGGATTCTACTTTTTAAAATGATACAAACACATACAACACATCCCTGTAGATGCCTATAAGCCTGACACTACAAGCGTGGCTGTATAAAACAGCCTAAATTCAGAAAGAAACATGTTGTCAGCAATTCACTTTACATAATTAAATGCAAGAATTATGAATATTGGAGGGGTTTTTTTTTTTTTTTGCACTTTCCAAACTTAAATAGAAATTTCATATGCAACAAAAAGTAAAACAACTCCAGCGCCACCCGTAGAGTAGTAGACCCCAGGTGACAGAACTCGCACATTAGTTACTCTGTAGCTAACCAAACACAAAAGTGAAGAGATAGCCAGCAACTGCAAACACAGTACAATTCTCAGCAATTTTCACTGCTGCCCAGAGCCAAATCACTGTGGAATCCATCATTATTTTCCATCTCCCAGGTAACAGAATTAGAGAGCATGGGGCTTCAAAACTATGTTCCCTAAAGTCTTTTTAAAATAACATTTCAATATTGAAACAAAGCAGATTGAAGCTAGAGGCACAAAAAGTAGATTCTACAAACATTCCACACCCCATCGATGTGAAGACAAAAGGGGACCCAGACAGGTTTTTTTCAGAATTCTTCTGTTACCCAAATCTTTCAACATGCCAGTTAAATCCCCAGTTACCTTCAGGTGACAACTGGGAATGTAGATTTAGTTTGTATGGCACCAAAAGCACACGGGTGAAAAGCCAAAGGTCAAAGAGCCAGGCTGTCACCTGGATGTTTGGCTTCCACATTGCAAAAAATATACAGACATTTCCAAATACCCAGGTGTTCGATAATAAACAGAGCAAACAGCCAGAAGCCATACTCTGTGCCAGGTCTAACACGGTGTGTGTGTGTGACTGTGAACATGCCACCCAGGACTGCTATCCACCAGGGCCAGGGCCCAATTCATGCAGGTAGACAACAACTCCTTGTAATACTCGCTTTCGGGAAGGCACCTCACAAACTAAAGTTTAACACAGACTAGCTTTTAAAATGTGTAAAATTTTACTAACCCATTCCAAAACCCCACTTCTAACAGGAGCCTGGGGACCCCAAACTATCCCTTGTGCACATATTTGGGCACATATTTGTATGAGCTGGGCTTGCATGTGTCAAGGATGTGGCACTTGCAGCTGCTTATCACACAGATGTGAAGGCAAACATCTGTTAATGCTTAAACTCCACACTGACAGAAGTTTGCTTTTCCAGAGGTGTCCAGAGAACAGGGCTGGGCCAGCTGATCATCTAGGACGGTGATGGTGAACCTTTCAGAGATGGGAGGCCAAACTGCAATCCAAACCCCACTTTTTTATCAGTAAGTGCCAACACTGCAATTAAACCGAACACTGAGCTTTAGTTTAGAAAAACAACTCGTACATTAACGCCTTTTATCTTAAAAGAAAAATGAATAGCACGTGTGTATAGGTTTGCCACCACTGATTTGGGACCTGTGGCAGAAATTCTTTCCTCCTCTCCATAAACAAGGATCTTTTCAGAGGAAGGGAGAAGCAAATCCCAAATCAAAAGTTTGTTTCCTTAGATGCCCACTGCCTGAAGATGCTCACAAGATGAGTGGTGACAAGACATCCACCACCTTTTGAATTTGGCTCTTTGAATATCTCATGACCTTCCTCAAAAAGCTAAACGGAGAATTCTTGTATGATTCAAAGACTTCATTTCTATATATTTACCCTCAGGAAGCAAAAGTAAAGATAACACTTGTTTACCAAATGCAGCATTGGTCACAGTAGCCAAACCACCCAAGTGTCCATCAACAGAGGAACCCTTAAAATGTGATACATACAGCCACATGATGGAATACTATGCAGCCATCACAATGAATTAAGTCTTGATGCCTGCTTTAACACAGATGAGCCTTGAACATACAATGTTAAGGAGATTAGTCAGCTATAAAAGGAAAAACCTATTATTAAAAGCCTATTATTCCACTCATAGGAGTTACTTAAAATAGGCAAATTCATAGTCAAAAAGTAGCACGGAAGATCCTAAAGATTAAGGAAGAGAAAACAAGCAATAACTTTAAATGTAGAATTTCTGGTAGAGGTAATAAAATAGGGCAGCAGTAATGGCTGCACGACATTCTGAATATAATTAATGTCTACTGAATTTAAAAGTGATCACACTCGCAACGCTGTTCTCCATGGTGTTCCTTGGGCTAAAATGTGTTTGCACGCTCTTGGGGAGACGCTCCTTCTGTTGTAATTCTGTAATTCAGTGTTTTTATACAACACTGGAGTGACATTTGAAGGAAGCCATTTATTGAGATAACTGAGTAAAACCATCTGGCCAGGTGACAGTGGTACCACCCATGAGACAAGCCATCATCAAAAAACATGACAATGCCTACCTAGCTCTTGAGGCTATGAAAGCACTCAGGGCCATTCATGCAAGGGAGGCACTTGGCAATGTCACAGTACAGTCCAACAGCAGAGTTGCCTGATACCAGCACCTCTTGTCCCCATCAAAGAACACTCAATCTGGGATTAAAGCTGAAGATGGCTTGACTGAGGGGAAAAAACCTCAGTAAACTACAGTACAGGTTGAGCATCCCTTACCCAAAATGCTTAGGATCAGAAGTGTTTCAGACTTTAGGTTTGGTTTTTTTCAGATTTTGGAATATGCACATAGGCACAGTGAGGTATCTTGAGACCCAAGTATAAACCTGAAATTCATTTATGCTTTCTGTATGCCTCATGCACATAACCTGAAGGTAATTTTATATAGTATTTTTAGTACTCTCCATTTTGACTTCAACCTATCTCATGAGGTCACATGTGAAATTTTCCACCTATAACATCATGTCAGCACTCAAAAAAATTCAGGTTTTAGAGTATTTCAGATTTTGGATCTCAGGATTAGAGATGGTCAGCCTGTTAATATGTTAGTCATGACTTTCTCCCTAAATACTTGCAAGGCTGAGGCTACAGATGGGTGGTAAAGCCCTTGCCTGGTATGTGCAAGGTCCTGGGTTTAATCCCCAGCAAAACACACACACATTTACACTGAAAACATTTTTTCAAATGACATTCAGATAACCAAGAAAATGTGAATCTAACCTATGCATCAAAACAACCAATTCAGTAGGTATTATAATGAAAATTGTCTCCTTAAATATAAAATATGGTGCATATATTTTAAATTCTCTTTTCTTACATGTGACATATGGTTGGAAATGAATAGTCCACATTCAAGGAATCCTTTGCTCTCTGTTTTGTTGTTGTTGCATTTTGTTTGTTTGTTTTTTGTTGTTTGGCTTTTTAAGCCAGGATTTTCATTAATGAGTTTAGACTACCCTTGAACTCACTTTGTAGCCTAGGTTGGCCTCGAATAACAGCCATCCTCCTGCCTCAGCCTCCCAAGCGCTGGGATTACAGACGTGCACCATCAAACCCAGCTTATGATCTCTCTTTGTCTCTGTTAAATACTGAAAAATGACATGAAAAATGGTTTTTAATCATCTACTCCTGAGCCATTACCTAAAAATGAGGTGGTACAGTTATCTTCTTGCTTTTTTGCATTACTTTGCAATAACTATTCTAAGCCCTAGGAAATCTCTAGCCATGAAGGTAATCTCTTATTTTGAATAACTCTATGCTGTTGTTTAAGATGAAAAATGGCTATTGCTGCACTATAGTTTAGCAATTAAATCACAGTTCTTAGAGCAGAACAGAAAGGGATCAGATATTCAGGATTATCCGATCTTCTCATTTTAAGGTAAGAGATCTGAGGCACAAAGAGCTTTAAAAAATGGTCTCTGGTCAAAACTGATGTAAAATCTAGGAATAAGCCCCATTAGGAAGACAGAGTCATGCTTCAAGTCAAGCTTTACTACTATACTAAATTAATTGCATCTTAGTAACATTCAACTAGCCTTTGCACACACACTAAAGAAAATAATAATCTGACTCTTAATCACCTAAGGAGGGCTCAGCAGGAGCTCTGTGATAAATAAGCTGAGCCACAGAACTCCAAACAGTTCCACAGGTCATTTTCATTAAAATGAGCTTTCTGTGCCATTTCATAATTCTCTCTGACTTTGCTTTGGTTTTGTTTTCCCTTCACTGGTCCCATGTGCACACCACTCCAAACAAGCTGCAATGGGGCAGAGAAGGGCCATGGTGCCCATAAACAGGAAGAAAGAGCTGGATGGATGACTCAGGCATCAAAAGCACAACCACAGTTCAGAAATGAGCAGATTTATGAAACAAAAGCAAAACCAACAGAAATAGCAAACCTTTGCAGAAAGTATCAGGTCTTTGCTCTGGAAAATATTCCTTGGAAAGCCTGACACTTGGCTTGACAAAAAGAGTTCAGAGGAGTGGATCACTGAGGTGCAGGACCCTTGTGCTTCAGTTAGGTCTCTGCTTTTTTTATTTTTGGTACTGGGGATTGAACTCACGACCTTATGCTTGTCAGGCAGACGCTTATGCCACTGAGCTAAATCCCCAGCCCCAGGTCTCTGCTTTGGAGGAAGTGCTGTGGAAAGAAAACTATTAATCTCACCAGAGAGCTCTCTCAGGTTATAATGCTCATGGAGAAAATACCAGAGGGAAAGACCTATATCAGGGCCCATGCTCCCCATGTGCTGCCCCAGTAGGTCCTGCCCAGGGCTGTGAGCATAAAGCATACCACAAGCAGTTGGCCTAGGTGGAGTGCTTGGCCCATAGAGGGGTGTGGCTTGGGAGACATTCCCATGGCTCCCTGCCTGATACCTGGGGCCAGTTTAACCTAACCCCTTCAGATGGATTATGCTTCAGATAACTGCATTTTCCCAGGACATAAGAGCTCCAGTTTTTCCTTTTTAAGTCCCAGAGGCTTCTGGGTTAAATTTTCTGAATTTCCAGTCTCCCCAAAATGAATGGCCAGTGCCACCCCTTTGTACTGTTGTGCAAACCCCTTATGCAACCACTTGCATTTGACAGATTCACCTCCTTCGTGGGCCAGCCCACCACATTACCCCAGCCTCCTCCTCACCGGAGAAAGACTGGAAGGACAAGCAGCAAGGCCCATCTCCACCAGCGGGACCCTGCATTCCAAGGCTGTACAACTCTACTCCCTTTACCTTTTTTTTTTTTCTTAAAGCAAAACACACTTAAGATTTTTGTCCCCACACGTTCTATTTCTCTTTCTCCCCAGAAATGGCTCAAACCTAAACCAAGAGAAGCACTCTGGTCCTGTGTGTCCTTGTGGGCCGGAGACTTCTGCAGAGGGCTCTTTGTTTTGCTTTGAGAACACACTGTAGGTGCTCTTCGCTTAGCAGAATGTTGTCATAAATAATTAAAACTGAACTGCACCTGTTCCAAATCAAGCAGCATTTTCCTAGGAAGCCCCCTCAGTCTTCCAACATATTTGTAATCACTGATTCAGATTTGCAAAATGCTCCTTACCCATAATAATGATGTTGTTCTTATTTATTTTGAGACAGGGAGTCCCTGCGGGTTCCTGCACTTTCTGTACTTATTTACAAGACGATTTTAATTGACAGAATCAGTTAACCACCAGGATTTTGACCACTGTTCTACCACTTAAAATTGCATTTAAATAAATCATTGAAGCAGCATCCATTACAGGAGTTGTCAGTGAGTGTAGTTCAGGTTTAAAACAATAGCAAGAGCCACAAATTTAGTGCTTCAACTCTTCCTTTCCAACCATACCACCTAATGCAATTTTTGCCTGTCCATTTTTTTTTGCT
This sequence comes from Cavia porcellus, assembly GCF_034190915.1. Taxonomy (NCBI): domain Eukaryota; kingdom Metazoa; phylum Chordata; class Mammalia; order Rodentia; family Caviidae; genus Cavia; species Cavia porcellus. The sequence continues at coordinate 94,687,296 of NW_026947485.1, forward strand.
TTTTTAATAAAAAACAAACCTGCTAATCTTATTATATCTACAGACTGAACTAAAATCAAAAGGACAAATTACTCCTCTGCCTCCCACTTCCACCAATGAGCAGGAGTTGCAGGAAGTTTCACACGCAAGCTTCCCAGGCACTCCCTGTCCAGATTTGCCTTATATCTGTCTCACATTTATATGCCCCTTACCTCATCTTAGGGACAGACTCATAGGTTTTCTTCATTTTTCTCTGGGCTGGCTTTAGACATTAGTTTTTAAACATTAAAATAAAAAGGCAAAAGCATTTGCAGAACCAAATAATCCTTGAGCCTATGTTCTCATACGTATTAGGCAAGCACTATACCAATGAGATGCATCTTCAGCTTTGTAATAAACTATGCCACAACCTCTAATCATAAAAGCTATTTTTATGATGGTTATATATTTATTCCCTTGCAATTATATGTCTGTTTCTATAATATTTATCTGTATGGATACTTTCATTTTCATAGTTAAAAATAAATATATGAAAATTTTTTAAAAAGAACCAAATAATCCTTTAGAGATGGGGGTGGGCCTTCAGAGAATGGGCTCCAGGGCATCTCCATGGGGTGCAGGCTCATGCAACCACAGAAACAACAGAGTGGGGCTGGTGTGCTCAGTGAGAAAGGGTCCTTTCCCACATCCCACGGCTGTCAGGGAGAACTCGCCTCCGATGGGGCAAGCGAGCAAAGCACACACTCTGTTTCACCTTTGATGCCAGCTTCTCAGATGGCTCCCAGTGATCACCATCATGCTGGCATTTGGGTCTTTGGGTCATCTCCTCCCTAGTGCCCTGCTGAAAATGCTGGAGGGTCGTGCCCATGATTAGGGCACAAAAGGCTGTAACTTCTGTGTTCCTCCATCTCTTCCCTCTTTCTCTTTCTCCCCTTTTACCTCTCTTCCTCTCTCCCTCCCTGTCTCCCTCCCTCCCCCTCCCAGTCCCTCCCTGTCTCTCCCTCCTTTCCCTCCCCCTTCCCTCCCCCCCCCCCCAGCCTTAACTAGAACCTTGATTACACTCCTGGCAGACACCTAGGGACAGAAGCACTTGCTAAGCCATCCCTGGACCCCTGGATTCCCATGGCAACTATGAGATAATAGATGTTGCTGTTTAAGTCTCTACAGCATAGGGCAATTCTTCATATGCAGTAAGATGTAACCAATATGCCCGCTAAGTTCCAAATGCACAAAAGGATTTCGTAATAAGGTTTCCTGAAGTCATCAGATGCTAAATTCTCAAAGCTCGCTCTACATTCAACAATTTAGAGATTCTATATACTGTAACTCTTCAAGATATCCTTCCAACTCAGTCCAAAATCTCTCCCAGATGTCTCATTCTTTTCTCACAGAGCTCACACTACCTCTCCTTGCAGATCTATAGAGCACAAGATCTTCTCATGACTTCACATGCATCAGCATCCCCTGATTGCCAGCTCTACTGTCTGCCTCCCCCTGGACCAAGGCCTCTGTGGCCCTGGCCTCTCCAGTTTCCTCAGAGCGTAGGACACTGCCCAGCACAGAGGTGCTGAATTAACATTGGCTGAGTGGATGGACAGTGATCCAAAGGAACATTCACAAATACCTCCAGGGAGATGCTGTCGATTTCCAAAGCCCAAAACAGCGATGAGACTCAATTACAGGACATGATGATGGGCCCCATAGACGCCTCCAAGATGGAAGTCAGAGGCCTACCTCTGTCATCTTCTAACGCTCTCTGTGGATGAATAACTTTTCACACTCCTGTCTCCAGTCCAGCTCCATTCACTATTACTGAAATCCTACTCACACAAGGCAACTATACTAAAGCGTCTCAAATTCTACATCAGTTTGTTTTACAGGCCATAAAGCATATAGAAAACAGACTCTCAACTTTCGACCCTTTAGTTATTAAACTCTCCTCATATAAAGAACACCACAAATGGGGATTGTACTTTAAAATGGCATGCAAGTCCAGGGTAATTTTTTGAATATCAAACATTAACACAATACATTATAATCACAGGTTTTTTCCAAAAATATTTCTTCTGGTCTTGCTAACCTCAGAGGGTTTTCATGAATAAGGAAACAGTTAAAAAAACATAATATTTGAAAGCTTAGCTCTACCTTATAGCCTCCAATGCGATGTTCCTGCTTAAATTCCTTCCCGTTTTTTAGCCACCTCATGGTCGGGGTTGGGTTGCCCCCAGCGGGGCAGCGGAACTTGACCGTGTTGGCTGCAGGGACAGCGTGTAGCCGTTTTTCCATCTTTTCCGTGTTGGTCCAATACGGTGCTCCTGAATTGGAAGACAACGTTTACATTTACATTCATGGGAAATTGCATCTCCATAAGTAAGCGCCAAAGCAGGTAAGCTCATTTTATTGTGTATGGAAAGGGTCTGATATTTTTAAATCTTTTGGATAATATTTATATGAGGAACACATTTTCAGAAGTCTAGTCCAGCTGGCCTCGCTAAAGGTCCCTTGAGGGCCTGCTTATTGGCTTATGCCTATTAACAGGGAAAAAAGCATTTGAGGCACCTTCTTGCTCTCGTTGTTGGTGCCAGAAAATAACTTCATGTCAAATTGTGTTTTAAAATGTTACTTTATACTCCTAGTAAGAACATATGCAATAACAGCAGCTCGGTCCTCTAAACATACATCATTTTAGATCAAAACACCTATCAAATGATCACATGCACACAACAGTAAAAGCAGGCCAGCCTCAAGAGCCTCATCAACTTATCCATCAGTTTTCCTTTAAAGGGAGATCAATACTGTAAATTATCACCTTCATATGACAAGACAATCCAAGGAGCCATCATTAGTTTCCCAGTGCAAATACAAAGCACCCAGTGCAAATACGTCATAGCACCAGACGTACTTTAATTTTTAAGTGAAAAAAAAGTGTTTGCCTCTCCGATGGTGGTTATGTGAACCCCATAATTTTATTTGCATGCCTAAGCTGACAACTTTATAGGTGGCTACCAACTAAATGTCATCCAAAGTCATGCCCACTAAATGGACCTTATAATCATATATACAAGTGATTTAGAAACCCAAGAAAGGAGCTAAGTTTTAAAATCACCAAGTGAAGTACTGTTTTATAAGCAAGAGCCACAGCATCAACCCACAGTATGGCTGCATATTTTTCATGCCTGCTAGTAACAGCTAAAGACTGCTATTGATTGAATGTTGCTTACTTGCCAAACATTGCACTAAGAGCTTTTACATTTTTAACACATTAATCCTCACAACAATCTATTGTAAAGTCACTATTATTATCTCTGTTCACGGGGGGGGGGGGGGGGGAGGTAACTAGGGAACTAAAGAGGACAGTAGTCTGCCAAAATCCACAGAGCTCCAAAGAAATGCGACCAGGATTTGAACCAAATTGGTCTGATGCCAGAGCCCAGTTTTTCGCCTCACTCTCCATCACCACCAAGACCAGCTTCTCTAAAGGGTTAGAACCCACCTCTTCAACTACATGACAGGGAATACTGGAGTGCAGGACAGCAAGCCTGGATCAGAAGCACACATTTCCTCCTTTGTTACTGTCCAGAACTTCCACTGAAACCTTGGTCAGGAACTTAACTGTTCACACGTCCATTTCTATCCTAGCAAACTGGTACTCGCCATCCCTGTACTCTCTTGCCCTAAAGGATCTATTGACAGGCTGCTTCGTACCTCCGCTGCTTTTTTTTTTTTTTTTTTTTTTTTTCATGTCAGACGGGTAATGTGCCGAGGTCGTAACAAGGTTGAAAGGAGGCACATGTCATGCATAGAGCATGAACACCCAATCATCACGCTTATGAACCTGAGGATCATCTCCGCTGCTTTCTGATGAGGGTTAGACTGAGCGACAGCACATACATCCACAAACCACACACAACATGGGCTTCATTTCTGATGCAGGTTTAGAAGTGTCCTCTCCTCCTTAGAGGGTACAGGGGGCCAGTGGGTAGTAACAAGTCTAGCAGCCACACTCCTGTATTACAATTAGAAATTAAAATAATTGCATCCCAAATGCCTACCCCCACCCTTCCTGCTTGATCTTCAAATCTGTGATAAAAGGTGGGGCTGAGATTTCTGTATCTTATTTATCTTTGTGAACACCCAAGTGGCAAGGCGGTAGGATTTACATGGCATCATGTGATGTCACGCCAGTGCAAAGAAGGGCAAAACTATGATCAGTCATGGAGTAGCACAGAGAGAAAAAGAAAGGAGCAAAGTTGAGGGGAGAGAAGATCAGGCTGTGTTCTTTCCTTTGCATCCAGCTGCATTTGCAATGAGCAGGCAACCCAGGTAGCCATTTGGCTTTGGGTTCTTATGTCCAAAAACATCTCTTTTTTTGAGAGTTCACCATGGAGTACTTGACTCCCATTTATCACGAGACTCTCAGGACCTGGCATATACAAAACAATCCTAATAATCTTTCATTTTATAAAAGCCTCTACTTAGAAAACTCCATCCACATCCACTGAAAAGAAACCATTGAGAACACAAAATAAATAATGCGCTTTGTCACTACACAAAGACTTTTATAAATCTGACCTGCATGAAAAGCATACCACATGCTGTCAGGTGTCTGTACTCGTGGCATTTGTTTAAGTAAACACAATAGCCTATTCACATGAATTAGCTAAATATTAATGTAGTAACTCTTTCAAATAGCATCAATTACCACTAAGCTGATCCTTTAAAATGTTTTTCACATGAATGAAATCAACAGTTATGTGCTTACATACCATTAAGCATGATTTTAATGTCCCCCCAAAATTAAAAAAAATAGGACTTGCTTTAGGGAACTAGGAATGTTGATCTTTTCTAATCCCACTGGGCTAAGCCATGGGTGAAGCTGCACCTCGCACAGAGGTTGCCCCTGGCCACGTGCACTGCATAGGCCAGGATCGTGACAAAAGCATATTGGCGACAGGGTCTTTGTCCTGGCACCTTAGGCATAACTTAAAGACTTGGGTGAAAGAATCTTGCTGGAATTTCTGGCAGGTAGCCACTTCCCCGTGGTAAAGTTTCAGTCATTAAAATTGCACTTATAAAAATCTGTTCACCCAAAACAGATATTCCAACCACACATTGGGGTGCAGGCACAATGTCTCAGCCCAGGCTCCAGAGAGCTGAGCTGGGTGGGGACACCATGAAGTCAAATCAGCAATGTAGGAACAGATCCTTTACATAGCTACAGCTTGAAATCGAACTGTAAAACATTCCCTCAAGAACTATGCATGGTGACTTGGCAGAAAGGGCCACAAGACCACACTGTCTGAGGAGCTGTGAGTCTGCTGGTGACCACACCAACCCTCTGCGTAGGCTTGTGTCTGTCTGATCAGTCCACTGTCACAGCAGCCCTTTGTAAGCCTCCCTTTAATATGTCACGCTCACAGAAACCTTTAACAATGGGAGGAAAAAACTAGTATTTTGCATTGGTTCCTTCTAACCCAAAGGATAAGGTGGACTAGAAAAACAGTCATATTGTAAGAATGACCCTATCGTGCTTCCTTCTTCCTCTCTTGCATGCTCTTCTCTCTTCAATATTTCCCGCCAGTTTTGCCTTCTAACCACAGGGAATGGCAGAGCACCTAGGAAAACCCCAATGCTAAGCAAGCCTCTTTCTTCCCAGCTTCATCAGCTCTCATTTGGAGAAGGAAACAATGTAACAAATTAAAGATCTATGCAAACAGGGATGACCCTTGTACATAACAGATAACCAAAAGAGATGTTTCATTAATATCCTCATTTAAGACCTATCAGCAAGCCAAGGATACACTTTGTGGTTTGGTTTGGTTTGGTTTTGGGTACTGGGGATCAAACTCATGACTTCACACTTGCCAGGGAGGTGCTTATGCCACTGAGCTAAATCCACAGCTCAAGGATACACTGTTTGAAATCAAGAACAGGTGTAGAAGTATCTATTTATTATACCTCCCTTGGTATAACCTTAGGAGTGTATAAAGAGTGGGCTTGAAGTCAATTAATAAAGGGACAACTATGACAAACTTCTGGAGGCACACAAATTAGGTTACACTAAACTACCTGTAAACAAGTTGACCTCAGTCACAAATACTGTGCCTTAGGCTCTGAGATCCTTAGACCTTCTAATATCATATAGTAAAGAACAATGTTCTCTTAGTCATTAAATAGTAATGATTAGCAAATAAAAGAACACAAAGACCCAGCCACAATGAATGAAATTCAATTAATATACCTGTTCATTACCACTGTTACACTGAAATAGTTATTGCCTATTAGTGATAGAGTTAAGTAGAATTTTACTTTCACGCATCAGAAGTCTCTTAAAATTTGGTTGATCAAAGAGATTTATAACCTGCACAGGAACTTCCTGCCTAGAACTGCAGCACAGCCTTGATTTACCACTGCCACCCCACACTGAAGACGCAGCCTCTTCGTCACTGAGGTAGCTTCCACATCTGGATGGCTCTGTTCTGGAAAGCATTCCTGGCGATGCCTGCTGACCAGCAAAGGTGGGCTGCAGCTTAAGCCCTCTTCAGCCTATAGAGAAGGTTCTCCTGGGCTGATGGACGGAGAGATGGACCATGACTGTTAAACACCTTGGTTATAAAGGAGACAGATGTCCTCATAAAGTCCCTTCCCGTTCTAACATTCTTTCCAGTTATCTTTGTGCTCAGTAGATACTGATTCTGTCAACAAATGGTATGACTAGAGGGGTTTTGTTTGTTTTGTTGTTCTATCTTGAGACAGTCTTGCTTTGTGTAGTTCAGGCCAGCCTGACTATGTAACCCAAGCTGGAATTGAATTCGTGACAAGCCTCCTGCCTCAGTCTCCCAAGTGCCAGGATTGCAGGCGTATACCACATCTAGCTAGAGGGGCTTTTTTGACCCTGAAATCTAGTGAGAAGTCCTAGGCTGGTAGGCCTTGTTCCCACAAAAACCTTTACCTCAATACTAACGTCTAAAGTTTATGCTCTATAACCTCTCCTCTAACCAACAAGAAAGTAGAGCCCAATGTTTTAAAGGAAAAATATGGAATCATATTACAATGCTGTCTGGAAAAAAGACCTTGGTGACCATCTGCCCTGATAGCAAATGTGATCAGTGTCACCCAGAAAGGTTAGGTGATTTGATCAAGGCCACAAAGCCAAGGGCCAAGCTACAGCTCCCCAAGTTTCCAGCTCCCTGAACGCTGCTCTTTCAACCTCTCCAGGCTGCCCTGTGAACTCTCCCATGGTAATTAAGTCAAAAGTTCAAGATTTATGTAAGCTGTGAACACTCGCAACTGCAACTGTATTTTTATTGATGCAAAAATAAAAAATAAAATAGCCTGTTTCAGCTCCCAGATTAAGTCTCACAAACTCCCTAAAGCCCCACTAAGGCCTCTGTCTTAAAGCTATAATTAGGGCTTTTAAAAATATCACTAATCAGGACATTTGAATGCTTTGACCCCTGATGGGGGGCAGGCGGGGGATGTCACCATCCTTGCTGCAGACCACAGTTCATTTGTTTTCAGTTTGGCATCAACTAAGAGAAAACAAACTTCACTAAGTTTGGAAATAGAGTGAAGGCGTGATTATGAGAAGGTACATCTGTGGTTTTACTTCAGAAATCTCATTCAAACAACTCACGGCATTCAATCACAAACACTTTTTTTTTTTTAAACCAGGCAACTCACCCACAGTGGAATGTCTTGAGTCCACTGGACGCCAGTTAGCTCATGGAAGTCCCAGCAACTGCCTTCAAAGGAAGACCCTCCCACCAAGGGCTGTGTGTCTGAACTGGGGCGGGGTGGGGTGCTAAAAATGCGAAGCCATTCAGCCACCAGGGTTCGTGATCAAACACCCTATCTTCTTGATGAAGCTTCCACTATGAAGAACTTGCAAAACCATAGGAGACCGTTTTCTTTTGGTCATTTTGTTTTGTGTTTGTCCTTTTTTAATTCCTGGAAATGTTGACAACTAAGAATTCTGCATTCATCAACTTAAATAATATGTCTACCAAAGAAAAATCCCAATTAGAACAGAGGTAGTTAAAACTTATTATCATTAGCAGGTTAATCAATGAAATAAGCTTGGACTCCTGGGATCTAAGTACCTTTGTTTTCCTTATTTCCCCACAATGTAATCTGCCTTTCTTTCTGACATGGAGCATGGGACAACTCAACAGGAATGAAACCAAAATAAAAACTCTCAATCTCTCAATCTCTCCCGCCTCACACACTACAGACAGAGCCTGGCCAGCAGCAAGGATCTTGATAGCAGTGGCCTTTCTATCATCTCTTCTGCTTCAGTGACAGGACTAAACTTCGCTAAATCATGATTTTCTCAAGAACTAAGTCGCAGGCTCTTCAGAAACACCGTCACTAAACATAAGCTGAAGATAAAAATCTCTGAAATAAAGAAGCATACAAGTTTACCTACTTTGCTGCCAGATAACCCATCAAGATACTCAATACCTAGGGAAGGAAAGGACTGGTTAAATTATACTTTCCTACAAACTAAATCATAAATTCTGAGCCTTCCAAAATCCTGGATGTGTTTCAAAAATCAGCATTTGAAATTGTAACTTTGTAGCCAGCGAAAATGTGTTTCACTGAAGGGCATGCTTAGCTGCAGTATTTCCTGCCAGCCAGGCTTGTAATGACATCACAGGATTACTCTGCTTGGAGCAACAGTCTTGTGCTGGCAAGTGTGAGGTCATCAGTCAGTCAGATGCTAAAATACAACTGGAGAATGCCCTTCACATCTGTGAACTTTACTTGGGAGTATTGGCCAGATCCACCAATCAGCCCATTCCAGGGTTTTCTATGCATGTGCAACAGGATGTTATTAGATGCTAGGCAGACTCGGCCAAAAACATGTATACCACTTCAGCAGTTTGTCATACTAACAAATGTTTGGAAGCTAATGGTCACTAATTTGAGCACCTCTTGTAATTGTATTAATCTCATGATGCCTCAATAAAGTTAGTTTTTCTTTTCCTGATATATACTTTTTTTTTTTTTTTTTTTTTTTTTGGTCTTTTTGAGACAGGATCTCGCTATGCAGCTCAGGCTGGACTTGAGCTCACTTTGTAGCCCAGGCTGGTCTTGAACTTGTAAGGATCCTTCTGCCTCAGTCTCCCAAATGCTGGGATTACAGGCATGAGCCACCACGCCCAGCTCCAACAGTCTCTGTATTTTAAAGAGTCTTATGTTTAATAAGTTAGGAATAGCCTGAAAAAGGCAAAATTAAATAGCTGTTTAGGGCTGGTGTTAAACCCAGGGCCTCATCTCAATTTTTGATGTTATCTTTGCCATTCTATGTGGCTACCATGCTTTCTATATTCTATGCAGAATCTAAGACCATTGTACCTAGCACAGAAGTTTGCCTTCTTATTTGTAACCACCACGATTCAATACATAGTAATTTAGCATCAGCAAAAGAAATTACCTGCAATATGTTTTTTTTCAAGCTGGAAGATACAGAACTAAATATGTAATGTCATATTCCAAATATCTCCCCAGCAACCCTCCCCCTAAAATGTCACTGTTAGCACATGGTCACCAGATCATCATTGGCTAACTTTCCTAAAGAGGCACATTCAAGTGCACCCCAGCGCCATATCCACACAATCACAAGGCACCAAAGGAATCAATGTGGACACGTGGACGTTTCCAGGTGGTTGAAAATGCAAAGAATTTGGAGCTTCTGCAATTTTCCCTATTAATCAGGTCAGGCATTTGACACTTGAGGTGGCAAAAAATTGTTTTAATGGCAACATCCCCTTTCCCGCCTTGCCAATTACCCCACCATGGCATTCCTGTGTTCACACAGGCCACAGCTGCTTAATCTTAGTGGCCCCAGGCTCCACCTGTGAATCAGACCAGCCTAATCACACTAACAGATGGCAGAGGCCAAGTAGCCAGCTAAGAACTGCTATCACTTTAAATAGCATCTAATGTTTCACAGGCACCAAACAGAGGCACCTCCCGACAGCAGTATCTCCCCAGTACAGCTAACACTAGTCCTTAATCACTGCAGAGCACTCATTTCGGGACAGAGCTGGTGTCATTCGAGAGCTAATTACAAAAAGCCCTGCTTGAGAGGTGAAAGCATGGCAAATGCACTACGGGTTGGCAATGGTGACACGTACACAGCTCCTTTCAGCCTGGCCCTGCGATATGGTACAGGGCAGTCAGGCCGGTGGCCACCATGCAAACCCAGAGTGCACTACCGACCAGCTTCTGAGTCAGCAGAGAGCGATGCCTTCCACTCAGCCCAGTGGGTACATAACCTATACCTGCTGTGCATGCCATCATTTATTGTGGGTTCTCCATGATGTGTTCCCAGGCAGGGCACATGACCACCAGGACAGCCAAACCAAGGACAATGGCACCCACATGCGTCACTTAAGAGCTATAAACAACTACGCAAACATTCGAATTCTGCCCCTTGCATGACCCGGGGACACCCATAGGCAATGGGCCTGACGCACAGCTCTGCCTTGGGTCACTGAGTCACAGTTTTCAGCGTAACTGCTCTGCCCACCTGCCCAGGTGACTGGAGGTGTGCATGAGCCAGCAGGCAGCACAGTCTGTCAGAACAGGTTCTCAACTTCTCTGCCTCCAGCTTCGAGCCAGAGCCAAAGAAAAAAGATGTAAGGAGCATGCTCTGCCGTATGAGTGTTTAATCATTATCCACAGGAATAGCCTCTTCAGAAGGCTGGCTCAAAGCACAGAAAACACATACACTCACCTCATCTCTCGCTGTTTAACAGACGAGAGAGGTAATGGTAAACTCCCACTCAGGGAGGACCTTGCATGTCCTTGAGTCATAGTGTGAGTGGTTCTCGTACTTCAGTTACTCCAGTTTCTGCTCAGTGGGTCTGAGAACTGTAATTTCTAACAAGTTTCCAGGTGATAACGATGCAGTCCACCTAGAGGCAGCGCTTTGGCAAGTTACTGCTTCTTCTTTTTCTACCTAAATCAAAATATTTCTATTTTTGCCCAGGCTACTAAGAGACTTGGGGACAGATGTGTCTTTAACACAGTTATCCCAGGTGCCTAATAGCATGTATCGTCTCTCCTAAGCAACAATAATGTAAATGGAGGCAGGTGATTTAGAGATGGAGGTAGGAGGGTGGGTGAGAAGGAGAGGGGAAAGGGGAATAAAAAAGAATGGAGACATGTTAAGTGCATGTTCCTGCTCCCTAAGATGTAAACTTCACATATACCAATGTGCACTAATTTTCTTTTTCTCTTTTTTGGTACTGGGGATCGAATTCATGACCTTGCACTTGCCAGGCAGGCTCTTACATTGGCTGAGCTAAATCCCCGGCCCTTGTGTATATATATACATACATATATGTGTATATATGTATATATATACACATATATGTATATATACACATATATGTATATATACATATATATATGTATATATACATATACATATTTTTTTTTAAGCCCTGGGACTAAATAATGTTCCACAAATGATGCAGAAGCATCTGGACATCCAAAAATTACCAAAAAAAAAAAAAAATCTAGATATAGAACCTACAAAAATTAACTTAAAATTGACCACGATTGTAATCTAATGCAAAACAAAAAACTGTAACACTTCTCTGAGTCAACACAGAGGTGACCTTGGGTTTGCTGAAGTCTTTTCAGATGTGATACCAAGGGCACAACCCATGAAAGAACTCATAAGCTAGACTTGATATAAATCAAAAATTTTGCTCTGTGAGAGACACTGTCAAAAAAAAAAAAAAAATGAAATGAAAAGACAAGCCACAGGCCAGAGGAAATATTTTCCAAAAACAAAAGACTGTATCCAAAATATACAAAGAACTCTTACAATTCAATAATAAGAACACAACCCACTTAACAACTGAGCCAAAGAATACCTCACCAAAGAATACATACAATATGACTGACTTGTTAATGCAATCAAGCAGATAAAAAGAGCATTTTACTCACCCATCAAGAGGGAAATGCAAATTAAAACAAGGAGATATGACTACACACCCACTATAATGGCCAAACTCCAGAACACTGACAACACCAAATACTGGTGAGGACAAGAAGCCATAGGTACTTACTCATTGCTGGCAGGAATGCAAAATTATATGGCTACTAGGGAAAGCAAGTTGGTGGCTTCCTACAAATCCTAACATACTCTTTTCGTATAACTAACTGCACACTCCTTGGAATTTGCCCAAGAGTACAAAACGTACATCTAAACAAAAACCTGTACACAGATGTTTGCAGCTGCTTTATTCACACCTTTAAAGTAGGTAAATTGTGGTACATTCAGACCATGGAATAGTACTGAGACTAACAACAAATAAGCTCTCATGAAAGACAAAGAGGGAACTTAAATACATACTACTAAAGAGAAGAAGCCAATCTGAAAAGGCTACATCGCCTGTAAGTCCAACTCTATGATATTCTAGAAGGCAAAACTCAAGACAGTAAATAGATCAGTGGTTGCCAAGGTTTGATAAGGAAGAAGACATGAATAAGTGGAGCACAGGAGATTTGCAGGACAGTGAGAACTGCTCTGTACAGTATTACAGTAGCGGCTACAGGTCATGATACATTCGCCCAAACCCACAGGAAGTACACCACCAAGAATAACCCAGTGTTAACGATGAAGTTTGAGCGGGTACCCCGTGGGAACATAGATTCATCACCTGTAGCAGACATTCCACAGCCAGCTGAGGACTGACAATGAGAGAGGCTGCCCATGTATGAGGGCGCCAGGCAATGGGAAATCTCCATACCTTGCCTTCAGTTTTGCTATAAACCTGGAACCAATCTTTAAATGTTTATTTTAAAAGCTCTGTGCCTATTTTTCTTTTTTTTTTCATTTATTTATTTTCTTTGGTACTGGTGATCGAACTCACGACCTCACGCTTGCCAGGCGGGTGCTTATGCCGCTGAGCTAAATCCACAGCCACTCTGTGCCTATTTTAATAACTAATGTAGACCTTGTTTAAATGTCCCTAACAGATAAAAATTCTTTTGAGAAAATGTAGAATATGCCACACAAGCACAGAACTCCAGTGATCAATGTGCCATCTCTGCAGGAAAATTCAAGTCATGTCATTGGTGAATGTGACCAAAGCTGTATTTTATTTTCTTTATGGAGCAAGCATGCATGAGCACTCTGACTACTGTACAAATATTAACTCAGTTAATCCCCCTAACAATTCAGAAAGTATTATTACTGTTCCTGTCTTACAGTTTAGGAAACAAAAGTGATAAAATAAGGATAAAAGAGGGTAGGCAAAACTGAAAGAAAAGGAAAGGAAAAAAATGAGGAAAGAAAGATAAAATGGAAACAAAGCTTTGTAAATAAGGAGGGAGAAAGGGGTTGACGGGAGGGGAAAGGAATGGGGGGAAAAAAGAGATACCAAGCTATACCACATACAGGCACAAATTCCCTATGATGAATGTGATTAATATGTATATCAAAATTGTACCAATAAACAATAATAATAATAGTGATAAAAAGAAACTAACACAGAAGTTAAATGAGCAACTGGGAAGTGGTAAAGTAGGACTCAAACCCAGGCTGCCCAGCTCCAACAGGCTAGCCACTTTCCTACCCACCAAGGGAACAGCCTCCCAAATGTTAGTACTCAGTAGTAACAAACTGCTTCAAGATAAACAAACAACCCTTAGGCCCCTCCCCATTCCTGTCTACAGGCAAGGAATACGCTCCTTATTTCTGCTTAAACAGGGCACATGTTTTAGAAGCCAGGTTTCCTCAGTTTCGGCTGACCTTTTAGACAAGATCATCTCATCCCAAAAGCTAAGCAGTTCACTGTAAGATGCTGTATTTACCAGCAGCACTCCTGGGCTGTGCCTGTGAGACTTCACTGGTACCCTTCCCAAATGTGACGACCAGTCATTGTCAAATGTGCTAGAGGAACGGAGGTCGGCAATCAACCACCGTCAGGAACCACTGGGTTAAACCAAGCACAGTGAGTAGCTAGGAAGAAAACCAGGATGGCACACGGTCCTACCAGGGTTAGTCTCCAAACACTGAAAAACCAAAGAGAAAAAGGAAAACCCAGGAGAGAAAAGTAGTAATTGGTTTGAACAGAGTGACACAAGAAAAGACAAGCAGTAGAAAAGGATGCACAGCAGCACTGGTTTATTCATCAGTTTCAAAGTTGGGACAGGAGAGACAGGGTGGACAGCAGGGCCACAGGATATGGAAAGGCACCGAAGAGTTGACAGGAAGACAGGTGACAGCCTGGACTCTTGGAGACCTTCAGAGGTGGGCGGCTACTTACTCTTGTTGTTACTGTTCTCACTGACAAAATCTTCAGAGCCATCTGTGTCGTCCTCGTCATCTCCGGATGAGATGGCATCTGCATACAAAAGAACATAGCCATGGATGCATTTTTGCAAAGTCAAAGTTTGCGATTATCTAGAACTAAGCCAGCCATGCCCCACAGTGAATTTAGCAACCCAGGAACCCACAAGGAAAGTCTCAGACCATGTTTAGCTAAGATGGTTTTAATGGCTTAAAGTGTCTCTCTGTGATGACAGTTGGTCTCTATTATGATTCTCAGTGTTTTCTGTTTTCCCATTATTTAAACATGCTATAAAATTGGATACACTGGAACTAGATTCTAGGCTTCAAACAGATTCAAGTCTCCAACAAATTTACTGTCTGTGTAATAGTCAAAAAAAATTTTTCCCAATAAAACTTTTCAGCATTTGGATCCCCTTCAAGAACAGAATTAGTCCTTCACAAGACCTAGTTCCTTTGTGGTCTTTCTGATAGTCACCTAGTGACCTAAAAGCAGAACTTTAAAATCCTCACTAAGGAAGTGTTTGGTCCTTTCACTACATGGGAGGAAAGCTGAGGAGAAACTCAAATTTTAATAAAGGAGTCAGAAATCTGGAGCTTTCAAATTTCAATCCTATATTCTAAATGCCAAAGATATTGGTGACATGGAAGGAAAAAAAAAAAAAGATTCTGATTTTACATAAAAAAGTGCTCTGTCTTAAAAAAGACAACGCTACTTTGCACATGAGATCTCCATCATTGGTAATGATCAGCTTCTCTGGTGCTTCAGATTCCACGGGAGAATTTCAAATTAGATCAGGATTAGCTAGGTGCATAGTAACACCTACAGTCCTGGCTAGTTGGTAGACTGAGACAGAAGGATCACTTGAGCACAGGAGTTTGGGGTCCATGTAGCAAAACAGCAACACCCCATTTTTAAAATAATTAAAAATAATGAAGATCAATAACAAACTCTGAGGCTATGTGTCTCACAGCCAAGTGGCACGTCTCACTATGATTTCACTTGGCTGAAAAAAATTCTACCCAGAAAATGACTACAGAGAAGAGAGAGCATAACACTCGCAGGCCAACTCACCTGTGACATTCACCATGAAGTACCAAGTCTCACTGTCTACAGTCCTAGAGGCAGTACAAGCATAGAGGCCGGAGTCTCTAGGTGTGGCGCCTTTTATCTGCAAGTATTCCCCAATAAGCACTGTCCTATTGTTGGGCCCCAAGTGTACCCCATCCTTAGTCCAACTGATCACGGTGGCATCTTTCAACAGGCAGCGCAATTCTAGCGACTCCCCTGGCGCAGCCACGTAAACTTCTGGTTGAGAGATTTGGTATTTGGTTGGTGGCTCTGCAGAAAGGTGGGAGAGAGAAGACAGAGACAGATGGGAAGGAGGGAGAGGAGAGAATGTCCAACAAAGGTCAGTGGAGGCCCATTCATTTCCAGGCGAAGCTGTTCTAGTTTTAGAACTAGGAGGCATCTATCTCCCCCTGCACCCCAGGATGCCAGGATACAGCTCTCACTTACAGGGTAGATTTGAGCACCACAACAGCCACCAGAGGAAGCACACTCAAAACTTGCCCTACCTCGGTGTTCACATACTGTACTGCTTTAAAATCAAACTGAAACCCAGCGAGGAAGGACATTCCGCAAGCAAATATTTAAATCAATTGCCAAACCAAAGACTTCTTACACTGTAACACCTGGGAAATCCCACAAACATGGAACTTTTGATTCATAAAAACATTCAGTCTTACCAATGTATTCACTCACCATGAACATACATGTGTACCTCACACGGACTTTTATTTATCTAATTATCAGCAGTATATTTGATCTGTTTTCACAAAGTCAAATTGCTTAAAATGAAATGTCTCAAATACAAGGGAATAGAATGAATCCTTCCATGAGCTGTTTTGTTTAAGACTGGAGAATTTTTTTACTTTTTATTTTTTGGTACCAGTCATTGAACTCATGACTTCGCACTTGCCAGGCAGGTGCTTATACCACTGAGCTAAATCTCTGGCCCCACCACGAGCTGTTTTGCTGTCAGTTTTCATGAGCACTCAGGATTAGATCAGTATTGTGCTGTTCAAGAGACTTAATTCTGTGCTGGGTGAGCTGGGATATGCTGTTTTGTTTTTTCTTTCAAAATAATAAAAATCTAGAGGCCCTAATACCAATAAACAAACAACAAAAACAAGAAAGAAAAAAAAAAAAGAACAGCAAAATGCCGTGACACCAGAGTAGTAGTCTCCCCTGTGTGCAAACGTATCTTGTAAAAACACCAAGTGCTACACAACCCTCACTCCACAAAACAAGGCCAGCACCACCTGCCCAAACCCACCACACACATCCAGCGATCTTCAGCCTCCTCTGTATCCTGTGCCTTTCTTGTCTCTACCCTTTGTTCTGCTCTTTCCTGCAGAAACTAACTCATCCTTTGAGACTCAAATCCAGCAGTGCCATCCATGAGGAGCAACCCTGCATCAGTCACCTGGCCAGAAGTGACTGACCTCAGCCTACGATTGCCTGCTTCCCCAGCTCTAGGACATACATATTTCTTTGAGTGTGTCCTGTCTCCCCAAGGAATCACCAAGTTCCCCAAATAATGGCTCAGAGGATCTTTGAGGGTCTTGAGGGTCTTTGTGTCCCCCTACCTCCATCCCAGGGCATACTCAGCACACAAGGAAAGGTGGGCACTGTGAATATCATCACCATCCCCAAACATGCAGGGCAGGATGGGAACCAAAAAGATCCAGCCCACACAACTGTGCCATTGGCCTTTAAGAACAGCCAGAGCTGCTGGCTAGCGTGTCCACAACAGTCTGTGAAATACACTTTCATCTCCACAGGGAGAGCCCTGAATGGTACGCGGAGTGTCAGACCCAGAAAACACAAAGCTTCCTTCCTAGAACTGGGCTGGCTCCAAATCTGGGCAGCATCACAAGGCAATTGTTTTGCCCAGAGTCCCCTCAAAGGACAAATTACTCATATGATTCAAATCAAGTCAATTCAAGTTCTGGTCCCACTGTTTAAGTAGCATCTGGCCCAAGAAATCCCGCCCCTCACTACCAGCCAGCACAGGGGTCCCAGGACACGCAAAGGGCACCCCTCCAAAGACACACAGTCCAAGAGCGAGCTGTTAAGCAGTGCACAGACACAGAGAGATAACCACACAAAATAAAATAGGAACGGACTGAACACCGACAGATACACTCACAAAACAAGGAGTACAAGAAGGTCCCAACTGGCAGGCAGGTTATGTTCCAACTATTTATTCAACACCTACCACAGGCAAGCCTTTGCGCTGGACCCTTGGGAATCAACAGGAGATAAGACACAGTCCCTGTCCTTGTGGAGTTTCCACTGTGGTGGGGGTTACTGAAAATCATAGAAAATCTACAAAATACAAAATGTGTGAGGGATCTTAAGTAGAAGGAAGACGAACAAAGCAAGACAGGGACCCACCCAGAAATGGTGGGCGAGGGCTTAGTCCATAGCAGGAGCTGGCAAACCAGGAGCTGGCAAACCGTGGCCCAGGGGCCAAACCAGCTGCAGCTTGCTTTTGTAAATAGTTTTCTTGGCACACTGCCATGCTCATTCACTTCTGTATTGTCTGGGGCTGCTTTTGCGTTTTCAGGGCAGAGTTGAGTAGTTGCAACAGAGACCCTGTGGCCTGCAAATGTCTGCAGTCTTGCCTTTAGGAAGCTTTCTGCCCTCATGGTATTAGACAATCACAGAAGGCTCTTCTCTTAACTCAACAATTTCAGCTAAGAAGTGAAGGCAAAAATAAAGTTTAAAAAAATATTGAGCACTTGATTGAAGACTATCAGATCAGGTCTCACATGAGGAGGCAGCCAAATTGAGTGACTAACAGAAATAGTTTGAACTCTGCGTTGTAAAAAGAAGAGAGAATGGAAGAGAAATATAGATGGAAAGGAAAGAGAATTTGGTTTGGCCCCAAATCTCAGGCCATTTGCCACTCCACTCCCAGCATCCTAGAGTCACTGATCCATTCATACAACATTACAATGGACAGAGCCCCAGAGGCTACTCAGACCAATCTCTTTCAGCTGCCAAAAGCAAGGATCTATGTCATCTGGCTCCCATGTCTTCAATAACTGAGACAGCACCTGCAATGTTAGAAAGAATTTACATTGGATCATCCTTGGTCATAAATAATCAGTATTTATTATGACCACATCACATGATCAGCAAGTCATCAAGAATGTTCTGGAATTTGTTTTCCTCTGCCCAACTGATCATCAAGGATTATAGAGCAAGGAAGCAGCTGGACTGAAGCAGCAAAGCTTCCTTCCCTGAAAGGGGAGATGCCTGGGATCCTCCCAGCCCATCTGCTTCTGTCCTGCCCCTATGGTAAACAGAAGCCATGTCTCTACCAGTGATGGTGAACCTTTTAGAGTTTTCAATGATACAAACTGCCCACTGTGGCATGCATGCCACAGGTTCCCCACCACTACCCTGTACCATGCAGCAAAATGGTCTTAAATTACATTAGGAAAAAAAGAGAGCATGAAGCAAACCACTTACAACTTTGATGCAGAAATCTCTCTCTCCTGACAAAGGTAAAAGAACTCCATTTTTAAAGGTAAGTGTTTTCACTGAGAATTCCTTTCTTCATAGGAAATCAATGAAACACAACGTGCTGCAGAAACAGTGTATCTGAGTTGCTGGATCAATGCCACCAAAAATACACCACTATCTGCCAGTTGAACCAGCAGGAGTACAGGATGGTAAAGAATCATGGACAGGAGTTGTGACACGTTCAGGGTTAGACACAAATGTTTAGCAATGAGGCACTGCCCTAAATGTAAGAGGGCAATGCCCCTAGCTTAAAGGTCCTTTCCATCCTACCTAAACTCTCAACTGCAGGTGCCTCAAATGGTAAAAGAACAGAAATAACCAAACATTTTCAAGTATTATTTGTGAGGTTCTAAAGAGTCAAACAACGTGAACTTGATCTTCCAACATTGCCCATTCAGTCAGTGATAGTTACTGTTCCATGATTCTCCAAAGCTAAAGATGTTCACCATGACTTTGAGCACCACCATGGTCAGCAGACAGAGGGCATCTCAATATACAAGACATTTTACTTCTGTTTTAAAATCCAGTCTCATAAGACAGTGACAATGACCTGATGAATTAAAAACAGATCTTGTTTCCAGTGAAACCAATCAAAACTGTCACCCAGGGCTGGAGGTTTAGCTCAGCAGCATAAGCACCTGCCTGGCAAGCACAAGGTCATGAGTTCAATCCCTGGTACCAAAAAAAAAAAAACTATCATCCAATTTCCCAGTGCAATGATGAGCTTTAAGGAGAGTACAGTATCTTCCCCAAATGCATCAGTAAAATAATGATGTTTGTCCATAAAAATCGAGGCATCCCAATTTCAAAGTCTCCAATCAACAAACTTGGTAAAGTGCTTCAGGAAGCACAGAAACTCTTCTCTCCTGGATGGTCATTTCACAAAAGACCCTGCTTGGGGATAAGTAGCATCTATAGTACATAACACAGCCACACACATCCCTGTCTGTCATCAAAGTCTTAAAGCACGTGCTAGGGAGAAGGGAAAAAGGGGTGAATAGAAGCAAAAGAACAGGAAGCAAGGAGGGAATAGGGTAAAACAATAGAGGAGGAACAACGGAAGGGCAGTAAGCAGGCGAGCTCAAGGAGGGAGAACAGAATGGGGGAGACAGAATGCCAGCCAGCGCCCTCTAAGGCCTCCCAGTGCCCCACTGATCTGGCTTGTGGGCTCCTGATGCACACAGCAGAGATTTTCTGAGCCAGCATGCCAAGAATATGGTACCACACGGCTGGCTTTGCCTTTGTACCTTCCTGGACGCCATTTGGTTTCCCATGGGATGTCAATTCCCCTCCCTCTGTGCTTTGTTTTGTTTTGTTTTGTTTTATTTTGTTCTGTTATAGTTCAGACCAGTCTTAAACTCACTATGTGGCCCAAGCTGGCCTTAAACTCTTGGCCATCCTGCTGTCTCAGCCTCCCAAGTGCTGGGATTACACACATGTGCCACCATGCCCGGCTCTCCTCTGTGTCTGAACACCTTAGACAGCTCAGAGCTGCTCCCTACAAACATCACTCATACACCCTGTGACTGCATCTCCGTGTCACATCTTCCATTGTCCCAGGAGGATCCAAGACTGTCTGCTGGTCCCTCTACACCAGACATGCTGTACCCTCCCTACACCCCGCTTTCTTCCTTGCCTGGATCCCCTTCCATGTCGTGGCCGCTCCCGCCCCACCTCTGCCCAGCTTCACAGCCTGCTCTTGTGCAACATGACAGCTGAAACAGGACAGAGAAATTTCCCGAGAACCCTAAACAATTCCTTTTAATAGTCATACTAACATTTCCTGGATTCAGCATTTAATGATGCTGCAGCACACTGTTCAGCTGGCCCCTCCCCTGCACCAAAGTGCTCAGGAGAAGCTTCCAGAAGCCACCGTGCTCTGCACCAATTGCTCCTGCAGATGTTTCTACAGACAGAAAATACGTTACCATCATATAAATCTATATTCAGAAAGAAACAAGCAAGCTGGGGCACACGCCCACTAGTGCTGGACATATTTCGTCATGTTACATAAAATGCTGAACAAACAAGGTGCCCAGTTTACTTTCTGGGCAGGCTCCACACTCTCACCTCTCCCTGCCACCCCATGAGCAGGGAGGTGCTGTGCTGCACAGACATTTGGCTGTATCTGTGTGCGTTTTCTCCTAGGGTCAGACACACTAGAGAAGCATCAGCAGCGCACTGCAGACCAGGCAGCTTCCCAAAGAATGACACACTGACATTCAAAACACTGCAAGGGACTTCTACAGCTAGCCAATAAGTGAACAGCAGGAACAGTAATGGCCATCTGCACATAGCCTACCCTGCACTGACCTTCCTTCCTCCCTAGGAAATTCCTCCAATCCATATTCCTCAAGAGCCCCCAGAAACTGTAACAGAGAAGGTTCCCTGTGGGAAAAAAGGGAAACTGAGACAGAGGCCACCTGATGCAAGTCCCTCGGCAGAGGTCCTGATCTTCGAGTATGACATCACGCTGATGTCACCACCCACAAAGCTGCGAGAGCTTGCCTCTCCAGAATCCTGCAAAATGCCAGAAAAGGCTATGACTTATGCAGCTTCATCATGTACATGCAGCTGAAGTCATCACCAATGTCGTCAAGAAGGCCATCATGAGACGCCAAAGCAGCTAGAGAGACTTTGCAAATGCTTAGCTGCTTCAGGTAACACTTTACGTTGCCAAGCCAGCGATAGCAGCACTTCAGACTGTCACTTTTTATAATGTTTGCCTATAAACTTTTCCCGTGTGGTTTCTGAAATGGTGCCCAAATGCAAACAGAGAACAGATGGGAAGGCTGAGTCTTGCCCTGTCCAATCATTGCATGGAGAATTCATGACAGATTTAAACTGCTCAGGAAGAAAAAAACAGTTTATGCCAAGAGGACAACAAACTAAAGTATGTTTTAAATACAGCCATTCTGGGGTCCCCTCAAAATGGCGCTTTTGGAAAATGATCCCAGTTTCAAGGATGCAGTGGGGTGGTCTTGAAATGTGCCCCCTCAGAGTCCCTCTTCTCAGAAAGTCAGGGGTATCTAATCCTTAAACAAATTCCCCCAGAAAGAAGAAAGGGAAAAAGAAAAAGAAATTTCTAATCAGATTCCTCAGGGAGAAAAGGAAGAAAACGAAGAGGAGGAGAGGAGAGGAAAGATAAGGCAAAGAGGAGGGGACGGTAGGAGAGAAAAAGAGGGGACAAGAATGGAGGAGGAGGAAGGAAAGACAGGAAGAGGGACAAGGGGAGAGGAGCCAGGGAAGGGGAAGGGAAAGGCTGCTGCAGCAGGCAAGTCATGTTAGAGATCTCTTAGAGATCGCGGTGGTGGCGCCAAAGCTCTCCAGGCCCCATGGGAACTGCACCCAGAGCATTTAGGCTGAGCGGTAAAATGGCCTCAGGTTCCTGGTGGCCTCCCAGACATTCCACCACCCAACACAAAACAAATAAACATCACAGCCGCAGGACTGCCAAAAGTCTTGACAGAGAAACCCGAGGATCAAGCTGCAAATGTCACTGCAAAGTCATTACACATGGAGCGCGGGGCAGGTGAGTAGGTGTCTCTGTTCCAGTCACCCCACACTGACTGTCTGGCCTTTAAGACGCCCTGGAGTGGGCACACCATGGTCTTGGGGAGAAGTTGTAGTTGGCCGGTACCAAAATGTCCCTCTGTTTTCACAGGAACCGATCACAGAAAGTCTCACACTGCACTCCTGAAATATTTTTTGCAACTGCAAATCAAAGGACTGTAAACAGAGAGACAGATAGACAGACACCTGGCATATCCAACCTGCCCTATTAGAAACTCATAACATTTAACAAGATCAGAGCTGTGGAAGAGCACAACCCCCCTTTTTTATGGCACAGTCTGCATGGAGTTGGCATCAGAACTTAGCAGAAAAATAAGGCAGTGGAGTCCCCAGGATGAAGACAGAATGAACTACCTCTGGCAGTCTACCGCAAGGGCTGGGTACACAAAGACGGCATCCGCAGAGCTTCCTGCTTCGGCTCAGACACTTTCAAAGCTTTCCCTTTGCAAGAACTGACTTGTAGGAAGACAAAAGCCTGACATCAAATGGAGGCCTAGTAAGGCATAGGCACTACATGTTCCGGAGGAGAGAAGAGACGAGACAAATACTCGGCACAGTTAGAAGATGCAAGTTGTGGATCTTAGCAAATATTGCCAGCGTGAAAATGGGAAACCCAAAGAAGTCAATGCAATGCAGAGAAGGTAAGGGAAAGGCTTTTCCTTCTCTTTCTCTTCTCAACTGTCAGAGTGCCCCATGCTGGGGTCACAGGGATCTCACAACCACTAATAGCTACCGCTGCAGCAGGAGCTTGACAGCTCCCGAACTCTGGGCTGGCTCACATGCCACATGATTAGATGGCTAATGGCTAATGTTTCCAAGATGGTAACCACTAAAAATTATACATCTCACCACACCCCTCATAATTCAAGTCTGTCTTCAACAAACAGGGTGAACAGCTCTCCACATTTGAAAGAAATAATGATGGTGCCCATGAGAAAGTAAAAACAGAGAGAGTAAAGGGCCTAAGATCTCACTCATTGGGGAGTGACTCACCAACCATCTAATAATTGGAACCAAAGTAGAAACTTCACTCCCTCTGCTGTCAGCACCCCTCTCCCTCTCATTCTGAGGTTTCAGGAAGCTAATGACAGTATTCCAGGCTCAAAGAGATGGTTTACCTGCTGGTCACATGCAACACATTCAAGTCTTATAAATCAATGAAGCAAAACTCCCCCGAGACTGCCAAGACCAAGTATGGAGTCAGTGGCACCTGTACAAAATGACCAGATAGTGATGGCTTTGCTTGAACAAGAACTTCAAATTGGATCCTTTGTTCAGAAAGCATTTCCCAGAGAGATAGGCCACTAGGTTCCACAGCATCCAGGAAGTAGAAACTTGTGCTACAGGTTACTCTCCTGGCTCAGAGGCACAAAGAAGAGTCTGTGTGGACCTCGGCTCTCCTGCCTCCTGAAAAAGCGTTCGCAGAGAGACCTGGTGCTTCTTACGTTCTGCAGAGCTTTTAGGCCACTCTGCAGACCAAAAGCTACAAAGAAACCTCACTGGTGACCAGCGGGATCAGCAGGCTCTCCTTGCACCATCGTATCAGGAAGGGCAAGTGAGGCTCCCAAAAACGAAGGCATGAAAAGGACTTGTGTCCCTAAGGTCAAGAGTGGCCTTACTGAGGTGTCATCCTGGAAAATGAACATACATCATCCCCTCAAGCCCCAGATGCCCCTCTCCCTTAGACTACAGCTTGCCTGTATAAAAGAGCACTGTTCCCATGTTGCATCCTGCCACTCTGCTCGGCAGGCTCCTATTTAGCCTTCAAGGTCCAAAACCTCCTTGAGGAAATGTTCTCTAACTCTTACAGAGACACACGGCATTGCTCCCGTTCTGTTTACATTGTCATATGTGCAACAGCCAAACACAGCTGCCTTCCCTGTTCACCCCATCCACCCACTGGCCATACAGGGGGCTTCTTAAAGGAGATCAATGTAGCGCTTCTCAGATGTTATTGCACAAGATGACCACCTTCCTCGGTCCTGCCACAAGAGACCCTGGGTCAGCAGGCCTGACCTGCAGCTGAGACTCTGTAATTCCCCCCAGACACTTCAGCAAGACTGATGCTGCTGGTCCAAGTCCCATGATGTTCCTGAACAGTCTGAGACCTACTTCTGCAGGTAACTGAATGTGAACAACTGAGCCTCAGTCCTAGTTTCCCAAACAGACATAGCTCCAAGCCTACCTGCCATTGGCCAAAGTCAGCGCAAGGACAAAATCCAAGGTTGCCTAGGCTTCTGTAAACCCTGAAGTGAGGCACACACCTAGGAGAAAGCACCCCTCCACTGGGGCACAGGACAATCCCTGCCTGTCCTCTGTCCTACACTGGTTCCCACTTAGACTACAGTTTGATACCAAAGGTCAGCAGACGACACTGTCCAGCCCCCCATTAGAGACACAATCTGCATTCCTCTTCAAAGCAAGGTCTTCTTTCAAATGAACAAATCTGTCACACTATATAAAAATTACCTACATGGAGACTCCTGCAATGTTCCCAAATGAACTAAACATCTAAAAGCTCCATTAATAACATCCATATAGAATATTAATTTAGTAAAGGAAAAGGCCAGCTGCTTACCAAAATTCCACCTACTACTTGCCCAAGGACCTGATATCTCTCTGTGGGGCACAGTGACACCCCACAGGATCCCCTAAGAGATGAAATTCTAACAGACTTCAGGGGCTGAATAACATTACAACCTCACAGCACGCAGGGAATAAGCCTACAGACATCAAACCATAGGCACGTGGCTCAGCACTCCTGCTTCCTGCAGCCCAAGAGCTGAGGGCCCAAATTACACTAAGCCAGGGTAACTGGCCAGCATTCCAGAGAGCATGCCCCAGGCTGCAACCTGATTATATTCCAGAAGCAAATTTCAGGGACAGTGGCTTTGCACACTTAAGTGTTACCTATGGCTCCTAGAAGCAGCAGCTGAGACACACTCACCTCCCTGACACTGAAGTAAATATTCAATAAACGGCCCATACTCAAGAGAAGACATTTGCTAAGTCCCTTAAAGGGGAGATCAATAGCAAAATCCTGTGACATTTTCCCCCTGCCACAGAGCACACACAACCTCAGTACTCTCTGAATAAAAGAGTACTTCTAAAGTGGCCCAGTTACAAAAGAGAAAGGAAAAAAGGAAAGGGGGGCAGGGTTAAGAGTTATTCCACAAGGGCAGGGCTGCCTCCTGTTTCCTTAACTTGGGACCTTTTGGGAGCATTGTTCAGCAAGTTTAGTTAAAGGGCTAGACCATTCTTCTCTCAGCAGGACCCCAGATCCAATACCAGTTCAGAGGCTGCAGATGTGTCCCTGGACTGGTCCCCCAGCAGCATCCCAGCTATTTCCAAATGAAGGGGCAGCAGCTGGAGACTGAGAAACAGATGGCCCTCCTCATTTGAATGGGTTTGATCCCACTGCTGGGCTCAGCTAACTCAGGTCAGGGGAATGAGGCTGGTGACCGAAGGCAGAGTCTTACAGCTGCAGGCGTCCAAAGAGTCTTCAGCCAGCAGCTGGATGGGAATGACATTGCATAGGGGATTCCCAAAGTTGCTTTTTGGAGGGGGTAGAGAGATCTCGTAGGTAGAAAGAATACAGTCCCGGCTGATTTTGTACCACAGGACTTGGAAAAAGCAGGTAGGACCCACAAGGGTCACTTTTCTCCGGTATTTTACAGAGTAAAGCAACTCCTCCCCCCTGGGGGGATGCTGTCCCAGAGGACTGAAACCCATATTAATTCAGGAAATTCCAAATTAAGATGGTACTACCACAGTTAACCCTCTTCCCCAGCCCTATACCACATATTTGAGGAGAGAAAACAATTCTAAAGAGTCTACCTCTCTGTATGGCCCCTTTCAAACCTCTCAGGTGCTGGGTTTTAGGTTCCTATGGACAGGTTGTCCCACAGAATTGCGACTCTGTCCAGATCCAATCCAGCTCTCATGGCCGCCCCACTCTCACCCTCTCCCTGCCTCCACATCAGCCTCTCAAGGAACTGCAAATCTCGGGGAAGCAGAACCAAAACCAAGCAGGCTCCAGTGCAGGCTAGTCTTCTCCTGAGCTATACCTTCCAAGATGTACACTTTTCTGCAATAGATAGGAAGTAGCCTGAGATCAGCTGCACGCCCTCACCAGGAAAGCTCTGGTCCATCTCAAACACATGAAGCCAACTGTGGGCCACTGAGAGGCCCAGCCTCGGACAACCACCTAGTAAGACTAGGGCAGCCTAGCAAAAAGATGGCTGGTAGTGAGCTAGACCATGAAGCACCAGGTGAGTGCCAGCCTGCTGAGGGTGAAACTCAGTCTCAGAAGTGGTGTAGTCCATACCCTAAGAAAACCCTCAACCTGGAGCATAAGCATACTCCAGCACACTGGTTTCTGAGGTGTCCACAAATCCCTTTGAGAAACACCAGTTTTTCCCAAGAGCATCTTCTCCTTGGCTTTGAACGAGCCCCTTCTTTTTGTCACTATTTGAGAAAACCCTGTCTTCTACACTGGACAGGTTTTGAGACGCTCCTCTGCTTCTAGTCTATCACCATAGAAACTGGCCCACAGAGGAGTCTCAAAAATATAATTTGGAAAACAAATAAATGGATAAACTCAAAGAAGTCACAGCTATCACCCTGCAGCCTGAAAAATATATGTATACTATATAGTCTCTGCTGAATTCTGAAAGCTGTCATCTCACTAGGGCTGCAAGATTTTGATGGAAATCTATGCTGTGGCTTCTTTCAGGCAAGAATTCTTTCTCCCTACTAAGCCCTCGTTTCTCCTGGCTGCTCCTCCCTCACCTACTGTCCCCCAGACATCTGCATCTACTGGACAGTGACCACTGCAAAGTTCACCTCACTAAACCACTTCCCTCTACCTCCCAGCCTAGCTGCAACCAGGACGAATTCACTTTTAGCACCTAACTTTAATTTTGCTGGATTTTTAAATGGGTACTACTTCCCTGGCCTCTTTCCCCTCTAAGGATACCCTTCCTGGCCAAGGCTGGAGGAGTATCTCTGCTTCTACCTTTTCATTCTTGGATTTGTTGTGGTGGTGGTGGTGGTGGTGGTGATACCCAGTTGCTGACTGGGGAATGGATTACTTGTCTCTGATACTAATCTCTACAGGGAAGTGACATTACAAGAACCAGGTAGGCCTTGGTACTTATTATTTCCATTAACTACATGTTGTAGGAATCCCAGGGAAAGAGGCCTGTATACATGGACCTTCATTTCCCACACAAATCAGAAGTACTGAAATGGAAAATTTGATCTATCAAAAGTGCAACCAAACTTGTAGGATCCAGGAAAAACTACCACAGGCATCTGGGACAAGGAAGACATTAGGCTGGTCTGCTCAGTTAAGAGGGCTTCTGAAGAGCTGGGCGTGGTGGCTCACGCCTGTAATCCGAGTACTCTTGAGGCAGGAGGATCATTGCAAGTTTGAGACCAGCCTGGGCTACAAAGTGAGACCCTGTCTCAAAAGGACAAAAAAAAAGAAAAGAGGGCTTGTGAGAAATTGGCAATAGCAGGCCAATCCTTCCTGCACTGAACTCTTACTGTGTGACTTAGCCTGGTCCAGTACTTGGGGCCCAGTGTAGTTTCCCATTGGTCTTCTTGGAAATAGGGAGAAAACTGCTGACCAATTAGGTACATACCACCAGGGGCCATTCTAGGAGAGCTACAAAGTGGCAATTATTAGAATATTTTTATTGCCTGAGATATTTCTTCAAATGACTTTATGGGAACTGGTGTAGATATGCAAAGAAGAAATAGAATCAACCAGCAGTGTCCTTCCAAGTTTAACAGTCAAATAACAGACTTAGAAAAGCATGAGAGGGCCAGCAGAGTTCCACAGAAGATCCTCCTATTTAGGAAGTCAACTGTGCAATTTACCTTGCACCAATAAATTCACTCAAAGGCCTGGATATACACTCACTGTGAGGCTTTCAAGGAACCATTTCATCCTCAAAAGTTTCAGTTCTCTTATCCATAAAACAGGAATAAGAATACCCAGAATCAGCCCGGTGTGTAATCCAGCTCTCGTGACTGCTGTGAGTTCAAGGCCAGCCTGCACTACAAAGCAAGACCTTGTCTTAAAAAGCAGAAAACAAAAGAAAATACTCAGAATCAGCTGGATTATTAAGTTATCACCTGCTAGCTTATTGTTATCACAATCACCATCCTCATCACTATTATCTTAAAGAAAGGAACACGACCTCCACTTCCTGTCCTTTTCAAGTAATCCCCACTGGGGTAGACTGCAATGATTGTTCAACTCCGTCATCATGGTGGGTCCCATCACAAATTCTTGAGCTCCCTTCAACAAAACCTGGAAGCCCAGCAAGCTGTGCACCTAGGGGCAACCAGCAGGCTGACAGAGGAAGTGATTGCAATCCACAAGCAAAGGTGTGACAAGGAGCTCCCTCCCTGGCTAGACCACCAAGGAGCATGCAGCACCCCACCCAATCAATCCCACAAACTCTTCTCAGTCATCCTTCTTAGGGCTTTAGTCAACCTTTGGGAAACCTCAAACAGAAAATTTGTGCCTCATGGTATACATGTCCCAGTCTTTACTGCATAGCTGTAATTAACTTTTTTCAATGTAGGCAAAAATGTCAACCCTGAACCTTTTGGACTACAAGCAGCAAGAGGATCACATTGCTAAATTCCATGGGACTTGCAAAAGCCCAAGATAACAAAAAGGGCTGGACTAATCCAAGGCCCAGAACTTGCTTTCTATTTCAGTTAATGTAAATGCCTCTCATCAGATTTATCACCACATATTGTAAGGTAAACATCTTATCAGTCCTATGAAATATTGTTTTTAAATTTCCCTTGACAAAGAGATAGGGTGGGGCAGAGAAGACACCAGCATTCACTGAGCAACGACCCAGGACCAAGAGCTGAAGAACAGCTTTACATCCCATTTGGACTGAATATGCATATTGACTTATCAAGGCAGATACTATTTTTAAGGCTCAGAGAGGTTATCTAACTTGTTTAAGGTCACAGAAGCAGTAGATAGTAGCAGCATTCAAACCCAGCTCTCAAAGACAAATTCCTCCTGAGTTTGTCTCCCAAAAGTACATCATTCACTTTTATCTAAAAAGTGAGATACAAAATTTGAATTCACTGTGTAGGGGATTCTTGGCCTAACATCTAGGGTCGGGGGTTTAGCTCAGTGGTACAAGTGCCCTCCTGGCAAAAGCAAGGTTGTGAGTTCGATCCTCAGTACAAAAAAAAAACCAAAAAACTAGGATATACACTCAAGAGTATTCCTTCTGTAGCCACCCTAAGGATAAAGTGTGTCTCTTGGGAAATGTGGAAGGCCTAGCAGGACAGGATGAGAAGGGGGCTCCTGGAAAGCAGACCTAAGACTTCAAATCAAGGTTAATACGGATGTCAACTGGCAATCTGAACTTAAACTAGAAGTTAAATTCTAAACTTGCTCTCTATTTTCCATCTATAAACACAAAACACACAAAGTTCACCCTTTTCCTTGTCTGGATCCTCTTAAAACAAATTAGCATAGATCACATATGGAAAACAATTTAATACTAAACTGTCACGCATAAAAATAGGTGACATGTACTAATATACGAGTTTCAAGGTTAGAAAATATCGTGACAATTCATACAGAGCTTACTTTATTAGAGCTCAGAATTGTTTCAAGGAAAGGGGCCACGTAAATCACACAAATAAATACACCCCTTGTTCTCATTCCTAAATCTATCAGCGTTTTCCTTATGAGCTATTTTTAACCTTCTCATAAAACATGTTCACCATAACCTGAAATTCTATATGTGTGCATTCCATCCAGAAATGACTTGGAATTTATAATTCTTTAGCTAGACAAGGGGTTAAAGGAAAGCGGATGCTGTAGTTTAGGCCCCTAACTCAGTCCAGTCAGACAGAAACAGAGTATTATTTTCATTTTGCAGCAGAAGTTCACAAGGGGGTGCAGTTACTTAGTAGTCTATAATGGAATGACCAACACATCCAACACTTCAAAACTCTACCATGGTACAAGTTTTCCAAAACTACTGGAAGTCGAAACATACCTGTTTTACTTGACATACAAGTTTTTGAGGATAACTATGGTTTGACCTAATGATTAAATACAAACAGTGAAGGCCTAAAGTCATATAATGGAGACCACTGGAAGCCTATGGTCACCATTGATGGGGACACCATCTTAAGACTTCCTACCATGCCTAACCCTAACAACAAATAGCACAATCAGAGGAAAGGAGGGAATAACATGTAGAACTGTGACTTCTGTCAGTTTCAGAAGGAGACATCTTTAAGCCATCAGGATCACCACAAACAGGCCGACAGCTTATTCTGCCATATTAGTCCTTGAAAGAATCTCACTTCCATTGCTTTCCTCACCTCCTCACCAATCCCTAATCCAAGGCCAGAGCTGCAACCTAACCAGATCACTTCAGATCTGCCTGCGTTATAGCAGAAGTGAAGAGACAATTTAAGGCTTCTAAAAAGCTTTCGGGTTTCCAGTGAGGGTCATCTTGCTCCTCAAAATGCTACACAGATTCAAGAGCCCCTAACAAACCAAGCTGAGCACACAAAGTCAAAGCCAAGTTGGACACAATGACACGGGAGCACAACTGCTCAAAACCCACCTGTTAGCTAAGCTGTTTCAGGGCTTAGCCCAAAGCACTCACAGGTCAGCTCACAAATTAAAGGCCACCACTATCAGTGAAAGGAAGCTACACTGAGGCAAGTCGGTGAGGAGGACATCTGGTACGGGTGTGGCACGATTAGCAGGAACAGCCTGGAGAGCTAACAGAGGCAAAAAGGTAGAGCCATCTCCTAATCTCACTTGGGATAAAACAAAAAAATAAGAAGACTACAGGACCCCAGGCTAAAGTCTCCTCACAAGCAAAGAAATAGAGACAGACTGTGGAAATTTCTCCACAGCCACAAACAACCCTCTCCAGCTGAGTTATATGTTGAATAGCCTGCCACTTGCCAACCCCCCAGAATAATTTCTGAACTGCCTACCAGACAGGGCACCCAGCTAAGAATCAAACCAGTGGCATGAAAAGCTGTACTGGCTGAGTTTCCTACCTTATGTAACACACTGGCACCTCCAATCCACTTCCCACGCTTTCCTTAAAGACTAAAATTAGCTTAAACGGAAGTGGAAAAGTAAGACAGACTCTGATGAAAGAGGGGTAGCAGGCTTTTAACAACCACCCTGGCCAAGTAAACAACCAAACAACAATCTACAGGCGGGAAGACTACATATTAATTGAGAATTCAACAAACTCTTCCCTTTGAAACACTTTTCCACGCTTTTCATAACCACACAATTATTCATTATGCTTGCTGTTAGAAGCATCTCTTACTGGGTTGCTCTAGTTAGTTGAATTCTCACCCTCAATTGGGGGGGGGGCCTCAAAAGCAGCAGGCATGGGCTTGGGGGGCGGTGCATTTTTTTACATAGGTGTTCAGTGTTTTAACTGATTAAAAAAAAACAAGCAAAACGCATGCACCCCAAATTCAGATTAGAAGGAGCCAATATAGAAATTTATACAAATACCAGTTCTCTGGCTTGCCAGATTTTTGCTCTTGAAGTAATATTAAACACAGCTCTTTTTCTGTGAGTTGTGAAATACTTTATACACTAATAAAGAATGTGTATTGCATTGTGTATTTAACTGCATAAGCCTGCATTTGTTTTAATTGACCAAGAATAAGTTCTTGTTCCTAAACTATCAAGTTACAGTCAACTCTTAAATATTAACACTCATACTGAGGAACAAAGATGAAGATAATACAAAACAGAAGATTATTGTGAATCATTCACTTTTGGTATGCGGATATATTCTTTTTTCTTTTCTTTTCTTCTAGCTTGCAATTAAATGCGTATGGCTGATACTATGGC
This sequence comes from Cavia porcellus, assembly GCF_034190915.1. Taxonomy (NCBI): domain Eukaryota; kingdom Metazoa; phylum Chordata; class Mammalia; order Rodentia; family Caviidae; genus Cavia; species Cavia porcellus. The sequence goes on from NW_026947485.1 coordinate 94,719,666, forward strand.
ATTTACAGTACTTCTGACAAAGGCCTGAAACTACACTGGAAAAATGTGACTTAGGGAGGTCTCTGGGTAGATCCCATGCTCAGTGTTGCTGCTTTTGAACTTTGGACCAACTTGAATTGATCCAGGACAGCACCACTTAAACCGTAATCAGAAGACTGCCAAAAATTGGTTTTGTTTTGTTTTGTTTTGTTTTAAAAAAAGCATGCCAACTACATATTTTTCCACCAGGTTGCCGCTTTTCAGAACCATACTTTGTGGAGGGTGGGAAAGTAATTAAAGGTGGGAAAGTAATTAAAAACCCTTTTATTTTAGCTCCTACTGTGCTGGTATAAACAAAATTCTCTTAATGTCAACAATGACTTAATTAACCAAAGTAGGTGACAACTGCAGGAAGAATTTGAAAGTAATAGTTTCCTTTTCTCTCTAATCAAGCTTCAATATCCTCTAAACGTTGAAAATATTAATAAAACAGTAGTTGGCATTGGGGACCTCCTCTCTTCAAATCTATAACTACATTTATACCCTCCGACTGTTCCCTGCATCATTGAATGATCAATTGGAAATCATCACCTTTAATTTGCAATGTTAGCGACCAAAATGTTCAGGAAATTGTCTTAGATCAACTGAGTAGACTTGACTCGACTGGTACCACTTGAGAAAGTTTACAGCAGATGCTAGAATATGATGCCTTATGACATATGATATGGCATGATTATGTACAATCTGATATTGTACAAAGCCAAATGCCTGGACGTAGCCTTTCCTTGAAGGGTCAAAAGAAAAGCATTATTTACTGTGGGCGTCCAAATTCCTCCCAGGAACTTCACAATCACATTTTTCTTTCACCCAATAGACATTATCTAAACTTAGCTTCCCAATTAGCAAACCAAACAGTCCTCTGAGATAAGGCTTAAAAGATCAAAGCTAAACTTACTGTTAACTAAAGCTGTAGTCACACTAACCATGGACAGAGAGATGGACACACCTAGAAGCTAACCCAGAACTGCTCCAGCAGCTCCCAGTCACTAAAAACTCCTTCTCCCTCTGTAATTCTAATGGGCACTGACACCAAGTCAAAACTTAAAGAGATCGCTGGCCTTGTGCCCCAAATCAGATGGTGAGGTTGACTGATGGAGAAAGGGAGCGTGGAGAGCAGGCACTGCTGCCCTCTCTACCCAACAGCAACTTTCCCCTCAAGCATCTGTTTGTCAACACTAGCAACTGGCATAGCCAGCCCAAGGGACTGGAAAGACCCTCGCTCTCAGTTCACTGGAGACACTGACTACAATACCATACACCAGGCACCATGAGATGCCAGGACCTGTGCCAACTGCTTCTCTTGAAATCCAGTGACTTTTTGAGGCAGTAATCAAAAGGCCTACTATCCAACCCCTGGGAGACAGAAGGGGAAACTGAGGTTAAGCATTTATATGCTTTTCCAAAGCCTCCTTTTGGTGGAGTTTTGTACATTTCTCTAACTGTTCTGTTTTTCTTAACATCTCATTACTCTGGGGAGAGACCTCATGGAAATCATCAACCCAGGAAAATGCACAAAAGGACACTGATAGAGTACGATCCACAATTTTCAGGACCTCATGGCCTTTCACCCCCAACCCCTAAGTGCATGCACAGGTCCCCCAGTCAAGAAGACCCGCTTTCAACAATACTCACATTGTTGGATATAAATTCTTATACAAAGAACCATTTGGGGGCCTTCGCCCCTGTCCACTGTTCTTTCTCTACCTACCTCTCTGCCTGCGCGTACACACATATTTTAAACTTCCTTCAATAATTAAATGCGGGAAAAGAAATCCTCCAGGACCATTTTACACTTTACGTTGACAAAAATTCACACTAATGCTACCTTGAACATTCAAATGAAAAATGACAGTTTTTCCTGACTTAGGCCATTTGCTGACACCCATACTATAGGAAATCCCAGCTTAGCGTCCTCAGTTTGTGCTGAGCCACGGACTCAGGGGAAAACCAGTAATTAGGGAAACATCCATTTTAATTATTAGCAAAATTAAAGAAGTACAGGCATGATGCTCAGAAACCGGGAACTTTTCCCCTCACATTAAGCCACTTTAAAGTGCTTTACCACTGAAAATTACACTACTCCTGCTGTTAATAGCCCAAATCACAAAAAGGCCACTCCATAAAAGTCTGAAGCCACAGCCCATACAAGCCTCCAAAATGCACCTCTAAAAGATTCCCTTTCCAGAGACTTGGTAGGCGACCCACTGTAACCACAACGGGTAATTACAAAGCCACCCTGCTTCCTTGTAACCAGAAATTCCCCAGTCTCACTCACATGCTTCAAGCCACAGATGTCTTGGTTCTTATCCTTTTTTGGGATGAGTGCACGAGTGCTTCCTGGACCCCTCTCTCAGACTCTCATCTCGGATGGGAGTGCAGTCCTTCTTGTGGGCATCCAGGTTGGGCTAAGGAGGCCGGGCCTCCTGTCTCTCCCAGCCTAGCCCTCTGGGCGAGCACGACGCACTCCCACAATAGCTCAGCTGACCCCAGACTCCACTCAGGACCACGTCAGGCTCCCAAAGCCAGCAGGCACCAGGTGGGCTCTCGGCAAACAGGTTCATTAAGTGGCGATGAGTGCTGGGATCTGCCGTTTTACTCTCGGATTACCACTAGAAAAATAACTCAGCTACCTATATTCCCTACTGATGACAGATTTCAATGCTGCACCAAGTAGAGGCTTGGCTAAGGAACACTGCCTCCTGAGAAAGAGGTTCCAGACTTGCCCAGCTGAATATTTCAGCCTTGTGGAGTCCTCACAACAGGCTTTCTGCCTTTGCAATTAAGTCTCCAACAACGAAACACTCAGGCACACCCTGTGAAATCTGAAATTCTCACAGATGCGGGAGATTCCTTGGTGTATTCACTTTCAAGTCTCCTTAAAATAGAATCTGCCACTCCGAAGCACAGTGCTGGTATATAATGAATTACTACAGCCTTAAAAAGTCTTAATATGTCAAGGCTCTGCTGAACTTCAGAACCTTCCCCTTAAACAATGAAAATAAAACGTCAGCATTTAAGATGTTAGCAATTTCCCTCAGTGGTTCCTTTTGTCATAAAATAGTAATTCTTTACATGCAAGCAAGACTCTCTTCCAGCAAAAGCTGCAGCAGGAGGCAGTAGATGCCAGCCAGCTTTTCAAGGTGCCTCCCTGCCACAGCTCTCCTGGGCATTGGCTAAAGGAGCAGTCGCTGTCTCCTCACCCAGCAGAGAAGCACACACTCAGAAACCACCAAACTGCATCATTCTCCTTGCCAAGTGGCAGCAGAAATCTTCTCGTGCCATCTCCCTCCTAGGAGGGAGCTATGAGACCCCTCTCCCATGCTATCATGAGACGGCAGCTGACTCTAAAAAAGACCTTATCAAGTGCCACTCCTCCCCCACCACCGTCCCAAAACAAACTTGGTACCTTGAAAGCGAAATTAAATAACTTACCTTCCGGCTCTAATGTGGTATCTTCAACTAAATTGAAGGAGGGCCGGGCCAGGGACAAGGTTGCCATGGTGATCACAACCAGGCAGATGAAGCGACCCCAGCTGACCATGGTTACGGTGCCAATCCCCGGTCCTCTTCCATATCTCCATGTGGACGTTAATCCCATCTGCACACTTCCTCCAGGAGCATGGACTGCAGCCTACAATGCCTTCAGCCCTCAGGGGGCTCAGGACCCAGGGCGCTGCGGTGGCGGCTGGGCTGGCTGCTGGACTTGCTGCTGCTGCCACTGCTGCCACCACTGAAAGAAAAAGATTCCTCGAGTCAGTATAATCTTCTTTCCCAGCGCCAGCTCACTTAAGCACAAATGGGCTAACACCGTTTCTCAGCCTCTCCAGTGTGTGCAAACAGAGTTCTTTTTCATTATCAGCAAAAGCCTTCCACCCTCACCTTGGAGCCCCAGGGACCAGCCCAGTCCCCAAGAAGTGTCAGGCTGATCTTTCAAAAAGCATACTTCTAAGAAATGGTTAAAACGGTCACTTCAAGACCCAGACCCAAACGCGCAGCCACTTCAGTTAAGCAAAGTGTGTTCTTCTTCCACTATCCACTATCGCCTCTACAGCCTTCTAAAAGCAGAAGCAACATGACCTTAGTTTCAAGGGCAACTACAAAAGCAAGTTAAAAATGCTCCGGTTGGCATAACCAACCTCGTTAACGTCTCTCAGCCCAGCTGGGCTTTCGGAAGCTCTCCGGTGGAGGTAGCTGCTTACAGTCAGACCTGGGTTTCAGCTGAGCTGGAGCTAAGATGCTATCCCTCCCTAAGCACTGCAGCTCTCAGGAAGCCAGGAGACAAGCAAAAGCAAAAGAATCCTAGGATGACTACAAAAAACTTCCATCAGTTTACACTTGTCAGGATTTATCTTCAAATGTAAACATGTATTTCAATCTCTCACCTTGCAAGCAGCCACTTACAAAGAATGAACAGAACTATAATACAAAGTGGTTGATTCAAAAAGAAACTCAAACTAACTAAATGAAAGCGCAGGGCCTACTAAATGTCTTCAACCTATATCAAGGAGGTTAAAAAACAGAGCAGATGCAAACATTGATGAATAATGCAAGAGTTTACTAGTAATGATGATGATATGTAAGTTGTGGTATGTGATTGGCCCAGTAACTTTCAATATGCTAATTTATTGGCTAAAATTCCAAAGTAGTAGATACAATAAGGAGGCACGCTACTTACTATTCTGTTCACTCATTTGATCAAGGCAAAGAGAATTTTCCAAGAAAGTTGAAAATAGTTCAAATAGCTTAAGATTTACCAGCATCCTGTGTGACTAAGTATTGAGTCAAAATCCACAAATGTTAGAAAAATTAATTAAAGCACTCCAGAGGAAAAGTACATCAACTTTGGGCTTCAGATTCCATTAACCACATAAACGTGAAAATTGGGGGCAGAGTAAGATGCACAAAAATCTCTAAACCCCAGGCTTTTTGCATAGATTTGAAGTTTTAAATTATGACCCAGGACTTCAACACTACCAGGGCTCTATCCTAAAGACAGCTCCTTGTAGCTTTGACTAAAGATTAAAACAACTGTAGACAAACGGGATGTATTCTTTCCAAAGGAGAAATCATGAAAACTGCTTTAAAGCAAGCAGAGATGAAACACTGACGGGCCGACAAAGGGAAAACAAGGGTACGCATGTCCACATCCTGGGTTACCAGATTGCTTACAAGAATTTCCCTATTTTCTTCTTCAAGAATCTCAACAGATAATTCTACATACATGCAGGAGGAAGGTACATAAGCTTTCTAACATAATACACTAAGCATTTGCACAATGCAGAGAAATTTTCTGCCTCTCTCATGCAACTTCATGTATCACTAGCTTATGTCCTACCTAGCAGAAGGTCTGGCCCAGACTGCTTCCCAGATCACTTTACCCTCCTGTCCCTACCCAGCAGAGCCTTCTTAGATCAGAGAAACGTGGATAGTACCCTTAGCTGAGTCAACTTTCCTTCACCAACAGCTTGCACTGGAAACTTGAATTTCAGTACCTGCAGGTCCAGGCCCCACAGCTGCTCCCTGCCCTCTGATCGATGGAAGGTGGGGACTGAAGGCAGCAGGTCTGCACAGCTCCTCACTGCAGTGGACAAAAGTGCAGGGCGACCTCCTAGGCAGGATAATTAGGTCCCGAGGCTCAGTGTTGGGAACACAGGCCCAGCATGCTGCTGGCGGCCACAATCCCAGCTTCCTGCCTTCAATACCATAATCCTTCCTGGAGTCTGAGCCCCAGTGAAAGCCCCAGCGTGTTTATTTTTCCCCCTGAAAGGGAACTCTCTTCTCAGCCTATGCGAGGGAGTTGTCACCCTCCCTCTGATGGATGGCTCTTCATGGCCACTGGCCCTTCCAGTCCATTTTCTCCTCGCCACAAGCCTGCCTCCAAAGACAGGCAAAGTGACCAACGGAAAGAGCCTGGTTGGGGAGTGGTCCTCACATCGGGCCTGTGTTGGGCTTCTCAGCCCAAAACAACCTTCTCAAACCTCCAGCCCCAATAAGGCAGGTCAGTGCACTGCCCACCTAACCTAGTATCTACCTAAGGGGACAGCCTGTCCTCTGTTGGCTCGCCAGCCTGAGTACTTGGCGTTCAGTCCCCAGGCAGGTTTTGCATCACCACAGTCAATAGTGGCAGGCAGGTCAGGGATGCTGGCCCTAAGTGCAGTCCCATCTCACCGCTTCTCCACTTCTGTCCAACGCTGAATACAGCAGGGAGCTGTCAAGAGGTCATGTCTAGGGGTCCAAATTCCTCAACATACTGAAACCTCAAAAATTACAAGCTGATCCAGGACCACAATCCCTCAACACGCTGGAATTCGAGCACTCGGGTTGCTGGTCACCACCACAACCACCCCGTTTCTTTGTAGCGTTTCTTTCCCTTGCTTGCCTGGAATATCCTGTTTTCCCCCCTGCTTCTTGGGGCGCTAAAGAGCATAGAGAAATCTGCATTTTAATTGACATTCCAGGGAGAGGGAAAGGGGGGCCTGATTGCTTTTCTATTCAAACTAAACAAGCTTTTCAGATGAAAATGAGTCGAGACTGGTGGAAGATTTACAGGGATTTGGGACGGAGGGGACAATAGAGTTTTAAATGTTGATAGCGTTTCACACCAAACACATAATGAGTGCCCTGAGTTTGAAAGCAGGTTCGTCTTTAAGAATAGATTTTATTGAGCTGGCGAGAGGACGGAAGATCTTCGGGAAGAGTTTGGAGGGAAGCAGGCGGCGAGCTGAGCGGTGGAAACTCCTCGCCCCCCGGCTGCCTCCTGCTTCTGCCTCCCTGGCCATGAGTGTCGGAGCTAGCGCCACGCAAGGCCCTCGGCCGATTCCCCAACGCGGCCCAGGCGCTGAAAGAATGAGCGCGCAAGTTAGAACTCGTCTGCGCTTTCGACATCTCTGAGCAGCTAAGAGCAGAACAAGCAGGCAAAAAAGAAAAAGTCGGTTCAGCTCGCCCCCTAGCCCCAGGCTCGCTGTGTGCTCCCGACGGCGGCTGCGGTCGACCCGCACCCGGTATCGAAATCCAGAACCGAGCCGCTGCCTTCCCGAAGGTACCAAGCCTAGCAATAGCCACCCCCTCGGGAAAACTCGCCGGCCCCGCCTCCAGAGTCTCCTTCTCAGTAAAGGGGCCCACCGGGGCCAGGATGAGGCAGGCGGACGCTCCTCGAGCACGCAGATGAGGTGCCCGAAGATGCCCTCCGGAGCCCTGGCCTGCGGGGCTGTGCCATGCACACACCGCCCCTGGATGGAAGGAACGCGCCCAGCTGGTATGCTGGGGCCAACTGGAGTTTGATAGAGAAGGTTGTCATCGGCACAGGCATATGTCAGCATCTGAATGGGGCGTTAGTGGCAGAACTCCCCAAACGCCGGGCATCCGCTCGTACCCACCTCTCACATCACCTATTACTCCTAGGATGACAGAAAGCGCACCCCTACAATGCCAGATCTCTAGCGCCCCGCACTCAATAGACAGTGCGCCTTGCGCGCGTGGCTCCCACGGCGCCCACCTTCCCGCTGGCGAAGCTCCCGGAGGAGTCCGACACTGCGATTACCTTGAATGGCAACGCTCCTCCGCGATCTACGCTGTCCTGGAGCCTGCAGTGAGTCGGGATGGAGCAAGCGACGAGCTCGGGGAGGGACTCCAGAAAGTGGTCTTGGGATCCTGGCCGGCGCAAAGACTCCGAGGCTTCACATGCACCCCCGGCTGCGGGGGCGCGCGGGCATGACGCCGCGGGCTGCCCTCGGGTTTGGGGAGCGAGAGGAAGAAAGAACTCGGGCTTGGCGCTTCCTCCTCCAAACTTTGCTCGCAAGTTGGGAACGTTCACAGTGCGCTGGAGAGCTGCGGCCTCGGGGCCCGGGGTCTCGCGACCGAGCCCCGCCAGCCCGGAGAGGAGTCGCCGCGCCGGGCCAGGTACGGCGCAGGCAGCCCCGCGGCGCCCGAGCTTTGTGGCGGCCGCGCGCACTCGCTCCCCCGCCGCTCCGCACCCGCCACCCGCCCGCTCGGCTCTCCGAGGCGCTCTCGCGGCCGCCGCCGCCGCCTCCTCCGGCGGGTCACGCCCCCGCTGAAATCCGAGCCGTTTCCTGGACGGCGGCGCCCGCTCTGCCAATCAGCGCAGCGCGCCCCGGCCGCCTGGAGCCCCGCGCCGCTCCCGACGTCTTGGAGCTGCTGGAGACACCGTCCGGGAGGCGAGGGCCCCGGGCACGGTGGAGGTGGAAGGGCGCCACGGTCTCCTCCGAAAAAGGCCCGGTGCGCGCCCCGCGCTGCCGCGTCCTCCCCTCCCCGGCGAGTGAGGCTGGTCGGTGGTTTGCAGCGTGGCTGTGTTTCGATGTTTTATGTCAAGTTAGGAAACAAATGACAGAACGCGCTTCCCCCTAAAGAGGCCTTGAAATATGTCTCCATGGTACTAAGGGAAGAAATGCAATGCGACTGAAGCTTTTGGAGGAAAGGAAGAAACCTAGAAATATTTGTAGGATGATGTTGTCATCTTTTCAGGCCTTCTAAACAATAAAAATAAGACAAAAAAGCGAAAATGCATAGAGGCCCTTCTACAAGGAGGGCACATTGAATAGGTAATTGCACAAAATTCGGGTGCCTCTCACGTGCAATAATATTCCCAGTTTCTGATCAAAGAGGGTAAGTAGTTTGCCAGCGATGTCCACCTGGGTGCTACCGCCTGACTTTGAGTGTTACTCTCTTATAAAAAGGTAAAATCTCCCAACAGCACAGGTTTTTTTTTTTTTTTTTTTTTTTTTAGTCATATGTATTTGTATCTGAGAAGACTCAGCCAGGCATGCTGGCACACACCTGTCATCCCACCGCTCAGGAAGGCTGAGGAAGAAGGATGACAAGTTCGAGTCCAGACTTTGCAACCTAGCAAGAGCTGTCTCAAAATAAAAATAAAAAAGGCCTAGGAGGATGCCACTCAGTGCAAAGACCTGGTCCCCGACTAACACACACACACACACACACACACACACACACACACAAAAACCCTCTGTAGAGTAGCTGGGGATATGCAGTTCAGGTTAGAGGGCTTGCCTAGCATGCATGAGACCCAGGGTTCCACCCAAGCAATGCAAGAAAAAAGAAGGGATGGAGGAGTAAAACCCAGATCTGCCATGAACAGCTGTATGACCTTGAGCAAATCAGTTCCTCTTTTGCATCTTAGATTATTCAACTGCAAAACATAATGCGTCAACTAAATGCCAGGCTATAACCCATTAAAGTTCACATTTTCTAATTGCTTTTTTCACTAATCTGTCTTTTTTAAAAGACTCTTTCCCTCCTTATCTACCTCCTGAGCAGTTGTGCCTAAATTCAAGACACTATAAATAAAAACCTAAATTATTTTTCTTTAGGAAAGGTCACTAAACCCAGAAGTAGTTTAGAATCCTTCTGACACCTGAAGATGGAACAGGGAACAAACGCAGCCCAGAAGGTCTGCTTGTCCTGCATTGGGCAGGGCAGTTATACCTGGGTCACTAACAATGCATACTTCTTACCACTCACAGAAAATTTCTCAGGGCACCACCTGATTAGAAAACATTTTTATTCACCATAGAGTCTGGAAAATTATTATGCAAATTACTGGAAAGTCAGGAGTAACAAACCCATTTTAATGCCTTAGGCAAACAGCCACTAAATTACAGCTTGGAAATCTGACCCCAAAGATAATAGTCTGATTCTTAAGCACAGTTATCAGTCTACGTGTGTAGTGGGATGGGTATCTTTTGGGTAGTCTTCTAACCAGAGTCAGTTCCAGACCTTTTTAATTAGCAGACACCTTGGTCAGGTGCACTCCACCAGCCGCTTCTACTGGGGTTGCTCAGGCCATACTGATGTGTTTTCAAGTTCCCAGACTTAGGACCACAAAAGAGATGTGGCCAAAGGCTGCCTGCTCTGAGCTGGCACTTACATCTTTATATCCCAGCCAGTAGGCAGCCAGAGAGTCTCAGGACGGGTCCTTCCCATCCATCCTGCACAGATCCATCAGCCATGGAAAATGCCCTTAACACATTCTCACATAAATTACTGCTGCAGGAAGCAGTCCCTGTCCCCATTCATCCCCAGCTTTATGTGGGCTGAATGGAAAGGAAGCCTTCCACTGAAAATGACAAGTAAGAACACCTACTTTAATGTCCAGACACCATTTGTGGAATTTGTTCTTTATACTGATGAAAAGACAGCAACCCTTCCAAAGCCCCTGACCCCCTTAAAAGAGCTCATTTTTAAGGGAGCCAAGCCTGCAAGCCCCAACTCTTCGGTTTTGAGACGCTCAAAAGCATGTTTGGAATTTTTTGAAAAATCAATTCTGGCATCATATTTAGGCTTCAAGTGACCCCAGTCAATCCAGGAAACCTTTCACACCAGAAGCTTTTGAATGAGAAAATAATCTCTTTACAGTTTTTTTTTTTTTCCTCCCCTCTTCCCTCTTCAAGTGGCTGGAACCGCTTTTGTCAATGGCCTCCTGTGAATGGTGTTGCTAATAAGCCTATTAATGAGGCTCCACGGCCGAGTGTGAATAGGTAAATAAGCTCCAATCTGCTGAGGTTCTGGGGCAAGGGCAGAAAAGCCCGCAAGAACTAAAGGTGACAGTTTGAACTGAACGGACCGCCAGCACCAGGTTTCAACTGAAAGAAGCAGCAGACAAGGCCACATTCACCGCCCTGCACCCCCTACCGAGGTCCTTTTCTTCACAATTTTCTCCTCTTTACAAAATGTCTTGAGTAGTCACTCTTTTTTTTCCAAAACCCCCTTTTTTTTTATTTTCATGCTAGTAATGATACATCAATTGGAAAGGAGAAAAATGAGGACACCAGAATTCGGACACCCCACTCAAGTCCAGAAACAAATTACATCCTTAGCCCATTGGAGATGGGAAGCGGAAAGGGTTCTTCTGTGGCAGCCTCTCCTGTAAGATAAAGCAGTTCCTCTTAGCAATTTGTTTTCTAACGGGTGACTGTTCCTTCGCCACCACCCCTCGAAGGACCAACAAAACAGGAACAAGTTTTGCTTTGAGCTCTTCTGGTATGGATCTCAGCTTCCTGCAAAATTGAATTTCATTCTTTAAGTAACATCTCAACAATATCCCCAAGAAGGATGGCAAGTTTGAGCCCAGCCAGGGCAATGTAGCAACTAAGCAAGACTGCCTCAAAAAATTAACTCATTAATATACAAATAAGTCTAGGGGCTGTGGCTCAGTACAAAGGCCTCAAGTTCATAGCCTGGCATGGTGGGGCCCTCTTCTAACCCCAGCACTCAAGAGGCTGAGACAGGAGGATGGCTGCAAGTTGGAGACCAGCCTTGACTACAAAGTGAGCCCAAGGCCAGCCTGAACGCGTAGCGAGATTCTGTCTCAAAAAGACAAAAACAAAAGTTCAATCTTCGGTACCACCGTTATTGCTACAGCTAATAAGAATACTGGCCAAAGCATGAAGAAGCACCCAAACGGTGGGGACCAGAGTGGCCTAAGGAGCACAATGGTTACTGAATCCACGATGAGGGAGGCTGGATCCTGGCATCTCCCATCCATCTTCAAGGGAATTTGTGGCCTTTAACTAATCATTAACCCCACTACCACATGGCATCCCTGATACTAAACTTAGGACTCAGTTTCTAAGCCAAGACTTCCCCAACGACTGTGGGTTTGGAAGGCTGGCCTCCCCGTGAATGGGTTCTGCTTGCAAGTGGAGAGGCGCCAGGCAGCTCTCTTCACTCTAGCTATGTGACCTTCGGCCAATGACAACTTGTGCTCTCAGAGTCTTCCATTTTTCAGCTACAGAGATATCCATAGTTGCTATGGTAAGACATCCTTGGTTGTTATGCCAGGATATCACATAGCATCGCGAAAAGAATGAATGACTTAGGACAGGGACACTTGGACATTTTGATTCAGATGCTCCACTCTACGTTTGGAGAATCTCTCCAGCACATGGGAGAGTCCATGTATTTTCCATGAGAGTTACCACCATTTGCATGTGACTATCCCACTTCCACCTCCAGAGACCCTGGGTCGGGAGTGAATCAGTGAAGACCTGCTAGCACTGTGACAGCATTATGCGGCTTTTAATGGTGTTATATTTATAGTTATTGTGAAGCTGGTGTTCACACAGGCTGGAGCTGTCACTGGTGATATACACTCCCCACCGCATCCTAGCCCAGCTGATTAGCCTGGCAAGCCCCACCTAGACGAGATGTCCAGGGAAGGCAGGTACAGTTGAGAACTGCCTGTCTGCATCACCTACTCTCTCAAGCAGCAGGAGAGGGGGATGATGCCTTGTGGTAAACACTTTCCACCCTGGGGGACACATTTGGCCCCAAGAAAGAGCTAGGATTTTTGTTTGTTTGCTTTTTGTTTATCAGTTTGTCATCCTAGGGATTCAATATAAAATCCTGCACATGCTAGGCAAGCACTCTAGGTAGCACAGAGCTTCTTTAAGACTATGAGGAATATCTGAATTAGAATTGCCACTGTGCCTGCTCTGCCCCAGTTCCAGATTTCTGTGATTTTTTTTGTTTTGATTTGTTTTGTTTCTGTACCAGGGATTGAACTCACTACCATGCACTTGCAAGGCAGGCACTTATGCCACTGAGCTAAATCCCTGGGCCCAGATTTCTATGAGGTTTAAAGCAGCCTGGCAGTTCTTCCTAAAAAGACCCGACCAAGGGGAATAAAGTGCAAAGGAAACCAAGAGATCGTGAAGTCAGCCATGCCGAGTGATACCCTGTTATGTCACGTGACTGGGCTCTTTCTAGAGATTGTGTTCTTGAGAGAACCAAGATATTTTGAGTAGGATTCATCAATTTCCAAAATGCTCCTATTTCCAGAGATTAATCACCCACCTTCATGGAGCCAGTCTGCATCTTTTCCTTCATATGCTCTACAAATTCATGTGGGACGCACTGTTGCTATAAATGTTTCAGAGGTTTCAAGTTCAGGTGTGTCATCAAGCACATAGGAGGCTTTTCACCTCTTTCACACACCTGGAGTTCCATTAGTTGAATTCACAAAGCTTTCAAAATAGGGGAAGAATTAAGGACTAATTTGTGACTCGGAGGATATGATTTTTTTTTTAAATAAATGGAAATGAGAAATTCTTAACATGGCTAAGGCTTGTGTTTGAGACGTTAACCCAAAAATCCTACACATATCTGCCATTGGTCTATTGTTCCAAATGCAATGGAGAGATAACTTGGGAAAGCTGGTTGCATTCTGGGTACAAAAAAAAAAAAAGCTACTATAAAATTATAAAAGATGGTATGTGGGGATTAATGGAGAAATTTTGATATGTTTGGGAAATGAGATTCTATTATTTAGGTAAGATAATTTACTTAGGTAAGATTAGGGTAGCTTGGTTTTGCAGGAGAATTTTCATGTACCAAGGAACACAGTTTAAGGGATTGAATGGCCTGATGTTTATAATACACTTTTCAAGTGGCTCAGAAAAAAAGGGCACAAACTCATAGACAAAGCCAAAAATGTTACTCTTGGCACTGGACAGTGAACATTATACAGTGCTCCTTGCACTATTCTTGCAACATTTCTGAATGTCTGAGTAATTTCATAACCAAAATATGGAGGGGCTCTAAGGACAGAATGGACTCTGGCCTCAATACTGCCCACCCTGTGCCACCTGCCCTTGGGACTGGGGCAAGTTCCTGGTGTCTGCCAACCTGAACACGGGAAGGAAACTCATGGGTCAATTAACGGGCTGGCAGAATGAGTGAGATGCAATGTCCACAGCACCCAAAGTCTCTAGGCACTGGAGCAACCATGTGATACCACAGACAGGAACAGCCAGGGCTCCCAGGGCTGGGGGTTTTCATCCCAATGTTATCAGAAAGGCTGACCACGTGATGATCCCGGGAAAGTCACTGAACTTGTCCCAATTTCCTGCCACCCTGCCTCACTTTCTTTTGTATAACTGATGAGTCCCCATTGTAGGTTAAATAGAAACTAATCTAACCAGACAGAGTGGCACACATCTGTAATCCCAGCACTCTGGGATGCTGTTACAGTGTATCTCTAGATCAATAGTGGTGAAGCTTTTAGAATTTTCAATGCTACAAACAACCCACTGTGGCTCGCATGCTATAGGTTCACCACCACTGGTCTAAACGTCTCCCCAAAGCCTCATGAGCTCATGAATATTTGACACTGAATCATAATTATCTTATCCTGGGTCATGGGTATGTGATACAGGGGTAGTCCACTGATTACTTTCGCATAGTTCTGGATAGGCACAGTTCATGATGGATTTACTGAAGGGGGAGACCCACCCTGAGTATGAGTGTTACCAACCAATAGGCTTGTAGCTTGGTAGAATAAAAAGGGAAAGAAGAAGGAAGACGCCACTTCCCAGCTGCCATATCATGAACTTTCTCTTCTCTGCCTTCCCCTCTGCCATGCCCCCTTGCCTTGAAACCAGCTGACTATAGTCTGAAACACCCAAAAACCATGAGCTAAAATAAACCTTTCCTCCTTTAACTTGAGTGTGTCAGGTATTTTTTTGTTAAAAACAAAGAAAGGGCAGTAACTAAGACAGAGGCTAAGCTAGGAGGAACACAGATCTAAGCCTAGCCTGGGTGATTTAGCGACATAACAAGACATCTCTCAAAGTTTAAAATGAAAACGAGGTTGTAGCTCGGTGTGAAGGCTCTGGGTTTAATTCCCAGCACCCTAAGAAGAGGGAGGAGGAGGAGGAGGAGGAGGAGGAGGAGGAGAAACAGAAACAGAAGAAAAGAAGAAGAGGAAGAGAAACATCTGTGATTTCTGGACCACCTCTGAACATTCCCTACCTTCCCTGTCAAGCTCAAAAAACCCGAGAAGTTGTCATTTGTCCATCACCAAAGGCCAACCTCATATTATAGGAAGCCAATGCCCATTTTAAAATATTTTGAAACTGTAGTCTAGGAACACTGCTGTTGATGCCTCTCTACTGGTAACCAGTAGCTACTGGGAAAGTCCTCTACTCCTGGCCCTTTGTCGTTTAAGATCAATTTATGGCATGGCATTTCTTGGCTGTAAGACTCAATGCCCTTCCGCCACCCCCACCCACCATAAATGGGGACCACCTCCACCTCAACAACACCTCCTAGCAGACTGCCCTTGGGGTTCAGGGACAAGAACTCTACTCAGCATTCCAGCGACCATCAGGAAGGAACACAGGATAGGTCTCATTTGACAAGCACAGTCCTTAACTGCTGAGCTAAGTGACTTGGCTTGCAGCATCTGCTCCGGGCCTGGGGCCCCTGTAAACCACCTCTGCTCACAGAGACACTTTCTCCAGATGCTAGATTTCTGTCTGTGAGGATGACTACTCCCTCAAGACCCTGGAAACTCACTCCTGAGATCTGGGCTGTGAGCCCTGCGGGAGAATCAGTTGTTCACGCCCTTGGGAGTAAGACATTCACTGGGGACCACTGAACTATGGCAGCCAGGAAAGCACTGTCTGCCTCTGCATCTCTGGGCTCCTAGGGCTTGCTCAGCCTGGCCAGTGCCAGTCAGTTTAGGGAGCTGTGTCGCATCCAGCAGGTGAAGGACAGATTCTCATGACTGCAACTTAGCCCCTTCGTATTTCCTAACCAAGGAATAAAGGAAGTAGGTGTATATAGGGTTTTTTTGTTTTGTTTTGTTTTGTCTTTTTCGTTTTTATCGGTACCAGGGATCGAACTCACGACTGCCTGCTTGCAAGGCAGGCACTTATGCAGCTGAGCTAAATCCCCAGCCCCTAGGGTTTTGCATATAGTCAGTGGTACCTATCTAGAAGTAAAAGCCATTTTGGACTGACTTTGCAGTGGCAAGTTACCTTTGCTTGCAAGAACCTGGCTTCCTCCTTCTCCCCGCCTTTCTCCTGCGTTTGTGTTACGCTGTTTCCCAAAGGTATGTGTCTACTTTGTCCAAGCACTAAAAGAAGTTTCCCTTAATGATCCAAAGGGGAGAAAAACGGTGGCGCCAGGATCCTGGAAAACTTGGGGAAGGAGACGGAGAATACAGAACAGAAAATATCATAAAACCACAAACCCAGTAACCCTTTTAGAGTCCCAAAGCTCTTATATTTCATCCCCAGGCTGGAGAGAAAGACCATCAGAGGGAGAGATATTTGTTTAACAAATTTCTAAGAAAAACTTCGAGCAAAATGAACTCCTTCGCGGAGCCCGAGGCTGGGCGGGTGCAGTGTCCCGAGCCCCGGGCGTGCAGGTTGGTCCAGGTGAGCGTGGCCGAGCCGGGCTCCTTTGTTCCCCCTGGCGCTGCGCGGCCAGGAGCACGGCGGGCGTCGGCGCCCTCGTGTGGCCGTGGGCGTCTGCGCGGGCAAAGGGGGCCAGCGCGGGAGGGTCTGAGCGCTCGGGTCCTGGGGGAAGCGAGCTCCACTCGGGTTCCTCCTATGCGGGCAATGAGCGATGGAGGCCGAGGTGTGTCTGCAGCAGGAATCCAGAGGCTGGCCCCGACACAGCTGGCGTGTCTTACCCCGAGGGCTGGGGCTCGGGATCCTGCAGGTTCGTGGGGTGGTGACAACCTGGCTGATCACCACCGCGGGCTTCCTCTGTGCACAGTGTGGTCTTGCCCCACACTTTCAGCTAGCAGTGTCATCTCGCCACTTGGATCAGCAAGGTGGAGAACGACCTCTCCATCCCTGTCTTAAGCCAGCTTCCGCTTCCCACAGTTATTGACTGCTGGACCCAGATGGGGACCTTTAAGATCCTGGTATTTCTGCTTCCAGTCTCTGCTGTGCTAATTGCCCAGCCCAAAGCGGGGGATCTCTGCTCTGCTATTTCATTGGGTCACTTGGAGCTTTGGTGGCTTCCATGTGCAGAACCACAGTGACAACCCTTTTAGCACAGTGTGGATGCTTGCTGGGGGACGTTTATTTGGTGCTATGTTCCAAGCAACGCAAGATCATGGCCTTCTGTGGATTATCACATTTCCATCACAGGGCCCTGTCAGGCAGTCCTGTGTGACCCCATGTGACACACTGGGCTATGGAGAGGGAGCTCAGCCAAGTTCCGGGAATGAGAAGGGAGCCTGGCATTGGAGCCGGGCTTACCCTGAAGCTGTCTCTGTCGTCTGAGTAAGAGGAAGACAAGGTAAGTTCAGGGCAGGGCAGTGCAGAGGCTTCTGTGACTGAATGAATGTATGGGCCCTGTCCTCATTTTCTCTAAGAAGCTGGCCATTCTATCCAGATGATGACAGTTGTTGCATTTTTAGACGCTGGCTCCTTTTTCAGTGGGACCGCGGTTCTGCAGGTTGCAGCCACCTGCCGTTGGCCCTGTGTCTGCCCGTTCTTGCCATATTGTTATCTGAATAATGAAGTACAGTCAGCTTTCCATGGCAACAGGATCCATATTCACAGATTCAAACAACTGAGGACCAGCAATATTTGGGGGAAAACTGTATTGGCACTGAGCATGTACAGACTTTGAGTGGGTGTCATTATTCCCTAAACAATACATGGTAACAACTATTTACATCACATTTACATTGAGTAAGGTATTACAGATAATGAGAGAAGATTTAAAGTTTATGGAGGATGTGATGGGTTTTATGCAAATTCTGTTCCATTTTATATAGGGGACTTGAAGACCCACACATTTTGGTATCAGTGGGAAGTCTTGGAATCAATCTCCTACACACATCAAGGGTAACCATAATGCTCATACCTTCTTAACATTCAGTGTGGATTGAAAGGACTACATCAGGTAAAGGGCACGCTTTATGCATGGCCAATTTGTGTTACCTGATATTACTATTTTCAAATTAGGGCCATTTGGACCTCTGTCCCAGGGTTCTATTCTAACCCAGACTTACTTCCTGCTATACATGCTTGCTGTGTGACCTTGAACAATTTATCCAGCTCTCCTGAGCCTCTGTGTCTTTCTTTCTTTGAAAATATTAGATGTAACCATCTTCAACTTGATTCAAATAGTATGGATTTTGAAAGCACACTTAGGACAGTATTGTAGTTAAAGTTTGCAAGGGAATTGATTTAACACAGGACACATAATTCATAGGATTATTTTATAATATTCACCCAAAAAGGTCAAATGAAGAGAATTGTAAGAGATTTGTCAAGAACTGAAGACCCAAAGAATGTGGCTTTAAAAAAAATCCAGCTGTGGATTTTATCATATGTGGTAGTATAAACAAAAATTGTTATAGGCAAAGAGACAATATAGAAACCATTGTTCATTTTTCTATTAGCTGGTTCTAAATACTCTACAATGCTTTCATCCACTTGAATGGTGTTACACTGTCTTGATATGTTTGATGCTATAGCATATGAAGTTATATTCAAATATTTCAAAGAAAAAGACACTATGGTAACTACTATTAAGTCGGGTTATTTGGTGGTGAAGCACTAGGTTGCTGAAACTGTCACGCTTGGACCTGTATTGTTATGTTGTTATGCCCTCTTTTATCTCAACCTCTCCCTTATTCATTAAAAAGTTATTTAATTTTTTTTATTTGTTTTTTAAACTAAGGGGGAAAAAACTGGCAGGATATATTATAGTAACTTTTTTGATTTCCTATTAACATGATTTGAAGTCCTGTAATACTCCCACTATCTTGTTTTGACTGATTAGACTCTGTTCTGCTCTATATGATAGTATTAAGTATCAGAGCAACTACTTTGAAGGCAATAAGATTCACTTGATGCCCATTCTGGTTTGACTATTATCCTCTTTTGAAGTTCTGTAAGGTTTACAATATTTAGGTTTTATTGGACTTGTTCTCTACTGTTTTGTTCAACTTTATAATACCTAATGAGATAGACAATTCTTTATTTATTTATTTATTTAGGTCTTTTTCCTTTTTCTTTTTTTTTTTTTTTTTTGTCTCTTTTCATTTTTATCGGTACCAGGAATCGAACTCACGACTGCCTGCTTGCAAGGCAGGCGCTTATGCCGCTGAGCTAAACCCCCAGCCCTAGGTCTTTTTCCTTTTTATCGGTACCGGGGATCGAACTCATGACTGCCTGCTTGCAAGGCAGGGGCTTATGCCGCTGAGCTAAATCCCCAGCCCCTAGACAATTCTTCTTAAGGAAGCAAGAGGCATTATGGTAACCATTGTTGATAACCTTGTACTCTGTTTTTACATCATGTGTTATGTCTATCCTTGATTTTGACTGACAGCTTTGTTTTATCATGTTTGATTTTATTCTCCTACAAAAAAAAGTAATAAGATCTATGGGAGCAATAAAACCCAAAATGTGTAAATTTTGTTGTAATAAAGAGAGTGGGGGGGGGGGGGGAAGTGCCCTAAAGGATACAACAGCAAATGTGTTTAGGTATGTTAAATAGATGACCATATTCATATTTTTGACTGGATCATTGAACACAACTATTTACAGTCTCACTGTTTGAATGTTCACTTTGTATACTTTGATCCTGTGACCTGAATCACCGTTTCAAAGATGATAGTGTGTAATCTATTAACTGGTACTGTTTTTTTTTTTTTCTGTAGTTCTGTATTACTTGTACCCTTACACTATTTTGTTTTG
Organism: Cavia porcellus; assembly: GCF_034190915.1. Lineage (NCBI taxonomy): Eukaryota > Metazoa > Chordata > Mammalia > Rodentia > Caviidae > Cavia > Cavia porcellus. The sequence goes on from NW_026947485.1 coordinate 94,739,192, forward strand.
TTCTGTTTTTTTTCTCTCTCTCTCTCTCTTTTTTTTTTTTTTTTTTTTAAATCCAGCAGAGGACCTAGATCCTATGGCAATGTCCTGAACAAGTCCAGCCAGAGGCCTAGAGCACATGGCAATGTCTCATGCAAGTTTGTATCAAGGATCTGCACTGGGAAGGCCCAAAGATCAAACGCTGGAAGCTAGGAAGTCTGAGCCAGCGGGATGTAGTATCTATGCCTACAGGCTGAGGGAGCTGCCCTGAAACCAGGAAGCAACACCCAAGATGAAGACCAGAGCTTCCTGAAAGAGATCCTGAAAGCCATCCTCAGTGACAGCAAGGTGCCAAGTCCATCTGACATCAAGCTCGGTGGAGTTTGTATCAGGAAAACCAGCTGCGGCAAGCTTCTCCAGAAGAATCAATAGTACACCATCTTCCCCTCCAGTTCTTTTACGCAACAGTCCGCAAGTGGGCCTTCCCCACCTAGCACCATGCTGACTCAGCGCAGCTGGGTATTCCCACTCAAGTTGACCATTAGTTAATCCACCACAAGCAGAGCACGTCATCATTTTCTCCTTTCCCTCAACATCACAGAAAAAAATCATTCCATGTTGGCTCATCTTGTTCATTTTATCCAACTGAGGCATCATTTGTTTTAAATTTCTTTTTGTCCCACTTACTGTGAACAAATAATCTACTTACTTTCTTTGTAAAAAAACACTCTGTATGCTTCAAATCAACAACAAAGATAATGTTAGCTTCATCTTCTCCAAATAAGGCAAGACACTCCAAATAAGGCAGGACACTTTAGGTCTTATTGCCAAATTTAACCGATGAAAATTATAGGACATGGTGAAATTTGAATTTTGGATAAACGGCACATTTTTAATGTAAATTTGTCACCAATATTGCATGAGCAAATATTGCATGGGATATGTGTACATTAAAAATTATTAATCATTCAATTAAAATTTGGATTGAATACACTGCATTCTGCATGGCTACTCTGAGCTGAGAAGGAGCCCCTCATGGTGGACGGGAAGTCCAAGTGTGGTGGGCTTGGCAGAAAAATCTCTAATGTGTTTCTGGGGGCTGCCCACTGTTTGGCAGCCTGGAACTGTTTTTGAAGTGATTGATTTATGTACTAATAGAGGTTCCTGATACTTGGTGATGATAATCATCTATCACCAATTGGTATTTCCTGCTAAATCAGTACTGAGCCGCACATGGGAATGATACGCTTAGCAGTCATGTGTGTACGTGGAAAGTGCAGCTGTGCTTGGTTCTTGCCACAGTGATGGAACCAGGGAGGCATTTAAGGCCCTTGACAGTTCCACCAAGAGCCAGACAAAGCAATCCCTACCTTTCACAGCCATCTCTGGTCCCTCTCAAGAGGACGCCTGGCCACCATCAGTTAGTTTCTCAGAGCCTGGAGACCATGTCACCAGGGAATCACGTATTACTGGCTTTCCTGCCCAGGGTTAGTGTGGGGCCCAGAGAGCCTGAGAATGCAGCCCTCTTGTCACTGTGGCTGTGTGGCTGATCAGCCATCCTACAGGGAGGTAAGGAACAAAGCAAAGACCTTGTCCAGGATGGATGCAGATGAATTCCTGCAACAAATGTGGCCACCCCAGCCCTCTTTTTCTGGCTGTTTCCCGATGCCAACCCCTTCTACTCTGCCTGGCTATGACCCTTGGAGTCTGCTTCATGCTAGGGCCCTAACCCAGCATCAGCCATCTGCTGTTGGTACCACCCGCACCCCAGCCCAAAGGGCCACAGATTTCCCCTGTCCAGTTCTCCTTTCCTTACTACCAGCTCCCTGCCATGTCATGTCCCATGCCCCTTCTTCTGTAGACTCCGTTTACACGTTGCACACCTCTGCCATAAGTTCCTTAGCACTGGACAGCTAAGCCTTGTGGACTTCAGCTTCAGGCATTCCTGAGCTCCCGTGGCAGCACATCTACTGACCAGCTCTCTGAAAACTTGGTGATGCCACCTCAGCACTCTGCTGTGCCTCAGTTGTGGTATCTGTTCTGTAGATGGCATACTAGCTTCTGTTGCTGTTGTGAAAAGTTTCCACAAACTTAAAGTTGCACAAGTGTGCTATCTCACAGCTCCACTGGTGGCCAGGGCTCCATTCCTCACAGGGGCCCTGGGGAAGGATCTGCCTCCGTTCTCAACGGGCTATTCCTGGATTCCACTCCTGTGCTGTAGAACACAGGTGCCCCTTCCTTGCAGAGGGCCCAAGGGGAGCCTTTCAACAGATTCCTCTGGATTGGAAACCAGAAGTGACACCCAAGTCCCTTACATGTGTCTCCAACATCTCTCTCCATCTGCTGCACCTCTACTGCTCCAGCTGGAAGTTGTCAAGTATGAAAGCTCAGGTGATTAAATGGGTCCATCCAAATAATCTCCGTGTTTTAAAAGAACTCTAATTTCCTGTCTGTAGAGCCCGCATTCCCAGATTCTGGATTAATGCAAAGACATTTTTTTAGGGAGTCTCTGTTTCGCCTCCCACCGGTGGGTAGTGGTACTGCAGGGGAGACAAAGTACCAGTATTTCCTCCCACTTCTGTAACAGTAACACAAATATGATAGAATTGTGGCGCGGCTGAAAAGAAGTATGAAATATAAATGACCTTTTTTTTTTTTTTTTTTTGTCTTTCTCATTTTATCGGTACCAGGGATCAAACTCACGATTGTCTGCTTGCAAGGCAGGCTCTTATGCTGCTGAGCTAAATCCCCAGCCCCAAATGACCTTTATTTTAAGAAGGCTGGGAGAGGATCCCTCGAACCACTGGGGTCCGGCATTCTCTCCGGGGTCTGGCAATCTCTCCGTCGGACACGTGGCATGGGGGCATACGTGTAGCTTAAGTTTGGGGTGGTGCCTAAGGGGCATTAGAGATGTACAGGTAGCCCATTGGTATTCATTTCATGCCTAGGCAAATTCCTAGGGGTGGGGAAGATAGAGCTCCTTGGTTCCACCTCCAAGGCTTTACCGGCTACAGTGTCCCATCTAGGCCAAAATCCTTTCAGTCCCATCTTTTGATTATTAGGAAAAAGGGCGGAGATTTACAAGTCAACTGGCTTTCAACCACAGGGACTTCTGTCTCACAGTTCTGGATGGGGTAAGTCTCAGACCAAGATGTTGGCAAGTGCTTAGAGGAGACTCCTTGCTCTCTGACTCCAGCTCCTGTGGTCATAGGCCATCCTGGGCATTCCTGGCCATCCTAACTATCCTCAGGCTGCAGCAGCAGCAGCAGCACTTGGTCCTTGCATAGCATCATATGACACGCTGTCTATGTATCCATGATCAACTTCCCCCCACTTACAAAGACACTGGTCATACTGACGTAGGACTGACTTTAATGAACCTAACTTGATGACACCTGCAAAGATTGTATTTCCATATAGGTCCTGAGAAATAAGACTTCACAGTTCACCTCAAGGCACTGTAAAAGCACTTAGCACAGTGTCTGGCTGCTGGCTGGCATAATAAACAGTGGCAGTTGGCAGTGCCCAAGCCGAGTTCCCTCTGGGCCCCTGTGGGTACAGGCCAGGATAACAAACGACTGTGGCAAGAATAGAGAAAGCACTCCTCCCCTGGCCTCCCTGACACCTCCAGCCCTTTCCTCCACCTGCCCCCACCTATGATGTCCTCCCTTCTCCCGAGCACCTTGGCCATACTTTGGCTCCTTTTCACATCCCGCCCCTCACAGAGGCCGCTCTCCCTCCTGCCCTGGGTCCGGTACCCACTAGCAGCACTGACCAGTGAAAGAAAGAGGATAGTGAGCTGAGGCCACCCTTGAAATCCTGGTACTCAGCTGGCTGGGGAAAGAACCTTGCTGTGAGGTAGAGCAGGGGAACAAGGTTTGAGGGCTGGAAGGTTCGGAGGAAGAATAATTTCCAAGCTAGAAATTGTACCCTCTGCCTCGCTGGGTCTAATAACAACTGACCTTGTAAATGTGAACTGCTCATCCTAGAAAGCGAAACAGTAATTCTGAACTTTCTCGCCAATTTAGGCTCCCAGGGCCGCTCACTCTTTGGGGTCTGCATGGCATACGAGACACCAGGCAGCACCTGCTTCCCACCCTTGTTTGTTCACTGTCAGTTTGTCCACTGTCGTGATATCAGCCTGCTCGGAGACACAGAGCAGAAAAGCTTGCTACATCCCACCAGCAGTCCAGAGACCTGGCTCCGTGGCTTTTGGATGTCCGCATTTAATAAATTAGAACACATATGGACGCAGAATAGTCCCTAGACACAAGCAGAGTGTAGTGGAGACCGAGGAATGACTTCCAAGCATTTTAGCATCCTGACTGCTCCTCATTTCCGGAAGCATCTTGAACTCACTTTTCCAGGCACCCACGGGAACAGAGGTAGAGGATGATGAGGAACAGCTGTCCATGCCTGGGGACCAGAAGAGACAGGAGGCCCCTTCACAGCCTCGCTCCTGGTTGTATTGAGGTATTGGCAGAGCTGTGCTTAGAGGAAATGCCTTGCTTTACCATCTCACCCCCAGGAAAGAAGGGTCTCCCAGCATCCTGTCTGATCAACTTGGCATTACCAAAGTCTAATGCACAACCCAGGAACAATCAATAATGATTTGTTGATCCAGGTTGGTGGCATAGGCCTGTAATCCTAAAACTGTGGGAGGCTGAGGCAGGAGGATTGCAACTTTCAATCCAACCAAGAAACCTAAGGATTAGCAAGACTGTCTCAGAATAACAAATAAAAAATTTTAAAAGGGCCTAGGTTTAATCCCCAGTACTGTGAAAAAAAATGGGGTGGGAGATCTAGCTCAGCAGCACAAGCGCCTGCCTGGCAAGTGCAAGGTCGTGAGTTCAACAAATCAATGAAGTTATCGGAAGCTGCCAGAGAAGGTTCAGCAAGCCATGCCCAGCACAAGTAGAAGTTTGGTCCCAGCCCCATCCAGTGACCAGAGCCTGCTGCCCGCCTCCTGAAGGCTCACCCCAAGGCCAGGCTGCAGGCAGAGCACACAAGCAAACTGAGTTGCTGCAGGTCGGCACTGAGCGCCCCGGCCACATGGGAGGCGAGGCCTTTTGCAGCTGTTTATATGATGTATATCTGGTGGATAAATAAACTTCATTCTCCAGGGCTGCCAATCTCTAAACATGTAGAAATATACATTCGGTCAGAAACTTTAAAAAAATAAACCAATGCGGTGATGTTTGACTGGATCTTCCTAGTGCCACAGCCCCGGGTCCCCGCTACTTGCCTTTCAGCGAGTTAATAAACCTGGTTTATGGCTCTCCGCCCCCACTCCCCACAAGCCTGTGTGCAGAACTTCTGCTTGGAGGAAACTTGCCCTGTTAGATGCAGGGGCAGAGAGGAAAACAGCAGACCCTTTACACAGCAGCCCGCTTCACAGGCGCAGGCAGGGGGAGCTCAGGCTAGCAGGGGGAGCTGGGTCCCCCTCCTTCTGCCCCTCCTTTCTTTGTTTCTCTTTCTTTCCTTCCAGTACTGGGGAGAAAACTCAGGGCCTTTGCATTAAGATACATCCCCAGCCATTTTTTATTTTGAGACAGAGCCCCGCTAAGTTGTCCAAACTGGCCTCAAACTCACAAGCCTCCTGCCTCAGCCTCCTGAGCTAGGATTAGAAGTGTGAGCCACTGCACCTAGACTAGGCTGCCTTTTAATCATGACTCAGAGGCGCCTTAGGCGGGCATCTGGGACTTCCTGTGCCTCTGTCCCTCAGGGCACAGGAAGACAGAACTAAGAGGAAGGAGACTTGGTTCTGGGTTTCACCTCCCAGTCTCAGCCTGTAAAGAGGATGGTGCTGGGGAATTTTACCACTTCCTCCCTTGTCCTGACCCGTGATGAAGAGGGGGCGTTTATTCCTCTGGTACCCATTCACAAAGTTCTTTCCCAGGGACTGTCCCCCTAACCCTCTAAGACAGCTATTCATTCATTCATTCATTCACAGGGTAGGGGGCCCTGTTCTTGGCACCCACTGATCACACCGGTGAACAGGGCGGTGTAGCCTGCTAAAGGCTAAGATTACAGGAGCACAGAAGCCAGGCTTCAGGAAATGGGGACTCAAGTATGTCTTGGGGATTTCAGGGCTCACCTAGTGAGTGACAGAAGAAAAGTCCCAGAGTCTGGGTCTGGTCCCTATGAGGAGGCTGCACCCCATCCACATTAGCCAAGAGTCCACAGTTTTGTACTAGGGAAAGGGGAAGGAAGAAAAGCAGAGGGGAAGAGAAAGAGAAGAGAGAGGAGGGAGTTGACACAGCACAGGCCATGCCGCTGCCATCCTAGGTGACAACCTTGCTCTTGCGATGGGAGACAGAAACTGGGACCTGGAATCCTTGTGCAGCCCCTGAGCACCGCAGGGTTAGCACAGAGTTAGCACCTTGCTCATGGCACCAAGGTGCCGTTCTAGCTACAGAATACAAAGCAACCACTGCCTTGGTGCTCCATCAAAACGCCAGCAATCAGCACCAGCCCTAGAGGGCACACAGCCTACAGACCTCCTCCGGTGAATGCCACAGGCCATTTTATTAAGTGAGCTTTGCCTCCAGTGCTCACCTTAGCCCAATTCCTCTTCCCTTCCCCACACACTCCGAAATGAAGGGACCACCATACCCCCACACCCAAGAACAAGTCAGTGCCCATTACAGCTGTCATTTGGACACAGCCAGGAACACTGCAAGGGAACAAAAATTGCTGTGGTGGACACCAAGGAGACAGCTGGCTTCTCCTCCAGGGATAAGAAGCTCATCACTTCAGCCGTCATGAGTGCTGGCAATGCCAATTCTGGGCAGAAGTGCTCATGTCATCTCCAGGGACTGACCACTGACCAGCTGTCCCAGGTTCATCCTGAAAGTCCTCTGTCCTGGGAATCCTCTCGGTCTGTCACCCTCATTGCTAAGGTAGGGCGTAGTATGAAAGGTCTGGACTTTTGCCAAGGAGCGACAGAGCTGAAGGGCCATGGCAGACACTGAGGAGGCTGAGGGCCCTGCAGAGACCTGTGCCGTGACTGCGGCTCAGTTCACTTACACCAGTCCTACTTCCTCACTCCTCTGTGGCCAGGAAGCCCGAAGGTATCACTCAACAGGCTCAAATTGATGACAAATCTCAGCCTCAGAGTATTTCATGAGGAACCAGAGCAAAGGGACCAGTGAAAGCAGAATTGGTTTGGCAGTAGCATCAAGCTTTTCTCTTCTTTTTCTTTAGTATAGATTAAACTCACGGCCTTTGCATTGAGTTACATCCCCAGCACCCCCCCTTTTTTTTTTAAATTTTTTATTTTGAGAATGTTGCTAAGTTACCCGGGCTGGCCTCACACTTGTACTCCTCCTGCCTCAACCTCCCAGAATACTGGATCTACAGGCTCATGTCACCACACCCAGCTAGCATCAGACCTCTTGCAGCTGTGCACTAATATCAAGACAGGCTCATTAAGTGCACAACTGGAAAATGGGACTCCTGTGTCCACATGTCCCCCTTTTGAGAGGCCTCCGTTCTCCCCTTTACACTTTCTTTCCTGACCTGATAATGGAGACTTATTAAAGTAAAAGTGGATCAATAGCTGTATTGAGTTCCTAGGACTCTACAACATCTCTAAAATTGGCAAAGACATTTGGGATGTTGCTAAAATGGGAATTCCAAATGAAAAGCCAGGGAAGCAGAGCAGCCAGGGAGACATGCCACTGAGTCCCATCCAGCCAGAGCAGCAGTGGGGAGGCAGCCTTGGGCCCTGGGTGCCCTATTTTCTCGGCCTTCCTTCATGTCAAAGAGGAATAAGGACAACACGGGCAATTTTGTGATGCTGGGGACCAAGACTTAAAGAGAACCCAGACCTACCTTGCTGGCAGGTTGTCTGGGAGGGGAGAAGATACATAGGTAACATTTTTCATGGCATAGAATCGAACCCTTGGCATCTTCTGAGCTACACACCTAGCCCTGCAATTTACATTACAAAGAGAGTTTGAGATGATCACCAGGGGAAAGAACAGCTTCTTAATCCCTGAATGAGGACAGGGCTGGCCAGGTGACATTGGGACAAGGAAGATCGCCAGCCTGTGAAGTGAAGGTTGGGAAAGGCGTTCTGCTAGGACTCCTTTGGCTTTAACATTAAATAAATCACCAATCAGACCCAGCCTTCACTGGAAATTCACATGTTGGCCATATACTACCCCTTATAATTAGGAAAACATATTCTCTGCCTTCAGAAATCTTGTTAGCAAACCCATCATCTCTGGGTTTCTCAGTTATGTACTGCTGAGCACAAATGATCCAAAAAGTAGTGACTTCAAACAACAACAGGTAAGATCACACAATGCTCTGGGTTGACTGGGCTGAGCTAATTGACTCTTCTGCCTTAGAGGGGCAGCCTTAGGGACTGCATTGCCTGGAAAGCACACATTGATTGGGTGCCTCTCTCTAAGTTCGTTCACATGTTGGCCATCAATGGAAGAGCCTCTGTTTCTCTCCATGTGTCTCTCTACACAGTTGAGACACGCCACTGAGTCCCATCCAGCTGAAAAGCTACAAATCTCCTAAAGCTGGGTCTTCAAAGTTACACAGCATTGCTTTGTCGTATTCTATTGAGAAAAGTAGATCAGAGGCTCAGCTTCCAGAGGAGCAACAAGAGCCCTCATCCCTCTAGTAGGCCGGCAGGGAAATGCAGCGTCTTTATTTGGTGATAGAAAACACAGCATTTAGGTAATATCACTGCGCTGCCAAAAACCTCTGCTGTGGGCTGAGGATCCAACAGACCAGCCAGAAGGATCATTTGGTGATCCTGGTGGGGAAACGGGCAGCCTAGGGAGCAAAGTCATAGACATCAGAACCATCTTCATCTTCCCTCAAAAGAGGAGACAGCTGCAGGGTTGTGAGGTGGCTGGCTTCATTCTGAAAGCTCTACCAACCCGGGCTAGCCACTTCTCCTGCTTGGCTTTTAATTTTCGATACTCTTGATGCAAATCAGGAGCCTTCACTGGTTACAAACACCTACTTCAGGTCAGGCAGTGAGATCAGATTGGGAAACACACTTCCTCTCTATACCTTGCAAACCACAACTCTAAAGACATTGTCCAATAGCCATTTTCCAGTCAGGTGCGGGGGCACACACCTGTAATCCCAGCACTTGGGAGGCTGAGGCGGAAGGATTGCTGTGAGTTCGAGGCTGGCCTATACTACATCGTGAGTTCAAGGCCAGCCTGTACTCCATTGCAAGACCCAGTCTCAAGAAAAAAATTTTATGCATACCCATTTTCCACAAGTCAACTAAATACACTACAAAGTGTGAACTCAATACACAGGAGCTTAATCTTGAGGCTCCATTCATGTATGATTAAGTTATGACTCCATAGACAGAGATCAGAGGGAGAAAGAAATGCCCACTTGCTCCCATTTTTTTAAACTTATTCCCCACCTGATTTCACATGCACAAGCTGCAGGTGTTATATTGTCAGTCCAGCAAGGATCTCTGGGCCTTCCCTGAAGACCAGTGCACCTCAAGAAGGGCAGGTCCATCAATTTCTAGGCATGCAGGAGGGTACGTGAGGATGTAAAAAGCAGCTTTAAATGCTTTTCCAACAAATAATGTGGAAAACACAGTGATTTCCAGGAAGTGTTTTCTTACCCTCAGAGCAGCAGCCCTGGACAATCACCTGCACGTGCATCTCTGCTTCCCCTGTGATTAACAGTGAGGTCCATCCACAGTCACTGCGTATTTTTCTACTTTCTTTTGCAAGGTTTTTCCAAAGCAACTTTAAAATCAAACAGAATTGAAACAAACAAACAAACAAATCAGAATAGTTGGTCCTCACATCAAGGCATGTGTGGGAGCTTTTGATAAAAAGACATATAGATTTAAAAACCTGCAATAAATAACATTGAAAAACTTCAAGCAATTTCCACTGAATCACAGATTTGTTTATTTATTCATTTGACCAACATTTCTTTGGTACCTGGTATGCCAGAACCCAGGACAGCAACAACTGTGAGCAAAGTGCCCTGTGTTATCTGGAGCCTGCAGCTGGTGGGGGACACAGGTGTTGAGCAAGTGGCCCCAAGTGTGAGGAAGGCCACAGATGAGATGGGCCCAATGCCCTGTATGGACAGGCTCTGTGCTGTAGGAATAAATCCTGTTGTCTTTTCTATGTATCATAAAACATTACAATAATTTTGATTCTACAGTCATATGGCAAGGTCCTATCTGAAATAATAACTTTTTTTGTACCAGGGATCGAACTCATGATCTCATGCTTGCCTGGCAGGTGCTTGTGCCACTGGGCTATATCCCGGTCTGGTAATTTATTTTTAACAAACATTTCAAGGGCCCATGTTGTCTGCTGCTGCATTTTGATTGTACATTTTGCACATTCTCTCACACTTATGATCTACAGATTTGTCTGAATCTCATACCACCACAGGGTTGTCAATAAATGGACATTGATCACACAGTAAAACAAATAACATCTCCATGATGTGGCCCTGCAGTCCATTAGTCTAGAGACTCACTGTTGCTTAGTATTTTTCTTTGGTCAAAATACAGAGCCATCTTGGTGAAGTGAGGAAGAAGCTAAGCCTCTTCCAGAGCATGCCAATGTCCAGCTCAGCCCTGGAGAGTAGAAGGCAGGTTACAACCTCTATCTGACGTCAGTTCCCCTGTCTGCAAACCAGGTGGGAGGGATAGGTTAACCATGGGTTCATCAACTCTCTCCATGAGTGAATCCTCAGAAGCAACAAGAAACCAACTGGGACCATGTTGGTGCAGCTGTACATACCCTTAGGGAACAGGTTCTTCTGTCCCCCAGCCACATAGCTGTGTCTAGGGACCCTTCTGCTGTTATTTGTTTGGCAGGAGAAAAAGCTGACCTTGTGTGAGTTAGGCAGGTTTGCTCCTACTGCTGGCTGCCCCCATACTGTAAGGTCAGCCCTGCTGGAATGGGGTGCTTGGTTTTGGCATCACTCTGATGAGCCATTAAGCTCCATCACAAACAGCCAATCAAAGAAGCCTTTACACATGTTCCTGGAGAAGACAAGGGTTCACATAAGGGCGTGGAGGAAAGGGGTACCCAGGGTCAGCACCTGAAAGTGGCCCAGGAGGAAGACCCCATCCCACGCAGGGAACCTGGGGTCCCTGAGCATGTCAATGTTCCCCAATCTGGAACCCCAAGCAGTGAACACTTCCATCACACAAGTCATCTAAGTTGGGTTGATGCATCAAATTCCATTTACAGAAGTGTCCCTGCTAGAATAAATGTGACACCCATAGTGCTAGGTGCCTGGAGACTCCTTGAAATGACTCTACCTATTCCTGGGAACATTTCTGTTCATGGCAGCAGTGGGCCTGGGATCAGGAGTTCACAGGGAAGTGAGAGTGATAAGAGCTGCCTTTAAGGAACATAAGCAATAAATCTGCCTCTGTCATTGGAAAAGCTCCAATGTGGCAGAGACAAGGCAGTCCTATGAGCCATGGAAGCCGGGTCTGAGGTGTCTTTGACCTGCAGTCATACGATGTATCTCTGCACTCACTGTTTTACCCAACTTTGGACTCATCTCTTCATTCCTACGGCCCTGAGAGCTGCATTAAGCTTGCAGGTTCTCAGGGTGCTGTGGAAAATATGTATATTTGGACCCAGTGGACCTCAAGTCTCAGCACTATCCTTAGAAGACACCACTCCTGGCTCTGGCAGTCCATGTGTGCATGGACCAGTGTTTCTCTTCCCTGCTTTTCTTGCGGTAACATGGCATGCTGCAGAAGAGACAGATGTTAACATAATGAACGTGTCACGTCTGAAGACCTGGAGGAGGTCCCCAGTCTTAAACAGACAAACCAGGACTCATATGCAAGTTTAAATGAAGCTGACCAAGAGTCAGGTGTGGCCGGTTGTCCTAGGGATCTCACATGGCGTCACTGAAGAAGTTAGAGTGACACTGGTCAAAAGTCACAGGGGAAGAAGACTTGTACATTACTCAAAAGCACCTGAAACACAGGGCTGCTTCTCTGATGAGATGGCTTCTGCATTTCCAGGCCTTCTTTCACGTGTTCACCTTGTCTCAAAGTCCCTGCTCTGAACAAACCAGATGTACCTGGAAAAGTGGCACTTCCTCTTTAAGCCTCTCGCAGATCTCCCTGATTTCTTTGGCATTAGGGTTGGGCATCTCTGGGAATCTGACCCACATCTGCTCAGGATAAAGAACAATTATCAAGCTGAAACATGCCTTGAACCACCACACCTACCTAATTGATGCTTTACTTACGCTAATGTTCCAGATTTGTTTGGCCTCCCCCAAGTGCCAAGTTGAAAAAGCAAACTCATTATTGTAGGTCGTCCTTGATGCCTGGGTGTGTGTCCCGTCACGCACATGCACGACAGCCTTCCCATGTATGCCATGGACCCCAGCCTCATCAATGGTACATTGTTTATTAGTAATAACCACCTTCATATGCACCACAGTTTTGAATATGTTCTGGGAATCTCTTCTGAGCCATAGGTCTAAAACAGAATAGCAGACAATCTATTGATTATCTGTAGAGGCAGTAAAGCACTAAGGGTTAGGAGGGGTGAGATACTGGCTTCAGACGTCCAGGATCTGGGTTTGACTGTCAGTTCTGATGAATCTTTAAAAGCTGAAACTGTGACATGAAATCATATTTATAAAGTGCACCATCTGGCAAGGAGCAAGTATTTGAAAAATGTTAGTACTTAAAGGTAGCATGCAAGGGGTTGGGGATTTAGCTCAGTGGCATAAGCGCCTGCCTTAAGTATGCAGTCGTGAGTTCGATCCCTGGTACCGATAAAAATGAAAAAGACAAAAAAAAAAAAAAGTAGCATGTATATAATGTCACACAACCAGGACACTTAGGACAGCGGGCAGGCACTATAAAAATTGTACCTGAATAGTAGGTGTGACCCAGGACTGCCCCAGCACGCAAGGTATGTGGTTACCATACCTATGTTTAATGGAAGAGACCCTTAGAGACCATCAAATCCAACTCACTTATTGAACATAGGAAGCTAGTGAGCCCTAAGCAGATTAAGAGTGACCAGAAGTCACAGTGCCTATTAGCAGAATGTCACGCTGATTCTGACCCCGCTCAGGCTCATCCTACAGGTGCTGACCTCGCAGTGGTTGTGTCCATGAGCATAGTCCAGGGTAGCTGTGGGGAGATGACCTGTAACCCTCACCACGATTCTGCAAGATGCTGATTTACACAGGAGGACAGTGAACTTCAGTTAAGTTAAGAAACTTACCAAAGACACCCCATGGTTAAGTATGGTTTCCAGAACTGGGGTAACCTCTCTCCTTCAGGCCTGGGCTGTTTTGCACTGAAATATGTCTTCGTCATTTTTCATGCCACAATTGGTACTTGGCACCCTAATGTTGGTGATACCAACAACTTACTTTGAGTTTACCTGCTCTTTCCTGGTATGTTTATCCTTCCCTTTGGTAGATGGGCATAACATCCAGCTCAGAATTAACTCTCCCCTATCTGTCTCTATCATCAAATAATTACTTGTTTATATGCCTGCTTCTGGAATTGAGTTCTTTGGAGAGAGATAATGTTCATGGCATAGTGGGTGGTTTACTGTGGCTCCTAAACAAACACTTGCTGAATGTCACCCCTATCTGTCACACCATTGACAATCCAGCAGGAACTCACACAAAACTCTAAGACACAAAACTCTCAGAAGGAACCTAAAACATCACTGCTAATGAAATGCTTTACCTATAGAGAAAATATGACAAGCCATAGCCTCCTGCTCAATAACTCAGCTCCATTTATGCCTGATAGATTTTCCCACTCAGATCCTTTTTTCTGGGGTGCGTTTCCATCCTGCCTTCAATCCAGGAGAACCAACATTTATCTTATGTTTGTATTAGAGCTGGCTCCCGTGGTTTGCAGGAGCTAAATATACTCAGGTCTTCAAACAGCCGTGTACAGGGAAATCTCCAGGAAGTACTGGTGGAAGTATTTACACTACAGCAATCAGCAAATGCTGCAGATCAGGGTCTTTCTTTCTTGAGAGCCCATTGCTAAACATTTGTGGATACTCCAAAGCATGTGTGACATCAGACTTCACTCCCCTCATTCAGCCTGCTGTTCCTGTTTTAGACACTCTGCATCCACCACTCAGCTTCCCCAGTTTCTACCGCTGTATCCATTCTCTCCACACGTTCCTGCCTCTCCATGCTTCCAGCTCTTCCCTGCAGTTGTGGGCAATCAGCACTATCTATGTTCTAAACGACATAGTCTCCATAATGGAATCTTTTTCAACCACGTTTCCTTCCCCTCCAAAATGAGTCAGTTCAGGATTCTGCTTGTAAAAATGTGTTTACAGAACTTCTCTCAGATCTATGCTTTAAACATGCCTTTACTTACAAAAAGATAAAAGAAAGAAGTTCCCCTCTACTCCCCCGTTCCATGTCCCATACGAAGTGTGATCATCACAGTTTTTAATCTCCAGCATACCGCGGATCTTGTCTGGTGCCCACATATGGACTGAGTTTCTTTTAAACAGGCTAAAATTTCTCATCTCTCCATGTAGTCTTTACAGATCCACTAGGGTGAAAGGCTCTCACCACTTCCAAGCCTGGCTGCCAAAAAAAGGCACAGCAACCCTCTTCCCTACCCCCATTAAAAACAAGTCTCCTAAGCAGAACACTGATCCACAGAGTTAAGTTAAGGCCAGACTATTCAAACGGACAGTCACACACTGGCAAACCTCTGAGGCTGAAATCTGAGCTGCTCTTTGCAGTGTGCATTGCGGATTTGTAGCAAAGCCTGCTTGCATTGCGAAACTCTCATCTTAGCACTTCCCTTCCTTGCAGGCAATTTCCACGCATTGGTTTAAGCATTTGACTCTTTCCTTAGAGGAATGGTACCTAAAGCCTGGGGCTGCCATGGCTTTCCCTGGCCACAGTTCTTACAGTGGTTTTACAAATCACAAATAGGGTTTTACCTAGAACTGGTCGACTTAAACTCATCCTAATTCAGCTGCAGACTCTTGGTTCGCCTCCTCCGTGGGTTTCCCTGACGATGCAAGTCTCTGAGAGCAATGGAAAGATCATGCCTTATTAATTTAGCTGTAAATCAATTATTTTGGAAACAACATGAGGAGACTGGAAAATCTTGCTAAAAATAGTAAATCACTCAAGTGGAATAGTTGGTTTTAAGACAATTAATTATGCAGCAGTGATGTTCTTAATCATCTCTAAAGGAATCTTCTCTCATAATACAACAAGACATGAAGTCAGGATGTTGGCAAAACCACCTGATCTGAATTTATTGTGCAGTGCCTGCTTGGTTCTTCTTGATTCATACTGAGGGTACTTGGGGTGGAGAGGGGACTAACAGAGCTGGAAAACATGTTTTGGCCACCTGGGTGTCATCCTGGAGGAAGAATTCAAGCCAGTCCCATTAGTGGTGGCTCGCTTCAGTGGAGGGAACCCCCACCACTTACCTGATTTCCCCTGCTTGTCACTGCACAAAGTCCTGTGCTAGGATGCAAGGGCAGGTAGCCTATGCCTCCAGGAATTGATGTGGTGGATTAGGGATCCTGGAGCACACAGCCCCTCAGATCTTAAGCATTCCCACAGATCTTCATCATTGCTTCCAACTGTCTTGTAGAGACAGCTCACATTTATGACCTCAGCACTGTTCATCTATTCTTTTTTTAAATCCTTGTGGCACAGTAACATTTACCAGATTAGTTATTCTGGAGCCACAGATCAGGGGCATCAGGCACATTCACTGTCACATCAGGCACAGGCTCTGTAGTGTAACATCACCACCTGCCAGCTCTAGAACATTTCATTCCTCACGACTGCACACATCTACCCTTTTATCCTGTGACACAGGATAATCATCATCTGTAGATGGGAAACTGAGGCACAGAGCTGTGCAGTAATTATCATCTTTTAAAGAGATGATGATGTTAGAAATCCAGGTCTGCCCCAAACCATCTAGGAAACAGTTAAAGAATTAGTATTCTAAAAAAAAAAAAAAAAGAATTAGTATTCTGTGCTAAGTTGTGCCCTTGTTTAAAAGCAGCAGGTCTTCTGACTAAACCCGGGCTCAGCAAAAGATTTCTTCAAAGGGCCATTAAAATTACTTAGGCTTTGTGGGCCACCCGGTCTCTGTGGCAATGACTCAATTCTGTCCCCCTAGCAAAAGCAGTCATAGATGAAATGCAGATGAATGGGCGTGATTGTGTGTGATTTACGGACAATGAAATTTTAATTTCATAAATTTTTTCTAACGTGGCAAAATGTCAGTAACAAAATATTACCATTTCCCTATTTTTAAGCTTACAGTTTAGTGGCATGAAGTGCATTCACATGCTTTTTTAGTTAACATCGCCTTGCATCTCCAGAACATTTTCAATTCCTCAGACTGAAACTCGGTCTTCATGAATTACTGCTAACTCTCCACCCCCAGCCCCAGTCCCTGGAAAGCGCACTTACTTCTGCTTTTTATCTCTACAAATTTGACTGTTCTGGGGACCTTGTATAGGAGGACTCGTACAGAATTTACCTTTTGTGTCTGGCTTTCTGCACTTTGAATTACGTATTTGGGGGGGTTGTGTTTTGTTTTGTTTTGTTGCACAGAGGGTCTTGTTAGGTAGCTGAGGCTGGCCTCAAACTCACTTTAAGAGCCCAGGCTGACCTCAGATTCACAATGACCCTTCTACCTCTCCTTCCTGATTGCTGAGATTACAGGTATGCACCACTATGTCCAGCTAAATTTCATATCATCATTTTAGTATCACTCTGATTTTGTTGTTGTTGTTCAATAAATTAAATATGTTTTTAAAAATCTCTCATGCCAAGGGCTGTATGAAATCAGGCTGAGGCCTGGATTTAGCCTCTAGGCCACAATTTGCCAACCCCTGATCTAAACAAAGGCTTTCAAAAATGTGAGTCTGGCCACCTGCTTTTCATAAATGCTTCAAATAAGGCACAGAGAGGCCACGAGACTTACACATTGTAACAGCTACACGGTGGCCATATGTAAACCAGTAGCAGGGCATTCATGCCTCCAGTTTAGAAAACAAAAAATAATTTTCCCATCTCTGAGTTTGTTCACCAGAAGTGGTTGTGTGTAGTTGTGGTAGAAGTTACCATTGTTGCGGGTGAACACACAGGAGATCTCTACTAGCTTCCGTCCTGGAGACAGGATTGGCAATGCATTAGCCACTCTGCTCTAGAAGAGCTGTCAAATAGGCACCCGTTCTCTGACCATCATTCAAGTCAAACCCCTGGGCCCAATAGTGAATAGTCCGCTTTATACACGTGAACCCTCCTTCCATTGGAACGTGCATTTCTTTTCTGCACAATGACATACCAGATGCTTGAAAGACACATCTTAAAAAATAACAAACATTCTTCGGTTCCTTTCTGGTGACTAAAAGGATACTGCATTTATAACACTGAGCTCTCAGCAGCACCCAGACTTATTCTGGCTTTCTTCTTCCCAAGTCAGAACTTGCACACATGAACTTTGCTGCAGGCTGGCATGGTGGGGAGCGTAGCACAGAGATTCCTAGGGGACCTTGCCCCAGCTGGCACAGTGGTGTGGACAGTGCTGGGTGTGAGAGTTGGGTTTTGAAGGTATCTGTGGCCTGCATGTGTAGATAAGTGCCCACATAAAGAGCAACAGCTACTCTTGAAAAGCTCAACAGAGAGACCTCTGGCAGCAGGAGCAGAAGTGTCCACTGTGTTCCTTTTCACAAGCCCTCACCCCAGTTATTTGTACATCAAATCTCTTTTGAGTAGTGGGAGCTTCTTTCTGAGGCTTTGCATGTCCTCTGATTCTGGGGAAACTTCCGCCTGTGACACCATAGGTCCTTGCACTAATGGGCTCACCTGAAACTCTGCTCCAGCAGAACACAGCACACCTGCTTTCCATTCTTTGTAACTGCGCATCCCTTTCGAGTGATGATGCTTAATGCTCCCGTGGACACTGATGAGAAGGCTCTGCTTTCCCAGCTTCTGTCCACAGCTCTAGCCTCAGGACAACTACAAATAGAGTGTAACTGCAGGCACATTATGTGTAATTAATAATACGTAACAAAGGATCTTTATTCACAATAAACCTCTCTTTATGACAAAGATTCTGTCAGTGATTCTGGTTAATCGTAATTTCCAAATTGGATGAGGTGTCTGATGAATGCAAGCAACCTTGAGGGGATAAATCAATGATGACAATAGCAATAATAACAGAGAAGAGGAGAAGCAGCAGCTGCTGCCCTTGCTGTCTGGTAACTGGTAGGTAGGCGTGGTCCTGGGCAGCCTACCAGGCACTCATTCCGTAAGAGCTGCGAACTCAGTCCTGCATCTGGTGCTAGTGGGGGCCCAGAGATGAGCCTGGAACTCAGGGGGTCCGCATTCTGGTAGAGGGGAAAATATCTACATCTTCGGAACCATAACCCAGGGCAGAGAACACTGACAGCAGACAGGAAAAGAGGAGGGAGGTGGTCGTCTCAAATCTGGGGAGAAGTAGAGAACAGTGAGAGTCTGAAACTACAAGTGTCCATCATGTTAAGATTAAGTATTCAGGATCCTTTTGTAGCTGCCAGCCAGACTTTAGATTCCTCCTGGCCTCTGGACTGAGGTTTTGTTTTGTTTTGTTTTTTTCTGTTGTTGTTTGTTTGTTTTGTACCGAGAATTGAACTCATGGCCTAGAGCTACATCCTCAGCCCTGGACCTGAGACTTTCCTTTGCCTCTGATGCCCAAGCTTCCTTAACCTTCACTATTAACAGCAGGGCCCCAGCTTGCACCTTTGGACCAGGGTTGTTAGCTGACTGCTTAGCTCCTGCAAGACCAGAGCATCACCTCATCCTCTTGGGGCTTCCTAGAGAAGGGTCCAGACCCAGAACCACACATTCTGCTTTTAGAAATGCTAGCAGGTTCATGAGACTGTTGGAGCTCATCTGTCTAACCTTTTTGTCCACAGGGCGGGGTATGTTGTTGCCCCAGACAAGAATAATGGATCACAGTAAGTTGCAGACTTCCTGGGTTGGGAAAAGATGAAAACTGACTGCAAGAGAAACAGAAGACCCAAACCTCCACAGGAAGAGTGGCGTCTGAAGTCACATTCTGGGACTTGATGAGAAAGAATTCACTATTTCGAGCTTTTCTTTGTTCACAGCATTGAAATAAAAACTTTTGTATGTTGTAGCCTATGCTGCCCTAAAAATGCTTCTTAGGAGAGTTTTGACAAATTCAGCTTCAGGGGAAAAAAATGAAATAAAACTTCTATATAAAAGAAAATTATAATCCAAATTAAATGTCAAACCAGAAAAATGATTTATGAAATACATAGTAAAAGATGATGATTTCTACTAAATAAATATTCAGATGTCCAATTTTTTTGAAAAGGCGAAAAAACATAAAGAAGCTGTTCTTGAAGTAGCAACCAAAATGACTGATACGTACAAAAAAAAATAATCACTTTCCCTAGTAATTGGATAATTTCATTTTAAAGCAACATACATTCAAGACATAACTTTTCATCTCTAAACAGATCTCAGAAACCAATAAAAATGCAGTTTTAGTGAACTGGAAAGATAAAAACATCCACCTACCATTGGTAGGACTGTAATTTGGTTAACCTTGGTAGGCGATAAGTTTCAACATATGCCAAACATCTTTTTAAAAGTGTGTTTCACTTTCATCACAGCAACTTTAAATGTAAGATTTGTCCTATGGGAAGAATTATGGGTGTGTACAAAAATTTATTTATAAAACAAGTCTACTGCATTCTGGCTTATAATAGTGAAAGACAGGAAACTGTCTAAATGACCAAGAGTCAATTGACTAAAAATAAAGAGCCGAACAATAAAACTGTACAACCATCGCACTTTCAAAATAAGTTTAATAACATGGAAAGACGTTCACAGTAAATTAAATGAAGAAAATCATATTGCAAAACAATGTGATATGGTGATGTTTTGTGAGGGAAAAAAATCCCGACTGCAGAAAAGCATCAGGAAATACATATTGCAAGGTGTTAATGGAAGTTGTTTCTGAATAGGTGGAACTGTGTGATTTATCTTCTACTCTTCTATTTATTTGTATTATCTGAATTTTCTTTAACAAGGAGAAAAGATTGCTTTGCTATTAATATTTACACAATCAAGGCTGGATTAATAATACTTGCAGCAAAGAATAAACATGTCAAAAATAACAAAGGTAGAAATACATATGAAATGGAAAATTGTATAATAGGTATTTTAACAAAGAGAATGTATTATTAACTAACAAAGGCTTGGAAAATCATTCAGCACCATCAGTAGTGGGAAAATCTGCAAAATTAATAAATAAAAGGGAATAAGCCGGGGATTTAGCTCAGTGGTGTAAGTGCCTGCCTGACAAGTGCAAGGTCGCGGGTTGGATCCCCGGTACCAAAAAATAAAATGGAATAATTTTCCAATTTCCAATTTATTAAAGCATGCAAGTTAGAAAATAATTATTTTTCCCCTCATAGATGTCTACTGCAAATAACAATACTTATGAAATTTTGTGTTTTAATGTATAGTGGTATAATACTCTACAATATAAATACAACTTATAGAAATTTCTATAAAGTAAACCTGAAGAAACATGCTTAATTTTCACATTTGTGTGTTTAAATTGGAAAAGTTGCCTTTTATGTCAAAAAAAACCTTCACAACCATTAAGAAACATAATCATTTTAACTGAAAAATAGTACATGTGTGCTTTATTTTATAAGGTTTAATCAATATGTAAGATTCAAAGACAGCAAATCTCAACCTCTGGAAATCGCAGGATTAATATTAGTGAGCGTTATTCTGAAACTCTGTAAGAACAGAATGGAGGATGGATAAAAATAAATATGTTATATTTCTTTCTCCTCCTTCTCTCACTCCAGTATTCTCATTGTCCAGAACTGTGTCTAATATGCAAATGATTCTCAATATATATATAGTATGAACAACCAAGAAAATACCTTATGATAATGCTATAGTAGAATAAAAAGAATTTAAGTTATTTTTAAAATTCAAATTAGTTAAAATTTCATGGATATGAAAAAACGTAAAGAATCTCTTAACTTCAAATGAACATTTTACTTCCAAAAGAAATATTTTTTCTAATAGATTCCTCCAAGATTAAAACAAAGGAGCAAACTGTGAGTCAAAGTCATGACATGATTGAATCGGTTATGCTTCTTGCAAGCTTTTGTTTTAATTGTGATTTCTTGTTCTTAAAGAGGAAGTGTGTTCTCCTCTCCTCCTGCCTCCTTCCCACCTTCCTGTTGCCTTTATTAAGTGGATCACATTTCCCAGGTCTTCCCTTTTAATTTGTCCTTTGGGTTGATGGGGCTTTGGCCCAGAAGAGCGCACAGGTGCTGCTCTGAGTTCCTCCTGGTTTCTTGGCCTGAACAGCAGCTCACACAGTCGACTGTTTGTGGATTTTGCTTTCTTTCCTTTGGAACTCTCTAGACATTGCTCCATTGTCTCCTTAGTGAGCCCAGGATGCCTGATGTTTTTTCCCTTGCAGGCTTTTTCTGCCTGAATGTCTGAAGAAGTCTTTGTTTATCCTCCAAGTTCAATATCTGAACCAGGATACAACTTAATGTCAGCCACTGCATATAATTTTTCCTGATGCCCTTTTGATCTAAAGATTTATAATTTGTTTCTGCTGATCTGTCTCTCTGAGTATATTTTTTTTATTTCAGTGGTTGGGTGCCTAATTCCAAGACATCAACTATCACTATATTGGATCATCTTTGGCCTTGGTAGCTATTACCCCCTCTTGCATACGGTAATTTTTGGTTTCTTATTGTGAGTTTTCCACTAATAATTTCAGCAATTCCACCATGTCATAATTTAAATTTTGGTGGTGCCGTCATGATTCCTTACTTCTAATTTATGATATTTTTAAAACCTCTCAGTTTGTTTCCTTGACTCTGAAATAATTTCCAATTTTATTCATTAAATTATCTTACTTTGAAATTTTATTTTCCTAAATTCAGTCATTAAATTCTTCTATTATCCAAAATAAGTCAAAGGTAACTTCTGAAATATGTTTTCAACCAAATAAGCCCTCCACATTCCTTTTGCTGGTCGCATTTCCCGTCTGTTATCTTGATATAGGGGAATGAAACTCTCGGCCTACTATGTTCTGTGCAAGTTTGTGTTCTCTAAAATCAAAGAGTGAATTTTAGGAACAACGGAGGGTAAGAGTAGAATATATTTATTGAGAGAAAGAAATCTTCTGTCTAAGAGAGACAGAAGGGGTCCCGAGCAGGTTGCCAAGTGTTGGGAGCCGCGGCCGACACTGGTCGCCTTACTTGGCGGACGTAGGGCCTGTGGGTGGGAGCAGAGCCTGAGCTAGATTGCCCCTCCCATCGAGTGAGTCAAGTTGGCGCCTGCTTCCTGCCCCCTGATTGCGCTGGCGACTTAAACAACCCGCTCTGTAAGATAGTCTGCCTAGCAACAGCTGATGTTAGCCAGTCAGCCCGCATCGCGCGCTTTGAACTGATTGGCTACTGTTGCCCTATAAAAGTGAATGCCTTTCCCGCCACGAGAGGAAGCACAGAGAGAGATAGAAAAAGTCCACCGGCGAGAAAGGGCTGGTGGCAGAGAGGAGGTCTCGCGGGGCCCACGCGGAGATAAATAAAGGCAAGGTTGCACACCGCCAGACTTTGTCGTGTGTCTTTCCTGCCGGCCGGGAGCGACCCCGACATTTGGTGACCCGCACGGGGACTGATCAACCCCGAGACACGGCGGTGGTGTGCAACGCTCCAGCGTGGTGCTGCCGGACAGGTGAGTTGGGGATAAGCCTGGGCTCTGGGTGGCGCGCACCTACAGGGCTTTTAGACTCCCCTCAGGCTCACGCGTAGGTGACGGGTTCTTTAAGTCACACGCGGTGAGTTACAGCCCTTAGAGGTTAGAGATGGGTAATTTACCGAGCGCGGAGGCGCGGCCCTTGGTAAAGGCCCTTAGAAAGCTTTTAAAAGCTAGAGACCTCAGGGTAGGTCAAAAAACACTGGAACTATTCATAACAGAGGTAGATAGGGTGGCTCCCTGGTTTTTACCCACAGGGCATTTAAACCTGCCGTCATGGGAGAAGTTAGGCGGGGACCTCGCCTCGGCGGAATTGGGAGGTGATATTTCGCCGGCTATTCGCCCCCTGTGGGAAATGATACATGCGTGCCTTGACTCCTATGCCGAGTTGCGCCGCGAATTGTGTGCGTGCGCCGCTCGAAAAAAAGCAGAGAGAGGAAAAAGGACCCCCAAAAGCCCTCTGGCGGGGAGGAGATAGAGAGCCATCCGCTCCGCCCTGGAGCTCTTCTCCAGAAGTGGCTCCCCGCCGAGAGGCCGCTACAGGGAACCCTCCCTTCTCTCAGCCGGCACAGGAAGTGACGCCCCGTTCCACTCTGTCGCGACCGCCGTCCTATGACGTTGCGCCGCGGGGCGGACGGTATTTTCATGGGCGGCTACTCTGCCGAGCAGGCTGAGAAAAACGCCGGTCGAGGAAACGGGGGCTGGGGATTTAGCTTAGCGGCATAAGCGCCTGCCTTGTAAGCAGGCAATCGCGAGTTCGATCCCTGGCACCGATAAAAAAAAAAAAAAAAACAAAAAAGACCAAAAATAAAAAAAATAAAAAATAAAAAATAAAAAGGGGGAGTAAGCCAAGGCCTGCCTCCAAAGGCGCGGTTATCTATGGCATGACAATGGATGGGCCCGGATCCGGTGGTTAGCTGGAACCGAGGCGCGGTTTGTGTTTTTCCGCAGGAACCGGGATGAAAACCACTGTGGGTCCCAGAGAGGTTGACGCGACAAGTCCCTCGACTGAAGATCAGGCCTGTTCCAACCACAGACCCAACAACAAGATGAGCCCTAAAAGAACTGCAGGATAATCCCTTTTGGGGAGCCTGGAATGGCTTGCTCCCCTATGTTTTACCATTGTTAGGTCCCCTGTGCTCCTTGCTTCTGCTCTTACTTGTAGGACCATTCTTGCTCCGATGGGTTACATCATTTATTAATGGGCGCCTTGCGGCGGCCCGGCGTCAAGTACGCCTGGTTGCCCGTGTGGCCCTGGCAGCAGCCCGTGATGGGCACAATGACCCCCAGGCCTACGCATGGCTCGCTCGACTGGCCTACGACCGGGTCTAGGTGTGGCGGGTCTTCCGCATTCCTTCCCTAATGACACCACACAGCAGGGTAGGTGAGTCGATGACGGGTAAGAGCGTGCCTCCCCAGCACGACTCGACCTAAGCCAGGCCCTACCCCATGGCGCACGAAAGCCGCTGGATTACTAGAATCTGACCAGATCTAGATGCCTCTCCGAGGGGATCACACGGAGGGGCATGAGTGCATGCCTATGTGCATCCAGGTTCCGTCCAGTTCACTCCTGGCCCTGGAAAAAGGACGAGGGTCTCAAGGCCTTGGCAGACCCGGGGGCGGCCGACCAGGGTCCAAGCCAAGGGCCTACGGTGGGCCTCAACACAGGGCATAAGCCTCTGCACTCGATCCAGGGCGGGCTGCGATGCATACATTCACTCAAAGTAAATAAAATAGGGGGAGATGTTGGGAGCCGCGGCCTACACCGGTCGCCTTACTTGGCGGACGTAGGGCCTGTGGGTGGGGGCGGAGCCTGAGCTAGATTGCCCCTCCCATTGAGTGAGTCAAGTTGGCGCCTGCTTCCTGCCCCCTGATTGTGCTGGCGACTTAAACAACCCGCTCTGTAAGATAGTCTGCCTAGCAACAGCTGATGTTAGCCAGTCAGCCCGCATCGCGCGCTTTGAACTGATTGGCTACTGTTGCCCTATAAAAGTGAATGCCTTTCCCGCCACGAGAGGAAGCACAGAGAGAGATAGAGAAAGTCCACCGGCGAGAAAGGGCTGGTGACAGAGAGGAGGCCTCGCGGGGCCCACGTGGAGACAAATAAAGGCAAGGTTGCACACTGTCAGAATCTGTCGCGTGTTCTTCCTGCAGGCCAGGAGCGACATCGACAGCCAAGGACTCTGTCTTTTCCAGGGACTTTTTTAGAGTAAAATCATGGGGTGAGATGGGTTTAAGGTGGGGAAAACTGGGAACTCACAAGACACTTGGGCATAACGTGGGACAGAACTATAGTTAACCAATAAGATTTCAGTTCAGGTAAAACTGATGCCATTAGGGACAAATGGGGAAGCCAGTCACTAGACCACGGGCACTCTTAGAGAGCAGTGACTCTTCCCTAGGGGGTTGGACTGGTGACTCCAAAATTCTTCAGGGTGGCAGGGAACTACTTAGAATATCAGCCCTTGGATGTGTTTGCATTTGTTTGTTCTTTTTTTCGAGGCCTGGCCCACAGCAGGAGGTGTCTGTCTCCCCCAAATTGCAGGGTATCTAGGCTTCTGCACTGGCTCCTTTGAGGACCTAGCCCTGTCTCACTGCCTATAGTATCTCTAACTAACTCAGCTGCCTGCAACAATCTGTCACTGTCCTCTGTAACATGTCTGCATAATCATCAGACCACGTCTCACCAGTTTGTTAGTGTGGCTCTGTCCACATCTATTTACCTTGAATACAGGCAGAATTTTTCTCATATTATCTGGAGCTTAACATCCTCTGGGCTACAGTGTGGCCCAGATTTTCTAACTTTTATAGTCTAGGCACAAAGAAATGGGGCAGAGGGAGAGGGTTTGACCGACAGCCTTCTCTAGGAAGTTAGGTTCTGCTCTTTCTTCTTGGGAGACTGCACAGAATGTCATGTCTCCAGGTCCACTCCCGCAGCCGAGTCTGTAGCACACTTCTGTGCATCTTGGCTCCCTGAACAATGGTCCGTCTTGGCAACGACCACCTACCTTGAGATCACCAGGTGACCTTCAAGGCCTTCCAGAATTAAGGGATCTTTCCCTGAACTTTCTATAGGGCTGCTGCTTTTGGCTTCTTGCTAGACCACCTCGTTTTCTTTAAAATGAAAAGTGTTTGTCACAACAACCTGAACTTCATCAAACCTCTTTCTTCTCTTAAAGAGACAGATTTGCACGTGGGAGCTGTGCTACCTCAGAATTTTCTGGGTTTATTCCAAGGTCATGACTTTTCTAGAGATAAACATCCATTCCTTGTTTGTCTACTACTTATTCTGAGTTAATGTTTTTTAATGTGTATGTTTGCTACTTTGCTTATTCCATTACTAATTGGGAGGACATAGACTGTTTTACCTTCTTCAGCCACAACTCTTTTCTCCTTTGCTAAGCAGAACACACTGCGCTTAGTTTCTCCGGGCACCCAGGGCCTCACTGAGATAGATCACAGCCACTGCTCAGAGGCAGATGTAGCCTGAGTGGTTAGTGCGGTGTGGTGGGTTGTAGGAAGCTGGGAACCCATAACAGGATCTAAGGCTTGGTGCTCCTAGCTCCCTGCTTCTTTTCCAGTCTTACAAGATTTAGATTAGGCAGCGAAGCTGAACTTTCCTCTGACCAGTTCACTGGAAAAGCCAAGCGGAGGAGGCCACGTTGCCCATTGCCCCACTCATCATCTTCCCTGTGCTCTCAGGACTTTGACACATCAGACCATTAAGGAGAGATCAGTGATGCTGCCGTTACCAAATTTGGTGACAAAAGCATGTTTCTTTCAACTTCCCACTGTCTGGACTGTCCCAGTGCTAGTTAGTGAGTCTCACTATTTGTAATGAAAGCTCTCATGATTGGATTTGCTGGTTTTGAGCAACTCTGGTTGCAGCTCTGGTGGTTGCATCGCAGAATTCACAGGGTGTTTCGCACACTTAGAGGCCAACTGAGGAGCTGGCCTGGAAGACAGGCCACAGGCCCATTCCTGGAATCCCCAGAGGCAGGACACAGAGGACAGTCTCTTCTTAGCCTTGCTGTCGAAACAAATCAGTCTCCATCATCTTCAAGCCTGACTATCAGTTTGTTGCTCTACTTGAGATTCAAATCCATGGATCAACAGTTTGAATGACCCAGCCAGGGACCTAAAGGAAGCAGAGCCCCGTGGGGCAACGGTTCCCCATAAGCATACTAAGGTTCTGCCCACACCAGACAAGACCGCAAAGCAGGCAGAGTCACGACAGTTCCCTAACTCAGCAGCAGTAGAGGAAGGGCCCTGGCACTCCACCAGGCCACTTTTCCCTTAGAAAAGCATTTGGCTTTTGACAAAGTATAAGACACAGGAAAATAGTAAAACTTGCACATTCAGTATTATATTTTATGGTGAGTTGCTCAAGAAATTCTCAGCTATAATAGCATTTTGTAGTCTGAGGAATGCATACTGCAGCATAAGGCACGAGGTAAAAACCACTGACTTTGCCTCTAAAAGGAAAAATGCCAACCCACAGGTGAACATGAGACTAGCTTGTTCTTCCAATGAAGAACCAAGAATTTGCAAATGAGAGCACCAGGCAGAATATTGAATCAGCACAGCAGCCTTATTAGCCTCACTTAGGGAACCAGTTAAAAATGAAGACTCTCAAACTAGGTTTGGTGGTATATACCTATCACCCCGGCACTCTGGGAGGCTGAAGCAGGAGCAACTTCCCAGTTGACCCCTGCCTGAGCAACTCAGTACTTAGCAAGAGTTTGTCTCAAGATAAAAAATACAAAAGGAATGGGGATGTGCAAAGGGCCTGGATTCGTTCACCAGTACACACACACACACACACACACACACACACACACACACACTGAAGGCCCCATCCTACTCCTGCCAGGGGAAGCAAGCAGTCGACTGGGAAAAGACCCCAGGGAAGAGGATCCACTCATAAATACAAATCTGAGTGACAGAATGAGAAGGTCACCATGTTACCACTGTTCCTGATGACACAGTGGACCTAGATCACATCACAAAAAGCTACCAGGGCAAGTGAAACACTGAAGTGTCTGTGATGAGCTGATCCAGCTGCCACCACCAGCTGACCTCATTAAAAATAGTGGCACTGTTGCTAAAAATGGTGTCGCCAGGTATCATGCAATAGGCAGGAAGGGTGACACCATGAAGGAATCTTTCCTGAATTGAATTCTATATCCAGTTTAAAGAAAATCCTGGGAATAGAGAAACATGTTAAATAGCACCACAAACACATAAATAAAAATCCAGAAAATGAAAATCTTTACAAATAGTTTGGCATGGGGGTAAAAAGTAGGTATAGATTAGAATTCTAAAAACATTAGTCAAATGCTAAAAAAAAAAAAAAAAAAAAAAAATCATTGACCACTGCTAAAAAATATCAATCCAGCGCAATGTTTGGTAGTTGTTCCCTGATTCAAATGTATCAATTATAGAAGGACATTTTTGAGGCTATAGAGGAAAACTAAACATGAGTCAAGTCTTAAAGGATGCGAGGAAGAATTCTGGGAATGTGATAAGAGTATTATGGTCCCATAAAAAGGAAAAAAGTTCTTGTCTGTTACCTATACTTACTAAAGTATTTATAGGTGCACTGATACAATATCAGGCTTAAAATACTCCAGAAAACAATAGGAAGAAGAAAAATAAAACAAGAATTTCATATCTTTAATAATTATTCAAGTAGATAATGGCTACATGGGTCTTAGTATACAGTTCCCTCCATTTTTACATATGTAAGTAGCTTTATCTGATCAAGTTTTTAAACAACGTTCCAGAATCATAGCCTGACTCAAACATTTCTTGGCTGCATGATTAAGGTACTGTTACTGAACCCTATCTATAGAATAAGCTATGGTAGCACCTGCCTCATAGGCTTGTTGTGAGATCATGCATGAAAAACTCGTTGAACAATATCCACATTATAAATACTCAACAACATCTTCTATAGATTCAAAATTTATCACAGATCCCGGACACCAACAGAACAGGACAAGACACCTCTAAAGTCTTGAATCAATCAAATCTTTCAAAGGCAAAGGTCACATGGAAACTTGTGCAAATGTAAAAACAACCTGCCCTGATTCTACTTGGAAACCAGGGATCTGAGTTGTCAGACCCTGTTAATTAAAAGACGGTGAGCTCTGTCCTAACAAGCTGATTCCACAGAGTTTTGAAACCTTTCCGGCCTTGGCCCCTGCCCAGAAATTAGTTTCCTGGGAAATCCGCAAGATACTTCTAGAAGGTCATCTATTGCTGTTTACTTTCTCTATCAAACTTCTACAGTTGCTATATCTCTATTTTTAACAGAAAACTGTAATTTCCAACAAATGGCCACCACCACCTGGCCCCTGACAGTGTAGGCTAGGAGTCCTCTAGTGGGCTTGGCAAAACACAGGTTGCTCTTAAATTTGCTCCATCTGTGAGTGGCCATATCGGAATTTCAGTGTCCACATCTGCGAAGGAGCCTTAGTCTTTGCATCTGCCCAGTGGGCACGGGGACATATCCCTGTGAGATCTCTGTGAAGACACAGTGAATATACTTGTAAGCTTTTCGGGTCACCCAGCTCCTTGTGGTAGGCAACAGCTCTTATTCCTTAGCCTTTCCTCACCCTCCCTTTCTCCAGTAAGAAGCCTCCTACTTCTTTCTCACTGCATGTCCCTGGAATTTCTCGTTTCATTTTTGCCAAGCCTAAGGCACCTGTGGGACCATCCAGCTTGACCTAATGGGCTCCAGCATCTCATCTGGCCATCTCCCCAAGTTGTCATGCACGCTGACTACCAAGGCCCCTCCCTGTGACCTTTCTCACCCGAATGCTGCTGGCCTCTGGCCCAGGCCCCTCTGCCTTGAGTGTGAAACATGGCAGCTGTTAAGGAGCCTTTCTGCAGGCTGTTTCAGCGGCTCTCCACTTCCTCCTGACTCACACTTTAACATGTCACTCAGGTCCAGGCACATCTCGGCCCCTCAGACGTACAGTCCAAAAGGACCTGTACATTTACCTCCTCCTCCAAGAATGCTCCATTCTCCTGGAGGGAAGCACTGCCCCCTAATTACCAGAAAAACAATGCGGCCATAAGGCCCAGAAACTACAACTACACTAAATGTTGGGTGACTGGAAGGGGAGCGTCAGGCACTGTCTGGCCAGTGGGCAGCAGCTCGCTCGGTCTCCACTTTCTCTGGGGATTACAGTGCTTGTTCTCCTCTGTTTTCAGAGTATTCTAGATGCCCCAGTGCACTCTTAGTCTGTGGGGAAAGACTGTCATCTGCATGTGCTAGAGTACTGCTGGGGTGCTGATTCAGGAGCTGGCCCCGGCATCCCCAGGAGAGGAATTACTCTCTTCCTGTTCCCCACATCACGGTGCAGTCCATGTGGCAGTAATGTGACATCTAAAGTTACATTAACAGTTTACATATGACTGAGCACAAAGTCTGCAGCAGAAGGAGAGGGGCCCCAACCCCTCACCCTTCCCAGAAGCCCCAGGAGCATCATGGTCCTATTCCCCACACAGCCGGGCTGCTCTCAGCAGCCTGGGTGTGCTAGGGGTGCATGGTTCCATGGGCTCAGAGAGTGCGTTTAATGGGCCATTAGCCCAGTAAGGGCAAGGCTGGCTCTCCTATCGGCCAGGCTAGGTACGGCTGCCAGAATGCCCTTCCTAAAACCGTGGAGGAACATTGTTTTGATGTCATAGAGGCAGAGGAAAAGCACTGCTAGAGTTTTTGATAAGTTCACATGAAGGCCAAGCCAGCAAATGCACAGGACAGGTGAGAAGGAAATGTGAGCCCCACTCTGGGGTAAATAGAGGAGCAGCAGTCCCAGCTCCCCCAGGAGTTCCTTAGGGACAATATCCGACCCCAGGTCATGCCTATAAAACTGGCTGCTACATGTTAACAAGATGATTTGCAGGCGTGTTGAAGCTCAAGAGACACTAGTTAGAAACACTATCTTGTTGCTTCAGCTGAAATGTCTAAGGTGGTGATTAAATCTTGCCACGGTTCCGAAGGAGAAGTTGGCTCCCTCTGCAAAGCCTCTTGGGAACAGAATGAGGGGAGGGGAGTGTGGAAGAAGGACTGTGTCTGCTTTGCATCCAGTTAAACCCGGACTACAACTTGGGGTGCAGAGCCTCACCTTCTTACCATGTGTGTGGCTGATAGCTTGGGCACACCATGGTCCACAGCCAGGTGACCATAGACGGCAGCTCAAAACCAGACAGGACAAGTGTTGTCATCCCAACTCCTCATGGGGAAACTGCAAATGCACCCACTGGAAAGGGCAAATGGGTCATGTTTTTGTACTGTTTTTACAATTCACTAAATTATAACATTAAAATAACTGCCATTAGCATCGTAGTATTAGCAGCCAGTTATTGAAAAGTTATTATGAGCCAGAAACTATGCAATTGAAGCCAAAGGAAAACCTGAATAAGCCCTCCAGACTTTGCTCACTCTCAAGGACTTGCTTTTCTAGGTTTAACCTCCTTGACTTGCTCTTAGTTAACCTCATTTCCCCATGCCTCGGCCCACAGATGTCCCCAAACCCTGTCCTCTGCGAGGCAGATTTGAGATTTGGTCTTGCACTTTTTTGCACTGAGCCACCTGATGAATCAACCCTCTTTTGCAAAATTCATCATTTCATTGATTGACATACCGTGCAACAGGCCTAGTTTGGTAACACGATTAACTCACTTGACTGCTCCAGGAACCCTCGCTCACGCACACACAGTCACACAGGTGGTTCCTGCTGGGGTCCAGTAGTGATCTGTCCCCCGAGGAGGCTTCTGTGGGGCACTGACAAGCTACACTTGGCAGGTAGGAGGGAGAAACAACCTGGAAAACCCACCACTGGATAGGAATCATGGAGTAACAAGCACCGGAGAAGGAACAGGTTAGAACTGAAGTGGAAAGTGGGCTGTGGGTCCAGGCCTTGCTTCCCATCCACACAGAAGAGAACGCCGCCTGGCGGGGTGGGGTGGGGGGTGTCAGTGACATTGCCAGTGACCCCGAGGCAGGGCTGTGCAGAGCTGTCCCCAGCTCCCTTCCTGGGGCTGTTCCCCACTGCCCTTTATGTCCAGTCTTCTGGGTTGCTGGTCTTTATCTACTTCTGATCTTCAATGTCTCTCCTCAGAGACATCTCAGTGTCTGGGACGTGAGCATGAAATGGACTCCCTCAGTCAGGAGTGACATTTAACTGGGTGCACAAGCAGAGCCATTTCTCTGAGCACACAATATCCCTAGAATATAAAACCTTTCACAAGACCTCTCTTAAGTGTCACTGGCCTGGTAAGAAGATGTGGTCTCTCCACACCAGGGAGTATTACTCAGCCAAAAAGAAAAACGAAGACTTGATATCCACGAAGCATGGCTGAATTTTGGAAATGTTCTGCTAAATTAAAGAAGCAAGACACAAAAGGCCACAGATTGTGAAAGTCCATTTATATGAAATGCTCAGAATAGTCAGCTTCATAGACAGCAAAAGTTAATTAATACTGGCAGAGGCTGAGGGAAGCGGAGTGGGGACTGGCTGATACTGGGTGGAGAGGGTTTTTCTTTGGGTATGATGAAAGTATTTCAGAACTTGTGTAGCATTATAAATGCACTATGTACCATTGAAATACCCACCTTTCAGTGGTTAATTTGGGGTTGCATGCATTTTATATTACCTGAATTTTAAGAAGTGGGGGAAAGGGGTCCGGGCCTGTGAATTTAGAGGGAAGAGGATGTCTGACCACTCGGGCGGGAAACACTCCCCTGCTTCAGTTTGTAAGACTCTCAGGACTCCCTAGTAAGTCAGGACTGTGGTGCCCACAGCCTCCAAGGCAGGGAGGGTGGCAGGAGGTCCCCAGTGGGCCTCTGGGCTCACTCACAGTGGATGGCCATGAGCAAGACACTTAGTATCCCCAGCCATGGTCCCCTTCTAAAGAAGGATCATGGAGTACACTGGTGAGTCCTGAGTCCTTCATGGGTGATTGAAGGAGCAAGTGAAACAGGAAAACATCCACATACTGTGTCTAATCACTTATGACAGCAGATTTGTCATGGGGTAAGCGACAGAAGCCATCCTCTTAATGACTGCAGAAGAAGCCTACACCAGGTAGATCCCTAACACTGTAGGGGATCCCAAGAAGCCACTTGGCACAGCCACAACGTTCGGGGAGAAGCAGCTCTGGGGCTCTGGTAGGTGCCCTTGTTCCAGAAGGAAGTCACGTGTGCCAGGCTGTCTTGATGGTGCTGCAGGAAAAGAGCAACATGGACTCAGCCTCTGCCCTTGTGGGGCATCTGTCCTGTTCTGGATCAGCTGCCTGATGGGCAGGTGCTTGCATAAGGCCCTGCGATTCCCTCTTCTTTCTCACTGATGCCTTCATTTGGCAAGCATTCAGCCGTGCTCACCTCCTGCTAACTAACAAGACAGAGCCTGTGCAGGGCATTTAGGATGTGGAATGACAGAAAGCTTCATCGGAGCAAGAGGATCATCAAACCACCTGCCTGAGTTCCCAAAAACTTCTCTTTTGAGGTTACCATTTTCCCCTTGGGTGCTTTCATATCAAATAGAAGCCACTGGGCATGATGGCACACACATGTAATCCCAGCACTCTGAGGTGGAGGCAGGAGGATCATAAATTTAAGCTCAGCCTTGGAAGTTTAGTGATTTAGATCTTGTCTCAAAATAAATTTTTTAAAAGGGCTGGGAATGCAGCTCAGTGCAAAGGCCTTGTGTTCTATCCCTAATACCATAAAACTAAACTAAACAAAAAATTCTAGAAGCTATAGTCTACTAGCTGTAGTACACCAGTTTGTTAGAGCCTGGACAACCCAGGAAAGAAGAAAAGTGGTGACAGATAAAAAGCAGGTGCCCAGAAGACAGGGAGCTCAGAACGGTAGACCTGGGAACAGAATATGATGCCTACTCTAGACAACCTGGGCTCAAGGTGGTGGAACACCACTGAGTTCCTAGGAAAGCAAGGGCTCTCAGCTTGGTGAAGAAGAGGGACGGCAGACAGCATGGGCCATCAGCCTCCAGATCACCAGGGACGGGCTCCAGGCCAAGCAGAGCCCTGGGATGCCCAGGCCACGTGAGAGGTAGAAGATGTCAAGCTGTTGACTCCGACGGCAGCGCCGACCCAAATGAAGTCAACCAGAGAGCTCATGGGTCAGGGAGCAAGCAAGGACCTGAAGACCTAGGGACACAGGATGGATGTGTCCTGAAGAGAGGAGGGAAATGGGACAGTAGCAAGGATCAAACTAAGACAAGGGCTGCAGCGTCCAGAGTGGACGCACAGCCAGTGAGGAGCCAGCAGAGGGCTTGAGGCTCTTGGAGGAAAAACTGGTAAATTCCCGCTGTGTGGGTAAAGTGGACAAGAAAGGAGAGAGAAAGGGAAATGAGGGAAGTCAGAGGGAGGAGAGATGAGGAGAGCAGAGGGCAGAAGGAAAGGAGGTTGGGGCAGAATCACAGGCGAGTACGTTAGCGAGGCTGCTCACGGGCTGGGTAGCCTATGCCAGCCCAGGGCCAAACAGGCTTCCTTCTCAGCCTGCACACAGCCCATCGACTCCTCTTTTGTGATTCAGGTACAAGCCCCTGTCTCTCCTCCGAGCCACTGGTGAGCCGGGTGGCCTGGCGGTATCTGGTGCCCCAGGCGTGGGGAGGAGGACGGGGAGGCAGCGTCTCTTGCTGGCACCAGAAGCTGCAAACAAGCTTATCACTGCCCTTTTGTATGGGAACAATGAGCCCCAAAGAGCCCAGTCCACCAGGGAGAGGAAGTTGCGGGACAATGACCTTCCTACCCCCACTTCCTAGTCTGCATTGAAATGTGCCCATGGAAGGAACCTTGAGTCTCGAAGTCTTAGTGAGTGGCACATGCACCTGCCAGGGACCTCCCTTCCCTCCATCTGCTCCGGTCTCTGACTTGACCACAATCCCTGCGCAGCAATTCTCTGTCTCCACACCATCCATCGGGTCCTGGCTCGCTGGGCGTCCGTCACCTCCCGCTGCTACCTCCTGCCACGCACATGCGTTCCTTCCCATCTTACGCCCTCTGCGTCTGTCCTCCACCAGCTGCCGGTGTGCGCATTTCAGCTGTATATCTGGATGGGTCTGCAGGGACTGCCATAGTAAAACGCCTCAGACTGATGACTTAACCAGCAGTCATTTACTTTCTCATGCTTCTGGGGACTGGAAGTCCAAGGTCAAGGTGCCAGGAGGCTGGTTCTCT
This sequence comes from Cavia porcellus, assembly GCF_034190915.1. NCBI lineage: Eukaryota > Metazoa > Chordata > Mammalia > Rodentia > Caviidae > Cavia > Cavia porcellus. Next base: position 94,774,184 of record NW_026947485.1, read on the forward strand.
CCTGAGGCCTCTCTGTGGTTTGAAGATGGCTGTCCTCTTGCTCCATCTGTATGGCCTTCCCTGCACCCCCACACAGCCCTCATGGCTCCTCCTCTCCTTAGCAGGACACTAGTTCTATTGGGTGAGGCCCTCATGTCCATCACAATGGCATCTCTGCATCATCAGTAGCTCTGGACCTTCCTGAGATCTTATCAGCATGGTCTGCAGAATTCCCCCTGCTACACCCTTGGGCCACTCAGGCTTATCGAATACTTTATTTTTCTTATAACTTTATAATACTATATACTTGTTGTTTGCTGTCTGACTCTCTTGACTAAAATGCAAGCTCTTCGGAAGCAGAGATTTCACTGTCTCATTCATTCAGCATAGAATTCCCAGTTCCTGCCACAAGGCTTAGTACCTAGCAGGTGTTCAGTGAGTTTGTGAGGAAGGCAGGAAGCTCTCACTGCTCCCCCACTGCATTTTGCTCCATCCTTAGCCTCACAGCCTTAAAAGCCTGAGCTCACTTCAGGTGTCACCTGAGTCTAGAACACATTTCCAATCCTCTTTGTCAAGACAACGGGCTTTCTTCTCCAGTGTTCAGCTCCAGGGATTTCTCCTCCAGGTGCTTTCTCTGCAGCTCCCTGCAGGGTCAGGAGCAGGCTCAATTTGCTATATTATATTTGGGATTTTTCTGCTTATGTACTACTATATGCACTGGAGCAGGAACCCCTCAAAGGCAGGGCTCTGTTTTATCCACCTCTATATCCCCAGCACTGAGCACAGGACCTGGTTCTTTTTCTTTTATTTTTTTAGAAAGACAGGGTCTCACTATGTAGTTCCGGCTGGCTTTGAACTCACTATGTAGACCAGGCTGGCCTTGGATCACAGCAATCTTGCCTCAGCCTCTCCAGGGCTGGGGTTACATGCACATACCGCCGCGCCTGGCCAGGGGCTCCTTAAAGGGGCACCTCTTTTGGAGTTCGTAAACTTGATCTCATAGTTTATCTTCTCATTACTTTCTTTGTCTACCACGTAGTCAGCAAGCACCTACCACGGATTTTCAAAAGTAGGGGTCAGTGAATCCAAGGAGACTGTGACCTTGCATGGGAAACTATTACATTTTTATTTTATGCCCTCAAAGTGATATTCTGCATTTCCATGAATTATGAGCACAGACTCCCAACCACGGCAGTGTTAGTAGTGTTGGTGACCAATGAAAGTCACAGATGGTTTCATGTCACATTATTCTTCTAGTAGACGTAAAATGGCATCTACTCTTATCATGACCTTGAAACTACAATAGCTGTTCATTCATACTGAATCTCGTCTTCAGTATCAATGAAGAAGCACAAATGTATCGTCTCAATGTACCTGATTTCCTTTCCATTCCTCATTATTTTGTTTTAAGAACAATATTCCGAGAAAGGGCACATAGCTTCACCCAGTGGCCAGCCCTCTCCAGCTCACTACCAGGACCAAGATTAAATATCGTCTTTCATGGAGCTGCACTCCAGGGGGTGAGACAAAATAAACAAGCACACAGGTAAAACTGTAAATATTGATGTTAATAAATAAATAAACATGTACACAAGAGAACTACTATAAAAATGCATGTGGATAAGAGATACGGGATTGTGGAGTAAGGGAAGAGAGAACTGTTTTCTGGTGTGGTTGGGAAATGCTCCCAGAGAGATCATCAGGAGAAACCCAAATGAGGAGTGAGTCACAGAAAGAGTGGGGGAAGCATGATTCTGGCAGAGAGGCTGGCTGTGCAAAGGCCCTGAGGTATACCCGAGCTGAGCAAATGGTCATGTGGCTGGGGCTAGAGATGGAATAGAGAAATTAGCCTGGGTCTGTAGCTGCATAAGGACCCAGGCTTTATCCCAAGGGGAGTGAAAAATCACTGGAAATTTTAGGGAAGGAAGTGATCAATCTAATTTATAGTTTAAAAGACTGCAAACAAGGGGCTGGGGATTTAGCTCAGCAGCATAAGTGCCTGCCTTGCAAGCAGGCAGTCATGAGTTCGATCCCTGGTACCGATAAAAATGAAAAAGACCAAAAAATAAATAAATAAATAATAAAAGACTGCAGACAAGAAATGATGGAATTATTGACTAGAATGAGAGCTACAGAGAGACGGGATTGGATTAGGACTCTGTGTGTGTGTGTGTGTGTGTGTGTGTGTGTGACAATTGTACGATACATATGTAATATATATAGATTCATGAATTTATATGTTGCCTTATCAGTCCTTTTTAAAATTTAAGACAAGGTCTTGCTGAGTCACTAATTTGCCCAATCTGAGTTTAACCATGTGATTCTCCTGCCTCACCCTCCCAGAGTGCTGGGATTGCAGGCATGTACCATCACCCCCAGCTCAGAGATACATTTTGAAAATGGAGCCGATGGAATTTCTGATGGTCTGAAGGGGAATGGGCCAGGAGAAAACGATCAAGGGCAGGCAGGTACCAAGGAGGCTCGCTATTCGGGGTCTGGGCAGCCTGGTGGCTGGTGATTCTGAGGTAGAGAAGCAAGAAGAAAACTGATGGTGTGGGAGGGGCTCTCTGCTCCTGATCTTCAGCATCCAAGGCCAGACTCCTGTCAGCTGGCCCTTCAGCCCCGAACACGCACCCCTTCCTCCTCCTCCTCCTCCTCCTCCTCCTCCTCCTCCTCCTCCTCCCCCTCCTCCCCCTCCTCCTCTCCTTAAGGCCAATGCTTGGCGAGACCGCATTTTTCTGCTGGCCAAGCTCTCCTGGGAAGGCGCTGCCTCACCCTCCCAGTGCCCCTGTCCTGACACCTCCTCCCACTCCAGCCCTGAGCCCATTGCGCCCCCCTCTTCCACACAGACCTTCCCTGGCTCCCGCAGACCAGGCTCCCCCCTCCTCCTACCCCTTGCTCTCTACATCACGATGACTGGCACGTGGCCTTTCCTGCCTGTTCTGCCGCTGCCTTCCTTGCCCCTTGTCCACCGCCACTCTGAACATTGTCAGTCCTTTGGACAGGGACATCCTCTTCCCTCCCACTGCTGCACAGGGCATGGCATCCCGGGACAAATCCGTGTGCACCTCAGACACCCCCCACCCCCACCCCCTCAGGCTGTGCCCATCTTTGGGTCTGCCCACCGCCGCCGGAGCCATTGGTTTTGAAATCTTTGTTTGGCAGTCTGCCAAATTAAGCAGCTTAAAAATACAAGCTGAGTTATGAAATGTGACATTATAAAATATCTGTAAAAGCCTTGGGGTGCAGCTCAGTAGTGGAGAACATGCCTAGCACGCACAAAGTCCTGGGTTCAATCCCCAGCACAGAACAAAAAAAGAAAGAAACCTTTGAAGTTCTGAAATTCTTTTAAGGACATTCTGGAGCCATTTAATCCAGAACACTCACTATGGAGGCAGATAGTGCAAAACCAAAGGCTAGCATGATTGTAATTTCTCAGCAAGCTTTCAGGTGACCTTAGCAAGACAAAATGGCAGTTTCCTGTGACAGCCACACCTCTGCCTGCGCCACTTCCTCCTGGGAAGAGTGGGGTGGACGATTCTCCTTGTCTCCAGAGCAGCCGGTTTTATTTCCTCTCTTCAACTACAAAACAAAAATCCTGCTGATTAGTTCCACGCAGCAGTCTTTAATCACATTGTCTCATTTTCCATAAACGCTGCAACATACTTCTCACTGTTAGCATGGATTCCAATTGCCTGCCAGAGTAGAAACTTGTATAGTCACTCCCAACGACCCATTACTATTTCTGTGGTAAAGCACAACCCTAAGAATTGAATTTTACTTCTGTAAAAACAGCAGTGGGTCAGATTCCCAGCTAAGCCAGGAGCAGTTCTTGACTTGAGCAAGTCTGTAACCTCTCTGAAACTCAGCGCCCTTATTTGTAAAACAAAGACAATCCCTTCAGGGCTGGTATGCAAACAGAAAAAGGAGAGAGCTGATTAAACGGTTCTAAAGTTTAGAGAACCAAGCCTGGTATGCAACATTTGCTTAAGTGGTAGCTTTTCATATTATAAAGCAAGACTCAAACGGTAAGTGGAAGAGGTTCAACACTCTGGGGCCGCATCCAGGGAGGGGAAGGCAGCTCTCGACAGCTTAGGCTGCCGCGAACAGAGCAGGCTGGCTCCATTCCCAAAAGCTGTATTTGCTCAGTCTTTTCTTCTGCTCACCTCTGGTATCAGTTCACAGGCCCACATCTGCAGCGTGAACTGACTTGCCAGCCCCCAGGCCCATGCTGTACTTGCCAAGCAGTGCAGAGTGGATGGAAGCACGAATACGGGGGGGCCAGGGCCAGAGGGCACTGATGGGTGTGAAGGGGACCAAGCACGATTTTGCAGGCCAGATAGGTTTTTGCAGCTTACTGATTTTGGAAGCCCATTTGCAGAACTCATTTGTAGGGTCTTCCAGGAGGCCTGTCCGTAGTACAGCGCCTGGAAAAATGAAGTGGAACACTTGTTAAATCCTCCTGTGACTCAGGGCCACCAGGCAGTGCCAGGCTCTGCTCCATTGACAGTGAAGTTCTTTCCACACTTCTGCTTCTCTAGGCCTGTGGGAGACCCAAGCAGAACAGCAGCTCCCTCCCACGTTACAGACACCTGAACCGAGTGGGAGGCTGCAGAGGCCAGCGCCGCACACTAGGAGCTACACTTCATTCCCTCTTCCTCTGTGCGTTTTGCTGTCTGCCTAAAAATGAGAGATGTGGGTTTTTTTGTTTTTTGTTTTTGTTTTTTTCAGTACTAGGGATTAACCCAGGGACGCTCTTCTACTGAGCTACATCTCCAGACTCTTTTATTTATCTATTTTTATTTTGAAACAAGCTGACCTCACACTTGCACTGACAGCCTCCTGAGTTACAGGTGTGCACCTCTGTGCCTCGCCACATTCCAATTTAACATCCAAGTGGTAGATCTGCACAGTGAGCCTGATAAATGAGCGGTTTTACATTTTGAAAGATATTAATCGCCACGCCCATGCCATCAACTTCTGTTTAGAACAATGACACACTGGGTCAGTCCTATTGTCCTCACCCAAAACCCATACTGAAATTCCTGTATTCTTCTACATGGATAAGGCAGAATTCACAGAAAGGTTGCTAGACTCCTTTGATCTACCCTAGGTTTCTCCTGCAAACCATGATGCAGTCAGAACCTCAGACTTGCTGACTTTGACAAGTCCTGCTGGCTTGAACCACCTGTGTTCACATGCATGACTGTCCCACTGAGAAGTATGGACCGCCAGTGGTTAGCTATTTAACATCAGAGACAGAATTCAAATCAGAGCCTCCCGGCATATGAACATATGAATTACCACACCATCTTTGCTCTTTCTAGTTAGTGAACCAGGCTTGAACCTCCACTTGATCTACTAGTTGTTTGATCTTGAGCAAAAACCTGTCTCCCAGCCTTCGTGTCACCATCTGGGAGTGTTATCTCTTTCACAAGGTGGCTATAAACTTTATTTCCTTGACTCTAAGATGTACCAATATTGAACTAAGAAAGAAAAAAATGCTATCAATTAGACTATGACAAGGCTTGCTTATCTCTTAGAGTAGGAGTTGGCCAAATATCAACCCCTATTCTACTCTCCAATGGCCCTTAAGAATGGCTTTTATATTTGTAAATGGCTCAGGAAAACTCAGTAAAACAATAATACTTCATGGGACATGAAAATTACATAAAACTGAAATCTCATTGTCCACCAATCCACTCATATCGGCACACTACCCTACTCTGTCCTTATGTACCATCTGCGGAGATTTTTTATTTCCACAGTTGAACTGGGTCATCAACACAGGATCATCTGGTGCACTGTTACGGTTTGTGTCTAGATTCCCCCTAGAGCCTCCTACAGTTGTATGCAGGGCTTTTTAGAGGCGGCTGGATTTAGAGTTTGTAACAATGAAATTGATTCTTGGTGTAATGCTAGGATCAAAAGCGCAAGGATTAAGGGTGTGAGTGCTACCTACCCTAAGGAGCCTGGATAAAATCTAAGGGGTAGAAAGAGCCGTGGTCGTATCTTGCTGCTCTGCCACCATGAAAAATTTCTCCTCTGCAGCGCCTGTCTGCCATCCACCCTGCCTTGCAGCCAGCCAATTAAGAACTGAAACCTCTACAAACTGTGAACTGAAAATAAACCGTTCCTTCTTTAACTTAGGGTGTGAGTATTTTACCTTAGCAATGAGAGAAAAATAACTAAAACATTCACACAACCCAAGGTATACACTCTCTGGTCCTTTATAGAAAAATATTGTCAATCCGTGGCTTAGTATATTTATTTTAGACTTAGAAAAAGAACTCCTTTAGATTCATTTGGACACAGAAGGTTTTCATCCTATCTCACTCATATATTCTTGATAAAAGGTGAAATATAAGTGAATGAAACTGGCTAAGGAATTCCCAGGTCTTCTCATTTAAAACCTCACTCTTTTCTATCACCATTTGCACTAAGGGTTGTCATATCTTGTTTTCCCTTAAACATTGCCCTCTGTGCCTGCTGGAGATGAGGAATTTCTTAAGAGCCTCATCCTAGGAGTGATGGGGCTCTTCTTAGAGGAGTGCCTCTCTGTCCTCTCTGCGATTCTGATTCAGGCTGTACACCCTAAAGTTCCTGATGTCACATGCAGGTAGTGCTCTCTGCATCCGGTCATGTACCTGAGAGCAAGATAAAATCACACCTATGTTTTAAAAGACAACATGGGCATGTGTTGGGAGAAGGTGCATATTAGAATCTAGGAAATACAAGTCTCCATGCATTCCTTGCATAAAGGAGTATTTGGTACACAGAAGTGTCCCAAGCCCATTTTTACTGTATCTACATCTTCACTTACAGAGAGATGTTGGTGAGATTCTTTGGCCGCAAACCACAAAAACAGAGGCTTCAATTGTCTTGAAATCTTTCAAGGGGCTAATGGACTACATCACCAGCCAAAGAGGGAAAAGATAGCAACCAGATTAGCTACTGGGCCGAAATCATGGGAACTAAAGGGATGTTTTGTTGAAGAGTTATCCACCCATTTGTTCAGACTTGATTCAAGTCAGAGAGCAGCAAACAGCTTTGAGGAGCATTTTATCTTGACGGAGCGGTGAGTAAGTGGAGGGAAGAGCGATACAAGGGAGAGAATGGGTGCCAGTAGAGGCTGCCAGGAGAGGGTGCTGCCTGAGGAGGCTCTGGAGAACCTACAGAGCAACACTGGAGCTGATGTGGTGCCCAGCTGCAGTTCCAGCACTGGAGGCTGGGGGCTGAGGGCTGAGGCGAGAGGATCACAAATCTGAACCCACCCAGAGCACCGTTAGCAATTTAACAAGAACTTTACTCAAAAAATAAATAAATAAAAAGGTTGCAGAGGAGCTGGGGCAAAGGCTCTCCGTTCATTCTCTAGCATTATCAGAAAGAAAGAGAGAGAGAGAGAGAGAGAGAGAGAGAGAGAGAGAGAGAGAGAGAGAGAGAGAGAGAGAGAGAGAAAGAAAGAAAGAAAGAAAAAGAAAGAAAGAAAGAAAGAAAGAAAGAAAGAAAGAAAGAAAGAAAGAAAGGGAAAAAAGAAAGAAAGGAAGAAAGAAAGCAAAGAAACTTGGCTGCAAAAGTGGAATTTGTCAATAAATAAGATCACATACATTCAGCATCACAGAGCTCCATGCAGTACTCTCCAGGTATCAGGGAATCCCTCAACTTAGGCACATTTCATGCCGAGGAAAGCTGGAAAGGTGTGCTCCTGGTCATGGCTCCAAGGTTGTCCCTGAACCTTATGACTGAATAAGACAGTCACCCTTGCTCCTAAAACACTTTGTTTCCTTGTCACTTTGTACATTATACCAGTTCTGTTGCTCAACCTGGCTCACTCACTGTATTAGTCAGGGTTCTTCAGATAAACAGGATCACACAATTATGGAAGCTGGCAAGTCTAAAGTCTTCGGGGTGGGCTGGCAGGCAGGCGATGCGAAAAAAAGACTTCATTTTTGCAGTTCACATCCAAAAGCTGTCAACTACAGAATTCCTCTTGTTTGGAGGAGGTCAGGCTCTTGTTCATTCAAGCCTTCAACTGATTGCCTGGGGTCTACCTACACTACAGAGGACAACCTGTATTTCTCAAAGTCTACTGATTTAAATGTTAATCTCATGCAAAAATCACCTTTCCTGAAATATCCAGAATAATGTTTGGCCAACATATCTGGGCACCTGACATACAATTAACCATTGTGTTCACTTGAGATGAGAACTTATCTAAGGACAGCAAATGCAAGACTCTTCACTTTTGTCCTCTGGTAATTACTAGCTCCATACATGTTGACTGAAAAACATAAATAAGACAAATATGTGCTGTGTATCAGATCAGGGGTTCAGACATCTGCCTCCAGGCTTCAGAGCAGTAGGGCTCTGGGCTCTGGGCTTTAATAGAACTCCAAGAAATCTTCACATAGAAAGAAGGCTGGACCTGGCCTCTGAAGTGATCTGTGACACAGAGAGGTGGAAAGTGTCCATTCCTGCAGGAAGAATGGCACCTATTCAGTGCCTGGTCAGGATGCCTGCAAGGATAGTGTGCTGTGTGAATAGGACCCAGGGGAGGCTCAGGGACAGGGAGACCTGGGCATATGGAAGGTCAGCTTCTGGAATGCCAGCCTGTAGGCTGGAAAAAGTCCTGTTTTTACAAACACAATCTTGTCCAAAACTCTAGAAGGTCTGTTTGATTATCCTGGCCTCAGCTTGTCTTAAGCGAAGAGTGGCCGGTTTGTTGGGTGGACCTCCAGGTACTTGTCTCATTATCCCTCCAGATGGTTCTCATCTTCAGACCCGATTTATGAAGCTAAATGAGGAGTGTACAGAGAATAGGCCCCTGGGAAAGAGCCCTCCCCCCAGGGCAGGAAGTTGCTGGGATGCCCAGCGGGCAGCCAGCCTGCTTGGAGGTAGAAAGCAGCCCAGAATTTCCAAGGAGAGAGCCAAGTATTAGCAGTCCTCAAAGCGCCTCTTCTAACCTTTGGGGCAGCCAGGGAGCTCAGTGCCAGGCACAACACCAACAAAGTGACCCAGAGGAACATTGGACTCAACACTAGGCCCTACGGGTCTGCCCCCGAGTCAGCCACAGCACTAACAAAGTGACAGCAGGAAGAAAGTGGCACAGTTCAGGAGGGAGTGTGGAAGTCGCATCCGCTGACTCCACAGTGGGCAGCTCTGCAGGTCGGGGACAGGGACTCAGCTCGATTCTGTGAACAGCTGCTTTGTGCCACTTTGGGTTTTGCTGATTCAGCATAGGTGCTGATACTCACTGGCTATTTAGGGAAAGCTGATTTTCAAGTGAAGAGTTCTCTCCCATACAATGCTATACTCACTGATCCTGCTCCCTTGAGAATGGATTACACTAATTTAAAACGGTTGTCCTTCTGTCTTTATTTTCGTTCACTGCTGAAACAAGATACCTGACACCTTAAGGTAAAGAATGAAAGGTTTATTTAGCTCACAATTTGAGAGGTTTCAGTAAATAATCAGCTGGCTCCAAGACATGGTGGCACATGACAGAGAAGCAACTTTTCTTGATAGCAGAAGACACTTTCTGTCCCTTACACTGTATGCAAGCTACTCACCCTAGGAGCAGATGTAGCACTAGTACCCTTAATCCCAGCATTGGGCTATGCAATCACAAACTTTAGATTCAATCACCTCCTAAAAGCCCATTCCCCATGACTACATGAGGCTTTGGGGGACATCTAGACATAAACTATAACATTTTCCAGTGAAGAAATACTATATTAGGTCTTTCTGTGTCAGGCAAATGCAGCTTGAATTTATGGAAGCTGGAGTCACCAGGTGAACAGCGTCTTAGGTCTGGAAAGCCAGATTCAGCAGAACAATAGGGAAGAAGCAACACTTTATAAACCAGACTCTGTTAAAAGCCATAGAACACCAGCCCATCTCAGCCTGGCCATCCACGTGTGACAGCCCGGCAGCTGCCCTAGCTCGAGGAACTCAGTGGTTACCCATGAGCTATGCCACAGACATGGCTCTGGGGACCCTGCAGTGCTTATACCCAGTGTCACCTCCTTTTTGGCCAGCAACAGTGAGTTGAAGGTTGACAGAGAAGAGGATCAAAAGGCCCTTGACTTCCAGGAAAATGGCAGAGTGGTGAGCAGCAGCAGAGAAAGAACCTGTCCAAATTTTGGTATCCAGATCCTGGATACAGCAACATGAGGAAGAAAAGGAGGAGAGAGGTGGGTCCCAAGGACACAGGAAGGATCTGAATTGAGGCTTGAAGACCATGGGAAGAGATAATTCTGGAAATGAAGAAAAATAAGAAAACCGGAGGTGATGGCCGTGCTGGATGGGGAGAAACAGCAAAGAAGCAAGACAGCCCCCACCCACCATGCGCTGGTGGGGACCCTGGCAGCCAGGGAGAAACAGGAAGGAAGCCACCTCCACCTCCCACACACACATGCGCACACACACACACACACGCACACACACACCAGAAGTGACTCAGGCTGAGAGGATAATAACTGAAGTAGGGGAGCAACCTGACATTTATGCTGTTTGACTGACTTTGCAGGCCTGGGGCCAGTAGTCTACGCAGCTATTTAGAGAATAACCATATGCAATATAGTCATGATTGTGGATTTCCTACTGTCCTGTCACTGTTTTTTTTTGTTGTTGTTGTTGTTGGTTTGTTTTTCTATTCTGTGTAACTCTTTTTAAAATAAAAAAAAAAATTAAAAAGCCATAGAACTCTTCTCTCTGGCCTCATGAGATCTCTCCCTAAACACATTTCTATTTCTGGTAATTCTGATGATTCCACTCCAATATTTTAATCCGTATTTAATGAGAACCTACTGTATGTCTTATACCTCAGTGGTAGACGTTGTGATATATGAGTGACCCATCAGTGGAAACTCCTGACTTATCAGAGCTTGCATTTTAGCTGGAGGTGAGAGCTGGACAGACAGATAACACGCATATCGTAATGTGAGTGAATTTTAGAGTGTGGTAAAAGGAGATGAGTATTACGGGGGAATATACTGAGTGCTGTGGGAATACAGAGGATGGGGAATTTGAGGGCAAATTGGGGTAGTGAATAGATTGGCAGTTGCATATGCAGAAATGTGAGTCTCAGAACTGAGCAAGGTAGTTGGCCAGGGTTTTCTTCTGGACTGTAAAACTCACTTGCCTGGAGGACAAGCTTCCCAGACCCACTGGGGCTGGGAAGTGTGAGGCTATGCTGTCCATCAGCTGCTCCTCCTGGCCGGCCTGCCTGCCTGCCTCTGTCCCTCTCCTGCCAACCTCAGTCCTCATTGTGGTGTGATGCCTCGCCCACATTTTCCCTGTTCCCACTCTCTTTTCTCTAGCTGAAGTTGCTCTTAAGAATTCTCTTGCCCACCTAAGCCCATCTCGTCATCTGCTTCTTGGGGGACCCAATGATCAATCTTGCTAGGCCTCACCAAGGAAGCTCTCAGAGGTAGAGCAAGCATGGAGTAGAGGCTCAGCCAAGTGACTTGTGCCACGTTTCTCTGGTGGGTTGGAAGCCATTGAAGGGCTTCTCTGTTATGCATTGCAAGCTCTTGTCTTCACCTTGCAATGTCTCCTGCATTTAACTCCTTGGTGCCTATCCTGGTGTCATATTCTATTTAAGGTCTTATTACATAACATTCGCCAGCACACTGTGCAACCCATGCTGTTGATACTGGATCCTATGGAGTCCTGCAGCTTGCTCCCTCCATTTCTTCCTCCCCTCAATTACACATCATTCTACCTAGGATTCAATGTGCCATAGGAGCAGCTTAAGGACCCCAACAGGACATGTTCAACATAGGCTCTGAGAGAAGGTCACTAGGAACTCCCTGCAGACCAACCCCGCCTTTGATCACCACCCTTGACCACCAGCTTGGGATCCAGCTGACCATTCTGTCTTTACCACTGCACTCTATCCCCACAGACGCCCTCTAGCCCAGGCAGACCCAACGTGGTATCCTCTATATATTCTACCCACACCTCCCTTTCCAGGGCTTTATTCTAGCTGGTCTCCGGGAAGCCTTTCCCCAGAGGCCAGGGCTCTGCAGGACACACTCTGGGCTCAGCTTCCCTCTCTGTGTTGTCGTTTCCCATCTATAAAGGGAAACCACGACTCTTCATACTGAGTGTGTATTACTAGTGTTATCAGAAGCAGGAAAGCACAAGCACTGGGCATGCTGCTAAGCACTGCAGGGCCTGGACAATCTGCCCCCTCCCTGGGCTACAGTTTTCCTTCCTCTACAATGAGGAGAGTAGCATCCATTATACCAGGCTGTCACCCAGATGAAGTGAATTAATAAAGCATGACCTAAGTACTCTGTATTCATTGGCCAGCATTATTAATCCTATTCTCTGTCCCTGTTGCTGCTATTGAAACCAAGGGCCAGTTTAAATGTCATCCCAGCAGACCCTTACTAAGCACCTTCTCTTCTATGCTGCTTGTTGGTTGTACATTTTTATTTTAAAATAGTTTCAAATTCACAGTTCAAAAAAGCTTAGAGGACCTTTGAATCCCTTTGCCTATTTTCACACTCATAAAGTTTGCCATTTTGTGCTCTGGCTCTGGCTCTCTCTCTCTCTCTCTCTCTCTCTCTCTCTCTCTCTCCATGTCTCTCTTTCTTTTTCACTCTCAATTGCACATATCATGGCTCTTAACTCTTTATCCATCCATTGAAGTTTCTAAAAAGCAAGGATATTCTCTTAGTTCACCACAGTACAATTGTCAAGTTTAAGAAAATAATATTGATACCTAACTAAAGTCCCTGTTCCAATGTTGTCCTAATGTTTTGCAGCATTTTTCTCTCCAAACCAAAATTTAGTGCAGCTCATACACTTTCTTGAATTGCCCTGCGTGTTTAGGAAATTATGATTCAACCACAGATGAGGTATTGTGTCCTGTCCCTTATATTTGTAGGCCCTGGGCTAAAGCACTAGTGGAGTTCCACATACTCTATATCTAAATATGCAGAGATTTTCTAAAACCATTAATTTGTTCTCTCCCAAAAAAGCAATCATTCCCCACCCTGCCCCCACCTGTCCCCCCTCACCCCCATAAGCAACTGGTGTGATCCAGAGAAACACAGGGAGAGATGACAGCCACTGAAGTGAAAAAAAAAAATTAATGTTTGTAGTGCTTAGTGTTAGATTGACTTTTCAGGCCTAAAGCCAGTAGTCTGATCATCTATTTAGAGAATAACAATATGTGACATAACACCTATGGGGGATTTCCTTCTGAAGCTGGTGCCATTGTGAATTTCCTGTTATCTTGTTTTGAAACCTTGTATCATAGTCATCCTCCTGTTTTGTTTGCTTTTATTCCATCTGATAGTGTGGGCAATTATTTCAGAAATAGCAAGATGTATTATGGCAGCCATTGTTGATTTCCTATTATCTTGTTTTGAAGTCCTGTAGTACTTTCATTGTTTTTTTACAGTATTTTTTTTATTTTAAAGTGAGTCTGAAACTCACAAAGCAAATCAGAATAGAACAATTGAAGCAACACAGGACTTCGAAACAAGACAACAAGAAATTAACAGTGACTACTATAATGTCTCTTGTTTTCTTTGAAATAGTTGACCGTGCCTTCACACACAATAAAATCATACAAAACAAAATAGTATAAAACCAGTCAAAATAAAAGAATGAAAGCAGGACAGTACTTCAAAACAAGATAATAGAAAACCAACAATGGTTACAATAATGTATCCTGTTTTGTTCAAAATAGCTGCCAATACCATCAGACACAGTAAAATCTAACAGAACAAAACCAAACCTAACAAAATGATGAAAACAATACAAGAGTTTAAGATAAGACAATAAGAAATTAACAGTGGTGACCCACCTTCTCCTCCTAGGTGTCTTCTCCCCTATTACTTTCATAATATTTATTGTCTGATTAGATCCAACTAACTCCTTTTTTTTATGCTAGGGTTCACCCATATGAGTTCAAACCTTTTCATCCATGAACATGATCTCCAGTTGTGTCTATTTACCTACAAGAGCCTTGAGATTACCCTACTTGATAGCTGGATAGCTGGGTAGCTTCCACTGTACAAAAATACCATTATCTTTCTTATCTATTCTGCAATTGATGGGCAAGTTACCCTTGCTTTTTTTTTTTTTTTTTTTTTTTTGTCTCCTGTTGCATGGAACAATTGTTTTCTCTCCTTTGATTTTCAGTCTATGAATTTCCTTTTGAGGTAAATGTGTTTCTTTTGCACAGTATATTGATGGATCTTGTTTCTTGATTCACTCTCCTTGTGTCTCTTTTTATTGCTGAACTGAGGCCATCTACATTAATGGCTACAAAGATGTGCATTGGTTCACCTCTGCCCTGCTATCCTCCTGCTGTTGGCCCTCCACTTTTCTCCTTCATTCAGTTGCCTGTCCTGTTTGGCAGTCCTCCTCTGCTGCTGTCCTGGGTATCCATGGTCATCTTTATGTTTCTCTAGAATGTCCTTCAGCACTCTCTTTAGGGTTGGTTTAGTGCCAACGAATTCCTTCCGTGTTCTTTATCATGGAAGTATCTTATTTTTCCATCAATTTTGAAAGATAATTTTGCAGTGTACATCAGTCTGGGTTGGAAGTTGTTTTCTTTCAGGATTTGAAAGACTTCACTCCAAAGTCTTCTTGACTTGATGGTTTAAGTTGACAAATCTGCCATGATTCTGATAAATTTTCCTTTATAGATGATCTATTTCTTTTCTCTACCAGATTTTAATGAATATGAAAAGCTCAATTTATAGGATCTTAATTATTATGTTTATGGGTGTAGATTTACTTTGGTTATGGTTAGTTGGAGTTCTTTGTGCCTTATTTATCTGAATGCCAGATCCTTTTCCCATATTTGGGAAGTTTTTTGCTATTACTTCTATAAATAGCCTTTTTATTTCGTTTGTGTTGACCCCTGCTTCTTCACTGATACCTATCACTGTTAAATGATTTTTAAATAATGATTTCCTGGTTCCTTTTTATTTTTAAGAAATCTTTCCATTCATGATCATGAACTATGATCTTGTCTTGAAGGTCTAAAAGTCTGTCTTCTGTCTCTTTCAAGTGGTTTTGCCAGCTTTTGATTTACTTTTTAATTTCCTGGATATTGTTTTGAATCTGTTTCATACATTGTAATTCCTTCTTATATTGTTCAGTTAAGGTTTCCATCATTTTTCTGTGCTCCTCTTTTTTTATCTGTCTTCTTAAGATATGCTCAGCAATTCTTTTATTATATTTGTGATTGCCTCTTTTACCTGAGACATTATGTCTGATCTGATTATTTTACAGTCTCATGAAGTTGTCTCTTTACTTCAGTTGCTATCCTCTCAGAGGTTTCAGGTGTGTGACTTCCATTTTCTTCCATGACTATATCTCCCAGACTTGTTCTGTGAGCGCTAGAGGTCTGAGATTGCCTTTTGCTCCTCCATCTTGACATTCTCCTGGGTTCCTCCCAACAAGTCAGTTGTGGGGTCCCAGACACTCCCTTGCCTGTTTGCCCTCCCCATTTTCCCTTCATCATGGCTGCCCCTCTGCAGTGTAGGGGAATGGGGCAGGCACCAGGGTTTCTCTGGCCCCAGGTTCCCAGGGAGGTATCAGGACATGGGACGGGCTTCTCCAGATCCATGCAGCTACACTAGGGCTTCCTTGATGCCCAGGGGTGCGTGGTGGTGGGCTGCTTCTTCTCTCAACCTGTGTGTCTACAACAGGACTCTAGCGATGGTGGCAGGTACACAGGGGTGTGTTTGTCTGATTCTCCTGGTGAGTGAGGGCTGCTCAAAGGAAGCAAGGGTCTCCAATGGCCACCTGTGGGTGCATGGGGTGTACCTGGCTGCATGTCCCTGCTTGTGCTGGCTGCCTGTAGGAAGCAAGCCTTCCGATGGTGGTGGCCAGGAAGCAGAGGCAGATCTCCATTGTTTTGTTTTTATTGACTTTATTCTGTTTTGTTTGGTTTGGTTTTATTATCTTTAAAATGAAAAATAAAAATAAATTTGTTCTCTCCTATTTTGACAAACACACTTACATAACCACTTGAAAGTTCATGTTTGAATGAACTTTTTTGGTCCTAGGGATAGGACCAAGGCCTCCCATGTGCTAGGGAAGTGCTCTACCACTGAGCTACATCCTCAGTACTTAACACAGAATTCCTGAACTCTGCACTAGAACTGCTGGTTTGGAAAAAGTAGCTTTCTACCTCAGGCATGTAGCCTGTATTCCCTCTCTTCCCATCTCCTCTCCGGTCCATATCATAAAGGACATTGTCTGGACACCAGTAGACATCCTAATCTGCACTTGTGAGAGTTATCCACAAGCCACAAATAGCATGATCCACAGCAGGGTCCTGGAAATGGGCTTCTCAGGTCCTTTGGATCTGAGAATGCTCAGCCCGCCATCTCTGAGTCATGATTTAAAAGATGAGGAGGATTGTACTCAAAGCAGGATCAGCTTTGGCTTCACACACTTCTCATTATGTGGAGTCAGGGACAGTTGGAGAGGACTGGAGCAGGACCTTTAAACGGGATCTCAGAGCAGAGATCTCACTTGCCTAGGTCCAAGGATGAGAATGAAAACATGATCTCTGGTTTTTGAGAACTTGCAGTCAACCAGGGAAGATAAACAAATAACTGTCGCTTCCTGAGCCCAGTGCTGAGGTAGAGGGGAGCTCACACTGTCACTACACATTCAGAAAGGCCTTTTTCTTCTGGCCTAGGAGTCCTTTGATTTCCCTCTCTAATGGCAGTGGCCTGGTCATTTGATGGGGGCATTTGTATATGTATCATTATCCATCATGACTTGCTTTCAGGGCAGAATCCAGGCTTATTCACCCTGCATTTTTTAGCACTTAAAACAGTGTTTATCACAGAGCAAGCTCTCAGAAAAAGAGGAGCAGGGGAGGGAACAAATACACAGCACATTTACTAGAGGAATGGATGGATGGACGGATGGTAAATGGGAGATAGTTGGGTAATTTGTAAATGGACAGATAAGGCTATGGATATCTGTAGATAAGGAGTGGCCATCATTCAGTTAGCGTACCTGCACTGATCAGCGTCCTCTTCTGGCCTCTGCGATAACATGCAGATGTGACATTTGGCTTTTCCAAACCTCTATGTTATCTTTGTTTTATCTATGTGTACACTCGATATTATTTTTACTAGTTAGGGCTGTGTCACCTGTCCCTGCAGCACCTCCCCCAGAACCAGTCAGGTTGCTGCAGTCCCTAACGCCGTGAATTTACAATCATTCCTCCAAGTTTTTCAGTTGACTTTCTTGCTATGAGCCTAAAAATTACCGCAGTTTAAAAAAATAATTCTCATTAGCCACTCCTGCTGCCCCAGCTTTCAGCAAAACCTTAGAGCTGAAAAGTCAATCTTATACATGCTTCAAAATGATCTACAGATTTGAAATAGCAACAAAGCCCAAGAACTGGCTGCATGCAATCAAAAAGGAGGCAAAGAAGATTAATTGTCTATGGAAGTAAAAGATAACTGCAAGCACGGTGATTGTGTGCACCAGTAAGAAAGTATTTCCAGAAATACCGTGTTAGTGTCGTGCAGAGCTGGACTGAGGCTCCTACCGTGACACCGAAGGGCTGAGTAATGTGGCTGGTAAATGGGATAGTGGAGGAATGTCTAATAATAGTCCTGTTCTTTCTGCCTTTGCACATTCTGGCATCAAAATATCCCCAATAGAGATTGACCCTTGGGAGGCTGGCAAACAGCCACAGGACTCTCCCGGGTAGATCTGCTCAGCTGATGGGCATTTTAGTGGCTAAGAAGGCCTGTGCACCTGGAGATAGGGGGTGATCAAGAACTTAGCATGCTGACCCAGAGACAGAGGATGGGAAAGCAAATGAGAGTGAACGCACTCCGGATTCTCTCCCGGCTCTCTCTGTATCTCTGGGCCGGCTCCCCCCACCCACCCCACCTTCCTGCTAGGATTGGCAGCCAGCTCTCCAAAGAGCAACTGGGACAGGAAGCAGCAGCAGGTCTGCAGCTGAGTGCTGGAAAGCTGGGCCACAGGAGGCCAAGGACGGGAGGAAATTTGTTTTGGATGTGGGACCCAGATGGAGTGGGGAGGGCAGAGAGGCAAGATAAGAAGATGCTCTGGTTTAACTGTACTGAAGGTGTGAAGCCTCTCATTGCAGCTGCAAAGTCATTTTTTCCTGCAAGGCTGCCATAGGTCACCCAGGAACCATCCAGGACAGCAGCTCCAACCACCATGACTGTCTGATATGGAAATTACAAGTCAGGTGCCGCTATTAAGCATTAAAATGTGTCTTGTCTGATCTGAGATAGCCCAGAAGTACAAAATACACATCAGATTTCAAAGAATAACTATAAAAGAAAGCATGTCCAATCTCACATTGGTAATTTTGCATTGATTACACATTAAGATGACAATATTTGTGTGCATAGATTCAATTAAAGATACGAGAATTCATTTCACTGCTTTTTAAATTTTGTTTTCTTCCACGTGGTAGCCAAAAAGCTGACAGTTACGTGTTTGGCTTGCGTTTGTGGCTCTGGCCAGTGCTGCTATAGGGCCTTATTCACCATCACTGCTTCCATGTACCTAGGAGCCCACTCCTTCAGTCAGGGCCTGAGGTGAGAGCACCACTGAGGGTGCACGGGTGGTTTCAGAATGCACTGCATGTTAGACCCTCCTGCTGAGCTCTTAACCAGCCCTTTCCTGCCTGCACCCACAGTAATCATATCAGGGCCTAGGGCACGTGACCCAAACCCCAACCTCCATTTAAACCCCCCCCAGGGGGTACAATTTAGGGTCAGATGGAGAAGAGGTGCAGTACAGGACTATACTCTTTGGCGCCCCCACACTGGGTGAGACAGAGGCTAGCAATACCACTGGCTAAAGTAATCTGTGCAGAGGAGCACAGGGCTGTGGAGGAGGACAGGGAGACGTGGCTCCATTTGGGAATTAGGGCAAAATGAGCCATAGGTTTGGCTTTGGGCTCTGGATCAGCTCATGGGCAGTGATTTGAGATTGCGGGCTGGCACCAAAGCCCGAGGCAAGAAGGAACTCAAGAGTGGGAGGACAGGGTGTCTGTGAGTCCCCTGAAGCTCAAGAGGCAGTAAGACTCATAAAGACATAATGTTGGAAGGGCAGGTAGACCAGCTCTTTCTAGTCCTTGAAAACCAGAATGCAAGAACTGGGGCCTTTGACTGAGGGCGTCATGTGACCCATCTGTGCCCCAGGAGATGGCCAGGGTGGGGGACAGATCTGGAGAGCAGGAGAAAGGAGAGGGATGAGAGAAGCAGAGCTGCCCCTGCTTGGTGCGGCAGCCCCGGCTCTTCTGCTAGGCAGACACAGGCGTTTGCTCAAACCCTCAGCATTTAAGAGTCACATGGCCTGTGCAGGGAGCTGGCTTCTCACCGGGCCTCCAAAAGGGCAAGGAAAGGTGAGCATGTGACCTTGAGCTTGTCCCCAGGCTCCAGGTCTTTTCCCTCCCTGCTGCTGCCCTGGAAGGCACTGGTGCATCCTCAGTGATGGTGCAGCAGAGGGTGTACCCTGGTTCTGAAGAGCAGACGTCACTGTGGCCTGCTCACCATCCTGCTGTGATTCCCACTCTTGGCCCTCAGCCCTCTTTGGCACTGGAAGTTCCACTTCCTGTGGCTCTGCTGCTGTCCCACACAGGTGGCAAACCTGGGCCCTGGCCACCGTCTCCCCAGCTTTGTGTGTCCTCACCTAGTAATATGTAGCAACGTCTCATCCTTTCCTGAGGTAGTTCCTTCCCGTCTTTTGTGTGTAACTTTTACTGCAGTCAGGGGATGAGGCAGCTGCAGGAAGATCTCTGCTTCAACTTGTCTGAGCACTCAATAAAACACCGTTCTAAAAAGGCATCTCTGGGTCTCTGAATGCTGCTATCAGTTCACCTCAGGTCAGGATTTAAGTCGGGTCCTTGGGCTGCCTTAGTGACCAACAGCCCAACGTCTCGGGTCCAGCACAAAAGAAGAAACACCAAATATCAGTCACATGATCTTGAATGACAGCTTATTCCTATAACCCATGGACTTGGGGCAAAGAAATATCTATTAACGGTGAATCTTATGTTGAAACAACCACTCCCCTGTGCAGCAGGCTTTCTGCCAAGAAGGCATTTATTCTTCTTGAATGGCAGAATTCCTCCGAACACCTGGTTTTCTTTCAGAAGGAAGCCATGCCATTTCCTCTGAAGTTCCCGCCTTCCACCCACACTAATCTGCTCACTTGAGGCCTCCAGTGCCTGAGCAGAAATTGGCCCAGGGAATTAAGTCCTGGGGGATGCTGATGGGATACAGCCTGGAGAACAGAGTCCTTGCTGTGGAGAATAAGACTGCCTGCCCTTCTTGGTCTCAACTAGCCAGGCCTCTGGCTTGCCTTTCTTCTTTTCTATCTGTTTAATGTATTTGTTTCTGCTGCAGAAGAAAATGGTAAGAGTTAGAGAAGAAGAAGTAAAGTTATCCTTCTATGCTGCAGGTAAAAAGGCGAGGACTAGCGTGGGACATTTAGTTGAGTGCAGTCAACTAAAGCAGGGACAGAGATCACATACTGATACCATCTGTCCGCGTTCTACCCGCTCCAGAAACCTTGGCATGGACAGGGTTGACCCGGAGCATGAGACACAGCCCAATAAAGGATTCACTCAATGTGCAGATTTGTATCCCAACTGCCCCAGGGAAGGGATTTAAACGCAAATAGAATAGACTTAATTCACTGAACTCTCCTGGAAAGGATTTATAAGTAGCTGCCTCTTATTCTTTCTTTGAGGGAAAAAGAACTTGGACGATTTTATCTGGTTTAACCGAGCTCACACAACATAGATAAGCCCCTGGCTGTCCAATAAACACACACTTGTGAATGATAGAATGCAAAATTTCTCCTCCTTTGTCAACTCCCTATTATGCCTTTTTTGGGTTCCAACAATTCAGTGATTACGGAACATCAACTATGTTTCTTCACTGTGGAAAACAGTGCCTGGTAGACAGTAGCTGCTTAATAAACATTTTTGAATGAAGGAGAGGAAACACAGAGCCCTTAATTCCTAAGGGGCTTCATACTCCAGAGACCAGAGAAAAGAGGGCTTATAAATGAACATGGCGATGCAGGATGGAAAACGCTGCAATGGTGAGAGCAGCAGGCTCCAAGCAGAGCCAAGATAGGCTGTCCAGAGCAGGTGACAGAAGTTGGCACTAGCCATTGGAACTAGCTGTTTCCTGAAGCTCGTGGACCTTGGTCAGTGGTCACTTGTTGCATGTTGAAGAAACTACAGGAGATTCCCTAGGAACAAGGCACAAGAATATGGCCAGGCTCATGTAAGGACAGGCAGTTGGCTCCAGACTGTGATTTTCACTTGCACCCTTGTCACCTCTCCAGGGGCCCAGCACATGAGTGGCCACTGTCACAAAGCTCACACCAGGCCTGATCCAGGTCTGCAACACAGAGGAGCTGCTGAAGTTCACATCCAGCGACTGCAATAGCAAGGAGAGATTCACGAGTGTTGTCCTTTACTGCACAGGCCTCTGACTGCAGAACTTGCCGGCTCCTGTGTCTAGGAAAACCCACAAGTGCCTGGTAGGACCCTCCTCACATGGCCCCAGCTGCCCTTCTCTCACTCCATGCCTTCCTCGACACTCAGCAAGGCCCTGTGCTCGAATCCACCCTGCAGGGACTCTTCCCAGCTTCTCTGTTTAACTCCTCCTCTTCCTTCAAGGCCCATTGGAACTAGCTCTGTTTCCTGAAGCTCGTGGACATTGGTCAGTGGTCACTTGCATGTTGAATCACTTCAGGAGCTTTCCAGACAGTCCCAGACCACTGAGTCACTTAGGCTGAGGCAACAGGGGTTCCTCAGGCTACTGTAATGCGGTACTATGACTCAAACAGTACAAATGGCTTATTTCACAGGTCTAGAGGCTGGGTTCAACTCTGGGCAGGGTTGGTTCCTTCTGAACAATGCAAGGGAAGGATCTCTCCCCTTAGCTTGTAGATGATAGTCTTCTCCCTGTGTCTCCTCAATGTCATCTTCCCTCTGTAACAATCTACCGTATCTCCAAGTTTCCACAAGGAGACCTGTCACACTCGATTAGGGCCACAGGAATGACTTCATTTTTATTAATCTCCTCCGCAAAGACCTGAACTCCATAAAAGTCATATTTGGAGATGCTGGGAATTAGGACTGTGATACAGGATTTTTTTTTTTGATGCAGTGAATATTTTTTAATTGTTGTTTTGACATTTGTAGAGAGTCCACTCAATTTTTTCTTTCATCAGATGTGATATTCTTTGCATAAAACTCTTAGCTCAATGGTTGCTTATTACTGTGATATCTGTCTGTAAATACCTCTCAGACTCCTGTCCTGGAAATATTAAACACATGCATCTTGTTTATTTTTCCTAAGAAAGCATCTCAAATGGCATTTCAGTCATTAAAAGAGAGAGCCAGGGATTAAGATACATCCATTATTGTTTGTTAGTAATGCACAATTCCTATTTCTATAAAAATACTCTACATAAAAATTCAGACAACACAGAAACATATGAAGGTCTAAAGCATGAAAAAACAATGTATTTAGAATTTGTGACTGAGAAATAACCAAAATTAGATATTTTAATTATCTATCTATCTATCTATGTGTACAGATAAGGTTGTAAAAGTACTTTTAGAAAAATAAACGAATTACATTATGCACTCATCATTTTAGCACTAATTTGATATTAGTTACATTACCAAGTAAATTCCTCGAAATTAAATGAATTGCTGAATTATCTGAAGCAAAAGACTTCAAACAAATGTTTCTCTACCACAAGATAGATTATTTGAGTCTTTAGACATCTCTCCAAATGCTAAAAAAAAACTTTAAAGTTTAAAGTACCCACTTATTTCTTGGTTATACCAAGGTTGTCTAGATACATTAGACCCAGGTAATTTTCAAAATGAGTATTTGTGTGTGTGAGGGCAAATAAAGAAGGTGAAATTTTACATGTATTATTCGTATTTTAAAAAATATATTGCATGTTGTTATCTTGAAAATAGTTATTCAGATTACAAGATTTATGCTTTAAAAATGATCAATCAGACAAAATAAATCAGACTCACGTGTAAATATCGTATAGTCTCCCTAGTATAAATAATTTTTTTAAAAAAAGAGTAAATAGGATCCAAAATATGCAACAAATAATGCGAAAATTTAAGGGAAGAAAGTGCTCAAAACGAAAAACACCTGGGATGGGGAAAGGAGAAAAGAAAGAAGGAAAAAGATTATATATATATGTATATATATATATATATATATATACATATATATATATGTGTGTGTGTGTGTGTGTGTGTGTGCGTGTAAATATATACAAGATAGATAACTATACTACTAATCTGTTAGTTCATCAAAAAGAAGTTTGTGCAATACAGGAATTTTAAGGGAGACAGAATTCTATCTAAGCAAGGGCTTATAATGCTTCCCAGTTCTAGCAGACCATAAGAAGGTCTAGGGCCTTATTTGGACCTTGTTCCTATACTTCTATTTCCAAAGAGTAGAAATAGATCACCTGGTAGAAGTTTGGTAAAACTTTAGGATCCCTCTCAAACTTCAGTCATTTTATTTCATATTTGGTATTCCCTTTCTCAGAGGAGGCCTTGCATGCTGTGAAAACCTCAAATCTCTGTACAGGAAAAAAGATCCAAGGTGGGAATGGCCAGAGACCCAGCTACCTCCAGGTCTTTCCAGCTATACTTCATATGGGACTTTGATCTCAGGGTTGCTGCATTTTGACTTTCTTCCCACTTATGCGGTTTTATTAAACGTCTCCCCCAAGGCTGTGTTTACATCTCATTAGCTAGGCTGATTGCATGGCTTCCCTTAGCTGGAAGGGAGCCAGGGATTATAGCTTTTTAGCTGGGCTTGTTGCTTCCTTGAACAAAATGGTAGACAATCAGCAGCATCTGCTACAACTCCCTATGTCCTTGAGTGTCCGATGGGGCCCCTGTCTCCCCCATTTAGATATGTTCCTTTTCTGAGCAATGAGAGACTGTCCTAGAGCAGGACATGAACTGAGACTGGAAGCAAAGGTAACATGGAAACATCCAGAGACAAGAGGAAGGACATTCCAGGTGGAGGGAGAGCATGCCCAGAGGCCCAGAGGACAGGTCAGCAGGCAGCAGGGGAAGTGCTCCTATGTTCAGCCCAGAGCAATGGGCTAGAAGCTTGGGAAATACCAGCAGGCCTGGGCCTTTCTTCAAACGTCATTTACTGAGAACAGAAATGCTGCTTGGGCTTCCCAGAGCCACTTCCCTGGGCTCTGATTCCACAGTTTGCAGAAAACTATCTCCTAACACATAACTGAGCCTGACAGTGTGTTCACTGCCTCAGTTATTCACTGAATATACCAGGTAAAAAATACACCTTGGCCTCCTTCTTTATGCAATCCTTTTGTTGTAGTCAGGGTTTGCAAGGAAAACAACTTAATGCAGGACACAATTTATAGAGTTATTTTATAATAGTTACCCAAAGAATCAAATATAAAAAAGTGAAGGAAACCTATCCGCAGGTTAAAGACCCAAAAAATCCAGCTGAGAGCCTGGATCACATGGCAATGTCTGCATGAGTCCAGCTGAAGACCTGGAGCTCATGACAGTGCCTCATGCAAGTCCGTTTCACAGATCTGTGCTGGGAAAGCCCAGAGGTGAGTGGTGGAGGCCAGAAAGTTTGTGCCAGTGGGATGAAGGATCTGAGGGATCTGCACTGGAGCCAGGAAGCAAAGTTCAAAGTAAAGACCAGAGCTCCCCTGAAAAGAAGCACAGTTATCCTTAGCAACATAAAGTCCCAAGCTCCTCCAATGATGGGAAAAGTCAAGTTCATATCAGGAAAACCAGCATGACAAGCTTCTCCAGGAGACTGAACAGAGCACCATCTGCCCGCTAGAGCCAGGAAGTGATGTTTAAAGTGAGGACTAGAGTTGCCCCAAAATGATCTGTGACAACAAGGTCTTGAGCTCCTCTGACGATGAGAACAGCCAAGTTCATATCAAGAAAGAAGCTCAACAAGCTCCTCTAGGAGAACCAATAGCAACAAGAGAATCAGCAACAACACTTCTTCCCTCCCCAGTTCTCTTTTTCATGTTGTTGGCAACAATCTTCAGGTGGGTCTTCTACACCCAGGACCATGCTGATTCAGTTCAGCTGGACATTACAAGTTGACTACCACTGTCAATCCACCACATCCTCCCAAACAGGAAAAGGAAATACATGGGAAGTTTTCCTCTATTGACTCTGTTGCCTTCTATCTTTTCTTTCACAATCTCTGCTCACATGTGTACACATATGAGCACAGGCATGTACATGTGTGACAAAAATTTTGAAATTTTAGAACTAACTAGCAGCCTGATGTCATAGTAAGGTAGGATATACTCATCCTGCCTACCACATAGCTAGACTGCTAAATCTAGTCAGCTTTGATAGGCTGCACCCAGCAATTTTTCATAGATGGCCTGACCTAGGTCAACCTGACCATGTCCAGCTGCAATGTCTGTGCTTTCCCACTTAAAAATATATCCTGTTTTTCCTAACATATCTCAAGGACTTTCTACCCAGTAATAGACAATGACCAAGCTAACCCAACAAAAGTTAACCCAGCTCCCAAGCTTTTGTACTTCCTGCATGCAAACCCATATAAACTAAGCCAAAAAGCTGATTTGGAGCTGGTGATTTGGAACTGGTTCCCATCAGCCCTCCAGCATAATAAACAGTTGCTATCTAACTCAATGGTGTGGAGAGTCTTCCTTTTGGTTCAGTATTGGTTCTGCAATACACATACTTATGACAAAATAAACACATGTGCAATGCATATGACACATACAGACAAGGACATATGAGCACATGCATACACATACACACAGGCACACACACATAAGCCTCAGATGATTGTGACAGCAATGGGTGCCATCCCAACAAGGACACACAGACCATAGACCGAACACTTGCTGTCCACAGTTTGCTTTCTTGGTGCTTAGCTGGGAATAGCAGTAAGCTCAGAAGGACCGGATATAACTAGTGAGTGTCAGCTGGGCACATCCCACTTTGGTAGAAACAGAGGAGACCCAGGCCAGCCCGTCAGCCAGAGGTCATTTACCTTCCCAAGGCCCAGGGGGACAGGGATAGGGCGGAGTGAGGTGGGACCTGCTAAGCAGTTAGGAGAGAGTGACATGAAAGCTGCTGGTGTCCTTCTCCCAGTGACTGACACCAGGCCCAGGTGTGTAGGTGAAGTACCACTCACACCTGCCAAGGAGAGAGCAGAAGGACAGAGCTGGAGGTGCATAAGAGGCACCTGGCCTTGGACTCCGGGCTGTGAGCCCACAAGAACCTGAAGCAGAAGCGGTCCACACTGACTGAGCCCTCATGCAGCTCAGGTGGACAGAGAGTCTCCCAGATGCATCTAAAGGCAAAGACAAGGGCTCTTGGGTTCCTTCTGTCTTCTTCAGAGCTTGTACAGCAGGAAGGTTATAGCCTTGGTTGAAATCCTGAGTGCTGCTAAGTGAACCTGAACTATTTACTTGAACTCTCTTTGTGTCTTGGTTTTCTCATCTGCAAAACAGGAGCACCGTAGCCCCAGCTTCACAGGATATTGTACCAATCAACGAAAATAAGACATTTAACCTGATTACCATACTGTCTGGCTACGTTAGTCCACTTTCCATTGCTATAACAAAAAGACTAGAGGCTGGCAATATAGAGAGAAAAGAGGGTCCAGATATGTAGCTCAGTAGAATGTTTACCTAATATGCATGAGGGCTGGTTTTGGTACTCAGCACTGCAAGACAAACAAAAAACAACAGAAAAGAAAGGAAGAGTATTTGGCTCACAGTTTTGGAGGGTTAAGAGCGTGGCACTGCAGCTCATTAGATCCAGCAAGAGCTCCTTTGACTGTGTCATATGGTGAGTGGCATCATGGTGGGAGCACAAACAAAAAAAAAAAACAGATTTCATGCCAAGATAGGAGGTCAGAGAGTGGGCAAGGGACAGTCATGCTCTTCGGTGACAGCCCACTTTTTTAGTACTGGAGACTGAACCCAGGACCTTCACACTGAACTCCATCTGGGGGTGCTCTTTTTTATTTTCTATTTTGAGACAAGGTCTCACTAAGTTGCTAAGTTGTACAAGCTGGGCCCAAAATTGGGATCCTCCTGCCTCCGTCTCCCAGAGTGCCAGGGCTTTGCAACCATGTCCAGTTGTAACAACCCACTCTTGCACGCACTAACTAGGGCCAACCACTAATCGTTTGTCACCTTGTTAGGCACCAGCTCTTAAATTCTCCACCTTCCCAGCCCCACTGCATGAAGATAGCCTCTGACCCAAACCCTCGGGAGGCAAACCACAGCCAAACCACAGCACTGGCAGGTGGTAGATCCTCAAAAAATCTAGCTGTTGTTTTTGTTAATATTATGTTAGGGCATGTGAGAGATGCCCTGACTGTTGGAAATAACTTTTTTATGAAGAGAGACTGCTAACTGAAATCCTGAGAAGGGCTGTCCTTCCCTGCTCCTTTACACTCTCTGCGAACTCACGGGGTTCTTCCAGCCTCACCACAATCCATCATTGAACGTGCCTTAACTAGGAACAGCACCGTGGTGAGGACGGTCCCAAAGCATTACAGGTCAGGTGAGCCACTAAAAAGAATGAGGGAAACCACCTTGGAAATAAATCAAGTTCAAGACTACAAGTATAGTGTGCTGTCATCCGAGTATAAAAGGGGGGAAGGAGCCTGGGAGTTTAGAGTACACTTAGCATGCGTGAGGCTCTGGTTCCATCCTGAGCATTACAAACATACACAAGTAAATAAAATGAAGGACAAGGGGGTTGTGCTTGTGTGACTGAGTTGTCTGAATCTCTATGAAATACTGCCAGTAAAAGCCCCTGCCTCTGGGATGGGAAGCTTGGGCCAGGTGAGTCTCCACATTCTTTGGTGCCTCTTGGTTTTCTCCTTTGAAAACTGCATCCTATTGCATGAGGAGCTGGGATATGAGCAGTTTAAATCTGTTCATTTACAGTAGTTGAATAATAGAATGCAGCAGGACTAGAATTCAAACTTAGAAATCCTAGGTGTCTTTGGCCGGCAAAGTAGGTTTGACCCAAAGCCTATAAATGCACACCAAAAACAAGTCTGCACCAAAACTCCCTTAGCGTAAAGTTTGGCAGGCATTTCAGGAGACCTCCCGTCAGGGCCAGATGGAAGTTTCTAGTTTAAACTCTCACCCAGTCACTGTGAACCCAACTTTTTCACTCACTTAGGCCTGGAGGGTAATACAAGATCTCACATGTCATCCCAAATCTGAGCAGCACACAAACTGACGAGCTTGCAGGGATCAGCCAGCAAACCTTCTGATTGGCCCTACAGATCTGCTGGCCCTGCCACATCCACTGGGCCCGCTGCTCTGAGCTGCCCTAACTTGTAAATTCTTGTGCTGATGTGACATACGCATATCTCCAGCTGTCATTCTTAACCGACAACAAAGCACTGCTGTACAAGCTGCCTCTCCTCCTGGGGACCCTGTTCCACCCTCCTAGCCGAGCCTTCTTCCTAGGCTTGAGACCAGTGGAGCTGGACACACAGCCAGGCTGTGGACACCTAGGGAAAGCCCCAGACCAGGTCCAGCTACTGCTCCCTGATCCAGGGCTGGGATTGCTTCCCTCCAACTAGGACTTATTAAAAGAACTCTTTAGATAGAATGAATTGAGCAGCAGTTATTTGGGCATTAACAGATTAACAAACCGGGCAGCAATCAAAACCAAAGAAGACCCCAAGAGCTTGGGCCCCAGGCAGCAGGTGCTCAGTGTGGATTTGGAGACAGACTAAGTATACTGAGTCCAGTGACACATTTTCCTGGTGTGTGTCCACGGTCCTCTGGAAATCCCTGGATGGCGGCTAGCTGGCAGCATCTGATCGGAGAAGTCTCTGCAGCATTTTACCGTTTCCTCTGGGCTTCCATTTGCAATCTCAGCCTAAAGGCCTCCAAGTTCAATTTTTTAATAGTACCCCAGAAGGAGGAATCCTTGAAGCCCATAATAGTTGCAGAGAGAGAGGGAGAAATAGAGAGAGAAAGCTCTCTCCAGGGATTTAGGACCACACTAGGCCATGCAAGAATTTCCTCCAATGGTCCATCCCACAGGACTCTGCTTTCTTCTGACCTTGGCAATGACTGGGGTTGAGGGCTGGTGAAAAGGGAGTGAAAGAGATTTCAAGCACTGGTGGGGAGAATGGGAGGTTGACAGGAGGTTCAGCTGGAGAGGCGCAGATTTCCTGGGGATGGAGGATAACAGAGGTGGGATATGGGGGCATTCAATTCCAGATAAGTCAGGGGGAGATGATCGGGGGAGACACTGGGCAAGAGCTGGAAGAGTGGAAGATGGCTGTCTAGGGGCCACCTTGACAGATGTGAACAGAGCCCTATGTGTGCAGCCTCTCTCAGTAGTAAAGTACACCAGGACGGAGTGATTCCCTGACCCAACTTCATCCCATAGCCTTCCCCAAAGCCTGACTCTTTCTGCCTTCCTTCCACTTAGGTAAACCCAAATTAAGGAATGAGAGGTAAAAACAAAGAGTCCAGAGCCCAAACCCATACTCCCACATGTCAACCTCTCTGAGCCTCAATTTCTACATCCTTCCAATGGGTGCAAAAATGTGAGAAAAATGAAAGAAAAATGTGAGAGTGAAACCTGATGTTATACTGAAAACTATGATGCAGTTAATAGGGGTTTAACAAAGATTTTATTATTAAATAACTAATTCTTTGCATAGTGGTTAAAAGAGAGGACCCTGGGGCCAGGCAGCATGGGTTCAAATGACTAGTGATTAAATTTTAGTTTTCACCTCTTTATGTCACTGTTTCCACATTCGTGCATGGGTTGTTGTGAGGATTAAATGAACTCTTACTCAAGAAGCAGTTGCGGGGCCGGAGATTTAGCTCAGCGGCATAAGCTCCAGCTTTGGAAGCAGGCAGTCATGAGTTCGATCCCCGGTACCGATAAAAAGACAAAAAAAAAAAAAAAAAAAAAAACAAAGCAGTTGGAATGGGGTTCTATGCAAGCATGGCTGCTGTCATTGAACAGTGTGCCACCCTAGAACATGACCTCACACAAAGGCTTTAGCAAGAAAACTACCCATTCATCTACGAGGTCCCCTCCAACCAGCTCAGCAGAGAGGACATGTGGTCTCGGTCCTTTCTCGCCAGCTCTAAGTGGCCTGGGCTGGCTGAACCAGGCCCTTTCCTCCCCTTCATCTTCCCAGGGCTGTCTTTCTGGGGCTGCCCAATGCACCTCCACCCAGCACAGATGTGGCCAAGTCCTCCAGAAAACTGCCCACCAAGACTGACTGGGAACATGAGAACCAGGCCTATGGAGACTGGCCAGAGAGTGAGTGGACTTGGTGCTGTCTATCAGGGACTTTCGCCCACCTTTGCACTTAGCTTGCAGAGCCTTTTAGGGAAAAAGAAAAATGCCAGCCCAATACAACCGTGTGAGCGGAGATCCAATCAGCCCAGGTGGAGCCCCAATTCAGAGCCTCTGAAGAGCAGCTGGTGAGGGAGAAAATTGCAAAGCTGAGGAGGCTGAGAGTGGGGAGAAGGAGGGAACCACATTGTCTCCTGCTCACAAAACTGAGTGGAGGGACAGCAGCCACTTAGAGCAGAGAGGAAAGGTACCGCTGATAGGAGACCCACACCTACTGGCCAGCTGAGTTACTCTGAGGACCCCACAGGTAACAGAAGGGACCTCGGAGGAATTCAAGAAGTCAGGTCTATTTTCCAAAATGACAGCAAGCCCTCTACCCTGAGCACAGTGGAGAGATGGCACAAGCTGTCCCAGAGGGGTGAGGAAACAGTGCCTCTTAATGCCTGGCTCCCCACTTTGGAATTTCTGGGCTGATCTTCTGGGCTTCTCAGGCCCAATCCAAAAATGCTGTGACAAATCAGCCCTAAACCCCAAGGCCTTGCAGCCAAATCGAAGCCACGTGGTGAAGCGTCTGCTCTGCAGCTGAACCATGGCACACCGGGGCTAGGAATTCAGTTATTGGTGTCATCGTCTCCCAAAGTGTTTGCAGCTCCTTTGGAGAGGCCAAATGTTGGGACTAAGGAGGAGAAAGAAATTTAGATCCAAGTCACGGGGTAGGAAGGATGCACAGACTTCCAGAGATAGAGAAGCCTGCAGAGAGGCTCTGCACTCAACCATGAAGAAGGACGAAGCGGGTATGTCCCTAAGGCCTGAGTTTCACTTCTAGATTACCTGACCAGGTGCCAGTGTGACGCCTTCTCACTTCACTCCCCTGCGCTGCTCCAGAGCTGGTCTTCACTCACACTGGCCCGCCCTGTCCTGCCTCTGAGCCTTCCCACAGCCAGAGTCCTTTCCCCTCCCCCACAGATACCCCACTTCCCCAGTGAATCCCTTCCTCGTTGTGGACAGACCCGAATGAGATGAGATCTCCTATGTGAAAACAGTGGAGTGACAGTGGGATGACAGGGCAGGTTCAGGGGAGGCTGGCTGGGGCCCAGGTGGCTAAGTAAGGGCTGGAGAGAGGGCCGGTGTGCCTGAGATTTATCAGGCTTCTAAGGGGGCAGCTTGAAATGTCTGAGGCCTAGAGCAGAAAGGAGAAAGCTCAGCCTTGGAAAAAGGAGGAATTAGGGGCCAAGGGTGGGAGTAGTCAGCCTTGAGAAGAGCTGGGCCACCCCAGTCTGGAGATGTTAACCTTCGCAGGCTCCTTAACACAGCACAGGGAGCACACAGTGTGGCTAGTGATGCCTCCATTGCTTTTGAAACTATAGAATTTAAACACAAATCTTTTGTTTTGAAATCATTGTAAATTCAAAGGCAGTTGCAGAGAGATCCCGCCCCTCCACTCCCCAGTTCGAGTTCCCCTAATGGCAACATTTTACTAAATGTTCACTATTAGTACACTTTCAAAACCAGAATTCAAACACTGGGACAATCCACAGACGTGATTCAGATTTAAGCAGTGCCACTTCAGCTGTTCCCTTAAATAGTGCCCAAATACAAGAATTCCAGCATCAGTTTGTAAGAGGGAGCTGACACCCATGGTGTCCCTTCTCTTTTCGCTCAGTTTCGCAGGGAGACCAGGTGACAGGAATGGAGGAGAAATCCCAAGACAGCTGAACAGCCATCCACCTGCTCTTCCTGTCCTCTGGGGGGCTGTCCTGGCCTTGCACAAACAAAGGAACAGAGAAATGTGCTGAGCCTCTTCATGAAGCGGGAGTGGTGCTTAGTTTCCTCTCTGCTGCCTTAAGAAATGTCCTGAGAGTCTGGACTCTCATCTTTGGAGTGGCCAGATCAGCAGTTGTACCAACTGTAAATTAGAACCCTATGGTTATTGGGAGAATGCAGTGAAATAATATTTGTAAAAGGATTGTAACATGCCTGGTACATAATAAATTTGCTTATGTGCTTGATAAATTAATGATAAAAATAAAATATCCATAAACTGATATATAGAAAAGCTAGTGCTAAGGTTTTCCCCAATAGCCTGGAGTGCATGAGGCTTTGGAGAAGTGTGCAGTTTTTAATTTATGTGGGGGATGCCTTTTGCATGCAAAATTGATTTAGTATGCAAATAACCTGGAGTTGATTGAAGACTAGTAGCCTTGCGCTTTGAATAGTGATTGTATTTAAGAAAATTCACCAGCCCTCACAGCCTTTGTGAGGCAGGTCTTCCCCCAGGTCCTACCCTTCTCTCTGACATTTAGCAATGCCTCATGGCACCAGGCCTGTAGTGTCTCCACAAACACACCTGCTAGGTTAAGGGTGGACTTAGGATTTGTATGTTATAGAAAGCTTCCAGTTTTTATTCCAACTTACAATTTTTGGGCTTTGTGATGGGGCAAAAATATACCCATGTAATCACTGTGTGTGGTATCAACAAGTTCATGAGATATCGCACGCTTTTGTACAAAATAGGCTTTGTGTTAGATGATTTTGCCCAACTATAAGTTAATGTAGGTGTTCTTTGCATATTTAAGGTAGGCCAGGTTGAGCTGTGATGTTTGGTAGGTTAGATGTATTAAATGATTTACAATAGCGCTAACTTGCAATGGGTTTATTGTGATATATACATTTCCCATCAGAAGTCAAAGAGCAGCCATGCTCCCTTATTTTCTTGTTCAAAATTCTGCAGAGCCTGAAAAACACACAAGCAAAACTGCCTTGGAGGACCTTGGGGAGTAAAATGAGCGTTTTAGGTGATCTGGTTTCTGGGATATATCTGCGGTCTGAGATCTGCTGGGAAGGCCAGTTGCCTTCCCCAGCTAGGCTATGCTCTACCTGGGGCCATTCAGAGACCATCAGAAATTGACCTCTCTGTAGACTATGGCAGTTGGGACAGAGAAATGGGAGGTTAAACGGATTACAGGCTAAACAGCAGGGTGCTCCTAATATACCCTATTCAAGGAGACATAAGGCTTAAACCCTCTACACTTCGTTACAGTGACTGGGAAGGAAAGTTGAGAGTTCTCTTTACCAAGGCTAGATATATATAGCATAAAATTTACATTTTAACCATTTTTGGTATGCAGTTAAGTGTATTTACAGTCTTGTGTAGCCATCACCACTGTCTAATTCCAAAATTCTTTCCTCACCCTGAACAGAAATTAAGCAGAATCTCTCCATTCCTCCGCGTGTTCAGCCCTTGGTAAATACCAATCTACTTTTTGTCTCTAGGAGCGTGTCTACTCTAGAAGTTTCACATAAGTAAAATCTAAAAATATTTATTTTGTGTCTGGCTTTTCATTTATCATAACATTTTCACGATTCTTCTATACTGTAGTGTGTACCAGCGTTTGCTTCCTTCCTAAGGCTGAATAATATTCCACTGTATGTGTACAACACATACTGTATATCTGTTCATCTCCTGAACATATGGGTCTTTTCCACCTCCATGAATAGTGTTGGTGTGGACATTAGTGTGCAAGTATGTGTTGGAGTCCCCATTTTCAATTCCTTTGGGTGCACAGTATGCTCAGAAATGGAATTGCAAGGTCATATTGTAAGGAAAGCTTGGCTTCTGCTTCAAAGCTTTGCTTTCTTATCTACTTTTGGTCCTAGCTGACTCTACCAGGGCTACATCGGTCACATTCATGCAGATAATCCCTAAACTAATTTGGCTGTTCCAGTAAATGGCTTTGGGAATGAATGAAAAGTTAAGAAGATGAGGTAGGAAGTAAGGATGCTCATCTTCCACAGGGGAGGCTCATGGCATGGAGGGACTCGGCCAGGGATTTATGGGGTGCACAAAAGTGAGGACCGAAAAGGGTCCTTTACAAAGGACCACAAGTCAACTTACGGGGGATACATGTGCTCCTAGGAAGTTTCTGACATTTATTTTTAAATGATTATTATCCTGCCAGCCCTGTTTCAGGACAGCTTTTTATAATGTCACCTGTTCATGCACCAGGTTAGGATCCAGACTGAGGAGCCAGTCTCCATTGGTCCCTGAGCAGAAATACTTGGGTGCTTCCTAGAGTTCTTTCTGAAGTTGGAGGATCCAAACATTGCCTTCCCCACACACTATGAAGACCAGCTGAGTGGGCTGATTAAAAGCGACTAAAACTAAGCCTATGCAAAGGTCCTCAGTGCATCCCCTTGTTCTGGGGGTGAGTGCTATTTCAGGGGTGCAGAGAGAAAGTCATTGAGCTTCATAGAGCTCACAGTCCAGGAAAGAAGTGCTGGCCCAAAGTTAAGGGTTGTTTCAGGGATCACAGAGACTGTGGCCACTGAGCTGGGATTAGAGTGAGTGAAGTAGGACATGAGGCCCAGCCACAGGCAGTTGATAAAGAACTCTAGGGCTGGGGCTGGAGAAATCAGAAATGCAGATCTCTTGCCTTGGTGCCCAGTGGGTCCTGTTTAAATGTCAAAGAGGACCAGGAAACTACAATTTTAACCAGCTCTTCAGGGACCCTTGCTGCTGAGTAGTTTCCAGGAATGCTTTGGTAGGTTACAGGCCAGACTAGAGGGGTCAGAGTTGGGAGGAAAGGTGAGAATGGAGTTAAAAGGACAAGGGAGAGAAAATGATTTCAACCCCCAAATTTAGAGTGATTACTGAGTCATGAAAAGAAAGGACACAGTAGTATTCCATTGTGTGTAAAATAGCACATTTTCTTTTTTTAAAATTTTATTTTAAATAGGATAAAAAAGAATAAAACCAATCAAAACAAATCAGTGTAAGAGATACAGGACTTCAAAACATGAAATTAGCAGTACTTACCATGTCTTTTGATGTCTTCAAAATTGCTGCAAATAACTTCAGGCACAGTAAAAATCAAACAGAACAGAATAGAATAGAAACAATAAAAACAAAACAATGAATGCACTAAGGGATTTCAAAACAAGCCAATAGTAAATCCAAAATGGCTATCATAATATATCTTGCTATCCTTTAAATAGCTTCTCCTGCCATTGAATTTAACACAATCACACAAAAGAGAATAAAACCCAACCGAACAAACAGTGGAAATGTTATTGGACCTCAAAACAAGACCCTAGGAAATCAACAATGGCTACAACCCTCAAAGGAGATCCCCCGCCTCATGCCATGCTGCATACAACTATCTTCTGACCCTATGGTCAGACCACTGGCCCTAGACTGGCCATGTTAGTGAAGCACCAAAGCACCACAGGTATCCAATTGCATTTCAGCTCCATAGCTATCATCACAGCCTATGTTTCTCCAGATAAGCCAGTTGCTTAAGGGGTGTGGGGTTGGGGGGATTGTTTGCCAGCCTGTGCACTGGAAGGGGCTGAAGTCTGTCTGTTCCTAGTCCAGCTGTGGCCTGCACAAATTTCCAGACTGGGCTTGCTTGCTGTTGTGGTCTTGTTCTCTCTCCCTCTCAGTCCGTGAATGATGCTGACTCAGTGGGAGAGGCTTGGGTCTAGCAGCTTCCAGTCTGGCGGCAACCTGCTCATGACACTGGTCCCCAAACTGTGCTTGTTTGTTCAATACCACCTTTTCTTTATCCGGTCATCTGTTAATGGACATATAGGCCCCTTCCAAGATTAAACTATTATAAATAGTGCTGCTATGGGTATGCAGATATCACTGTAATATATGTCTTTAACTCTTAGGGGAAGACATATAGAAGGGCAGACATTGTATCAAATGAAGTTTCTAGTTTCAGTTTATGTATTGCAAACATACCAAAAAAAAAAAAAAGAAAATGAGGAGCAAGAAGTAGATGAGTGGGGAAAGGGAAAGGAAAGGGGAAGAAAAAGGTATTAAAATGTATCGTGTATATGTACCAACTCCCCACAAAGAATGTAAACATTGAGTATTATAAACATATACCAATAAAAAATGCACATAAAAGAAATGAAGTCTTGAAACATGCTACAACATGGGTACATTACATTAAGTGAGGAAGCCAATCATAAAAGCCCGCATAGTAAATAATTCTATGTATAAGAAATATCCAGTACAGCAAACTCCACAGAGATGGAAAGCTAGCTAATGGTTGCCAGAGCCTGGGGATAAGGGGGACTAGATGTGACTGATTAATGGGGATGGAGTTTTTTTCAGGATAATAAGAATATTCTTGAAGTAGAGAGCGATCATAGTAGCGCAATATTGTGATTGTACTAAATGTCCCGGAATTGTTCGTTTCAAAGACCTAATATGGTAAATTTTGTATGAATTTTCCTATAATTAAAAAAAATAGTGGCCAAGCATATACTCCTATTGCATCATTTCATAATGAACAAAAGCTGGCTTTTGACCCATTCCAATGAAAAATGCAGTCAGTGGTCCCAGGTCAGCAGTGGCTATTAAACATATTATTTTAAAGACAGTTGCTCAGAACTTCTACAGGAGGTTTCTTCTGCAAAAATTTGAGTAACAATGCGTAATGGAAACGCACTGCCACATGCATGTGAAAGGTACAGGATCTCCTTCCTCCAGCAGAGAACCACCTTGAGGGAGGCCGAGCAGTAAAGCCACTTCCCCATCTTGTTGTTACTGGCACAGAAAGAGCAGGAGGTGGGAAGCAGTAAGGCAGGCTTCAGGGGCCTCACTGGGCAGAGGCAATGCGCTGGTTTGCAGCAAAGAGGAGAAACACGGCCTGGTGATGGAACCCGGCCGGAGGCCTCCGGGATGTTGTTCACAGAGCTTGGGCCTGCTGCTGGCGGCCTGTCAGCCTCAGGGGCTTCTGCTACCTCTCCTTTGAAAGGAGCAGAGCAGCAGAATCCATCCCAAACCAAATGACAGAGCTGAGGACATCACACTAAGACCTTGCCTCTGCCTCTAGCCCAGCTCTCCTGGCAGCTCCTGCTTGGCCATGGAACCAGGCAAAACAAGCAGCTCGGGGCTTCCAAAGCAACTCTTCAAGCTATATGCACCGGTTCCTGGGCCCTCCTGAAGGTGTGAGAGTCCCCCACCCACTGGACAGACACAGCACCTCCTACAGGTCTCCTGCACTATCAGGAAGATAAGTCTAAGAGCTGCTCTGAGGTGCGAGATTATGAGAAAGCTTGGTGGGAAAAAGGATTGGCGTGTATTCTTTTTTTTTCACCACCATGGGTTATGAGCTCTGATGAAAAGGTGGACACTGATCCTGCCCTCAGTCAATAGTACCCAAAGAAAAGAAAAGCCAATGAGCTTTTGGACCAGCAAAGCTGGGAGCCACCATAGATGGTGCACTCAGCAAAGCACAGGCTCTCCCGGATGTGGAAGACATTGGTGTTTGGGAGTAATGAGCCCCTCCAGAAGGTCAAATTCAAGAACCGCAATGCCCTTGTGTTTGGCCTCAGTTCCAGAAATTCAGAGAAACTCTGGCCATTTCAGAAATTCTCAAACACTATAAGAGGCTCGATCCAAATTCATTAATTCATTTGGTGTTCAAGAGTATGTTCACAATGTGTATGACTGGCTCAGAATGTGGTCCCAGCCCCAGCACCAGGCCCAGAGCTCCACTACCAGTAAGACACCACCTAAATAACATCTGGTCACCAAGTGAATGGAATATTGGAACTGCATCTTCAAGAAATTCACAGTTCAGTTTGGATGGCACACCACACACATGAATGGCTAATTATATGAAATAAGTAACATTGCAAGGAGTTTATGATAGGAAAAGGCATCAACGCATGGGTAGGTGGTACAGCTGTGGAGCAGAGTGATGCTGTTGGTTGCTGGGAGGGAAGTTTAACAGGGAAATTTGACTTTTCAAGGTTTTGGAAGATCAGAACATGAGGAAAAATGGAGAGGGACAGGGGAAGATGCCACAGACAGGGCTGCTGGGGAAATCCTAGTAGTTAAGTGAGAGTTACAGGTACGGAGAGAAAGGGTAAGAGGTAGAACTAGGACAGCAAAAGCATTGTGCTCATCATCCCACAGGTGAGGGCAGACATAAAAGGCTTTGGGGTGTGGAATGAGGCAGGAATACTGGGCTTCGGACAAGTGAAGCCAACGTAATATACAGCATGGGCTAGAAAGAGAAGCTGAAGACAGGAATCCTGACCGCAATAAGGGAGTAAGTGTGACCTTTGGATAGGTCTCAGGATCCTCTGAGCTTCCGCAGAGAACTGTAAGTGCTGTCTCCTAAAAACAAGGTATGCTGGTACAGTTTGTGTGTGCATATATAGTGACGTACAAAGCTGAGCTGCTCGCTCTCTGTCTCTGTCTTTCTCTCTTTCCCTTCCCTCTCTTCCCTCTCTGAACTCTTCTCCTTCTTCTTTGCAATACTGAGAATTTAATCCATGCTTTCACACTGAAATATATCTCTAGCTTCAATTTTTATTTTTTAAATTTTAAAGAGAAAAAAACAAAATTTCAAAACAAGGTAATTGGAGAGTAAAAATGGTTAATGCATTGCATATTGTTATCTTTAGTTATTCAGATAACTATTAAGATATAGGCCTTAAATTGTCCAAACAATACCTTTCCTTTCAATGAACTAAGAGGAATTAGTAGTATCTTAAGTATCATATATATATAATATTCATGTATTTATTTTTTGCTTTTCCTTTCCTTCTTTTCTCCTTTTCCTCATCCCACTTTCTTTTTCCTTTTGAATATTTTCTTCCCATTTTAAATATCTATGGTATATTTTGGATCTTATTTACTCTTCCAGTTTCTCACACTAGTGAGACAATACAATGTTTACACATATGGGTCTGGCTTCTTATTTCACTGACGAGTATGATCCTGAGTTGCATCCATTTGCCTATAAAAGTCTTCCGTTTATCCTCCTTTATGTCTAAGTATTACTCCACTGTATAAAAAAAACTCTGTTTTTTATCCATTTTTATCCATACCCATTGATGGGTATTTGAGCTGTTTCCAAAATTTAGCTATTACAAATTGTGCTGCTATAAACATGGGTGCACATATATCACTGTGCTATGATGTTTTTAATTCTTCTGGGAAGATACCCAGAAGGGGAATAGTAGGTCCAACTGGATCTCCAACCCTACGTTTTTGAGGAATCTCCACACTGATTTCCACAGTGGTTACACCAGTCTACTTTCCCACCAATGGGAGAGAAGAGTTCCTTTTCCCCACAGCCCCTCCAGCACTTATTGGTTGATTTCTTGATAATAGCCATTCTTTCTGTGATAAGATGAAATCTCAGTGTTGTTTTAGTTTGCATCTCTCGAATGACCAGTGATGTTGGACATTTTTCATATTTCTTTGCTGTTTCTATTTCTTCATCTGAGGAGTACATATTCACCTCAGATGCCCATTTTTTTGGATGAGTGTTTAAATTTGAAGGTTTAATGTTTTTTGAGTTCTTTATATGTTTTTAATAGTAATCTTTTGTCTGAGAAATAGCAAAAGATAACATTTTGAGTTAGCTTTTCACTCTGTTGAGATTTTCTTTTGCCATATAAAAGCTTTTTAGTTAGATGAGATCCTGGTTGTTGATTCTTCGTGATAGTTCCTTTGTGTTCAGAGTTTTATTCATAAAACCTTTGCCCATACCAAAGTCTTCAAGAGTTTTACCTATTCTACACTCCAGCAGATTTAATGTTTCTGTTTCAATATTTAGATCTTTGATCCATTTTGAATTTAGTGCATGGTGAAAGATTCAGGTCCAATTTTACTGTTTGGTATGTGCAGAGCCAGTTTTTCCAGCACTGTTTATAAAAGAGGCTGTCTTTTGTGCAGTGAATGTGTTTAGCACCTTGTCAAAGATAATCTGGCTGAGAATGTCTGTAGTTGTTTCTACTTCTTCCAATTTGTTCCACTGATCTTTGGATCTGTTTTCTTGCCAGTACCATGCTGCTTTTTTCACAATAGCTTTGTAGTATAATTTCAACTAAGAGATTGTGATGCCCCCTGCCTGTCTTTGTTGCTCAGCATTTTCTTTGATATTCTAGGTCTCTTCTGGTTCCAAAAGAATCTGAGGATTATTTTCTCTAATTTTGCTATTGGAATTTTGATCTGGTTTTCATTAAATCAGAATAACAGCTTTAGAAGCATGGTCATTTGTACTACATTGGTTCTTTCCTTTTTTTATTTTGAGACAGGAGCTCCCTAAGTCACTAAATTACCTAGACTAGGCCCCAACTTTTGATTGCTGTGTCTTAACCCAGTTTGCTGGGATTACAGATGTATACTACCACAACCAAATTTTGTGGATGTTTTAGGGTTCAGGGCCCCAAGATTAAGAAGCCCTCTGTTGAGGGAACTGAACTTTCCAGGTGCCTATATGAACTAATCTGGATGCTTCATGGAAGATTTTGAGAAAGATTTCCCATGAGGACTGAAAGAGAAGGAAGAGAGAGTAAAGCTTCTCTCTGAGGATCTATACATGGGAAGCTCAGAGAACAAGTCCCAGCACCTGAGCCATTTAACCTGATCAGGATGTAGAACATACAAAAATGTCACATCTTAAAGTGGAAGACACTAAGGCCATCTTGGCTGGACAGCCTGCAATGCAGAACTCATCAGGGCACTTTGGGGCCAGAACTGAGTTAAAGCATTGCCTTTAATAAAAAGGAAGATCTAAGAAAAGCAATACCACGCTTCCCATGCCCATCTCTCTGCACCTTGACCTCTGGCTTTGCTCCTCAAACCACACTTCATCTCCAAGTGATAGTCCAGTGTCTTGGTGCCACTGGGAGCTCCTGCACAGCCCGGACTCCTGTGAACAGACTGCACAGCACACACCACAGAGCACACAGGCAAGCCTGGGATGTCTGTGTAATCCCGACCCACCTGCTACATTGCTTTTTTTGTGAAATACGAAGTCTTTGTCTTAGGGGGAAAGTTATGCCTTTTAAGAGGTAAAAGTAGTGAACCCATTTTCTTTTTGTTATTAAATCATTACTCCTCTAGGTCAGCACTTTTTCTCAAATGTGATACATATTTTGGGGGGATTTTCTTCTGAACAGCTGCAAAATCCCTATATCCCTTTGGTTATTGTCTAATATGTACCCCATACTATTGACAGCATTGGTGAGAATAACATGGTAGGAGGGTGTGCCCAGCCCATTAATTAGTACAAAAGGATTCGTTCTTGAAAGAGTGAAAAGAACTTAAAAGTTACATAGATCTTATGTAAGCCTACAAAACAAATCTTATTAAGAAAAGTCCAATAAACTATGGTTAGACATGCACACACACACACAGACCAAATTCATTGGTTTTTTATTTGACTTTTCCCTTTTTCTTCTATTTCAAAACCTTGAGGCACCTTATCTTATAAAGAAAGAGAAATTTCTATAGGTGTTAAGACTACCAGAAAGAATGGTTTTAGTTTCATCTAGTTTAGTTTATGAAAACCTATAGGGGTTCACTCCACCTGGGCAGCCAAAGGAAGGTTGTTCTAAGCCTGCCTGCGAACCATAGAAAGTTGTAAAATCCAGAGGCCTGCACAGCCTCCAGACCTTTAGAAGAGGAGGCCGTGACCAGCTTCCATCACGCCAGGAGAATCCACACAGCACTTCAAGGGGAAGCTGCCACGACAATTTTAAAGAGAAAATCCCTCTCCCTAGGATATGTGCAAAATAGGTTCCCACAGCAGGGTTCACAGCAGGTCCAACTGCTCTCTTAGGTGAATTTCCAGCCCACATTATGTCAGAGAAGGGACATGAGGTCTTTGAAGTTGGTTGCGTTTCTTTGTTTGACATAGATTTTCCTGCGTGACTGACTTGCACATATCCATCTTCTGGTTCCAACTTGGCCTCTACAGATTCAATAACAGAGGCTCTACCCCGTTGCTCATTAACTAGGAAGAATGTATATGGGGCTTTTAGGTGCTTTCAAGAACTTTGCCATTGTAATGTGACTGATTTATGGTTCTGCTTTTATAGCTCCAACTTGGTTCAATTTGCTCAAAGAAGGAGAGGCCCCACTTATGTACAATGCATAGATTAATCATGGATCCCGAGTGAGGAACAAAGGAATGGAAATGCAGCAGCCCTGAGGTTTCTTCTGGCCTTGGAAGCACCAGAGTCCTGGATGAAACGTGGGCAGTAAATCTGAGTTCTGCAGAAACAATCAACCCAACAGAGCTTTTCCTTCATATCTTTACATAGGCTGTGTGCTGAGTACCCTACAGATGGTCAGAGTGAAGGCATTTCTACATATGTGCATCCTTTAAGGGTTTTAGAGAAAAGCCATGGGTGACTGTGTAGAAACTGACATTCAAAAACAGTGGAAAAGCACAGTCACCAGTAGTTATTATGTACTTATTAGTAGGACGGTTAAAATTCAGCCCATTCTTCCAGAAAAATACAATGTGCTTCTCGCCATCAGGAGGCAGCCCCTTTGCACTTGCACATCAAGATTTTCTTCTCTTACTGATTGCTCCTGCAGCTTGTCTGTTAAACTTCTTAACTGGTGTTTGCCAGGGGGGAAATAAACCTGACTTGCTTCTGAGAAGGTAGAGGGGCAAGTCCTTACACAAGCCATACAGGTTTCTTCTGAGTAAAAACAGAAAGTTCAAGGAGGGAAATCCAGCAAGGTTTGGGTGTACAGATGTCCTGGGTAGTGTATGGGGCTGGCTGGGCACTGCGGGGGAGGCCAGGGGACTGATCTTGCTTCTCACTGCTGCTTTGCAGTGCCTTCCCTATTAGATAGAGGCTTTTGGATCTTCCGAAGGCATTTTAAGGAGTTGTGTTTATAACTTACTCCATCCAAGGCCCATAAGATAAATGCCTTCTGCTTCTACTTATTCTGAAACACTGAGATGTTTGTCTTAGTCTGTTTTGTGCTGCCATTACAGGGT
Source organism: Cavia porcellus (assembly GCF_034190915.1). Taxonomy (NCBI): domain Eukaryota; kingdom Metazoa; phylum Chordata; class Mammalia; order Rodentia; family Caviidae; genus Cavia; species Cavia porcellus. Next base: position 94,817,348 of record NW_026947485.1, read on the forward strand.
AGAATGGGTTAATTTGTAATGAGCAGAAATGTACTGGTTCCCAGTGCTGGAGGCTGGCGAGTTGAAAGAGTACAATCAGTGCTTGCCCAGGGGCTTCTGGCTACATCATCCCATGGTACAAGGCAGAAAAGCAAGAGGGTGAGACAGAGGCAAAAGGACCCTGACGTTGTCCTTTGATACCTGTGATCATGGCACTAATCCAGGTATTCTGTCCTCATGGCCTACTTACCTCTCATCAGACCCTCATCTCCTGCCACTGTTGCACTGGAATCTCAAGTTCCCAAAACATGAATGCAGGAGGACACTGTCCTCCAAGTAGCAATTTTAAGGCTTTGCACTTATAAGAGTTTGTGCTATTTTTTAACTTGATTTATTGATATTATGTTAGAATGATCTCCTTCTCTGTTCTGGGAATTAAACTCAGGATCTCATGTTGCCAGGCAGGCGCTGTGCTGCTGAGCTATATCCTCCACCCTTCTCTATTGTTTTTTAATACATAATTGTAATGGTTAATACATTGTGTCAACTTGAGAACTAAGAAGTTTAGAAGCTTAACTGAATGATTCATCAGGGGTCAAGGGCCTCACTTTGTAAACATCTTGAGTGTCCAAGAGGAAGATAAGAGATGGTGTGGGTGGTAGCCTGCATACAATATAAGGGAGGAAAAGAGGCTTGCTTCTCCCCTCCCCATTTGCTCTTGCTGCTTTTGCTGTCTTCTGCCACCTTGAACTGTTGCCCCTTGGCTTGCCCCGTGCTTTGGAGCCAGCTGAGTATGGACTGAAACCTCCACAAACTGTCAGCTAAATAAGCTTTGCCTTCCATAATTTTGGGTGTCAGGTATTTTGTCTCAGCAACAAGAAAAAAGTTACTAAGACAATAATTTTAATTTAAAAATATTAAAATACAAAGTATTTTAAAGCACAGCATCAATCCCAGCTTTGAGCCCTCTAAGAAAAGTGGCCCACAGGCAAGATTAATTCTGTCATAGCCATTCCCTGCCCACATATCTATCGGTGGTTGCCCACAGGGACAGCACAGTTTGGCAAGACCTTTGCCTTCAGGTAGGAAAGTCAGGAACACCTGCCCTGGAAAGTGAGTGTAAAAACCACCCACTGAGGCCACTTGCTGAAAGAGTGACCAGCACGTTGCCTGGCTTCTCCCAGAGGGTTCCATTGCAGAGGCAAGAACAAAGCATGCTTTTCTCTAAGCACGACTCTCACTTCTCTTATGTTATGCTGTGTGCTGTGGACCTCTTACTATTTTAGGTTTCTAAAATAGCCCTGAGGGAAACTAACTTTGCATCAACACACACAAATTTAACTTTAACTTCCATAATTACAGCTATTAACAAGAGGCTCCTTTTGGGCATGAGAGGCTCCTACTGGAAGAGTCCTTGGCTATAACTTCAGTTTATGTATTTCTTCAATAGTGAGTGACATGTGTGTCTGAGTGTGTGTGTGTGTGTGTGTGTGTGTGTGTGTGTGTGTTTAAAAGTGAAAGCATACTGTACAACATAGCACCTTCTCTCTCATTTGAAAAATTCTTTCCAGCTTACATAAGATGATAGGAAATCCTATTGCCTCAAATAAGGGAACTCTTTAGCTGGCAGCCTCCAGGGTTCAGATAGGGAAAGGGGTATCAATACTGGCTTTGTGGGGTCCTCCTCAGACCCCTACATTGCACACAAAGTCCCAGTCCAAGTGGTAGACTGAAGAAAGGTGGTCACAGAAGGAGATGCCTGTTCAGAGCCTACTAAAAAGCATAGTTACTGTGCGCATCTGAATGAAACAATTACTTGGAGATGAGTTTGGGTGAAAAAGCAGTTAATCAAGCTGAGATGAGTGGACTCAGCATCCTCAATGACATTGTAGGTACAAAAGGATACAATATTTTAAGGATGCTTGCATATGCAGGAGCCCCTTTCCTCTACTATATTTTTTTACAGCTTTCCCTCTTTTTTCATTTTTAAAAAATTTTCCTAAGCAGCAGAAAATAAAGTTATCTGCATGTTTTTGGTTCATTTTGACATTGTCAAAAATACTGGTTTTGACAAAAGGCTGATCTCTTGTACTGTGTCCCCACACTGTCACCCTACCCTCCTTCAAGAACTCAGTAGAGAACCACCTGACTGGGGGACCCATACCTACTCCACCATCAAACCAACAAAAGAATGTACCTTGACTGGATCCCAAACTTGACTCACTAATGAAGTATTTGTGCTAGAATGATACCTAATATCTGGATGTGTGGTACTTATTAGCCTGAGGAGACAGAGAGGACCCTTAGGGTCCATACACCACAACACATGTCATCTTTTTTCCCCTGAGGCCAAGCAGGACAGGCAGAGAGATTTAGCTGGTTAAGCCAAGGACCAGAATTATGTCAACTCTTATTCCCCAGCCGGTTAATTAGCATCTTTGAGTCCTGCCTTACCTTCTCTGCAAAAGTGGAGATTAGAAGTTTCCCTCACAAGTAAAGAATAAAGTGATTACAATGCAAATATAAACCCTCCTTGCAGATCAAGACCAATTTAGGAATGTGTGAGAACAATTTCTTTGTTCCCAAAAGTGCCTGCTCCAGTGTGCCTCCCTTCTCCTCCATCTTCACAGAATCTCCCGGTCCCACCTCTCAGGATCAGAATTGCCTTTCTTTCCTCACCTCTGTGCTCGTCCTTTGAAGCTGGAGACATTTCCAAGAGTTTCTACTGATCTCTGATTTTTTTTTTCTTACCACATTAGCCCTGCATCTGGCATGGTCACAAGACTGCAAGTATGTTATTTTAAGTAAAAATGGAAGCAAAGAAATGATGATCTACCCTAGAGTACTTTCCACAAAGATTCTATGCCTCAGTTTACCCGTCTGGAAAGATGTGTAAAATTTTTTTGTGCACACAGATGCATCCATTTCTAGATTACTTCTACATGCCTTAGATGTTAGACTCTATTCAAATTTCTTACTACGCCTAGCATTTCAGAAGAGGGTAGGAATGAAGTGTGAGAGATGTGAATTTGTAAAGGAAATGATACCAATTAACACTTGCTTAGATCATAGCTCAAAAAAAAGAGCCTAGGACAGGAATTAAGATGATGAGGCTCCATAAATCTCCTAAGTACAATTTTTTGAAACCTACTATCTTTCAAAAGCATCATAATGATCTTACAATCATGACTTCAAACAGTCTTAATGAAACCCACAGAGAAAGGCATGCATAACTTCTCCTGAGCAAGGAAAGAGGTTCCTTGAGAAAATTAATAGAAAGTAGACGAGTCCTTACATGTAGCCATCCTGTTGCTACAATAAATCATTACATTGTTGAAGGTTTTTTATATAAAATTAGATACCTCAGTAGCAAGAAAAATGAAGCCCTGTCTCATTTATCTGAAGGATCAGTGGCAACTGAAATAACTCTATCCTATGAGAGGATTAAATTCTAACCTTTCCAAAAAAAAATGTCATTTAAATGAAAAAGCCCATGGAAGCAGGTGCGTGGTGCAGGAGCCTGGGCCTGCCTCTGAGATGGGGCTGACGATAGGCATCCTGCTTGCCTGCCCCAGCACATCCTGCGGAGCTGATGTCTTCCTTATCCACTGCTTGTCTCCCATCCAGACTGCGTGACAGCTAATAGCCAGCAGCTCAGAGCACAGAGCAGCCTAGCCGGTTGGAACTAGTTTAAAATGACACAAGGAGCTTCCTTATCACACATTCTGATGGATTCACAGCTCCCCTAACAGATACCTGGGGTAAAAATACCTTAGGTATAATTTTAAATGCTCAGCTCCTCCTTAAGGGATTTATCATGCATCTCAATCTAATTAAATTGCAAAGAAGACTTCTGCTCTGACATGCCCCCCACAACCGCCTTCCCCAGGCTCACTAGGATTCTGGTTTAGGTGCTGGTCTCTCCTGGACTAGAAGAACTGAGCCTTTTAAGATTCCTTAATGACTGATACTGTTTCTTCTTCCTCAAAAGCGACTGATTAATCACGTCTATTTGAAAGCAGGGTGACAATGAGTTACTCAACACAGCCTGAGGAAGATCCAGCCACCCTTTCATTACTAAGTGTTGTTTCTTTTTTAACAAAATGTCCAAGAAGCCTTCTTTCACTTCATCACAGCTCTTCCGGTGCCAACAAATGCAGAAACTGCATATCAAATAGCTGAGGTCCCACCAAGAAATCAGATGCAGGAGCGCTCAGGTCACCTCAGCTGTTGCTCATTTTGTGAATGAAAAGGCAGAAGGACACTACAGCCCACCAGCCTGCATCACTGCCCTGTCCACACCCCTTGGTGCATTCCCATCATCTGGTCATTGTCTTGGAGGACTCTGTTATCAGCACTGGCCCTACTCCATGAGAAGCCTAGCCTTGCCCTGTGGTACGGGCACAGACAACAGCGAGGCCCAGGATGCTGGCCCGCAGCCCCAGCCATGTCCCCAGCCAGCAGCCTACAAGAGCAGGCCAGTGAAGTGAGCAAGACAGCTCAGCAGGTGACCCTCCAGCCCTTCCAGCTAATGCCGCATGGAGCACAGATAAGCTGCCCTCCCAATCTCCACCCAAAGTACAAATAAATGATAATAACTGGCTTTTTTTTTCCTGGTACCAGAAATTGAACTCAGCACCTTGTGCTGGATGGTGGCTATTTTAAGTCACTTTGTTTCAGCGTGATGTGCACTGCAATAGATAATCAATGTCCTATGCAAAACAATCCTGTTCATAAATGTGTTGATGTACTGATTGTCCACTGCCGCACCTGTGCTCCACCTCCCTCTGCCCCCAGCGCCTCAGTCAGAGCGGACACTCCATTACCGTGTCCACCTTGTTCCAGTCATATGAGTGTGGATCAGCCAGGCCTAAAAGCCAAATATCCCACTCCCAGTCTGCACCAGGCTCCATCCCCCCAGACCCCAAATTATACTGCAGCCTATCTCACATGTCATCATATTTAGTCCTAACGAAGGACTCAAGTTCTAGAATCTGCCTGGATTTCTGTAGAGTATGTCCCTTATTCCTCAACATGCTCTGGGCTAATTATACCTGCAGCAAAACAGTAGGAGACCTGATTTCCCACAGAAGCTCAGATTCGCTATCACAGGCATTTACTGCATGTGTGTGGTACTGTGCGCAGCTTGTTGTGCGTACTAAGTCATTTAATCAGTTTTGTAACCCTATGAGATGAATACTGCTAATTTTAATATTGACCACTGAAACAGAGGGAGATTTAGTACCTTATCAAGATCACTGAGCTAGAGTGGCCAACGCGAGGCTGTGTGGCAAGGCAGGGGGGACTCATCCCACAAGCCATGGGACGAGTGCCCCTCCCAAGGTGGGTCTGAGTTTCTGTTGCTAGGTTCATCAGCACTGGGCATGGTCATCTCTCTGACGTCATCTCTCTGAAATGAGATTGCTCTGAGGAGTGAAAGGGGGTGACACGATCACGGGCTCCCAGAATGCAAACAGTCACGACACCAAAAGATGGGGAAGTAAGGAAGCAAAGAGCTTACCTTCCGCTGAAGCTAAAAGTATCCAGCAGAAATCCAGCCCCACCACAAAGGCCTCGCTGCCTCTGGAAGAACTGAAGGCCTGGATGGAGGGGGAAATGTCTTGCATCTCTATTACAGACAGCGATTGGTGGAGTCTCAGCACCAACAAGAGCCACTCAGCTCTCATCCTGTCCCACTGTCACATGCCACACACAGCTCAGTGCTTGACTGCCACTGGACATCTGGAAGGATCTGGGCACCATGAAGGGTGACACAGAGCAGGCAATGACTGGAAGGCGAGGGGCCCCGAAGTCCCCTAGGACCTGTCTGACTTCATTCCCAATGCACTGGATAAAGCTACTGGACCCCACAGCAAGAAACAAAGATGTGTTTTCATCTGCGTCTCATTTTCCTGTGTTCAGGAAGAACCCCTGGTGAAGGTCCCGTTCTCAGGAGCTCCGTAGCCTCTGGGACACAGGCAGGGAGAAGCAGCCATGTGGCCTGGCACAAACGGACAGCTTCCGGAGCCGGTGAGAGCCAGCTAGAGTGCCTTGTATCTTTCCCTGGTTATTGCCCAGGGGCTCTCCTGCTCTCTGGGCAGCCAGGAATTAACGTGTAGAGCACTGGTATGGGGAGAACCACTGGTGTGGAGGGAACTGGTTCCTTTCTGGGCTTCAGGTAAGAGCAAGATGCTGACCATTAAGGAAAGAGGGGTACACTGGTGCGCTCAGAGCCACAATGGGCACCACACCAAGGGCAAACCCACGCCAGTTCCTGCCCCAGAGGAGAAAATAAAGGTCAGCAGTGGATGAGCCAGGCTGCTCCAGCCACCCCAGGACAGGTAGCCCATTCAGGTGGGCCAGAGAGGTCCCAGCAGGAGCTTGTGTTCCCAGAGGGACTGAGTGAGTGGTCAGTGAGGCTGGAAAATACTGCTGCACCAGACACGGGATCTCCTAAAAAAGGGGAAAAACCCAAAAAAACTCAACATCCTTAATTAGTATCTTAAAGCACAAACAAAAGTAGTAACTGTACTTTCTAGTCCCCAGTCTCATATTTATAAATGCACCATCTTTAGCCATTCCTAAGCACAGCTGTATGCTCTAGAAGACAGTAAGGGCTTGGTTATTGCTTCCAAGTTGAGCTGAGAAAATCATGAAAAGTTTGAAGTTTTTTACAGATTTGGAAAGCGCAAAGAAACTTCTAACCCAAAGCTTGTTATTTTTAGTCCAGCAGAGAGCTTTGATTTCCACGTTCCAGAAATCCCTGGACTGGACTGAGCTCTGGCTGCCACTGTCCAGCTGAGTGACTCGGGCCACGTTTCTTCGCCTCTCTTCTCTTGTAGGTGTGCTCTTTCCCGGGGCTCTGTGGAGGCTTCCCACACCTGCAGAGACTCTACTCCTTTGTCAGGCTCAGAGTGACCCGGGACTCAGGACACAGAAGTCACCATCACTGACTCCCCCGAGGGCACTTGGAAAGACAGCTTTGGCATTACTGTGCACTTCTGCTGATACCGAGGTTCAAACAACCTGCAAGATTTACAGAGGCCGCTGAAGGGAGGGGCAGGGCGTGTGGATGAGACCCGCCTTACCTTCTCTAGCCCTGGGGGCTCTGCCAAGCAAGAGGAGAGTGCAGGGAAGTCATTTTAAGGGTACATTTCCAGTCCTCAGAGTCATTCATTCTCTCTAGATAATGGAAAATGGGTAAATCACTGAGGATCAAACCCAGGACATCACAATAACTCAGCAAGTTCTACCATGTTACTGCATCCCAGCTCTAAAAGCACTTTTTAGTTTTTTAGATGCAGAGATTCAAACTCAGGACCTTGAGCTTGCCAGGCCCAACAGCACTTTTTTAAAAATAGGACCTCAGGGTTCCACATTGCCCAGGCTGAACTGAGCCTGGCAATTCTGCTGCCTCAGGCTCTGTTATGGTTGATACATTGTGTCAACTTGAGAAGTTTAGAAATTTAGCTAAGAGGGCCAGGGATTTAGCTCAGTGGCATAAGTACCTGCCTGACAAATATGAGGTCATGAGTTCTATCCCCGGTACCAAAAAAAAAAAAAAACCAAAACCAAAAACAAAACCCATCAGAAAGAACTGAAATTTAGCTAAGAGACTGAGCAGAGTGCCAGGACCCTCGCTTTGTCACTCTCCTCAGCCTGTGCAAGAAGAGGACACAGAGGTGGCGTGAGTGCTACACCTGCCCTGGGGTGGAGGGTGGCCTGCTTACAGTACAAGAGAGAGAAGAGACTTGTTCTCTCCTCTTTTGTTCTGCCTACTTTTGCGGGCTGCTTCCTGAAAGTGTTGCACCTGTGCCCATGTCACCCTGCCTTGGAGCCAGCTGATTATGGACTGAAACCTCCACAAACAATGAGCTGAATAAACCTTTTTTCCTTCATTTTGGTTGTCAGGTATTTTGTCCCAGCAATGAGAGAAAAATAACCAAGACAACCTCCCTAGTCCTGGGCCACCACATATTACTACTAACTTCAAGTTTTAACTAAATGAACTCTGTTAAATCTAACATTGCAGATAAATTTTAGAATATTTCTCTCTTTTCTTAAGAGTAGATGTTTAGTCTTTCCCATTTAAAAAGAGGATTTGTTTCTAACAGATAGTTACTTAGAATCAAAAGTGCATCACCTTTGCAGTCAGATGTAGCTATAAACAAACTTCTAGCCAGTAGGATGTAAGAGCCAGTTTAATATATAGTTTTCCTCTTTCTTGCTTCCTGCCAATTAAAAGGTGAATGTGATAGAGGAAGAATGAGCAGCTATTTTGTACTTTGAGGTAGAAAACGTAGATTGACAGGTAGAGGGAGCCAAGATGATCAGGAAGCTACTATGTCAGAGTTGTCTGCCCATCCTTGAGCATTTATAAGAAAGGAAAATAAAGTCTTTTTCTATGCCATTTTGGGTGACTTTGGGTTTTCGATCACACACATTTTCCTAAGAGAACCATCTCCAACCACCACAACTACCCTCTTCCCCTGGGTGATTAGTGATCTGTCTGACATTTTAATAAAATATGTCTGTCTGAATATGTACTTTTTATCAAGATGTCAGGCTTCAGAAGCAGAGTATAGGTGGAAAGTGCACAGGCAGTAATCCAATCCCGTATCCTGAGCTTATCCAGAGTACAGCCCTTCAGCAATTGCTACGGTCTTAAAAACAAGTAGCCGTGAAGATACTTAAGGCACAGGAAGCGGGGTTTCATAGTCCGCTCAGGCTAAGTGGACTGGAGGGCGGCACTGCATCCTCCATCAGCATCAGACTGCTGTAGCCACACAGCTCAGAAACGTTTGGTGGGTTTAGTGTTTGTGCTTAACTACAACCCTAGATGAGCTGAATGAAACATCTTCGACTTCTTCATATTTCTCATAAAAAGTTGATTTTTTCTAGATTTTTTGTAGTTTATGAAGAAGTCTTACCTGTGGCTTGTTCTACCGTCTGAGAATGAAGGCTACACTGTCAGGTAGTTTTGCTGATGGGACTAAATCCTCATCTGTCGCCCCTGTCTAGCGCTTCCTGGGACCTCTTGCAAAACAACTGTACATCTGAACACACCAGCAAAAAAGTGTGAAATCGCTAGCATTCCTGCCTTGGTTTTGAGTTCTTTTTAAAAGTCCTATATGAGCCAGATATGGTGGTGCATGTCTGTAGCCCCAGCAGTCTGTGAGGCTAAGGCAAGAAGACTGAAAATTCAAGCCCAGGCTACAGCCACACCATCCTGTAGGCACCAGTCTCGTCTGAAAGTTCAAGCCCAACCTGGGCAACTTAGTGACACCAAAGATCTCATCTCAAAATGAAAACAAAAATAGGGTCTAGGGACATCTTCTTTGTGTGAAGGTCTGGGGTTTAATTCCCAGTACTAAAAAAGAAAAAAAAGTCTTATATTTTCCAGAGTTCTACAAATGTGAAGGGCCTTTATTCAACAGGAAATCTGAGCCTCCATCCCCCCAGAGGAGGACCACACTGACCTTGCTGTGTCCGTCAGGAACAAGCAGCTGGCCCCGCCCCAGAGCGCTCTGAGTTTCCCTCTAAAGTATCGCCAAGGAGGTATTTGCTCTTTTTTCAAAATGCAACCTCAGCAGAAATTACCAACTGATATTCAACAACAAAAATAAACAGAGAATAAAATGAAGGGATTTAAAACACTCCAAGCGCTACAGCCATCTCTCCTGCTCAACTTCCCTCAGGAGAAATGGGCACATCCATCCATACTTCGTGCTTGTGCATGCTCTAGCCGCTGCACTGCAAACCCCCCATAGGTGTGAGTGCATGAGTGTGTGTGAGCATGGAAGAAGCTGTTCTGGATCTGTCTACATCATGTGGACAAGTGCTTCTAAGCAGTGCTTCTCTGGGTGCTCTGACGGGTCTGCTGTGGCTTGGGAGGAGCTCAGTGCTGTTGCTCACAGGGACAGCCTGGCCACTGGTGTTCACTCGAGAGAGCTGAGCTTTGGGGGCCCCTAGGGCATGGCAGCTGCAGAGGCCCAGGGTGGGCACCCAGGCCTCACAAGAAAGGTGCAAGGATCCAGGTTAACTTGGGCCGGAGAAGATGTCGAGGCAAACCTTCCTGACAAAGTCCATGTCAGGAGAAGACTGCTGTCCCTGCTGCACCTGGACAGGAGACACAGTAAAGGGCATCAGAGACAGCCCTTTTTATTTTTATTTTTATTTTTTTGAGGCAAGATGTTGTAAAACTGCTAAGTAGCCCAGACTGGGCTTGAACTTGTGATCCTCCTACCTCAGCCTCTTTGAGTGCTGGGATTGCACCAGACTCACATTGTTTAAAGGGCAGAAATTGTTCACCTTCAGGCCCAGCAGACCCAGACCCAGAATCCCCCGCCCCTAAACCACAGAACCAGCCTGTAGTTTGAGCCACAGCTATGGAAAACCAGTCCACTTTCCAGCCAGTATTGCCCGTTCTGCCTCTCTTCAGGGTGAGTGGCTTCTTGAGGTGACACATGGGGCATCTCTGAAAACATGGGGAGATGGGAGTGGAGTGGGTGCCAAGCTTATGTGTGGTCTGTAAAGTCGCAGTTCTACCAAAACCCAAAGTGGCCACCAGCAGGGTCTGGCACCAGCGCTCACCATCAACACAGTGAAGCAGCCCTGGCATGAATGCATTTATTTTAGTGGAAAATAAACACTGTTTGATAAACGCAAACAAAATGCTGTGTTAAGAGGAAATTACTTTCTGAAACAGACACTTGGAAAACTTAGGCAAAGACTTGTAAACCTCCAGAGATCAGGGCCAGGGGAAGACCTTCTAAGTGGTAGCCTTCTTCCCCCGGGTCCCTGCCATAAATACACCTCGGCTCGAGGTGCCAGCCAGTGGCGGGTGTGCAGGTAAGGCTGCTGCTGTCACATGCATAAAATGAAGGCACAGGAAGTTATGATTCCCATTGCCGCAGTAACCCAACCACATCGCAGTGTGTTTGTAACGTGTACTACCAAACGTCGTGTTAACTTTTACAGTCTCCATTCCATATGTGTGATGTGAAAAGGTTATGGTGGGAAAGGGAGTCGTAACTCTGACTTTTCTGATGGCTATGGCTTTAAAGTGAGTTATCATAGCTTCTCTTTTTCATTTGGCTTTTCTTGTTCTGGTCGAGTCTGTTTTTCATTGAGTCTTAGATTCTCCCTATTATTTTGATCTGTGTAGAGATTGATGATTTACTTCAGCTTAGCAAATTCTCATCAAGGGCCTATTATGGGATGGAGGGTGGCTACAAGAGACACCATCACTGCCATCTACACCTCCATCGGTTGAGGAGTTACCAGGTATACAAACAATCAGAGCAGATCGTAAGCTCATGAGAAACAGTGAAGATAAGAAGAAAGTAATTATAATAATTATTGTTTGTGCATCCTGAGATTAACCCAAGAAGTGCTGAGCTACAAATCCAGCCCTTTTTACTTATTTATTTTTAATTTGTATTTTGAGACAAGAGCTCACCAAGTTACTTGGCTGCCTTCAAATCTGGGATTCTCCTACCTCAGCCTCGTAAGTAGCTAGGATTATAGGTGTGCTCCACCATGCCCCGTGGAGGTGTTGTTGGGTTTTCAACTCAGCGGAGGGTGCTACAGGGAGGAAACTGGACGTGCTCACCCTCCAATACCTACCTGTGCTAACCATCTGTGGACTGTGTTTTATAGGTGACTGTCCCGAGCCATCATGTGTGTGCTGAGGTTCGCGTGGCTGTGAGGTCCTGTCGCAAGGTTTCAACTTCACTTTGAATTTCTTTCTTTTTTCTGCCTTATCTTTTATTTTTTAATTGATTAAGTTTATTTGTACATTTTGAATATCCGTTATGTTCACATTCACCACAGATACATCCGTATCTGACGTGTTATGTCATGATTCTTTTCTTCCCTTTTCCCACCTTCTCTTAAACCCTTCTTCCCGTCCTTATTTATAAAAGCTTTGTTTCCATTTTTTCCTCCTTTTTTGTTTTGCTTTTCTTTTCCCTTTCTTCCTTTCCCCTTCTCTCCCTAGTTTCTCTTCCCATTCTCTTCTTATTTCACAATATCTATCATACATTTTAGTCCTTATTTACATTTCCAGTTTCTCACACCAGAGAAACAATGCCACATTCACACATGGGTCTGATTTGTTTCACTTATGGTCTCAAGGTGCATCCATTTACCTAGAAATGTCTCAAGTTTACTTACTTTGAATTTCTGAAGCTCACATTCTCCAACAATTCAAGTAAAATTCGAGTTAGGCCTTGAAGCATGTAGAGATTTTATTTTTTTAAATCATTTTTTGGTTTTTATTCTACTTGAGCCAAAGCCATTTATTTTTGGTATTAACACAGAAATGGGAAAAAGAAAAAAAATATATATGCATATGACCCTATTACCCAAAAACTACCACTCTTGGACACTATCTTTTAAATGTATTAGTGGTGTCAGTTGCTTATTTTTATCTGTTTATGGCACTCATCTTGTTCTTCTGCACACATGTGTGCATGACTTTCCCTTTTCATTTGTAATGCCCTGTTCCAGCCTGGGCAGAAGCACTGCAGCTGAGTGGGTGCTGAGGGGAGAAGGGTACACAGTGGTGAGCTAGGATTGACGGCTTCTGAGAGTTGAGTAGGTCCAATCATGCGCTTCTGAGAACCAGGGTCAGGGGTTAGGACTTCGTTCTTTAAGCCACATGGATATGCAGTGTCCAGCAGAGACAGGTGGCAGCTACAGCGCCCCACCCTGAATGGGGGAGGATGCAGATGGCTCTTGACCAGGGAAGTAACATAACTGCGTTGCACAGGAAGCCCTGGACATGATGGGTGACAGAGACCCACTAACATTCCTACCAGTATTCAAGGGGGAAGTGAAAGACTTTCACTGAAGGCAAGGAGGGAGAGAGGAGAAAGAAGATAAATGAGTGGAACACATTCTTTACAAAGCTTGATAAACCCTAGACTCCAAAACAAGAGACCAACAAAAGCTTTGGCTTGTAAAGGATGAAAATAAAACTGAACTGCTTCCTGTTTGGCTTTTAGATACTCTTTGAGATCAGTTTCAGGTAAGAAAATTACACTTACTATCCTAAAACAGTTTTGAAGTTTATCTCTTTTCATGCACACCACTGGTGTCCACGGTTAGTAGCCACATGTCTGTCTGCCACGTGTGGCCACATGTCTCCTCTTTTTCTTCCTAAAACAGGTGACTGACACTGAGGGAAGATGCCACAAGTGACAGATACGAGCACCCGCAGACTGTAGCCCTGGAGCACATGGCTGGCAGACATCACCCATGTGGTGTACAAACTTCAATCGTGTTCACATCGTCTGTGCTGTGACCATTCATTCCCACGCCACTCCTTCAGCAAAGTAAGAGCTTCAGCAAAAGTGAGAGAAGAAACACATGATATCTTCATATTCTAAGCACCTGGCATGCTAAGAACAAAGGAAACGATCAATAAATGTTTCTGAATGAAGATTTCAACTACAAAAAAGTCCATCTACATATGTATATTTGTGTTTATGCATAACAATATAATACACTTACATATGGATATGTGCATGGATATTACATATATTCATATGCATTCATATGTAGAAAGAAGAAATGTATAGATCAGGAAAAATAAAACATAAATATTTTAATACTAAATTAATCAAGACATCATGAGATTAATAAAAATTATCTTTGGTCTCTACCATTAGCAGAGATTTTCAAAGTGGTGACCATTAACTTCTAGACATTTATTCATATGGAGAATTGCTGACATAGGTACTTTTTTAGCAGATTCTCTCTATATATAATTAATATATAATATATTTATACTATGTACACAGTCATCTATTATGTTGTATTTCCCTTTAGTCTGGCTAGACTAGCCCACAACTTGTAAGAAAGAGATCACGATGTCTTTGAGGGCCACATCTCTTAAGCAGGTAGACCACATATCACTTTGTGAAAGGGTCTCTGAAAGAATTTCCCTCACAGCAAGTTTTCCTGCACTGAGTCCAACTCTAAATGTACCTAAAAAGACTACTGTTCAATATATTCTTCATTTTGCAAAGTGAATCCTCACTTCTATAAAATCCAAATGCATCTCTTTCCAAGTCCAAATTTCATGCACCAGGTCTGCTTACAGGTGGGGCCTGCCTGTCTCCTCCCTGTCAGATAGCCTGTCCTCCTGGGAAGAGGAGCAGGTTGTCTGCCTCAGTTGCACTGGGCAATGGTAACTGGGTAAAACTTAGGGTGGGAGTATGTGGAGATGCCCTGGGCCCTCAACCTGGGGGTTCATAGGATACACAGTAGAGCTGGTGTATTATGTTGACCATATGTAGCACAGGCATTTTTAAAATAGTGGAAACGTCTCAACAACTGTTCCGTTAAACTGGTCAGCAGCACAATAACAAAGCAGCTAGACCTTGATACAGTGATGTTGTGGAAGAGTTGAGCTGCTTGGGCGGTGCTGACGGGTGTGCACACTGACTTTGCTTTAATGACTGAGTCTTTGGTTTGGCATGGGATGCTTGTTGCTCTCTAAAAAGAAAATATGGGTGTGACTAGGGCGCCTTTTCAGGGCCTTCTTTACTACCTCCTGACGTGAGAGACCACTTATAGTGTAAGAAACGGTTTCGGGGACATGTTCCACAGCAAATGCCTCAGACCACAGAAATGCACCATCTCATTTGTCTGGAGGTGTGGGTCTGAGCTACAGGTGCCTATGGGTTTGGTTCCTTTTGAAGCCACCATCCTTGGCTTCTAATTGGCCTCTTCTCAGAGTTCTCACAGAATTTTCCTTGCCATACATATCCTTGGCTTCTTTTTCTGTGTCTGAGTTTCCTTTTCTATAAGGACATCAATCAGATTGGATTAGTACTCACCCTAATGGCTTAATTTTAAACATAATCACCTCTTTTAAGTCTCTGCCTACAAATGCAGGCATATGGTGAGGCTCTGGAGTTGGGCCAGAATGTAGGAGCTGGTGTGGGGCACAATTCAGCCCCACTAGGACAGTATTGTACTTAACCGAGAACTCAGCCTCCCATCCAGGTTATGGGGAGCGTAAAGACCAGGAGACACAGGCATCACGCTTCCAGTTCTTTCTTCCCTCATAATTACCAACTGCTCAGGGAAAAGTCCTGCTCTTTGCACCACTGGCACCTGGCAGCAGGGAAATGCACCCTAAACCTGTCTCCAAGATACACAGTGTCTGTCCCCTCGGCCCATGTAATTAATTCTCTACACAGAAGTTATTCCCTGGTGCTGATTCACATTGCCAGCTCCATCCGCCATCCTCGGGTCCTCCGAGGGCCTGATCAGGGCCAGGTCCATGCTGACAGGCGATTATGCAGATTCATGAATTCATAATTCAAAATAAACCCATCAAAACATTTGCTCTTACTTTTAACCCCATTGTGCCCTGAGTGGAAATGTTAAGACATACAGCAGAGGAGATGAATATGGCAGACAAAAGTTTTCCCACAGCCTTTAGCCCCTTAAACATTCTAATCCCATTGAGGATATTTATGCCCTGCCAGGGGCTGTGCTGGGGCTGGACTCCTGCCGGTCACCCCTCCAAGAGTCACTGGCTTTGTAGAGACCAGCTGCCTGTTGCTATGGTGATTTGGTTAAGGAAGGGCAACACAGGGCATCTAACCTGAGTGCTTTTTTAACCAAACCACATGCTTATTAAAAGAAAGGAGAAAGTTTCCATTAAACTATCTAGGCTGATTACATTTGGAAACTTAATAACGTGTTGACTCAAATAACTCCCATTGAAGGGAACCCGGCAGGGCTCTGAGTTCACGGGGGGGGGGGGGGGGGGGGGACACGACACAAATACCTCTGATGAAGCTTGGCATCTTAACCCTGTTTAACATTTTAATTAAGAAGGGAAAATTCGGTGTCATTTGCTTTTCTGTGGTCTCCAGGAGCGGCAGGGGACAGGCTTGAGAATTCCCCTAAGAGTATGGCGGAAAGAAATACATTAGCTAATTAGAGATGATCTAAAACATCCATATACAAGATACATACATACTTTGATGTTTTGTTGGCCAACTTTTCTACTGCCCGCGTCTTTCTAAGAGGATTTCTTACAAGGAGATGTGGGAGTATATTTTCTTCTTTATAAAATATTGCTGAGCATTAAATCATTGCCTGATTCTTTTATTCTACACAGCCAGAGAAAGAGGAGAAGCATGAAGCTACTCCTCAGACCTTGGGAGATTCACAGAATTTAGTAACTTCAGAATACTCTTCCTCCAACCCTCATTTTTATTATTATTATTATTATTATTGATTATTATTATTTGGGGGGGGTACCAGACCTCAGACCAGAACTCATGACCTCGTGCTTACCAGGCAGGTGCTTATGCCGTTGAGCTAAATCCCCAGCCTCCAAATTATTATTATTATTTTTTCCAATCCTCACTTCATAACCATCAACACTCACCATTTTCTTTTTCTGGCGAGGCAGGCACCCTGGGGAACGTCACTTCGGATGTCCCGGTTAAGGAGCAAATATTATCTTTCTTGTTTTGCAAATAAGCTTGTGAGAGTTTAAAACAGCAATCCAGGAGAGACCTGCTCTGAAGGTCAGTCTACTACTGGGCCACACACCTTGATTAGTAGAAAAATGGATTTCACAAGAGGATTTGCAGAGAGTTTTACTGTATTTTCAAACTACAAAAGCAACCAACCGAGGCTTGCTCTATCTCGTTTGCTTTACTCAAAGATCTCAGCTCCACCCTGCGTTTCTTGCTCATTTTGAGCCTGATCTCTTTTTGATGTTCCACCCTCAGTGCAGTCCTGGGCTGCCGAGTTTACTTCCTGGGAACCCTCCTGCCCTGTTTGGCCTGCTGTCTCCTTCAGGGGCCCCTGGGGAAAGCAACACCCTATAACCCCCTCCATCTCCGGACCCAAAAGAGATGGAGAACAACTGAACTATGTGTTAATTGCGTTAAGGCGCTTTCTCTAATGAAATAGTGGCTTTCTCCATAGCAACGGTGATTAAACCATGCAGAATGGCGGGTCCTCCAGGGCCTGTCCGTCTGGGAAGTGATTGCCACTTTACAGGACAATTCAGTCCAGATAGAAGTTTATTGTGCACATTTCGCCTAAGCTGACTGCTCAGGTCACACTCCCCAAAGCCCCTTTCTCTCCCTCGGAGCACTATTCTCAGGCCCGATGTGGGGGAAGGCGCTGCGGGAGAAGGGGTAGCGCGCAGCCTGGGGGGGGGGGGGTGATAGATGAGAGCTGTTTGGAGCTGGGAATGGGGAGTAGAGAGAAGGCAGCCTCTCTCTGCTGTTCAGGGGGTGGGGAAGAGAAAACCCCAAAGCTTGCAGCTTGAATACAAGTCAGCTCTAAAGAAACCCCATGCTTCATTAAGCAGCTTTAAAAATGCTCATTGAGATGCCCAGAGGGGGTAAGGTAAATTCCCTTTCCATTTTTGTGCGTCTTTGAAAAGCACACAGCATTCCTATTTTATACACTGTAGGGTAAGTGATTTTCAAAGTTGGAGGGAGGAGAGAAATAAACATTATCTGGACAAAAACACGCAGAATGGGATAAAACCCTGATCCAGACAGACTGCACGATCTCAACAGGAGGGGCAGGAGGCAACCCTGGTTCCTACTTCCCACTTCCTCCTCTCAGGCTCAGGGTCCCGTTCTCCTCCGCTGCCTGAGGTAAACCAGAAAGAAGTGTGGGGCTGAGATCCCTTTCGTAGATGATGCTGAGACCCAGAGTTTTGAAGCTCTGTCAGACAGGACTGATAAGGGCTGCACCGTGAACATCAGTGGGTAAAGGGTGCTGGCAGGCACTGCTTCTGGTGAAAGAAAATTCAAGGAGGCAGGAAGACCACAAATTCAAGTACAGCCCAGACAATTCAGCACCTTACAAGACTTTGTCTCCAACATAGGCATCTAAAAGAAGAGCTGGGGTGCACCTCAGTGCACTGGCCCTGGATTTAGTCCCAGTACAGCAATCAACCAATCAGAATTAGAAATTAGATTTAAAAAGACACATTGGGGCATATAGAAGGAAAGAAAGAAAGAAAGAAAGAAAGAAAGAAAGAAAGAAAGAAAGAAAGAAAGCTGTGATTTTAAAATCTAGACATGATTTTAAACACATCCAAAATATGTTACCCCACTATAGAAGTGGTTTTAAACTTGTCCAATACAAAGGCCAAAGCTTTGGAATCGGAAGGCTTCATTTTGAATCATGTACTGCCACTGAGTTTCATACCCTCAAGAAAGTTATCAAATTTCCTGATGGGGGCCTCAGTGTTCCTAGTTGTAAAATTTAGATGAGAATGGTAACTACATCCTGTGATTATAGAGAGAATTAAAAGAGAAAATTATGCAAAGTATTTTGTTTTTAGCACAAAAGTGCTCAACAGTAATTATTGTTATCACTGTTAGCACATAGAGTAGTGCTCTGTTGTACACTTGTGTAGAACTTTATGATTCACAAAGGACTTGGGTTTAATTTACCAGTCTTATAATCTTCCTGTCATGCCTGTGCTAGTCTGAGACACAGTGGTTGTGCCTCATGGAGGGAGAGCAAAGACCCTTTTGTAGGCCAAGCAGAAAGGTCCAGTTACTGACTGCAAAGCAAGCCAAGAAATCCAAACTCCAAAATCCAGCCCTGGAGACTAGGAATGTTCTAGGCTATTAGACACAAGAAAGAACAACACCCAGCTAGTCCTGCCATCCTGGGGCTGATGGCTCAGGGCAGCTGGAATAGAGCAGAGCTGTCTGCCCTGGGCTACAGATCTTAAGGACTCTCGTTTCTATTTTTATTAACAAAACTGAAAAGATAGCATACTTAAGGGGACTTGAAGTGCTTAGATTTCTCTAGAAAATAAAAATCTTATTTATACAAGCATAAAGTATAATTTTTCACACTTTCAAGTGTGTATGAAGAAAATTGGATAAAGGCCACAGGTCAAAATATTTATAGTGCTGAGAAATCTGGGTGCTACTGTGATTTGTTTTCTACAAGAGAGAATAATTCATTCTCATTGTTATTATGCTAATAATTCTATTACTCAGACTTTCTGATCCTAAGGGAAAACTTGAAGTTCTAAATAATATACAAATTACATTAGGGATAGGACCTTCTAATTACTCTCTGTGCACTGACATATTATCTGGGCATTTAAACAAAGATGTAACATTCTCCAAAGGCATTTGCCCAAATAGCTACAGGAGCAGCATGGACAGATTAATGAATACTGCAAGCCAGGCATGGTGCAAGCTTGTAATACCCACGCTCTGGGAGGCTGAGGCAAGAAGATTGTAAATTCAAGTCCAGCCAGGGCAACTTAGCATTTTAGTGAGACACTGTCTCACAATTTAAAAAAATTAAAACACTGTAGTCCAGTGCCAAGGAACTGGGCTCAGTTATCATTTGAGTGGGAAAAAAAATGAGTCCAGTTGCTAGAGGGTCGCATTCACAGACAGACTCTCAAATAACCCCTGTACCCTTAAAATGTAGCACTCAAATCTGGCCTAAGAACCAACAGCATCAGCTACACTTGGAACTTGTTGGCATAGCAAGATTTCAACACTTCCTGGACACCCACTGAGAGACTGCATTTTCCAGCCTCCCTTGCAGCTATATGTGGCCAAGCGACCAAGTTCTGGCTGCTGGTGGATCAACAGTGATCTGTACGGGTTCTAGGTTTTCCCCTTAAAGCAAAAGAGCCTTTCTTCCCCTTTCCCTTCCTCTTTCTTCTCATAGCTGAATATGAGCATTAATGGAAGGAGACTGAGTAGACAGACTCAGACCACAGCTAGAATTCCCATATAAGATGACAGCAAAGAAGAACGTTAATTTTGTAATTTATCATACCAGCTTTACTTCTAAATCACTGCAACACATCATTACTTCTTCACTTTCTATGATGCTACCTTCTAGTTGGAGTTTCTTTTTCTTTTTCTTTTCGTGTGTTTTTATGTCTGTGTGGGGGCGTGTACATGTGCATACACCTGTGTTTGTAGTACAGAGAATGAACCCAAAATCACATGACCACTGAGCTACATTTCTGGCCCTTTTGTCTCTTTTTCTTTTTTTAAGACAGGATCTTACTGAGTTGCCCAGGTAGGATTCAAATTTTCAACTCTCCTGTCTTAGTATTTAGATCACAGGCATGTGTCACGACCCCCAGCTTGTGTATATTTATTTCTCATATAGACTGTGAGCTTTCAGTGGACAGAAAACACATCTTATTTATTTTAACGTACTTACTTATTATAATGTACAACTCTGCACATTATTTAGTCTTAATGTCTCACCTATAAGCAGTGTAGTAACTATTAAGTAGATGAATGAATGAGTGATCTATTATCAAGCTGCACTTACCCCTCCCTGGTAAAATATGGGAACCATGGGCTTCAGAAAGAGTAATAATTACAGCTGATTAAGCCTTATCAAATATGTCTAACTATGGATTCATGATCATACATATATGTATTATGTGGATATAGACACACACACATGAGCTAGGATAACCAAGTAGTAGACAAGGATAATCAAATAGTAGACAAAGAGAAGCATTTACTTATAATATCACACCAGCTAATAGATGATAGTATTAGAATATTTCCATTTCCCTACCCTTCCCTCTACCCCAATGAATTAGTAGACATCTATGTGGAGCACTGAAGGCTACTAACATCTCAAAAATGAAAATAATGTATCGCATGTCTCCTATAGTTTAGCCAAAGGGATGAACCTAAGTGTGATCAAATTAAATCTCCAGATTCACAGAGATCAAAGGGACATGTTGAATCACACAACTGTCTAGGAGAAACTACAAATTAGCAATCAGCTGTTGTTCTTTAACAGATACCCTATTTTTAAAAAAAAGTGCTAGGCAATCAATGGGTTTAGGGAAGTAATAGGGGATATTTTGGAATAAGAAGGGATGGATGTGGTTTTGACTGAGTTCAGAACAGGGGTTACTTCAGGGGAGGAAGGCATTTGTGACTTGGAAAGGAGGGCTTCCAGATAGCTAGCAAAGTTCTGTTTCTTGACCTAAATGGGATTTATAAAGGTGTTTGTCTTACCATTATTGACTGAAGCATTTTTAACACACACTTGCTTTGTAACCTCCATATGTGGGGATCCTGCCAAGGCACCATGAATATCATTCCATGGCAGTGCTGCCATGGGAAGGACACAGAATTGACAACAACCAATCCAAAATCAAGAAGAACCCATGGTAGAGTGAACTCTAGCCCAGTCACTTCACAGATGAGAACAATTAAGCTTAGAAAGATGAGTTCAGAACTCTGTCCATTAAATTTCCCCTTCCACCCCTGATTCCTCATCCCTTAGGTTCATCATGCTTGGTCAGATTAGTTCTGTCTTCCCTCAAGGGTCCAGATATAAAATCAGAGTGTTTTTCCTGCTTCCTTCTGCACTTATTTCAAAGGTCCAAACAACTCCACCCAGACACTTATTTATGATCAAATAATCTCATTCTATATTCTTTTAAAATAACATTAATTTATATTTACTGACTGCCAGTTATGTAAGTAACTTTGTGAGACCTTGTTTCAAAATAAAAAATGTAACGAGCTGGAGATGCAGCTCCATGTGAAGGCCCTGGGCTGAATCTCTGAAAAATATTTTCAACCTCTAATTCAATAATGGATCCAGGCAATGATCACTTTTGACTACTAGTATCATATAAAGTGAGAAATCAGATTTTTTTAGTCTTCTTGGAAGTATACATTTTAACTTGTTTAAAATTTTGAATCTGAACTTGAGACTTGAGATTGTACCAATAAGTTGCAAGATGTACAAGAAAAAGAACATGTCAAACAACACCATGATAATACAATCAGCATGATCTGGACTCTCAAAAATTGCATATGACAACTGGCTAGGTTTCTTCAACAAATAACTAACAAAGAAAAATATGAGGTACATTAGAATACACAAAAATTAAGATAAACTAAAAAGACATAATAATGATTATAATGTATACAGCTTATTTGGATTCATATTTGAAAAAATTCATGGAAAAATTATAAAACATTTCAGGAAATATAAATACTGAATAGTGATATTAAAGAAAAATTTTTTTGGTTTTTTGAGATAAGGTCTCACTATGCAGTTCAGGCTGAACTTGAGCTCACTTTGTAGTCCAGACTGCTCTCGAACTCATGGAAATCTTCCTGCCTCAGCCTCCTGAATGCTGGAATTACAGGCATGTGCCACCACACACAGCCATTGAAGAACTGTTGATGACTGCCAAAAATAGAAATATGATGAAAAGTGTTAGTGGTTTTATAGTAGTTTTAAGTTTGTACACAATACAATACAATACAATACACAATACAATATTTACTAGAAAAATGTCAATTATGTTAGGTTCACTTGAATAAGAACCACCTAGATTAGTAAAGCTCTGGGTGTGTCTCTGGATGACTATGTAAGCCAAGGAGGAAAATTCAAGAAACTGAGCAGGAAAGATTCACCCCAGATGTTAATTGGCATCAACCAGTAAGGGCTTAGCCTGGTTAGAATATAGAGGATGAGAAGGAAGTCTGCTCCTCCTCCTCAGAGGAGCTCCAGACTTTGCCAGGCCTTGGATGCAGGTCTCCAGCCCCTTCAGGCTCCCAGCACAGACTCCAGCCTCCTGATACAGATACTTTGGCTTTCTGTCTTAGTTGCCTTTTTTCATTGTGCTGAGAGAAAATACCTGACACTCAGAGTTAGAGGAGGGAAGGTTTATTTTTAGCTCACAGTTTGTGGTGGTTTCAATGCATAATTGGCTGGCTCCAAGGCAGGGGGCATGGAGAGAGGCATCACAGAAGGCAAGCAGCAGCAGCAATAAGCAACAAGTCTCTTTCCGTCCCTTGTATTTTATCTAGATACCTGTTTTGAAGGCAGGGAGCACGCACACTCTTAATCCTAGCACCTTTAATCCAGCATCTTACACCCTAGATCCCTCAGCTCTGAAAAAGCCCCAACTATGACCACATAAGGCTTTTGGGGGCTATCTAGACACAAGCCATACACTTTCTGATTCACACCAGTGACACACACACAGTGTGCTTCCAGCCTTTGACCTTTGACTGCTGCTGGATTCTCTGGCTCTCCAGCATGCAGACAGCCATTTTGAATTTTTCCACCTTAGATGGCCACTGGGACGTCTCCCCTTGTGACCCCGAAGCCTATCTCATAAATCCCTTGTATAATATATATGATTGATCTTGCTTCTCTAGTGCACCCTAACTAATACAATGTCCCAGTTTAATCGAAATCATTCAGGATGAGGGAAAGAAGATGGGAAGGGGAAAAGAGACACAGCTCTGAGACGGCTATGGTTGAGGCTGTGGAATAGGCACCTTCAGGGTGTTATTAGTCTCAAACTTGTTTGAAATTTTTCATGATAAAAAGTTTCTTTCTCTTTATACAAATAGAATAAATAGCAGTTTCTAGAGAGCTGCTTTCTGATGCAACACTGAGTACTTTGAATGATACCTTTGACTTTAACAATTCCAAAAAATTAACAATACTGTGTTTGAAAGTTTAGTCACAGCTGTCATGAGGTTGAATCCATACATTGTGAAGGACTATGGCCATCTCTGATTATTCCAAACCTTCTTTAACCTAAGAGATATACTCTGACCAAAGATACCGCGAGAAGGACATCTCTACACACGTGTACTCATTGCTAGCATAGATGAGGTGACAGGAAATGGGTATGACAAGGACAATTACAAATCCCAACACCCTCCTTTTTATCACCAAACTCCAAAAACTCACGTAACCTTCCTGTGGGAATCTCCAACCCTAGAGAAACAAGTGTGTGCTTCCGAGTCATAACACAGACAGCATTGTAAGAGGTTTAATCCAGCTTTTAGCTCGCTGAGGCCAGCAGGGCATGGTGGCAGGCCCAGCAGCCGTCAGAGCTCCACCTCTGCCCTCAGGCCATGGGTCTTGATGCTGACCTGCTTCTCCGTTCTCACTTTTCACCATTGTGGATCCTGAGGGTTGTTTGTTTAACCTTCTTGAGGGTACTGACACAGCAACAATTTCAGAATAGGTGTTTCTCCATCATCCCGATTTCTGCAGGGGAAACTTGCTTGGTGACTACTACCTGTGAAGCTGTCCTACTTAACGGGCAGTAAATGATCATTCTCACTTATCTATTTTAATAATGATAAGGAGTCAGGCCAGGAGGCAGTTCAGCTATAGAGTACTCCATAGCACCCACGAGGCCCTGGGTTCCATTCCCGGTAACAACAACATCAACAACAACAATGTCATACTGACTGATAATGAAAAGTGACAAGTTAATCCCATTACAAAGCATGAGTGATAATTGATTCATGGAACCAGTTAGTCATGTTTCTCAGTTCTTTATAATTAACAACCTCTTTTGCTGAAAATGGGACAAAGTAGGAAGGGCATACTCACTTCTTTGAGGGTCAATCATGAACCAATGTGTGCTAATTAAAACACCACCAGTGAATGGTCCTGGCCTAGCAAAAAAAAAAATCTGTAGAAGACAGTATTGGAAACTTAGTGAGATTCGATGTCTTATAAATAATAGTATTGTGTCAACGTTTCATTTCCAGAAAGACATACAATGGTTCTTTGTATAACTCTTAAAATTATCCCAGAGTCTTGAAATTATTAAAAGTGCAAAATTTGAAGAAGGGTTGAGAAATCTGAGAGCTCCTGGCCCGAGAAGATAGCATTTCTGCGAGCTGGCGGCTGCGGCCGAAGGAGGGTCGACTGAGGACAGCGTGTGCCTCTCTCCCAGGAGCAACGTGGAACTTGGGACCCCAGAACAGAGTATTATGCAGCCCAGGAAGAAGGGAAATCTTTGAGCAGTAGTGAGCAAGGGCTTGAAAGTTACAGCCGTCAGCACTCTCTCAGGCCAGACGCCTGGGGACTTTTATTACCAAAACAAAATAACAGCAATCAGGAAAAAAAACGTACTCTGTACAATTTAATCTTTATTTTTACAGGATTTGGCAGGAGCCATAAGGTCTGGAACAGTAGGCCTTTTGGGGAACTTTGTATTTATTAAAATGGTCTGGACACTAGTTATTATTCTTTCTCTCCCTTTGAAATGGGAATGGAAAGTCTCCTGATAAATGGCAGAGGCCTCGTCCAGATTCTTGTAACAACTCCCATCAGATCTTTCTGTGCTCCAGCACCAAGGAGGACTCCAGAAATTTACCTTGCTGAGATTCCAGGCTCGGTTTCCTAAACTCACAAAGTACACTGGCCATGTATCTGCTAATATTACAGAACAAAGTGTCAGCTGGAAAAAGCTTTATCCAAATGAATATTTAAAATACTATAAACTTAGTATATTTAGAAAAGACATGGAGTTTCTGGATTTGGAGTTTACTCTTTGCTAGTTCCACATTTTCAAATTTAATTTCTGCCAAATACAGGTTGAGCATCCCTAATCCAAATTCAAACTCTTAAATGGTCCAAAACTTGAAACTTTTTGACTGTAGATATAATACCTCAAGAGGACAATTCTGTGATAGTCTCAGACAAGCACTGGCACGCTAAAAACATGGCACTTTAGGCCCTATGTACAAGGCATATATGAAACATAAATGAATTTTGTGCTTAGACTTTGGTCACATCTCCCAGATATCTCATTATATCTAGGCAAATATTTCCAAAGTCTCCCGAATCTAAAGCAATTCTGAATCCAAGTGTTTTGAATCAATACACTCAACCTGTCCTGACATAACATCTTCAACATACAGTACGACAGACATCCAGGCTGTCATATCATAATGCAAGCTTAATTTAACTGTAAAAAATTTAGTCATAATAAAATACACATCATCTAACGTTTATTGTTGCAGCCATTGTTAAGTGTACAGTTCAGCACTGTTAAGTGTATTCAGATTGTTATGCAAACAATGTCCGGAAAGGTCTCATCATGAACCACGATGCTCTGTATCACTAAACAATCTCTCCTCTTTCCGCTCCCCTCAGTTCTGGGCAATCACTGCTCAGCAGTCTGTCTCCACGGATGTGACTACCCTAGATAGCTCATGTAAGTAGAATCATATGGCACTTGTCTTCTTGTGACTGGTTTAGCCCATTCAGAATAATATTCTCAAGGTGTATTCATGTTACAGCATGCTTCAGAGTTTCCTTTCTTTTCAAGGTTGAATAATATTCCTTTATATACATACCATATTTTGTTTTCCCACTCATCTGTCCATGATCACCTGGGCTGCCCTCCTCCCTGGCTACTGTGAATAATGCTGCCATGTATAGGAGTGTACAATGCCTCTTCAGTTCTTCTGGACATATATGGAAGAGTGGAGCTGTGACATCCTATGGTAGCTCTGATTTTAATTTTTGGAAGAACAGCTATTATTTCTTCCACAGCAACTGCACCATTTTGCATTCCTACCAACAGTGCATAAGGGCTGGAAATTTTCTACCTCCTCACTAACCTTTATTATGTTCTAGATTTTTTTATGGCAGCTCCTTTAAAGGGTATAAGGTTAAAATTTTGTTTGTCATTTCATTGTACCATAAAAGGCTAACTCAGTAAGTGAAACACCCGGAATCCATGCAAAGGTGAAGGAGGTATGCTCTTGGGCAGGAATGTGTTTTTCCTGTTAGTATTTGTCAACGCACCAGCCAGATTGAAAAGATGACACTGAACAACGCTAGAGAGAGTAGCAAGGAGCCTGTTGTAGTGACGTGAGCTGGGAGTGACGGGCGGCAAAGAGCAGCAGTGTCCGGGGAAGGATGCAGATGCCCCAGGTACATGACTTCCAACGTGGACAAGGCTTTTCCAGTGACTCTGCAGCGGACTCAAAGCAGAGAGGACTCAGTGGCGGCACTAAGGCTGCACTTGCAGATGGCAGGGAATGGATGGCACTTGAGGAACAGAGAGAAAGAGCACGGCGTAGGGTGGAGAAGGATGCTGCAGTGGAGCCCAGTAGGGAAGTGGTGTTGGAGGCAGAGGCGAGGAACATGTGGACCCTGAGTGCCACCACTGAGGGACATAAGTGGGGAAACTGGGGCTTTGCTAGAACAAAGGGATATTTATCCCATGCAGGGGTGCTGCCAAACATTTCACCCCGACAAAGCCAAGAACCCTCCCCAACTTTGGTTGAAACTTTACAGCAAGGCATGTAAAACCACGAGTGCGGGGCCAGCCCAGGGGCAATGCCTCTCTGCTATGATTTTAGATTTAAAATGCCCCCCAAAAGCCATGTCCTAAAACCTTGGTTGTCTGCTGCTGGCTTTTAGAAAGTGACTGGATCGTGAGAACTCTAATCTCATCAGTGTGTCATTCCATTGATGGATTCATAATGTGATGGCTTTATTGGGAAAATTTAGGCAACTTAATATGAGGTGGCACTTAATTGAAGGTGGTGGGTCCTGACAACATGAGCTTGGGGACCGTATCTTGTCCCTAGCCCTTTTCTCATCAAATCTCTCTCTCTGCTTTCAGCTGCCATAACAACTTCCCTCTATCAAATCCTTCCATGATATGCTGCCTAATTAGAGGTCAGAAACAGTGGACCCAACTGACCATGGATGGAAACTTGAAACTATGAGCTAAAAAAATCATTTCTCCCCTAATTTTTTTCTCTCAGGTATTTTGTTACAATGATGGAAAGGTGACTAACACATCCACTCTCTGGTCACAGCCAGCAGGTGACTCTCAGCTCATTGCTTTGCAAAATGAACTTCATTTGTCACGGGGAGAGCACGGTTTCAGACAAATGAAAGCAACGTAGGTCTCTGGCTACTGCTTATAAGTCAGCTGTGTCTCCCTACTGCATTTAAATAAAAAAATCTTTGCACATTCTCTGACTGCAGAGCAATGATTATTGTAAGTCATGGAAGTAACACATGAGAGACTTGGAAGAATATTTTCAAAGCTGAAAAGGCATGCTACTTTAGATGATACAACGTTTTGTCAACCCAATATGGAACCAGCTGTTCTCACACAGAGTATCATTAGATGGAAGTCTGTGAGTTCCAGCCAGTGTAGTAGGAGAGAATATCATGTACAAAATTATCCAAGCCCTGAGCATTTTGCTTTTGATCCGCACACCATCAAGCTTACATTTCTATTGCATTTATTACCCCTGAACTATGTATCACATGTAATGAATTGACAAAGTTGTGCTTTTTAAAGAAAAATTTTTATCTATCTTGTTCGCACAAGTAGGTGCATTTAGTTTTGGTTCTCTTTGACCTACTCTTCCCTGATGATTATGCATGGATCCACTGCTACATTTCCAAACACAGCCATTGGTTTTCTAGTCACACATCTCTTATTAAAGTCAGTGGGATCTGGGTGACTGTGCCCTCAGAGTCTGGGAATGCATGGCTCAAAAATTCCCTGAGGAAATGGAGTGTTAGTACCAGATTGAATGGTATAAGCAACACATGGCAATGTGTAATACTCTGGACCAGACCTGGAGAGTCCTGACGTTGGTGACTTACAGCATTACTCGTTCCCACAAAGCAACTTGCCCTGTCTGTTTTGCATTTGAGATAGTTATACATTATTTCAGTCCATTTGTGCTTCTGTAGCAGAACCCCTGACTCTAGGTACTTACAAGGAAGAGAAATTTATTTTCATAGTTTTGGAGGCTGGAATGTCCAAGATTAAAATGCCTTGAATGCTGGGTCCTCACATGGAAGAGGGCAGATGGGTACAACAAAGAAACCAATCTCCCTCCATCAAGTACTTTTATAATAATAAAATATTTATGAGGAAATACCTCCCTAAAGCCCCACCTCCTGACACCATTGAAATCGGAATTGTGTTTCCAACATATGAAATTTAGGACCAATGCACACATTAAAAGAGATGGGTGAAGAAAGTCTCTGTGTGTGTGTGACGTGTCTGGAAAGGGACGCATGCTCTATGTGTCAAGGCTCAGGTGCTGGAACCTGCAGTATTATAGGAGGCAGGTGGAGCCGAGAGAGAGGCCTTACGATTTCTGGTATCAGCCTCATCCAAAGAGTTCGGGGAAAATTAAGGCTCAGGTAGTAGATCGAAATCACCTTCCACTTAAATAAGACATAGGTGAGGTTTTCCAGTTTTCTTCTTACAAAGAGGGTAAAGCTGGGGAGGGGAACCAAAGCCAATATTTAAAGAGCTTGTATAAGCCATATTTCTATATTTCTCAAGGAGAAAAATTATCTTAAATAGATATCCATATTCTTTGAAGGAAAACCATGGAGTAACCTTGGTTGACAGTGCTTATAATAATAGTGCCAGATAGCTATATAATTTAAAATTTTTCCTAATATTTTCTTATTTTTATTTTCCTTTTTCCTCTAGCAAATCTTGTTTATTCCTCCAGAAAACATTTGCTGGGCATGTGCTATGCGCGGCTGGGTGCTGTTCAGCCTGGTGTGAGCGGTAGATGAGCCGGAGAGGTCCTTCCCACAGAGCTAGTGCTCCAGAGAGGGAGCAGTGAAGTGGCATCTTAGAAGTCCTCTAGGAAAGCTGGGGAGTGGTGGTTAGAAGTAGTTTCACCACTGTTCTTATAGATGTTTCAGGAACCATCATTTCGTGGTTATCCAGCCAGGCTGATCATTACTGTCACCCTTCAGCTAAGCCCCAAGCCCAGTGGCCAAGCATGCTGCACTGCCCTCTCCTGTTAGTTATCCTCCTGCCCTGCCTCCTGTGCTGTCTCAGCTTTTCTGTCCAGTCTATTCCCCAGTCCAGATGCTCCCCACAAACCAGACAGACCAGGCATATGATTCTCATGCATTTTGCTTGAGGTTTCCTTGTAAGAGCAGCAAAGCAGTTTGGCTGGAGATGTTTCTCTGTGTGATGGATTAACTAATGGTCAACTTGCAGCACCCAGCTGATGAGTCAGCGCGGTGCTGGGTATGGCTGACCCACCTGAGGATTGTTGCTAACAGCATAAAAAGAGACTGGAGGGGAAGACGGTGTGCTGTTGATTCTCCTGGAGAAGTCTGTCACGCTGGTTTTCTTAATATGAACTCAGTTGTCACTGAGGATGGCTGCTGTTCCTTTTGGGGGAGCTCTGGGCCTTACCTTGAACATCATTTCTTGGTTCCAGTGCAGATCCTTCAGCCTGCTGGCACAGATATTTCATCTCGCTGGCGTAGAAATTCTTGCTTCTACCACAGATCTTTGGGCCTTTCCAGTGCAGATCCTTGATGAGACATTATCAAGGGCTCTAGGTCTTCAGCTGGAGTTACGCAGAACATTGCCATGGGACCCAGACCCTCAGCTGGATTTTTTGGATTCTTGTGTGTGGACAGCTCTCCCGTGCTCTTTTGCATTGGACTATTTAGGTGACTATTATAAAAATAATCCTATAAATTATGTGTCCTGTTTCAAGGGTCTCCCTTGTAAACCCTGACTACAACACACTCTCCTGGTGACTTTGTAGGTGGTGTGCTGTGTTTCTACCTGGCAGGGAAGAGAGAGGATGCTCCAGGATCCATGGATCCTCTCAGCCACAGCTATTTCCTGCTGACCTTGTAACCAGCACTACTGCACACACTGACCCTCTGCACAGTTCCCTGCCCAGTCTGTCCAGCTATCACCCCAGAACTCCCTACATAGCAGCCAGACATGGCCATGAGTGTCCCCTGAGCACACTCTGTGTTTCTGCTTCCTCAAGAACCTCATTCCCTTGCATCTGCCTGGAGCACCTGACTCTCTTTCTTTCCCACATTGACTTTAGGCCTAATTTCAACTCTCAGGAACCCTCCCTGTCTTCTTCCTAACCCTCCCTAGATGATTTTGCCTGTGCTCCTTGGCCAGTTCTCATTCCACCTCATGGTTTGAGACAATCCTTCAAGACTGCACACTTCTAAAGAGCAAAGATGGCGACTGAGTCACCTCTATAACTCCAGGAGTCTGTGTGTATTCTCAGCTTCATTTGCTCAACACATTTATCGTCACTGCTTTGGAAAGGCCTTCCCTGACCACCCTATCTGAAGTGGCCTGTGATACTGCTGAATCCGTGCAGCAAACTTGCTTATAACTCATTGCCTTGTGAAGTATTTCACTCTCTCCTTCAATGCAACACCAACCAGTCTGGTTCACCTTGGTGGCACAGAGTAGGGGCTTAGTCAGTTGTGTCAGTCCAGAAGTGAATGAATGAGATGGGCACAGTCTCAGATATTCAGCAGGCCAAGGGAGAAAGATCTTTTAAGCCCAGGTGATCGAGGCCTTGTCTCAAAACAACACCCATGATGTGATTTAGAAAAACAAAAGAAATGAATGACGAGTATACATGTGTCACTTAAAGTCTTCACAGGATTTATACAGAGCAAACAGGTTGAGAGCCCTAGGTCTGGGAAGCATCTGTAGCCCCAAGATGTGCTAGGTTACTGTGAGTGCTGTGTGTTACCTACACAAGGCTGTGTGTTCCTGAGTTTAAAAGCAACTTTACGGAGGAAAGGCGTATTTTGGCTCAGAGTTTCAGTTCATAGTCAGCTGGCTCCAAGGCAGAAGCATCATGGTAAAAGGCATGGCAGAGAAAAGCTGTTCACCTCATGACAGCCAGAAAACAGAGAGAGCAAGAAAGCCAGAGAGAGAAGGCAGGGTGGAAACACCAAGCCATGCCTCTGGTGACCCACTTCCTCCAGCTGGGCCCCAGTTCCCAGCAGCTCATTCAGCAGTGAATTAATTCATCAATGGATTAATCCATGACCCGATCGCTTTCCAAAAGCCCCCTCTCTGAACACATTGAAGTGCTGGGAGACAGGCTGCTTGACTGCCACATCCCGTATGGCCGGCCCCCCTCACTAGCTGGTTGGAATGAGTGTGCTCTGGCTAAGGGAGAAGTTACAATTCTCTGCAAATTTCATTGCATACTTGTCTCTAGAAGCAAAATCACAGGTGAGATGAACCACACACAGTTGGGCCTGCTCTTCCAGGCCTGACTAGCTTCCAGGAAAAGTGTCAGTCTCATAAAATTTAGGAAGAGTTAACAGAATTTAAGAGCAAGTAAAATGAAATAGCAATCAAGTCTCCAGAGTGAATGTTCTGTCCCACGTGGCCAGCATCCAGCCAAACATTATTAAGCTCTCAGTGGGCATGAGAAACCCTGGTAGAAGCTGAAAGATTATGTATTTGTTTTATTTTGTCTTGTTTTCAGGACAAAGTCTCTCTGCCTAGGCTGGCCTTGAACCTGCAGTGATCGATCCTCTTGCCTTAGCCTCTCAAGTGCTAGGATTATAAGAGGTGTACCACCACCATTCCCAGTGCGAAAGGCTATTATAAAGCCTCTGTACTTGCAGAGGCTGACTAGCAAGGTTTCCTCTCCTTTGGGGTTTAAATCAGACCAAGTAGACTCTTCCCAGGGCTCAGTGTGTTAGGATGTATGAAAATGCCTTTGCGTCTATCACTAGAATGATTTATCACTCATAAAGTAGATTTAAGAAGAAAAGCTCAAGTTAAAGAGATTACACTGATCCCCTTTAAAAATTTTCAATTCCTATTGGTGTTTTTGTTGTGGTTTCTTTTGGTATATGAGCATCAAACCAAAGACAAGCCTGCCCACAAATATGCCCATGAAGCCAGGAAGTCACCACACAAAGCAATCATCCTACCAATGGCTAAATGTCCCCAGAGAGTTTCTCCTTGTATGGGTCCCTTCTTATTCATGGAACCCTTTCATGTTCCTGTCTCACTGACTGTGAGCAGATGATGATGAAGGTACCTGCCTAGACACAAATGTCCACACATTCTCCACTCACCTATTTAGCCTATACCCACATTCTTGGTTGCTGGTTTCAAGAGAACTTGGTAGGAGCAGTGAGCAGAACAACAGATACATTTTTCGGAGGTAATCCTTGGTGACTACACACCCTAGAGCAGACAGACTGGTACTTTGCTAGGGTTATAAAGCAAAATTCTTTTATATGCTCCAAATTTACAACTCGCGTTTATGGGTGTTTCTGTTGCTCCTAATGCATTAAGAGCCTGCAAAGTTCTGTGTGGTCCAGTTTGGACCCATTTCTTAGGAACACTTCCTAAATATTTTACAGAGTGCTGGGAAACTCCAAGCCACAGCCCAGCATGGGCTGCTGCATGCTGGAATATCGGCACTCATATAACATGACTTTCAAAGGAATCCAGAAGTCCTATGCCAGGCCCAAGCTGCTCACTCTTCCTCATGACCCAGTGTAGGGGACTGGTTTCTTCCCACGTCCCAGGAAGTGAAGGCAAGATGCAGGGCGGCTGAGCTCCTGAGCTCCATATGCATCCTTAGTATGGCCCAGTGCAGGTGGTGTTTTCTAGGTCCTTAAGAAAGAAATGCCAAAGGGAAGGAGAATTCTGAGATTGTGGATAAACCAGGTAATAATGAGAAGGCTGCAGAATCTGATACCTGTTACAGATCTTGGAGGTTTGAAATCTGTGGAGCTTGAAGAGCTGGGTGGGTGGGGGGGGTGACTAGAAGAAGCAGGAGAAAGAGCCGGCACTGGAGCTTTTGGAAGAATGATATAGAAAGAAAAATTGAAAAATAAAATGTGGCTCACCAGGAGGTGTAGTTTTGACTTCACTGAGTAGAAAACAAGGAACTGCTTGATGTTGGACCTGGCCATGTGACATTTGTGTAACACAGCTGAGGAGGTGTTAGATTTCCTTTGCTCTGACAAAATACCTGAGAAAATTAACTTAAAAGCACAAAAGGTTTATTTTGGTTCACTTTCAATCCACGGTTACTTGGCCTCGTGCCTTTGGAGTCTGTGTCGAGGAAGAACATCACAGTAGAAGTGCATGGTAAAGGAGCTGCCCACTTCATGGCAGCCGAAAACAGGAGACAAGAGGGAGGGCTGAGGCTCAGGGTCTACCCAAGGGCACACTCGCAATGACCTAACTTCTTTCCACTCTACACCTCCTAGAGAATCTACTCCCAGTAACACCACAGTCTGGGAACCAAACCATTAACAGAGGGGCCCTTCCACAGGGAACGCTTTGGTTCACACTGTAGCAGAGGGCAGGATGAGGTGGGCTGAAAAGCTGCTGTAATAATCCTTACCACAGGTAATGAGGGCCACAGCAGCCCAGCAAACTGGGCACAGAGATCCAGAGGCTGGCCACCTCAGACTGCAAGGAGGCCTATGATCAGCAGATATTGCTGCTTCTGTGATAATTCCTCCTTTGCCGTGTCTTAGATGTAGAAGGGAGAATTAACTCAAAGACTTACCCAAACCTGAAAATGTTTAGGAAATGCAGTTCATATTCAAAATGTTGGCCCAGTGGACTCAAAGAAGGGTGAAACTTTCCTTGGGTGGTCCATTTTTTTTAAAAAGAAGGAAGCTGCCTATGCCCCCTGGTGGCTTTCAGGAAAACTTAACTGAAAGGGCAGAAAGGAAAGGAGACACATGCCTCCTTTGTACCCAAATGTCAACTGACCCAACAGCACTGTGCAACTGACGAATTCACCTTATCAAGGTCAGGCCGCATCCTGTGGTTCCTCTGCTAGACTGAGCCAGTGTTTCCGCCCCTCCCAGCTGGATGGTGGTAGCCACCAAGGTTCTAACCCAGCTGCCCCGAATGTGAGCAGGGAGCACAGTGTGTCTGACAGTGCTCAGTCAACAGTTGCACTGGCTCCCTGTCCACTCCAGCTGCCCAGAGGCTGGACGCATCATTCTGCACGGAGCACACAGTTCATTTGTAATGAGGCTGCCCCGAATCATTAAATATAGATCCCCTTTTTTGGGTAAAAGTTACAAATTTATTTCCAAGTATCTTCTACTTCACTTTTCCACTTGGTCAGGCAGCATCTTATTACAGTGTTATCTTCCTCCATCTCCCAAAATGTGCACTTGATCTCCTGGCCCATTTAATGTTGCTCTTCAGCTAACCCGTGGAAAAGCTATTTGAAGATGCAATGCCTCCTCCAGAATTTGCGGCATGCAGGAGAATAATGCAGGAGCAGTTGGGGGCAAGACGGAAACAGTTTGGTCATTATCAGTTAAAGTGTAAGTGACTATGGCAACCTGCTGAGCGAGGCATTGGGGCAACCCGCGAAATGCAGCTGGTTTTCCAGATACCCTGTTGTTTGGTTGTGTCTCCAACTAAACAAGCAAAACTGCGCATAATTGTACAGAGGCCTCAAACTCATTTTATTCCCCTATTATAGCAAGGAGATGCAGAGTGGGGTGCTACTGGAGCCAGTCTCTCTTCCGGGCTCCTATGAATAATTGTTTATCCACATCCTATTAAGGAAAGGCAGCCATTAGAAAGTTCTTGCCCTTCTAGCATTGGAGTGCCCTTTGTGAACGGCCATTTAAAATGAATTCCAATTCTACGGTCTTGAAGATGTTTCAATATTTTGAATTTTGCAGATAACTAATTTATCTCCAGTAATAAAAGCTTTAACAATTTCAAATGGAAATATTTAAATGGCATTGTAGGTTTTCTGAAGAGTCTACTGAATGAATTTTAACCATTTCCTTATCAGTACAGCACTGGCACTGCTAGTGTCAACTATCCAACTGTCTAGATAGGGTGAGTTGTCAACATGTTTAGGGCTCCCAGGCCTGGGTTACTTTTTTTTTTTTTTCTGAACTAGTTTGTTAAAACTTGATTTTAACTACTTTTCTTTTGATTGATACCTGTTTGGGCAGCAAAGTGTAATGGGCTGAAGAGAGGAGAGCAGCCAGGCCATGTGCTCAGCCTTGTATACCAGCAAATCTCGGGACTCCTACCAGGTGGCCACCAGCCAGCCCCTGCCCACTCCTGAAGAGCCGAGGATGCTGAGAGCCGCTGACCTCTGGCACTTGTCCGATGTCAGAAAATAGTAGGGAATCCTGGATTAGAATATAGTGTGAGTCGCCTTTTGAGACCAGGTTCCCCACACATATTTTTTTCCTTCTTTAAACTTGCTAAGTTTAATCAAAGGATGCAGTTGCTAGTGGTACCTGGTCAGAAGGTTGCTGCAGGTCTGATGTCGACACTTCCCACCCACAGGCACCAGGATGTGATGTGAGCCCTTCTGTTAGCGTGTCATTTACAACTCACTTGATCTTTTTACTTTGCCACTAGAAATTTCTTTAGTGATGCATCTCCATGAAGCACACACTTTCCACCCTGTATCAGACGCCCACATAGCTCTCCTTTAGGTGAGGCATGAGCTGCAATGCAGATTCCAGCTGACTGTAGCTGCTAAAAGGCAATTTTGTTGCCTTCCCTCCTGAGACTCCATCTATGTTCCAGATGGTGAAGCAGCTAGACAACCAACCTACAGATAAGCAAGGTCTACAATTCATCACGCACCAATAATGCTGACACATAGCAGTTTCCAACTCTTAACAAGCTACAGAAATGAAAAATGAAAACTCTGAGTTACAGAAATGAAAAATGCACTCGATATAATAGTCAACTGCTCTCCAGACTTTCCCACTAAACAGACTTTCATTTCCAAACTTTCCCAACAGCTATGCTAGAGACATTATCGGAAATACTAGTTACTGCACGCATAACCACCAGCTGCTGTAGCCGCAGAAGCTTTAATTGCAATTGGTTACATCCTGGTTATTTTCCTGACATTTTGGTTAAATGATTATTGGAACTGTGTTAAGTAAGTCACAGCATAGCTCTCGAGAACTGGAGGAAAACCAGGAGAACTGGAGATAGTCATTATTCCTTTCTAGAGAGCTGACCCTCATGACGCTGCCAAGGGCCACTTCTGGGGCCATTAGATTTTCTATCACCATCCAACTTGCATCCAACTTCTGATGAAGTGAACCCAAACTGACCTCTCTGTAAGTGACTCACCTGCACAGGAATTCCCTCGAGATCTCTATGTGAAGGACATTGATACAGTTTTGGTTAGAAGTAAACTCTACTGGGAGAAAACCCAAAACCAGTGATAAATTTTTAATACAATAAATTGGAAGACTACTAACAGATCTTCTGGGCTAATTAGGTCATGGAGTTATCCACCAGCTGAACAGTAAAGAGTTGAAGAGAGACATAATATGAGTTTTTTCCCCTCACTTTTCTTTTGCAGAGTTGGATCTCTTTTAGGAGACACATAAAAATCTTTTTATTGCTATAGATTCAGAGATTGTTATTGATAAATTTACAGGTTTTTCTATTTGATTAAAATAAACATGTAACTAGAACTACTAGAGACCTGGAAAAATATTTAGTATTTAATACTTAAAAATGGAACAATAAGCAGGAATTACATACACATTCTTCAGGTTTAATTCTTCAGTAATCCACCCTCGTCTTTAGTGAAGTATTCTCTCTGTATATCCCTTAATCATAAATCACAGCAGTAGTCACCCACCCCTGGAAAGTGATACAGCCCAATGTACCATAAAGAAAAACCACAGATTCACACATATACATGTAACTGTAATTTATCTAGTAATACAAACTATTTTATTGCTTTAATAATTTTTAGTGAAAGTGTATAAACTGTATAAATCAAGATAGAACTTAAAATCAAAGATGGAACTATACTACACAGTGGAAATTGTAAACAATGAGATAGCAGAAAGCATCTAAAATTGTTGAGATGTTCCACTATTAAGTTTTGTGGTGTTTTACTACACAGAAATTTAATAGATATCAAAGCATGACACATTTCAATTTTCAAAAACTGACTTCCTACAGCACTGAGTACTATGATAACGGATGTGTTGTATATCTACACTGTGCAAGGTGGTAGCTGCTATGGGTTGTGTCTCCCAAAAGATCCCCAAAGTCCTAACCCCAGATGCTTGTGCATGTGAGCTGATTTGGAATTAGCATTTTTGCAAATGTGCTAAGGTGAGGTGAGCCCATATGGGGGGTGTGGGCTCAAATCCAGTGTGACCAGCATCCTTACGGGAAGGTGGTTCAGACACAGGGAGCTGGAAAGTGGCAGAGCATGTGGAGGCAGAAATGACAGTGCCACTTCAAGCACTCAGCCCCCAACACAGTGCTCAGCAGCCCACAGCAGTTGCATATGGATGCAGAACACTTGAAAGCTGGTTGGTGAGGCTGTGGAACAAAACCTTAAATGGCACATGTGGCTGATGGCTACCTTCGGGACCAGGGCAGCACCTATCATTCTGTGTGACTTCTATTGTAGACTAATAAAGTGAAATCCTTTATCAGGCTAGTTCTTCAAGCCAAAATTGAGAATAAATCATAGTTTTATTGACTTCCAAGTATACACTTTCACTGTATACATGTGAGTATGTATTATTTGACTTATAAATTAATAGCTCTCATCAGCAATTTCCAAATTACAGTCTGGCCATCTTTCAATATTTTAAAATGTGCTGGACAAACACATAAGCCTACATATAACTGAGCTAAAAGCCTTAAGCTCTGAATTGACAAACCTAAATGTTGTTTTTCTTGTTTCATGATCAAAAAGTTCCATTAGTTGAGAGATGCTATTCAGACTCACTGAATACTGAATTAACAAAGTGTGATGAATCAGACTTCATGAAGTATTCATGAGCTCTCATTTAACGCTAATTAAATTTTTTTAAAAGGCCTATACTAAATGATTTTAAGACCCTGGCTCAGACTGACAAGCATGAAAAATTAAAATTCAGAAACAAATTCAATCCCAAATCACATATTTGAATTACACAAGTTACAAGTACATTTAGGAGTCTTTTTAAAAAACTATAATGAATTATTGTAGCCTGTTACATTACAACAGATTTTTAAAATCACTTTTCTTATACCCTTTGATCATTAAAACAAAATTGTACGAGGCATAACTGTCTGCTTTATAAACGGCAGAAAGACGATGGATGTCACTGCCTCGAAGGCAGCTAGACCACTTACTTCCGTCATCCCAAACTCTATACAACAACATTTGCTACCCTGTGTCTTTAAATAGCACTTTTACTTGAAATTGCAGATGAAAAAACGTGTTGAGGAAACCAAGCTATATGTGTAAGCTATTTTGAAGGTCTTAAAACTACGAATTATGGAAATAATGTATTTAGAAACTTTACTTCTTGGTAAAATTGAAATAGTTGAGACATTTTCTTAGAAGACAACCCTGACAAGAAACTGAATATAAAGTGGTACAAATTTAGATTAAATCTCAAAATAACAGGCCATATATTTTGTTGTTGCAGTTGCTGTTATTTTTGGAGACAAGTCTCACCACGTGGTTTGGGCTGGCCTACAACTTGCAGAGATCCTTTGGTCTCAGACTCCCAGGTGCTGAGATTACAGGCATGCACCACCATGCCCAGTAACAGTCAATTATTTTAAAAGTAAAAATTCTTAGTAGCAGTAAACTCAATTCAAGATCCATTTTCTAAAGAACCAGCCATTGAACCTTAATTTTTGTAACAGTAAGCTTTTATTAATTTGTTTTGTTGTTTTGAGACAGGGTCTCACTATGCAGTTCAGGTTGGACTTGAGCTCACTATGTAGCCCAGGTTGGTCTCAAATTTGCAACGATCCTCCGGAGTGCTGGGATTACAGGTATGCGCCACCATACCCGGCAACAATAAGCTTTTAAATAAGACATTTTGTTGAAAATTTTAAGTGTGTAAAATTTGAATACCACCCCTCCATCCAGCCCTCAAGTACTAAAAGCTGTAAGTAGGTAAATTCTTCACATCCAGTGAAAAGAGAAGGGAACTAGAAATAGTTAAGAATCATCAGTGTCTTCTTTTGTTCAGGCTGCTGGAACAGAACAGATTGGTGAGTTAAAGACAATAGAAATCAACATCAAGGGGCTAGCTGATTTGGTATCTGGGGAAGGTTCAGTTTGTTTCCTACATGACGGCTTGCTGTGTCCTCACACGATAGAAGGGGCAAGAGAACGTGCCAAGGCCTCTTCTGTAAAGAAACCAATTTCTTCCAGAAGGGCTCTGCCTCTATATCTTAGTATTCCCTTACTCCCACCTTCTAACACCATCGCAATGAATATTTCCATACTGTACAGAAATTCTAGAGGAACACATTCAGTCTGCTGCAAGACTAAGGGTGCATTTTCTTTCACCCTTTTACAAAACACCTGCTAATGCTGGTAAACTGTAATTCCCACTGCCCACAGAGAGGTCAAAGTATTAACCCTCTTTCCCAAAACATACACTGAAGTATTATGAAAGCATTAGAATGATTATATTCTGATTTACTTTCATGTTCACAATGTAGGTACATGTTTATATTAGATGAAAATATGAAATACATTTTATGACCTCATTTCTTTAAAAAAATCAAGGAAGACATATACATATAATTAGGTAGAAAAGTTTGAAAGGATATACACTGAATGGTAGTCAGCAGTTGTTAATGATGAGATTTTTTATTTTCCTTAGTATTTTTCCTATACTGCCTAATTGTTTTCTAATGAACATTGTTATTTTTTCTTGTTTCTGTTTGAGACAGAATCTTGATACACAGATCAGGCTAGCTTTTAACCATGTAGCCCAGGCTGATCTTGAACTTTCCAAACTTTTTATGATCCTCCTGCCTCAGTCTCCCAGGGTGCTGGGAACTTATGGGCCACCATGTCTGGCATATCCATTTCAAATCACGAACAACAAAGATATTTCCTTTCTGGAAAAAATGTCACTGGGAACTAAAACTAGTATTTCAATAGCTTAGAAATATGATTTACTTTGTCACCAATCTCCTGGAGTCCTTTTTATGATTAAAAAAGACAAAATGCCAGTAAATATATAACTACACTGTGGAGTACTGAGAACAATTTAAGCATCCTTTTCTGTAATTCTGAAAGTTTTTCTGTAAATTAAGCTTCAGAAAATAGTATAGGGAAATCTCTCTTATTAAAGAAAAAAATCTATTCCCTAATTGTAAAAATTCAGACAATTTGCTTAAAGTGAGATGTACTTTATTCTGTGAAGGTTGATCACCGAACTTTGACTTTGGAATCCAAATGGTCAAGAACTGCAATTATTGAAAATCATGATTCATACAGTCAATTATTTACCTGTTTGTTGGTCACTGCAGGTGAAATATATGTAAGAATTTAAAAGATGAAAACATGTTTTTAGCGTAATGACCAGTAAGAGTAACTGCAGACAGAAACTGCTTTATTTTTTCCATTCAAACTTTATCGAATGGATGGTTCAAAAACCATACACAATAGCAAAAAAATAGCACATGCAAACCTGTTTTGTCTTAGTCACTGGTTTTCTTTAGAAAATGAATACACATTTGAATAACTTATAATTCAAACATTTCCAAACTGTTTCAACTTTATTTAAGTTAGCAATAACAGATACATTTAAGAGCAATAAAAGATACATTTAACAACAGTAGATGCATTTGTTCTCTTACCTTTATTCACACTGAAATAACATAAGGTATACAAAAATCAAACCATTTACTGCTCAAAAATCTGGAAAGTTTCTTTTACATAATAAGATTCTGGTATGTGAAGAGATCACACAAACTGCTATTTGTAAATTAGATGAAAAATAGGATATGTTGTTTGAAAGAAAACAGTAATAACTTATCTAAATAATTTCAATCAAATGAATAATATATTCATCTAATAATAGTCTCTCTTATAGAATACAAAAAGTGCTCATATTACATTTAACAAAAATAAGATAACTAAGACCTCACAGACCTGAAATAATTTAAGATGATAACCTGGGGAATCAAGATTACATCTTTGCTCCCAAGGCATGGAGGCAGGCTTGAATTTATTTAAATCAGAAAGAAAAAAATAAAACCCGAAGTTTGCAAATGCAACGCTTCCTGCCTTGAAAAGATATAAAGTGTCCTTGTAAAGTTTGCATGTGTTTCCCTTTAGATGAAAGCCATTACTATGAAATAATGTACACACACACACACACACACACACATACACACACACACACAGAAAAAAAGTCTGGGTGTGGTGGCCCACACCTGTAATCCCAGCACTGAAGGCAAGAGGATGACCATGAGTTTGAGACCAGTCTGGGCCACGTAGGCAAGTCCAAAGTCAGCCTGCACTACTGAGAGAGATCCAAAAAAGGGAGACTGCTCATCAACTGACAAAGCTGGGCCACTTCTGGTGATTGTCCTTCTCTAACCACTCTCAGCATGCACTCAGCGAGGGCTTGAAGGAACAAGTGTTCTTGAAGACACCTGCACTACTAGGATCAATACAACTATTCTCCAAAAAACTTTCACATGAACACAGCCACTGAGCGGTAGAATCTTCATGCCCGAGTCACTGTGCAGCTTCTCTGGAACCAACCTGGAAAGCCACCCCAGGGACGGCCCCTCAGTGCACTGCCAAGGGGATCATTTTCCTCTGATGGAATCCAAAACTGAGTTCTGTACTTTGAGTTGTGTTAAGATGCTGGATTCTGGTTTTCTCTCCATCCTTAGGAATACTCCTCTACATGTTAATTACAAAGATGAAAGCCAGACAAAATGTAGTTGACATTACTCTAAACATCCAATGTCAAAGGTGCTAAGTACAGACCCCCATCCTAGTATTACTTCAATAATATTGAGCATTTACCATTCTCTGCAATCTTACTTTGAGATTTCTGTCAAATTTCAGATATATCCATAACACTGTTGAGAAAACAAAATAGAATGTATAGCATAATTTTACTTATATTAGAATTCTGAGAGGTGTCATTAATAGCTCTCTTTTTATTCCTCTGAGATGGTGTGACTCCAAATTACTTTCTTAATGTTTTAATTGCTTATAGTGAGTATTACTTTTATGCACAAAAATCATAAAGTAAAATCATGTTCAACTTCAGGGGAAAAGGAAAAAGAAACTTCTACAGATTCTGGAGATAGTTCTAAGTTAATCTCTAAATATTCTTGAGATACTATGTATTGGTCAAAACTCTGGGAAATACACAATCATTGCAATAAGAGAAATATTATTCTTCAGTCTTATATCCTTAGTCACCCAAGTTTTTGGCACATGGCAGGTATGTCTTTCTCTCATGGAATGCAGTTTACAGTGATGTTCAATTTACAGACACTTCATTTTTTAGATCTTTGTCATATGATCTTTCCATGTCTTCTAACAAAGAGAAAGTTACTGTTTTAATGTTTTAATAAAGTTCAGTGACTTTTGGAAAAAAGCTTAAAATCAGTAGTGGGATTCAAATCACTAAGTTTTATAATATGGTCTTTAAAAAGATTAATCAACAGAAAACAAGAATGGGTGAAATGTGGACTCTGATGACACAAGTGGCCAAGCAAGTGGCAGCAGAAGGGACCAGCTGAGAAAGAACACAAGAGCGCAGCCTTCTCCTCTGCTCTTCATCCTGCTTCCCGCAGGGTTGGACTGAGCCAAGCACTGGGATGCCTGGCTTACTCTGACGCCTGGCCTGGGGCCTGCAGGTCTGGGAGCAGGAATCTGCTGAACAAGCAAAGGCTCCACCGAGACAGAGGCAAACAGGGGCTTGGTGGCTCCATGTTACGGAGGGCAGCACCTATTCTCTGCCTCTCCATCAAAGGAGCAGGGAAGCACTGTCCCAGCTCGTGCCCAGGTCAGAGCGACTCCTACTGACTTAAATGCAATTTGTGCCATAGCTACAGAAGCTGTCAGATATTAATTTGTTTTTACAAGGAATGAAAAATTAGTGCCAATTTCTTTTGGATGTGGCTTAGCTCAAGATAGTACTTAATATTTTTCTTTAAAATACTTTGTTTCTTAGATTTTTAGAAGTAGAGCAAATAATATATAACTGGAGTAATTACATATTTTTTTGTCCAAACTGAGATATTTTCTAAAGTAAAAGGCAGCACTGTAGCAATTATTCCAGGGAAAAAATGATGCCAAGAAGACAGGCGGGAATGGGACCTCCTGGACAAACGGAACCCACTACAAACACAAGGCATCTCTGTTATGTCTGTACTTTGCTTTTCAAGTTCTCTATTAAACAATA
This sequence comes from Cavia porcellus, assembly GCF_034190915.1. Taxonomy (NCBI): domain Eukaryota; kingdom Metazoa; phylum Chordata; class Mammalia; order Rodentia; family Caviidae; genus Cavia; species Cavia porcellus. The sequence goes on from NW_026947485.1 coordinate 94,861,139, forward strand.
CAACGTGACATCTGGCAGAGGTTTAATAGTGACCGCTGAGTGACAGCACAGGTTGCCCCCAGGGAAGACGTTTTCTAGGCAATGAAACACTTCCCACCTCCATCTTCCTTGTCCTTAAAGCCTCTCAGGATAAACCAGTCTTAATCGATCTGAGGAAAGTCTGCTTGAATGTCTCTAGTAGAACAAAACTTGCCCGATGGTGATTAAATTACTTAATCACATCTTAATTTTACTTCCCAAAATGTTAACTAGAGAAGCTTAGCATGTTTTGCTCTACACACAAACTTCCAAAAAGACAAAGCCCAATTATAGACCTAGGTCATAACATATTTTAAAAATCTTTGTATTAACCACGTGAGTCTCACAAATACATTGCCACAAATTATTTTAGAAAAGCTGTACGACAGTGAAATGTAGAGTCTGCTCCGCGGGCAGCTGCAGCTCTGCCGGCAGTGGCTTAGCTCCTGAACAGCAGCATCCGCTCGGAGCATGCCTGCCCCACCAGGCTCGCGTACTGCAGCACAGCGGCCTCCTCGCTGGGGTCTTTTTGGTACTTCTTATAAACACCGTAAGGCATGATGGCTTTCTTGTAAAACACCCGCACTCGGTCAGGTTCCTTACTGCGACCTTGATCCACTGCAATGAGAAAACAAGTTCATCAAAAATAGTTTTGTAGCAAACTACTTTGTATTTCCTAATTTAAAAATATTCAGTTTGAGACCTATTACCCATCAACTGACTCTCACTAGACAGTGTGTTCAAGTGAAGGTATGCAGCACCAACATCCAGACTAACAGATGTTTAATAAAAACAACAAATGCTCCTCTGAGCAGTAACAGCTCTCCTTTAGCACGACAGCTGAACTTCGAGACAAAGCACTACATGCAACTGAAAAGCTGGCCTTGTATGCCTTTATGGTTTTCTGAGGCACTATAAAATTTCAGCTCTGCAGCACCTTTCTAGGGTCCAATTTAAATCTACCTTGCCCCTACCTTTACCAGCATACTGTCAAAAGTTTATCTCTCTGAGGAAGCTTTCCAGTGACTCAGTAGTTATGATTTCTTGGCTAGGCAATGGGTACTTAAGTTCTCATGGGAGGGCAGCTTCTCACAGCATCCTTAAACACTAGACGCTAGGCTGGCTGGTATTATTGGTTTTCCTCTTCCATATAAACAAGCCTCTGGTTTGCATGAGAGCACATGGTTTCTCAGAAAGCCTGTTCCCTAGCCATCCTTCAGGTAGTTGTGGCCTCCTATCAAATTATGGCCAATGGGATACAAATGGAAGCGTTTTTTGAGTTTCTAGCAGTCTTTCAAAAGGAACGGCTGATCTATGCCTTTTGAGTTTCATTTTTTCAAGCTTTCTGCAGCCTACAGCCTGGAACATGGATGTGATGGCAGGAGCATTTCCTTTATCTTGGAGCTGGCAGGTAAGAACATACCTTTGGTTCAGCAAACATAAAAGATTAGATAGAACCGAGAGTCTCTGTGACTGAAACCTGGTGGCTTAATAAGAAGACAGATACCAGAGTACACACATGCCTACTCCATATCTCTTGCAATATGATGCTTTGTGCCACCTCAGGCACAGAACCTCAGGGATCTACCAGCAGAAAGGCTGTCATGAGATGTGGTCTGTCCACTGACTTTAGACTCCCAGAATTGTGAGCCAAAATAAACCTCTTTTCTTTTTATCTAGTCTGTGATATTTTATGCTAGTAACACAAAACAATTCAACACCAGGTTACGTGCCAAAGTGCAAGGCAGCATGCTGGTTGCCACCATGGATTTCAGACATGTTAATGCATACACAGTGCCACCTGTCACCTGGCTGTTTGCATGAAAAAGGCAAATTTGAACATATTTAGAGTCCAATCCAAATAGAAAAGTAGCTGGGTGTGGTGGTGCACACCTGTAATCCAGCACTCAGGAGGCTGAGACAAGAGGACTGCTGTAAGTTGAGAGCCTGCCTGGACTACCTGGCTACTCCCTGTGTCAAAACAACAAGTTTAAAAAAAACTCCCACAAATGAATAGAAAAGTAAAGATCATTGTTAACAATAAGGGAAAGAAGTAAAACGTTGGTAAATGATCCCAAAATTATTCTAAGTCTTCTAAATGTAAAACTACACTTTTAAAAATGCCTGTATTGAAATTAGTAGATTGATTTTAACAGTTTAAGCCTTTATCCTAAAGTGTTTTAGAACATAGGGCCAGGGATGTATTTAGTGGCACACGTGCCTGTCTGGCCAGTACAAGGTCCTGAGCTTGATTCCCAGTACCACAAAGTAAAATAAATACAAAGTATTTTATAACACAGATATACTTTAATATTCCAAAAATGGAACTTAGCCAAAGAAAGGTGAGATCTGATGTCATCACATTTTACCTAGAATGAAACGCTTTCTTCTAATTTTTATAAATACAAAGATAGGACCAGGGAAAAATACATTTATAATTTTATTAACTTTCAAAAACTGTGCTCCTTGTAGGAAGTAGGAATTTTGTTGTTTCATTTGTTAAAATGTATTATTACAATTGTATTTATTGAGACCACCTGAAAAGCTCAACAATTTCACACATATAACCGCTCACTTCTGGGAAGTGATAACATCTATGTTTCAACCTCAGAATTCCAAATTTATTCTCTCTCTCTCTCTCTCTCTCTCTCTCTCATAATCTCACTCCTGACATATATATCTAATTCAGTCTCCCAGATTTCTAAATTAATTTACATTATTTTTAGAGAGTCTAATGACACAGAAATTAATAAGGTTTAATAGTTTTTTACTCCAAATACTTTTGAAGCCTAGAATAATTCAGGAACAAATGCGTAGTACAGTTATAAAATAGATACCAACAAGCTATTCACTTTTCAGCAATAAACCTAAATCACAAAAAAATAGTACTGAGGCCAGGGATATGGCTCAATGGCACAGAGCCTGCCTGGCAAGCACAGGGTCATGATTTCAATTCCCGGTACCAAAAATAAAATAAAATGTATTAATTTTAAATCTCTCCTCATTCGTTTCAATGTGAGTGTATTCAAGTCACTTGGAAACAGATATGTTTATCTTTAGTGTTCAAATATTTCAGAAATTTGTGGATTTATTTTTTTAAATTTTAAAGAAAGACTAAACAAAACAGAAAATGGGTAAAAATAATACATACGTTCAAAGAAAAAATAAACAGTAAGAAATCACTAGTTGATGTTTACATATTATCCTCTTACAAACAGTTGTTCAAGATACAAAAGTGGGTCATATAAAGTGGGAATTCAAACAGCAAGACTGCAAACAGTTCTGTTCAACTATCCAACAAAAACTTAGTAATATCAATCCTATGCACTTAAACATACATGCAGTTATCCATATCTTCAATTATGTTGAGACTGAACAAACCCAAGCAGGCTAATATCACTCTGAACAAAGAATAACACTATTGTTAGTCACATTATGTGTCCATTATGACACTCCAGGATCAGCACTGGGTACTTTAGTGTCTCTTTTTCTTCAAAGTATCTGTTCATTTCATCATGTTCATAAATCAGTTCTCATAAACTGTTTATAGGTTCTACACATGCATGAGTCTTAACATGTATTTCTATCCTTTCTCTATTAGAGGGAGAAACAAAACAAAGCAAGACAAAACAAAACATATTCCTATAAACACAGGAAATGAAAAAGACATGTAAGACCATTGTACAAGGAGTTCTATCATGGTTCCTGTGTTGCCTCATTATCTTCAATAGAATTGGCTATATCATCAAATATAGTATAATTGAATATACCAGTACATAACAGTATTAATAAAAACACAACTTTGTATATAGTATAAAACTTCAAAAACAGGCAGTAATCAAACCAGAACGTGTATCGTAGTGAGTCCTGTCATCTTCAGAGTAGTTGCCTATACTCTCAGACTTGATTATCAATCGTATCAGTTTTGAATAAAATCTGTCGATACCAAACAGCAATAAAAAAAACCAGATTTCACTAAGATCAGTCATGATAAAACAGTGTAAGTGATACAGGGCTCCAGATTAAGTTAATAGGAAATTAAAGATGATTACTGTGCTATATGCTGATGTTTTTGGGATAGCTGTCTGTGCCCTCAAATCTAACGCAAGTAGACAAACTGGGACAGAATAAAATCTATCTAAGCAGACTGGTACAAGTAATGTGGGTTTTAAATCCTGATACACTATCAACAATATCTTCTGCCATCTTTTTTTAAGACTCTCTTTCCCCTTTCACCTTCCTCAGGGTACACTGCGCATTTTTGGATCTCACCAAGACCCTTGATTTTAAATGGGGAGGGGGGACCTGCTATTTACATAAGTGGTTCCGAACCTTCTCTCTCCTGGACTTGATCTCTAATTGTATTTCTTTACCTATTAAAGCCTGTCTTTCCAACCTATTCACAAATACTAGTCTAGTTGCCCCTATTACTCTCTGGTTCTCTGTCACATACAGCATTGTTTTCTCATATTTGATTTTCAGTCCATGTACTCTTTTTCATGTTAATTATATTTCCTAAAAATAGCATCTCAGTGGACCCTACCTCCTGATCTACTCCACATGTGGTTCTTCTTTTTAAATTTAGTGTATTAAGGCCATCTATATTAGAGATTATAACCAACCTTCTCTGCCTCAATTCTGTTATGTTTTTTTTTTTTTTTTTTTTTTTTGCCATCAGTTGTCCGCTTGTCTTCTTCATTCTATTTCCTGCTCCATTCATTGAGGCCTCTCTGCCACTGTTACTGGAATCCTAGTACTTTGCTCTCTCTCTAGAATACCCTGCAGTATTCTCTGTAGAGTTGGACTGGTGGGCGCGAATTTCCCAAATTCTTTTTTGTCTTGGAAGCATCTTATTTCTTCATTAATTTCTACAGAGAGATTTTCAGGGTATATCAATCTGGGCTGGAGGTTATTTTCCTTCAGGGCTTGGAATACTTTGCTCCAGGCTCTTCTTGACTTGATGGTTTGGGTCCAGAAGTCTGCCGTGATTCTGATAGGCCTTCCTTTATAGGTGATCTGTTTCTTGTCTCTAACAGCTTTTAATATTCTGTTGTTATATTGAATTTCTGGGATCTTGACTATTATATGCCTGGGTGTGGCTCTGATTTGGTTATAGGTGGCTTGGAGTTCTGTATGCCTCATACATCTGCGTATCATTTTCTTTTCCTATAATTGGGAAGTTTTCCTTAATTATTTCTGTGAATAGCGTTTGGAGTTCCTTTGTTTGTACCCCTGCTTTTCATTTACATTCTTTATTCTCAAGTTATAGATCCTCTTGTCACCTTCTAGCCTTTGTATTGTTACTGCTTCTTTCCTTATTTTTTTTTTCCTATCCACAGCACCAAAGACATAGAATATTTAATCAAGGACCTAAATCCCCACAGCAGTGTCCCACATGAGTCCAGATAAAAACCTACAGCTCATGACAATGCCTCCTTTGAGTCCAACTGGAGGTCCAGAGCACCCAAGAAGGACTCATGCCAGTCCCTTTTACAGATGCATGCCAGGAAGGCCCAAAGGTCAGTGGTGGAAGCCAGAAAGTCCATGCCAGCATAGTGAAAGAGCTGTGCTGGTGAGATGAGGGTTCTACACTAGAGCCAAGAAGTCACACTCACAACAAAGACCAGGCCTGTCCTGAAAGGCACCACAGCCCTCCTCAGTGACATGGAGGCCCTGAACTTGGAAGCAGCATGACAAGTTCATCCTGGAGACCAAGCAGCACACGTCTTCCTCTCCAGAGCCAGGAAGTAATGCTCAATGTGAGGACCAGAGTGTCTCCAGGAGAGCCAACGGCTCAAACAGCAACTCGTGGGAGAACTTACAATGCCTCAAGGCAACAACGCATTAATGCCTCAGCATCTTAACACCCTCCTTCTCCTTCTCCACCTATTTATTCTGGCAACTTTCCTCAGGTGGAGCATCTTCGCTGAGTGTCATGCTGATGTAATCCAGCTGGCATTAAGTTGACCACCAGTTCTTAATCTATAACAAGACCATACTCATAAGGAAAATAAATCAAACTCATGTATAAATACCATATAGTCTCCCTAGTCTAAGAAATGGTACGAGTGCATGAAAGTTTATAGTAATCATGATTCCCCATTACATTGCTTGGAAGATTTATAATGTTCCCATTCAGTAGTTGGAATGGTTTTACTGTGGGTTGTTTGATTTTATTATCTGGGATGGTATGAACAGCTATTTTGAAGAAAACAAGACATTATAATAGGCAGTGTTGATTTAATATCATCTTGTTTTGAAGTCCTACCATACTTTTGTTCTTCTGTTTCCATGGGATTTTATCATGTTAGTATAAAAAAATTTTATGGACAATGAGATAATATAGTGACCACTGCTCTTTTTCTGTTATTTGGTTCTGAATCCCCTGTAAAGCTTTCATCCTCTTTAATGGTTTTATATTATGTTGGTATGTTTGATACTATTGTGTATGAAGGTATTATGGTAGCTACTGTTATATTGGATTGTCTTGCGGTGAAATACTGTGTTGCTTTAATTGTTCTGTTCTGATCTGCTTTGTTAAGTCCTCTTTATCTTAATCTTTTTAAAATAAAAATATTACAAAAAAGAAATGCACTGGATGAATATATTATCTCATCTCATGTCTATATACTTCAGATGCCCATATTAGGACTGGTCTACTTTTTTGAGTTCTTATATATTCTAGAGGTTACTCCTTTGTCATAGGTGTAGCTGAAAAGTATTTTCTTTCTTTCAGTTGTCTCTTCACTTTGTTTCTGGTTTCCTTCAATGTGCAAAAGCTTCTTAATTTAATGTGATTGCATTTGGTGATTCTTGGCACCATTTATTGCACAAGCAGGTTTTGTTCAGAAAATCTTTTCCTAAACCTATGTCTTTGAAAGTTTTACCTATTTTGTCTTCCAGCAGATTGCTTCTTTTCCAGAATTGAAATATGGGATTCATTTTGAATTGAGTTAAAATATACTGGAAAATATGGGCTAAATTGGATCTTCCTCATGTGGATATCCAGTTTCCATGTCCAGTTGTGAAGAAGCTACTTTTGCAACAGGGACGTGACTAGAAACCTATGTCAAAGACTGGATTCTTTCTTGACAAAATTCCAAGTTGAATGCAACATTGTAAATAAAATAATTTGAGGAATAATATCAACAGATTAAACCCTAAATTTTCTTTGATCTCCTCTCATCCTGATTCAGGTCATGACCCAGGCTTTATTCCCATCCTAAGACAGGCTGACTTTAGAGGAAGACCTTCCCTGGTCCAGGAGCTAATATTGCCATGATCAATCATGCCCTATGTCCTACACTCTTCTGTTTTTCTTTTGTATGTGTTTTTGCCTAATTATTGAGATGCAATACACACATTGCATCTCATTTGGCCTAATCATTGGGGTACAGTACACATTAAATATATGCCCAAATTTATTATTTCCATTGAATCTTGACCTACTTCAGGTTAGAATTCATGTTTGTGAAAACAAGGTCTAAAAGCTCTTCATGGCACAGATTATATCAGACTGGAAACAGCCTCCACATCCTCTGGAATCCCAGTAACATGTATTGTATACGTCCATGTGGAGACGATCTACAAAGGTTTCTTGCCCAGGGTGAGTTTGTTCCCTAAGATCAAAGCTGTCCTCGACACATTGTCCATATTGACAAGAGTCTCTCTCTAGTCTTCTTCATTTCATGCATTTGAAATGACTGGAAATTACTGCAGGTCTCTACATCTTCATTACACTTATATTGTTGCTCTTCATTTTTCAAGTAATTGTCTTCATCATATCTTAGATTTCTTGGGCAATTTTTGTCCTGTTCTTTAATTTGCTGGTTATGTCATATTTTTTCTGTTTCAGTAATATTCATACAAGTTTCCCACATCACACCTCTGTATAGCTTCTTTTGGGATGGGGTTAGTAAATCCCACTCTCCTGGGGTGAAGTCACAGCTACATCCTCAAAGGTCACTGTCTCCACTGCGATGCTTGAGGGTATCCGAGAACCATTTGCAGCTCTCAGTAAATCACAGAAACTAGAGGTGCACTCAACTCCAGGATCTCAGCACAGCTCCTTGTTATTTTTGAAAATTTTTTCCCTTCATAATCCCACACTGCAAACCTGTCCTCCAGTTTGGGTAATCTATCCTTAGTTTCTTTCAAGCACTTTTGCCATCTTTCCACTGAGTTTTTAATTTCCTGGTAATCTCTTTGAATCTGCTTCATGTATTCTATATTTTCTTTATATTCTTCATCAAATGATTCTCTGCTTTGTGTGAGTTCCTTCATTCTTCTGTCTGTGTCTTCTTGAGGGGGGCTGAGGATCCCTTTTATTAATCTTCTTATATCTTGCTTTACTTGGCTAAATATTTCCCTTTTGAACTCATCTTTTAGGTCCCAAAGATATATTATTATGTCCATTGGTGTCGTGTCTGACATTGCATGTTTGACATTGCATTCTCCTTTGTATTTACCTGTCCTGGGTCAATGTTCTCAGGGTTAGGACCTGGGGACTTTTTCTTGTTGCTTCCTCTTCTCATCTTTTTCGTTTCTTCCAGGAGGCTCCAGTTTCTTTCTTTCTGAAGCATGCTGGATAGGTGACCCCACAACAGTGTGCTAGTGAGTTGCAAACAGGGGCAGCATATGCTGGCTCCCCTCCAGATCAGTCAACCTGCTGAAGTCTGCACTGTATTAGCGTGCAACACCTCCCCTCCAGGTCCGTCAATCTGCTAAGGCCTTCACTGCATTAGTGTGCGCCACCATCTTAGGGAATTGATTTTGGATAAGCTATTGGGTCTCAGCCAGGTCACGTGGCCCAGGCCAAGCTCACTCCACCAATCCCGTTCGGGAAGGGAATAACTGACTGAAGTCACTGCTGCCCCTTGTTCCTGCCAGTCTTGCCCAGTTCCAGAATGTCGTCTGTTAGAGCCCCCTTCTCTGTGGAATAGTTTTATTCTCATCACTCACCACAGGTTGATCCAGGTTCCCTGCTAGTTCAGCTCTCTGTTCAGCTTGCTGACCCCAGACCTCAGTGTGCCTCCGTTTCTAGTGAGTGGAAGTGGTAGGACTTTGGACGGCTCGGTATGTCACCGCTGCTCAGGTTCAGGTACTGCAGCGGGAGCACTGAACCTTTAGCTGTTCCAATAGTAGCACTAGGACTGTATGTTTGATAGGTTCTTCTCACCTGAGTTTCGTTTTGGAATGAGAGAATTCATCTCCCTCTGTTTGGAACTCCCCACAGTGTATTATGTTGAATTCTAAGTTGACTATCTCAGGGAGCCTCTGTAGCCTGCTGTTATCTATCTACCATCTTTGCTCCTCCTTATTTAATTTTTTTTTTTAATTTTAAAGAGAATAAAACAAAATAGAGCAGAACAAAGCAAATCAGAACAGAACAATGCAAGTAACACAGTACTTTACAACAAGACAACCAGTCATCACCATAGCTACTATAATGTCTCTTTTCTTCGACAGAGTTGAGCATATCTTCACACACAATAATATCCAACATAACAAAATACTATGAAACCATTCAAAAGAATGAAAGCATTACAGAACTTCAAAAACAAATAACAGAAAATGAACAATGGCTATTATAATATCTCATTTTCTTCAAAAAATTTGTTTATACCATCTCACATAATAAAATCAAAACACAACAGGATAGAACCAATCAAAACAGAAGAGCAAAAGCATGGTAAGACTTCAAAACAAGATGACAGTATATCAGCAATGGCTGCCATGTCTTGTTTTCTTCAAAATAACTGTTCATACCATCACATGTAATAAAATCAAACAAAACAGAGTAAAACCCATCAAACTAATGAATGAAAGCATTATAAGACTTCAGAGCAAAAACAGGAAACCTTGATTACCATAAGATATCCCATTATATTCAAAATAGCTGCCCCTAACATCTGACAGCATAAAATCTAACAAATAAAACAGTACAAAAACAAAGGCAAATCTAACAAAATTGTGTAAACAATGCAGGAGTTCAAAATAAGATAATAAATTGACAGTAGTTTCCACCTTTCCCTCCCAGGTGTTTTCTCCCCTTTATTCTTTTTTCTTCTCCCCTTTATTCTTAAATTAACAATTTTGCTTTTGGATCCCATTAACTCCTTCTGTTTCTTATGCTAAGGTTCACGCCTATGAGTTCAAACTCTTTCGGCCATGAACATGATCTCCAGTTGCGTTTATTTACCTTCAGGAACCTTGAAATTATTCTACTTTATAGCTGGGTAGCTTTCCACTGCATGAAAATACCATATTTTTCTTATCCATTCTGTGGTTAACGGGCAAGTTACCCTTGCTTTTTTTTTGGTCTCCTATCACATGGAACAATATTTTTCTCCTTTGATTTTCAGTTTACAAATTTCCTTTCCAGTTAAATGTGTTTCTTGTGTAGAGTGTATTAATGGATCTGGTTTCTTGATCCATTCTCCCTGTTTCTTTTTATTGCTGAACTGAGGCCATCTACATTAACGGTTGTAACAAGCATACATTTGTTGTCTCTGCCCTGTTGTCCTCCTGTTGCTGGGCCTCCACTTTTCCACTTCATTCAGTTGCCTGTCTTGTTTGGTAAGCCTCCTCTGCTGCTGTTCCTGGAACCATGGTCATCTTTATCTCTAAAATATTCTTTAGCACGCTCAGTAGAGTTGGTTTGGTGGTCACGAATTCCTTCAGTTGTTCTTTATCATTGAAGTATCTTATTTTTCCACCAATTTTGAAAGGTAGTTTTTCTGGGTAGATCAATCTGGGTTGGAAGTTGTTTTCTTTCAAGATTTGAAACACTTCATTCCAAACTCATTCTTGATTTTATAGTTTGTGTTAACAAGTCTGCTGTGATTCTGATTGGGTTTCCTTTATAGATGATTTGTCTTTTTTCTCTAATAGCTTTTAATATTATTCTCTTATGCTGAATTTCTGGGGTCTTTATTATATGTCTGGGTGTAGATTTACTTTGGTTATGGCTAGCTGACATCCTATATACCTCACTGATCTGCATGCCAGATCTATTTCCTATGTTTGGGAAGTTTTCTTCTATTACTTCTGTGAATATCCTTTTAGTTTCATTTGTGTTGACCCCTGCTTCTTCATTGATACCTATCACTATTAATTATGCTTCTTTGCCTCATCTTGCAGCCATTGTGTTGTTTTCTGATTCCGTGTTTTTTTTTTTTAAGAGATCTTTCCTTTCACAATCATTAGCTACTATCTTGTCTTCAAGGTTTGAAAGTCTATCCTCAGTCTCTTTCAAGTGGTTTTGCCAGCTTTTGACTGAGTTTTTAATTTCCTGCATCTCTCTTTTGTGGGAAGCCCTGTAACTGGCTGCCACCTTATATCTGCAGGCAGCATCACCTTAACCCCTTCTAGGAGTTAAGTTTGGTAGTTAAGCAGCTCCTTGCCTAGCTTGTTTGGCCCATTCAGGGATTACGCTTATGAGCCCGCGTGGGAAATTTGAAAATTTGAATTAACCTATAACCCTCAGTCTTGCCACTGTTGCTAAGTTAGATGCTGACATCTCAGAACTAACTCCCTCCTCCCCCAGTACCCTATATATTTGTTACTTTTTCCTTGAATAAACGAGACTTGATCAGATTTTTGACTTGTCTCCATTCTTCACGTCTCTTGTCCCCTTTCATCCCCACTCCCCCTCTAGGGTCTCCGTGGACTTACCTGCAGGCCAGGCACTCTTTGAATCTGTTTCATGCATTGTAATTCCTTTCTACATCACTTTCCTATGTTCCTCTTTATTGTCTGTCTTCTTTAGACCTGCTGAACAATTCTTTCAATATGTTGTGCTTTCTTCTTTTATCTGAGACATTATTTCTGATTTGACTGCTTTTACAATCTCATGAAGTTATTTCCCTACTTCAGTTGCTATCCTTTCAGAGGTTTCAGGTATGTGACTTCCGTTTTCTTCCATGACCGTATTTCCCAGACTTATTGCGTGTGGCTTAGAGGTCTGAGTTTGCCTTTTGCTCCTTTGTCTTGACATTCTCCTGAGTTCCTCCCAATAAGCTGATTATGGGGTCCCAGGCACTTCCCACGTTGCCTGCCCCTAAGCAGTGTAGGGGGATGGGACAGGCACCTGAGTTCCTCTAATTCCAGACTTACAGGAGGTAGTAGGGGATGGTGTGGGCTTCTCCAGACCTATGCAGCTACTCAGGGGCTTCGCTGACCATCAGTGGTGCATATAGGTAGGGCTGCTTCTCTCAGCCTGTGTGTGTACACTGGGACTTCCACGATGATGGCAGACACACAGGGATATGTTTGTCTGATTCCGCTAGTGAATCATGGCTGTCTGAGGGAACCACGGGCCTCCAACGGTGGCCTACAGATGCCCAGGGCTTACCTGGCTGTGTGTCCTTGCTCCTGCTGGCTGCCTGCAAGAAGGAACCTTCCAGTGGCAGCTCCCTGTAGGTGAAGGTGGATCTGCTGGTTCTCTCCGCCCACACTGTAGGATGTGGCCTTTTGGTGACAGTGTACAGTGGGCAGAGGTGGATCTGTCTGTCTTCTTCAGCCTGTGCTGGGCGTGAGGAGGAAAGGACCTTCTGGCAGTGCCATCCAACAGGCAGAGGTGGGCCTTTTTCTAGTTCTCTCTGCCTGCAATGGGCATGCAGAAGAAAGGGCCTTCTGGTTGTGGTGCCTGGCAGGCAGAGGCAGGTCTTCTGGTTCTCTCTGCCCACGCCGAGGAGCGTTAGAAGGCCTTTCAGCGGTAGCACCCAGAAGACAGAGGCAGACCTTCTCCTTGGAATTCTTACTTAATATTCCATATACTGTGGTACTGATTCTATTGCTAACTCACCAGATTATGCTGAGACTTAATAGAAATTCTTTTCATTAATTTACTGAAATACAAATTAATTTCTTAATTCTCCCAGGCCCTTCCATTTTCCCATTATTACACTTTGGCTGTACAAAGGTCCCTTAAACACTTGCATACTGTATGCTTCCTGAAGCTGTCTCACCTACCTTCATACTCAACTGCTTTCTTGGGCCGATGCTCACAGTCATGACAGAACACTGGCTTCGCACGTTTCACACCACTCCTACCTAGGTGGGATTCCACCATAATTCTACAGTCACATCAATTTAAACTCAATTTGCAAACTCTCCTGAGAGTAACTTAATTGTATTCAATCAAGAAGGCATATTATTAAACAACATAAACAAATGACAGTAGCCTGTCTCTTCTCTACTTAAAAGACAAAAATCTCAAATGTAGGATTCTACTTTACTCAAAAAAACCAAAGCCAAAGATATCAATCTAAAGCTGCCAGTTTTAGACAAAAGGAACACAGACTAACAAGACATACAGTAACAGAAACAAAGGAGAAAGATAAACTGCACATTTAAAAAAGAAACTTGCTATTTCAATATATTAAACCAAAAAATCATCTGGAATTAGTTATAAATGAATTTAAAATATCCATTAATAATTACATTATTTATTTAACATCTTTTAAAATAATAAAAGTAATGCCTGTTGTAAAACTCAGACATCACAGAAATACACAAAGCAGAGTACTATCAGCCTCCCCCCCACAAATCTTTGCTCCTACATTTCCCAACTTGCCTCACCAAACTCTTATCTAAGTTACGTTTTTTTTTTTTAACAATTTCACAAGATGTATTTAAATTTTCAAAGACAGTTTTGGATCATATTCTAGCTATGCTTACAGCAGATCAAATCAAATAATCTTGTCAGTAGGTATTATTAATTTCAGAGACCATTAGTTATTATCATAAACCTAAATACATTTCTATTTCTTGAGCTCAGAAATATTTGATTTATGATCAGTTAGTTACATTTTCAATGAAGGTGGATGCTGATTGTTAGTATTCCTTAGAATTTACATAAAACAGAAAAAAATCCTACCAGTTAGTTACTGAAAATAAATTATTTACTAAGGAAAATACATCTCATATCTTTATAAAATTCTTTAATAACCTTTATATATTGCTTTCTTATAAATGTCATCAATGCTTACAGACAAAAATCCACAGAACTAAAACAACACAGCACAACAGGCCATTTCTTGAGGGAACTTTGATGACACAGAAAAAACATAATAGCTATTTCAGCTAAGAGAAACTGCCAGTTTATTAAGATGTCCTAGAAATGTGTTCCAACAAGAATTACTCTCACTTTTCTCCTTAATGTCTCACAATTTAATAACATGAAACAAAATCAAAGACAGTCCAGTGAATTCTGTTCTGAGATGAGCATTTGATCGCTAGTGATACAAATATGCTGTCAACTCTATGATATTTTAATCTTTAAGGAAAACTCTAGGGGCAACACCCCCAAAACTTTTTACTTACAAGAAATCAACTATGCAACACAGGTGCTTTCAAAGCAAAAGAATCTAGAGATCAAAGCTTTACCTCTTCTTTTGGGGATTTAGTTCATTTGCTATTCTTAAAGAGACTTAAGAATTTTCTAGGCTTTTCCTAAAATGATTTAAGTCTATTTTTGTAACTTCATTATTTATTGTTATATTACTTCATAAACATGAAAAACAAGTTACACATTCTACAGTTGCCAATGAAGACAGGTGTATAAATATACTGTACTTGGGCAAAACTAATATACTGGGAAGAATTGTGAACAAATGCATGACAGGGAGAAATACCTGACTAACAACTCAACTCTAGAAATTTAAAATCAAATATGACTTAAAATCTTTTGCAGTGACAGGAAATATGAACGTGTTTTAATAAGTTTTGGGGAGGAAGAGGGATGGGGAAGGTGGTCTGAGGAAGATTTTAGTACAGGACAGCAAAAGGACAGTGCTGTGAGGGAATCAACAGTATACAGTCATATTAGAAAGGCAGCAAGTTCAACCAGCTTCTTCGGCCTTGTTTGGTGGAGGTTCAAACATTACTTTGAGAATCTATCCTGGAGAATGTAATGCATTTTTGTATTCTATAAAGACTATTGCTGTTAGTAATTTAGTTAATATTTTTATATAAAAGACAACGAAGTATCTTTGTAAAATGTCACTGTTATATTGAGATGTTACCACACAATTCATCAATTCTAACTATATGGATCAATCGTTTCTAGTGTATTTAGAGAGACATGCACAAACCACATCAAATTTAAACCACTCTGTCTTAGAAATAAACATCTACCCAACAGAGAAGTTAACATATTAAAGAACTGCCACAGACTGTTTTCCAAAGTGCGACACCATTTTACCTTGCCCCAGCAGTGTATGAGGCCCTGCTTCTCCATATCCCCATTAGCACTAGTTACTATCTGCTTTTTATTACTGCTCTCCTAACGGGTATAAAAAATAGTGTCATGTGGCTTTGAGATTTGTATTTCTCACAGCTAATGATGCCACACACAGTTTCAGCTTACTGGCCACCCCTTTACCTTCCTCAATGAATATCTATTCAGATCATTTGTCCACTTCTAAATTTTGCTTTTACAATTCTTCACATATTCTGAATAGTAGGATAAGGATCAGATGTGTGAATCGTAAATCCACTCTGTTGTTTTGTGAACTCTTTTTATTTTATGGTGTCTTTTTAAGTAATAAAGTTCTCAATTTTGAAGAAGTCCAATTTATTTTTCTTTCAGTTGCTTGTGTTTTTTGGTGTCATACCTAAGGAACCACTGCTTAATTCAAGGTCATAAAGATTTGCTTCCATTTGTTATTTCCAGAGAGTTTCATACTTTCAGCTTTTACACTTCAGTCTATTTGTTTTAACTTTTGTGCACAGTGTATTAACTTTCCATTTGGATATCCCACTGACTCGGTTCATTTAGCAAAGAGACTATCCCTCATCACTACTACCACCACCCACTGAACTGTCTGGGTACCCTTTTTCAGAAGGAACTGACCATATACATGAGAATTCATTTCTGAACTTTCAATTCTAGCCCAGTAACTTTATGTCTATCTGTACGCCAGAACCACACAGTCTTTATTCTTCTTATGATTGTTTCCTGGGTTCCTTTAATTTTCCTAAGAATTTTGGAATCAACTATAATTTTCTCCAGGAAAACCAACCTGGTTTTAAAAGTGAAATTAATAAGACCAGGAGTATAGTTCAGTGGCACAGCGCCTGCCTAGCAGTGCAAGGTTATGAGCTTAATTCCCAGTATCCAAAAAAAAAAAAGAAAGAGAAAGAAAGTGAAAGTGATAGAACTTAAAAAATTATCATATGTCAGTCATTTCAATAATAAATAACTCAAGAAAAACTCATCATGAATGTAAAAGCTAACAGATATAACTGTGATACATTAGGAAATTTATAGTATCTCAATATATCTTTCTATAAAATATTTATTAACTACCTGACCCACATAAGATATTAACTTTACAACAGAGACTCCTGGCACATATCACTTTACCAAGTGATAAGAAAAAATCAAGTCATCCACAATGAGATGAACTCACCTTGTATACTCCTGCTATAGTGCAGTAAAACGCATTGTCGCTTTTAACAGTCTGCCAAAAATACGGAACCTCAACTGAATTATGAAGGAATATCTTATGAACACAAATTATGGAATATTCTACAAAGTGGTTGGATTGTGTTTTTTACAAATGTCCACCGAGTGGACTAGCACAACTGCCTCATTCATCAGTCTAAGGTCCTGTATCAATCTGTGTTCTCTTTCTGTCTTTAGGTTGTCGATTATAGGTAATAGTCCTTTTTTTAACTTTAGGCCTTAATATTGTTTATGGTATTGTCTCTGGTGAGAAAACAGCTGGATGTTTAAGATGCTCAAAACCCCAATGGGGTTATATTCCTTTACATACAGATTCCCAGTTTCTTTTTGCCTCATGATCAGGCCTCTCAACTAACTTGGAATGTGCTTTCTCAAAGGTCCAGACAGTCATCTTTTGGCCAAGTGTTTTCCAATGGCTTGGCAGGTCTTTAATTTTTCAAGACATAGTCCTACAATATAAAGATGATAAATGGTAATATGTTCCCTCAAAAGAGCTCTCTAGTCAAGGTACCTGTGCTCTGTTAAATTTTCTAACAGACAGAGGTTGTAAGGTCTCTAGGTCTAAGGTACAACATTATAGCCTGGAGGTAAAATATTTGGGCTTTACCATATCTGAAAGAACCCAAAGACTACAAAAAGGAAAAATCAAACCAATACTTTCCTTCCCACAGCCTAAGACCCTAAAACAGCTAAGGGAATTCCTAGAAATTATAGATTTCTGTCTCCTTTTGATAGCAGGATACAGTGAGATCATGCAACTCCTCTATTAGCTTACAAAGAAAACCCAAAAGATAGACACCCACATTTTAACCTCAAAACTTCATTCTCGAACTACATTCCAGAAGCTTAAACAAGCACTTCTAGATGCCTCAACAATGAGCCTACCAACGAGACATCCTTTCAGTCTACATGTTGATAAAAGGTGGGGCACGGCTTTGCAAGTGCTTATGCAGGATCAGGGACCTGCTCAACAGCCAACAGGACATCCGAGTCATAAGTTAGACATCATATAGCAAAGAGATGGCCGACACGCCTTACAGCTATGGCTGCCATAGATCTCCTGGTACCAGAGGCATCCACAGCTGACTTTAGACAAAGATCTTACTATGTATATATACCTCATAATGTGGCAAGAGGTCTTTTTCCAAAGGGAGCCTATGATTATCAGACACTTCTTAAACATCAGGCTCTACTTTTAGAAGGACCAGCCTGAAAGACATGCACACTCTGGGCGTGGTGGTGCACATCTTCAGTCTCAGCACTCAGGAGGTTGAAACAGGAGGACTGGTGTGCGTTTGAGATCAGTCTGGACTACACAGAGTTCAGGGACAGCCTACGCTACAAATGAGAGCATAGCTCAAAAAAAAAAAAAAAGACACGAACACAAACAGGTAATTCTCTATATGTACACAGCCATGATTCGACCCTCTTCTGTAATGGCAGTTCAAGAAAATGAAACAAAACAGGCAGGTTATACAATAATGACTCTATATCAGACACTTCTAATCTTCACTTGCCCGTAAGACGAGTATCAAAGTAGCAAAACTCATCATTCTGACAGGGGCTTTACAACTCAGTAAAGGACAAAGAATCAGTATTTATACTGATTCAAAATATGCTTTTCTAATGCTGCATGCTTACACAGCCATAGGAAAAGAAAGGAATTATCTAACAGCCATGGATCTCCCATAAAGTATCATAAAGAGATAGATAAACTTTTAATATCTGTCTGTATGGCCTCCAAAGCGGCAGTGAACACCAGGTCAGATTCTAGTATTTCATAGACCTTCTCTTTATTCCCTTTGTGAGAGGCTATTACTGGTTTTTCCTGGTGAAGACATTTGTTGGTTTTATTAGTGATAGTGATGTTGACCTTATTACTTGGCCGACATATATTAACTGTTTCTTTGGCCTTGTCTCCTCTAGACTTAAAGCTATATACCTACACCTACCTAAAACTAGAACACCTGGCATCTATCAAGGTCATTGACACTCTATAGAATACCTCTAACTGCCCATTACAATTATGATCCACTTCAGAAGTAGCCAGAATGGTCATTGCCCCTTACCTGCTCATGATAGCTAGGGGTACCTCTTCCGAGGAGGGAATATTACAGACAATTGAGGTAGAAATATTATAGGCAGTCAGACAAGATTAGGTTCTTGAGGGAGTCAGTGCAGAAGATGAAAACATATTACAGCTATGGCTACAGGTACATCTGTCAAAGGCTAGGCCTCAAGATAAAGACAGAATAACCAGGCCTATGTGCTTCCCCAAGGGATAAGCAACAAACTGAAGATTATAATTGATAACAACTAAGAAAGTCTAGATACATATCAGTCACTCAGGTAGGTGATCAGGACCTCCTGATCCATCCTTTCTAAAACGGTCCTTATTCTTTCAATGTAAACTTGCTGCATGACCTGCCTCCCCACTGGACCAATATTAGTGAAGTGGCTACATTTGTAATCTTATTGCTTGGTCATAGTTTTGAACCATGTTGTACCTACCTTGTAATTTTGTACCCACCTCATGATTTTGCTCTATAAAAGTTCCTTTGAGGCAATCCACTTTGGGGTCCTCTTCTTTCTCTCAGGAGTCATCTCTCTCAATAAATTTTTCTTGTTCTTAATCTCTGTTGTCCCTTAAAATTCATTCTTTGATTTTGGGGAACACAACCTCGGCATATCTGACATCTAGCAGGTTGGGAGTTACATTATTTTCCCAAAATCAGTTTCCCTGTGGACACTGAATCTACTTGTGCAAACAGTACATTCCCAACTTGCAGGGAAATTTAGGGTGCTGTAATTTCTCCAGAAGATGCCCTCTCCCACTTCCTGTTCTCCTTTCCTTATGTGTCAAAGGTTCCAATCCAGAAATCCATCCTCTTCCCCTTTTATAGCCTCAGCCATTCAATCTGTACATAAACTCTACAGGTCATACTATCACCTGTAATCAATTTTTTCTATTAGTTCCTTTCCAGTAACTTTCACAAAATCTTAAGACTGCTGCTTCCTGGCACAAATAAAACACTGTGACACCCTGTTTACCTTCCAGTCATCTTATTCTACTTTTCTTCCCTTCTTAAATAGAGCATTTATTTAATGGCCATTTCCTCACCTCCCACTCACTTCAGGATCTATTTCAATGTGTATCTTGGCCCAATCCCCTTCACTCTATTCACTAAGGTCAAAGGGTCCCCTTGTTCTGGATAACAATGGATATACTTCAGTCTTCCTTACTCCCTGCAAAATGTAAATTCAAGGACCACTTCCTCCTCCTTGAAATTTCCACCGTCTCTGGCTTTCCTGTGTGACACCATTAGTCCTGGTTTTCCTTTCACCTCCAATGCAATCCTTTTACATTTATTATCTTCTTTTAACTGAACCAAATATTGGGTAGTAATTTCTAGATCATCCTCTATTGCACTACACTTTTTCCCTAGGAAATTCATTCACGCCCATCTTTTAAATCTAACCTCCAACTCTTTAGATCCACTCTAAATATTGCTCCTGAGTTTCAGGAGTCAGGACAGTACTGAAGTAGGATAGAAGAAATAAAACTGGTAGAACGAAGACAAAGAAATCAAGAATTTAAAATTTTTATAAAGGCAAACTGCAGCTTTAGAACACAAGTCTGGTTTATTTACTCGTCAAACACCAAAGCTGGGCAAGTCCCTTTCAGCTGTAAATGGGTCTGCCCATTCTCTTTCACCTGAAAACTTTTCCTCCAGCTTCTCCCAACGCAGAAAGCAGCGGAGACAGCCTGTGTAATGCATATCTCCAATTCAAACTTCTGTGAGTGGCGTGCCCTGTGACCTGGCAGACAGTGGGAATACACATCAAGATAAAACAACCTTCAAATGTGTGCCCCCCACTGAACTGTGCCTCTTTGAGTGCATCTTGTATCTTTCTAATAAATCTTTCTTATGCCTCTTTTTACTGATTCGTGATGAAAATTCCACAACAGAGTCAGTATACCCACATACTGATTTTAAAGGGGTGAACTGAGTTCCTTATTTCAGTCCTTGGGACCCTCAGACCCAGGCCTAACAGTACTACACATGGCTGACAGTAGGATTCTACAATGTATAATTGGCCTTTTGCAGGCAAATTCACGTTATTTTGATTAGAACAATCCTACTTTTGGTGATGTGTCCCATAGAAATATTAGTAACTATAGTAATATTAGTAATTTACAAGTATGTTGTGGCATTGTTTAGAACAGTGAAAAAGAAAACTGAAAATATACATGTTAGCCAATGTACGAAAGAAAGACAATAATATAACAGTTTGAAATAATTAAAAAATATGTCATATGGTCCAGCAGCTGCACTTATTGGTAGTTACCCAAATGAACTGGAAGTTTATGTCCACACAAAAAATCTGAAAACAAATATTTACAACTAGCTATATTTGTAACTGCCAACATGTAGAAGCAACACAAATGTCCCTCAGTCAGTAGGGACAATGGACTGCTACGTAGCAATGACAAGAAATGAATCGTGAAGACCCAAAAGACATTCTGAGCTGGGCATAATGGCATGTGTCTGTTAATCTCAGCATCAAGAGGTTGAGGTGGGAGGATTGTTGCCAGCTCAAGGCCAGCCTGGAATACAGAGTGAATTCAAGGCCAGTCTGAACTGCAAAGTGAGACCCTGTCTCAAAAACAAAACAAACAAGGCACTCTGAAAAGGTACTATATGATATACTAGAAAAGATAAAATTACATAGACAATAAAAGGATTAATGGTTGTTAAGAGTACAGAGAGGGGAAAGGGAGGAATAAGTAGAACATATTTTAGGGCAATAAAACCATGCTACTTTGCAAAGCTCAGAATGTTGGACATGAATGTAAACGATGGGTTTTAGTTAGTAATGACAGACCAAAACTGGCCCATCAACTGTAATGTACTGTACAACAGCAACGCAAAACACTGATGAAAGGGGAGGCTAGAGATGGGGTGCTGAAGAACACATGACAACATTGTACTTTTACAGAGAAATAAAGTCAATTAATAAAAGACAGAAGAGATTCAGGTGTAACTCAGTGGTAGAGTACATGTCTACCATGTACAAGGTCCTGGACTCTACCCCCAGCACCAATAAATGAATGCATGACGTAATGAATGAATGAGAAAAATATAAGCAATGAACAACAGGAAAATGGGTAGAGTTTAACAGAATGCTCTACACAACCCTGGCAACTTTTCTGTATATCTATAATTATTCTCTTTAGAAAAAAATGAAGAAAATACAATTTTAATGTAAAAATAAGCCCAGAATAGTTCAGGATGATTTAATTCACATAATTATATAAAATACATGTTTATGTAAACAATGTAATTAAAAAATTAAAACAACTTTAAAAGATCTAAAAGTCTCTCCCCAACTCGAGCAAAGTTTACTCCTGTGGAGTGAGGGAAGTGAAATGATGCAATGCTATGAAAACAAGATAGTGGCTACTGAGAAAATTAGAAATAGAATTATTGTATCACCCAGCCACTCTGCTTCCTGGTATATGCACAAAAGAACTGAAAGTAGACATCAAATATTTGTTTACCCACATTCATAGAATCATTTTCACAACAGCCAAAAGGCAGAATCAACTCAAGTAGCCATTAATGGAAAAACAAAAATAAAATGTGATCTATACATAAATATCTACAGCCTTAAAAAAGAAGAAAATCTTAACACATGCTGCAATATACAGACCTTAAAGATACTATATTAACTAAAATATATTGGTCATTAAAGGACAAAACACTGTATACTGCTCATCTGAGGTACTTAAGGCAATCAAACTCAGAGACTGAGATGGTGCAATGGTGGTTGCCAGAGGTTACAGGAAAAGAATGGAGAGTTTCACCAATAAATTGACGCATGGATTGATTAGATTAAGAAATGCCTAGAGGATTAGTAAAGTACACATTTGGACACGCCTGGATAGGTCACAGAGGTATGAACCTGGGTACTCTATATGGTTCCCAATGCCCTTTGTCTCTGGCACTGTTCCTCTGCTTTGTTTTGTGGACACCGTGAACCTGAACAGCTTTGCTCTGCCATGCCCGGCTGCTGTGATGTTTCTGCCTTAGAGTCAGCCTATCATGGACTGGATCTCCTTGAAACTATCAAATTAAGCGCTTCCTCCTTTAAATTGTGGTTATCAGGTACTGTGTTGCAGGACAGAAAAGCTAACTTATATGCAAGTTATTATTTACAAACACAGTTTCAGGTTTTTTTTCGGTACTGGGGATTGAACTCACAACCTCATGTTTGCAAGGCAGGAACCTGTGCCTCTAAGCTAAATCCCTAGCCAGAGTTTCAGTTTTGCACGTTGATGAAAACTTTGTAGATAGAAGTACAACAGTGTGAATGTATCTAATACCACTGAACTGTATCATTAAATATGGTCAAAATGCTGTAATACATCATTTAATACATTTCAAAACCAGTTATATTTTAATATAACAATGGTTATGGAAATATTGCCTTTCACAATAGCATCTTAAAAAATAAAATACTTAAGAATCAACCTAATCAAGAATATAAAAGACCTATATGTTGAAAATTATACTACTTTTAAAAAGGAGATTAAACAGGATATTAGAAAATGGGAAAGATATTCCTTGCTCTTGGTTAGGAAGAAACACTGTGAAAATGGCCATACTCCCAAAACTGTTATATAGATTTGATGCAATCCCAAACAAAATACCATTAACATACCTTCCCAAGTTAGAGAAAACATTCTTAAAATTCATTTGGAAACAGAAGAAACCTAGAATAGTAAAGGCAATTTTGGGCAACAAAAGCAAGGCAGGCATCTCAATTCCTGATTTGAAATTATACTACAAAGCTACAGTGATAAAATCAGCATGGTACTGGCAAAGAAATAGACCTGAGGATCAATGGAACAGATTAGAAGATGCAAACACAACTACAAAGACACTCAGCCACTTCACATTTGACAAAGGGGCTAAACATGTTCACTGGAAGGATAGCTTCTTTAATAAATTGTATTGGAAAAAATGGCTTTCCACAAAGCAAAGACTGAAAATAAACTCATGTCTATCACCATGCACTAAACTAAAGTCAAAATGGATCAAAGATCTAAATATTAAAACAGAAACACTAAATCTACTGGAAGACAAGGTAGGTAGAAGTCTTGGAGACACAGGAATACACAAAGAAAACAAAACCATATGGGAAGTACTTCAAAGAATCAACAACTGGGATCTCATCTTATTAAAAAGTTTTTGCACTTCAAAATAAATCACCAACAGAATGAAAAGAAAACCCACAGAATGGGAAAGAATTTTAGCCAGCAGTCCCTCAGACAAAAGACTTATATCCAAAACATACAAAGAATTGAAAAACATGAAGGCCCCCAAATTCAAAGATCCTCTCCAAAAATGGACATCTGAGATGAACACACATTTTTTCAGATGAAAATATACAAATGGCAAATAAATACACAAAGAATGTTCACCATCACTAGTCATTCGAGAAATGGAAATTAAAACAATGAGAGTTCATCTCACTCCAGAAAGAATGGCTGCAGTTAAGAAGTCAACCGATAACAAATGTTGGCGAGGCTGTAGGGAAAAAAGGAACACTGCTCCACTGTTGGTGGAAGTATAGACTGGTGAAGCCACTGTGGAAATCATTACGGAGACTCCTCAAAAAAGTAGGATTGGAAGTTCCATTCAATTCAGCTATTCCCTCCTGAGTATTTTCCCAGAAAAACTAAAATGTCATAGCTATATATGTGCACACATTTATAGCAGTGCAATTTGTAACAGCTAAATCTTGGAAATAACTAAAACGCCTAGCAACTGCAGAATGGATGAAAAAGATGTGGTAGTTTTCTACAATGGAATATTACACAGCTATAAATAGGATGATCTTGAGGCTTTTGTAGGTAAATGGACGCAACTTGAGACTATTCTCATAAGTGAAATTTTTCAGACTCACATTTGTAAATATCTTGTCTCTGTACTATAAAAATAATAAAAAATGAAAGAGTAATAAGATCCAAAATATATAATAGGTATTGTGATAATGAAAGGGGAAAAAAGTGCTCTAAAGGATATAATTGTATATAGGTTTAAGTGTGCAAGATAGATAACCATACTATTAAGTTTTTGTTAGTTCATCAGACAGAATAGTTGTACTGTCATTGTTTGATTGCTCACTTTTTATGCTTTGATTTTGTAACCTGAACAACTACTTCTAAGGTAACAATATGTAATTTATCAACTAGTTATTTCTTACTGGTTTTTTTGAAATTATTTCAATCCTCTTCTTTGTTTTGCTATTTCCTTTAAATAAAAAATAACAAACACACAAAAATTAGAATTAAAAATGTCACATGACTTGTACCTGATCAAAAAAGAAATACTGAGTGTAAATCTAAATATATACAGAACTTGCTTCCTGAAAACTATACAAGGCTGATGAAAGAAACTAAAAGTCTAAATATCTTATGGTCATTTTGGTACATTTTAATGATCACATTATCTAATTTTAAAAAATCATTGAGCTTATTATTCAAGATGAATGGGAGATAAGACTCGTCCTTAATTAAAAAGATTTATATAATTCTAAACCAAAAATTTTATTAGGTCCTTTTCTTTTTCAATGTAATTAGTAGTGATGTTAAAATGAGATTGTATGTTCACTCTTTCAAACATCTTGAACAAATGAAGAATGCTCTAAAACTTCTTCCACATAAAACATCCAAAGCTTAAAGTAAAAATAGCATTTCAGCTTGCAAAACAATTTTTAAATAAGTAGACATTTAACACAAGCAAATGAAACCATACCTCTCAGGAGGAAGGAAAGAAGGAAAAGAAGGGAAGAGGAGAAAGGAAACAAAACAGCAGATTAGATCCTTCCAAAAATCCATCAAGAAAAGCTGAGATTCATTAAGCCAAAGTTACATGCAACCACCTCTATTGCAAATGATGATTTTCTGACTACCAAAATAATGACATTCTGCTGAGTTAAGGTGCACAAGAATGTCTATTACAAACAGAAGTAGTGCTCACTCACCAGGAAAAAAGGGCAGAGCGGAGCTGCCCAGGTTCATCAGCAATAATCCAGCTGACTCTAGATGCCTAAAGATTCTAGGATCCTAAAATACTAAAGGGTATGAAACACACTTTAGGTTTTATTTTGAATCCAAAGAAAAGGAGAAACACAGAGGCCAACAGGCAAAGTTTATGCTCCCAAGAATTTTAGATTAGAGAAAATGTAACGACTTTGAAAAAACGCAGGGATTTTACATTTCCATTAGTTTCTATTTGCTCACACAATTTAGACACTAACAAGAAGTAAAACAGCACTATTTTGAAAAAATTAGCAAAGGAAAATGCATGAAGCACTTATTTAAGGTCAACTAAAAAAATGCAGTTTAACATCACAGCACTTTTACTTCTTGAAGTCACTATTGTTAATTTTGTTGTTTCTCCTGTATTATGATCAATTAAAAGTAGTAATTTTTCATGTATAAAACCTAATTTTCATATATATATATTTTTTCCTGGTTGCTTTGTATCATAGTAAACACCTTAAGGAAAAGAATATTACATTTCTGTCCAGACACTACATTCTCTAGATAGACAGGATGTGACACAGAGCTAACATGATTGTGATTCATGTTTATGATCTTTAATCTCATGATCTTCAGAGGAAAGCAACAGAAGCCATCCGCAGAGCCAACTATGCTCCTTTTATCAACCATCTTGTTAATTAGTGCCATACGTTTAATATTCAATGTCTAAATGCTTGAATTAAATCACTCTTGGATTATTTTCCACCATTTCTGAATTGTTACAAAAGGTGAAATTAATCAAGTCATAATAGATGTAAATTGGGCTATGCTGATGCACTTTTTGGCCAAGAGTAGTATTCTCAAATCTTCAAAAATTGTCATTAATTAACAAAAATAAATATAATAAAATCATGCTAATACAAATAAATCATAAAAAATCCCTAGGCTTATTTGGAATGAAAGACTTAGTCACATCCTAGACTAGTCTTCAGAGAATCAAGAATTCCAGCAACCAAGACACTTTATGCTCCATACTCAAATTTCAGATCTTTCAGGAACCATTTGAGTGCAAATGATGATTTGAATGAAGTAGGAAATTTTGGCCAATGGTAAACCACCACCAAAGTCACCTGCCTGACCAGATTTGTAGATATTTTTTAAGATAGTCACAAACTACAAATTATTTTGCTGCCACCCCAAAATGATTGGTTAACAGTCCCAAATTCAATGTATATAATCAACTAAGAGTTTAGATTCTATTATCTTTGGATACTAGGTTGGAAAATGCAACCCACAAAGCAAATTTCTCTCTCCAAAATATGGACAAAAAGTACTGAGGAGTATAAGTTTTGCGATGCTCTTCTGATTCATTACCCATCTCCTTGTTCGGGGAAGAAACAGTTTCTTTAAATCTCTTCTAGCGACTTCCAGGAGAACATGGTGGATATGGAGGCTCTCTGAGATAGCCAGCTTAGATTCCAGGAATGGTGCCCTGTGGGGAGTCCTAAGTAGGGGGAGATATACCCTGCCGACCCAGAAAAGAACTAAGCTGAGAGAAACCAACTGGAAATGTAATCCCAGTGCTACGACTGGAACAGCTAAAGTCTCAGTGCTGAAACTGGAACCCTCGCCTCTGGAAACCGCGGCTTGAATTTCCTGCCGCCGCTGCTGCATCTGAATGGGCACAGCAAGCATAGAAACGTGAAAGCTCTGAGAGTGGGAATCAGCGAACCGCATTGAGAGCAGAGCTGGTGGGGAATCCTGCATCAACCCGTGGTGAGTGAGAGGAACAGAGAGGAATGTCCAACAAAGGACATTCTGGGACCGGGCAGACTAGCTGGAACAGGACGCTGCAGTGACTTCACATATTCCCCTCTCAAACAGGATTGGTGGGGAGCACTTGACCTGGGTGACACCGTGGACCAAGACCCAGTAGGATAGCCCAAACCAGGTCCCTGTGCCTGGCAGTGCACCCTAATGCAGTGAAGCCTTCAGCAAATTGACTGGCCTGGAGGGGCAGGCCCAGTATAGGCTTCCCAGGTCTGTGTCTCCCTAGTACACTGCAGTGGGTGGGAACACCTAGCCCTGCAATTCAAATAAACTACAACCGACAAAAAGAAACTTGGCCTCCTATATACGCTTGTATGGAAGGAACAAAAAGTATGGGAAGAGGGAGCAACAAGAAAGGGTCCTCAGTCCCCAATCCTGAGAACACTGATCCAGGAAAGGTAAATGCAAAGGAGAATGAGGACAGAAAACATGCAATATCAGGCATGGCACCAATAGACATGAAGCGGTATCTCTGCGACCTCACAGACGAGTTCAAAAATGAAGTATTTAACCAAGTAAAGCAAGATATAAGTAGAATATTTAAAGAAATGCTAAGCACCACCCAAGAAAACACAGATGGTGGAATGGAAGAACAGAAAAAAAGGGGAGAATTGTTTGATGGAGAAAATAGAGAAAACATAGAATACATGAAGCAGGTTCAAAGACATTACCAGGAAACTAAAAACTCTATTGAAAGCTGGCATAACAGCTTGAAAGAAACTAAGGATAGATTATCAGAACTGGAGGACAGATTTGTAATGTGGGACCATGAAAGGAAAAACTTCTTAAAAATAACAAGGAAACAAGCAGTAACAATACAAAGGCTAGAAGATGATAAGAGGATCTATAACTTAAGAATTAAGAATGTAAAGGAAGAAGCATGGATACAAACAAATGAACTGCAAAGGCTATTCACAGAAATAATCAAGGAGAATTTCCCTAATATGGGAAAAGGCAAAGATACTCAGATCTATGAGGCATACAGGACTCCAGCCACACAGGACTACAACCCAAACAGAACTACACCCACACATATAATAATCAAAATTCCAGAAATCCAATATAAAAACAGAATATTAAAAGCTGTCAGAGACAAGAAACAGATAACTTACAAGGGAACATCCATCAGAATTACAGCAGGCTTCTTGGCACAAACCATTAAATCACGAAGAGCGTGGGGCAAAATAATTCAAGCTTTGAAAGACAATAACCTCCAGCCAAGATTGATATATTCTGCACAACTGTCCCTAGAAATTAATGGAGAAACAAGGTGCTTCCAGGATAAAGAGAAACCTGGGGAATTTGTAACCATCAATTCAACTCTACAGAGAATACTGCAGGACATTCTAAAAGAGAAAAATACCAAGATTCCAGGAACAGTGGCAGAGAGGTCACAATGAATGGAGCAGAAAGTGAAATGAAGAAGACAAACTGACAACTAATGACAGAAAAAGAGCTCAACAGAAATGAGGCAGAGAAGGTAGGATGGTAAGAACAGCTATTTTGGAGAAAACAAGACATCATAATAGCTAGTGCTGATTTAATATCATCTTGTTTTGAAGTCCCATCAAGCTTTTGTTTTTCTGTCTCCATTGGTCTTAACAGGTTGCATCTTATTGGATTTTATTATATGTGATAATATAAACAAAAACTTTTATAGACAAGGAGATAATACAGAAACCATTGTTCATTTTCTGTTAGTTGGTTCTAAGTACCCTGTAATACTGTCATTTTCTTGAATGGTTTTACACTGTCTTAATATGTTTGATGCTACAGTATATGAAGTTATACTCAAAGATTTCAAGGAAAGAGATACTACTTTTATGTCGGGATATCTTGTGGTGAAACACTATTTTGCTTAAATGGTTATATTCTGACCTGTGCTGTTTTGTTGTTATGTCCTCTTTTATCTCAATCTCCTTTTTTGTTATTTATTTTTATTATCTTTTTAATCAAGGGAAAAATAAATAAAAAATAGCAGGATATATTATAGTAACCCACTTTGATTTCCTATTAACTTGATTTGAAACCCTGTATTGCTCTGTCTTGTTTTGACTGATTTTACTCTATTCTGTTTTGCTTGATAGTACCAAGTTTGAGAGTATAAGTAACAACTGTGAAGACAATAAGATTCATTATGATGCCCATTCTGGTTTGACTATTATCTTCTTTTGAAGTCCTGTAATATCTCCAATCTTTTGGTTTTATTGGTTTTGTTCAATTTTATTATAACTGATGATACAGGCAATTCATTTTAAGACTGCAAGAGGCACTATGGTAACCACTGTTGATCACCTTGTATTCTGTTTTTACATTATGTATTATGTCCATCCTTTTGATTTGACTGACTGACTTGTTATGTCACATTTGGTTTTATTCTCTTCAAAAGAGTAATAAGAGCTGTGGGAGTAATAAAACCCAAAATGTGTAATTGTCATTGTAAAAAAGAGAGGAAAAGAAAGTGCTCTAAAGAATATAACTGCATGTATATTTAAGCATATAAGATAGATAACCATATTACTGAGTTTTGTTGGATCATTGAACAGAACTCTTTGCAGTCTGTTTGAATGTCCACTTTATATGCTTTAATTTTGTAACTTGAACAACCTTTTCTAAGGTGACAATATGCAATCTATTAACTATTAATTTCCTACTATTTTTTTTGAAATTCTGTATAACTTGTACCCTTTTTTTCTTTTTCTCCTTAAATAAAATTTAAAAAAAATAAATCTCTTCTAGCTACCCACATTTTGTTATTTTTGCTTTAATCTTTATTAGGCCCTCCTACCCTTTTATTCGTGCTTCCAATCCAGTGGCATATTGCGAGCTTCTGCTATGTAGACCGTTATGTACTGCTGTATACAGTGGAATTCATTCACTACCTAGATGACTAAAAGCTCTCAGTTTTCATTTTCTTACATGACACTTTTCATGCCTACTTTGAAGCAAAATGTCCTGACAATGAAAAAGTGTAAGAAGTACTATTGTAACATCCCTTTCTTGTCATTAAATAGGCACGCTAACCATTAACCAATCAGGGAAGAAAAAATCAGTACAGAGAATCCTTGGTCAATTATATCAGTAAAAGAAATTCTGTTTTCATTAATGGTCAGCTATACAATTTATTCACAAGTCTCTCAAGTCAAGACTTCCTAAAGCAAATTCTAACTTTCCAGAGTTTAAAGTAAGAACGCTCTTTTTAAAAACGTTCCCTAACCCCAATCACTTCTCATGAGTCTTGAACCCGCTGCGAAACAGCAACAAAAACTTACAGAATCAGAAGGCACATTTATATAGTAGTATTGATCAGTTCTGTGATCCAAACACGTTTCTGTCAAATATTTTTTAAAGTCTCAACTATTCCTCTAATTTATAAATAGATTTTAAGAAACAAATTCAGTATTTATACCTAAAAACAAAGCAGAGCTATATGAAGCACCATTTTCACACCTCTGCACTTTTCTCCTTAAAAATCGTAATTTTAAAGCACTATTATTTTTCAAAACTTCTTGTAAACTATGTAATTATGAAAGAAATGTCTGTAATTTGTATTTTAAAACCAGACTATGCTGCAAACACGAACTTTAGAACTATTGGCACACTCAAAAATACAAATTTGAACTATAAATGTTTGCTTTTACTTTTCCTTGACTACAATTTGAGTTCCTTAAAAAAGCATGTTCAAAATCTCTAAAAAGTAAAGCTTTTCTGTAAAATAAATCTTTTTCATCAAAGGATATACAAGAATGAATTTAACAACTATGTGTTTTTTTAAAAAGACATTAAAAATACAGTTTAATTTATAATTGGCCTACACGTAACTTTTAGTCAGTATAACAAAGTATCTAATCTCCTCCCAATACTGTCCAACTTCAAACTCTTCATAGGTCAAGGTCAGAAAATTAAGCAATGTCATTAACCTGAAAAAAAATTTTTGGTTTAATTCAGAGGTTTGAAGAATTACATGGCATTAATTTAAAATGAAGATGAAAGCTTCCACACGAGCAATAATTTGCTTTGGATGTATAAGGCTGGTACAGATGGCAGGTGAGAAAAATGTTGACAAGAAAGTTCAAATAGCACTAACATTATTATAAAGCTCGTGGAGCATTTTCATTACATTCTTCCTTAAAGATCTGTCACACTGTCTGAGTGTAATAGTAGCAAACTTTACTAGAAAAAATTTAGATCTAAATGTGAGTTTTTAACACCAAGGCTCAGGCTCCTACATTAGACTTTTCTGCATCTGTCATCCCTCAAATAAACTGTCCACTCAGCTTATAAGGAAATGAGCCAAATGAAACAAAACAAAATGTGCTTATTTAAATCTTCTCTAATATTCAAAGACTCTAAAATGCATCGAGTACATAATAATATAGATGGCCACAATATTTCAGTCCAGTTTGTCAAAGTTTGTAAGGTCACACATTTGTCAAAAGGCAAATACATGGAGCACCCAGACACCTGAAAATAAATACAACTATGTTTTTAGAAAACAAAAGCAAAGACTTATTTTTAAAATATCTTGTAGTTTGCTAAAACAGAGATAATATACAATATTTTTATCTAGTTCAGAATATAATCTTTAGACAGATTTGATCAATAAATTAGATCTCAATAAATTATAAAATATTAACATACTGATAAAGTTTGATAATAGATCCTTTTAGACCTTTTGTAAGAATATAAAATTCTACCCTACCACCTGAAGTCTAAATCAGTAGAAGAGGAAAGGCAAACTAGAACCAATCTGTCACCTCACCAATTTACAATTGGTATTTCTAACTCAAAGTATATGTGTTTGTATACACAAAAACAAAACACATAATATTGTCCTAAATGGCAGGACTTCACCTAAAACTGAAATGTTCATCTACTCATCACAATAGCGAGGAAAGAAAAGTGCATGAAAAGGTTCACTGCAGTGGAGTTCAACACCACTCTGGAAAACGCTACTACTGAATGCATATTACTTGGGTGCTTCAGTATGACCTACCTTGTGTTATTCCAGTTTTTAAGCAATTTAACCTCACAAAAAGTCTTAAAAGTCCCAAAAGTCACAAAACATACCCAGACCTTAAGTCCATGTATACTGAATTTCCCACTTCACAAATAAACCAAGGCTGAGAACTTGTAACTGGTGAAAAGCCACAAAGCTAATGAGTGACAGAACTAGAAAACCTGTCTTTATCCTTCTAGTTTAAATATTAAAAGAAACGTTACTTAGTGTGTCCTAGTTGCCTACAGCAATGGCTAAGTATTAGATACAAGTGATATCGATATGAATTAAATGATTTTCAGAGTTGTGCTACATGAGTTTCAGAAAGTGCTATAAGAATATCTAAAATTCAAACAGAATTCCAATATCCCTAAAACTTCAATGATTCTAATATGGCAGAATGCAGGATTCTATCCAGCTCAAAACTTTCACAGAACTAGATGGCAATGACAGCAATCGTAAGAACTAAAGAAATCCAAGTGCGAGTCAAGATACTCAGTGTGATCAAGAAATACGATGCATACTTTTAAAAAATTATCACTGTAAAATACACATTGACACTAGTCCCCTCAAAATGCTTTCTGAAGCAGTTCTGCAAGTCCTCTTTCTTAAGTGTCATCAGCTGTGCTATTGTGGCTGTCTTGTTATTCTAAATCAATGCAAAACGTTTAGTTTCCTGGTCACTTTGACTTTGGGGAAGAAGCAGAAGCTCCTATAGCAACCGATCTGGCCAAGGAGATGGATAAGGACACAGCATATTTTTACAAGCCTGCCTTTTTGTTGAGTGGCACTCAGTAACAGCATTCACCATTATTTAAAAATTATACTTACAAAAGAACTGCTTCAAAAAGTGGCAAGAATGATAGAAACTGTATTTGGAGTATTTTGAGTGGGATTAATGGTAATGTATCCTGCAGTGTAATAAAATTATAAAATTTAAACATTCACCTATATTTTGACCATAGTATGTCTAGCCTCTTGGACTTAAGATGCAAACTTCTCTCTGAGCAGACCAAAAAATTAGGCCAGGAAATATCCAGTTGTAAGTTATATGACAACATCTTTTGTGATACGAAATCAAGGCAAGTTACTGTAAATAGATTTCACTGTGTCTTTCAACTTGGAAAACCTCATGTTTAAGAGAATAAAAACATATTAATAATGGTGTCAAGGCATCTGAGTATATTTATTATGTTGTAATGTTTAACCGAACCGAGTTTATTAGAATAAACTTAACAATCTTAACAACAGTGAGTCTTCAGACCATGAGCATGGGAAATCTCCCTATTGTTTAGCTCTCTGTGGAATGGTTTTGCAATTTCTTTCCACTGTTATGTTCTTCTAAATCTTTTAATAAATGTAGTGTATTTTCTTTTAAGTACTATATGTTCTTTTATGTTATTATGAGTGAATTTTTAAAAATAAATGCATTTCTAATTGCTGGTGATATGAAAATGTACAAATGATTTTTTATATTATGTTCTTCAATCGTTAAAATTCACTTCTTAGTTCCAGTAGTTGTTCAGACACCTGAAGACTTTTCCATGCAAACAATTTGCTCCAAAAGGAAATGAGCAATTAAATAATAAATTCAGACTATAATTTAAAACTAACTAAAAATTTAGGTTTCTATCCATAAATTTACAGATTTGTATGAATACTTTGTTGGACAATTAAATTAAGATAGAAATTGAATACAGTTTATAAAAGAAATTTTTAAATGTTTAAAAATTTTTAAATAGCATTTTAAAAATAACTGCTAAAATTTGAAAGACTTACACGTTGAAAATAAAATGTGTAATCTACATTTAATCTTTAAAAAGGGACAGATGTGATAGGTTGAAAACTACTTTCTAAAATTAAAGGGAATCTTTGAATTGTCCTTCTTGCAAATGAAAATAATTTTACAGATACCAAAAAAATCCATAAACTTGAGAACCTTCAGTAAGTCCTTAGAAGTTTAGATAAACCAATGACTTTGAAATGGTAGGCTGGGAATTTCAGGTGGCCTGTGAAATGGATCAGTGAGTCAAGAATAACAAAACACTCTCATTGTCCTGGACCACGGATGTCCTCCAGTGCTTAAGAGCTTTTCGGGGCCTTCCGTAACTTTCAGGAGAGAGAACTTAACTCCTTATCATGATTTGCAAAATTTTTTACTGACCGGTTACATCTCTTCCTACTCCAAATTCCATCTGGACTTTGTGTCACCAGGCCTTCTGAATATGCTCTTCTCTCACCTGCAGCACTCATGATCCCTTCTCCGTTGAAATCTTAACCTGACAACTTCATCCAGGAAGGTTTCTCTCGTTTATACCCTATTCGGATGTGGACTGATGAGCTGCTCATGTGGATTGCTTTTTTCCATAATATAATACTTATCACATCACCGAATTTATTTGGTAATTTTTGTTCCACCAATTAGGTTCTGTGAGGGCTAGCACTGTAAGATATCTGGCTCAATAAACACTGGTTGGTGAATGCATTTACAAATTCTTGAAACTTAAGTTTCTAATTCTTGATTGGCTCCTCTGTTTCAACTCAAGTTACATTTTCACTGTCTTAAAGTCCAATACACTACTCAAGCTTTTGATTTTTCCTCTATCTGCCTCCAAACAGCATACATCATTAACTTAGTTTGGTGACATGCTAAACCAGTCTGTAGTTTTTCTGGGTTACATGT
Organism: Cavia porcellus; assembly: GCF_034190915.1. Lineage (NCBI taxonomy): Eukaryota > Metazoa > Chordata > Mammalia > Rodentia > Caviidae > Cavia > Cavia porcellus. The sequence continues at coordinate 94,896,198 of NW_026947485.1, forward strand.
ATCTTGGGCATTGCCTCTCATTGCCTTAGACTCACCTTTAACTCATGCCATGAACATGGTGTACAATTCTATGATGGGAGACAAGGTCTGTCTCTGTCTCTGCCTCTTTTTCTGATGTAGCAGCTTATATCCATATAGGAGTTTGCTCTGCATTTCCTTTTTTTTTTTTTTTTTTTGGTACCAGGGATTGAATTCACAATCACACGCTTGCCAGGCAGGCGCTTATGGCACTGAGCTAAACCCCCATTTATGTATCTGCACACTAACAGTGCATATGTACTAACCCCCAACTGGACAACCACCGAGCAATGTAAAGTACTGTTCAGTCCCTCATGCAGCCTATTCTAAGATGTGCACACACCAAGATGGAAGATGAAGCTCCAGTCCTTGGAGTACAGCTCACACAATAACATATCCTCCTGGGGTATGTTTTTTTCCCCTCCTTCTCTGGTTCATGCTCCCCACTTGTTACTCCTGTTCCTTGGGACCATTTCCCAAGTAAATTTGCCTAAATGTAAGCCCACGCTTTTGGAAAGAAACTAGACTGAAGACAAGTCATTTTAACACTAGAAATGCTCAAGATTTTACTCTGGTTTGATATGGCTTAGTAAATAACTTTCTTGGCCTATTATCAATACACCCTTCGTATTTTCTTTTTTTTGGTCTTTTCCTTTTTATCAGTACCAGGGATGGAACTCATGACTGCCTGCTTGCAAGGCAGGCGCTTATGCCGCTGAGCTAAATCCCCAGCCCCCACCCTTCCTATTTTCAGACGGGTTTTATCATCAGCAAATGGTTCAAAGATGCAAGTTTCCCCTAAATGATGTGCATTTTCAAGTGAGTATGAAAATTAATTTTTGTAATAATATATTTTTAACTAGTACATGTTTGCAATGCATAATGATTACATTTATTGTAGGGAGTTTGTACATGCACATAATACTTCTTGATTCTTTTTGAAAATACACTGCTTACAATAGGAATTTTATCCCAGTTTCCAGGTTAATCTAAAAAACATTTCCCTAGTAGCACAAAAAATATGGTTGTAAAATAAATGGACTTTCTCATACATTCACATTAAACTTATTTTTCTGCAAAAAGGCAAAATATTAACACAAATCAGAATGTAAACAGTTTAAGATATTTTGCCATTTAAATTACCTCTACTCTTACACTGAAGTTGAGTGTGAAGAGTGGAACAAACCTTGGAAATGTTATGTCTGTCTTTGAGCCAGTTCTTCCCATACTGAGCAAAAGATAAAAATGACACAGGTTCCAAGACACAGCATCAAGTATTCTTTAAGAATTTCTCTCATTATTCTTGTTTTGTCACCAAAAAAGCCACAGTTAAACTAAGAATATTTATTGCAAACTCACGAGGTAGAAAAATGTTTACTCAACTGTAGATTCTTTCAAGGCTGGTAACAAATGTGATGATATCCTGTGGATATCATCACATTTGCCCCCTTCTTTACTTAATGTTTAATCATTCTACCAACTGTCAGATTGCTAAATTTAAAAACTAAAGTTTTAAAATTTTCTATACTTATTGCTGCCTATAACATCAAAGATTTTTCAAAAATTCAGATTTACTTAAAAACAGGATATATGGAGATTAATGTCTACAGAATTTAGGGCTTGGGGATATAGCTCAGTGGTACTAGTACCTCCCTGACAAGCACAAGGCCATGAGTTCAAGTCTTGGTACAAAAATGCAAACAAACAAACAACAGAATTTTAATGTTTTCTGGGTAGTAAAAAAATTAACCTCCATTACAAGATAATACCTTTGTGAAGAAGTTACAAGCTTTCTCAAGATATTAAGTACCTACATGACGGTATTATAAGAACTCTATTACCATCAATCAATAATGATAATCTACTCATATAATATCTGAAATCAAAGTCCTCAAAAGCATTTTCCTTATTTTGTCTTTTTTTGAGACAAAGTCTTGCTGTGCAATTCAGGCTGGCCTTGAACTCACTTTGTAGTCCAGGCTGCTCCCAAACTGGCACTGATGCTTCTGCCTCAGCCTCCTGAATGCTGAGATTATAGGCATACACCATCATGCCCGACTCTAAAAAGCATTTTTTTTTTTCTTTTTGGTACTGGAGATGGACCTCATGACCTCATGCTTGCCAGGTGAGCACTTTTGCCACTGAGCTAAATCCCTGGCCTTTCAAAAGCATTCTTATATATTATGTTGTTCAGAAATCATAAAGCTCCCTAAAAATACCAAGTAGTTTCCTAAACATCCTCTAAGCTTGCCAGATAGTCAACTGCACAGGCTGAACTATATTTCTTTATTCATTTTGATTATCTCTGAAGCCCACATTTACAACTAATAAGTGTCAGAGTCTTAATTAGCAATACTTTCTTAGTGGTACATAAAATAATGGACTTGTACCAGGGATGTGGCTCAGTGGCAAAAGTGCCTGCTTGGTAAGCATAAGGTTCTGAGTTCAATTTCCGGTACCTCTCCCCAAAAAGGGGCTTACAAGCAATGATGTCACAATTTAGTAGACTATCAGTGTGGCCAGCATTTAAAAAAGTGAATATGGGCTCTATTTTTATTCTTTTATAAATGTTAAATTTTTCATACCAAAAAAAAAGTAAAGCAGCATTCTCAGATGCCACACAGCAAAGATTAGGTAGAACTAGCACCTCAGATATGTTCTTTAATCATATTTTTCAGCTTGCTGAATGATCCTGAAGTGATTTTTATTATCATAGGATTAATTAAAATTAAAAACTGGATGACTACAAAAGGGATTGCTAGTTGTTTTTTTTTTTTTTTAATTTTATTCCCACAAGAGAAAAGAATCAGAGATATTTCATTAGTAGCTAAATGGAAATCTTAAATTTGTATTATGAACCTTCTAGAAATGCTTCAGTCATTCCCTGGCCAGGGTTGTAACAACTTTCATTTACTGGCTTACTGCTCATCATGGCTTACAGAGCTACGATTCGCTGATCAGAACTTATTTTTTTATTTTAAAAAAGATTAAAATAAAATAGGACATAACAACACAGGTCAGAACAGAAAAATTTAAGCAACATAGTGTTTTACCACAAGACAACACGACATAACAGCAGCTACCATAGTGTCTCTTTCCTTGAAATATTTGAGTATATCTTCATACACTATAGTATCAAACATAACAAAATAGTATAAAACCATTCAAGAGAATGAAAGTATTATAGGGTATTCAGAACCAACTAACAGAAAACAAACAATGGCTTCTATATTATCTCCTTGTCTATAAAAATTTTTGTTTATACTATCACATATAATAAAATCCAATAAGATACAACATGATAAAACCAATGGAGACAGAAGAACAAAAGCTTGGTGGGATTTCAAAACAAGATGATATTAAATCATCACTAGCTATTATAATGTCTTTTTTTTTTCAAAATATCTGTTCATACCATCACAGACAATAAAATCAAACAACCCAGAATAAAACCATTCCAATTAATGAATGAAAACATTACAAAGCTTTAAAGCAATATAATGGGGAATCATGATTACCACATACTTCTAAGTATTCTTATCATTTCTTACACTAGGGAAACTATTTGGTATTTATACATGTGAGTTTGATTTATTTCGCTTATGGATATGGTCTCAAGCTGCATCCATTTATTTATAAATATCTCAATGTGATCATTCTTTATAGCTGAGTAGTACTCCATTGTATAAAAATACCACAACTTTTTATCCATTCCTCAGTTGATGGACACTTAGATTGTTTCCAAGATGTGGCTATTACAAATTGTGCTGCTATACACATGGACGCACATATATCACTGTGGTATGATGCTTTCAGTTCTTCTGGGAATATGCCTAGAAGTGGAATAGCTGGAACAAATGGGACTTCCAATCCCAGCTTTCTGAGAAATCTCCAGACTACACTCCCACCAACAGTGTAGGATAGTTCCTTTTTCCCCACAGCGTCTCCAGTATTTGTTGTTGGTAGTTTTCTTGATCCTGGCCATTCTTTCAGGAGTGAGACAGAATCTCAGTGTGGTTTTAATATGCATTTCCCTAATAAGTAATGATGATGAACATTTTTTCATTTCATATTTCTTCATCTGAGAAGTGTGTATTCATCTCAGATGTCCATTTTTGGATTGGATCTTTGAATTTGGGGGGTCTGATTTTTAAAAATTCTTTATATGTTCTAAACAGAAGCTGTTTGTCTGAGGGACAGTTCACTAAGATTGTTTCCCAGTTTTTAGGTTTTCTTTTCACTATGCTAGAGCTGATCAGAACTTATATGAGTATCTTTTAAAATTTCTCTGCAATATAGACTTTTTAAAAGTTTCCATGTGATGATGTTTTACTGAAAAGTCTGAAATTTGATTATAATATATATATATTACAAAATTTGTTTCTTAAAGATTTTTATTAGTAAAATACTCATTGAGAGGAGTCATTGACTATTGACGTCTACCTTAACATGTCTTAGTTTTCACATTTTAATAGATAATAGAAATAGTAAAATGTTATGACACATCAATCATATGTGTAAATACTATAGGAAAGAGTTCTGCTAGCATCCTCATTAACCACTTAATAGTTTACCCTGAGTGTCACCAAGACAGTGTGATTACAGACTGACTACCCCAAGCATCAATCAGGGAAGTGTTACTGCAACCAGTTGATTCTCTTTATTTGTTTGTTTGGTTTTTATCCTTTAGTCTTTTTGAGACAAGGTCTCGCTATGTAGTTCAGGCTGGTTTTGAGCTCACTTTGTAACTTAGACTGGTCTCCAACTTTCAATAACCCTCCTGTCTCAGCCTCCTAAGTGCTGGGATTACAGGTGTGCGTCACCAAGCCCAGCAACCAGTTAATTCTTGGATTGGATAAATTTGATAAAATTGTCATTTTTATACTCCTGTCCTCTTATAAAAATTACCAAGCAATACATAATCTTTGGTCATCCTGTACTTAAATAACTGGACAGGCAAATGGTTAAAAGATCATGCAAATCAGAGATATCTTCTTTATGTTTTCTGTTTTCTATCCCTTCCTCCCTCTCCCTTCTCCCTTTTCTTTCCTTCCTTCTTTTCTTCTTTCCCTCCTTCCTTTTCTTTCTGTAGGGTCTCACTAGGTAGCCCAAGCTGGCCTTGAACTCAGAGTGACCTTCCTACCTCACTTTGGTTTACTTTCTAATTTTAAGATATATTAGCATGAATCATGTCTTAGCATTTAGTGGGGCAGAGAATATTAGTTCCACAATTCTTCACAAACTCCAGAATCCATGGATGCTCAAGTCCTTTATATATAAAATGTCACAGATACAAATAAAGAGCAAAATAGAACACAAATAAATAGAAAGTAGGGAAAAATTCAAGTAATTCTCCCCAATTACCTGATATTTCAAAAATATTTTAATATATAAACCAATTTGTTTCAGTTATACTACTAGTTTTTCTTAGTTTATTGAAAAGAAAGTTTTGTGCTATTACCTGGCTCTTCTTTGTAAGAGAACTTGTCCCCATCTTGTACTATATTTTGATGATAACAATACATAGTGTATTAACTATTGTTAGTGTCTTATGTTATAAAATTTTGTTTTTTCACAAGATAAAAGATAAAATCAAAATGGCCCAAAAGTGAACAATGAAAATAAAAATGTGTATTAAAATTAACTGAAGTCACACTGTTTGCACATAACCAAGGCACACACTGTCCTATACACCATAATCTTCAGAATATTTGTAACATTTAACACACTGTAAATGCTATATAAAGTAGTTAAATTGTATTGTTTGGGGAATAATGACAGGAAAACAAAAGTGTGCGTAACTTCTCCCCTGAATATACTTTGATTTATAGTTGGTTGACTCTACACATGAAAATCTGTGAATATAGAAGGTCAACTGCATGCCAATATGGGGATAAGAAAGTGTATCTTTCAACACAAGATAAAAAAAAGCAATAATAGAATAAACTGATTTTCAAGTAGCTAGGGAATAAATTGAAAAGTAAGGACACTTAACGTTTCCATATTAACATCCATTTCCAACATTCATCAAATATAACAGCCCAATTTCCTGGACATTTTCTTATTTTGAGGTCCATTTCTTTTATGACATGAGGTAGTATACAACTAATTCTACCTCCAACTGGGTGCATCCAAGCACCACCATTTTCATTAACAACAAAGCATATGTATTTATTAAGAATCTAGCAAGCAGTATCACTCAACAACTTTGACTAGTGCAACCTCAAACACGGATTCAAAAACAATTATTCTCTGAGAAATATTAAGAGAGTCATGGCTGAATTCTGCATCTGAAATTAGTAGCAAAGATACTATACCCTTAGTCTTAAATTATCATTAGAGTACAACGTTAGAGGCCCCAGGAAGTTTTAATAGATTTACTTTCCCATTAGGCATTGTTTCCCTGTGATTAAAATGACATTTTGGCTTGCTATTGCCTTTTGAAGAGAACATAAATACAGCATTCAGGAAGTGATATCAGGCTTTGAGAAACAGGCAAATGAACATGTTTTCTGAGGCTGGTTCTCCCACACCCCATCTATACACATACACTAGAGAAGCTATAGAAGGAGAGAACAAATGCCAGGGAATGGTGCAAAGAATGGTGCCAGCAAGAACAAAAAATGAGAAAGAAGAAAGACAAGAAGGAGATTCCCTTCAAAATAACATAAAAACAAAAACAAACAAAACAAAAACTCCATAGCTTGGAGCTTCAAGCGACCAAACTAAAAGAAAGCTTAAATTTAAATTTTTACCAACTGCTGTGAACAGTTGATGTGTTTCAAAATAGTCTGTACTGGGACAATGCATAAAATACTCAGCAAAATCTCTGGTATTGTTATTTTTATAGCAAATTTAACAGCCTTACTAATAATGACTACATATTACAGATAATATTTCTTGCAAGCATTTCAAAGTATGTACAGAAGAAAACAAAATCTAGATTAATTTATGGTAAAAGGCTACTGCAATTTTAAGTGGAAACAAATTATCCTAACCAATCTTTGTAAAATTAATACTAATACAGCACTGAATTTATAAAAATTATAGAGCAATACTGGAATAAAAATTGTTTTTGTTGTTTAATAAGAATATAACAAAGTTAAGCTGTATTTCTGCAACAAATATTTGAGAGCTCACAATGTCAAAATGTTCAACATGTCATATAAAATGAGTAACACAAGGTAAAACACGATGTACTTGAGAAGCAGCACATGCTTAATAGCTTCATTTAATTATTTTATAAATCTAGAGCCAAGGATTTTGATATCAATGAGAAATAATATACTGTTTGTTCAACATTATGAGTCAAATTAAATGACAGTTTACCACAGCTTTAAAATGAACCGCAAAAATATCTATACTAGGAAATACCTGTTATAAGTAGCAGCAATTGTTCACTGAATAACCAAATTGATGGTGAAGTAGTTTTTACCTTACCAAAAATGTTTTTTTTTTCAAAAGCAAAGTAACAGGACTGGGGATTTAGCTCAGTGGCATATGCTCCTGTATGCCAAGTGCAAGATCATGAGCTCAACTCTGATACCAAAAACAACAAGAACAACGACAAAAGGAAAGTTGCACAAAAGTATTACGTAAAAACAGAAAAAGCATACAACAAGACTCTTAGTTTTTTTTTAGGAAGACATATATTTATGCACAGGGGAAAAAAATGACCAGACGAAAGCACAAAAATATTGACAATCCTTACTCTTGCACCATGAGACTATGGGCCATTTTACTTTTCCCCTTAGTACTGGTTTTATGCATTTGGGCAATAATTTTTCTACTAGGATTCCCAGTAAATATTTTTAAAGTGATTTAAGTAAAGAAAAAAGTAACTGATACACAATTTTTTAAAAGCTGTACATGTAAAGTTAATGGTTTTTTAAAAATCTTATACTTTTACCTAAAAATTATTGGAGAAACCTTGGAACTCCTTTCTTTGAAATCAAAGTTCTGAATTGGAAAAAAAAAGACATATGAGAACTCCCGAGATCTGGCCATGGTAGGACTCAGCAGCTTATTCACCTGCCCTCTTGGTAAGCGCCTGGGGCGAGGGCCAGGAAGAGAACCAGAACTCCTGAGATCCGGCCATGGTGGGACTCAGGCAGCTTATTCACCTGCCCTCTCGGTAAGCACCCGGGGTGAGAGCAAGAAAGAGAACCATACCTGTGAGCCTACTGCCACACGGGCTGAAAAATCAAGCATCCTCCCCACCATAGCTACTGGGGATAGATGTCTCAGCATCTCTTGGGAGGATGACCATTTGCAGTATAACAAATATGAGGGATTTCCTACTATCTTCTGTTTGAAGGCAAAGGTTTTTTTCACTGTTTTGTTTTGTTATGTTTCTTTTGCTCTATTCAGTATTCTCAATTGGTTTTATAATGTTCTATTTTTGGTTTGATTTTGCTATACCTAATTGACTGAACAACTATTGTGAAGTTAAAAAGACATACCATAGTACCTATTACTATTATCCCAGTATCCTACTGTGAAATCCTGTACCAATTTCACTGCATTGTCTTGATTGGCTTTGTTCTGTCCTGTGCTGTTGCATTTTTACTACCTTCAAAATAAAATTAAAAAAAAAAAAGACATTTATGAACAAACGAATTTTAGACTTATGACTAATTTCAGTTTGTCAGCCTCCCCATCCATAGGCTCACAGTGCTTTGTACTGTTACACAGACTTCTTAGTTGAACAAATAACCACAAACCCACACCATCAACCGAGGGTGTGTGGTAGGAGGGGATGAGTGTTCCAGAGCCTTACAGAATTCAGCACGGGCCCCCAAGCCACCCTTGTTTCACAGAGGCCTATGGTGTTCAGCTGTGCTTTATGCAGAATTATTGAACTACAGAACAGATTGGAGAAGAAACAAGCCTATGTGGAAAAAGCACCACACTGACCAACAATATTGTCCATATTAAGCTCTGTATTTTGTCTGAGTCAGGATGTAGGTCATGCACAGCTAAAACTGGCCCCAGAGAAGAGGCGAGTTTCTCACAGATTGCCATTTAAACCTCCAGTGACCATGTTTCACAGCAGGCTCAATACATTCCAGCATGTAACTGCATTTTAATTTCCTAAAACCACAGGATGCAAGCCTGATTTCAAATAGTGTCTGGGCTGTGATATTCAATATTGATAAAACTATACAGTATTCTCTTGAAAGTTTCAAAGACTCAGAGAGAAAAAGAACCTTGGAAGTTCTATTCTTAAAGAAATTTACTCTGAGTTTTGTATAGGTTCTAAACAAAGAATAATAGAAAACTGGAGCTTGCTGTCATGAGAATGCAACTTACTAGATTGCAGGAAAAGAACTTGCTATATATTTATCACTCACCAAGACACAGAGTGTTCTTGACAAAAATGGTAAATACAACTTTGTTTTGCCATGAAATGTCCATTAGTGATTTTGGAAAATAATTTCTAAGTTTATTAACATGAATGAATATTTACTTCCATTCAGTGCATGAAAATTATTCAGTCTCCTTCGTAACTTTATAAAATGAGTACTGTGGTCTCTTTAATTCCAAGTAGTACATAAGAAAAGAGGTAACTTTTACAATAGAGTAAGAAGAGAAAAGATGAGAGAAAACTGTGTCATAAATATGGGAAATAGAAACAAATTTCTGGTCATAATACTGGAATTTATAAAGATGAAATGTTCAGCAGTTTTTGTCACAAGGACTTGGCTCTGATATGACCTAGAGAAAAGGTAAAAGAATTTTTTGTTTTTGTTTGTAAGGGGAAAGAGGTGAGTGGTTAGGTCTGTGCCTTCTTCTCTGACACCACTGGTCTTTGGCTTCCGATCTGATTTCAAAAGTGAGAAATTTATGTTCTTTTCAAGTAACATAGATATTTGATCAATTCTGAGATATAGCTCAGAATGAAATAAGCCCATTCTGATTAATACTTTAAAGCATAAGAATCATAAATCCTGGTTAAACTATAAAGCCTAAATATCTGAAAAACCTCAGACCAACTCCAGTGCACACAGCACATGAGTCAGCTGGGCCCCTAGGATGCTCTTCACCTGGCAAGGTATCCCCAGGGTAAGAAGTACCATTCTTGATTTCCTAATGGCTTTTCTAGGATGTTACAAAATACATTACATAAAGAAATCTTTTATAAGGAAAAATCTGGTTCATGAGGAAAAATGCACATCTTACAACTGAAGAAACTATTGCATTTCTTTCCTTGCTATGTTGTGTTCTTATTTAATTTTCTCTATTTACTCCTTTCCCCTCTACCAGCCTTTGCATTTCTTCCCTTCTTTTTTTAGATCAAAGATGACAAATAGAAAAATGTGTTCTTAAGAGGAATGAATCAGGCATCTCCTTTGTGGTGGAATCTTTTGAGGACTGAAAGCTAAATTAAGCAAAGGTTGGAACATGAAGGAACTTCAGCGTGGCTCTGGAGACATGCGTGTCAGCATAACACAACCCATCCCAACAGCATCAAATGCAGGCCTACTCAGCAAAGCAACTGTTGAATGCCCTGAGGATCAGGAGAATGCTTTACAGCAAATGATGCTCAGCCTACCAGAAGGTAAACATAACTGTACATTTTTCTAGAAAGAATTACAGAGCAAATAAAAGTGAATACAGACCAAAGCTTCTGGTATAAATGTGATAACAGCATTCAGTAACAATTGCCAAAACAATAATCATAGGCAGTGATACTTAGCATGTCCATCTTGTAATCCTCATATTAGCTCAAGAAGGTAGATCTTATTATTTTGACATTAAAAGTACCTAAGTTGTTCCTAGCACTTGGGAGACTGAATCAAGAGATCATTGTGAGTTTAAGGCTAGCTTAGGCTACACAGTGAGTTCAAAGCCAATCTGAATTACATAGTGAGACCCTATCTCAAACAACATAAGGCTGGGTATTTAGCTCAGTGGCTTAAGCGCGTGCCTGGCAAGCTTAAGGTCATGAGTTCAATGGGGGGGGGGTCATGGTCAAATAAAAAAATAAACCAAGACAAACAAAAAAGTGAGCAAGTAGAGAACACAAAAATTTTTCTTAACTACCCAAGAACTCACAATATGTCAAATGATTAGGAAGTCAGTCCTAGGCTAATACCCAAAGGGGAACAATGGGAAACAAAATATGGCTTGGGGCAAGAGGTAGAAAAGGGGGCAAAATCAGAGACATATCAGAAATGTAAGAAAAAAAAACAAGATAACATTCACAAGACCCCTCGTGGCCTGTTCCATGACATCACCTCTATACCTATACTCATCTAATTGGTCAATACTTTTACCTTCTAAGTATTGGCCAAATGATCAGTAGTGGACAATTCTAATGTGCTGCGATGGTTGTAAAAGAAATTGGGTATGGTGTCAGTCCTCAAACCATGTCAAGCTAGTCCCACAGAAAAAGGGAGGGGCAGTATGTAGCCCAAGTACACGACGTTTCTTAATTTTTGCCAAACTGTGAGTGCGTGGTATACATGATGCTTTCTCCTGCCTCACACACAGAGAGGTATATACGTGCACATGAACACTCTAAAAGAGATAAAAGCTACCTGACCCCTGGTAAGGGCCAAAGTCACACATATGGACTGTGCAAACAAAGCCAATGATATCCAGGTGAGCCCGGCTCCACACGTACCTGCTTCTGGGTCCTGGTTGAAACGGCAGTATCTGGTGTTTTCAAGTGGAGGCAGGCACTGCTCAATGGGTACCCAAACATATGTCTCAGGACACAACAAATCAGAAGGTCTGTACTGACCCTACAAGAGAAGTGAAGAAAAAAGAGAAGCACAGCATTATCAATAAGTGACTCCTAATATACAAGGCTTTAGAGCACCAGGAAAGAAATGAACTATGAACTTAGACAAAGGCAACCAGAAATAGATTCACTGTAAATACTGTGACACTCTTAGTGATCTCTGACCCAAAGGTTCTCTGAAAGTGACAACGTTTTCATTTAGGATGCTATGATTTGGAAGATTTCAATTTTTACTCTTCTCAGATAAAAACTAACATAATTCTTGATGAGCTGATTACTAACACCCAGTTTCAAAGTCAAATTGCCTTTAACAAACACCAAATAACAGTGGGAAACTTTCACATTGTGAAAAAATTTATACAGAGAATTCATTTTTCCAGATTTCACTGTCCTTTTTGGAATCTCAATATCTTTAATCACAAAATTTTAAATGTACACAATCAGTTAACAATAATATTCTATTCTAATATATTAAAAAGTACTACCTTATCAACTTACTTCTATAATTAACCTAATGTACAGTAAAGAGTTTAAAAAATATTACGAAGGGCCAGGGATTTGGCTCAGTGGTATAAGTGCCTGCCTGGTAAGCACAAGGTTGTGAGTTTGACCTTCAGTACTCACCCCCTAAAATAAAATTAAAAAAAAAATGGAAATTTGGGGGAAATATTTGCGATAATCTCTAACCTTTCTTCAAAATTCTATTTTATAAAATTGATTTATGTATTTATAACTCAATTATATACCCCAAATACAAAAACTATATAATATATGCTAAAGAAACACATTATTCACTTATGATACTGGGAGAAAATGAGGTGGCGAGAAGAGAACCAGGCCTCAACAGGAGGTAATCTCCACCTAGAAACCGGCACCATGCACAGGTCCCTGCTGCAGTGGGCACAGCCAGACTCAAGCCTCTCTCTGTGGGTCAGTGCCATTTGTGGACTGCAGGGGATAGAAAACCAGGCCTCAGTAAGTAGCGATCTCCACCTGAAAAATACTAGTGCAAACACATCACAAAAAATATCTGAAGGGCTCTGCATTGTGATATTGTTTTGCATCAGAAATGCATCTATATTAAGCTGGCTACATGAGCCACAAGATGAAGCTTCAAGTGAACCTTGTGCCTTTCACCAGGACTGAAAGTACAGTATCCCACTCTGTAAGGTCATAGGGAGACAGGACATGAACACATAAAGTATGAGAGAACATTCATTCATTCATTCATACAGAGTTCAAGGACAATATGAAGTTTAACTGGGGGGCTAAACGATTGAGTTAAGTCAGGATGGAAAGGAATGAGAACAATCTAGATAAAAGGAACAGCAACAACAAAGATAATAAGGAGAACCAGGAAGGAGCAGGACACCTAAGCAATGGATAGGTACTCTGGGACCAGATTCTGGGAACCTCCAATGTGTTTGGGCTTCATTGAGAAGCCCATTCAGCTGAGAGCATGAATTTTGCCAGACATTTCTTTTTTTTTTTTTTTTTTTTTTTTTTTAATTTTTATTTAAGGAGAAAAGAAAAGAAAGAAAAAAAAAACAGTGAAGGGGTACAAGTTATACAGATTTACAGAAGAAAAAAATGCGCAGTAGGAAATCACTAGTTAATGGATTACATATTGCCATCTTAGAAATAATTGTTCAAGTCACAAAATTAAAGCTTGTAGAGTGGACATTCCAACAATGATACTGCAAACAGTTCTGTTCAATGATCCAATAAAACTCTGTGATATCATTTTCTATCTTATACATTTAAATATGCATGCAGTTATATAGTTGAGAGCACTTTCTTTTCCTCTCTTTTGTACAATGACTCTTACACATTTTGGGTTTCATTGCTCCCACGGTTCTTATTGCTTTTTTGGAAGAGAGTAAAACCAAATGTGACATAACAGAACAGAATCGGTCAAGTCAAAAGGGTGGATATAATAGATAATATAAAAACATAATACAAGGTGATCAACAATGGTTATCATAATGCCTCCTGCTATTTCTAATAGAATTGCCTATATCAATAGTTGTAATACAATTGAACAAAACCGTAAAGAATAAAACCGACAAAACCAAAACATTGGAGATATTGTAGGTCTTCAAAAGTAGATAAAAGTCAACGAGAATGGGTGTTATAATGAATCTCATTATCTTCTCAGCTGATGCCTAAACTTTCGAACCTGATACTATCCAGCAAAACAGAATAGAGGAACCTCAGTCAAAAACAAAATGGTGAGAGTAATACAGGGCTTCAAATCGAGATAATAGAAAGTCAAAGTGGGTTACTATATTATATCCTGCTATATTTTTCCCTTTAATTAAATGGATAAAAATAAAAAAGTAAATAATGGAGTGGAGATTAAGAAAAAAGAGGGCATAACAGCGAAACAGGGCAGATCAAAACATAACCATTTAAGCAGAATAGTGTTTCACCACCAGATAATCCTGACCCAAAAATAGTTACCATATTGACTCCCTCCCTGAAGTCCTTGAGTACAACTTCATATACTGTAGCATTAAGTATATCAAAACAATGTAAAACCATTTAAGAGAATGACAGCATTATAGAGTATTTAGAATCGACTAACAGAAAATGAACAATGGTCTCTGTATAATCTCCTTGTCTTTAAAAGGTTTTTGCTTATACTATCGTACATAACAAAATCCAATAAGATACAACCTGTTTAGACCATTGGAGACAGAAGAACAAAAGCTAGATGAGATTTCAAAACAAGATGGTACTAAATCAGCATTACCTATTAAGATGTCATTTTCTCCAAAAAAAGCTGTTCCTGTCATCCAATCTTCTCTGTCTCATTTCTGTTGAGCTCTTTTTCTGTCAGTAGCTGTCAGTTTGTCTTCTTTATTTTGTTCTCTGCTCCATTCGTTGTGGCCTCCCCGCCACTATTTCTGGGTTCTTTGTATTTTTCTTTTTTTAGAATATCCTGCAATACTTTCTGTAGGGTTGAATTGGTGGTTGCAAATTCCCCCAGTTCCTCTTTATCCTGGAAGCACCTCGTTTTTCCATCAATTTCCAGGGACAGTTGTGCAGGATATCTCAATCTTGGCTGGAGATTATTATCTTTCAAAGCTTGAATTATTTCTCCCCATGCTCTTCGTGATTTGATGGTTTGTGAAAAGAAATCTGCTGTAATTCTGATGGGTATTCCCTTGTAAGTGATCTGTTTCTTGTCTCTTACAGCTTTTAATATTCTGTTCTTGTATTGAATTTCTGGAATTTTTATTATTATATGCCTGGGTGTTTCTCTGTTAGGGTTGTAGGTAGCTGGGGTCCTGTATGCCTCATACATCTGAGTATCTTTACCTTTTGCTAAATTAGGAAAATTCTCCTGGATTATTTCTGTGAGTAGCTTTTGTAGTTCACTTGTTTGTGTCCCTACTTCTTCTTTTATGTTCTTAATCCTTAAGTTATGGCTCCTCTTATCATCTTCTTGTCTTTGTATTATTGCTGTTTGTTTCTTTGTTATTTTTAAGAAGTTTTTCATTTCATTCTCCCATGTTTCAAGTCTGCCCTCCAGTTCAGATAGTCTGTCCTTAGTTTCTTTCAAGCTGTTATGCCAGTCTTGGATAGACTTCTTAATTTCTTGATAGTCCCTTTGAACCTGCTTCACATACTCAATGCTTTCTCTGTTTTCTCCATCAAGCAATTCTCCCCTGTTTTTCTGTTCTTCCATTCCACAATCTGCTTTTTCCTGGGTGGTGCTTAGCATTTCTCTAACTATTCTGCATACTTCTAGCTTCAGGTCATTGATAACTTCATTCCTGAATTGGTCTATGAGGCTCTCTAAATGGCGCTTAATGTATATTGGTGCAGTGTCCACTATTGCCTGATTCTCAGGATTGGGGGCCGAGGAGCCTTTTTTGTTGCTTCCCTTCCCCATATTTTCTGTTCCTTATAAAATGCAATCTTACACAGGAGGCCCGGCTTCCCTGCCTGTCAGCCACAGCCTGATCAAATTGCGCTGGCTAGTTGTTCCCGCCCACCGCTGCGCCCCAGGGAGTTGCGGAGGAGGCAGCCTACGTGGGAGTCGGTCGCTCCTCCGGGCCACCGTCAGGCTCTGGGATCTGGGTTAGGCCAGCCTAGGGAGTCCGCCAGCAGCGTCACTCAGGCCAGGCACTTTTCACCAATCCCGTCCGAGATGGGAATGTGTGGCTGGAGTTGCCACCGCGCCCTGCTCTTACAGGACTGCCTGAGCCCAGAAAAACCTCCGCTGGAGTCAAACTGTGGTAGGGGATCAGTTTCTTGCTCACCTCGCCACCAGTCAGTTTTCGTGTACACCTCCTTGTCCGTCCTGTTTCTGACTCCGTTCGCAGACTCCCGTTCCCAGAGCTCGGCGCGTCTCTCCTTGCCGAGCCGCTGTGGAGGCAGCCAGCCGCCGGGCGGCGGGAAACCCAAATCGCGGTTTCCAATGGCGTGGCGTCGAGCCTCCACACCGAGACTTTTCTGTTCCTATTTTAGCACCAGGACTGTATTCTAAGTTGGATTCTCTCAGCCCAGTTCGTTCCTGAGTCAGCAGAGCATATCTCTACTGGTTCGTATCTCCTTAGTCCGCATCATTCCTGGCCTCTGAGCCGAGCCTTTCAGAGAGCCTTCAGCAGTTGCTGTTGTCTGTCCGCCATGTTCTCCGGGAATCCTTGCCAGACATTTCAAGAGGAGCAGGGGACAGGATAAAGAAAAAAGACCAGAATTCAGGTCTCCAGCTCTTGATCTTCCGGGCATGTTCCTGCATTGTTTACTGCCTGTAGCATTAAAGGTCTTCTGTAAAGAACAGTTCCAAGTGATCTACGTACTTGTCTAATGCTAAAATTCACGAAGGGATTATCTAAAAAAGAACTAGTAACTGGAAAATATAATAGCCAGATAGTCCATTGCTGTGTATCTTATCAAAACAATTAATTCCACTGCTATCTTTTATAACAAAGCAATTCATCTCTCCATTAATTAGAAATTTTATTGGGGAGAAATAAACATTAGCCTAAAGCAGCAATTCTACATCCTTCTCCCCTTGGATGATCATTTTGAAAATCTGATGAAAATAAAATGCTGAACATAAAGGCTAAAGCTATAAAACTTCTAGTAATAAGTGGGAGTAGATTTTATTAATGTTGGAGCATACAAATATTTTTAGTAAACAGAAAGTACTAAAACAATAAAAGATGGGGGAAAAAAGTTTGGACTTTATAGAAGTTGACCTTCAAATTTTTTAACCAGGAATGATTGTGCATTCCTATAATTCCAGCACTTGAGAGGCTGAGGCAGCACGATTGCCCTGAGTTTGAGGTCAGCCTGGGCTACGCAAGTTCAAGGCCAGCCTGCACTCTGCACTATATAGCAAGACCCTATCTCAAAAAAAAAGAAAAAAGAAAGAAAGGCAACCCAATGATCACATGAAAACACAGATAAACTATGTAGCATTAGACAATAGACTTGTATCCAGAGCATACAAAGAACATTTATTAGCTTAGTAGTAAGAACACAAATTTTAAAAAAAAAAAAACACTTCACCAAAGATAACTGAATGCCTAGTAAACACATGAAAAGATGTCTAACATCTTGTTACTAAAAGTTAAAATTATATCCACAGTTAGTTACTACAGTGCATCTTACTCAAATTAAAAAAGATGGGAGGACCAATGTTTAATAAGGATTTAGACAAAGTATAATTTAGAAAATGCTGGTTGAAAATGGTAAAATCAATTGATCAAATATATATACTCTTTTTTTGCACATATCTCATTTGTGAATGTATGTAGGATGAGTTCTTTGAACTGTAATTGGGTAAAGAATTTTAACTTAAAAAGTGCCAAATGACTTTTAATAGAAGCTATGTCATCTTATATTTCCATCAGCAATGTAAGGTGTACCCAAATAGTAATTTCCCCTATACTTCTACCAAAGCTGTACACTAGCAGAACTCAAATCTTTGCCAATCTAAAAAATGGTATTTTGTTGGCTTTAATTTTTATTATTTATCTTTCAATACATGGGGAAATTTGTCTTTCTTTTTCTATATAGCTGGACTATAATGTTGCATACTGCAGGTCTTTTCTTAGTAACTGAAAAAAATTCTTTATATAAAGGAAATTAACGCTTGTTCACAATATACTTTAAATATTTTCCTAGTTTGTGTTTTGTACTCCTTTGCCACGTGCAAATTTGATATATAGTCAAATTTATCATTTTTAAAAATGGCATGTGCAGTCTGCACAATAATTACAAAGACCACTCTCATGTGAAATTTTATTAAAAATATTCTTACTTTTCTGGAATTTTAATATACTCATTACATTTACATTTATGCTCCATCTTAAATTCATTTTGGTATAAGAAAAAAGATCTGATATAATTTCTTTCAGATGTTTACTCAATGGTCTCAACATCTTTTTAAAATAATCTTCACTTCCCTCGCTGATTTAAAATGCTTCTTTGACTAAGTTTGCTAACTTTTATACACGCTTTCTCTCTCAGAACTTCACACTCATCTATCAGTCTAGAAATGTGTCAGTGCCAGATGATTTTAACTATTAAGGTTTTATATTATGCTTTAATTTCTGACAGATTTAATCATCTCTTACCACTTTTCATTTGCTGAATTTTACTGCTCTTTTTGCTTATTCTAGGATTCCATACTTGGTGAAAAAATATTACCAACAAAAATAAGGAAACAAATAAAGATGGAATGCCCCTGTGATGGTAGAATAAAAAAAGAGAATCCCAAAAATATCTACTGAAAAAAAGAACAGGCGTGGATCATCTTAAGTTTAAAATATATATATTTATAAATGACACAATTTTCTACTTTGAGGTGGAAGATAATGCTAGCTTGCTAACATACACAACGCAAATACTAGAGTGGGCCTGAGGTAATCAAGTCTCAACTTTGAGTCCTAAAGATCAATAAAGACCCAGTTTTCCCTTTAGCATATGTGATAAAGACCCAATTTGCCCTACAGTTTATGTGAAAGTTGGTAACACTCCATGCCAATATGCAGATTCATCATCAGCCACCTGAACACAGTGACTGGATTTAAGAATGATTTTGACAATTAAAAAATAGACAGTGAACATTAAATGAATCCTCACTATGTGATAGCATTAGTTTACTGGTGACAGAAAGACGCATAAACGCATGCTTCTTAGATGGTTCACAATCCGAGGGGAGTGGCAAAGCTGTACAAAGATGAAGGACCATAAAATATATTAACTCTGATAGGGTACAACTGTTCAAAGGTCTTAAACTTTAACAGTGTTCTTTGAAGGTAATACCTGCTCACATGTATTTTTTTTTTTCTGAATACTCAAGCTATCTTACTAAAAGATTATAAAGGTATGCACTTTGCCTTTTGCTCACCATTTGAAATAAATTTTTAAAACGCTATTTTTTTCCCAGTGTATATAGGCTTATTTCAGTACTTCCGATATTCTCTCAAGCGCTCAAAGAATGCAGTTTTATGAAATAAACCACTTTGAAATGTTATGCTTTCTAAATTAAGCTGCTTGAGAGTAGAATGACCAAAGTGCTTAAACTCAATTTAGAGTCACCATCAGACAAATGAGAAGTACAGGGATTTGAAATCTACCCTGCCTTTTCACCACTGTAAGAAAATGAGAAATGTTTGTATTAAGAATGTAATTACTTAAGGATTTGGACATACTTTCCCGTGCTAAGAAGAAAAAATATTCAATCAACCTCTAAATACATTCATTCAGATTGGAACAATGAGGTAAAAGCAGATTAATTCTTTCCAAGGGTGGTGACTTTTTGTAAATAAGAAATTTGAGTTATCGCAGATTTCCTAAGTACTCAAAATTCTGAACAAATAATTGTTCAGACAGAGTTTACCTCACAGTGTTTTGGAGAATTCTTTCAATGCGATGTACACTTTAGAAGATGAGTTCTGGACCTCCTCTGTGCCTCCTCATGAACCCAACAACAAGAACAAAACATCTTACCATAAGGATACTATGCCAAGGGGTCAGCATAGGCAAGATAAGTGCCTGCAAAGTTAAATGCTAGCTGTGAAACTCTGAAAAAGAAGATGTAATGCTTAATTTTCAAACTAATTAAAATGCTGAGAGATGCCCCTTAGTTCAAAGTCCTCAAAGAGAAAACACTGAGCAGGTCCTATAGTTTATAACTTCACCAAACCATTAGAACTTTTGCAATTATTTACAAATTGTTTTGGAACTAGAAAATGAAACAAAAATAAAGAAAACCAACTGGCTAAATGCTGCTATATTCTGGGTTGCCAAAGAAGAGTTAATGTTTTCTCTGAGGACAGCTACAATATTCAACAGTTTCTTCGGTAATGAAAACCCCTTAAGACTACTTACAAAACCCAAAGCCTCTCTCTCACAAGTAAAAAAAAAAGAAAACAATTAAAATACAGTTACATAATATTTCAATTTTACTATACTGTTAGAAAATAAAAGTCTAGGAAATGCTTAAGTTAAATCTAAAATACAAAGAAAAAGAAAACTTAAAACCCCTGGCTAAACACATTTCCTGCTATATTTCTATTAGAGAAGACTATGTCTTCAGGAAGAGAACATCAAGCAATTTGGATTTTGGACAATGGAATGAACAAAGGCATTCTTCTACTTGCATGCTTTCATCATAATTTGAAGAGTATTATCATATTGGTTTAATTTTCTGCCGTATAAAAGAATGGCAAAATAAACTATGAGCAAAATATCTTCATTTAGCAAAATGTAATAGTCTAAGTGCATCCTAAAATGACATCCCTTGTGATAGAGATTAAAAATACTTATCATATCTTACTGAGCAACAGTCAACAAGTATGTAAAAATGCATGCAAATGGAAAAGCTTGACTTCATAATCAGTAATAATTTTAGCAAAGATGCTTTAAATAAATGAACTTTTAAAAAACTTCATAGCTATATTAAGAAATTCTTTCCTCAGTTAAAGATGTATTTGGTTAGAAATCTGAATTTCAAAGACAAAAGTCATACCAGTGATATAGAAAAGAAGTAAAAATTGGTACTAGCAAACAATGTCAATTATTTTTGCAGTATTTTTTATAGATATAATTCATAGACCACAATGTTATGCTTATAAAGTACAAAATCAGGGTAAACAAGATGTGGTTTTTTTAATACAATGGAGTACTGCTCTGCCATAAAGAAGGACAAGCCTCAGACACTCCTAGACAAACAGAAGTACCTTCAGACACTACTATTAAATGAGCTAAGTTGGACCCAAGTGTAAATACCATACTGTTTCTCTGGTGTGAGAAACAAAGTGTAAATAAGAACAAAATGTGTATTTGATATTGTGAAATAGGAAGGGAATGTTCAAAGAGGGAGGGTAACAAGGTGGGGGAGGGGAAAGAAAGAAAAGGACAGTTT
This sequence comes from Cavia porcellus, assembly GCF_034190915.1. Classification (NCBI taxonomy): domain Eukaryota; kingdom Metazoa; phylum Chordata; class Mammalia; order Rodentia; family Caviidae; genus Cavia; species Cavia porcellus. Next base: position 94,917,356 of record NW_026947485.1, read on the forward strand.
TGAAAAGAAAAGGAAAAAATGGAAACAAAACTTTTGGAAATGGGGAAGTGGGAAGGGCCTGAAGGGTTCAAGGGTTGAAGGGAGGGTAGGGGAATGCGGAAAAAAAGCAATTGTTATATCATGTACAAGCACAAACTCTTTATGATAAATATGGATCATTATATATATATATATATATATATATAATGTACCAATAATATCTGACTGAAGAAAAATACTCAGTGTTTTTATTATATTCAAAGCCATCCAGTTGTCACCACTGTGAGTACACTGTGCGTACTCGATCGGTCGCTCCCTACTCCTTCACCACCCCAGCTCCAGCAAACACTAATCTACTAGCAATTTATTTTACAGCGGTGTACTTCCTCACACTGTCGTTTCCTGTTTGACTAAGAGTAAAACACAGAAATGACCACATGCTGAGGTGATGTGGCCCACATTGCCTTTCTGGCCTGCTTTTCCATGACTTATTCCTCCTCCATCATGCCATGCCGCTCGGCCACACTGGCCCCTATGGTTCCTGTAAGGTGCCGGGCGGCTCCCACCTCAGGGTTTCTCACAACCGTTCTTTATTTTGCTCGTACATATATTCTCATGGCTAACTCGTCATCTACTTTTAAGTTTTGCTCAGTGTCACAATCTCAATGAAGTCCAGCTCTTACATCTATTTCTCTTCTATAGGGCTTACCAATTTTTAACATTCTTATTAATTTCTTTACTTATTTATGTTTACACAGAATTTCTTGTTAGAATGTGTATGGTCAGGGAGTTTTAGTCTGAGCTGTTCACTCCTATGTTTCAAAACCTTCTCAGTAAAAACTGGATGAATGAATGATCTAGTGCTACACCCACCTCTACCTTTCTACTTTCATTCTCTCAACACGGTGAATGTTACTTTAATACCCTGCTAGTGCATTAACGTGGCATGCATGAATCAACATGTATTTGCCGAATTCCTGCTTAGGATGCAGTACCACCACACTGTTACCTTATAAGCCTAGTTCCCAACCTTGGGAAGTCAGTGAACTATTACCAAATACTGAAGTTATATTATCATGAGATGGTCTATGAAAGCTACTGAAATTAGAAAATGGGGTTTATACTTAAGAAGATTAGACACCATCCGCATGTGTTCCTTTAGTTTTTTTTTTTTTAAACTAAAAAATATTTCTTTATTTCTCTGGCATATGTTTTCTTTTTCAAAGGGGCTATAGCTTTTCATATTTAGTTTCACTAAAAGGAGTAGGAGTAAGTGGGAATTTGAGAAAGGGACTCTTCTGCTGGCAGAGCTGAGCACTGCCACCTTGATTGGTAATGCCAACGACAATAATAATGACTTCCCTTCATGTTTGCTAAGAGTATCATTCTATAACAATTCTACATACACTGTGTTAAACCTAATAATAACTTCAAAGTGTAATGAAAGATATTATTTCTATTCCGTAGATAAAATAAGATCATATACTGATAAAAGTCTGTACTAAACTCCTGATTCTCTTTCTCATTCCATACCTAAATCTAAAAATACTCAATTTTTAAAGTATTTACAAAATAATTTTTAAAATCTTAAAAGCACAGCTTAGTTCAATATGCACCGGTCTGCACTTGGTATCCAGGGAAGGGGGATGAACTGGGCCTTAGGAAATCTTGTTATCTGCACAGGGAGAAGAGCCAGAGGTGAATGCAGGCCGAAGGCAAAGGGCACCATGCAGGCATGAAGGAGCTGTATCAGACTGTAATGCTAAAAAGAGAGGCAAAGACTGCACACAAGCTGCTGGGTCTCAAAAGTGAAAATATCAGCTTTCTCTGGAGCAACAGCAAAGGTCCATTCTGCAACATGTCTGAGTAGCATTATGTTAAAAAATAAAACAGACCTTCACCAACAGCAAATCCAGATCTGAGACCTACACGGCTGGCTCCCTCCTGAGCTCCCAAATACATGTCTATCAAAATTTCACCAAATAGGAGATGAAAAGAGAAACACCTGTTTCTTCTTTACAGTTGGAATGTGCTCCTGTGTCTTCATGGTTTAGAGAAGCTTTCAAAATAAATTCGTCTTTATTTTACATTCAAAATGTTAACGATAGGTTCGCTACAAAGAGTCACTCCATCTTTTCTCAGAACAAATGCCAATTTCCATAAATTCACATCTATTGCCAGTATCTTTCTTCTTAATACAAAATGATATATTTGAAGCATGTTTCAAGTTCCTGAATAGATCCATCTACAATCTGGTATTATCTGGAGAAATGTTACAAACCCCACAGTTCTTAAATTATATTATAGTTTTGTTTTATCTCATATTTTCTGTCTTCCTAGATTTCCATCAAAGTATTTCTTATAATTGGATATACAGTTGATTAGAAATAAAAGAAAAACTTACTATTTATATTGTAATGAAAAAACCCTTGGGGCTGGGGATTTAGCTCAGCGGCATAAGCACCTGCCTTGCAAGCAGACAGTCGTGAGTTCGATCCCTGGTATCGATAAAAATGAAAAAGACAAAAAAAAAAAAAAAAAAAAAGAAAAATTCCCTTGAAAAATCTCAAAGAAAACACCAAAATGACTAATCATTCCTTTATAAATGAATTCAGTATTTACAAAGTCTACCCTTTGATTACAGAAAATACGGAAATACATGATTTTAATTTCTGAAGGGTTTTAACATCTTTTAAAAATCTTTTTTCTGCCACCATTATAAGAAGAAATATTTGAACCCTATGTATTCAGGACTATATGTTTGCAAAGTTGATATATAACAATTTCCTTTGAATATTACATTTTTCTTTGTATATGTTTAAACATAAATGAAAAGTTATTTTTTAAATAAAGTTAAAAGATTTGAGACTTTGTTATTTTTCTCACAAAAAAAATCAGAGAAAAGCAATGCTTTCATATGACACTCAAGTCAGCATTCTTGGCTGTTAATTGGAAACATCTGGTGATGGGCTTGGCGGCCTGCAACAGAACTGAAGTCACCAATTCACACCCTGCCATTTTGAGGGTATTTTGTTTTTATAGTTTTCAAATCAAAACCAAACGGATTTTCCTTTGAACTGTGGTCCTGAACCAAAGATTTTTACAAGATTTTACTCTCAAGAATACTTTATAAACATTTTGTAAAATAGGAAGGATTTCATGAGTATTTGAGAAGAGGGTAAACCAGAACTTTGTTTTGAAAGTTCAAGTTAAATTAAAATGTAAGTACACCAAAAAGATAAAACTATTTAAATACACATAAACCCACCCACTCACATAAAGTGAATACCAGTAGCACTGAATAAAAAAGAAAGACTAACATTTAAGTCTTTTATCAGGTAAAACTGATCAGTGTTCCATTTTCCATAAACCTTTTACTAAAATCAATTGCTTAAAGAGAAGCTCTAACACTACCTAAACAAAAATAGTTTAAAATCCATCAGAATAGACTGTACCCCCCCCCCCCAGAGAAAGCAAGTCAGAAAAAAAAGGTTTATTAAATCCAGTCCTTTCCCTGAAAGACAACACCAATGGAATCCCATCCACAAAGTACTACAGCAGACCCCTTGCTCCTGATTTCATTACATAAACAGAGATTGACTTTATCTGTCCCCAGGAGAGTGCTTCAAAAGTAACTCTAGCTGCTCTGTTTTCAAAAACTGTGTTTGCGTTGTGCCATGCTCAGCTGGTGAGGTGAGCTGAGACCAGTAAAGACAAAGGGCCTAAACATCTGAATCCATTTGGTTTCCCCAAATTCTGAATACCAACAGATGTACTCCATGTGCCGCTATGCTAAGCTTTGAAAATTTAAAAATACATATTTTTTCCAATGACAAACAAAAAGTGATGATAGTCTGTGTTTCTTTAATTAAAATCCAAGAGTTCTCAAAGGCTCCCTTAAAGCTGCCTTAAGACTGAGCTATTTATTTTGCTATTGGCAAATAATACAAAATAAAGATTTTAATTCAGTTTTAATCACAATCTTTATGCTTTTATTTCAGAAACCCTGAGTTAATCTTTTTTCTTCTAAAAAATACAAAGAAAGCTTATGAAGAAAAGATTTGGGGAGTCAACTTACAGCCCAAATTTAATTTCAAACTGAAGGGTCACAAGTTGAAAAGGATGAGAAAAAAAGTGAAAGATGAAGACAAAATAATACAAAGAGGAAAAGAAAACCTCCAAACTTCAATTTCTGTTAAAGTCTACAATTCATATCAATATACAAGAATTTACCATGTTGGTGAGAAGATTCATTTAACTAAGATTAGAGGTCCCGTTCAATCCAGCTGTTTCTCTTCTGGATATTTCCCCAGAAAAACTGAAAATGCCATGCCACAGCACTATATGTGCACCCATGTTTATAGCATCATATTCTGTAACAGCCAAATCTTGAAACAACCCAAATGCCCATCAATTGCAGAATGGATAAAAAAGATGTAGTATTTTTACACAATGGAGTATTATTCAGATATAAAGAAGGACAAACAAGGTTTTTATAGGTAAATGGAGGCAACTTGAGACCATACTCATAAGCGAAATTAATCACGTGTAAACATCATACTGTCTCCTTAATGAAAAAAAAAAAACTGAAAGAGTAATCAAGATCCAAAATGTACAACAGTGTGTGAAGATGGGGACAACTATTTGGAAGAAAGCTAGACACAATAAGATAGACAGTGAAGATCTCCAGTGGACTTGCTTTGAAATCTGTGTTTCTTTAAATTGTTTCCTTATGATCTGTTTTGTTATATTTAATCTTACCCTCTTTAAAATTAAAAAAAATATACAATAGATATTGTGATAATCAAGGGGAAAGAAAGAGGTTAAAAGGAAAGAACTGGGACAGTGGAAAGAAGAAAAAGGAAGACAGGAAAAGATTATATGTAAATATATATACAAACATATGTACATATAATACACATACACCTATTTGCATATAATGTAAATGCATGTGTGTATGTATATATACAAGATAACTATACTACTAATCTCTGTTAGTTCATCAAAAAGAATAGTTTGCGCTTTCACTGTGTGACTGTTTGATCATTTTTTTCATGCCTAGATCTTGTAACCTGAGCAGCTAGTTGTTTTTTTATATTATTATTATTTAAAAGAGAAACAAACAAAAAAACATAGAGAAAAAAAGGTTGGAAATAATATATAATTACAGAAAAATAAGCAGTAAGAAATCACCAGTTGATAAGTTACATATTGTCATCTTAAAAAGTTGTTCAGGTTACAAAATTAAAGCATACAAAGTGACATTCAAATAGTGACACTGCCAACAGTTCTGCTCAATGATCCAACAAATACTTAGTAATATGGTTATCAGTCCTACACACTTGTTTTTCATCTTATAGGGGGTAAGATTAAACATATCAAAACAGAACAAAACAGTTCATAAAGAAACAATTTAAAGACATATAAATTTCAAAGCAAGTCCACTGGAGATCTTCACTGTCTATCTTATTGCCTCTAGTTTTCTTCCAAATAGTTGTCCCCATCTTTACACACATTGCATACATACTGCATATTATAGAACTAATCAAATCATTACAAGATGATGAAGGCTTTTTAGGTCTTCAAGGTCTGACATTGGGGAAGTCAATGACTACCATAATGTCTCTCATTCTCTTCGGAGTAGCTGTCCATATCTTTACATATGTTGAAATTGAACTTAAGAGACTAGACTAATTATCACTCTGAACAGTGAATAATAGTATTGCTAGATTTTATATCATAATGTTACAGAATTAGCATTGGGTTTCTTAGTCTCTTCTTCTTCAGAGTATCTGTGCATTACATCGTGCATTATATAATCTGTTCCCATAAACAGTTTAAAAAATTCTTCCCATGTGTGAATTTCCACATTGTATATCTATCCTCTCTGTGTTATAGGGAAAAACAGATCATAAGACAACAAAACAAATTCCTAGAAAAACACGCAATGAAAAAGACACATATAACCAAAATATTAGGTGATCTACCATAGTTACTATGTTTTCTCTTGTTATTTTCAATAGACAGGTCCACATCATCAGGCTTAATACACTTAAGCATAGTATTACATAGCTATTTTTATAAAAACACAACTTTGAAGACATTGTAGGACTTGAGAGCGGTTAATAATCAAAACTGGTATGAGTATCTTTTACATCTTGTCATCTTCAGAGTAGTTACCTCTACTTTTAGACTTGATGCTATCAAGCGTACCAAATTCGAATAAAATCAGCCAAGGCAATACCGCAGTCTAACAAACTAGATTCAAGTAAGATCAGTAAGTCAATGTAAGTAAGACATAGTAAGTCACAGTAAGACAATGTAAGTAATACAGGGTTTCAGTTTAAGTTAATAGTAAATTAAGGTTAGTTACCATGGTATAACCTGCTATTTTTGGGTTAGATGTCTGTGCCTCAAATCTGATGAGTGGACAGACTGGAACAAAATAAAATCAAACTAAACAGCGATAAGACTACTTTTAAATCCTGATACACTATTAACAATGACCTCTGCCTTCCTTTTTTAGGCTACTTTTCACCTTTCCCCTTCTCAGGATGGAGCAACTATTTGTAAGATAACAATAGGCAATATATTAACTAGTGTTAATTTTCTACTTTTTTGAAATTCTGTATCATTTCTATTCTTTTATTTGTTCTATTTAAAATAAAATTTTAAAAAATAATCATGTAGGTGTTCCTTTGCTTTTTAAGGCTACTGCTAGGAAAACAGCACTCAAAGGCACTGGTTCTGCCACTACCTTAGCAGAGGCCATCATCACCTCATGGTTAGAAGGGCCGATTCCACTTTTTCCTCATTATATTCATCCTCCTACTGCCACCAGACAAAACCGACTGTGTAAAGTCCCTACTTAGAGCCTTTTACAGGCTCTCTAATACCTACAGTAAGCTAGAGGATATTTTTAAGTAAAAATATTTCACATGCTATCATTCTAATGTCAGCTTATAGCTAATGAGAAATTATACAAGATAAATAACCACCACAAATTCAACAATGCTTTTAAACAAGTCTGGATTTCTAATCACAACAGAACCCATATGACTGTAAAATAACAGTACTGTATTCATATGTGTATTTCCTTAGTCCATATCCATCGTGTATATATACGTTCAGACCTTTCATCAAAGCTCCCTAATGCAGACATACCAGGGATGTCTGAGTACTTGGCACAAGATGAGCTTGCAATTTACTTTCTTATGCACAACACACTGTAGGACATTCACAGCTAGTCACAAGTTATCTCTGCCTGGGTGGCTATCCATCTGATGAGACCACCTACTCCACTTAGGAGTGGATCTAAATGCTGCTTACTCTTCTTCACCAAGTCTTCCTTAGACTATGCTTTACCTCACCAACAATTGTTCCTGTCCCCCAGCTGAATCATGCCCTAACTGTCATTCCTGCATTCAACAGGTATTAAATATCTACCACCTCTCAAGTTTCATGCTAAGGTCCTGGGCACACCAGGATGAACAATAACATTACTGCTTTAAGTGTCCGGGTGTCTTCTCCCATAAAAAGCGAAAGAGACTTTTAGGACACAATCACCCTTAAGTGTACTATAAACTATGATAAATGCTATGATGAAAAAGCACTGTAGTACAATGTTGAAGCCTAATTTAGACTGGGGGCAGGTGTCAGAGCTGATTCCCCCAGAAGTAATGTTCTAAAACCTCACAGTCTTCACAGTCATCTGTTTATATGCTCAATTTTTCTAATGTTTGTAAGATCACAAATCCAAACTTGGAGTTTTCTAAGAGCCAGAGTCCATCATTTCTTAGCACTCCTTGTGCCTAGAATTCCTTGTATGGACTGGCCTCTCACTAAATACTTATTGACTACTTATTGAAATAAGTTAAATTGTGTCAAATCATATTTCTTTAAAAAAGAGAATAAGATAAGTTTAAAACTAGATGGGGCTTAAACTTCTCTAATTAGTTTTTAGTTTCATTTTACCATTTAAAAAAAATGAAAGGGGAGACAGATAAACTGACTTGATGAAAGCTAATTACTGGTAAAGCCAAGATTAGAAGCCTAATCTCAGTATTCTTTTTCTGTTAAAATTCCCAAGCAAAAATTAGACATAAATATATTTACATTGTGCCAACAATATCCTATATCCCTGTTCATGAAAACTCAGCTAATTAGAATCATTGAGCATCTGGTCCCTTAGAAACACTATTAGTACTTTATACCATTCTTTTTTAAACTTATATACCCTGAATTAAACGTATGTTTAAAAAGTTCCCAACAAATGCACAACTTTATAAAACCAGTGAAGTGTCTCTAACTTATCACATCTCTAATTGCAGCTGTTATTTTTTCTAGAATATAAAAGCAGTAAACATTTTGCAATGCCTGAAAACCTTAATCGTGAAGGTCTGCTTAGTGACACCCCTGAGGAAAGTAAGAAGTTAGCTGTAACTTTGTATTTATCCCAAGGGTGTGATCTCTGGTAATCATTCCTTTTTATTCCCCCACCTGATGGAAAATTCATCTCAAATGACTTTAAGTATTTCAAGTTTAAGGATAACTTTTTCCCCTCATCTGTGGAGCAGCAAAGGTCTTGGTAGAATTTGCATTTTTTCCCTTTGGATGTCACCCATATTCTGTATGTTCTCAAAGAAACAACTTAGTGGAAAGCCAGTGAAACAGTTTCTGTAGAGTTCTTCCATATCAGGATGTTCAAAAGGAACCTCACATACAGTGAGCAAATCAAGCCCATTTCACAGAACATTAGTAAATTGTTGTGTGCGTGAAAAATGTATGACATTATAACACCAAAGATTTTTGGATGACAACCTGGCATACCCTACTTCATATCTTTTCAGAAACAGCCTAAAATATCACATTCTAAACTCAACCACACTGTTAGTACAGATAGAGTCTAGTCATAAAGATCCTCAAGAGCACAGGAATCATGGTGTAAATGTTATACTTACATTCATTTAGTAGCCCATTACGAAAGCACATACGCTTCAAACACAAAACACTTTTATAATGTAAGGATTACATACAATGAAACTGTTAAGCTTTGTATTAAAATACATGTACACAAAGATAAGGTTTCCAGTGGCTACACCATTAAACTACTTGTATGAAGACACTTATCTTTAACACTGTACAAAAAAAGGCATTTCCCTAAAGTTTTATGGAGCCAGTCATCAACTTTCTTTCTGTCTAGGCACAGTTTGCAGAAATAAAAACACATTAGTTATCAGTTTACCACATCAGAACTTTCTGGAAACAGCATAAACAAAATTAAACCTGAAATCTATAACTTCCAGATGTGGGAAAGTATAATTTAGACAAGTTACTATTGTGGATGGCCTGAAATCATGGTAATAATCATAGAGAAGGTTACAGCTCTGATGTTAAAAGTTTGGAGTGTTGAGTATGTTTAAAAGCTGCTGATCTGCAGGCCCACATCTATCAGCTATTAATCTATCAGCATCTGGTGATGCAGCACCTAAGCAACAGCACACACACCAGCAACATGTTTTTGTATCATTTTAACTCCCAGACAGATATTTAATGTGTTTGAATTCACTATAGTTATCCTTTTTGATACTCAAACTGTCCACATTCTGGCTACTGGGAACTAATTTAAGTTGCCTGAGTGCTTCCAATTCAATCCCAATAATTCATGATAACTTCCATGCTTGCTAACTTCTTTTTATCGTCACAGAAACTTCTGTTAAAGGAGTTCTATCCTCAGACTTCACTGTATGTTGATGAGCAATGGATCTGATGTTCTACCACTAAATAAGTTACATTTGCACGCAGTTATTTTACTTTAGTCTTGGAGAAAAGTATGATCTATGAGTATCTGAGCCTCCTCTTTAAAGCACTTACACCACAACTATAAAGAATCACACAAGATGGACTTAACCATAAGTTTTCCAAAGTACTTTTAGCAAAATATCTAGTCCTAATAAAGAGCATATAAAAAACTCTGAAAAGTAAAATAAATCAAATAGTTACTTTTAAAATGTTTAGTTTTTTAAAAAATGAAATATCCAATTTTTCTTTTGACAATGAAGTTACAAATTTTTGGTAAATATATATATTAGTGTTAATAAAAATAACAACAGAACCAACATCTACCTGAGACCCGGCATGGACTTAGGCGGCTGCACAAGAAGGCAAGTTGCCCGCCCTTTCGTAAGTGCCCCTGGCACTGGCTGGGAGGAGAACCAGTCAGCTGTTCACAGGAGCCTACTGCGCGAGGGCTGAGAATCAAACATCTCCCACCCACACCCCAGTCAGCATCTGGGGACAGAGTTCTGAGCATCTCTTGGGAGGATGACCATATGCAATATAGCAAATAAGGGGGGTTTCCTTCTATGTTCTGTTTGAAGGCGAAGGTTATTTTCACTGTTATGTTTTGTAATGTTTGTTTTGCTCTATTCAATATTCTCCGTCAATTGGTTTTACAATGTTCTGTTATTGGTTTGATTTTGCTATACCTAATTGACTGGACAACTATTATGAAGATAACGAGATATACTATAGTCCCTATTACTACTATCCCAGTATCCTACTTTGAAGTTCTGTACCAATGTCACTACACTGTCTTGATTGACTTTGTTCTGTCTTATTCTGTTGTATTTTTACTACATTCAAAATAAAATTTAAAAAAAACAACAACAAACTAGTATTTATCTGTTATTATAAGCTGAGCGCTGTACTAACCACTTTCCATGTGCTGCCACATTAATCTTCATGATGATCCTATAAGGACTGGTGATCCATTTCACAGATAAATACAATGAGGGTTATATAGGCTGAACATCTAATGTAGCATGAAATCAAGATCTGAATCTGATCTAAAGAGCTAACCATCTTTAGAACTAGCTCTGTTCTTCTAATAAAATGGTAATTTAAAATCTTTAAATTCTGTAAGGAAAATTACTTGTGTTACAAGTTTCACTTAGAGAATGCACAAAGAGTTACATATAAAATATATACAAACATTTGAAATTACAGAGTATGTTTTTAAAATCCCAATTGTTCAAAAGAAACTGACGAAAAAGGATCTACCACTGGGTAAAAGATATAAGGAATAAGATAGTCTCAAAGCCCACAAATACTAATCACAACAGGAAAAGACAGCTTTCTGTGGAGATCTGGCAGATTCTACCCTAACTAAGGGTGAAAATGTAACATCACTGATACTAAGACCAACTAATAGTAAAGGACTCTTGATGTGAGGTCCTGAGGCTGACATGGCATAACCTTGGCAGGAAGAACCTCAACAGCTACACCAGGATGAGGCTGATCGATCTAACACAGTTTCAAGGACAGGCAGTCACACTGACAAGGTGCATCTGCAGATTAGGAGACTCCTATTAGGGACTGAAAGAAAAAGGCGGAGCCACCATTACATTGGATGCTTAAGAGAAAATAAAACTGAAAAAAAGTATATAAATGGAAATATAAGTATGTGTTTTCATATTGTTTGATGTAGTCTTCATTTTTTCTTGCCAAATTACCTTGAGAAACATTTAGGAAAAGAAGAACTTACTTCCCTTATTACAAAGGGGCTGATGTTACTAAGTTATTCAATTTTCCTTACAATCCTCTTGAGAACTTGCAAACTAAGCCTGGGAAGTACTGAAAGAACAAAAGTAACCTTTTAATACAACTTGAAATTAAAATAGCCACCAGAGATCAGCACAACTGCCTCCTAAAAAGTAGTATAAAATGTATGAGTGCCTAAATAAATCCAAAAATTATGGGAATAGAGAGATAGATATACATTTCATCAGTTTATAAAAACAACTAAAAGCAGTCAAGTTAAGTTAATTTTTAGTATAAAAATTTTAAGAGATACATAAAAATAAAAATTGAAAATCAACTGTTTTTTAAAAACAGGAAGTATCTTTTGTTATATTTTATGTATGTTTCCTATTTAATTTTAAGTAGCTTCTATTAGGAGACTTTGCATTACTATTCTTGGAGAAAAAAATTTCCAAATGATTAGATACACAACAATGGACTCCTTATATTTAGCATGAATAAGTTAATTAGAAAAGAACTAATTTTGATAGTCTCCAAAATAAATATATACAAAAAGAAATGCACTAAATTTACAACATAAAAAGGAAGTATCTATGTAACATTAGAATTTTTGCAGTCATTTAAAATCTTATGTACTTGGCAGGGTGGGATGGCACACAACTGTAATCCCAGCATTGGAGAGGCTGAGACAGGAGGACTGCTATGAGTTCAAGACCAGCCTAGACTACACAGTCAATTCAAGGCTGGTGTGAACTATATAGCAAGATCTTGTCTCAAAAAAGAAAAAAAAAAATCTTACGTATGTCCAGGACAGAAGGTAGAAAAAATTGTATACATCATCAAATAACAACTGAATAACAACAAATAATTTAACAACATGTACTTTCAAAGACCTAAGGAAATATAATGAAATGTCAACAGTGATTAGCCTTTCATAAGAGAATTTAGGCAAGTTTTAATCTTAATAATCCCTTTCTCCCAAAGGGAATTAACTTAATTTTCTTCCCTAGAAGAGCAGACAGGCTAAGTGCAAACAAAGTAAAGACGGGAATAATAATTTTAAGAAAGGAGCCAGTGGTAGCTCACGCCTGGAATCCCAGCACTCGGGAGGTTGAGGAAGGAGTATCACTGTGAGACATCAGCTTGAGCTACCTAAGTGAATTCAAGGCCAGCTTGCACTACATAGTGAGACTCTGCCTCAAACCTTCCCCTCGCCAAAAACCCCAAACTTTAAGAAAAGTACTTTTACATTGTACAAGATATTCCACTCAATCAACTTTAATATTTCTCACAAACCCCAAAACAATTCAACTTCAAACAGTAAAAGAGGTTTCAGATGTTCTCCTAGGAACTGACATATTTTCCTTGTGAAAATGTAGCACGTATGGTCTTAAGACAGATATATAAGATTAAGTAAAATGCCCCTCAATTCCTTGGAGCCAGTCCAAAAATAAGGAAACACAAGTTCAATTTTAAAATGGACAAAAGATGTGAGGGGCACTTCACCAAAAAATATGTATAGCAGAAAACAACACAAAAGATGCCAAACATTATTTGTCAATCAAGAAATACATATTAAAAATAAAATGCAATACTATCACCACCTAGAAGAATGGCTAAAACTGAAAACACCAACAATAACAAATCCCTGGAAGGGTGCAGAGCAACAGGAACTTCCCCTGGTTGCTGGTGGGAATGAAAAGGGGGTCCTCCATTTTAGAAAATGATTTGGCTGTTTTTAGTAAAAACCTATATAAGCCAGTAATCATATTTTTAAATGTTTCTGATGTGATCTGAAATTGGATGATTAGACAAATACACGTACAGGAATTTTATAGTGTTTATTCATGCTCATCACAAACTGATACTGATCAAGATGCCTTTCAATAGGAGAATGGTTAACTGTGGTACACTTTTACCTTTTTACACTGCAATACCATTCACAATAAAAAAGGACAAACTGTTGATGCACAAAGCAAACAAACAGAATACAAATGTAACTTAATAAGTCAAAGAACCCAATCCCAAAGACTACATATTATATGATTCCATGTATAGAAAAAACATTCTGAAGAAGGTAAAGTCATAGGATGCTTTCCGTAAAGGAGGAGCACAGAAAAACTTCAGGGTAAAGAACAACTCCATATAGTATCTGTGTAGTAGAAACCAAAATCCACAGGACTGGATACTTCAAGAGTAAACTTTACTGTGTACACATCCATTAATGTGAAAAGGGAACACCAAACAGGACACTGAGGATCCTAGGATAAAATGTCAATTACAATTAACAAATCTAATTGTAGTATACATGTATGACATAACTGCATGAAGGAACTGGGGATAAATGTGCTGCTCTAGTAACACTGGAAAACGTATTTTGATATGAAACTGTAGGAATAAATCCTAAAGGACCAGTACATAAATACAGTGTTCAGTTGGTAAATTTCTTTTTCACTGGACTACAGGTTAGCAATTACAAAAATGCTCAGAAAGTCTATAGGGTTGAACATATAAGTAAATAGGTGACAGATGGTGGAAACCACGTTTCACAGTATTGGAGAAGGTTACTTTATTATTTTTTTCTTTTTTTGAGATAGTCTTGCTGTGTAGTCAAGTCTGGCGTCAAATTCACAGCAATCCTCCTGTTTCAACCTCCTGACTATAGAGATTACAAGCATGTGCTCCCACATCTGGCCAAGAAAGTTATATTTAAACAAGAAACGTTAAAAAAAATTCTCTAATAGGGGGTTGGACATCAGTATGAATTCACATTTAGCTTAACAGAGACACAGAAATAATTGCTATGTATCTATTCAGGCTTTATATATATACTATATATATGTATATAGTATATATACATATTATACATATATACATATATACACACATACACAATTACTAGCTCTGCTCCACTGAGAGGGCCTAGAAGTAGTGACACTATGGTAGTGATGACTATGCCCGGCATTCAGCTCTTAACTTTCTAAATATCATTCTCCAGTAAAAAGTACCAGGGTTCCTAGGAGAAATGGAAAATTCTATGGCTGAGGCAAGGGAAATACAAGACAATCCTAGAATACCTGGTAGGGACAGAAAGTAAGGAAGTGGTATTGCAGGTAATTAACTCAGGTAGAGATTGACAGGCAGCTAGAAAGGTTCTGGGCACAAAACAGTCAGAATACAGATAAGGCAAATCAGGCTTGTGCTTGAGGGCTGACCTGACAAAAAGCCTCTCCAGAGATAAACACCTGTCCTGTACTGTAACTGTACTGTACTGTAACTAACAACATATGGTCCAATAAACTTAAATAATATAACAAATACGTAGAAATGACATAACAAACACATAGACAGATGATCAGGACAGTTTGATCCTTACTCCTAACCCTTCCAGAAATGTCTTTGTTCTTGAAGTTATATACCCTTGCTAAGTACCTTGCTTTTCTATTAGATCAGTATGAGCTAAGTAACTGTACTTGTAAATCTTATAGACTGATTGTAAGGAAAATGATCAGAATAAAAAAATAGGTGTCCAATTCTTACAGAAGATGAAAGTAAAAATAAAATATACTATGCAAATGAATATATATTAAGAATTTAATACATAAAGAAGAAAATAGAGGGAGGGAGGGAGGGAGGGGGGGAAAGAGAGAGAGAGAGAGAGAGAGAGAGAGAAAGAGAGAGAGAGAGAGAGAGAGGCCTAAATTAAGATGGAGCATCTTAGCAGGCTAGAAAAACCAACTTTAATCCTAACATTAAAAGCAAAGTAGAATACTGTACTGTACAGTAGTCCCTCCTTATCCATACTTTTATTTTCCATGGTTTCAGCTACAATCAATAGATTCAGAAAACATTAATGGAAAATTCCAAAAATAATTCAGAAATTTTAAGTTGTGTGCCATTCTAAGTAAAATGATGAAATCTCTTGCCACCTTGCTCTATTCTGCTTGAGATGGGAATCCTCCCTTTGTGCAGCATGCCCACACTACTCAAAGAAAAGTCATAAAATGGTTCCGCAAAACATACAGTAAGATAATTTGAGAGACTAATTTTACATGCATCTTATAGTATATCCTACAATTGTTCTATTTTATTTTTACTGTTGTTAATAGCTTTCTTGCCTAATTTACAAATTATAAAATTTTTATAGATGTATCTTTATAGGAAAAAAAATATAGGGTTTGGGGTTAACCATAGTTTCAGGCATCTACCAAGGGTCTTGGAATATATGTCCTGAGGGCACATAGGGATTCACGGATTAGACCAGACTGCAAACCGCAATGCACATGTACTTCTCCAAAATAGCTTAGGATTTAACCATGGTACACTTATGTTAATGAGCATTAGATATGTTGAACATCTCTGCCTCAAAAAGCTGAAAATGAGTATAATCTACTATGCCACATATAGGTCAACACAATGCTCTTTGTACTACAAAAGATGAACTGAATTCAGTGCTTGGGTGAAAATAATCCCACTCACTTTTTTAGGTCAGATTTTTTATTTCTACAAAGGAAACCAATGACTCAAAAATACTAAAAATCAGACCATACCATATACACTGGACTGGAAAACATCACATTTTGGGAACTTTCCATTTGTTAGTAGCTGATGCTACTTTTATTTATTTTTTATTAACACCAAATACAATAGAAAAGAATTAAAGTTATTAAATATCCTTATATGTTTCCTTAAAAAATTAGAGATAAAAGACAGAATAAAACCAAAACACATAGAAGAAAATAAAGATCAGAAAACACAATCCCTTATCAAAATGCCAACATCATTTTTCTTGAAAATTAACATTTTGATTCTTACATTTCTGTAGAAATATAAAAGATTCAGAATAGTCTAAACAACTTTGATAAAAGAACAAAATTAGAGCTCCAACCCTCCCCAATCCCACAACTTATTACAAAGTTACACCAATCATGACAAAACGTTATTGATACCATGACTGGCAAACCACCAAGGTACCAATATAAAGTCTCAAAATAGATACTCACATAACAGACAATTGAATTCTGGCAAAGATGGAAAAGCAATTAAGTTGAGAAAGGATTGTACCTTCAATAAATATGCTGGATATACTGGAACACCTGGATAGCCACATGCAAAAAACCCAAACCTTATAGCACGTCAAAATTTTCTTAAGACATCCAAAAGTCAACCAAAATGGTTCACAGTGGGTTAAAGTAAAGGCAGCTGTGACCTGAGTCACTGCTTTGGCTGAGGTCATTCTCTCTGGGACAAAAACACTAGGACAAGGTGTAGAAGCAAAGGCAGAACCTATAGAGGGAAGCCACGAATTTGCTTCTGAACATGCCATGTGGAGAACAAATGAGGCCATTATGTTTCTTTTATTTTTAACTATCTTAACTATTTTTTAATATACATATATATATATATATACATATACACATATATATGTTTCTTTGTCATACTAATAAAACAATACACTGCTGTTATTTTAAAAGATTCCAAAAGTTGCTAGCCATATCTCATTGCACAGTAACAATAATTACCTATAGATTGACATGAAGGTCACACATAAGTCTCGGCAAAGAAAATTTACAGAAGCAATAGGGTCATCAGTGATTTTATGGCTGCACAGGGTCATGAATTAGACACAAAAAACTTCTCTCTAGTGTGTCATATAGGACAAGGTATTTTAGGTTCCTTATGGTGAATTCAAAATTAATCTTTCTTTAAGTTTCTTTTTGACAGCAAGAGTCAAATTACCCATAGTAACTCTAAAACTGTGAAGCCCTACAGACTTCAAGAACAAGTCAGTAATCCTTTAAACAAGGTCTGTCAACCCTGACACTACTGACATTTTGGGCCAGGTAATTTTTTGCTGTTAGAAGATATTGAGTACAGTACTACAAAATGTTTAGCAGCATCTCTGGCCTCTCCTCACCCGAGACCCAATAGCCCAAGGTCTTCCCAATTGTGAAAAAAAAGTCTCCAGATAATGGGGAAGAAAAAGGGTACCAAACTGCTCCCTACAGAAAATCACCATTTTAAGGCAAGCAGAAGGAAGAACTTGGAGTGAAAGCCAGTTCATTTGACTTCATTACCTATTACCTAATATGTTACATAGTGAAACATGTTGGCTAATTTGTTAAAATGGAGACTAAAGTGGTTTAAATTTGTGTTACAAGACAATCTAAAATTTATTATCACACTCTCCACAAAACTTTATATTGTATTCTAGTAACTATTTCAAAGATTTTTTTGTTTATAACGGATCTTAATTAGGTACTACAAAGATCTGAATGTGTCTTGTCCAAAATTTATGCTAAAACTTAATTCCCACTGTGGTGGTTTTAAGAGATGATGTTTTAAGAGATGAGAAGTGATTAAATCATGGGAGCTCCACCTTCAGAGTATCATCCTGAAAGCAGACAGATTCAGCCCTCACCAGATACAGAAACTGCCAGTGCCTTAACCTTGAACTTCATAGTCTCTAGAAATATATAAAATAAATTTCTATTTATTATTTTTATACTATCCAGTCTCAAGTGCTTTGATATAGCAAGACAACTAGAACAATAAATTATTTCTAAATTAATTTATTAAAAAATAAACTTTCAATTCAAGTTATACCACCTATTCAAAATTTAACTTCAATTTATGCACATGTAATATTTATATAGGATTAGTACAGAATTATAATGTTTTAATTTACAACATCTAAGACTCTGAAGAAAAATAGATATGCAAAATATCTTCATTATTATTTATCTGACAATTCTAAAACTTTTCTCATTACTTTAAAAAAATTCTCTTTTTAGTAAATTTGTCTTTGATTAATACTGCCAAAATTACAGGATATCCTGTAGAAATGCCAAATAATACAACTTTACTTGACAGATATTTTTTCTCTACCGAGTAACCAAATGATTCATTATCCTCATATCTATAACCATTTATCCAAGGATGTATTGAACATATTTTTATAAAGCAGCAACTGCTAGAAAAAATAAGCTCAAATTCCATCTCTATGAAGTTTAGACTCTAATGAGTAAGACAGATGGGAAAACAAACACTTATCACACAATATAGTAAATGCTGATTATCAGCAGGTAAGGTGCAGTACAAATAACACACTTGGGTAAAAGAGTGTTAGGCAACCTTTCACAGAGGAAGCAAACATGAGATATGTTTGGAAAATGGAAAGAAGGGAATGGAGGATAAGGAGTACAAACCTATCATCTGAGGAATAAACACATGTTGCACAAAAGCAAAATCACTAGGTCATAGTCCAAGGTCCACAAACACACTCCTCTAACAAAACAAGGATGGTTCTGACCCTAAGTCCTACCACAGTTAAGGGAGGGATTAAAAGCAATATATCACATATAAAACCTTAGATATTTAAACATCACATCAAAGGTTTGTATGTATTTTTTTGTTTGTTTGTTGTTGTTGTCTTGAGACAGAATCTTACTATGCAGTTCAGGTTAGTCTTGAACTCTCTATGTAATCCTAGGTTGGCCCCAAACTTCAGTAATCCTGCTCCAGTTTCCCAAAATTCTGATATTACAGGAGTATGCTAGCATGCTCGGCCTCAAACCTAAAGTTTTAATTTCCCTTTCAAAATAATTTTATTTAGGGGAAATGTTAACATTAAGGACTGTTATTTGCTCAATTTCAACACTGAGTTATTGTCTATTTAATTATCATACCATGTAGAGTTCAACACACAAGGCTCTGGCAAAATCAGTGTGTGAAGTAAAAAGTATATTTCAATGATTCACTATTGTTTTTACAGTAAATGTAACTGTATTCAGAAAGAAAGCAATTTAGAGCAATCAACTGTTAGGGCAGAGACAGGCACTCAAACAAGTCAAAGTGTAGCATCGAGAACAGTCAGCATAGCCAGATGTGGTGGCACACACCTGGATCACAAGTTCAAGGCCAGTGACTTAAAACCTAGTCTCTTAAACCTAGGTCTGCAAAACCTAGTGACTTAAATGGAAAATCAAAAGGGAAAGGACTGAGGGAGGGAGGAAAATGTAGCTCAGTATGAAGACCCTGTGCTCAAACCCCAGTGCTGCAAGAAACATAACAAAACAAAAAAAGCAGAGAAGTCACAACTATTTGTGGGAGAAAGAAAAATCTGTTCTTTATTTTTTAAAGTGCACATTTAAAAGTGTGTCTTTGGCTGAAATACAAGCCACTGTATTATCATGGAAAAAAGATACTACTAATAAATATGAGACCAAGCACCTTGAAATACACTCAGAGAATTTAACAACTTATTTAATGACAAGATTCACAAATATATAAAGACAATTCATTTTCCTCACTTGAGCCTTTTAAGTATAATAAACATGCATGACAAAACTTGTTTCAAATCACAAAAGTTAAAAAACAATTTATAGGGATAACTAGAAAAAGCAGGGAAAGTAGAATTGTTCTTTAAAGAGATACTGATATGTTTTTTTAAAACAACTTGAACTGGTAATCATCACTGACACTATAAATACTGTTAATGTTTCTGTAACAGGATAATGTGCTTGGGCTCTCTGTGTAAAGACACCTATTTGTAGTTAGATGAAGGACAACCGTATTTATTCAGTTAGACAGACCCATCCGGAGCTCACTTCGCCTGGAAAGTGACAGCAATGGGAAAGAAGTTTGGGAATGGGAAAACTTTCCTAGAGCAAAGGTGTAATGGAGATTTGGAGCTTGAAGATGCCATTCACACAGCTCTTTGAACTCTAAAGGAGAGCTCTGAAGGACAAATGATAGAAGGTAACAGGGAGGCTCACATCTGCAATGAGGCTGGTTGCAGGAGCCTCATTAGGACAGAAGTTAAGGCTACTTGATTGCCACTGTATAATGAAGTGACAGAGTGACCTGAAATTTCAGACAATCTATCAACTTAAACATGCTTAAAGTATGTTTTATTTTGCATATTTATTTCTACATGGTTTAATCAACTGATGTTTTTAAAATCGCACTTATAAAAAACTATTAAACAGAATAAACTTCTATTTCTAGTCTAAACACAAGTGTACTGATTGATAAACGGAATAATTCACTATTGTACATTGATAATTTATTTCATCAACCTGAAAGTTACATTATCACTTAAAAGTTAAGTGAAGTATACTTAAGGGTAAGGGTATGATGACAAATTAACAGCCACCATTCTCTTGATATAGAATACACTGCTAGTGGGTATTTAATCCTTTTAAATTTCAAATAAAAACAGCTTTACAAAATAATTATAAAGATAACATTCACTTGAAATCACTCTTGTTAATATTTCAGTATATATCCTTCATACATACACTCACTTTCTCTCTCATGTACGTTCTCTACACACAGAGGAACATAAAATAATACTGTTGTATGGTTTGATGCTGTTACCTAGCAATATAATGGAAATCGTTAAATCAATGAATTCAGATTATCAACATTGTTTTAATATGTAATGAGGACCCCCCCATCATGGAGTGTCACTATATTGCCCTAGGCTGGCCTCAAACTCCTGAGGCTCAAAAGTTCCTCCTGCCTCAGCTTCCTGAGTAAAATGGACTGCAAATCTGATGTGCCCCATTGTATCCAGCTAACAAGGTCTTTTTAAAGCATGATTCATTGAGAAGCCAGACACTATAAATGGAAAGGCTTAGACTGATGGGACTATATAAAAATTTAAAACTTCTATATAATGAAATAAACATATATACCATAAATAAAGACAAAAGCAAGTGACAAAATATGATGAAACTGATCATTGATACCACAAGTGTTACATAAACAGCTTTTCATTACGGTTTAATCATTCTTTTAACTAAATTTCCACTAACATATTATTCTATTTTAATTTAAAAAGTTCTTCCAGATTTTTGTTTAAATTATTTGGAAGAAATACACAACAGCAGAAGTGGCTCAGTTGCACCCATTCAGTATTTAACTCAAGCATTTGCTATATAACAGACTGGCCAATTATCACTAAGTCTAAAATTAAATTAATAATTTGCTCATTTAACAGAATCAATGCTATGCTGACAAAGGGAAAGTTGAAACACTTTGTGTAATACAAATATAATGGCACAGAAATAATCTAATTAAAATAACTCATTAAACTGATTATGTACATGGCAGGCCACAAGTGATTATCTGGGAAAAATAATCAGATCTGAGCCCTAGTTCACACCAGACAAAAATATCAACCTCAAATTAACTTGTAAAAAATAAGAGTATAAATTTCCTAGAATAAAATATAAAAGAAAACATTTCCATGGTTATAGTGTAGGTGAAAATTTCTTTACAAAAACATGGAAGTGCCAATTATAAAAGAAAAAAGTTAACAAACCAGTCCACATTACAATGGGTGGGTGGGTGGGTGGGTGAGGGTAGCTCAGTAATGCCGCACTTGCCTAGCAAGAGCTAGGCCCTTGATTTAATACCCATCACCACTAAATTAAATAATAAAGTAAGTGAATAATTAATTTTAAAACTTTTAAAAGGAAATTTCTGTTCATCAAAAGATACAATTAGAGAACAAAAAGGCAAACAGTGAGTGGAAGGCAGTATCTGTAGCGTATTTATCCAACAAAAGATTCTTAGAATATAGAAAGAACTTCTAAAAGACAGAAAATAGATATATGAGCAAGAGATCTGGATACCTGACAAAAGGCTAATAGACATATGACAAGGTGACATTATTAACAGCAAAATGCAACTCAAAGCCACACCCTTCAGTATGTGAAGTAATGCTGCTGGTGGGAATGTAGAGTAGGATGACTTCTTAAAAAATTTTTGGCAGTTTGAAGCCAGACGTGGTGGCACACACCTGTAATCCCAGGGAGGCTGAAATGAGGACCGCCAAGAGTTCAAGGCCAGCCTGAACTACATAGCAAGATCCTGTCTTTAAAAAAAAAAAAAAAAAAAAAAACAGCCACACCAAAATTATAGGCAGTCTGTACTAAATTTGAAGATACATGTACCTCGTGATCTGGCCATTTGTTCTTAGGTCTATACAATGTGCATAGAATACATGAAGAAATGCACACGTATGTTCACCAAAGACATGTAAATGAATGTTCACAGCTGCACTTGGACTACCAAAACCTAGAAGTGGTCTATCTACAATAGAATGGACATATAAAATATGGTATAATCATTAAATAAAACCATATTTAACAGTGAGATTCAACTATCATGCCTGATCATCTTCCTTTCTGCCTTGGAAGATGTTTTACGTAGAGAACGCCCACCATGATCATTGAGTAATCACGTGTACCCACGAGGCAGAATGCAAAATGAGCTACAGATAAAGCACTCATAAATGAGAACCCTCAGAAACATGGAGATTCCCTCTAGGTCCAGCATATAAGAGTGAGCGGATCATGTGAAGTGGGGGAGAGACTTCTGTCTCCCAGCTTCCTGGGAGAGCGGTGCGGGAGCTTGGTCTGAAAGAGAGGCTCCGACCTGCACATGCAAGTGATAAGTGAGATATTTCAGAGGCAAGAGACAGCACAGAGCTTGGAGACAGAAGGCACAAGACACATAAGGCACATAAGACAGTGACCGGCCTCCCCAGAAAGGGCCATGTGGAGGAGGGAAGCAGACCTCTTCTTCAGAAAGGGGTAGACAGAGCCTGACACTAGTATTTTAAAAGTTCCACAGATGACTGACAATTCTCAAAGAATGACAATGAGGAACTGTCCCAAGTTTTCCACTTCATTGTGTGAGAAAAGAGGAAAACAATGGGGAGACATATGGCACATTATACTCATCCTAAACCTAACAATTTATATGGATTTCAACTCTTAAGGTTTTTTGTGTTTGTTTTTTGTTTGGGGGGGGTGGTTTTGGTTTTGTTGAAACAAGGTCTCACTCTGAAGTCCAGGCTGGCTTTAACTCATGTCATCCTCCTGCCTCAGCCTCCTGAGTGCTGCAACTAGTCATGAACCACCACACCTAGCTAGCTCTTAAATTTAAACTCTCTTTAATGGTAGTGAGATTAAAATGTGAATTAATGTGAGCCTCTGGCAAGTCAATCATCTTGAACTTCAATTTTTTCATCTGTAATAAGGTTGGAACAGACAACCCTTAAGGAACTACTTTCAATTCTAACGGGGCATAACTTCACGTGACAATTTTAGAAAACAAGAATTTTTGATGAGTAGCAAAGTTCTTGTACTTCCCACTGCCTCTAGGAGGCATTAAAAATCCCTTATGAAAATTATTCTGTGCTAATTTTTTACTGACTATATCTAATGCATTGGACATTTGACATTTTAAAAAAACAAATGCTCAATCAAAAGAATTCAGCATTCTGTGCAGTGTTGTGCTGTGGGTAACTAATGAGATCATTTGTATTCCTTTCAGCACAGCAGTAGCAAAATCACTACCACACATATCCATCTACATCTCCCCAGACTGCTAGGCTGTAGTAAAGCAGCATTTGCTGGTTTGTTTGGTCAGGCAACTTTGAAAAGCCTGGAGACTTGGAGGTTTCAGCAGTGGCTGCTTTTGCACATGCAGCTCTGCTAACTCAAACTTTTTTCTTGGTAGTACACAGTTCCATGGGTGCTGTCTGACCACACTGAAGCTAAACGATTCAATGTAAGAGTGGCTAATCACTGATGAATCAGCCTTTTGTCCCTTTTCTGCCATTTCAGAACCGTTCTGATGTTTTTACTATCTGATGTTTAGTCATGTCCTATACGTAGCAGACTGCCAGAAATCACTCTATTTACTTTGGCCTACATTCCAGTCTGGATAAAGAACTCTATCCAAACACCTCTTTCAGATCACAGAAAGGCCTCTCAGCAGCAATTGGAGATAACACAGAGAAGAATTTTTTAAAATTATGCCTAACAACACTTCTATATCCTCCAATTTTCATTTTCAAAAGCAATCAAATAGTTTTGAAATGCATCAAAAAGGGTTCCAAAAGAATATAAACTAAGCTATACAATACAAACAGTAAACATTTGGACAGCACAGAAAAACTAGGTTTCAGCAAAGTAAAAAAGTTCGAAGGAAAAAATAGCTGTTTTCTGGCATAAGCAGAAAAGATTTTTAGAAACAGAATTTTGAAATGCAAAATTAACTATAGTATTTAAAAAAGAATGACACACCAAATATGAAATGATAGGAAATAAAATTACAATGAAATTAATATCATGAAAATCACTATTTATAGAATTAAAGCCTGAACAAATCCCGAAAGGAATTATTTTTAATAAAGGCTTATTTCTTTCACAACAAAAGAGGTTACAATAACATATAAATATAGAGCTATGTTTAAAACAACACCACCATTAAAATACGACATGAAAATATATAAACCAGTATCTCAGTTTTTAAAAATACTGGCTGATAGGCAGAATAAAAGATAAGCTGTTCGGATGCTCAGAGAAATACATCCTTTCATTTCACATCATAGCTGCTCTAAGTAAATGCCACCCCCTTCAAGGAAACAGCTCATAGACAAGACATACAACTGACAAACACAATGTGTGAAGTGGGCTAGGAGGCTTCTCTACTAAGAGTTTCCTTGATTTTAAGAGATATATCACATCCATTAGGACAGCTATCACAGATGAATCATCAATCAATCAATCAATCAAAAACAACCAAAGCATCACTCCTGTGTAGTGTAGGCACAAATGTGAAATGGTATACATACCACAAAAAAACAGTATCGTAGTTCCTCATGACAGGTGGGAAGCAAAAAGCAGAAAGTGCCAGAGAAAGAAAGGATAGTAGTAGGACATGACCTCTGTGGCCTACAGTTATCATCTGGGCCCCTTCTAACAGCTCATCCACCTGTAAATTCATCAATGGGTTCATCTATTGATGAGGATAACAGCCTCGTGATTCAATGACTTCTCTAGACCCCAACATTGCTACATTAGGGATGGAACCTCCAAAATACTAGTCTTTGGGTACCCTTCATATTTAAACTGCAATGAACTACCTTGGAACTGCATGAGGAGATCAAGAGTATGAGCATCCTTGAAGATAGAAGCCAGAAATGCACTACCCCTTCCTTCTTCAACAGGAAGAATTCTTCTAAAGAAAATCTTTTACAGTGATAGAGTGTTACGGCTTGTATCTAGATGTCCCTATGGAGTCTCATGGGATCACAGGTAGGACCTTTTAAAGGTAGCCAGGTTAGGTTGTGTGAATGTGGATTAAAGGTGGGGATTATCAAAATCCTACCCTGGGTATTCGTGACACCAATCAATAGGCATGTAACCTGAACAGAATATAAAGAGACAGAAAGAAGGCAGTTTTACTGCTGTAGCTTGCTATTTTGGCTGCTTGCTGCCTCCTGTCTGCCATGCCATGAACTGCGTTTTCTCTGCAATGCTCTGCAAAGCCACCCTGCCTTGAAGCCAGACAACTAAGGACTGAAACCTCTACAAATGATGAGTTGAAATAAACTTTTTTTCCTTTAACTTTGGTGTTAGGTATTTTGTCTCAGCAAGAAGAGAAAAATAATTAAGAAAAATTCTGATGCTTGGGGTGGTGCAATGCTGTACAATGCCTAGCCATGTGGCGCAGGAGCTGCTGGAACTGGCCTATGGGTAGACGTTACAAAGGTTTGGAAGTGCAGGCTGAAGAAGCAGCCCTGGAATGATGTAAACCAAACTTGATGGGAGTTTCTGGTCAGCGCTTAAGACACCAGAATGCTGATAGAAATGCAGCTGGTAAAATACCAGGCTTAAGAGGTTTCAGTTAGGAGCAAAGACAGGACTGGCTGTTGGACTTCAGATCATGTGTGTTAGACTTTGGTAGAAAATTTGGCTGCATTTTGCTCTTGTCCGGAGAATTTTCCTGAGACTGAGATTAAGAGTGGTGGACTAATTAATTCTGCAGAAGAAATTTCAAGGCAATCTAATGTTGAGGTAGTGTCATGGCTACTGTTAGAGGCTTCTAGCCAGATCTCTGAGCAAAGAACCCAGCACAATAATGTAAACAGTTCTGAGTTTGATCAGAAAGAAGTGCCAGGAGTGAAAAAGGAGCAGAGGAGAACTTGGTCACTGAGAACAACAGAAAAGATGGCCTGAGGACATTACAAGAATCAGCAGTACTCCATTCTTTGCAGCCTCAAAATTGCAAAGGTAAAAGACTTGGCTTTGAGAAGAAAGCCAAACAGCATCATGTTCCAGAATGGAGTGGCCTAAGGAATTTGTTACTCAGGACTGGATTCACTGCACTAAGCAACCAGGCACTTCATTCCTATAACCAAGAGAGAAGGAAGTCTAGCTATTGTTCCAGCTGGCAGCATTATTTGGCATCTTCCATGTGGCACTGATTTTAGGTATATCCAGAATGCAAGAGTTGTGGAGTCAGAAAGCCTTCCACCCAGATTACAGAAGGTCTGGGAGGCCAGGCAGTGTGTCCCTGAAAGGGCGATGTGTGAAGCTATGAGTATGAAGCCAAAGATGCAGTAGAGATCCCAGAAAGCTGGAGAAACTAGGAATGTGGATCATCTGAGGAAAGCCACAAGGAGTGAATGAAGTCAGCCCAAGAGAAAAGACACAGGAGCTACAACCACTGGCTGTGCCACAGTTATGGAGCCACCCAAGTTCTTTGGAGTTCACAACTTGCCAGAGATTACTCCAGATGCTGGACATAGAACTAAGGGACTTAATGTTTGCCCCGCTGAATTTTAGACTTGTTTTGGTCCATTCCTTTCTAGCACCCTATTTGTACCCGTTGGAATGGAAATATTTATCTTGTGCCATTGTAAGTTGGAAGTACTTAACATTCTTTTCATTTGTAAAAGGAATTTCAACTAAATTTGCCTTAAATCTTAGAGAGTCTTCAACTTTTCAGCAATGCTGAAAACCATTAGTACTTTGGCAACTTGCAGAGATGGACTAAATACCTTTTGCATTTTTAATTTTTTGTTTTTGTTTTTTGGTCTTTTTCAGACAAGGTTTTGCTATACAGTTTAGTCTGGCCTTTAACTCACCTTGTATCCCAGGCTGACGTCAAACTCACAGCAGTCCTCCTGCCTAAGGTCTCCTAAGTGCCACCACTCCCAGCTAAATGCCTTCTGCATAAAAGGGATGAATATTATGGCTCGTATCTTAGAGGTCCCCACAAAGCCTCTTACGATCACTGGTGGGGAGTTTGAAGATGCTGGATGAGGGTGTATGAATGTGGATTAAAGGCGCTTACTGACAGTAAGGGTATGGATAAATGAAGTCTTACCCTAGGTATGAGTGGCACCAATCAATAGTCATATAGCCTGGATGGAATATAGAGGGACAGAAAGAAGGCAGGCTGCTGTTGCTCACTGTTTTGACTGTTTACTGCCTTCCTGCCAGCCATAACATGAACTGTTTCTCCTCTATGAGGCCCTGCTATCATGCCACCCTGTCCTAAAGATAGCTGACTAGGGAGTAAAACTTCCACAGTGAGTTGAAACAAAACTTTCCTACTTTAACTTTGGGTGGTGGGTATTTTGTCTAAGTAACTATAGAAAAGACATGGAGGGAGAGAGAAGGAACGAAAAGAGAAGGGGAAGTACAAAGATCTAAGATGCACTGTGTACATGTACTAACTCCCATAATGAATGTATTCATTATGTATCACAAACTACATGCACTAACAAAAAAAAGTTTTCAAAAATTTTAAAAAGGTAAAATATTATCTTCAATCATTTCTGTCAATTCCAAATTGACAATGAATTATGCTAAAACACCATCAACTTCTATTCAAACAGCCACAATCATAATAGTTTCTGTGAGCAGGAACTGTACAACACATCAAGATACTTTCCTTTCACTAATGACTCTATTTACTGTGTTGTATTGAAAATTTTGTTTCCACTATGGGGACTGAACCTAGAAACTTTAGATTTAGCTACATTCCCAGTCCATTTTAATTTTTTGAGATGAGGTCGCCCTAAATTGTTATACTGTTCAAATTTGTAATTCTCCTGCCTCCGCCTCCTAGATTTTTGTATTACAGGCATGTACAACCATGCCTGGCTCTTATATATTCTTTTGTCATTATACTGTGCCTCACAATTAAGACAAGACTTACCTATGCAACGTTTATGTAAATCAAACTTTATTTAAAATGCATATACACATACATGTTAAATAGTAAAACCAAGATTCAATAAAAATATTTTAGTGAATATGATGAACAAAAACGTAATTGTTATAAATTAACAAACCTGAAGTACTTGGTAGAATTTTTGTAATACATGCAGTTAACAAAATTAAAAAGATGACCACATGGTAATCTTCATCTTGAAGCATTCATTATTAGCAAAGCAAGCAAAATCAAAATTTGTCACCATGTTAAGATGCTTTGTAGGCTCCAATCAGTATTTTATATAAAATGCCTCATTATATAAATTCTGCTAAGCTAAAAGAATACATCTCTAGGTATGTCTACATGTGGAAACTAAGTGATTTTTGCCAAAACTATGACTATGAAATATCACAACTGCTCAGGTCAGAGCAGCTCCGTTCAGGACATGAGCCTGCACAACTCAGCACAAGGCGACACCATACCTCCACTGTGTATCTCAGTCATCCACGGTTGGGTAGCAAAATACCCCAAAACTCAGTGGCTTAAAACAATATAATCTATTATTCCTCACATATTACTGGCTTCTCTAGAAGAACAAAATTGATAGAAAGTGCGTATATAACTGTGCAAGGCAGTTCACTAAGTAGGCATACAGAATTACAGACAGCAAAGTCCACAGTAGCTGTCTGTGCACTGAAGAGCCAAAGGAACCCAAAGCCACTCAGCCCAGGAAGATGGATGCTACAGAACAAGAAATATCAAAGATGCAGCATTTACCCCAAGTTAAAGGCCTGAAAGCTGACTGGAAAGTCACTGGTATGAGTCTGCATTAGAAGGTTAAAGAAACTGGAAATGAAGGTCCATTGGAATGGCAACAAAACACACACCTGCTCAACAGATTGGAGCTCTTCTAAAATGCATGCAGAGCAAACTGTCATGGCACACACGTATAATCCCAATACACTGAAAATTAAGACAAGAAGGATCACCGTGACTTTGAGACCAGTATGGGCTACAAAGTGAGTTCACAGTCAGGCATTTCTTAATACGTGCAAGTTGACATATGATTAATGGTTGCACCTATAAAGTTACCTAGAGTGCAGGTGAATAGTCTTTCTTTCAGATTCAGTCTCTCAGATTCAATCATGCTGTTGCATTCAGCTAGAAGCATGGCTGAGGCTGAAATATCCAAGATGGTTCCGGCCTCCCAGGTGGTGTCTTAGTTACTTTGCAGGATAAAATGCTTTACACCCACATGTTAAAGGAGGAAAGGTTTATTTTTGCTCAGAGTTTCAGTTTATGTTTGGTTTCAAGCCAGGGTAGTATGGGAAAGTAGGATGGCATGGAGTTAGCAAGCAGGAAGAAGTGAGGCTTCCTTTGTCTTTTTTTTTTTTTCTTTTTGAGACGGTCTCACTATGCAGTTCAGGCTAGGCTTGGTCTCACTTTGTAGCCCAGGCTGGTCTCTAACTTGCAATGATCCTCTTGCCTCAGCCTTCCCAGTACTGGGATTACAGGTGTGCGTCACCACGCCTACCCCATCTTTTTCTTTTTATTCCATCCAGGCTACAGGTCTTGGTTGGTACCACCCACACCTACGGTGGGTCTTATCCTTGTCAATCCTTGTCAATAAATCCATCATCAATATCTAGAACTATGCTAAAGCAATCAGTGGCCTGATCCTGTATCACACACTCATGGTCCATTCATTCCTAAAATACCCATCTATGAGTACCTGAGGGTTTGTGGGAACATCTAGATATAAACCATAACAGAAGGCCTCCTTTTCCAACAGCACATTTGAACCTTTTACATGATGGCTGTCTCAAAAGACAGAGTGAAAGATGGTAATCCTCTGATAGCCTAAATCCAGCAATCCTAGATATTTTCATGGTGTCCACGAGCTTGCTACAAGTCAGTAAGTCCCATCCACAGAGAGGGAGATGGGCCCTAGCTCTATGGGTAAGAGGCAATGATGGTACACTGTACTCAAAGCATGGCCTCTAATAATTTCAATTTACAACTTCTTAGAACATTACTTATATACTTTGTATACATTTTTTAGTATTTATTATGTTTACAATCCTGCCTACATTGTTAACAGTAAACATTCCTTGCCACCACATTCTGTGGCACAGTAATAACTTCCAGCAACACCCATGGATTAGACTCATCATTTTAGCACGCATTCATGAAAGCTGGTTACTCCAGACTAGAAAACAGATAAAATTAGCTCTTTTGTAAATTTCAGAACTATTGTCAAATACTGAAATCTATTTTACAACATATTACAAGTGTATTATAAAATTAGGGATACAATTTAATATAACAAAATCTACAGGATAAAATCCAAATTAAATGATCTAGTTTTAAGGGCACTGTATCACCTGGTACTATTTTATGTCCTACAGTATAAATAGCAAGATCCTCTTATAAATTTACAAGCTCCAGCCATAGCTAGACACATAACTTCTGTCTAGCATGTACTGGGAGCATAACAGATTACTCATTTTTAGTTTTTAAAGATGTTCCTATTCAAAATATATTTTTTTAAATATCAGAAAATATTTTGTGTATTTCTCTACATATATTTTATAATGGCAGAAATACACCATTACTAATGTTTTAAATTGGTATTCTAAGAAAAAAATAATTTTAATTTTTATTATAGTTTTTATGCTGAATTTACTTTCATTCAGTTTTGAAATGAGAGATTTTACAACAGCGTGCAATGCATTTTCTAAGTGATATTTTGCTGGTTTCTCGTTTTAGGCCTTTAATTTACATTAAGAACTATTCATGTTTGGACCAACTCTTACCCTAAATTTTGGTCAGTGCATTTTCTGCTGGAAAGATCTATTTTCATGAGCAGATATGCTATTCCTTTATAACCAATATTTATCATTTGCTGAAAATATAATAAAATATTTTTAACTGAAATGAAAATATCTTTACTCAATTACCTAAAATAACTTAAATTCAATCACAATACAATGGAAAACTGTTTTTGGTTTGTTTGTTCATTTGCCTCTTTTTTTTAATTTCTTTTTCTTTTTTCTGAGACAAGGTCCTCACTCTGCAGTACAGGCTAGCCTTGAATTCACTAAATTCACTACATGGTCCACGCTGGCCTCAAACTCACATCAATCCTCCTGCCTCAGCCTCCTGAGTACTAGAATCACAGTCATGCATCACCACAACCACCATGGAAACAATTTTCTTCTACTGACAATATTAAAATTAAAATTAAAATCTTGAGGCCTCAAAAGTATTCAAATACAATGATGCTAAGAAAATGCTGGCTTTAGCCGGGTGTGGTGGTTCACACCTGTAATCCCAGCACTCGGGAGGCTGAGGCAGGAGGATCTTTGCGAGTTTGAGACTAGCCTGGGCTACAAAGTGAGCTCAAGGCCAGCCTGAACTGCATAGTGGTCTCAAAAAGAAAAAAAAAAAAAAAAAGAAAAGAAAAAAGAAAGAAAAGAAAAGAAAAGAAAATGCTGGCTTTATGAAATTAAATTAATATTTTTAAAAATTCTGTCATCTCACAAACATCTACAAAATCACTAAAATATTATGAAATTTCAGAATTCTCTTCTACCAAGAAGATAAAATATGAATACATTAAGGTATTGTTTGAATGGTTAAACTGCCAGTAAACCTCATTAGGTACTCTTTCAAAGAATCCAATATTTGGATTTTTTAACAAGTTAGCAGCACTACACAGAATCTCCATTTCCAAACCGCCAATATGTGAACTTACTTTGCTCCTAAAACTTACTATTGCTTGGAACATCACTCATATAATTTATATGTAAACTGGTTAATATTTATTATGTTTACACTGCCATTCACATTAACAGCAAACAACATACACACACAACACACACACACACACACACTCTCTCTCTCTCTCTCTCTCTCTCTCTCTCTCTCCCCATAACACAGAGACTGCCTCCAGCACGAGTTACACAGCAGAGCTGAGCTGCCCCCTGCTGAGCACCTGTCCTGTTTCTTCACACATTCCTCTGAGTTGTTAGCACCACCAAATCAAGGTCTTCTGCTCTCACTTCCTACTTGGCATTGATGGCCTCCTCAAATCAGTGGCACTTTTATGCTAACTGTTCAGCTTTACTTCTTGTGGAAATGGAAGAATTATAACACTTTTCCTTAATTTCCTTTTTTTTTGGTACCAGGGATGGAACTCACGACCTTGCTCTTGCCTGGCAAGTGCTTATGCCACTAAACTAAAACCCCAGCCCATCAACTAACTTTCTTCAAGATACATGATTCAAAAAAAAAAATACCCTAAAAATGCCATCAAGAAATTTTCACATGAAAACACTAGCTTTCCTGTTAACTTTATTAAGAGAGACCAATCAACTTTTGAAGTAGTTTTTACCAGTCCATACCATATTATCGATAACAGGAAATATACATAATCAAAGTCATCTTTTATAATGACATTGTTGCTCTAAATCCTTCTAGAGACATAGCAACCTGCTATTTTAAAGACAATTATAAAATGGCAATAATTTATTAAGACTGTAAGTTATGTAAATTACCTATTTAATCCACAAGTAACAGAAATCACTGCCTTAGCTTCTGATGCAAACATTTGGCACAAGGAAAAAGCGAGTGACATAGTACGCCACCACTCCCCTGCCTTCTCCTCTTCCAACTCAATGGCTCAATTTGTGGGATAAGTAAGACTATTATTACATTTGTGTTAGCATGAAAAGATACTGATACGAATGACCTTGAAATGAGTATCAAACTACCATCAATGATGGAAAACATATAGCCCCAAGACAAACGTGCCAATCTCTCATTCCAATAGAGCAAAACAATCTTTTTAACGTTAGCATTTATTAACAACAGCTTACCTGTAAGAGATCCTTTTTTCCCTAAATAAACAAGGCTTGAGCAGAACAGAGGATTTAACAAAGGTTCACATTTGTAGCAATTCTGCTATTAACACAGCTTTGCTCACTTCCCACTGAGCAAAAGACAACTGTCCTCCATCCTAGGAATCACCACAGAGAGTAGCGGTCTACACTAGTCCTACCTTCTCCTTTATTCTAGCATCTAAATTAAAAAGTCTAGCTAAAGATACAGCCCATTGGGAAGTTTGACTACTTATCATTAAGCATTCAGAGCCTTAATGGGTCCTAACAAAAGACAGGTAATGACTTCATAAATGCTACCCAACATGGTAGATTCCATGTTCAAATGAAGATATTAATATAATAAATTTCATTTCCATAATATTCTCATTTTACAGTTGTAAAACCTGAAACTAGCTGTAAGTTCGTTCTCTGAACTGCTACACAGTCCTGTGTCTCTGCCTCCCTGTACTGTCAGAGTATTTATCTATACTTTGAAATATCCAACCCCAGTGCCTACATTGTTAGAATTATGTAACTACTACTAAGATATTTGCAAAGTGAAAACTTTCCAATTAGCACTCTATAAATACTTGTTAAACTAATGACTTTCTCACTATCCTACATCATTTTTCACCCTGGGCATTAGTATTGCCATTCATTAACTGAACAAATATCTAATAAGTAGTAAACATCTACCATGTAGCAGAAATACTATAAGCTACCTGAGATACTGGACAAAGAAGATAAGCATCATCAGCTATCACATGAAATGTGTAAACAAAGAGACTTGAATTTGGGAAGAAATGTAGAATGCTATGGGGTTATGTGGGTAGTCAAATCTAGTCTTAAAGTCTAGAAGAGATTAGGTGGAGAAATGATGGATAAATAATTTACAAGTTATAGGTGATGGGCAAAGGGGTAGGATAAAAGAGAAAAAGTATAGGTAAAAGTTTGAGGAAGACAACTGACAGATGACAAAGCAAAAATAGAGCTTCCTCAATAGTAATAAAAATAAAACATTAATAATAAATTTAGTCACTTCTGAATTTCTGAAAACAGCAGAAAAAGGGAAATAATCATCTTTCATGTTCCTCACTAGGCTCTCAAATATAGTACAGTGATTCTCAAGTCTGACTTACATCAAAATTCTCCATACATTTATGAAAAGATTGATACTTATGAAAAAGATCGCTGAGAATAGGACCCAAGTATCAGAACTTTTAAATATTCTCTAGGACTCTGTGACGTACTGCACAGACACAAAATTGATGCCTATGGAGACTCAGTAGCTAAGCAGTGCTACACGAGCTGTTTCCACAATCTCTCTTTGAAATAACTTCTAAACTTCCCATTAGCTGGCTATCTTCTTGTCATTCAAATTTTTGCCTAAATTTTAAACCTCAACCCTGACTACATAATCCAAGGTAGCCACACTCAGTTACGATCTATTACATCCCACAGTATGTGTCCCTATCTGAGATTTGTCTTCTCTATTCAATTACCGTTAGCTTCTGCAGTAGAAGTGAAGTTCTATGAGACCAGGAATGTTACTTGCACTGTTCACGGCTGTTACATCCAGTAAGAGCTCAATAAATATTTCATTGGTGACAGAAAGAAGGCAAACCAGAAGGCAGGCAACCTACCTCTCATATAAGTTCAATTTTAAAAATTAATATCAGGAAGCTATAATTCTGATGGATTTAGGCTGTATACGATTAAGTGAGATTAAACAACAAGAAAGCATCTTTAAAATCCTTAACTTAAAACAAGATAGGGACTGACTTTAATTTCTCTTCCGAGGAGAACTAGGAGAAATCTCTTCCTAGCAGAACTAAAGAGCATCAAATATTTAGTCAAAAGACTACATTCAATAAGAGAGTAAGTCAAAAGTCTTCATGAAAGGTCAGGGATAACTAAGCAGCACAGCACCTGCCTGGCAAGTGCAAGGTCCTGCGTTTGATTCCCAGTACCAAAAAAAAGGCTTCATGAAAATGAAAAGATGACAAAAACAGATGCATTTCCACTGATAAAAAATGAGTTAAAACATACAGCAAACAGAATTTAGCTCAGGTACATGAAAAACTTGCAACATAAATGTTCTGACACTAAACATTATACATCTAATTCATTAAAAATAAAGAATTAAAAATGAAATCCTAGCAAGTCTTGAAATGTGATATAAAAACCCTTCTGACTAGAATGGTCACATACAACTACTACATAAAGGAAGGTTAACATTTAGGGTAGCAATAATTTTCTTGGAATCTTGTAATTGTATCAAAATAGCTGGAACCCTTGAGTTTTCTGCTTTGAACTAACTTAGATCTATTACTATACAAGGAAAAAAGATAGAAGGCACTAGTAAAATCAGTACCAACTACTATTTTGGAGCAAACAAAAATGGAATCATACTTTTCCTCCTGAAAAGAACATCTATTTAGGTAAATCAAGTAAATTTATAATTCAGGCATAAAAGTAATTTTGAAGACAACCAAATATAGAAGTTTCCTATCTATAATGTATAAAAAGAGATCAAACAAATAAGAGATTAAAAGAGAATCTCCAAATGCCAGAAGGACACTTGGATCAGACTTCTGGACTGTCAATGTAAAACCAGCTACGCACAGGACTGTGTTTTTACTCTGCTCTCAAAGCCAGTCCTCCTTTTGGAATGCATACTTTCTAACACAGAACCATCAGCCACTCAATACTTGACCTCAAAGTTTTGAAACCATGATCATTCCCACAAATGGAGGTGGGGTATGAATTAAAAACATTCGAGGGACTGATCAGTATAATGTACAGTTCTTATTTGAGTCCCAAATCAAATGTCAGTGAAAAAAACTGAAACAATTAGAGAAATATGAACACTGATTAGATATCAGATGATATTTGGAAACATTGCTACTATATTTTAGGCATGACGACAATATTGCAGTTGTTTTTGAAGTATCCTTATCTTTACTCTAAAATATTTTAAAAATGAAAGCTATCTTAAATCTGCTCCAAAAGCATTCAAAAGAAAGTAGAGGAGGGAATAAGGCAAAGGAACAGATGAAGTAAGATGTATAACCACTGCTGATGTTCTATGTTGGGTACACAGGAACTCAAATATACTTTTTAATGTTAATTTGTTTTTAAATTCTTATTGTTTAACTAAAAATCATGTTTATAGATAAGAACAGATTTATATATTTTTTTACTTATACTTCTCTTTGCTCTGAAAACCATCTATTCCAGAGTCCTTTAGGCAAGCTTTCCAGGCCTTTCCTACAGATCACCTTTCTTCCCATGAATATATTACAGGCACTGCCATCTCTAACTCATTCTACCACTCTTTCTCCTTGAAACACGCTTCTTCATCATACCTATTCTTTCCTTAAGGCTCTCCTTTCTTCCTCTTCCACAACTCATGGATTAAAACCTCATGTCCTTCTAGGTCACCTACCTACCGATGTATGGCCTGGTTGCATATGAAATGTCCCCAGATTCACGAAGACCATATGTCTTAAGAGAAAGCCTCATGCTGACATCTTTCTAATCTTCAAAGTTTCACGTGTTGTGCTCCTGCCTGTATCTTTTCATGCTGACATCTTTCTAATCTTCAAAGTTTCACGTGTTGTGCTCCTGCCTGTATCTTTTAGCTCTTAAAGCCCTTCAAAATGGTGGGGAATCACAGTGGATGGAAGGGAAAAGCCTGCTCCTCCACATAGCTCTCTACTCCACTAACACTTAGGAAACATCAAAGAGTTCACTAAAGAAAGTCATACAATCTTTTTTTAAAAGGGAAATTCTGAAATATACTTAAACCTCAAAATAACATGACGGATTTCAAAGTAAGACCAGCACAGGCTGTGGTTCTCATTACAGAAAGCTTACTTTCTGAGACAGTCAAGAGATTTTCTTATTAACCTATTCATCCTTCTTTCAAAGCTCCAAATCCTATGCCCTGAGATAAAAAATTTATTAAAGTTCCCTTTTTCTATAATGAAAATAGACAAATGTATGAAAATCAACTTTACCTTATATTTCATCTTGGGGCAAGAATGAATGTAGAAACCCATATAATAATAGCTGAGTTGAGACGTTTTCTCATGAAGTTGCCTAGTAAAAGCAATTTCTCTGTCAAAAGAAGATGAAGGTACAGTTAATTTTGACTCTAGTTTTCAAACAATTATATGATGACAAATGCTTGATAAAATTTGGTCTTAAGTATCCAAAAGAATTCCAAATCTTGAAATAAAAACAATTTTCAAAACACTGCAAGATGATGTTTACTAAAGAGACGCTCCAAAACCCATCTGCTGGGCAAAGAAGCTGATCTAAATTTCGAATAACACAAGATTAAAGAGATCTACAACTCTGGAATCCTCAAAGAATCTGTGCTTAGCAGGTTAAGAACAGCACAGCAAATTTCAGAAAACACAAAATACATTTTAAGAAAAGTAACTATTATGATGATCATGACATACAAATACATTCAGTTGATACTAACACATTGATTTTTATATCTAGGTGCAAATCTTACTATTACATATTTTGCTTTCTTTTTAGCATATGAAATGTTGCATATGAAATGTCCCCAGATTCACGAAGACCAAGGCTTCTTAAGAGGAAGCATCATGCTTACATCTTTCTAATCTTCAAACTCTTACCTGTTGTGCTCATGCCAGCTAAATGAAAGCAGGAAATACATTGTTACCTTACCACATTTTCTCTATTTGCTGGCAGAGATGAGGGCTATCTGTATCCTCACTGTATGCCTATGTGTGAAGCGTAATTTGTACCCAGATAAATCTTAGCACAAAATTTCACCCTAGATGCCTGGCTGAACAACTCATTGTATGTGAAGGGTTTAAGTAAATCTTGAGTACATTTCTAAAACACCAAGTTACTTGTATGTCTGTGCAATTCTTGAAGGCTTTCTTCTTTCTTGTTTTAGTAGCAATGGATACTTAAAATTCAGGAGAAATGTATTATTTAATTGAAGATTTTGTGCATTTTTCAAGTTTAAATTTAAATCTTTGAAAGACTGCTATTCCAAAACATTACTTTTAAATGAATTTTAAAGAGAGAATTTAAAATACACATATTCCTAAACTCAAGCAGATTCAACATTTGCCCAAAACAGAATACATCTTACTATTCATGAAATTAATGTATTTCAAGGTTCAAAGTGAGGAAATACTGCACACATACAAAGACATGCAGAACCACCCGCCCCAAGGCCAGTCAAGTCACTCTTCTAGTCTTTACTTAGTCCTGCACAACCCACTTCATCCCAGCACTACTCCTTCCAAACCGAACAGTCCTCTGTATCTATTCTGTTGCTCTTCACCACCATGTCCAAGCTATCACAAAGTTGTCTGGGCTCTATCTCTAAAATATATCTTGAATCTAGCTGGTTTGTATCACCTCCACCTCCAATACTCTGGTCTAAGCCACTATGTATGGCTCCACAGGATAATTACAGTAGCCTTGCAACTTATTTTTGTGTTTCCACTCCTGCATCTCTATATTCCCCATAACACGGCCCAAGTCATCTTTTACAATAGTAATCAGATCAGGTTACAGTTACTGTGGGAGGCTGAGGCAAAAGGATCCCAAGTCCAGGCATTTGCTGGATAACTTAGTAATAGAGCAAGTCCCTATCCCAAATTAAAACTTGAAAAGGATGCCGGAGATATAGGTTGGTGGGAAGGACCCATGTTCAATGCCCATTACTGGGGGGAAAAAAATCAGATCAAATAATTTCAAGGCTCCCATATTATTTGGGTGTCACATATACAACCCAACCTCCTTCCCAAACCTACGAGCGCTCTCCATCTGCCCTGCCTCACACCTCCACCTGCCTTACTGTCCTCCTGCCATAGTAACACTCTCTTACGTGCTTCCATTTGGCTTAGCCTATAAGACTATTTCTGTTTATTCTGACTACCTCAGAACCCTTGCATTTGCTATCTTTGCATGGACTTCTCTTGATTCTTTTACTTTTGCTCCTCAAATGTCTTTCCTAACAGATCTATAAAACAGCCTTCACTGAAATTCCACCTTACACCAGTAGGAACTCAAACTACTGCAAATGCTAGTGAAGTTGCAGAGAAAAAGGAATCCTTCTATAGTGTCGTTAGGAATACGAACTAGTATAAACATTATGAAAGTAAGTAGACAGATTCTTCAAAAAAATTAAAGAGAAATTCCATTTGGCCCAGCTACATCACTTTTAGGTGTCTTCCAGAAAGAGCTAATGCATCTTCATGTTTGTAACAGCCAACTAACAATATCTAAATCATGAAAGCACAGCCTATGTGCCCAGAAACAGATAACAGATTAAAAATATGGATATTACTAAACTATAAAGAGGAATAAATTAGTCATTTGTATAAAACTGGATAATCTTGAGACCACAATACCATGCGACATAAATCAGTCACAAAAGGTTAAATATTGCAAAGTTTCTCAAATATGAGGCTCAAAATATAAATAATTTAAAGGACAAAATAAAAGAGATATTTTATTTCTTTATTTATTTTTATCGGTACCAGGGATCGAACTCACAACCACACACTTGCAAGGCAGGTGCTTATGCCACTGACCTAAATCCCAAGCCTAAGAGACATATTAAAAACCACACAGGGATTTTTTTTAAGTGCCATGGATTGAACTCTCAGCCTCACGCTTGCCAGGCAGACACTTATGCCACTAAGCTAAACCCCCCACCCCATAGAGATTGTTTTTACCATGTTTGTAGAGATGGGAAGAGGGTCTCAGGAAGGAGAAAAAAGAGAAGGTCTAGGGGGCTCAGGGGGGTAAAGATAAATAAGATATGATATGCACACATATCCATAACCCAAATTGAATATAATCACCATGCATCACAAACATATACAATAAAATTATTTTTTTAAAACATATTGCATGTCTACCACTACTGCTGATATTTATGTATGTATGCATGCATTACTAGAGACTGAACCCAGTTCTTATTTCTTGTCAATTCTATTGTATTCTATTTTAATTTTATTCTGTTTTAAGACAAAGTCTCACAAAGTGGCCAAATTATCAAGCTGAGCTCAAAATTTCTAATTTTTCTGCCTCACCCTCTCACAGTGCTAGGAATACAGCTGCAAAACACAAGGACCAGTTGCTGATATTGTCTTCCTGACAGTACAATGGATTATCTAAAAGAAAAGAAGAGAAAAAAATTTGGTGGGGGACAGGATCTCACCAAGCAGTTCAGGCTGGCCTTGAGCTCATCATGTAGTTCAGGGTAGCCTCAAACTCAAGCAATCCTCTTGCTTCAGCCTCCCAAGTGCTGAGATTACAGGCATGCACCATCATGCCCAGCCTTGGAGTATCTAAAATTAAGTAGTCTATTTACTAATTTACTGTTTGCTTTGGTAAAGTGGAAATTCAGACATTTAAAATACATAGATTCAGGGCTGGGGATTTAGCTCAGCAGCATAAGCACCTGCCTTGCAAGCAGGCAGTCGTGAGTTCGATCCCCGGTACCAATAAAAATGAAAAAGACAAAAAAAAAAAAAATACGTAGATTCTATTATACTAAATTTAAAAATACAAAATTTAATATTGCTAGTAGGATTAAGAAACCTAAAAATGAATCTTTTCTAAAATAAATACAAACTCCTAAAGAAAATAAATGTAAACTTCTAAGTTATAAAATGCAAATGCTTTAAATTCCTATTCCAGTAAGATCAACAGCAATGAATATTTTAATCACTTTATACAAAAAGGCTATTAAATACAAAAGGAAAATAAAAGACAGTTAGAGGTTATTATATAACTGTGAATTTGTTATAAACTAGTATTAAGAGAAAACCAGGTTGAAAATATCAAGATAGAGAACTCTGTTTTGTAGGCCATGGAAATATATACCAAAAATCAATTATTAGGGTATGTAAAAAGAATGAAGATATGTTATGCACGTGTCAATTCTCCACAATGAATGTAATCATTATGTACTACGAATATGCACTAATAAAACTTTTAAAAAATACAATTAGATCAGATTTTGAAAAAAATCAAATTACTGATTTAAATAAAAAGCAACTTCCATATCTATAATTCAAAAGATAACCATATACACAAAATATAAAATAATCTGGTTGAATATTTCATCATGAGTAAAAATGTAAGCATGAGATGTAAAGAGTAAGAAATGAAAGGAAAACAGAAAAGAACATATGAGCTCCCAGAGAACAAAAAGTAAAACAATTCCAGACACTCCTCCCAATCTGTACTGTAAGTACATACAGAGAAGCAGAAATAAAAATAGACACAAAACCCAGCATGACGGCGCACGCCTATGATCCCAGCACTTGGAAGGCTGAGGATCACTGCAAGTTTGAAATCAGCCTGGGGTATAAAGTGAGCTCAAGGCCAGCCTGAACTGCCTAGCAAGACTGTCTCAAAAAGACAAAAGAAAAAGAAAAAGAAAAAGAAAAAGAAAAAGAAACAAATATTTTGATGAAGAATCCAATCTTCTTACCATCAAAAGATGTTGGTCTTGCTTTATATATTTGCAATCAGGGACATAAAATGGAAATTATTTTATATTGAGAGTCACTGAAATTATTTTCTATTGAGTGTCACAGATTCAAGCAGCCAGCTAAGAATTCTCTGTTCCTGTTCTGATATATTCAAAACCCCATAATCACTTTTCAGTCAACAATGGACACATATATAACATTGTGGTCTCATAAAATTACAGTGGTACCTTGGTTCACAAATGCTTTGCAAAATAATTTCT
The DNA here is from genome assembly GCF_034190915.1 of Cavia porcellus. NCBI lineage: Eukaryota > Metazoa > Chordata > Mammalia > Rodentia > Caviidae > Cavia > Cavia porcellus. The sequence goes on from NW_026947485.1 coordinate 94,959,560, forward strand.
TTTGCAAACAGAAGCATTTGGCAAAAATTTTCTGTTTGCAAACTCTGCAGCCGGTGGGAAACACCACCACTGCCATCTTTCCCACACAAACACAAACACAGCCATCTTTTCCAAAATCATAAAACAAATTAAGTTTACGAATCATGGTACCACTGTATACCACCTAGTGACACTGTACTCCTCTTAAGTTTGTAAAACTACATCTAACAATGCATGCACAACCCAAGCTGCCTACTCTTTCTGAGAATGTGTCCCGGTCCTTAAGAAGACTATCTAACTATATGTCTTTCAGCAGATTCCTACTGCTTTAATTTATTAATACATGTTAATTTTTAATTAGTGAACAAACGCATATGCTAGTGATAACAAGAATATAAATAATAACACTCAAGGACGATAAAGGGTTCTTTTTTTTTTTTAATTGGTACCAGGGATCGAACTCATGACTGCGCACTTGTAAGGCAGGAGCTTATGCTGCTGAGCTAAATCCTCAACCCAATAAGGGGTTCTGATGGGGGAGCTTAAATAAATCTACAAATGAAACAACAAAAGCACCCCCAAATCTATAAGTTACTTATATACAAGAGTATACAGAAAACTAAAAAGCTAGACTAGAGAACTTCCATCAGATAGTGGCATCAGTTCTGAAGATACTACTACTAAATACCAATACATAACTGAAGAACTACAATAGCAACAAATTATACTGTCAAACAGTTTCTATTGTTGTATAAGAAAATACAATCAAATGAGTAGTTTTTGAAGTTTTATGTTACCCATTATAGAAATGCAAAAGGAGATCTTACCTTAATGCAGAGTAGACACCCAATGATAGAAATGAGTAATCAGGGTCATAGTACAAATATACAGAGGAAACACAATATGGAAGGATGTCAATCACCCCTACAGCAATAATCTTTCCATCAAGCCAGTACTGCTGGTGAAAGGAGCCATAACCACATTCTGGTCCATTAGGGGGATTCTCAGCCTAGGAAAAAGTAGACATACGAACATGAATGGTTTGACACTTTTCCTGAATATTAAAATATCTCATAATTAATCTAGTATATTGTCAGGTTCACATGTCCTAAAATTTTCTCTTTGTTGCCATTACTTTCCCCAATTACAATCTATATTAAGCTGTAAAATATTTTAATAACAAAAACAAAGATGAAAAAAGGATGTTGGGAAAGAAAAGGGATAGAGGATGCTTCACATGCAGAGTTGCAGCTAGATAAGATGAAATAACTTCTCTAACACAACAGGATAGCTATAGCTGACAAAAATTAACTTAATCTCTCTAAACAGACAGAACACAGAATTTTTAATGTTCCCAACACACAAAAAAAATGTCTAAGGTGACAGATATGCCATTTATTCTGATCTGTTCATTAAACACTGTGCATGTTTAAAAATGTCAATTGTAAGAAAAAAGTGTTCCCCTATTGCCGGTGAGCCCTGTTCTGTGACTACTCTAACACCGAAAAGCCATAGGATCCCACTAATCTTTACAGATTAGAGCTCCCATGTAAGTACAAAGGTCATATTGTGACATGTATTATTAGCTGGAGGAAAATGATTTCTTCATCCTTCTTAATGCAACTAGAATCCTAGAAAAGAAATCTGAATATTCCAGACTATAATAATCTTTTCATAAATTGAGCTGATTACACATTATTCATTTTAAAATTCAACATGATTTTAAATATAACTACTTCAATGAAAAGCATAAAATTTATGAAGCAGCATACAAAAGACATTATTAGAACCTGAAAAGGTGTTGGAGATTAGCAATTTAAGTGAATAAATACAATACAATTGTACATCATTTCACACAGTTAAAAATCACAGGAATACACATGGAAAACACCAGAGGAAAAAAGAAAGTTTAAATATCAGGTTTATTAACACTAAAGCTAAAGAAAAAAAAAGGAAAAAAGTAAATCCACAATTTAACATTGCTCATGAACATACATGCAAAATTCCTCAACAAAATATTTGGAAACTGAACCCAACAATGTATATAATTATATATCATAACCTAGAGAGATTTATTTCAGATATTCAGGGCTTTTGTTCTCATCCAATCTTCTCCTTTTATGTTCTTTATCTTTCTACTTTTGAATAGAATGAAGAATACAGGTATGAGAAAAGCAATTTTAAAAAGGAAAAAAAAAGGAAGGGGAAGCAATTAATATAAAGCGATTAATATAACCTACCACATTCACAGGGCTAAAACAAATCATTATGACATCAATTGATGCAGGAAACATATATGAGAAAATTCATTCATAATTAAAAACTTAACAAATTAGGTAGAGGAAATCTTTCTCAACTTGATAAAAATACAAGAGAACTAAAACTGATACCTCATTTAATAGTAATATAATGAACAGGGCAGAGATATCCTCTCTGAATCCTATTCAGCATCAGACTTAAAATTCTATCCAGTATAATAACACAAGAAAAGAAAATAAAGGTATTGGGAACAAAAAGAGAGAAAAAAAACTGTCATTTTTACAGATGACATGCTAACGTAGAAAATCCCAAGTAACAGAAAAACTGGAAGAAATTATACCTAGATTGCAGGATACAAAGTTAACATACAAAAATCAATTGTTTTATTTATAACATAAATTACTAGAATTTAAATTAAAAACACTAACCACTTACAGTATCCTGAAAAATACTAACAAAATATATATAGAATCTATATGTAGAAAACAATGCTTATGAAAGGAATCAAGAAGTCTAAATAAGTGGGAAAATACACATTATGGGTTGGAAGAGTCAATAAGATGTTAAGATGGCCATTCTTTTAAAGTTGATGCATAGACACTGCATTCCCAATAAAAAATCACAGCAAACTGTGTTCTGTATATTGACAAACTTATTCCAAGGTTCACAGGAAGAGACAAAAAACAACCAACTATCCTTACAACTAATGGTGTTAGAACATCACTTCCCGTGAGCCAACAATAGCCATGCTGGGCGGGGAAGATATATAAGAAACCAATTTACCCTTCCTGTGGGCCAGCAGCGGCCATGTGGAGCCGGAAAGAGAAATGAGAAGACAATTTGCCTTGCCTATGAGCCAGCCAGTGTGTGGGCTGGAAGACAAGAAGCCTTCCCTCTGTGTAAGCAACCAGCTGATTTACAGGATCACAGGCTGAGTTGACAGCAACTAAGGTAGACAAGCAATTCAATTCTTGTATTGTTTGACTGACTTTGCAAACCTACAGCTGGTAGTCTGAGCATCTATTTATAAGGTAACATGCCATACAGCAACTCTGTCTTGTTTTTGAAATCCAGTATTATTCTCACTGTTTTGTTCCATTTTACTGTTTTGTTTTCTTCACTGTTCTGTTTTGGTTTTATTGTTTTGTTTGATTTTATTATGTCTAATGGTATTGGCAGCAATTTTGAAGATAACAAGAGGCATTATTGTAATCATTGTTGATTTCCTATTATCCTGTATCACTTTCACTGTTTTGATTGGTTTTATTCTATTTTGTTTGGTTTCATTCTCTTTAAAAATAAAATAAAAAAATAAAAAATAAAATGATGCTGGAACAATGAGACTTCAACTGCAAATGACAACAGAAACAGACTTACACCTTATATAAAAATTAACTCAAAATGGCCCACACCCCCAGAAGTAAAATTCAAAACTTGTAAACGACAGTATCTAGAAGAGAACATCTAGGTGACCCTGGGCTTAGTAATGAGTTTTTAGACAAAACCTAAAGGTATAACCCATGAAAGAAAAAAGTTGGTAAGTTACACTTTATTAAAATTAAAACTTCTGCTCTGTGAAAAACATTGCTAAGAAGAAAAAGTCAAGACACAAACTAGAGGAAAACATTGCAAAAAATCTTCAGTAAAGAATTGGCATCTAAAATGTACAAAAACTATTAAAATTGAACAATAACAACAAAACCAACCTAATGAAAACATGAACAAAAGAATACTTCACAAAATAAATGTACAAATGACAAATAAGCATAAAAAATTTTCAACATCATAGATCACTAATGAGTTACAAGTTAAAACAAAAATGAGGGACATTCAGCACTCCTGCTCATATCTGTGGTACATTTCACCAAGATTCTGGTTGTTGGTTGCAGTGGTACCTGGAATCTGCAATTACTACAAAGTCATCTATTCCTGAGCTTTTCTATGTTGAAGATTTTCAATTACTGTTTCAAATCACACTATCATTGGTATATCATATGGAATGGTTATTCATGCACCAAAGTATCTTCACAGGAGCTAAGAAAATCAGTCACAAGATCCAACACAAATGAGTTCAATAGAATGCAGTGGTAAATAATACTTCTTGATACATAAAATCAACGATACACCACTAAAATCAAATATAAATATAAAAATCAAGGAATCTTCATAACACTACAAATTCACCTTATTCTGTATCATCTCAATAGAAAGAAAGAAAGAAAAAACAAAGAAAGACGATACCTCAAACGACTCCCAATTTTCCCAAAGCAGGTTCAAGGAATATCAATGAAGAGGAAAGCAAACACCAGATAGCTAAGTTACATGAAATGATAAGAAATTTGGTAAGCTCCAAATTTGGCACAGAAATTTGGTAAGCTCCAAGAAAACATAACATAAAAATAGTGGAAAAATCAAACAAACCAATAAACGCAGTTATGGAAATGAAAATCTGGACGATCTGGCCAAAATGATTTAAACTATAAATGACAATTTTACCAAAGAGACAGACTCCACAAAAAGGTGTCAAACAGAAATCCCACAGATAACGAATTCTACTGAATTCATAAAGGCAAGAAATGACCAATGTGAACACAGGGTTTCAGAATCGGAGGATAAAATAGAACCACATGGTAACATACTCAGAGAAAACTTAAAAATGCTCAGACCAAGAAAAATGTATCCAGAGGCTATTAGATGATAGAAGACTATCTAAAGGCTAATTGCAGTCGCAATCAGAAAACAGGACAAATGGAATTTAAAAATCTGTGTAAAAAAATCAGAGTAGAAAACTTTTCAGGATAGGGAAGAAACTCAACATGCTGGTAAGCAAAGTTTATAAAATACCAAATAGGGCTGAGGATATTGCTCAGCAGCACAGCACTGTGCCTGGCAAGCACAAGGTCCTGAGTTCAACTATCAGTACCAATTAAAAAAAAAAAAAACCATGCCAAATAACTAGGATAAGAAAGGAAGCTCTGCATCATGTGATAGTTAAGAAGATCTCAGGGGATGGGGATTTAGCTCAGTGGCATAAGCACCTGCCTTGAAAGCGCGCAGTTGTGAGTTCAATCCCCAGTACCGACTGGAAAAAAAAAAGATTCTATAAAAAAAGATCTCAGAAGTCCAATACAAACACAGAATCATAAAAACTGCCAGAGAAAAGCAAAAACATTTTTAAAGGTAAACTCATGAGGATTACAGCAGACTTTTCAACAAAAATTTTAAAGGCCAAGACAGCTTGGAGTGAAGTCCTTCAAGCCCTAAAATAAAACAACTTCCAACTCAGACTAATATATCCTGCAAAGCTATCATTCAATACTGATAAAGAAATAAGGGCATCTCATGATAAAAAACATTTTAAGAAATTTATGAACACTACATCAAAAAAAAAATCCTTAAGAATACTGTACTTTAGGCAGTGACAACGAAGCCCACACAAAGCCAAAAAAAAAAAAAAAAAGTTGAATAGAATGAATACATCAATCAAAGTGAGTAACTGAACAAAAATGAAAAACAGTCAACAACAGAAAAACAAGACAATGTCAGGAAAAAGACACATCTCTCAGCTGAGAATCTCAGATGCACGGTGAGGACTGGGAGCCTGGATGCCCAATGTGCAAGATTTATAACAAACTCCAGTTTTCCAACAATGCTAAATCAAATGGCTACTTGTTTCCTGTGCATAATTTGTTTTTTTCAAAGACTCAGATGAAGTGGAAAAGTGAAGTCCGCCTCAGCAGAATGCTCTCCAGACAATGAAAAATCACTGGATTGATTTCTTCCCCCTGCTCCATTGATTTTAGAAATGCTAGATACTTAGGACTCAGAGGAAGAAATAGAAAGTCATAAATTGTTATGTCAGAAAGAAAAATGTTAACATCAAATTTAAACATTACTAATGGAGACGGAAGTCTCCATTAGTTTTGCCAACATAAAACTCAAATTTACCTTTAATAAATATGAACATGATTATCTAAATTTTGGACAAGTAGATAGCACTGACTTATCACATGTTTTTGAGAAGTTGAAATATGAAGTCTTCTCAGATATAAAAATCACAGAGGCACTGAGATAGCACCTGAGATAAATATTCCTGATACAAAATTAGTTAATATTGTAGAAGATAAAGGAGAAAGCTCATCAGCATTCTGAAAAAGATTATTTAAAATGTGTGGCAATATACATGGAAGTGCTTATTCTACTGATAGTGTAAACATGGACTCTCACCATCAGTGAAAATTTGGCTCAGTGAAAATTTTCCAAACAGAAGTAAACAAAGGGGAACCATGGAACTATAGTAATAATAAGCAAAAACCTAAATAATGTATAAACATGTTTAAAGCAAGTGACACCTTTCTTGAAACTGGAGGAGATATGTTCAAAGCATCAGCTATTTCAGTTGCATTTCAGCCTCATGATATTCAAAGGGTAACCAAAAATAGCTTAGGTTCCTTAAAGGCTGTTGCAGAAATTCCAGTAAAATTAGAAGTATTTTCAAAGAATTTCCATATTTCAACTATACCCAGTCGAAAGCCTTTGATGATCTTTACACAGATAGGAAATTTTGTGATTTGTGCTCCAACTGGTTCTAGGAAAACCATGGTGTTTGAACTACCTATAATAAGACAGTTAGTGGAAGAAACACCGCCATGGTTGAAGGCTAAAATTGTTTTTAATGGTACCAATAAAAGCCCTCTGCAGTCAGCATTTTGTTGACTGGAAAGAGAAATATGGACCCATAGGACTGAACTGTAAAGAACTCACTGGAGATACAGTCATGGATGGCTTATTTCAGACTTAGCATGCTCATATTATTATGACAACTCCCAAAAAATGGGACAGCAGACTAGGAAACAGACACCTTTGGTCCAATTGGTTCAACAAACTCTTATTCATCTGATGAGGTATATGTTTTAAAGGATGAAAATTGTAGCCCAACAATTGAAGTTGTAGTCAGCAGGATGAGAACTGCAGTCTGTATCTCTTCCGTTAGCAAATACAAGCATAAACATTTTAATGAGATTTGTAGCCATGTCTGTGCCAATTCCCAATGCTGAAAATGTAGCAGAATGACTTTCAGCTGGTAAAAGACCTGCTGTATGTCTGAAAATGGATGAGAGTCGCAGACCTGTGAAACTTCAGAAGTAGCCCTGGGATATCCCTGCAGTAGTAATCAAACTGAATTTAAATTTGATTTAACCCTCAACTACAAAGTTGCCTGTGTTATACAAACATACTCTCATCAGAAACCTATACTTATGGTATGCATTGTCTATTTTTAGTATGATTTTCAGTTTTTGTTTTTTTTTTTTTGTCTTTTTCATTTTTATCGGTACCGGGGATCGAACTCACGACCGCCTGCTTGCAAGGCAGGTGCTTATGCCGCTGAGCTAAACACCCAGCCCGATTTTCAGTTTTTAACAAAATATAGAAAGTATTGATTTACTTGCAGAATAAGAAAATATACACAACAAGCTGCTTCTGTTCTTGTGAAAAATGCTCAATTTATTATGACTATAGAACAGAAACAAAGGTAGATCCACAAGCAAGATTTTCAGGGATCAGTTAAACGAAGAGAAAATAAATTTATCTCTTAACCTTGTTCAAGTTACCTGACATCTCTAAGCCTCATTTTTCTCATCTGTAAAATAATAATACTAACACAATGGATCTTAATACAGCAATGAGCTTATCTTTATTTCATAACTAGATTTCTTGAAAAATAAAGCTGTAATCTTTCACTTTAAAAACTTGTTAAAAAAGAAAGAAAACCCCTCATTGTAAATGGCCTAAAATCCCCAATGGAAATACACAGATTGGTATACTTGATCAGAAAACAAAATACAATGGTTTGAAATAAGCAAGAAAATTGCAGACTAAAAATCAAAGGGTGGCAAACAATATTCCATGCACCAGGACACCAAACGCAAGCAGGGCAGCAAATTTTAATCTCAGGCAAAGGAAATCTGAAGCTAAATTTGACCAGAAAAAAGCAAAAAAAAAAAAAAAAAGCACTACATATTAGTTAAGAAAACAATTCAAAATGAAGCGGTAACAACTGTAAATATATATGCACCAAATAGTGTACCAAACTTCATAAAACAAATACTCTTGGATATAAAAGAACAAGGAACACTAACCTAAACATAGTAGGTGCCCTCAATATCCACTATCATGAACAGATCAACTAAAGAAAGAATCAATGAAGAAATATCAGAGTTGAACCACACCTTTGAACAATTGGACTTAAAAGATATATGCAATGTTTTATGGTACTACAATGGAATATACACTCTTCTCAGCAATACACGGAACTTTCTTCAAAATAAACTACACACTAATCCATATAGTCTACTCAAATACAAAATCATAATCAAAATCAAAATCATCCCACGTATACTATCAGATGCAACACACAGAAATTAGAAACCAATCACAAAAAAAAATCACAGAAATTTTACAAGCACCTGGATATTAAATAACATACTCCTAAACACTCAATGGGCCACAGAAAAAAACAATTCCTAGAATCAAATTATAATACCAGTAAAACATATCAGAACTGATGGAACACAATCCTAGTAGTGCTAACAGGAAAGTTTATTGTTGTGAATGCTCACACTGGAAAAACAGAACTCAAACAACCCACACAGCAGAAAACCAGGAACAGTCCAAACCCTAACTTAGTATGGGGAACATAAAGATCTGAGTGGAAATTAACAAAATTGAGACTAAGACGACAATAAAAAGAATGAATGAATGCGAGATGGTTCTTTTGACCCTGGACATGGTGGCGCACACCTGTAATCCCAGCACTCCAGAGGCTGAGGCAGGCAAATTGCTATGAGTTAAAGGCCAGCCTGGACTACAAAGTGAGTTCAAGATCAGCCTGAACAGCATAGTAAGACCCTATCTCAAAAAGCAAACAAACAAAATCGAAGACACTTTGATTTTCAAAATCAATGACACTTTGAAAGAATAAAATACTTAGCCAAATTTAGCAAAAGAATACCATACCAATGCAATAGACACATACCAATGCAATTAGAAATGGCAAAGGCGAAATCAAAATGAACATCATTGAAATTCAAAAGATCAGTAACTACTATGAAAAACTGTACTACAACAAATTGCAGAATCTTCAAATGAAGAGATTTCAAAACACATCTGAAAAAGAAACCAAGAAGACATAAAAACTGAACAAGGCAATAATAATAGGCAATGAAATTAAGGTAGAAAAACAAAACAAAACCTCTATCAACTACGTAAACCCCAGGACCTGCTGGATTCACCACTGAATTCTACAAGATTTTCAAGGTCAATATAACATTACCACTGCCAGTTGTGGTGGTGCCTGCCTATAATTCCAGCACTCAGGGGACTGACACAAGAGGATTGCTGTGTATTTGACAACAACCAGGGCTATATAAGTTAGTGCAAGGCCAGCCTACCCTATTAAGCCAGAGCCTTAAGGAAAAAAAAAAAAAAAAAAAAAAAAAAACCTACTATTCAAATCTTTTAATAACATTTAAAGGAAAAATGTACTCTCAAACTCATTCCTGGAAGCCAACATTACTGATTTCAAAACCATACAAGGACTCAACTAAAAAAGACAACTACAGGTCAACCACTTTAATGAACACAGATGCAAAACTTCTCACAACACTGGCAAATAGAATGAAACAAATCATCAAAAACATAATGTATCACTACCAGGCAGATCTCATCCCAGGGATACAAGGATGGTTCACCACACACAAATCAGTAAGTGTAATACATGATCATCTCAACAGATTCAGAAAAAAGGCCTTGGCAAAATGCAATACCTATTCATGATAGAAACCCTGATAAAATAGAAATCATGTATGACAAACCTGATGAAAACATCACATCAAATGGGGAAAAATGGAAAGCCTTCCTTCTGTCTTACTTCCCTCATTGCTGGGAGAAAATAGCTGACACACACAAGCTAAAGAAGAAAAAGTTTATCTCACAGTTTGTAGAGGTTTCAGTCCATAGTCAGCTAACTCCAAGACAACACAGCACGGCAGAGAGGCACAGCAGGTGGGAAGCAGCAAGCACTCCAAGCAGGAAGGCAGGCAGAGTGCACAACTGGATGGACAGATGCACAGATGCCATGCGTGCGTAGATAGACCACACCCACGGTGACCCACCTCCTTCCGCCAGGCTTCATCTCCCAGTGTCTCACCCAGCTATTACCTCATCAATGGAGTGCTCTAATATCACATACACATTCATGATCTACTCACCTTCTCAAAAGCCCAATCTATGAATGAATGTATGAGGCTTTAGGCAGACATCTAGATATAAGCTATCATACCTTTTAAAATCAAGAACAAGATAAAATTGTCCACTAGCACCACTCGTATTCAATATAGTACTCAAAACAGCAGAATAATGAGGCAAGAGAAAGAAATAAAAGGGATATATATAAAAAAGGAAGAAGTCAAATGATCATTATTTGCAGATGACATCATCCTTTAATAGAAGTTCCAAAAAATTCTACCAAAACATTACTAGAATAACAAAATTCAGCAACCTAATAGGTATAAAATCAAAAGTATTCCTGTACACCAATAATGAACCCCAGAGAAAAAAAATCAGGAAAAAAAGATCACTCACAGTAATAGCAAGAAAAATTATGTATTTAAGAATTAAACTAAGGACTTCTGGGAGAACATGGCGGACAAATAACAGCAGCCACGGAGGCTCTCTGAGATTACCAGCTTAGAATCCAGGGGCAGTGCCGTGTGAGGAGTCCTACGTGAGGGGAGATGTACCTTGCCAACCTAGGAACAAAATAAGCTGAGAGAAACCAACTGGAAATGCAATCCTGATGCTGTAACAGGAACAGATAAAATCTCAGTGCGGAAGCCGGATCCCGCGCCATTGGAAGCCATGATTTGAATTTCCTGCTGCCGATACTGTGTCCCAATCCGCACGGCAGGGAGAGAGGCACGCGAAAGCTCTGAGAGCGGGAATCGGCCCAAATGGTGTTGAGAGTGGGACTGGCAGGGAGCCCTGCATCAACCTGCAGTGAGTGAGAGAAATGGGGACCCTTTCATAGACTAGGAGGCTCCAACAGAGGACATTCTGGGAACGGACAGACTAGCCAGAACACAACCCTGCAGTGACTTTAGTCACACATTCCCCTCTCAAGTGGGAGTGGTGGGGAGCGCTTGGCCTGGTGACGCCATGGACTAAGATCCTCTAGGCTAGCCCAAATCAGGTCCCTGTGCCTGGCGGTGCACCCTAGCAGTGAAGCATTCAGTAGGTTGACCTGGAGGGGCAGACCCAGCAGAGGCTGCCCAGGTCTGTGTCTCCCTAGTACACTGCAGTGGGCAGGAACACCTAGCCGGCAGATTCAAACAAACTGCAACAGACAAAGAGAAAAAACAAACAAACAAAAAAAAAAAAAAAAAAAAAAAAAAACAGAGCCTCCTACATACGCTTGTATGGAAGGAACAAAAAGAATGGGAAAAGGGAGCAACAAGAAAGGGTCCTCAGTCCCCAATCCTGAGAACACTGATCTAGGAAAGACAGAAAACATGCAATATCAGACACGGCACCTATATATACAAAACAATACCTCCAGAGCCTCATAGACGAGTTCAAAAATGAAGTATTTAATGAAATAAAGCAAGAAATAAGTAGAACAGTTACAGAAATGCTAAGCACCACCCAAGAAAAAACAGATGGTGGAACGGAAGAACAGAAAAAAAGGGGAGAATTGTTTGATGGAGAAAACAGAGAAAACATAGAATACGTGAAGCAGGTTCACAGAGATTACCAGGAAACTAAAAACTGTATTGAAAGCTGGCATAACAGCTTGAAAGAAACTAAGGATAGACTATCAGAACTGGAGGACAGATTTGTAAGGTGGGAGCATGAAATGAAAAACTTCTTAAAAATAAAAACAAAACAAACAGCAATAATACAAAGAATAGAAGATGACACGAGGATCTATAACTTAAGAATTAAGAACATTAAAAGAAAAAGTAGGGACTCAAACAAATGAACTACAAAAGCTATTCACAGAAATAATTCAGGAGAATTTCTCTAATTTAGCAAAAGGTAAAGATACTCGGATGTATGAGGCATACAGGACTCCAGCCACCTACAACCCAAACAGAGCTACACCCAGGCATATAATAATCAAAATACCAGAAATCCAATATAAGAACAGAATATTAAAAGCCATCAGAGACAAGAAACAGATCACTTACAAGGGAACACCCATCAGAATTACAGCAGACTTCTCAGCACAAACCATCAAATCACGAAGAGTGTGGGGGGAAATAATTCAAGCTTTGAAAGATAATAACCTCTGGCCAAGATTGATATATCCTGCACAACTGTCCCTAGAAATTGATGGAAAAACAAGGTGCTTCCAGGATAAAGAGGAACCAGAGGAGTTTGCAACCACCAATTCAACTCTACAGAGATTACTGCAGGATATTGTAAAAATGAAAAATACCAAGATTCCAGAAACAGTGGCAGAGCGACCACTATGAATGGAGCAGAAAGCAAAATGAAGAGGACAAACTGACAACTGTGACAGAAAAAAAGCTCAACAGAAATGAGGCAGAGAAGGTTGGATGGTAGGAACAGCCATTTTGGAGAAAACAAGACATCATAATAGGTAGTGCTGATTTAATATCCTCTTGTTTTGAAGTCCCATCAAGCATTTGTTCTTCTGTCTCCATCGGTTTTAACATGTTGTATCTTATTAGATTTTATTATATGTGATGATATAAACAAAAACTTTTATAGACAAGAAGATTATACAGAAACCATTGTTCATTTTCTGTTAGTTGATTCTAAATACCCTGTAATACCTTCATTCTCTTGAATGGTTTTACATTGTCTTGATATGTTTGATGCTACAGTATACGAAGTTATACCCAAAGATTTTAAGGCAAGAGACACTATGGTAACTACTATTATGTCGAGATAATCTTGTGGTGAAACACTATTTTGCTTAAATGGCTATGTTTTGACCTGCACTGTTTTGTTGTTATGCCCTCTTTTTTATCTCAATCTCCTTTTTATTATCTACTTTTTCATTTTTATCCTTTTAAATAAGGGAAAAATAAATAAAAAATAGCAGGATATATTATAGTAACCCACTTTGATTTTCTATTAACTTGATTTGAAACTCTATATTGCTCTCACCATCTTGTTTTGACTGATTTTCCTCTATTCTGTTATGCTAGATAGTACCAAGTTTGAAAGTCTAGGCAACAACTATGAAGACAATAAGATCCATTGTGATGCCCATTCTGGCTGACTATTATCTTCTTTTGAAGTCCTCTAATGTCTCCAATGTTTTGGTTTTATTGGTCTTATTCTTTACTGTTTTGCTCAATTTTATTATGACTGATGATATAGGCAATTCTTTTTAAGATGACAAGAGGCATTATGGTAACCATTGTTGATCACCTTGTATTTTGTTTTTACATTATGTATTATGTCCATCCTTTTGATTTGACCGACTCTGTCCTGGTATGTCACATTTGGTTTTACTTTCTTCAAAAAAAAAAAAAAAAAAAAAAAAGTAATAAGAACTGTGGGAGTAATAAAACCCAAAATGTGTAATTGTCATTGTACAAAAGAAAGTTCTCTAAAAATATAACTGCATATATATATTTAAGTGTATAAGATAACCATATTACTGAATTTTGTTGGATTATTGAACAAAACTGTTTGCAGTCTGTTTGAAAGTCCCCTCTATATGCTTTAATTTTGTAACTTCAAAAACTATTTCTAAGATGACAATATGTAATTAACTAGTGATTTCCTACTGTTTATTTTTTCTGAAATTCTGTATAACTTGTAGCCTTTTCCTGTTTTTTTTTCTTTTATCTCCTTAAATAAAATTTAAAAAAAAGAATTAAACTAAGGATATGAAAGCCATCTACAGTAAAAATTACAGCACTCTGGAAAAGAAGATCAAAGAGGACATCAGAAAATGAAAAGACAACCTCTGTTTCTGAATACACACAGCCAACACTGTTAAATGCGCCATACTTTCAAAATTGATATATTGATTTAACATAATCACAATCAAAATATCAACAGCAATCCTAACGGAACTAGAAAAAGCAATCCTAAAAGTCATACAGAGCCAGAAGAGACCCAGACTGGTAAAAGCAACCCTAGATAATAAGAGCAAACTATGACGCCTCATAATCCTGAATTTTAAGTTATATCACAAAGGTACAGTGATAAAAACCGCACAAAAATATATATGGATCAATAGGAAAGAACACAGGATGCAGAAATGGCCGCAGACACAGCCATGTAATCTTTGACAAAGGAACCAAAAACATACACTAAAGCAAAGAGTCTCACTAGCAGTCATGCTGAGAAAACTAGCTATACACATGCAAGGACAGAAGCGAGACACATACCCCTCAAGTATTAAACTAAAATCATCATGTTTCAAAGACTTAAATATTAAAACAGAATCTTTTAAAGATAAAATAGGTAAAACTCTTGAAATCATAGGTGTGGGCAAGTAGTTTGTAAACACAAAAAACAATTCTACAAGAAATATCAAAAATCAATAAATGAGATAATATCGAAGAAGCTCCCACATAGCAAAGAAACAACATTGAGAATAGGAAAAAATGTTGTTAGCCACAACTCAGACAGTGAGCTAATATGTAGAATATATAAAGAAATTAAACTTCGTTAAAAATAGAAGACCCATGGAAAAAAATGGGCAAATGAACAGACACACTTCCCAAAAGTACAAATGGCCAATAAATATATAAAAAAGAAGTCTAACTCTTAATTGCAAATTAAAAAACAATAAGATTTGGGGTTTAGCTCAGCGACCTAAGTGCCTGCTTGGCAAACGTAAGGTTGTGAATTCAATTCCCAGTACTAAAAAAAAAAAAAAAAATGAGATTCTATTTGACTACAGAAAAAATGGCTGTCATAAAGAAATTAAATAGTAACTAACACTGATGAGGCTGAAAGGGTTCAACATTACTGGTAGGAATATAAACTAGTACAACCACTCTGGAGATCATTATGGAGAGTCCTCAAAAACCTAAAAGTAGAAATTCCATTCCCCTTTACCTATTCCCCTTCAAAATATCTTCTGAAAGAGTTAGAGACACTATATTACAGTGATACAGAAATACTCATGTTTATAGCAGCACAATTAACAGTAAGTAAATTGTGGAAGTTTCCAATGTGTCCATTAACAGATGAATGAATAAAGAAAATGTGGTATTTATACATAATGGAGTACCTATTCCACTATAAAGAAGGATAATCTAGAGTCACCTGTAGAAAAATGGATACAGTTTGAGATCATAACATTCAGTGAAATAGACAGACAAGCTTAAATACAACATGGATTCTGTGTGTGTGTGTGTGTGTGTGTGTGTGTATGTGTGTGCATGGTATTGGGGATCAAACTCACAACCTTGAACTTACCAGGCAGGTGCTTATGCCACTGAGCTAAAACCCCAAGCCACAACATGGATTCTATTATGAGAAACCAAAAGTTTAGACAAACAAAAGATAAATAACAGAAAACAGGGAAATGAATCTTTTGCAAATATGAAGGGGACCAACACATGGAAGAAGGAAGTGGGTGGAAAGATGAATTAAGACGTGTTATGTACATGTACTAACTTCTAAAAATGAATGCAATCATTAAGCATCACAAAAATGTACTACCAAAAAAACCCTACAGTTTGCTACAATGACAGAACATAGATCAGTAACTCCCTAGCAATGTCCGTAGAGAGGCTTGAAGCTTTTAGTGGTAATGGAAGTATTCTATGTTTTCATTATAATACTGGTTGCATGGGTCCAAATCCACATAATTATATGAATAAAATACACCTATTATACATTCTTTCAAATGTGAGATAACACTATGCAACTGTTAAAATAGTGAAGTCCAAACACTGACTATCAGATGCTGTAAAGATGCAGGGCATCTCATTGAAGGTAGTGACAATGTATAATTATAGAGATGCTCTGAGTGTTTCTTACAAAATTAAATATATTCTCACTACATAGGATACCAATCACATAAGTATCTCCAGTTGATTTAAAAAATTAAATCACACAAAAACCCACAATTCCACAACTAAATGTTTATATGTATAGGTATATACTGCCCCAAACTGGAAGCAATCAAGATATCCTTCCAGGGGGAATTGATAAACAAACTGATAGATCTATGTCATGGAATATTACTCAGCAAAAAAAAGTAACACATATGCATATATGATGGTGGAACTTTAATTGTGTATTATTATGTAAAAGAGGTCACTGTGAAAAAGCCACATCCTGTACAATTCCAATTATACCCATTAAATGCAAAAAGTATAGAAGCAGTAAAAAGATCAGTATTACAAGTGGGAGTGGGAATAAAGAGATGTGTAGTTGAAAGAGAGTAACCTTTCAAATGGTAAATCCTTTCTGTATGACCCTGTACCTGTAGATGTCACATTACACATTATCAGAACCCGTCAGCCTTTATAGCATAAAGATAATTTTAAAAAAAAATCACTCAGGAGGATGAGGGAATCCCAGGAAGGTACATAGGCTGTGAAAAGAGAATCTTACTGTCTTACAAATATATGAAACATCTTACTAAAAAAGTTGGGACAGAGCAAAGAAAATGACTTAAACAACTTTGGAAAAGAAGAAGTTTGTAATAATGAAGGAAAAGGACCTGCACACAAGCACTGTACTCTACTGTTTCCCACAAAGGTACAGGTTAATAATTCTGAGACTGAGACTTCCGGGAGAACCTGGCGGATAGATAACAGCAGTTAGGGAGGCTCTCTGAGATAGCCAGTTTAGAATCCAGGAATGGTGCGGTGTGAGGAGTCCTAAGCAAGGGGAGATATACCCTGCTGACCTGGGAACGAATTAAGCTGAGAGACACCAACTGGAAATGCAATCCCAGTGCTATAATCGAAACAGATAAAATCTCAGCGCACAAACTGGAAGCTGCGATTTGAATTTCCTGCCAACGCTGCTGCATCTGAATTGGCGCGGCAGGGACAGAACACGAAAACTCTTGAGAGCGGGAATCGGTGAACGGAGTTGACAGCAGGACTGGTGAGGAGCCCTGCATTGACCTGCAGTGAGTGAGAGGAACGGGGACCTTTCCATAGACTAGGAGGCTCCAACAGAGAACATTCTGGGACAGGGCAGGCTAGCCGGAACAGGACACTTCAGTGACTTTAGTCACATATTCCCTTCTCAAGCGGGATTGGTGGGGAGCACTTGGCCTGAGTGACGCTGCAGACTAAGACCCAGTAGGCTAGCACAAACCAGCTTCCAGCACCTGGAGGTGCACCCTAACAGTGAAGCCTTCAGTAGGTTGATCTGGAGAGGCAGGGCCAGCAGAGGCTGCCCAGGTCTGTGTCTCCCTAGTACACTGCAGTGGGCGGGAACACCTAACCAGTGGATTCAAACAAATTGTAACCGAAAAGAAAGAAACTGGGCCTCTTACATACACTTGTACAGAAGGAACAAAAAGTACGGGAAGAAGGAGCAACAAGAAAGGATCCCCAGTCCCCAATCCTGAGAACACTGATCCAAGAAAGTTTAATGCAAAGGAGAATGAGGACAAAAAACATGCAATATCAGACACGGCACCAACAGACATAAAGCGCTATCTCCGGAGCCTCTTAGATGAGTTCAAAAGTGAAGTATTTAACAAAATAAAGCAAGATATAAGTAGAATAGTTAGAGAAATGCTAAGCACTACCCAAGAAAAAACAGATGGTAGAATGGAAGAACAGAAAAAAAGGGGAGAATGGTTTGATGGAGAAAATAGAGAAAACATAGAATACGTGAAACAGGTTCAAAGAGATTATCAGGAAACTAATCACTCTATAGAAAGCTGGCATAACAACTTGAAAGAAACTAAGGATAGATTATCTGAACTGGAGGACAGATTTGTAATGTGGAAGCATGAAATGAAAAACTTTTTAAAAATAAAGGAAACAAACAGCAATAATACAAAGGCTAGAAGATGATAAGAGGATCTATAACTTACGAATTAAGAACGTAACAGAAGGAACATGGCAGACAGATAGCAGCAGCTACGGAGGCTCTCTGGAAGACCCAGCGTAGAATTCAGGAATGGTGCGGAGGAAAGAATCATAAGCAAGAGGACATATGCCCCACTGACCCAAGAATGAACTGGGCTGAGAGAAATCAACTGGGAATGCAATCCTGGTGCTATAACAGGAACAGAAAAGCCTCAGTGTGGAAGTTGGAGCCCATGCCATTGGAAGCCGCGATTTGGGTTTCCCGCCGCCGCTGCTATGTCTACATTGGCTCGACAGGGACAGAGACTCATGAAAGCTGAGAATGGAAATCAGTGAACGGAGTTGAAAGCAGGACTGGTGGGGAGCTGTGCACTGACCTGTGGTGAGTGAGAGAAACTGGGACTCTTCCATGGTCTAGGAGACTCCAACAAAGGACATTCTGGGACCGGGCAGACTTGCGTAACAGGGCACTGCAGTGACTTCAGTCACGTATGCCCCTCTCAAGCAGGATCGGTGAGCAGTGCCTGGCCTACATGAAACTGCTGGCTGAGACCCAGTAGGCTAGCACAACCCAGGTCCCAGCACCTGAAGGTAAATTGACCTGGAGGGGCGGGCCCCGCATAGGCTGCCTGGTCTCCAACTTACTGGTGCGCTGCGGTGGGCAGGAACACCTAGCCGGCGCAATTCAATTAGACTGTGGTTGACAGCGAAAGAAGCTGGGCCTCCTATATACGCTTGCATATATAAGGAACAATGAATATGGGAAGAGGCAGCAACAAGAAAGGCTCCTCGGCCCCCAATCCTGAGAAAGAGGCAATAGCAGACACAGCACCAATAGATATAAAGCGCTATATCCAAAGCCTCATAGACAAATTCAAGAATGAAGTTATTAATGACCCGAAGCTAGACATAAACAGAATAGTTAGAGAAATGCTAAGCACCACCCAAGAAAAAACAGATGGTGGAATGGAAGAACAGAAAAAAGGGGAGAATTGTTTGATGGAGAAAACAGAGAAAGCATAGAATACGTGAAGCAGGTTCAAAGAGATTACCAGGAAACTAAAAACTGTATCGAAAACTGGCATAACAGCTTGAAAGAAACTAAGGACAGATTATGTGAACTGGAGGGCAGATTTGTAATACGGGAGCATGAAATGAAAAACGTCTTAAAAATAACAAAGAAACAAAAGCAATAATACAAAGACTAGAAGATGATAAGAGGGTCTATAACTTAAGAATTAAGAACATAAAAGAAGAAGTAGGGACACAAACAAGTGAACTACAAAAGCTACTCACAGAAATAATTCAGGAGAATTTTCCTAATTTAGCAAAAGGTAAAGATACTCAGTTGTATGGACCCCAGCCACATACAACCCAAACAGAGCAACACCCAGGCACATAATAATTAAAATTCCAGAAATCCAATACAAGAACAGAATATTAAAAGCCATCAGAGACAAGAAACAGATCACTTACAAAGGAACACCCATCAGAATTACAGCAGACTTCTCGGCACAAACCATCAAATCATAAAGAGCGTGGGGCAAAATAATTCAAGCTTTGAAAGATAATAATCTCGAGCCAAGATTGATATATCCCGCACAACTATCCCTGGAAATTGATGGAAAAACAAGGTGCTTCCAGGATAAAGAGGAACTAGGGGATTATGCAACCACCAATTCAACTCTATAGAGAATACTGCAGGATATTCTAAAAAAGAAAAATACAAAGAATCCAGAAATAGCAGCAGAGAGGCCACAATGAATGGAGCAGAAAACAAAATGAAGAAGACAAACTGACAACTAATGACAGAAAAAGAGCTCAACCGAAATGAGGCAGAGAAGATTGGATGATAGGAACAGCTATTACGGAGAAAATGACGTCTTAAGAGGTAATGCTGATTTAGTATCATCTTGTTTTGAAGTCTCATCAAGCTTTTGTTCTTCTGTCTCCATTGGTCTAAACAGGTTGTACCTTATTGGATTTTATTATATATGACAGTATAAGCAAAAATTTTATAGACAAGGAGATTATACAGAAACCATTGTTCATTTTCTGTTAGTTGATTCTAAATACCCTGTAATACTGTCATTCTCTTAAGTGGTTTTACATTGTTTTGATATATTTGATGCTACAGTATACGAAGTTATACTCAAAGATTTCAAGGAAAGAGACAACATGGTAACTACTTTTATGTCGGGATTATCTTGTGGTGAAACACTATTTTGCTTAAATTGTTATGTTTTGATCTGTGCTGTTTTGCTGTTATGCCCTCTTTTACCTCAATCTCCATTTTATTATTTACTTTTTTATTTTTATCCTTTTAATTAAGGGAAAAATAAGAAAATAGCAAGATATATTATAGTAACCCACTTTGACTTTCCATTATCTTGATTTAAAGCCCTGTATTGCTCTCAGCATCTTGTTTTGACTGATGTTCCTCTATTCTGTTTTGCTTGATAGTACCCGGTTCAAAAGTTTAGGCAATAGCTGTGAAAATAGTGGGATTCATTATAACGCCCATTCTGGTTGACTATTATCTACTTTTGAAGACCTATAATGTCTCCAATGTTTTGGTTTTGTTGGTTTTGTTCTTTACTGTTTTGTTCAATTTTATTATAACTGATGATATAGGCAATGTTATTAGAGACAGCAGGAGGCATCATGGTAACCATTGTTGATCACCTTGTATTATGCTTTTACATTATCTATTATGTCCACCCTTTGGATTTGACTGACTCTGTTCTGTTATGTCACATTTGGTTCTACTCTCTTCCAAAAAAGTAATAAGAACTGTGGGAGCAACAAAACCCAAAATGTGAATTGTCATTGTACAAAAGAGAGGAAAAGAAAGTGCTCTAAACAAATATAACTGCATGTATACTTAAGTGTATAAGATAGATAATGATATTACTGAGTTTTGCTGGATCATTGAACAGAACTGTTTGCCGTCTCACTGTTGGAATGTCCACTTTATAAGCTTTAATTTTGTAACTTGAACAATTATTTCTAAGATGACAATATGTAATCCATTAACTAGTGATTTCCTACTGTTTATTTTTTTCTGTAAATCTGTATAACTTGTACCCTTTCTCTGCTTTTCTTTTTCTTCTTAAATAAAATTTAAAAAAAAAAAAAAAAAAAAAAAAAGAACTTAACAGAAGGGGCTGGGGATTTAGCTCAGCGGCATAAGCACCTGCCTTGCAAGCAGGCAGTCGTGAGTTTGATCCCCGGTACCAATAAAAAAGAAAAAGACAAAAAAAAAAAAAAAACAGGATAAAAAAAAGAAAGTAACAGAAGAAGTAGGGACACAAACAAATGAACTACAAAGGCTATTCACAGAAATAATCCAGGAGAATTTCCCTAATTTAGCAAAAAGTAAAGATACTCAGATATGTGAGGCATACAGGACCCCAGCCACCTACAACCCAAAACAGAACTACACCCAGGCATATAATAATCAAAATTTTAGAAATTCAATGTAAGAACAGAATATTAAAAGCCATCAGAGACAAGAAACAGATCACTTACAAAGGAACACCCATCAGAATTACAGTAGACTTCTCAACACAAACCATCAAATCACAAAGAGCGTGGGGCAAAATAATTCAAGCTTTGAAAGATAATAACCTCTGGCCAAGATTGATATATACTGCACAACTGTCCCTAGAAATTGATGGAAAAACAAGGTGCTTCCAGGATAAAGAGGAACTAGGGGAATTTGCAACCATCAATTAAACTCTAAAGAAAATACTGCAGGACATTCTAAAAGAGAAAAATTCCAAGATTCCAGAAACAGTGGCAGAGAGGCCACAATGAATGGAGCAGAAAGCAAAATGAAGAAGACAAACTGACAACTAATGACAGAAAAAGAGCTCAACAGAAATGAGGCAGAGAAGGCAAGATGGTAGGAACAGCTATTTTGGAGAAAGTAAGACATCATAATAGCTAGTGCTGATATAATGTCATCTTGTTTTGAAGTCCCATCAAGCTTTTGTTCTTCTGTCTCCACTGGTCTTAACATGTTGTATCTTATTGGATTTTATTATATGTGATAATATAAACAAAAACTTTTTTAGACAAGGAGGTTATTCAGAAACCATTGTTCATTTTCTGTTAGTTGATTCTAAATACCCAGTAATACTGTCATTCTCTTGAATGGTTTTACATTGTCTTGATATGTTTGATGCTACAGTATACGAAGTTATACTCAAAGATTTCAAGGAAAGAGACACTATGGTAACTACTTTTATGTCAGAATATCTTGTGGTGAAACAGTATTTTGCTTAAATGGTTATGTTTTGACCTGTGCTGTTCTGTTATGTCCTCTTTTATCTCAATCTTTTTTTTTATTATTTACTTTCTTATTTTTATCTTTTTAATTAAGGGAAAAATAAGTAAAAAATAGCAGGATATATTAACCCACTTTGATTTCCTATTAACTTGATTTGAAACCCTGTATTGCTCTCACCATCTTGTTTTAACTGATTTTCTTCTATTCTGTTTTGCTTGGTAGTACCAAGTTTGAGAGTATAGGCAACAACTGTGAAGACAATAAGATTTATTATGACGCCCATTCTGGTTGATTATTATCTTCTTTAGAAATCCTGTAAAGTCTCCAATGTTTTGGTTTTATTGGTTTTATTCTTTACTGTTTTGTTCAATTATATTATAACTGATGATATAGGCAATTCTTTTTAAGATAGCAAGAGGCAGTATGGTAACCATTGTTGATCATCTTGTATTTTGTTTTTACATTATGTATTATGTCCATCCTTTTGATTTGACTGACTCTGTTTTGTTTTACCACATTTGGTTTTATTCTCTTCAAAAAGAGTAATAAGAACTGTGGGAGTAATAACACCAAAAATGTGTAATTGTCATTGTACAAAAGAGAGGAAAAGAAAGTGCTCTAAAGGATATAACTGCATGTATATTTAAGTGTATACGATAGATAA
This sequence comes from Cavia porcellus, assembly GCF_034190915.1. NCBI lineage: Eukaryota > Metazoa > Chordata > Mammalia > Rodentia > Caviidae > Cavia > Cavia porcellus. The sequence continues at coordinate 94,982,817 of NW_026947485.1, forward strand.
TCATATTACTGAGTTTTGCTGGATCACTGAACAGAACTGTTTGCCGTCTCACTGTTTGAATGTCCACTTTATATGCTTTAATTTTGCAACTTGAACAACTATTTCTAAGATGATAATATGTAATCTATTAACTAGTGATTTCCTACTGTTTTTCTGAAATTCTGTATAACTTGTACCCTTTTTCTGTTTTTGCTTTTTTTCTCCTTAAATAAAAAAAAAAAATTTTTTTTTTTTTTTGGTCTTTTTCCTTTTTATCAGTACTAGGGATCGAACTCACGACTGCCTGCTTGCCATGCAGGCGCTTATGCCACTGAGCTAAATCCCCAGCCCCTCCTTAAATAAAATTTTAAAAAATTAAAAAAAAAACAGTAATTCTGAGACTGCTGCATGTGTATACTGGAAGTAAATAAGTGACTGGCAGGTGATAGGAGCATAATTTCTCATTTCTGTAGTGGACACTTAAAAATATGAAGGCTGGAAGACTAGGACGATTCAAGTGATAATGAATTAGACATGGAGACATAAAAGCATGTTTACCTTAATATAAAAGTGGTTACACACAGAAATATTTTAAATGTAGGGGCTGGGGATTTAGCTCTGCAGCATAAGCGCCTGCCTTGCAAGCACATGGTCGTAAGTTCGATCCCTGATAAAAAATATATATGTATTATAAATGCATGCATACAAGTGAGTTATCAGATGTAAACATTTCTTCTTCTGTCAACTGAAAAGGCCTACAAGAAACAACATCCCAGATGCAATAAGCACAACTAATACCCACATCTTGGTGCCTGATACCATTCTGCAATAAAAGGAAGTATAGCTATAAGGAGAAATGGCTGATTCTAGGACTGGCTAGGAAACACAAAAGATGAACTCAGAACATCTTGCAGTGCCAGAAAATAAGGAAGTAGTCATAAAAGCAAAGAACAAATTCACAATGTGGGGATATAACAAAGAGACACAAGAGTCAACTAAAAGAGTTCCCAATGTACAAATATGGAATAATGCAAGCAATAAAATGAAACTACTGAAAAAAATAAAAATAAACACTACTGGGTTGATTACCTCAATTACAAAATATTCTATGAATCATATTATGTATGACTGAAAATAATGAGACAAATCTCTCCCACAGAAGAATTCTAAATGATTTACTTAAGATAGTTTTGCCCTGCAGGCAGAAAAGTATAACTCACAATGTAAGTGTAAGGTGTATATAACAAATGCTTTTCAAACAGTACAGAATGGAAGGAGGAAAAATGAGTCATTGCACAGGTGACCACAGTAAGATATATCAAGATGCTAGCAATGCTAGCAGTATCTAGAGTTCTAAAACTTCCATTGTCATTTTTAAGATATTATTGGGGCAATAACTTTCAAAAGTTCCCTCAACCATAATAATATACTGTCAAGACCAAGTTTAACTATTCAGTAGCACATATAGACTGCTCTTTACAAATGTTTACTATTTTCACCCGGGAGCCAAACGTGCGCGAGTTGAATCCCAACACTCACTGAAGCCTTAGATTGTTGCTCCTGGTGGGGTTAAGACCATGCCCAGCATCCCAAATCACTGGAGGAGCACGGGAGTTCCCCACAGGCCTAACTGGGCTATGCCCAGCCTAGGTGACATGGACACAAAAGAAAATATAAGCCATACACCTGAAATTCCTGAAATGAAAACAACTGAAGTAAAGAAATAAATCTGGGAAGCTATAAAAGAACTCAGATCTAATCTCTCAGGCAAAAGAAGAAATGATAAATGTAATGAAAGAAATGCTGAACACATCTAAAGAAGACAGTTAAAAAATTAGAGGAACAATGCAAAAAGACGGAAACCCTGAATGAACAAATAAGAAACAAACAATGCATGAAGTAGATTCAAAGAGATACACGGGAAATCAAAAATCCGATCGAAAGTTGGCAAAACTGCCTCAACAAAAGTAAAGACAGAATTTCAGACATCGAAGACAAGATTGCAGCTAATGAACAGGAAAGTAAAGATCTTTTAAAAATAACAAGGAATCAGGAAATAATGATTCAACAGCTGCAAAATGATTCAAAGAAAAACAACATAACATGACAGGGACAAACAAAAAAAAGGAGGACAACACAAATGATATCAAGAAGCTATTTACAGAATAGCTGAAAATTTCCCAAACCTGAGAATGGAAACTGACATACAGATTAGTAAAGCATACAGAATTCCAAATACCCATAACCAAAATAAAATTACACCCAATCAGCATCACAGAAATCCAACATAAGAAAAGAACACTAAAAGCTGCTAGGAAGAAGAGACAGATCACCTATAAAGAAAAACCTATCAGAATCACAGCAGACTTCTCAACACTTAACACTTAACAATGAAATCAAGAAGAGCATGAAGTAAAGTATTTCACATTCTAAAGGAAAATGACTTCCAAACCAGACTGATGTACCCTGCAAAACTGTCCTTCAAAAATGGATGGAGAGGGAGCTGGGGATTTATCTCAGTGGCATAAGTGCCTGCCTTACAAGCACACAATTGTGAGTGTGATCCCCAGTACCCCCCCCCCAAAAAGGATGAAGAAATAAGATACTTTCATGACAAAGAACAGCTGAAGAACTTCATGACCACCAAATCAACCTGCAAAGAATACTGAATACATTCTAGACAGACATAGGCAAAAAGCACTAAGTAAGGCAAACATTTAAAAGAGTAGAAAGGTAAAGAATCAATAACAGAAAGATAACATGTCAAAAGTAAACTAATATATCAGTTATAACTATTAATGTAAATGGCCTCAATTCACTAATTAAAAGAAACAGATTGGAAGAATGGATCAAGAAACAATAACCTGGGGCTGGGGATTTAGCTCAGCAGCATAAGCACCTGCCTTGCAAGCAGGCAGTTGTGAGTTCGATCCCTGGTACCAATAAAAAGGAAAAAGACAAAAAAAAAAAAAAAAAAAAAAAAAAAAGAAAGAAACAATATCCAACCATATGCTGTATACAGGAAACCTATCTAACCCAAAAGGAAACTCACAGACTGAAAGTCAGAAGATGGAAAACAATACTCCATGCAAAGGATCCCCAAAAAATGCAGATGTAGCTATTCTGTTTGCAGACAATGTGAACTTCAAACCAAGAATGATCCAAAGAGATAAAGAAGGCCACTACACACTAGTTAGGGGAAAACTTCAAGAGGAAGAGATAACAATCTTAAATATACACACACCAAATTCAGGAGCACTCAGGTATACAAAATAAATATTAACAAAAATGAAAAATTGAATAAGCAATAACACAATTATAACAGGAGACCTTAGCATACCATTGCCACAAAGAGACAGATGAACTAGACAGAAAATCAGCAAAGGAATAACAGAACTGAATCACACCTGTGAACAAATGGACTTGGTAGATGCATACAGACTGTTCCATCCAACATCAGAATATACATACTTCTCAGCAGCACATGGAACATTCTCTAAAATAGACAAAATGCTAGCCCACAGAACATGCTTAAGTAAAGGCCAAAGAACTGAAATTATCCTATGCATGGTATCGGATCATAGTGCCATGAAACTAGAAATTAAGCACAAAAGAAACTGCGAAAACCCCACAAACACATGGAAATTGAGTAATACTCTTCTGAGCAATCAGTGGGTCACAGAGGAAATTAAAGAAGTAATTAAACAATATTTACAGGTACACAAAAATACAAATACATCTTAACGGAACCTGTGGGACACAATGAAAGCAGTCCTCAGTGGAAAATTTATTGTGGTGCATTCCCACATCAGGAAAACAGAACGAACAGAAATACACAACCTGAATCTACACTCCAAGCATGTAGAAAAAGAAGAACAATTCAAGCCCAAAGCCAGCAGAAGGGAGGAAATTATAAAGGTCAGAGCAAAAATCAATGCAACAGAGACCAAGAAAACAATATAAAGAATCAATGAATGAAAGAGTTGGTTCTTTGAAAGAATAAACAAAATTGATAAGCCCCTAGCCAACCTTATTTTAAAAAGAAAAGAAAAAACTCAAATTCATGCAATAAGGAAGGAAGAGAGTGAAATCACTATACACCCTGTGGAAATACAGAAAATCATCAATACCTATTTTGAAAACCTTTACTGTCATAGGCTTGATAACACAGAAGAAATGGACAGATTCTTAGAAACATATGAATTACTAAAGCTGGGTCAAGAAGATGTAAAACTGCTCAATAATCTAATTTCAATTAATGAAATTGAAAATGTAATTAAATTCTTACTAACAAAGAAAAGCCCAGGTCCAGACAGATTCACTGCGGAATTCTACAAGAAATTCACAGAAGATTTAATGTTGACACTCCTCAAAATCTTCAATGAAATTGAAAAGGAAGCAATTCTCCCTAACTCATTCCTGGAAGCAAATATTAGTCTAATACCAAAACCTGAGAAAGACTCAACCAAAAAAAGAGAATTACAGGCCAATCTCCCTAATGAACATAGATACAAAAATTCTCAATAAAATATTGGCAAACAAAAGGCAGCAAATCCTCAAGAAGATTAAATACCATGACCAAGTGGGATTCATCCCAGGAATGCAGGGATGATTGATATACAAATCAATAAATGTAATCCACCATATCAATAGAGCCAAAAATAAGAACCACATGATCATTTCTATAGGTGCAAAAAAAGCTTTTAATAAGGTCCAACACTTATTCATGATAAGAACCTCACAGAAAACTGGAATAGATGGTCTTTACCTCAATATGATAAAAGCCATCTATGACAAACCAACAATAGTCAGCATCATATTAAACAGCCAAAAACTCAAAGCCTTTACCCTAAAATCAGGAACAAGACAAGGATGCCCACTATCACTACTCCTATTCAGTATAGTGCTGGAAATACTAGTCAGAACAATTAGACAAGAGAGAAATAAAAGGAGTAAGGATAGGAAAAGAAGAAGTTAAATTATCACTATTTGCAGATGACATGATACTCTACCAAGAAGACCACACAAACTCCATTGAAAGACTCCTAAGTATAATAAATAAATTCAGTAATGTAGCTGGATACAAAGTCAACACCCCAAAATCAATAGCATTCCTATATACTAACAACAAAATCACTGCAAGAGAAATAAAGAGAAGACACACCCTTCACAATAGCATCCAAAAAAATGTAATACTTAGGAATCAATCTAACAAAAGAAGTAAAATTACAATACCCTGAAAAAAGAAATCAAAGAGGACCTCAGAAAATGGAAAGACATCTTTTGTTCACAGATGGGAAGAATAAACTTTGTGAAAATGGCCATTCTCCCAAACTTGTTATACAGATTCAATGCAATCCCAATGAAAATACCACTAGCATACCTCATAGATCTAGAGAAATCACTCCTAAAATTCATCTGGAACCAGAAGAGACCTAGAATAGCAAAGGCAATTATAAGCAGCAAAGGCAAGGCAGGAGGCATCATAATCCCTGACTTGAAGTTACACTACAAAGCTACTATAATAAAATCAGCATGCTACTGGAATAAAAACAGACCTGAAGATCAACAGAATAGATTAGAAGATACAACTACAACTACAAACACACTCAACCACCTTATCTTTGACAAAGAGGCCAAACACGTCCACTAGAAAGATAATCTCTTTAATAAATGGTGTAAGAAAGATAGTCTCTTTAATAAATGGTGCTGGAAAAATTGGCTCTCCATATGCCAAAAACTAAAACTAGACCCATGCCTATCACCATGTACTAAAGTCTAAGTAGATCAAAGATCTAAATATTAAGACAGAAATACTAAATCTGTTGGAAGACAAAGTAGGTAGAAATCTTGAAGACATAGGGATAGGTATAGAATTCATGAACAAGAATCCAATCACACAGGAAATACTTCACAGAATCAATAACTGGGATCACATCATATTAAAGAGTATTTGCATGTCGAAAGAAATCTCCAGCATAGTGAAAAAACACCCCACAAATTGGAAAAAAAAAATCTTAGTGAAATGTCCCTCAGACGAAGGACTTCTGTCTAAAACGTATAAAGAATTTTTAAAAATCTGATCTCTGAAATTCAAAGACCCATTCCAAAAATGGGCATCTGAGATGAATACACACTTCTCAGATGCAGAAATACAAATGGCAAATAAATACATGAAAAATGTTCAGCATCATTGGTCATTAGAAAAATGCAAATTAAAAACAACACTGAGATTCCATCTCACTCCTGAAAGAATGGCCAGGATCAAGAAAACTACCAACAACAATGCTAGAGAGGCTGTGGGGGGAAAAAGGAACTCTTCTGCATGGTTGGTGGGAATGTAGACTGGTGCAACCACTGTGGAGGTCAGTATGGAGATTCCTCAAAAACCTGGTATTGGAAGTCCCATTTGACTCAGCTATTCCACTTCTAGGTATATTCCCAAAGGAACTGAAAACATCATACCATGGTGATATAAGTGCACCCATATTTATAGTAGTACAATTTATAATAGCCAATATTGGAAACAACCTAAATGCCCATCAACTGAGGAATGAATAAAAAAGACATGGTATTTTTATACAATGGAGTACTACTCAGCTATAACAAATGATCACACTGAGATATTTATAAGCAAATGGATGCAACTTGAGACCATACTCAGAAGTGAAATGAATCAAACTCACATGTGTAAAAACCGTATAGTCTCCCTAGTGTAAGAAATATTAAGAGTACCTAAAATACAAAAAACTCAATAAATAAATATAGTGAAAGGATAAGAATCTGCTTAAAGGGGAAAAAATAATATCAGGGAAAATGAGGTAAAAGAAAGGAAGGGGAAAAGAAAAATATCTAAAATTATATAAACACACTTAGGATAGCTATGATGATTGTGCTACAAATTCTGTAAGTTCTTGCAACAAAACAGTTAACATTCATAGGATTGGAATAATTGTGCATATTACTGTATGATGACATGAGGAACTCTTGAAGATCATTATGTAAAAACAATCCTAGTTATACTCATACCACCTTGTTTTGAAGGCCCATATTGTCAGTGTTTTGGGCTCTTTGCTATTGTTATTTGTCTTTTTTGTTTTGTGTTTTTCTAGGAATTTGTTTTGTTTTTCTAATACAGAAAAGATGGTTTACATGTAGAGACTCATACATGTGTAGAGCTTCTCCTAAACAGTTAATGAGAATCAATTATGTAATGCATGATGAAATGAACAGCTACTTTGAAGAAAAAGAGACACTGGTACCCAGTGCTGATTCCGTAGCATCATGCTGTGAAATCCAGCAATACTATTATTCTTTGTTCAGAGTGATTTTAGCCTGTTTTGTATTGTTTAATTTCAACATACATGAAGGTATGGACAGCTATTTTGAAGAGAATGAGAGGCATTATGGAAGCCATTGTTGACTCCCCTATTGTCTGGTTTTGAAGACCTAAAATGCCTTCCTCATCCTGTTCTGATCAGTTTAATACTATTTTGTTTTGTATGAATTCATTGTGTGTGAAGATATGGACAACTATGTAGAAGAAAACAAGAGACAATATGATAGACTCCTGTGAAGATCTCCTGTTGTCTTGCTTTAAAATCTGTGTCTCTTACATTGTTTTCTTCTGATCTGTTTTGTTTTAGTATGTCTAATTTTACCCTCTTTAAAATAAAATGTTAAAAGAAATGTTTACTATTTTCTAGATACACACATAATTTCAAAAGTAGAGCAAATGAACAAACAGAAGCACTAACCAAAAGGGAAATGGGAAAGACTATTACCCTGTTGTAACTGCAATACCTGAATTGACATCACTATTCTAAAGTGCTAATGGACTTTTACCTGCTCAGAAATTAGAATATTTCAACTATGCAACAAGGAATAAACAAATCCACATTCACTACACAATTTTATGAAAACTGCCTCCTGAATGTAAGCCTTGAGGCTTACAGGAATGAAGCTCTGCATCTTTAAAACTAATCATGAAGGAAAGCCACTAAAGTGACAGAGACAGAGAAAAACTGTCAGCTCACAATGTGTAAGGTGAGGAACCTGTCACATGTCAAAAAGCCCACAAGTCAAAAGCTAATTAGATGACTCTGAAATGAATGTAAATTCATCCATAATTTCAGCCTATGCTTCAACTTATGTTCATCAAGAATACAGTAAGTATGGTCTCGGTGAGGATATTTTCAATAGATAAATAAGCAATGCACTCTATTTACTAAATGAAAATGAAAGTACGAGCCTGAAATAATTTTTTCTAACTGCAGTTACCTCTGCAGTTTCTGATTTTCAAGTCTCTTGCCCCTGGACCACTACCTTGATAAGCTGGCTCATTTACTTCACAGGGGTTTTTTTTTCTCCTATGTTTCTAGTTATAACCAATTTGTCCTACCACAAGTATTATTCCTGTTTTCAATTCAGGTAAAAGTTGGGTCTTCCCTATCTGTGAGGTATTTTTTATAAAACAGTTATTTAGGAAAGAACAAACCATTAACGACTCTAATGACCTCTATTTTATAGAGATGAACAAATTGGCCTGTTGCTCCTAGACCAGTTATTTTTATCCTACTTATAAAAGCCATTCACTCCAACACAGTTAAAATAAACTCATTTTCAAACAATCCTCTTTATATCTGAGTTAGTAAATACATGAACATTATAAGCATTATTTCAAAAAAGTGCAATTTTTGTTCATTTGTTTTCTTTTCCTTTTATTTTTTTAAATTTTGTTTTAAAGAGAATAAAAGCAAACAAAACATAATAAAACCAATCAAAACAAAACAGTGATGGTGATACAAGACTTCAAAACAGAATAACAGGAAATCAACAATGGCTACCATGGTTCATTTGTTTTCTTAAAGCTGTCTTTGCTGCACTCCCTTTCTTTCCTACATGGCTTTTGATAACTAAAACATAAATGATTTGTGTTTCTCCCTTGTAGGATCTTCAATGACCTAATGAAGGAATTTGTATTTCAAAATGGAAGACAACCCAAGTAAACCAAATAAGAAATTATCTTCCCAAAAGTACCCATAGTTGTCTCAGTCCTACTGGTGAATAATGTCCAATAGTTTCTGACTTGGTCAGCACAAATCACTACGAAGTTTTCAACAGGTAGCTGACAGCTATGGAGAATGCCCTGGAAATAAATCTAAGATACTGATTCCCTCTGCCTTCTACAAAGCTAAAGCATCTAAGAGCCCATTCTCTGGCTAGAAAATTCAAAACAAAATATTTAATATTTTCCACTTATCATTAACTACTTTCCAATATTAAACCGTTGACATGTACAATGCAAACCAAAAATACAGTACATATTGAATTTTTCTAAAATGTATTACAATATATCTCCTACTCACTACTTCTCAAATTCTTTAATGAAACTGACAGGGAAGCAATACTACAACCAGAAACTGATCCAACCAAAGCAGAGAACTACAGGCCAATCTCTTTAACACATATAGACACAAGAATCCTCAATAAGATATTGGAAAAACAGAATGCATCAAATCATCACAAACAGTATATGCCATGACCAAGTTAGGATTCACACCAAGGATGCAAGGATGATTCAACATATACACATCAATAAATGTAACACACCATATTAAGAGAGCCAAGAATAAAAACCGTATGATCATCCAGGTATGATAGCACACACCTGTAATCCCAGCACTCGGGAGACTGAGGCAGGAGGACTGCTGTGAGTTCAAGGCTAGTATGTACTACATAGTGAGTTCAAGGCTAGCCAGGACTAGAAACCCTGTCTCAAAAAAACAAAACAAATAAACAAAAAACTGATATGATCATTTCAATAAATATATAAAAAACATTTGACAAAGTCCAACCCCCATGATAAAAACTATACAAAAAAATCAGAACAGACGGACTTTATCTAAATCTGATAAAAAAATCATCTATGACAAACCAACAGCCAACATCATACTAAATGGACAAAAACTCAAAGCTTTCACTCTAAGATCAGGAACAAGACAAGGATGTCCACTGTCACCACTCTTACTCAATTTAGTTCTGGAAACATTAGCCAGAGCCAACAGAAATAAAAGCAATAAGGATAGAAAAGAAAGAAATTAAATTATCATTTTTATGGAAGACATGATACTCTATCTACAAGATCCCCAAAACTCTACCAAGATTCCTCAATTTAATAACCAAATTCAGTAGTGAAGCTGGATACTAAGTAAACACTAAAAAACCAATAGCATTCCTGTCCATGATAACAAATTCACTGAGAAATTAGGAAAACAACACCTTTCACAATAGCATCCCAAAAAAATGAAATACCTAGTAATCAATCTAACAAAAAAAGTAAAAGATCTTTACATTGAAAACTAAAGTATTCTTAAAAAGATTGAAGAGGATATCAGAAAATGGGAAGATAATCCTTGCTCTTGGATAGGAAGAATCAATACTCTGAAAACGGCCACACTTTCTCTTATACAGATTTAATATAATTCTGATCAAAATTCCAACAGCATATCTAACAGAACTAGAGAAAATAATCCTAAATTTCATTTGAAATGAGAACAAATCTCAAATAGCAAAGGCAATCCTGGGGAACAAAGGCATGGCATGGCACACCACAATCTCTTACTTGAAATTATACTGCAAAGCTACTGTGATAAAAACAGCATGTTACTGACAAAAAGCAGACCTCAGGATCAACGGAATAAACTAGAAGACGTAAAAACAACTCCAAATACACTTAACCACTTTATCTTTGACAAAGAACAAACATCTTTACTGAAAGAAATGATGCTGAAAATAATAAATGGTGCTGATAAACTGGCTTTCCACATGCCAAAGATTAAAACTAGACCTATGTCTCACCATGCACTAAACTATAATCAAAATGAATCAAATATCTAAATAGTAAAACAGAAACACTAAATCTGCTGGAATAGTTAGAACTCTTGAAGAGAATAGTTAGAACACTTGAGGGCAATGATGTAGGGAAACACTTTATGAACAAAACTGGTGAATGGATAAAGAAGATACAGTTTTCTTCTACAATGGAGTACTACCCTGCCATAAAGAAGCATAAGCTTAAGACATTTCTAGTTAAATGGATATACCTTGAGACTGTAGGCTTTAATGAAATAAGTTGGACACATGTGTTTAAATACTTTGTTGTTTCTCTAGTATATGAAATTGAAAGTGTAAATAAGGATCAAAATATATGATAGTGGGAAATGGAAAGAAAATGTTCAAATGAGAAGGGGAATAAGGAAGGGAAGAGGGAGAAAGAAGGGACAAGAAAAAAGAAAAGAAAAGTTAAAATGCAATAAAAGCTTTTGTAAATAAAAGGGAAAAGGACTTGAAGGGAGGGGAAGGGAATGTGAAAAAAATAAACAAGCTGTATCATGTACAGTTACATATTCCCTTGATTAATGTTGCTATTACACATATCTAAAATGTACCAGTACAAATAAAATAAAAAGCATAGAAGCTGACAGGCTGACTGATTATAAGTCTCCTTTCCAGGGACAGTTGGATCAGTGCAGGACAGGCATATGCCTAGTCTGGCCATAAACCAGTGGCATCTGCATCAGATTTTGGGCTCCAGCCAAACCTATAGAGGGAGCCACCTCCACATTAATAAGATATGCAGGCACTTCATGACAACCGTTTCTCTAGACAGGCAGCAGGGGGACAAGCCAGCCTCTCTGAATGCAAAATCGAGGTACAGTCAGCAAGCTGCTGAACGTGTTACCAAGCCTCCAACAGCACAGGCTGAAGGGTGTACAAGCTGCTTTTTTACCTCTTTCTTTGTCCTGTGCTTCACTGCCACTATAGCATCAAGGCAACTGAACGAAACAGTGAGAGACAAGTACAGACCCAGAGCACAGCCAGCACTTTACTTACAGAGCCTGCACACATAAATTGTCAGCTTCACACTGGTCTAACAATTGGCAGAGACCCTGAACCAATCCAACTTCAAAAGTATGGGCCAGAGATACAATTCAGTGGCACAGTGCCTGGTTAGCAAGCACAAGGTCCCAAGTTAATTTCTGGTACCAACAAAACAAAACAAAACAAAACCCAAAAGCAGAATACATTATTCCAGGGAAAAAAGGGAAGATTTTAGGAAAACTCTCATTGTTTCTGAAACAGCTAAATAAATTCCATGGACACATGTTTCCTTCCCAAAGGTTAAACAATATATACACGGATCAGCTGGTATCCTTCTAGCTCTTTCTACTGTCTTCAACCACCCCTCCCACCCCTACCCCAACCACAGTAGAAGGAACTGTCTTCCAAAAGTCCCTTAAATTAATTCTCCAAGGAGCTCTGTTCCTCCTTGCCCTGAATTCTAATTCATTACATAAGACTGTGGCTTTTTTTTTTTTTACTGTGGCATTTCTTAAACCTCTTGTTTAGTTAAGGTCTTAATTGTCAACATTCAACTGTCACAAGCACAGCAGAAAATACAATTACAGATAATGCAGGAAAATACACATATTATTTGGGAAAGGAAAAATAAGAGAGGTATTTGCCTTAATACCATAGGCATCTTGTAAATCAACAGGCCTCAAACTCCTTGATCTCAAAATCCCTTTAAACTTAGAAAGTTATTGAGAACTCCAAATAGCTTGTTTATCTGACAACTATAGATATTTACTATCTAGACCTTAAAACTGTGCCTGTAAAAATATATGTACCTATTAGTTGACTTAAAATAGCAATAAACTCAATGTTTACTCTATTTTGTGTAGGAAAAAATACTGTTTTTCACAATCAAACAAAAAACCAAAAACAACAAAGAAAACGAAAGTCCCGTGGGGGAAAATGGCACTACTACACATTTTTGCAAATCTTTTTAATTCCCAGCTTAACAAAGAACAGCCCAATTCTCATGCTTGCTTTTGCATTAATTTATCACTTTCATGGACCTGTACACTTAGGAAATGGATCTGTATAGTTATGAGAAAATAGAGTCAAAAAAGTGAAGTTTCTTAGTATTATGAAAATAATTTTGACCCTGAAGCGACTCTGATAGTGTGTTAAGCACCCCCATGAGTTGCTCGATCACACTTCTGAGAACCAACTAGGTAAAACTTTTAAATATGTACAGGTAGAAGAAGCACCTGTAAACTACAAACTGCAAAATGAAAGGAGCAGCTACAGAGATCTGAGCTCAGGATTCATGATCAAAAGATTTGATTTAATTCCCACTGTACCACATGCTTTCTGGCTATCTAACCTAAAATTTCATTTAAAATTTCATTGTCTACATTTTAAAATAAGACTAACACTACTGCTCACCCTCAATGATACTTGTGAAAATAAATAACAACATACAAATGAAAGTGGACTGTGAGTAAATTTAAGCCAGTTTTCACTTTTGGTTTTAAGGGGTCTGACTGGTACATTCTAAAACACTGTGTTTACAATATTATACCAAGTAGCTCCTTTAAAATGAAGTTATTTAAACTATTACCAGCCATCTTCAATTTCCTCATAAATAAATCAGTCATGTGATTTGCAGTATTAACAGTCTGCTTTCTGAAGTTTGGACTCTGCACAGAGTTTTGGATATGTGAAAGAATAAATAGCAAAGTTATTTTTCAGAAATTATTTCAAGGATTTAGCTGATAACAGGAAAAAAAATAATACAGCCCTCTTCTAGCTATACAAAAGAAAACCCACCTTAAATGCTGGAGAAAGATGGCATAGTTTCAGTGATTAATGAGCTTCGCAGTACAACACCAAAGACTTCATGTACAAAGGACATGAATATTAATAGACCAAGGCTAGTTTCCAGCCATGCTGTTCCCCAAATGGGCACGTATTTCCTCTGATAAATACACCTGTCTCCTCACCCATCTGTCTCCAAATACCTTGGTCATGCCCAAAACAAACACTGTGACAGCTCAAAAGCACAGCAAAAAAGTAATTTGAGGTGATTTCATAAGAGTTAACAATAGGGAGAGGCAGAAGCTTCAGGGGCGTTTAAAGAACAAAACCTAAGTTTTCCTCCCTTCCAAAGCAACCAACAATTTCTCTCCCAAGAGGTTCCTATATGATGACAAAAATCTACAATGAGACACTTTTATAGCCTGAATTCTTTAGTAAACAATAGTTTATGAGAAGCCTGAAAAGTAACCATTTTAGGCACCCGATAAAAGTCTCCAATGTTTTAACTTATTCCTCCAATTCCCTTGCCTTTTGTTAAGTTGCATAAAACACTGCACCAAAGTCTAGATTCATTTTAAGAACAGAAACACAGTGACTGGGGATTTAGCTCAGCGGCAAAGTGCTTGTCTGGCAGGTGCAAGGTCATGAGTTCTATCCCTGCTACCAAAAAAAGAAAAGAAAAGAAAAACAACCACAAAGATATGCTAAGCCACCAAAGACCAATGTCTACACAATTTCTTTAAAATAGCAAAGCTAAGTTTGAAAAAATACTCTGTAATTAAGAAATGAAGCAATAATAATTTGGAAAATAAAAATAGTAACATTTGTGATTAGTATGTCACGTATTTTTGTAAGTAATTTAAAATCAAATGCAACTGGTTCTTAACTTTCTGGCAGATAATTAATACACTAAAGGCAGAGGAAAATACATTTAATATCATCAGTAGATTACAAGTTTTTAAAATTCTTTTCTCTATTTTCCATATTTTTAAATAATATTTATTAGTTAAATCTCAAAAGTTTAAAGAAAAATTGAAGAGTTACTAATAACTGCTAAATAGGATTTAAAAAGTATGCAGATGTCTGACATCTTACTAGATGCCTGAATCCATGAGCCCACTATTACAAAGTACATTAGACTATGTAATTTATAAACAGTAAAGCTATACTGCTTGTCTCGGTCGCTTGACATAAACCATGACCCACTCTCAGTTCTGGAGGCTGGGAAAGCTAAGATGAAGGTACCACCAGGTTGAGTGTCTTAACAAAGCCTGTTATTCACAGACAGTGCTTTCAATGCCCATAAATGGTGGCAGGGGCAAAGTAGGCTCCTCCAACCTCTTCTACAAGAACAGTAATTTCAACCATGAAGTCAGCGCCCTCATGGTTTTCAATTTCCAAAGATGCTACCTCTTAATACTATCACACTAGGTATCAGCTTTCAACATATGAATTTTAGGGGCATACCAACATTTAGAATACAGCATCAGGTTTTCTTTCATTGGGCTTAATTTTCTACAGACTGGATTGTTTTAAAACTCTGTAAGAGCAGAGATTAACCTAGAGATTTCTGTCCAGAGAACAACCCCAAAGGTTACAGTTTACCACCCTATATGATAATGAATTACTGCTTTTATCTAATCTAGTGATCTCACCTCTATCATTTATTAAATTTATGCCTATCTATATACAAATACTGCACGAGTTTTAATGTCTTATTGGTTTTATATTAACCAATGAGTCAAATAAAACTGACGAGTTTATGTTCTGTTTGTATTATTTTATCCTTTTAAAAATTAACAGTTTAAAGCTCTGGAGGTCATCCACTCAAGAATTCAGATGAACGCCTGTAACAGAGGTAAGTGAGAAGCGCACCTCACTATAGTGCTTAGCATGTCTTGGATCCCACAGAAACTTCCAAGCAACAAGAGAGCTTTAACTTTGCATAGTCCATTTCTCTGTGTCTTTTTTCTCTCCCCTGCATGCCTGCCTCTGCCTCTGCCTCTGTCTCTCTATTGCTCTCTCTGTCTCTGTCTCACTAACAAGTTTATACTTTTGTTTTTGCTTCTGGCTCATTCACAACCAGTAAATATCCCCAATAATAGTAGGAGTGACAGATTTGATTTATGGTTTCTGCAGGATGGATGATGGAGATCTGTTGGATAACAGAAGATAAAAAACCTGGTTTGTCTTTTATTCTGTTTATCTCATTATTTATCTGAGAGTTCAATCAATTAAGAAAAACAGCTCTTGGAGATCTAAATGGAGTGGTATCTAGGTTTACTACCGAGTTGTGGCTGAAGTTGTAGAACTGAAGCACACAGCTCTATATACTCGCAATTCAAATAAGCTTTTACTTCTTTTGTGTGTGAAATATTTTCTTACCTCCAGATAGTATATTAAATTATACACTTAAATAGTTCTATGAAACTGATTTATTGAGATAAGCATTTACATAAGTTAAATATCCTCTAAGCTCACAGAAAATAAACTCTTTACAGAAACTGCTAGCTCAGAAATCATTTTAAGTATCTAAATATACCTAACTAAGCTGAATGGACACATCAAATTGGCTTAAAATTTCTGGTTTAAGGAGAAAAAAGTTATGTCTTTTCTCAGATTTACTAGAAATAATTGTAATATATCAGAGGGTTTAAAAAACAATTATTAGGTTTATTTCTATTGAAGAGAATGTCAATCCATTTAGCATTTTAAAGTTAACATTTTAAAAGTTAACATTCCTACATAATGCCTAAGATTTTTAAAATATACATTCATGTTCCAACTATACTGAACTATAATTCTGACAAATTTGTTTAAACATTTTCAAATTATAGTAAAACATAATATTTACCATTTTAAACATTTTTTAAGTGAAGAGCTGAGCAATAACATGTACATTCACAGTACTGAGCAACCACTATCAGATCCGTCTTCAGAATGTCTTCAAAACTTACATGGAAACTATACACCTGTTAAGTCACCATTTGCCCCTTCCTCTGGTCCAAGGTAGCCATCACTCTACTTTCTGTCTTGATGAATTTGACTATCATACATACCTTGTGTACATGAAATCACACAATGTTTGCCTATTTGTGATTGGTTTATTTCACTAGGCACAGATGTCTTCAAGGTTCATCCAGTATGTATCTGAATTTCTTGTTCACAGCTGAATAATACTCCATTGTGTGTACATACCAATTTAGTTATCTTTCCATGTATTATTGGGCACACACACAGGTTGTTTCTACTTTTTGCTACGGTTAATAATGCTGCTACAAACTTCATCATACTGTTCCTGTTACTACTTTGAATTCTTCTGTGTATATATCCACAGGTAGAAATGCAAGCTCCAATAGTAATTCTATGTTTAGTCTTTTAAGATATTGTTATATTTTTTTATTTTTACTGCAACTGAATCTTTTTACACTCCCACCAACAATGCATAAAAATCCAATTCCTCTATATCCACACAAACACTACTGTTTTTTGGGTTGTATATTTACAGGCTATTCAACACAATGAATTAAAAGATTTTTGTAATTTATAAAACCAAAGGATGAACAAAGCAATGTATTTCTCAATGACATAATACTTAGGAATGTGTATTTTAAAGAAAGCAGAAGAGTTTACTCTAACATTTACAACTTAAAACTAGGAGCACTAGAATGATAAAATTTAGTTGAAACAGGCAACTGAGGAAATTATTGCAGTAAGTGTGACATAAGACAGGAAGTTGTTTCTGCATTTTAAATGCAGAACAAATAGATAAATATCAAGATACTAATTTGTCCCGCGCTTTTCTTTACTATGACTTTTTAATATTTTAAATAAATAAAAAAGATTTTAGGTAAAGAACTATAAAAATGGCTCACAGTCACTTCTCAGCCTTTTGGCTAAGATCAAGTGCAAAATGGCTCACAAAGAAAAGGAGCAGAATCTCAAACTTCTCAATTCTATAGACTAGTAAGTATACACTGAGCACTGCAATACATACGTCACTTAGAACCCAAAGTGGTTAGAGTCCTCATTTAATGTCAAGCCAATTTGAGACCCTGCCTTTCCAATCTTTCTTAGGGGGGAAAATGCATCCCATAGTGACATCCCAGAATGAGAACTCAATGAATGCCAAGATCAAATAAGACTGATGTCCCCATGGAAACTAATCCATCCAGGATTTACTATTCTGAAGCATTCATGCACAACTAATGGCCAATGAAAATTGTCAAGGAAGATGACCCCGATTTTGAACACAGTTAAAAGGTCCTTGGCGTAATGTTGAATACTATTACTTGCTAAAGGAAGATTGAGCCAGCAAAAAGATATCTTAAATGAATTCCTGCAAGAAAACTCATGGAGAAAAACCTTCCATGAGTTTTCCATGAATTTATGACATTTTTCTATGTAAAGTGTGGCTTTTTATTTTAAATGTGCTTTGTTTTACTCTCAAGACTTGGTTTTAGTATTTTTATGTTAAAAATAAAAACCAACAGGATTGGTTTCCAGGAAAAGACTCACAGTTGCTATAATTTCACTTTATAAAACATACATTTTCTATTTAATGTCTCACCTATCATGTGATTTCCAAAAAGTAATG
This sequence comes from Cavia porcellus, assembly GCF_034190915.1. Lineage (NCBI taxonomy): Eukaryota > Metazoa > Chordata > Mammalia > Rodentia > Caviidae > Cavia > Cavia porcellus. The sequence continues at coordinate 95,001,061 of NW_026947485.1, forward strand.
AAAATAAGTTCATTTATCTACTAACCAATGACAAGCCTCAGGAGTTACTGCTCTGGCCAGCACCAACAAGATGCTCCTGTACCACTTACTGAGGTGAAGTGCAGACAAGCAGTATCTTGAGTTCAACTGATTCCTCTGCAGCTGGCCTAGTAATCTATCCCAGTCAGAAATGCTCAAGACGGCAGGGGGTTTTGCTCAGCGGTATAAGTGCCTATCTGCAAGCACCAGGCTGTGAGTTCAATGCCCGGTACCGATGGAAAAAAAAAAAAAACAATGCTCAAAAGTTTTTCAATCTATGCAAACAGTAAAGCAATCAAATAATAATTCCAATAACTACACCAGAACTGTAACTGGTGACCCACGTCAATAGCCTGCTCAATTTTTATAGTATGAGACTCAGCCTGAAAACCACAGGTGTTCCTCAACTGCATGACTATTTAAAAAGAAAAGTAACCGTACCTCCTCCTTTAAGCAGTGCATCAAGGCATCAGTCTCACTTTCAAGTCTCAGTCTCACTTTCTACTTCTTTTAATTCAATACCAATGGTAGACTGCTAGCCATTCTCTGAAGATACCCATTCCTCTTTAATTACCTATCTCGGTCCTACTTCTGGACCTATACACACAGCTGGGCCTATGAAGCATTAAACCAGAGACCAGATAAAACCTGCCCCAAACTAAGCAGCAGATTAGTCCTCTTCCTACCCTTATATCCACAGCTCTCTGGACATCTGATTCTTAGTGTCTTCCTCATTCAGGAAACTAATTGAGCTCTCTTCAGCAACCTGTGTCCCCTTTATCTCTCCAGTGCTAACTCTGTAGCGCCTTTCCTTTCTACAAGACCCAGTTTGGTTTTGGTTTTGTTTTGTTTTTGCTTTCATTTTGTTTTTTGTTCATTTGGTTTTTGGGGGGTTTTGGTACCGGGGATGGAACTCATGACTTCGTGCTTGCCAGGCAGTTGCTTATGCCACTGAGCTAAATCCTCAGCCCCTACAGGACCCAGTTTTAACAACCTTCCAAATTCTGGTCACTAGAGAAGACTTGATAACTAGGGAACATCTCAGGCAATGACATTTCATAAGCTGACAAGAGACAGTGCATGTGGTCCTTCTCCCCAGTCAACAGCAAAATAAATATTGTCTGTGACTCTAAAGACAATGACTATAATATCTCCCGTGTCCCCTGCCACCTCTTCCAATCAATGCAAGCAAACATGCAAGCAAACACACACACACACACACACACACACACACACACCGAGTCTTTCAAGAGCTTTATATGAGAAACCAAGATGTTCTTCATTAAAAAAAAAAAAAAAAACTTGGCAAGAGCATTTGTAAAGCTATCAAGAATATTAATAGACCATATTAGTTAATACTGAATACTACTAAAACTTTTTATTAAAATATTAAAACATCTATTTCAATACACAGTATTATCTGGGTGCCTATTAAAATTGTGCTTAACATATCACAACTAGGGATATAGTAGAAGAAGCAAGGGGTCAAATTGATCTTTTCTACAATATTTTGAAATACTAAAAGAAGGGATACTAAAAATGATAATGAGATACACAATTATTAAACAAGAGGAAGGAAAAAATGAGGACGAGAGAGTGCAAGTGCAGGTAACAGAAGACACGAATATGATCAAAATACTTTATACACGGTGAAACACGTAAAACCACAGTGAAGAGTGGAGTGAAGGGAGAGAGGAGGATGACTGAAGTATGTTAATTACACGTACAAGTCTGCCAAAATGAAACCCATTAGTCACTATAACTAATATGCACTATTCTGAACAGGTAAGGAAAAACTCAATATGCTGCAACATCATAAGATCTCCCATTTTAATATAGAAGTCTATGGTTTCCAGCACATGTGTAGAATTGTAAAACTATCACAATATGATTTTAGAACATTTCTGTTACCCCCCAAAATTACTCTAAGTCCATATGCAATCAGCATTCCACTCTTACTCCTAAACCCAAGTACCCACTCATCTGCTTTCTGACTGTAAACTTTTCTTTTCTGAGTAACTCATATAAACAGAAACACACAGTATGTAGTCTCTTGTGTCTGGTTTATTTCACCCTGCATATCTTTAAGGTTCATCCATGTTGTAGCATCTGTCAGTAATTTATTCCTTTTTATCACAAAGTAGTATTCTACTATATTTCCTGCATTTTACTTATTCATTCATCAACTGACAGATGGGAATTCTTCCCAGTGTTGGGTAATTATGAATAATACTGTTATGAGCATTCACATACAAGTCATTATACGGATGCATATTTTCATTTCACTTGGGTATTATTGGTAGCACTAGAAAATCTTGATCATACAGTAACTTTAATATCTTCAGAAACAACTGAATATGGTTGTATCATTTCATATTCCCACTCGCAATATGACAGTTCTAATTTCATCATGTCTTGCCAATTCTTGTTATTGTTTGTACAACCATTTAGTAGGTTTGTGGTACTTTCTCATTGTGATTTTGATTTCCTTTTCCCTATTGAAATGATTCTAAGCACATTTTCTTCTTCTTTTTCTTTTTCGTGTTTTTTTGGTTTTTTGTTTGTTTTTTGTTTATGTATTTCAGGCTGGCCTCACACCTCCAGGGATCCTCCTAGTGTTGAAACTGCAGGCATGCACCACCATGCCCAGCTTGCTAAGTCCCTTTTCATGTGCTTATTAGTCACTTGTGCTTCTTTGGAAAAATGCTTGACCACATTTTTTGCCCCTTTTAAAATTAGGTTGTTTGTTTTGGTATTATCCTGCTGTAAGAGTTCTTTTTTTTTTATGCCAATTTGATTCCAATTTCAATCCTTTTCAATTTATTGAGATTTTTTATGATAATCCAACCAGGCATGGTGGCACATGCCTGTAATCGTAGCACTCGGGAGGCTGAGGCAAAAAGGACTGCTGTGAGTTTGAGGGCAACCGGGGCTACAGAGTGACTTCAAAGCCAGCTTGAACTACACAGCAAGATCCTATCTCAAAAAACTAAGAAAAAAGGCTAGGGATTTAGCTTGGCAGCCTAATCACCTATCTGGCAAACATGAGGTCATGAGCTCGATCCCCAATACCAAAACTAAAAAATAAAAAGATGATCCAGAGCCAGAGCATGATTTGTTTTGGTGAATCTTGCCTGTGCACTTAAAAAGCGTATGTATTTTGCAATTGTTAGGCATAGTGTTTCACAGACATCAATTAAGTAAAACTGTGCAACAGTATTGTTTGAGTCTGTCTAAATGTGCTCTCAATAACTGAGAAAGTCGACCTAGAGTCTTCAGCTACCTCTGTAGATTTGACAATTTCTCTCTTTAGTTCTTTTCATTGTTAAGTCATGTATTTTGAGGCTCTGTCAGTTAATGGATCACATTCTGTGCTATGTTTTCTTAAAATGAACTGACCTTTTTATCATTATGATACGTCTCTCTTCTTTGTCTTACAGTCTACTCTGTCTGATACTGGCATGAAGAGAGCTAACCGACTTCCTACAGTTGGTATTTGGGTGGTATCATCTTACTCTAGCTTTTTTCTTTTAATCTGTCTATGCCTGCATAGGCCCTTCTTTTCTTTTATCTAGTCTGAATATCTCTGACTTTAGAATGTTTAGACCTGCTGTATGATAGTATGGTCACTGACAGCATGTAGCTATTTACATTTAATTAAAACTTTAAAAAATTTCAAGTTCAGCTCCTAAACACCTCAGTAGTAATGGCTGACCACTGGCTACTATTCTGGACATGTAAATATAGAATTCTCTATGGCAGTTCTCCACACGTTTTGATTTCAACCTTTTGTACTTAACATGGTCATCACTATGGTTGTATATAATGAGGATTATCTTGCAGTTTACTTTCTATTTATGACCTCTGTTTTTTGTTCACATTTCCTTTGTGTCTTATGTTACACTGAAAATGTTTTATCATTGTATGTTACATTAACTCTCTCTTTCTTTCTTTTTGCTTTAAAGGCTGGTTTAGGACAGAGGTTCCCTCCCAATAGGGAACAATTTTGCCTCCTAGGGACAGACATTTGGCAGTCTGGAGACATTTTATCACAATGTAAGAAAGAAAAAACAAAGGTGCTACTGGCATCTAGTGGGCAGAAGGCAGACATGCAGCTGAATTTCCTACAGAGCACAGGACAGCTCCTTTTACCTAATTATACAGCCCGAGTGCCAATAGTGCTCTAGGATTACTAAATACATCTTTAGCTAATCAGTGTCTTCCTACAAACAATATTATATATACTCTTTATGGAATGTAAAAATCCTACAGCCGCAAAAAACAAACAAACAAAAAAACCTTAGGCCCAACATGGTGGCACACATCTGTAATCCCAGCACTCAGGAAGAAGGCTAAGACAGGAGGATTGCAAGTTCAAAACCTACCAGGCAAATTTAGCAAGACTTTGTGTCAAAAAAGATCTAGGGATGTAGCTCAGTGGTAAGGTGGCCCTGGGTTGGACCTCAATGACACACACAAAAGTAGCAGTCATTTTATAAGAATTAATGTACAAAAAGTACTAAGTACAGGTCCTATATATGACAGCTGTTAACTCTCAAAGAGTAATGGTGATCATTAATACAAGATGTTAACTAATCAGAAATAAAGGAACATAAAGACATATATACCTGAAGAAACCATAAGAAAGTGACCTAAATCTACACAAGGTCTAACATTTGCCCCATTTAAATGCCTCTCGGGTAACTCTCTACCATAAAGCAACAATGGAACTGGACTCTACTGGGCTGGCTGGCAAAGTCTGACTTCGAAGAGAATTTCAAGAATCTTTTGGCCTCTGATATACAATCTCTTTTATTTATCTACATTTAATTGAAGACATCTGTAAGTGGTGCCACACAAAATGTAATTCAGACTTAGAACTGTCAATAAAAACGTCTGTAAGGCAGAGGTTCCATGTAAACTTAGCAGGGGAGTACACATCAGCAGCTACAGAGCCACACAGAATTAGGAATAGAATGGAAATATGTTGCCTGACTTGACAAGGTGATAAAAGCTCTTTTCCCATAAAGCTTAATGAGCGCTATTAGTCTTCAGCTTACAGGAATGTAAAAGGGTCAGCCCTACGGAGGAAAGTAACTGACTCTCCACACATGGTCCATTCAAATGACAACATATCAAATTACTGATGTAATTACTATAACCTGACAATTTCATTAGATTCATGTGGCAGTTAACTTTAGGGCTTACAACAAAGGGACATGGTTCACTCAAAGAAAGTTTCTGGGACAAAGTAAAGTTTAAAGTCTGCTTCATTTTCAACTGCAAGACTCAGTTTATTCTATCAGAATTATTTTTCTTTTCTTCAAAATTAGGGAAAGTGTTGGGAACTTCCCACATTTGTAATTTCCTTCTCTTGCTAAAATATAAATTTAATGAAACATTTAAATACTCAAGAGACTTCCAATTTCTATTGCCTTAGCTGTGAAGCACTGTGTGATGACCGAAGAATGAGCTCAGTGGGTGCTGAAGGAGAACTGGGGTATCTGCCACTCACTAAGCTATCAGGTGGCCCTGTGCCATCCAAGCTAGAGAAACATCAACAGAAAGAACTTCAAGTACTTCCTACCCGAAAAAAGAGAAGCACATTGGTCATCTTTAAATTATTTTTCTCTTCCATGTCCAAAAACCAAGTAATGAAAAAGATCAACTTAGCCAAGGTGAAATACACCTTCAAATCAAGAAAGCTATCAGAAAGTGAAACTATCAGTAAATTTTGATCATGACACTTTCCTATTTTTTACCAAAGATTAAAGCTTCCACACATATACTAGAGTAATTAACCAGAGTAGTAAGACACAATTTAAAAATATATTTGCTTGTTAACGTACCAGGTACACCCAAAGCCCTATCTATAACTGATTTCATCCAAAGATGAAAAAACAAAGCTCTCAGTCACAAGTAGCAACAATCTAACTGGGAAGGTGACTGTTTAGTTGTTTTTTATTTTAAAGGAAAAATAAAAATAAAACAGTTTAAAAACAGGTTAGTAACGTCATTAAAATGCAAATATTAACACCTTGACTACTATTGGCTGAGTCCTGCTTAAATATCAATAAATGACTGCTACTTTCAGCCTGACTCCAAGGCCATTCATCAGTTTGTCCCTGCACTCATCCAACAAATATTTATTAAATCAATGCCTACTTTGTACTACTTATTACACTAAGAATGGAAATACAGGTGAACAGGGCTCTCTCTCTCACTGAGTTTATATTAGAGAGAATTTTACTGGTGAGCTCTACTTAGAAGTGTTTTGCAGTTTATAAGTCAAATTGCTGCTTACTTGCCCATCAAGAGGAAGACACCTCGTTACTGACTCCTTACTGACTCCTTGTGCAGGGAAACCAACTCACTCTTAATTGCCACCTGCTAGGAACCCTAATTCCTGGTCACACTAAGCTCTTGCTGAAGTTACCACATCTGCAAACACTGATTTCAAGAACTATGAACAAAAACTACATCATGCACCTCAATCCATTGTGGGTCTTTTATTTGAAGAGTAAAAGAATTTTAATATTTCTTAATAGATATTAACATTGTGTAACTCCCTATCAACTAATTTATAAGCAATTAAATTGTCTTTAAATTGAGATTTGCATGTAAAATTTTGCATCCTTTTATTTCTTAATATAACAAAGATTTTATATTTATTCAGTAATATATACTCAAGAGAACATGCATTCTTTTTTTGGTAGGAGGTTTCATGCATTCATAATTTTCATTTAAATGGGTGAAGAGTGTCCTATATTGCGGTTTGGTAAGGATTTATCTGCCCATCTACTGCTGTTAAGACATTTAGGTTGCTTACAATTTTTCACCATTATAAAAAATGCTGCAATAACATTATTACACAAGTACTGTCTCCACCTTTGATTACCTCTCTGGCAGTGCTTCTTAGAACAGAACTATTTAGCCGTAAGGTATGAATGCATATAAAGCCTTTAGTGTATATAGCCTAACAGCCTTTTATGAAGAATAAAGTTTATAAACATCCTATTTCATCACATCTTCCCACTTAAAAAAAATCTTGGCAGGTAATAAATGTAACTATTATTTTAAATTATATTTCTTTGATTAAGAATAGGGTTAAACTTTTAAAATATATTGATTACTTCTTGTATCTATTTGATAAAATCCAACCAAATTCTGTATAAAAGTTATTTTTATTGATTCCAAAAGGTCATTACAGTTAATATAAGACTTTTATCATTCTTTCCCCCAAGATGCCATTTAACTATATTTACATGTACAAAACTGTGAATATGTAATAATCAAATTAGTTTTTTTATTGTTTCTTCTGTAAACTTCCTTCTGCTTCTACGGTTAGAAACTAAAGAGAAAATTACAAATTTATACAAGTTTCTTCTGGACTGAGTTTTCCTTTACATCTAACGCTTACTTAAAATTCTATCTTTGAGGCACTGTTTTAACATTTGCCATAAGTCACCTCATTTAAGTTTAATAACCTTGTAAGTATTTTTTCTGTTTTTAGATTAGAAAATAGTAGTTCAAAGAATTAAATACCCTGCACACGGACCACCCAAAATTCTCTTATTTCAAAGCCCAGAATCCTTCCACTGTATTATTTGCCTTCTCCTAGACACTAGAGGCTTAGAAAATGTGACCAAACCCAGATGGTACCAGCCTCTGTGTTCTTGTCTGTTTCTTCTTCCCACTCAATCTGGCCAACAACAGTTTCAATAATCAAATGAGCACAAGGTTATAGAAACATAAAAAAGGAACACATGTGTGTAGAGAGGTTCAGGATGACTCACAGAGGACATACTGTTGAGCTTAATGCTAAAGAGGAGCATGATTTGAACTCACTGAGAATGGGGAAATGAAGCTTAAAGTAAGAGATGCAAAGGGAAGAACAAGAGAAAGGCAAGCAAGAAACAGGGAGAGCATGTGTTGCAGGGTCTCCACAGTACAGTTTACACACTTGTTTCCATGAGGCAGTTTCACCTGCCTTATTTGACAGGTAGGAATTGTTGCATAAATTTTAAAGATAAGAAAATTGAGGCTTGAGGAAGTTGTGACTGCCCAGTGTCACAAGGCTAATAAGCGAAAACATGCTCTTAAACTCAAACTTGGTGTTGTCTAATCATCTCTTCACATGGTTTCCTCCCCTTCTCTGCCTTTTCTTCCCACTCTTGTCAATTGTCTACAAATTCGTCTGCAGCCACAGCTCACAGGAACATCTGGTTCTGAAAGGGCTGCTCTTTATCTCACAATTTTATCACTGAATTTTTGGTTATATATTGAAAATAAAGATTAGGATTAAATGAAAAGAGAATGAAGTGCCCAGAGCAGTGCCTGTGCTCTAACAGACGCTCCCCTCCAAACACTTCGTTGGTTTTTAAATGGCCTCTCAAACCAAGTCAAAACTTCCTGATGACAGTTTTTCCCTGTGCTTCCTCTAGCTCTCTTTTAACATGAGGATAATTTACACAGAGTTAAATAAACAAGGTATGGGAGTAACAGAAATACAACAGCCTTACTTCTAGAAAATTTTACCAGAAAGGGCTTTGTTCATCCCATTGCTAATATTGAAAAATATGTGTCAGTTCAAAATCATCACTCCTAAATCATCAAATAAATGCTTAAGGAAAGAAACCAACAGTATGTTTAATCAGCTATTCTAGTATTAAGGTTAGTGAGTAAATTCTTACCTCCAAAGGTGAACTGCAAAGGAATCTTGTGAACTGTAGAGTCAAGTTTGAATGCAATCAATTTCATCCAGTAAAAGAGAACATAAAGAAAAATGAAAAAATTACTATACAATTTTCCAGTAAGAGCATCCAAAGCAAATCCAAAAGTTGATACAAAATATTTTCATACACGGTATAATTTATCCACAAATATAGAAAGGTTCATCAGCCTATAGTAGATACTCAACTATTAGTTTAAAGAAATATGCCTAAATATCTGGATAAAAGCAAACAAAGGGCCAAGGATATAGCTCAGCAGCACAGCAAGCACCAGGTCGTGAATTTGATCTCTGGTACCAAAAAAAAAAAAAAAACCACATAACGCACAATTAGTTATTAATATATGTATTTTTTTAAGTTTTATCTCAAACTTTTGTATCATAAAAACATCCTCTGACGAAGGAATCAACAATTTTTTTAAAATTTAAAGAAAAAAAACAGAACAGTAAAAGGGTACATACAGAATTTCAAAAAAAAAAAAAACAGTAAGAAATCACTAGTTAATAGATTACATACTGTCATCTTAGAAATAGTTGTTCAAGTTACAAAATTAAAGCATACAAAGTGGACATCCAAACAGTGAGACTGCAAACACTTGTGTTCAATGATCCAATAAAAACTTAGTAATATGGAATCGACAATCTTCTTGACCCTATGCCACAGGCAAACTTAATTGCAAGAAGGCTATAAACCATAGGAAGAACCAAAACAAAAGGAGATGCCAAACACCAAGATCAAGAGAGGAAAGTGAGAGAAAGGGAAGTTTTATCTCTACAATTTGGCACTCCTGCTCTGGTTTGCATCCTCTCTTTGCTCAGTTCCGTAATCCTCTTCTCTCCTTCCTTCCCCTTTTTTTCTCTCCCTCTTAACTCACTACATCCCTTTCTCCCTCTGCTTTCTCTTGCTTTTTATAACAAATATATATATGCATAAAGAATACCACACTGGTCTAAATGTGATGTGGTATTTGTCCCTTAGCATTTAAATAAAGAAATGGGTAGGGGACAACAGGGCGAACAAATAACAAAGCAAATCACAGATTAGCTCTGGAATGAGGACTGTCCCATCACTTCATACATATACAGGGTAGTAATTCACAATGTTTTCATGGATTTCCAGGATTAACATTTCATATCCTTTGAGATTTACTGTAATAAAATACCTGAGCAATATAAATTCTTCATTTCTCTAATCAAAAATTAACTATTCTGTTGTGAAGCACTCTTGAACTTCCTCTCCAAAACAAAGCTGGTTAGCATATACAAAGAATACAAATAATTTACATTCTATGATACCTGGGATTTTCTTCTAGATGACAAGGGGAAAGGCAGAGTAATGGGGCAGTGTTTAACTAAAACACTGTCCATGATGCTAAACCCTGAGGGTAGGTGATAAATATATGAGAATTCATTACATGATTATCTCTACTTTGTGAATGTTTTAAGTTTCCCATATTTAAAAACATATCAGATGCACCCTCCCCAAAACTTAGTAAGTATACACTAGTGCTTGTTAAATATACAAAACTAACTGGTATCATCTAGGCATTGGGTGGCATACTAAAATGCAGAGAGACTAAGATTTTTTTTCTTAAATAACAATATGCAATTCTATTATTAATTGTTAAAAGAACTTTCTGAAAGTGCAAGATATACCAAAATACTAATATTTAATTATACTGATATGAAACAAGTAATTTTAGTGAAATTGAAAATGCAACGTTTTCTTCTCTAATAGTCCAATAGATAATTGCTACCCTTCCTCTCAAGAGTAAAAAGAGCCAGCTCAAAAACTAGGCAATTTAGCAAAGGATAAAAATGAAGCATGATGAATTTCTACTTTAAAAATTCGATATTTGATATTGTAGGGTTTCTATGCACTACACAAGCACTTTGACTATGCTACATCCATACTTTTGAATTTAAAAGTGGTATTTAATCAGTGGCAACTGATATTGAGGGCAAATGAAGACAGAAGTTACCTCAAATAACAAAAGAAAAGTGTATAAATATTGCCTAAGAAAACTAGTATCTCCTTTGAGTTCCATTAATTTATATACATCTTTGGCACGTGTATAAGCAACATTTATGTTATAGCTTCTTCAAAATAAAGCAAAAACTTCTTGCCTTGTTTGAACTGGCAACTATGAAATACATAAAAGTTTTTAATCCTGAAACAGCAAAAACAGAATAACAAATCACAACATGTATTTTCACATTATTCCAATAAAATAAAAAAGATTCCACATTTTACTTCAGCTAGTTAGGTGGTGGATCTCTCATCATTGTACCTGTTAGATTCAGTACAAATACTAATAACTTAAAAAAACAACAATTACAAAAAACATGACTGCAAAATACATTTTTCATATACACTGCAGCAAAAGTAGATGTCTTTTAACAAACATTTCCTCATCAGGATAAGAAAAGACTGTGTCAATGCTGCTGCGAAGGTAAAACTACTTAAAAAAAAAAAATCTATTAAAAAAAAAAAAAGAGGCCAAGCATGATGGCACGTTCTTGTAATTCTAGCACTTAGGAGGTTGAGGCAAGAGGACTGCCACAAGTTCAAGATCAACATAGGCTACACTGTAAGTTCAAGGCCAGCCTAGACACCTAAACTACATACTTAGCTTTTGTCTCAAAAAAAAAAAAACTATAACCACAGTGAGTAGCTCAATACTGTTTTTTAACATTGTTCCACTAACATAGTTAGTAAATAAATAATGGGTATAATTTACAGAGAGATTCTATTCAAGAATAATATTAAGAAAATAAAAATTTTAGCATGCTTTGAAAATATCTTACTGATTTTACAGATAACAATGCACTTCATCGTTCCAGAAATGATTGGAAACATTTTGTCATATTCTTGATCTACTCATTTTAAAGCTTATTTCTTGACTTATTCGAGTTGAAAATAGGACTAACCTGCCAAACAGTTGACTTTTCAAACATAAACAGGTAAATATTCTTTGACAGTATTAACAATTGTTAATGTGATTCACTTGATAAAACTTACTTAAAAAGTAACTATCAATTAACCATCATATCTTAAATTTTTAAAAAGAATATAAGGATTAATGGTCTATGATGAGTCTGTGCATAAATGGTCTCAGTATAACTTGGTTTTTTATCTTTTTTTTTTAATCAGTACTGGGGATCGAACCCAAGACCTGCTGCTTGCAAAGCAGGCGCTTATGCGGCTGAGCTAAATCCCCATCCCCCAAACCCTTTAAGTTCTAAAACGAAAATAAAGAAACAAACAGATCAACACTCATACCACTGCTGCTGATCTTCCTGCTTTTCTTACATTAGTAGCATCTCACTGCTATACCTGCTACTATCACTCTCCAGCTCACTGCCAGCTTATTTCACACATCTCCTTGTTGCTTCCAAAAAAGCACTCATTACTTACCAAAGTTGCTAAGGAAGTTTTTGCTGGACCCCAATCTACTGCACTTAGTTAAGTTTGCCCTTTCTCTAAGAACAAACAAAGGTTGTTATTAACCATGCGAATTAGGAGAAAAGAGGGAAGCATTGAGAAACAGACACTTCTAATTTTGTCAAAAGACATCAATAAGACTATAAATCAATTGTTTTATCTCAGTAATATAAAATATTCAACAAATTCATTAAATTTCTGAAAGGCCTTTTATTTTACAAGGAACCATACTTAAATTCCAATATCCAAATAAAAGGGGAAGCACTGAACATCAAAAGAGAATATCTGTGAAGAGAAACCACATTTTATAATTTTGTTCTAGTCAGGCAGGTGTGATGGCGCATGCCTGTAATCCCAGCACTCATGAAGCTGAGACAGAGAAGGCTGCTGAGAGTTTGAGACCAGTCTGAACTACTTAGTAAGACTCTGTTTCAAAAAACCAAAACAAAACAAAAATTCCTAAACCAAAGAACACCAAAGAGTTATCTCTACTTGTTAAAGCAGAATTCCAAGTCTGCTCATATCAATTATCCAGAATTTTCTTGCATTAACAAAATACTTCTACTGGTCACATTTCCTTGACCTTTCAGTTATTGTATGGTATTAGTCTGTTAAAAATTATCAAAGGGCTGGGGATTTAGCTCAGTGGCATAAGCGCCTACCTGGCAAGCGCGAGGTCATGAGTTCAATCCCCGGTACCACACACACACAAAAAAAAAATTATCAAAGGACAAGTTGAATAAGATTTGTTAAAAATTATCAAAGGACAGGTTAAGAATAAGCCAAAAAGTCTTTATTTAGAATTTTATGATTATAAATCAAAATCTTAATTCAGTTAAGATTCTAAATTACATAAGTAAAGGCTGGGGATTTAGCTCAGCAACACAAGCACTTGTCTGGCAAATGTGAGTTCGATCCCTAATACGAAACAAAAACAACAAAAAACACATCTATCCACCCTAAATTACGTAAGTAACGTTTTAGATTCCCTTCTCATCCTCCTACAATTTCTGATACACATTTATACTATTTTAAATTAGATATTTTCAGGCAGTGGAAAATTAAGTTAAGAATGTCATAAATATACATTTCTTAGAAACTAATTTGACTCCACAAAATACTTCGTTTCACACATTGCAAAACATGAAGCCTTTGAAAGTAACCTAACGACATAGCTAACACTCATTTCAAAAGCTTTTTGTCAAAAGAATAAGAATTAAATCTGTACTTAACAGAAATTCAAAACTAATATTTAAGAACTAAGATCTTGTCTATCCTGTTAGTGCGGAATAAGGGGGCAAATGATTTAGGTGATGCTCTGTTTTGTTTTGTTTTGTTTTGTTTTGTTTTTTTGGTACCAGGAATCAAACTCAGGATCTTGCACTTGCCAGGCAGTTACCTTTTTTTGCTTTGTTTTAAGACAGGTATACTGCATCCCATCTGTTAGCAAAGTAGCTAAAAGGACTCATCACTTACACTGTCTCTTCTGAGTACACCTAAACATCAGACAAAATATTGGGCTTTTTTTTTTTTTTTTGTCTTTTTTGAGACAGGGTCTCGCCATGCAGTTCAGGCTGGCCTTGAGCTCACTTTGTAGCCCAGGCTGGTCTTGAACTCTCAATGATCCTCCCACCGCAGCCTGCCTGCGAGTGCTGGGATTAGAAGTGTGAGCCACCACACCCAGCAATTATCCGGCTTTGATGCATCTTAAAATATGACAACAAAACCCTTATTTACATTTTAATGTATTAAAAACTGTCTTCTAAGACAGTATTGTCTCCTTTTTTGCCAGTAGAAAGAACAGTCCAGAATCTCACTGGCTCCTTTTACTTGAGTCACTTAAGTTACGGGGCCTCAGTTTATCTCTAAAATAATTTCAGCCAAACCACTTTCCCTAGCTGATATTTTGTATGCTAGGCTCAGAGATACTGTTTTGTAAATTAATTCACTTATGCACCTCTCCAAGTGTGTCTCTGTCTGTCTGTCTCTGCCTCTCTCCATACAGATAGATGCATACAGATAGAGATATATCACACACATATGATATATACCTTTCAGAGCTTTCAGCGTTAACAAATGGCTAAGCAACGGCACTGTGCCACAGGTTTGCACCACTGGCCTTGCATTGTGGTAGGAAGATACACAGATGAATAAGACAGTCTTTGTGCCCTTTATCTAACAAATAAAATGAACTTTAAAATGCTTTTAAAGCTTCTTTTCATAGATTTACATTAATGTTGAAAATATTCAAATGCTGATGCTACAAGTTACTGGAAATATATGCATCTGACATGATGTGAGAGATGAGGAGAGGGCAAAGGGAGGAAGAAAGTGGAGGAGGCAGGGAGAGACAAATATGCATTCACTGCTTTTACACATTTTAAAGATAGAACTATGTTCTGGATAAATAACCACTCATGTATTTTTTTTCTTTACAGCCAACTGTATAACTATATATACATATTATAACACTGCTAACTAGAAAAAGATCAACCACTTTTAATCAGGCAAGTGGTTACCTAAAATTGTTTGGCATATAAAACACTCAAACTCTCCTTAGTTAGACTTAGTCATCTATAAGTGGTGGTGTTCATCTGTCAAGTCATCACCAAGGGGGCCATAAAACTTGATATCCTCAAATTTAATGGAAAAAACAGACCTAAAATACAAGAGCTAAAGAAAAGCAGTATTCATAGTAAGACTAATGCTATCACATGAGCTTTGCACTTACTAAAACATGCTTAACTCCTTGCAGGTAAATTTCTCAATACTTTTGACTCAAGAAATTAAAAGCAGAGGCTGGGAATATAGTATTACAAGTACCCGCCTGGCAGGTGCAAGGTTTTGAGTTCACACACACACACACACACACACAAAAAAAAAAAATTAAAAGCAGCTTTTACTTAATATAGGATAATAATTGTCAAGAGCTCTAAACATCATTTATTGGAATTTTCCTTTCTGCTTCACATTACAATTTTCAACAACGCTATATATTTTTCCCAAGTAGTTTAAAATTTGGCAACACCTGCGTTGTCTGTCCTGGTGTCCAGGTCATTTAACTCAACAGTTCATTTTTTGAAGCAATGCCCATGGCAAATCTACTCCATTCCAGGCACTCTTCTGGGCACTAAGTTTTTTGTTTTTTGGTACCAGAAATCAAATCGGGACCCCACACTTGCCAGGCAAGCACTGTGCCACTGAACTATATTCCGACCCTTGAGTATTTCTTTAGACTCAAGAAAAACATGTTTTAGTGGTGTAATGAGCTACTGATTTGGGTAATACAAAATAACTAATTCATCAAAGGACAGACCTATAAGGCAGGCAAATCTCAAGTTTCAGTCCTGCCTGAGCAACTTCATTACCTAATGAAACTGTCTCCAAAAAAAAAAAAAAAAAAAAAATTTAAAGGTTGGAAATATAGCTCAGTGCAAGAGTCCTAGGTTCAATCCCCAGTACTGAAGAGGGTAAAACATAACAATACAAAACAAAAACAAAAGGAGAGATCTACTTCAAGTATAAGCAGAACACTCTACCACCAGACTGAAAAAGCACCTAATCTTTGACTCCGGTCCTAAATAAAGCAGTTAAAAACACATATATACATCTTCACAAACAATGTTTTTACACGTTTTATGTGGTACAATGGGATGAATCAAAATATTATAAATTTTTATTTTAATGACTAAAATTACATAGCAATCAACCAAACTGCTTTTTTCTTTGAAAGAACTCAAATTTTCTAATTTAACATCTATGATCTTTAATTCAAACAAATAAATGAATTACAATGAAACAAAGAAAAACATAACTGCATTTACAAGTGCTAGCTAGGTAATCCAGAAGTATCATTTACTTGCTTTTGACCTCAGTGCTTCCTAAATGACATATTACTATCTACACCCTAGGAATTAAAGTTTAGTAAATGATTATTTCACCAAAGATCTTTAGAAGTATGATCTTATTTAATTCTTACAACAAACCTTTTTGTACTATCCCACCACCACTCCCATATTTACAAATGAGGAACCTGAAATTAAAAACAAGTTGAGGAATTACTGACTTGCTTAAAGTACAAAAGTAATAAGTAAGTGGGAAAGCTGAGATTTAAGGCAGAAATATTGATCACTGCTCATGTTATTACCCTTCCTGCTACTCAGCCTTCACATCATCAATATTATGACCCAAAATATATGGCATCTTAACTGCTATCACCTTCATACTATCCAAATCAAATAACATCACAGGCCATATTTGTTCTCAGGTAGGTTGTTCACTAAGAATCATCATCTATTTCATGCCAGACATTCCACTTGACACTTAAGATTTCTATTTCCTTATCTTATTCTTCGCTGTTCAAAAAACAATACATGTAACTCCAGAGGCTGGAGCAGGGCTGCCATGACTTCACAGCCAGCATGGGCCGCACAGTGAGTTCAACGCTAGCTTACACTTCATAGCAAGGGCCCCCTCACGCAAAAAAAGAAAAATGTACAAATTAATAGTTACTGTTATATTACTTTACACCTTAACTTGAGTGAGGTACCAGTAACTCCAGAACTTCAGATATTCAATAAAAGACAAAGCCCCAAAAGAAAACAAAGCTAAGATGAGGAAACAAAAAGATATGTCTTTCCTTTTTCTTTTTAAAATTAGTATATCTATGTAAGATAGTAGCCTGCAAGTCAAAGAAGAATCCATCAAGTTCCTTTTCCCTAGTTCTTCTTGACTGTAACTTTACTAACAATAAAATTTAGTGATAGACTTTAATAATCTGTACTTCCACTAATTCTCCCTTATAGCAGCTCTACTTTCCCCTAATTTCCCCTCCTAGCTTACTATATAATCTATTGGAGATTACTACAAAGAGGCTCTGAGCAGGATTTAAATTTTACTAATTGGCTTTCTATGTTTATCTGTGAGTCTGTCCTAGGCGTAGGCCCCTTGCCTGGCAACAGAAGCTGATTCATAGTAAGTGAACCTCTATGAATCACTGGTCCTGGCTGAGGCCTGCAGTGGCCTGTGAGGCCAGAGATACCTCAAAGGGCAAGATAAGGCCACAGCTGCGGACACTCTGGCTCCAACTCCAATTAACAAGTAGAGACTGCAGCTGCAGAAATTACTCCTACAGTCTCATTCCTACCATGTCTTCATGATAAGGACAGTGCTACCGAATTGACTTGATTCATTACTTGGAGACCTCCTTCAAGTCACTCCCAAGGTCCTGCTCATTGCCTACACTTTCCTCAGTTTCCCCACCCTTGTTGGACCTAATAAATAAAGTGGGCAGTCCAGAGAAGTCTTTTTGTTAGCCCTCAGAGTCTCGAGTTCAGCTAAAGGGTTTTGACCCTTCTAAAGCCCTAAAAAATCATACAATTTGTCTCTTTTTATTTAAACCTCCGCCATACACTTGTTTGGGAGATCAGGGATTTAGGTCAGGACCCAATAATAATCTACAGAATTATGCTTTCTGTTTAACAACTATCTCTGACATCCCCACCCACACCCCACCATGTAAGTTTCATAAGAGCAAAGGATCTTTCTATGATTTATTCATGATTTGCTAACTATACCAACTGCCTCTCCAACAGTACCTGGCTCATAGTAAGCACCCAATAAGAATCTT
Organism: Cavia porcellus; assembly: GCF_034190915.1. Taxonomy (NCBI): domain Eukaryota; kingdom Metazoa; phylum Chordata; class Mammalia; order Rodentia; family Caviidae; genus Cavia; species Cavia porcellus. The sequence continues at coordinate 95,018,884 of NW_026947485.1, forward strand.
AACAAACACTTAAGGAACCACGAATTAGAAAGGGAATAAATTCTAGTACTAGTCAAATTAATATAGTAAGAATTACCTCTAAGAAAGAAAGAACAACAGCTTATAGCAGTAACTATAAAAAAAAACAGTGATCAAGGCTTACTGAAATACAAAATGAGCAAATGTAAAAGCCCTTATGAACAAGTAAGGCCCACTCAATATTTTATTGGAGAACAAACACATTATGCGAACACTGTGAGAAGACTGTCATTTTACAGTAGCATAACACACAAAATCTTAGCAATAACAGTGTTTTGACTACATGAGAAATGTTGCGAGTTCCAGACCGGCTACAAGGTGAGCTCAGGCCAGCCTGAACTGGACAGTGAGACTTTGTCTCAAAAAGACCAAAAATTTTTTTTAAAAAAATTCCTTTCTATCTATTGATACCTTTCTTCCAACAATTTCCCACTGGGTCAGTTATGCAATGTTTTATTTGATATCCCCAGTCTGGGAAATACAGATCCTCAATAAATGCTTATTAAATGATGCTCTCTACAAAAATTTCAGCATATTTCTTTCCCACTCATTTCGCGCTGAGATACTTTTCCTCAGTGGTCTGTTTTTCCCACTTGATCATCAAGTTCCTAAAGACTGACTCTTCAGTTTGTCCTGGGCACTCAGTAATGTCTGTTGAATTTGGTTGGACAACAAAACTTATAAATATGTTATATTCAGCTCCCTCAATCAAACACTACATAGAACATATCCTGAATTTGCAGTCCTTGTTTCTGGAGGATTTAAAATGCTCAATACATGTATGACTTGTATTCACAAAAGTTCAGTAATATACACTGAAAGGAGCATAAGCTCTACTTAAAAGGTAAACACATGGCATAAAATGCTTTACAGACAACCTACTCAAGTAGGAAAAAAAAAAACATTTAACAAACAGTACCTCAGTCTTCCCACATTCATCAGGTGGATCCTGGTGTATGGCCATTTGATACTTGACATATAAAGAAAAGGACTGGCTGAAGGACGACTTGAACTCTGGGTCCTCAAAGGAGACAGGTACTAACCTCACCTTCAGTGCAAGGAAAATACAAGCAAATGCTATTGAAACATCTCTACCTAAAGGTATGCTTCTGAAGGTGAGGCTAGAGTAAGATCTCCGCAAATCCACTTCCAAAGCTCAGTGCTGGAATATGTCATGAAAAGAAATCCTGGAAGAGTTCACTGGCACACAGTCTGAGTGCCAACTTTATACTAACGAAATGAAAAGGCTTCTCACAAGGGCCAGGAGAATGTTTTGTTTGTTTGGGGGATTTGTTTGCTTATGATGATAAATTACAGTTTCTCCTCTATCCATCTATCTGGTTCTTTAGTCAACTCTCACTAGTTGATAATGTTGCTAATAGTGGTCATGGCCACTAATTTTGTAATCTTTACTTATACTAACATTTTAAGGCTCTTTTCCCTTCCAGATTTGTCTTAGGTCATTTGATATAGGAAATTTAATGCATATAAGGATGTCTATTAAAACATTCTACTGCCTTACTTTTCTAGTCCTGCTCAGTTATGAGTGGGTAATACAGTCATAAAGAATAATTCAGCTGTTATGAAGATGAATAAAACATACCACATCAGACACACTATGCTTACCATGAAAATATAAATTTTCTTATAGATATTTTAATTTACAGCTCTATTATTCACTTTCGGATAAATTCAACCAGAAATAGTGATTTTATATAAAGATAATTTTACATGTTCTTTTCCACTTTGAAATTACATGTAACTGGCACTTAACATGGCCCTAAGTAAAATTTGCACTTTCAGAATGTCCATTAACTCAGCCCTATGTCTACGCAGATATGCTGCAGATTTTATATGACTACAATGCACCAAAAATAAACCAAGGTTTCATACAATATCAAATGGAAGGGAAAGTTCTGTTTACATAGAAAAATTATAATTGGCCTGCTGACCTGGCTCACAGTTGGTTTATCAGGTGGGTCCTTGTGAATAACCATCTGGTAACGTTTATAGACCTGGTAAGACTCCTGAAATGTGGCTTTGAACTGAGAACTTGGTGGAGATGATCTCACCACCCTCACCTTCAGAAGGAGTTAAAAAACAATGTTCATTAATTCATTCATTTAGTCATTATTCATTTTGTGGAGTACACATTAACAATTACTCCACATTACAATTACTAATCAAAAACCAAGACGTTTCAACAAATATTAAAAATATTTTAACAGTAAAAATCAAGTTAGTTAATAAAAGTACTTTCTGCCACTTACAGACATTTTAGGAAAGCCAAGGAGGATTCCCCCCAAACTCTAAGCCTTGTTTCTGATGACTGAATTATACAGGCCTGCTTGTATTATAAGCAGGCAGGACACTTCCAGGAAGCAGTCATGAAACAATCACAAATACTGTTCAATTTTAGTAACACATAACTCATCATCAATCAAAGACTGAAAGTGGGATACTGTCAGCCACTTTCATTATTAGTAACTCTAAACTTAAACTTTGTAAGTTAATTAAAAAGACAACCCTCACAACATGTTCTTATTTCACAGCATATTTTAAAATGAAGAGCCTGAAGTTTGATTTCCTATGTTCAAATCTTAGGACGTCATCATATTTGCTAAGCAAATTAACCTCATGTAAACTGGTTCTTTCATATATAAAATGAGGATGAGTTAAAAGTACTAACTGCACAGAGCAATGGTTAACACATATTTAACATTAATCATTTACTAACCAGTTAAAATATATTAGTGAAATAAAATTAAATGTAATACAATAAAAGCACGATGGAAATTTTCTGTGTGCCGTCAACAAATTCTTCTATAAACAAAGAGTGACGCTCAGTAGATAACAAACCTCTACACATCCTCAGTCACACTGCATTAAAAAAATAAAAGTTCATGCCTTTTGCCTTAGAATTGTTATGAAAGGTGTCGATGATTCCCTCAATACCTACCTATTTGTCATCAAAAGATAAAAACCTTTTCATAGGACCAGGGATTTAGCTCAGTGGTGTAAGTGCCTGCCTGGCAAGCAGGAAGTCGTGAGTTTGATTCTTTGGTTTAAAAAAACCCTCTTCATAAATATTTAAGTAGGAGGCTGAGGGTTTAGCTCAGCAGCATAAGCGCCTGCCCACTAAGTATGAGGTTGTGAGTACGGTCCCCAATACCAAAAAAAAAGTAGCTGTTAAAATATATGTCTGATATATATTTTTTTCTGAAGGTTTAGAATACATCAAAGTTAATTCTCACTTTATGCATAACATTAAGAGGTATTCTTAGATGATACTTAACAATATAGTCAAAAGTTGACCAGTTTCTAATTAGGTATGAAAATATGACAAAATCATTATGGCTAATGGTTTAGAAAAAAATGTTTTTTTTGAGAGAGAGGGTCTTTCCCAAGCTGGCAAGGAACTTGTAATTCTGCTGCTTCAGCCTCCCAAATAGCTGAGATTACAGGTATGCATTTACATGTACAAATTAATATTGAGGAATTTATATTGACCTAGAAATGCAAATAAGTTTGGGGGAAAAAAGCTTTAAAAATATTTGTATTATGCCTACATTTGTTGGAAGTACTTCATGAGAAAGAATTTTAGTAGTACAATTTAATGATTCAGTTAATTCCCAAATGCTTGTTTACATATGTAACAAGGGCTGCTGCCTTCATCAATGTCGGAATTTTATAATGAATAAAATGGCACTTGCTTATATGATAGACTCTCTTTTACTATCTAAATTATCTTTTACTATGTAAACTTCTAAATGAAATTTTAAAGACTATCTTTCTTGCTTTAACTAATTTCAATCAAGGGATACAAAAAGCTAGAACACCCTCCTTAATAACAAACATGTTAAAACTTGTTTTCACAGCTTTCATAGCCAGTTTCTAAAGTATTCTCAAAGAACACTTTTAAAAATAGCAGTTAATAATTGTATTTTGAAATTTTGTTTTTTCTGTTTAAAATGATTTTTGTAAAAATAGCAGTTAACTTAGTAAATAGACGCTCCTATACTCAATTCCCTTTTATTGTTTACTTAAATTACAAATATCAACAGTGAGTATAACATCAAAGGAATTAAACAAAGTACCCAATAGAAGACAAGAAAAACAAACAAAACCCTTCAAAGTACCTCTAACTTGTGTGATGCATTCTCTGGTAAAGATTCAAATATTAAATCTTCAAGTGATTTGGGATGGTTGGATTTAGTCTTTGGTGGGAACGCAGACGGTGCCTGACCTTGAGCCTGGAAACCCTCAAATTCTCCAGCTGGGTTTTGCTGCATGAGTTTTAACATTTTCCTTTCTTTACGAATTTCCTTGGCTTTTCGACATGGAGGCTTACTCAAATCAGCCCCTTTGCCTAAAAAGAATTTCCAAACATTAGACCAATCACAATTGGCCCCAGAAATGTTTTTTTCATCAATCTCAAAGATATTACAAGTCTAAAGAATCCCAACAGGTTAACTCTTAGGTAGATGTTCCACATTATTCTGGTACCTTGAAGCACCTTTGAAGCAGGAGTTGCCAAAAAAAATGAATAGTCACAGAAATATTCCATGGTAGTTCTCATGGCTGAAAACCTTTTATTTATAATATCCATTCACTTCTATGATTCTTTAAAAAGAACATAATCAAATCAAGTGTCTTCTTGCTTCTGTGGCACACATTCTAGCTTTCTCTAGTAGCATTAATAATACTGGGGAATAATACTCAGGAATCAGTGAGTAGTGATCCCAGCCAGAATAGATTCTGGCAGATTTTTTTAATGAAAAACATCCTTGTTTAGGTTAACATACTTCTGTTTCTCTCTAAGTACTATTTGCTTCAGTTCTAGTTAGTTTTTTTGTTTTTTAAAGAGAATTAAGCAGCCAAGGATTTAGCTCAGTGGGCTTAAGCACCTGCCTAGCAAGCTGAAGGTTGTAAGTTTGAGCCCCAGTACCAAAAAAAAAAAAAGCAGAATTTTTAAAAAATACAGAATTTCAAGACAAGATGATAGGAAATTAACAATGATTATATTGCATGTTGCTGTCTTCAAAATAGTTGCTCAGATTACCAGATATAGATATGCAAAACTGATCAAACAATGCAAACATTAACTGTTCCTTTGAACTAACAGAATGAGTAGTACAAATATCTCCGCTAAAGAACAACTGGGGTGAGGGAAAGGGGAAAAGAAGGGAGGGTTCAGGGATATAGCTCAGCAGCACAGCACCTGTGCAAAGTCCTGAGTTCAATTTCCAGTACCTAAAAAACAAAAAAACAACAACAAAAAAGAGCTTTGTTCTAAGAAACAGACTATTATCAAACTGATAATAACCCTTTAAGATACAAAAATTTTAACAATAAACTACAAATTTTAATAAGGAGTCTTTAATCTACTAAAAGTTTATTCTAAGAAAAATCATTTAAGTGATAAAGGCAAATAATGGTAAACACAAATGAAGACCTCAAAATAATCAAAGAATCACACTTTTAGAACTGCTAAACAACAGAATATCTGCATCCATTTTAATGTTTTAGAAATTTTAAGAGGATTTCTCATTATACAATGTTTAAAAAAGTAACACTGGTTATGTATATGTACACTAAAAATATTTAGAAAAATACTGAAAAAGTATGGCACAATGTTAACCATCAGTTTCGAGTTTAAAAAGAGAAAAGACTACTGTGGTTTTCTCCTTTCTCAAAAATTTCTATAATAAAAATCACTCATAATTTTTAACATGCTATTAATGAACCACAGAAATAAGGTATTTTTTAAGATCCAAAAACACAGGGGAGAAAAATAAAGATAAAAAGAAGCAAAATATACCATGTACAGGTATAAATTTCCTATGATAAATGTTTTCACCGTGTATATCTAAAATATACCAATAAAAAGAAAAAAAAGCATAGTATTCACAAATCACATGTAAGTCTCAATAAGAAAGTTTCTAAGAGTACCACATTTTTTTTTATAGAGAAGAAAATTAAGACCCAGATTGACTGACTTTGTATAGACAAGCTGCTCAAAAGAAGTTCACACACAGAGATCACTTACAATTTCATTAACATATTTTCTACGAAAAAACAAAAGTTTACCCAATAGAGAAAACTTTGAATAAACTTAATAAGCCAGGTAACAAAAGACAGATTCTTTCACCAGCTAGGCGATTAACCCTAATGCCTTATGGAATCAATTGTCTTGAGTCCCACTGTGTCTTTTGTCAAGTTGTTCTTGAAAGGTACAAAATGTAACAGCATTGGTAGGAAATAGCTCAGGAGCGTAAGTACTTGCCTGGCATGGGCAAGGCCCTGAGTTCAATTCCTAGTGCCAAAAAATAAAAAAAAAATTAATACTTTGACACCAGCCATCTTAGGTCACAGACTAGCTCTGTCACTTGGTTAGATGACCTGGGGCAAGTTTCCTTGTCTCTGCAAGAAAGATAATAATCAGTCTCACCTCTGGAGTTCCTGTGAAGAATAAATGAGTTAATACACATGTACTTCATAAACCCATATCCTACCATTGTATCAAGTTTACTTCTTACTATTATCGATATCTGCATTACCACATCTAAAATAACTTTTACTTAATCATTTCAGACATAAATCCTTCATTTTCTAATAGTTACTGAAAACTGCACTCCTTACCAAAATTTTAAAATTATGAACAAATTATAAACTACAGAGGAAAGTTAGAGGCACCAATTTTCAGCATTTTTAAGAAACATGACATTGCATTCACAATGTAATTCATTCACTGCACTAAGCAACCCTTATGATTTTGCTTCTTCAAATATACATATCACCATTTTTACTTTCTACAAATCAGAATTTCAGCTTAGAGAATACAGATTTTTCAGATCAACAAACTTTAGCAGAACACAAAACAGATAATCAGTGTAAAATCGTTTACCATAATAACCCTGAACTCAAAAAGTCAGCAACTCAAGAATTCTAGACTAATCTCTACTGCTTTGACTAGACACCAGAAGACCTGCTTAATTTCTAATTAAGTATAAAGGAATATACTGATAACATTTTTAAAACAGAAAGTGGAAATGCAGGTTTCAAAGATGATCCAAAAATGCCTATCATTTAAAAATAGTCTCAGATTCTTAGTGAAACATAAACTGGTTGGGGGAAAAAAAATTACACAAAAAGTATTTAATGCATGCTTCAGTAATCATACTGTTGAAGGTAAGGTTATTATTACTTTAAAATTATTACGTAACATGGGGTAAGGAACAGGTAGCTAGGTGATAGTCCAGTCTAATTCTACTACCCCAGGTGAGTGGAGGCAAACCTATGGCATGCATGCCTCAGTGGGCTGTTTGTTATCACTGAAAGCTCTAAAAGATCTGCCATCACTGCTTATGAGAATCAAGCTTCTGCCTAAGAAAAAAACAAAAACAGAAATATTGTTTTCCTGAATTTGAAAAGTAGTGTCAATATGAAGTCATTACCTGTTCACTTTTTTAAAAAATTCTAGAAAACAATGATCAAACCAACAGGAATAATATATAGTCTATGATCTCCCCAATACCGTGTGGAACTAGGCCTAGTTGAGAAAATGAAGCCACAAGCAGATTCACGACATCACATCACATGATAGCAAGGAGACTCACAAAGATTACTAGGACTGTATCAAAACGATATAGAAGCCAACTGAAAGAAGTTGTCACAGGAACAATGGAATGCAACCCAAAACTATGTTTAGATCTCTGAGTTCACAAAGATAACAAGGGAACCTAGCTGCTGGCTAACAGAATATGTTACTTTGAAAATAAATTTTAAAAGATTCAAAATTTTAGCTTGCCTTTCTTTTGAGTCTTTATGGGAAGGAAACAGATGAGAGGAAGTTTCCTTATGAAAATATTCCAGCCAAAAAATAAGGAATAAAATGCTGGAATTAGAATGTCTAAAGAATTAACAGATTGGGGCTGGGGATTTAGCTCAGCGGCATAAGCGCCTGCCTTACAAGCAGGCAGTCGTGAGTTCGATCCCTGGTACGTATAAAAAGGGAAAAGACAAAAAATAAATAAATAAATAAAAAGAATTAACAGATTTTAGCACTACTAGGACTAATAAAAAGAGGCACCCAGACATTGTGTATCTCCTGAAAGGACATTCAATCACCCATAGCATACCTTTCATCATCTTCAAGTCCCCCACTCTGATTGAGATTTACCCCCTCCAAAAAAGAAAGAGAGGAAGGAAGGAAGGAAGGAAGGAAAGGTAACCCCAATTTTGATCAAAGTATTCAAGTATCAATGTACAAGTAGGCAGAACAAGTTAAACTGCACTGCAGATGTAATCGGTCAGCTACAGAAGAGACAAAAACCACGACAACTCATTTCCTTCAACAAATAATACTATGCAAGTAAAAAGTGGGGGGAAATGACAGGGAAATGTATAGAGCAATAAAGATTTTTCAAGTATATCAACCAATTTTTCAGACCAATTGTCTAGTTCTTGACACAAGCACATAAAAACTGGAACTTGAACACTGAATAGTATTAGTATTAGTATTAGTATTAGTATTAGTATTAGAACACTCAATAGGATTAAGAAATTCTAGGGAATTGGCGAACAGAGTTGAGAGCGGGACTGGCAGGGAGCCCTGCATCAACCTGTGGTGAGTGAGAGGAACGAGGACACTTCCATAGACTAGGAGGCTCCAGCAAAGGACATACTGGGACCGGGCAGATTCCATCTGTCTTAACAGGTTGTATCTTACTGGATTTTATTATATGTGATAATATAAGCAAAAACTTTTATAGACAAGGAGATTATACAGAAACCATTGTTCATTTTCTGTTAGTTGGTTCTAAATACCCTGTAATACTGTCATTCTCTTAAATGGTTTTACATTGTCTTGATATGTTTGGTGCTACAGTATACGAAGTTATACTCAAAGATTTCAAGGAAAGAGACACTATGGTAACTACTTTTATGTCAGGATATCTTGTGGTGAAACACAAGATTTTGCTTAAATGGTTATGCTTTGACCTGTGCTGTTTTGTTGTAATGCCGTCTTTTATCTCAATCTCTTTTTTTAAAATTATTTACTTTTTTATTTTTATCTTTTTAATTAAGGGAAAAATAAATAAAAAATAGCAGGATACATTATAGTAACCCATTCTGATTTCCTATTAACTTTATATGAAACCCTGTATTGCCCTCACCATCTTGTTTTGACTGATTTTCCTCTATTCTGTTTTGCTTGACAATACCAAGTTCGAAAGTACAGGCAACAACTGTGAAGACAGTAAGATTCATTATGACACCCATTCTGGTTGACTATTATCTTCTTTTGAAGTCCTATAATGTCTCCAATGTTTTGGTTTTATTCTTACAGTTTTGTTCAATTTTATTATAACTGATGATATAGGCAATTCTTTTTAAGATAGCAAGAGGCAGTATGGTAACCATTGTTGATCACCTAGTATTTTGTTTTTACATTATCTATTATGTCCATCCTTTTGATTTGACTGACTCTGTTCTGTTATGTTGGTTTTATTCTCTTCAAAAACAGTAATAATAATAAAACCCAAAATGTGTAATTGTGTACAAAAGAAAGGAAAAGAAAGTGCTCTAAAGGATATAACTGCATATATATTTAAGTGTGGATAGATACCCATATTACTGAGTTTTGTTGGATCATTGAACTAAACTGCAATTTGTTTGAAAGTCCACTTTATATGCTTTAATCTTGTAACTTGAACAAATATTTCTAAGATGACAATATGTAATCTATTAACTAGTGATTTCCTACTGTATATTTTTTCTGAAATTCTGTATAACTTGTACCCTTTTTCTTTTTTTTTTTTTCTCCTTAAATAAAATTAAAAAAAAAAAAAAAAAGAAAGAAATTCTATAGGCCAGGCATAATGCTGGCTACTTGTAATCCCACTACTCAGGAGGCTGAAGCAGGAGGATAACAGCAAGTTCGAGGCCAGCCTAGTCTACACAGTGAGTTCAAGGCCATGCTGAACTAAATAGTGAGACCCTATCCCCCCCACCATCCTCCAAAAGAAATTTTATTCAAGTATAATAATGGTATTGTGAGTAGTTCTTATTTTTCAGAGATGAATTCTGAAATTCAGGATCACATAATGTCAGGAAATTACTTAAATATACTACTGAAAGAGAACTAGATTTGGGTACAGATGAAACAGAAGTGGCCATCATAATTAAATGTTTCAAACAAGGACAGAGTAGATGAAAATTTGTTATACTATTGAATCTAGCTCCCCTATATTTCAAATTCTTTAAATTCTTTTCAACAAAGGTATTTAATTTAACCAACTGTAACTAATTTTTAGAATAAAGTATAAATGAAAAAGCCTCTCACATGAGAGAATAAAAACATAAATTCTCTAAATCATATTTCATTCAACTATTAGTATTAATTAGGAAAAAAAATCTCACACTAATCAATTTAAATACAATTAAATCCTTCTACAAAAACTTGATAGAAATACAAAGTTTTTGGCACTGAAACTTGTGTAATATAGTTTAGACAATAAAAACTAAAATAGTAAAAATCTCTCCCTTGAATCATTTCAAATAAATAACATAAAAACTAATGGAAAAACTGCCTGGCTTCACATTTTATGCAGTAATTTTGAAAAAAATCATACATATACATATTTTATATGGTAAACCCACAATGTTGGGCATATTTTTAAGCCTAATTCTTTTATAAGGGAGAATATAGGGGAAATTTTTTATGTTATTAAGATTAATTTAAACATTAAATCTAGGCAGCTTTAAATTAAAATTTATTATAATTACATAAAAATTCAATGATAAACTGCAGAATCTCCTATAATTTACAGTTTTATAATACCAAAATAACAATGTTTTATCACCAAACCTTTCAACACTGTCAAAAATATGAGTCTCAAACCTCTAAGGCTCTCAGGTAATAAGATGGAACTAAAAATGTATTTGGGGCTGGGTGTGGTGGTGCATGCCTGTAATTTCAGCACTTGGAAGGCTGAGTCAAGAAGATCAAGGCAAGTTTGAAGCCAGCCTGGGCTATACAATGAGTTCAAAGCTAGCCTAAACTACATAGCAAGATCCTGTCTCAAAAAAGACAAAAATGTATTTGAGGAGATAAAGCTGTTAGTTTAGGTTTTTTAAGCATAGTAGTTTACAAAGATACTTTGGCCATCTAAATCCAGGTAATTGTATCTCATTAAAATGGGACTGTATCTTACAGTGTTACAAAAAGATCATCTTTTTGGCTGACAGCAGGGACCAGGGGTTACAATGACACAAGCAAAAAGAAAAGCAGCTAATATGACTTGCTATCAAATGTGCATTACCTGGCTTAGGAGCCATATGAACTTTAATTGAATGTGACGGTTCACCAGAGCCCAACTTCTCTTCTATAGCTTGTGAATGAGATTCTTCTCTCTTTGAGCTTTTCTCTTTCTTCTTCTCTTCACTCTCTAAGCTCTCTTTGAGATCACTGCTGAGTGTTTTAAGATCACACTTTATATCCAATTTGTTTATTAATGCGAAGTCACCCGCAACAGTGTCTTCCATTGTGGAATCCATGGGCTCATCTACAAATCAAAAGAAAAAAGTCCGTCAGCCGTCAGCCAGGTTGTTTGACACAGTTAAGATAAACAGCAGACTATATAATGTCCCCATTATCCACCGTAGTAAGGATTACTGTTTAGCAACTGAGTTCACGGTCTCACTATTTAAAAAAAGGGTTATATTTAAAACTGTGGTAGCCTAGCAGGAAAATGCACCACCAGTCCATTTGCAAGTTGAGACCATGCTCCCAACAATGGAATATAAAATGACTGATAAGCCTAATTTTGTCTTACTTGTTAAAAGAAAAACTGTGACCTAGAACTTCCCACCATCCCCCCTTCACTGGCTGCATAAAAAAAAACCAGAGTGACCCCGGAAATAACATGAAGGGACTCACAGAGCGAGTAAGGGACTCACAGAGCGAGTAAGGCTGCAAGCTAACCTGAAACACGCACACTGAGCTCCTAGGTGAGGAGGGAAAGGAACTGATACTACTGTTCAGTCCTTGGATTTGGTGGTTCTTTCTCACAGCTGTCTCAGCTTCTACCCTAATGAATTAAGTATCAGATACAAATAATTCAGAAGTCTATAAATCAAAGAAATCCATAATAAGCCAAATAAGGGCTGGGGATTTAGCTCAGTGATGTAAGCGCCTACCTGGCAAGCACGAGGTGGTAAGTTCAATCCCCAGTACCACAAAAACACAAAAACAAAAAAGCCTTGCAACGTAATAAGCCAAATAATCAAATGTAAAAGCTAGATTAAAAGACAGAACACTCTGAATTTTGATGTTTACAAAATCATCAATTTACAGCATCTTCAAAATTTTGATTTATATATTAACTAATTATGACATGATTCCTAGACATCAAAAAAAATTTGTAAAATACTAGCAAACAATAGAAAAATTTCACAACTCCAAAAAAATCACATCTTTAAAATGATCTTCAGTTTTCTTTCCAAATTAGACTATTCTGGCATAAACAGTACTTCCCATAACCCTGATTTGTGGGGCCAACAGTAACAGCAATGTCAATGCTGATAGCAGCCTCTGTCGCCACAGGAGTGGTACACGATCCCCTGTCTCACCTAACATGAGATGTTTGAAAATTAAGAACCTTGGAAAGATACATTCATTTTAAGAAAATAGTCTTTAGACCCAATCTCATCTTACCCTCACAATTTCTTCTGAAAATCTCCCCTTTAGCCAGAAATTTCAACATTTTTTTTAAAACTTTCTTGTGTGATTTTGATGGCTGAAATTGTAAAGGTCGGCACCTAAGAAAGCAAAGTAAGTATTTTAAAATTTTTTTTTAAAAAAGTTTGACAAAATAAAGTCAGTTCTGTGTAGGATTTGGTATACTGAGGCAAGTCTCATGCTTGGGATTCCTGGTTAGAGGACAGGTTTACTGTAGCCTCCAATCCTACTTTAAACGTCACTAAAACTACCACGAAGGGATTTTAAAAAACAAACACAATCATATAAACCCACAGGAAAAAGGAGAGGAGAAAAATGTTTGTAGCTAGAAAGCAGGTTCTGTGAGTATCAGAAAAAAGATTGACAAAGCTAAACATACTAAAAGAAAATTTACACAGCTTGGAAAAGGGCTTCACAATAAATGGGGCTAGGTACACAGAAGGCTACAAAAACAAACAAGATAATTATTAATTTCCAGGAAAAGCAAACACTTGTACAAGCAATCACAGGCTATAACACAGTTAAGCTGCAAAGCACATTACAGTCATAATGTGAATATTCAGTCTGTGAATAATTTACAGAAAATCACAATATTTTTAAGATGGGGGGGGATTTAGTTCAGCAGCGCAAACACCTGCCTGGCAAGTGTGAGATCATGAGTTTGAGCCTCAGTACAAAAAAAAAAAAAAACTCAGATGGGAAGTTAGGAATGAGGCCTTAAAGGAACCTGAATGAATGTGACAAGGAAAAGAGAAGTGAGACAGTTAAGTAGGAAGGGAAGTAAGGGAGAAGGTCAAAGGAAAAAAGGGTAGAAGGGAATGAGGGAAGGAGGGAGACAATGTGCCAATACATGCCCAGCCCAGGTAGCAGGGCCAGGCAAGATTTCACAGGCAGCACCACAGCGAGCTGCCCGCCACAGGGCCCAGGGCCAGGCGCCTGGGGCCGCGGGAGAGGCTGAGTAGCTGTGCTGCCCCTGGTGTAGTGCCTGCCTTACTACCGTGTACCCAAATGATGAAGGGCTGCCCCAGAGGCTCCGTGCACCTACAACAGCTGCTCGGACTGCGCTGTGTGCTTTATCTGTCACCTAGGCCTTGTCTCTTGATTGAGCGATGTCATGATGTGAAAGAATTAGAAGAAAAACAGCAGTGTAACTGATTCTATCTGAAGGAAGTAGGGGAAAAAACAACAAAATCTCACATGTTGAGTTTTTTAAAACTCTTGCATAATAGTGATAAAATAAACCAATCCACAAGTTATTTTGCTTTAACAGAGAAGAGGTAACTTTTTTCCCCTTTTGATTTCTATCTTTCTTCCCTAGTGACAAAGCATAAAATCACGGACACCAGAGACTAAGGCAGACCTTAAAGGTTCTGAAAACACTGAAAAGGTTACCTCTCCTGCAGGAGGAAAACCTGGGATCTAAAATGAAAAACACGAGTTGCGTGTTTTAAAAAGGGAACAAGGTCAACCAAATCTGAATTCTTGGAGCTGTCCCAGGCAGCAATGCCCACAGTCACCATGAGAAGCAGTACAGAGAACTCTGTGCCCTCAGTACCCACAATCAGTTCAACCAGGACACTAACACTCTCATGTAAGAAACACTACAAGAGATTTTCCAAAGGTTGTCTGGTGACAACCCACAAGAATGCTGAGACAGGGGAACGGTAACTTGAATGTCATTATGGAAGCACTGGTTATGAACAAGCAGGGGATCTCAATGTCACTATTATCACTAATGTCAAGGGTTTCATCACGAATCTACTCTCCCCAGTGGGGACCATTTAAATTGTCTCTCAAAGTGCAGCAATGGGTCTGCATTCAAGAGGTAGGGTGGGAAGTGGGTCAGGTACTACACCTTGACTGCAAATTCAAGATCCCTGAGTGTACTGGAGGGGAGGATAAGCTCATGAGGGAGCTAAAATGTCATTTGTAAGGAAAAAACTGGTAGTTCCAAAAAACATGGAAGCTCACGAGAACTGGAGGGCTCACATATACAGTTCTACCCACCCGCCTTTCTCCCATCCCCCAGGCCTTGGCAGTGTGCCGTGGTCCCTACAACAGTCTGCCCTCGCCATTTCCTTGAACATCTGCATTATCCCTTCTCCACAACTGGTACAGTCTTCTGCCCCATTTCTACACCAAAACTGGTGGGGAGCTCTTTACTCCTCTACGATGACACTTCAATCACACCAGTCAAGAAGTTATTGCCAACACTGCTAACTGTCCTCAAACAGATCCATCAGCACTGTCGATGATGGTAAGCCATTTTCTTGGAAGAGGAGGAAACTAATTCCTTTTCACAAAGCTTCTTGGGTCTATGCAAATGGTAATTTAAAGTATACTGTGTAACTGGAATCCCTGAGCCAATGGGATATGCAAAGGTGCTAAAAAGTTTCAAGACTGGTTTTTCTGTTAAAATCCAAATCAGGGACCCATACTGATACCTGAGAGCAAAAAGCGCTACTACCTTTGGTAAGCCCAACACTGATGCCCAGTAAGGGGCAACCCCAGGTTCTTTCTTGTTTTCATTCTTTTCTTTTTGTTAGATTTGTAATGAGTTTATTTATATGTGCTATTTTGTTTAACCAAATATTAAAAATGGTAAAGTCCATGAATGTCCTTCTGAATTCCATAATTACGTAAATAAAATAAACATTAGTATCATGCTGCTTAGGAAAAGCCCGGCATGGTGGCACACACCAACAATCCCCGAACTCAGGAGCAGAGGCAAAAGGATCACGATGAGTTCAAGGTCACTTTAGGTTAATAGTAACTTGAAGGCCATTCTCAACTACATAGCAAGACTCTGTCTCAGAAAAACAATAAATAAATAAATAAAATGTTTTAAAAAGAAAGAAAGAAGAAGTAACAGTACTATGATTATATAACCATGTTATTTCAAGATAGTTGAAAAATCAAAAGAATCAGTTAAGAGACTTGCTGGGCACGGTGGCATACAAGCTCAGGGCTAGCTTGGGCAAAATCTTGTCTCAAGATAAAATTTTTAGAAAGGGGGCTGAAGATATAGATTAGCCGTAGAATTCCCCTAGTTCAATTCCTAGTATCACAAAAAAAAAAAAAAAAGGCAAAAAGATTTGAAAGTAACTGCCAATGAGAATAGGAAAAAAGTGTTTCAGAGACACCTAAATTCCAAAATAAGTTTTATAGAGCTATTTGGTACTCTATGAGCATACATAATTCTGATAAAAAATTTTTTTTTAATTTTTAAAACGTACCCAGGAAGGTATACTCACATGCTGGGAAACCCCTAAGTTCTCTGCCCAACAAGAAACTAAATTATAAGATAATGTCTCTGACTCTCTAAAAGTTCTTATTATACTACTACAGTGAATAAGCAGAAGAAAAAACATGGAAAATGACTCCATAAGATTGATTTATGTAGAGAAACCAGGCAAAAGTAACAATTCAGGAAATGTTTGATTCCACTGAAATGCAAAAATAACATTTTACAATTAGTGTTTTGCAATGTTAATTGAATCTTTCCCCATACAAAACAATTTATGTAATTATATGTAAAAGTGGTTTATATATAACAGATACATAATGTAATTTACTTATCACCTGAAAGGAGCCCTTCTTTGAAGCCAGGGCTTTGTGAATGCTAGGCAAGTATTTGGTACCACTAAACTACAACCCCAGACATCCATCCACTTTTTTTTCTTTTTAAAAGAAAGGGGCTCACTAAATGGCCTTGTCGAGCCTCAAAATTTCAATCCTCCAGATTAAGTCTTCTGCGTAGCTGGGATTACAGGCATAAATCACCACACTGGGAAAAATCAACATTCTCTGATTCTAAAAATCCTAAGATTTCAGCCAAGTTCAATTGCTAGCTAAAAGAAAATGACTTGTTTTACAGAATATCATCTCTTCTTAACCATGAACACTGAATAAGGACAATAAAGCTATTCTGTAATTGTATTCGTTGCATAATAAGTGATATTAAGCTACTGATCAGCAATGAATATAGCATAAGTATATAGAAAACTCATTTGTATTTTTTTAATGAAGAATGTCTACCTAAAATAGAAATTAACACTAATAGAGTGTAAGATTCTGCTTTAAAACTGTACATAATCTTCATACTATAGATCCTCTTTGTATTGAAGTCTTACCTTATTGTATATTGAGGACAGCATGTTTGATTCATGACAGGCTTGTACACATATTTCCCACTTCTAAAATTGTAAAAATAGTTAGTTAATTTCTTACATGCTTTACACATTTACTATAGCAGATTAATACAGGATCACCAAATTAAGGATAAAAATCTAATCAATACTATGAAAATACATTTAGATTTAACTGCTATTCATAGCCTAAACAATCTTACAGGCAGACACACAAAAGACCAGAACCCAGTCTTTTCTTTCCTAAGCTTTTCTATATGAACTACAAGGTTCATCATCTCAATGTTGTCTCTTCAAATCTGCAAGTCCTTCAAAGACTTTACCTGTCACTAATACCACATGACCCATGAAAGGCAAGTACCATGGGCTGAGGGTATAGCTTGGCAGCACAGTGCCTGCCTGGCAAGTGCAAGGTCCTGAATTCAACTCCTACTACCAAGGGGAAAAATAAAGAAGTGCCCATGATTCTGTGGGACTAATATACGTATACTGGTGCTGTCACAGCCACACTTAGGTGATGCATGTGTGCCAGTGAAGTATTATACCACTAATCTGATTTTTTTCTAAGCATTCTAGAGCTCAGTTACTGGCCGAACCCTTCACTCAGCTCTCACACATTCTTTAACATCTGATTTTTTGAGCCTCATTATTAAATCTTGAAAAAATTTTAACTTTTTTTTATGGGGAGGATGAGGTAAGGTCTTGTTATGTAGTTCAGGTTGGCTTTGAACTCAGCGTAGGCTGACTTCAAACTCACAGTGATTCTCCTGCCTCAGCCTCCCAAGTGCTGTATTACAGGTGTATGCCACTACATCCAACAGGAAAATCTTTTAAACACAAATTCTGTTTCTCAATTACAAGAACTCAAATAGCAGAAAGTATCTTTGAATTAAAGAGTATTTATTACCTTCGCCATCCTCGATCTATAAGATCCTGATAATCCTGTACAGTCATGGAATGTGCCCACATGCCTGAAAAAATGGGGTGTGTTAATTACAACGGGTTGAATTTCCTTCTGTTTTAAAATTCAGAGTGTTTGCTTTAGTAATATGGGTGCCTTGGCTAAAATTCTAAAAGTCACATTGTGGAAAACTTTGCATACACTTCACACTTGTTAACTTGACATGCAACACCACTGAAAAGTAAGACATTTATTTTAATTAAAAAGTCAAATCCATAAAAGTAATAACATCTAATTATTAGTCAACAGTCTATGATATCAACAATCTAGATCCTCACTGCAATCAAATTGCATCTCATCTTCAAGCTTCAATAATAACACCATTAATTCACTGGTCTCTTAAGAAAAATTAGCAAATTTCTTGGTGCACATTAGTTCTAATTTATAAACATATATATACTTGAACACTAAAAGTAGGACAAAAGTACACAGTGATATTCTAAGTGAAAAACAAAGTAAATCAAATGTCAAGGCTACAAGAAGATGCAGAACTACGTGAACTGTATGATGAAAAAATTATTTAACTACAGGAGTAAAAAAATGAAGACTGCCAGAATCAACATTTAACATACGTGCATCAATGCACAATGCATTAAAAACAAAAATAAATTTTTCTCTTTTGTAATCAATAAACTGTATTAGAGATATGTAGAGGCATAGATAGGCCTGGCATAATTGAATATATCAGGAGAAAGCTTAGTACTAGAGTCCAACAGAAACATCCAGATACTTGAAAAGCATTCACTGATACCAACTAATCCATAAGCCAAATTTAGACATGTTTACTGTAACTCGTGGGAGATTCCATAGTCACAGTACAAAAACTATTTTAAAAAAAAGAAGAGGAGGAGGAGGATGGAACTTATTTCACTCCAAGGCAACCACTGCCACTATTTAAATGAAATGCTTCTCCTAAGCTTCATTCCACGCACAACTGCAATCATGTCACAGATGCGTTCTACAGCCTGTGTTTCTGTTTAACCATCTATATAATGCCACAAGCATTTGTCCACTTAGCTGGTATTCATTATCGTCACTTCAAATGATTGCGTTTAACTGTCTACTTCAGACCGTTGCCCATAACTGTCTACTTTAGACTGAGCACCTAACAAACATGCTCAATGAATAAATGCACACACCATAATGGACTAACCCATTCTCCAATTATGGGAAGCCCTTAATTTATAATTCCATGGTCATCTTGTTTTCCACAATGCTGGAATATTCCATTAAAGGAACAGATTCTATATTCCCTATTTGTCAATGCATGACTCAGCAGGAAATGAACGCGATATTTCGTTTACAAAACACAAACGTTCCCAGAGAAAAGCAAGTCACAGAAAAACAAAACTGGGCTGACTTTGCTGTGTAGAGGTAGCTGGAGGAATGATACGAGCCCCTGGTAAAATGTCAAACATCAGAGTCCACAGGCCACCTGTCTGACAGCGGTTAGGGTCACTGGCCTCTCGTAATTACTCCACGCACACTTTATCACATAGGACTGCACCGGTGCGCACACATTCACGCCTCCCTCTGCACACGCAGCGCCAGACCCCGGCCGGTCCTGCGCTCCTATTCTACACGCGCGCCCAGGAGGCGGGTCCGCCTCGGGCCGCACAGAGCGCCGTCCACTAGGGAACCCGTCGCCCACCGAGGTCATCCGTTTCCGGACGCGAGACACAGTCCCTAGGGCGGCAGCCGAGGGGTTTTCCTGAACAACCAGCAGGACAAGCGCCCCTGCAGACTCAGCCGCTGGTTCGTTTAAATCGTAGAGACACCGCTCTCCGAAGGTGGCTTTCCGCCTGCGCCGCTCAGAGGATGCAGCCGCCCGGCGACCTTTCGGCCGGTCACACAAACTCCAGGCCACCACGCCCGGCCTCGCCAACCACCCTCTCGCTCACCATTGGAGCGACTTCCCGACTCGTTCTTGCAGTAGCCGCAGCGGTAGAAGTCTTCGCCCTCGAAATACTCTACGATGCTAGGTGAGAGCGAGGTCCAGGAAGCCATGGCTTTAGCCCAACCCAGACTCAGCCGCCAGGACAAACACCGCCGCCGCCGCCACCCCACAATGCAGCGCGGCGCCAGGGCGCCCCGAGGCTCGTGGGAAAGCCACTCAGGCGTCCCCAGGCCTCGCCCAGCCCGGCGCCTCTCGGGGCTGACGCCGTGCGCGCCATCTTGACCTAGGGCAGCTTTCTGCTATTTCCGTTCTTTCCCGTGAGGGGCAGTCAGCCTCCGGGAGGGTGAGGCGGGCGCGCGGCCGGGCGGAGGGGTGGAAGGAGCTAGAAGGGAAACCGGCTGGGAACAGATGAGTACGAAAGGAGAAGTCGGAGTGGGGGCCACAACCGCTCTCACCCGGTGCAGGGGCCGGCCGGACGTGGCGGACGCCTGCGAGGGCTGGTGCTAGGCGGACGCAGCTGCCCGGTCCACAGGACACTCACCGCAGGACGCCTTGCCCTCCCTGGAGTCGCAGTAGCCGCAATGGTACCCAGCCTTGAGGCCCTTGTACTCCACGACCGAGGCCATGGCCGCCGTAGGGTCGGTGTGGGCCGGCCCCGCCTCTCGCTGCCCCGGGCTGACTCCGCAAAGCTCGGCGGCTGGAGCGGGAGGGGTGCAGGACAAGGCCGGGCGCGGAGCTCCTGGGGCTTCCCTGTCCTAGGTGGATGCTGGTCGTGCCTTCCAACCCGGTGTTTGGGCCAGGCTCCACACTGGATCAGCAGTCCTCTTCTCTGCAGAGCTGTGCGTTATCAGCCCATTTCACAGATGAAGAAACTGACTCGAGACCAGTCAGTTTCACCTAGTCATATCCTGCTGGTCTCGGGTTGAAAATTACCCTCGTGTCAGCTGGCTTAAATGCCTGCCCCTAATTACAGAAATATAAACAGACATAAACAGAGTGCTGAGAGTTCTCCAGTAGAAAACTTGGCACTTTTAAGGAAACAGTCTGATTGGCCTCCAATCCCAGCTACTCAGGAGGTGTTCATGTCCTAGGCTATGCGGGGTAAAGCACTTGCCTAGCAATCACCAGGACTGCAGAGTGAGACACTGTCTCAAAAACATACACACACACACACACACACACACACACACACACACTTTAACCAGTACCAACAAAAAAAAAAAAAAAGGAAGCCGCTATCAGAGTCAGTTGGCTTCTGCTGGGTGTCACATCCTAAAAGTTTTGAGAAAATGAAAACTCTATGTTTTAAATATAAGCATATTTCAATATTTAAAAAATGTACTTCTACAGGCCAAACAAACCGTTTATAAAGGCTGAATTCAGCTCATGGCCTTCCAATTTGGGACTGTAACATAGAGCACTGCAAAATGGAACTTGAGGGTTTTTTTTCTTTCCAAGGTAAGTAATTTCTCCAAACTTCCATCTACTGAGCACATAGCTAGCACCTGCTCCTCTTCTCTGCCCAAAAAAAATGACAGGACTATGCAGATGCTGCCTCGGGAGGCCAGGAGCCTGGTTCCTTTTCCCCAAGAGGAGGATGAGCAGTGATAACTCAGATGTGAAGATCTGCAGTGTCTCAGGGTGCTCCTCCGCCTCTGTTCCTTACTATAAAAGACCATGCTCACTGTAAATGGTGAGATGGTGATTTGAGGCAAATAGGCCCTTCCATCTCTGTGGAACTATAAGTATTTCCCTCCAAATAGAGTCCACATACACACACACAAAAAGTATACACACTACAGCAGTTCACAAAGAAGTAAATGTCTGGAAGCTAATGACCACCACTTGGAGCACCTATTGCAATTGTAGAGGCCAAAGGTAATTTGTATTAATCTCATGATGTCTCAATAAATGTAATATTAAAATATCTATATGAGTTTTTCTTGATGTATGCATGTTTTGGGCAGATTGTATATGGCCTCCTTTGATTTGGTCAGCTGCGAGCAGATGAACCTGAATATGTAAGCCTAAACACAAAACCACTATTTTAAAGAAGATACATGATGGAATAAGAAACGGGGCAAAGTGTGAATGCATTTCCTTCAACAAGATGATATTCCTTAATCTTTCCCTCCTTGTGTTCAGATAATTTAAGCCCATTTGGCCTCACAGTCAACAATAATGCTGATTGGGGCGGGTCAGTGTTTAAAAGTCAGTCATGAAGCCAGCACTCGAGAGGCTGAGGCAGGAGGATCATTGCAAGTTTGAGACCAGGCTGGACTACAAAGTGAGCTCAAGGTCAGCCTGAACTGCATAGCAAGACCTGGTCTCAAAAACAAAATGGGGCTGGGGATTTAGCTCAGTGGCATAAGCACCTGCCTTGCAAGCAGGCAGTCATGAGTTCGATCCCCAGTATCGATAAAAAGGAAAAAGACAAAAAAAAATTTAGTCATGAAACACGGAAAAACAGAAGCAAACGAGGTCCTTTCAGTGTTCTTCAAATGTCTACTGTATTTGCAATGTGAAGAGGAGGTTCTTGGCCTAGTGACACATTTCTAACCATCATTTGTACTTCATACAATCAGAAGGAACATGAGAGATGGCCATGCAGTATGCAGGGGATTGTCAAGGTCCCTCTAGGATTTCCTGCTCCTAACAGGAAATTGAGTTGAAGACTCCTGCTCCATTAGTGCCCATATCAAACTCACAACCTCGAACTTGCCAGGCAGGCAAGTGCCACTGAGCTATATCTCTGGCCCTAGTACCCATAATCTTAAGGACGCCTTCTGAGCTTGGGATTTAACTCAGTAGCATAAGCGCCTACCTGGCAAGTGTGAGGTCATGAGTTCAATCCCTGGTACCAAAAAACAAAGCCTTCACTCACTTTGTTCTTCCTGGCAGATTTGACTATTTCCAGCCCTTGCCTGGACAGGCTCTCATTTTGAATGAAAGCAAGAGCCTGTGAAATAAGAAGAGGAAAACCACCATATTCTGAACAGAAAATAGGAGGCCAGAAGGCTTTTTAGGTCTTTTTTATACACTATTTCCCCTTAATACATGTCCCGCTTTTCTTGATTTTAGTATTAATGGTCAATCATGGTCCAAGACTAATAAAGTTTCAAAATAAAAAATTTTCACATTTTAAATGTGTGATTCTTAGTGTGAGGAAATCTGCCACCCCACTCAGTCATGCCTGTCGTGAGGAAGGGTGTACATCATGCCACACTGCTGCTCTGCTGGAACTCACAACTTACTGGGATTGTAAAAACACCGGTGGTGAATTAAAGAGGCAGAGTTTAAAGGAAGAGAACTTACTTAAAAAGGGCAGAGAGAAGATAGACAGCTACTCTGGAAGACCAGGGGGCATCAGAAGCAAATACCCGTGGGTTTTTGCCCTCAGCTCCTTTTTATAAAGACTGGCATCCCTGCTCCACATGGGGCACCTGGAGCTTGTAATGGTCTGACTGCCTCTCTGGCTGGCTGTGACCCAGGCCTGGGCACCACTGCCTACATTCTTTTGGGCATTTGATTCCTTCCTGGCCTTTTGTGATGGATAAGGGTAGGGAAGAGGAGCCTCATAGAAGGGCAGCTCAGCGTTAAGACATAAGGGAACACAGGAGTGTGTCTGGTGAGAGTACAGATAGAAGTATGCATAGGTGTCCATATGTCTTTTCTATATTACCTAAGAATCCACAGCCAGGCATGGTGGCTCACACCTGTAATCCCAGCATTTGGGAGGCTGAGGTGGGAGGATCGCTGCAAGTTCCACACCAGCCTGGGCCACAAAGTGAGCTCAAGGCCAGCCTGAACTGCATAGCGGGACCTCATCTCAAAAAGACAAAAAAAAAGGGAAAAAAAAAAAATCCTTGGTGGCTGCCTCTTGTCTCTATCTTATTAGGTAAAGGTAGGAGCTGGGTACCCTGGTCTTTCTTGTTCCTGGCTACATCCCTGTGTTGCCTCAGACTCTTCCTGCTAAATTCCTACCTGGCACCTTCTCAGACCTGGTTCTGTCTGTTTACCTTTGTCTTTCTAATTGCTGGAGTCTAACTGCAGAGGCAAAAGCTGCCTTAGTAAGATTTTCTATTGATTTATTTAGTAAAACTTAATGAGATCCTATTTCTCCTCTTTCCTGCCTGTGACCCCCCAACCCCGTTCCTACAATGCCCAGCACATGAAGCATCCCATGTTGTATATACAACCTGTCTGCCCCAGTGGTCAGTTAGCTATTAAGGTATTGCAGCGTTTGCATTTGGGTAACCCTTATCTTAATATGACCCTAGAGTGCAAGCGTAGTGATACTGGCAATTTGGATATGCCAGAGAAGCCATAAGTGCTTAAGTCCAAAAGTGAAATTCTTTGGCTTATTAGGCAAAAAAAAAAAATCTAATGCTGAGGCTCCTAAGATCTATATTTTGAGAAACTCCACTCACATACCTTTTATTAGATTATATGGTTATATTTGTCCTATTAATTTCTTACTGTGCCTAATTTATAAATTAAACTTTATCACAGTTGTATGTGTATGCGTGTGTGTTAATCCTTAACAGCAACTTCACAAAACAAGAAACATAAGTCACAGAGACAGAATAACTTTCCCATGGTCATACAACTAGTAAACCATTTACATAAGAAGGAGAAACAGTCATAAAAATAAAAGAAACTAAAGAGAAAAAGAAATCAACGCAAGTTTGGACCTATGTGGGGCAGTGGTACCTAGATATCTTTATTTTGCTAAAGGTCAGAGACAAAATTTGAATCTTCCAGGCCTAAATGAGGATTACAAAAAAAGAAAAAGGAGCAAAACTTTCCAGGTACAACGGGATCGGTTGCATTCCCAGATACTTAGGATGCTGAGGCAGGAGGATCTCAAGCTCAATGCCAATCTGGGGAATTTAGCAGGATGCTGTCTCAAAATAAAAAGAGCTCACTGAGAGAGCATGAGGCCCTGGATTCAATCCCCAGTACTCCCTCCCCCAGAGAGGCAAAGTTTTAATTACTTTACTCCTTTGGGGAGGAAAAGAAAAACATTGTTACAATGTCCTGCTGCTGATAAGATGCTAGCAATAGGGGTTGTCTTTGCTTTAATTTTCTTACTTGACAGAAAAAAAAATGTTGATAATGCTATACTAAATCTTGGTAACATTTTTTATTTTACCAGATATGATATCTAGCCTGGAAAACACATCATATATTAGGCCTTGGCAATGTGAAGAGCAGTTCACGTTCCTTGAATGAAAGAGAACAGTGAAATAGCTTCTTCTTTCCCTCCACTAAGGTGTTAGAAGTAGAGGGGATCTTGGTTAAGTCAGTGGGAAAAGGGCAAAAGACAGAGAGGAAAACTAAGGGCAGAGAGAAGGGCATACTAGTCTGGGCACACAGAGAGAAGTAGTGGGAACACAGACAGAAGACTGGATGCTTTTCTCTACTGTTGAGACTGGCTGTCCAACTTGGTAGATATTAGCCACATGTAGCTCCTAAACTAGACTAAAAAGTACCTCAGGGGGCTGGAGATTTAGCTCAGTGGCATAAGCGCCTGCCTTGCAAGCAGGCAGTCGTGAGTTCGATCCCCGGTACCGATAAAAACGAAAAAGACCAAAAAAAAAAAAAAAACCAAAATCTACACCCAGTCATATCATTCAAACTGCAGGAAATCAAAGAAAAAACTCTCTGAAAGCCAGGGAGAGGTAGAGACAGAGAGACAGAGAGATAGACACAGAGACAGAGACAGAGAGAAAGAAAACCCTACATAGAGGACCCTGGAGCAAGAATTACATTTGACTTCTCTTCAGAACACATGGAAGCAGGAAGAATGGAATAAAATAGTTAAACTGTTGCAAATAAATCTAGAATTCTGTATCCACTGAAATTATCCTTCAAAAGTTAAAGAGAAAATTCCCTAGATGAACAATAACAGAGGGACTTTGTTGCTAGTATACTTGCTTTGCTAGAAATGTTAAGCTGTTCACAAAAAAGAAAAATAATAAAGCTAAGATATTTTAATTTGCATACAAAGGAAGAGCATTAAAGAAGATATAAATGGAATAAAATAATTCATTTTTAAAACTTAATTGATCTAACTGGTAATAAATGGTTTAAAATAATAGCAACTTGTACTCAGTAATTACACCTTATGGATAGGTAGAATGGCAATTACAGCTTACGGAAATAAATAGTAGCAGTGTTATAAGGAATGGGAGGGAAGAACTGAAAATACTGTCACAAGACACTTGCACTACCTATGACTTCATGTAGTGTTGTTTGAAACAGCACTTCAATTCATTCTAAATGTATAGTAAACCCAATGGCAATCATTTTATTTATTTTCATTTATTTATTTATTTATTGGTAGCCAGGTTTGAACTCACGACTTTATGTTTGCCAGGCAGGCGCTGGTGCTACTGAGCTAATTCCTCAGGCCCTTGACCACCTTTTAGAGAGTAAAAAACAGTATAGCTGATAGCTAAAAGAGAAAATACAGAAAATCATATTAAATCTTTAAAAGGAGAAAAGGCCAAAAAACAAGAGTGAAAGAACAAGACCAACTTATAGAAAACAATAGCTATGAATCCCAACTATATGATCCAACTATGTCAGCCAAATGAAAGCTATTAATCCAATTATATCAATAATCACTTTAAATTGCAGCAATCTCATATACTAGTTAAAAAGACAGAACTGTTCTTTCAATGTGGATTAAAGAAACAAGACCCAATTACATACTGTCTACAAAAAAACAACCACTGTAAACATAAAAAGACAAACAGATGAAAAAGGGTATGAAGATACCATGATGACACTAATCAAAATAAACTTAGGCTAACTATATTAATTTCATATAAAACATAAATGAAGGATAAACAGAGGCATTATGGCAGGATGTGGTAGCACCCACTTAGGAGAGTAAGGCAAGAGGATTGAAAGTTTGAAGCCAGGCTGCACCATATAGGAAGACCTTGTCTCTCAAAAAAAAAAAAAGTCATGACATAATGTACAAAAGTACAAAGGTCAGTTCCCCAAGATACAACAATCAATAGGTCTGCACTTAAGAACAGAGTGGCAAAAGAAAACATTTCTAAAATTTATTTGGAAACAGAAGAAAACCTAGAATAGCAAGGGCAATTCTGGGAAACAAAAGCAATGCAGGAGGCATCTCAATTCCTGACCTGAAACTATACTACAAAGCTACAGTGATAAAATCAGCGTGGTACTGGCAAAGAAACTGACCTGAAGATCAATGGAACGGATTAGAAGATGCAAACACAACTACAAAGACACTCAGCCACCTTATATTTGACAAAGAGGCTAAACAGGTTCACTGGAAAAAATCCTCTTTAATAAATAGTGCTGGAAAAATTGGCTTTCCACATAGTGAACACTGAAAATAGACCCATGTCTATCACCATGCACTAAACTAAAGTCAAAGTGTGTCAGAGATCTAAATATTAAAACAGAAACACTAGATCTATTGGAAGACAAGGTAGGCAGAAATCCTGGAAACATAGGGGTAGGTCAAGAGTTCATGAACAAAACACGAACCACTTGGGAACTACTTCAAAGAACCACAACTGGGATCTCATCTTATTAAAAAGTTTTTGTACCTCAAAAGAAACCACCAACAAAGTGAAAAGAAAACCCACAGAATGGGAAAGAATTTTAGCCAGCTGTCCCCAAGACAAAGGACTTATATCCAGAACATACAAAGAATTGAAAAACACCAAATTCCCACTCCAAAAATGGGTATCTGAGATGAATATGCATTTCTCAGATGAAGATATACAAATGACAAATAAATACAGGAAGAAAGATTCACCATCACTGGTCATTCAAGAAATGCAAATGAAAACAGCATTGAGATTCCATCTCACTCTAGAAAGAACGGCTGCCATCAAGAAATTGACAGATAACAAATGTTAGCGGGGCTGTGGGGGAAAAGGAACACTGCTCCACCGTTGGTGGGAGTGTAGACTGGTATAGCCACTGTGTAAACCAGTATGGAGATTCCTCAAAAAACTAGGATTGGAGGTTCCATTCAATCTAGCTATTCCCCTTCTGGATATTTTCCCAGAAAAATTGAAAATATGTCACAATGATATATGAGCACCCATGTTTATAGCAGCACAATTTGTAATAGCTAAATCTTGGAAACAATCAAAATGTCCATCAACTGCAGATTGGATCAAAGAGATGTGATACTTTTAAACAATGGAATATATAAAAGGCTATAAAAAAGGCTCTTGAGGCTTTTATAGATAAATGGAAGCAACTTGAAACTATCCTAAGTGAAATAAATCAGACTCACATTTGTAAATATTGTATTGCCTCTGTAGTGTAAAATAATAATTAATAATCAATTATAATTAATAATTAAAATCTGAAAGAGTAATAAGATTCAAAATGTACAATAGACATTGCAATAATGAAGCAGAAAAAGTGCTCAAGGAAAGAATAACTTATAGGTATACACATATAACTGTATGAATGTATAAGTGTGCAAGATAGATAACCACACTAATTCTATTAGTTCATCAAAAAGAATACTTTGTTCTGTCATTATTTGTCTGTCCATTTTTATGCTTAGATTTTGTAACTTGAACAACTACTTCTAAGATAACAATATGTAATATATTAACTAGTGCTGATTTCTTGTTATTTTTTGAAATTCTGTATTATTTCTGCCCTTTTTTCTATTTTGCTTTTTAAAAATAAAAAAGTAACAGAGTGGCAGGATATTTCAGGTATATAGTGATAAAACTGCAAGGAGAAATAGATTAATCCACTATTTATAGTTGGAGACTTAAACACCTCCCCACCAGTAGTTGACAGATCCAGCAAGACGAAAATCAGTAAAGTTACAAACAGCACCATCAATCAACTGAATTAATTGACATCTGTAAAATTCTTCATTCTTCTCAGCCCCACACAGAACATACACCAAAAGAGGCCACATTCTAGGCTGTAAAAAGTTTCTCTTTTTTTCCTGGAGTAAAAAATCTTTTTAAAAGAGTAAAAATCACATAATGCTTGCTTCCAGACTACAGTGAAATTGCACTAACATCAGTTAGAAAGATAGCTGGAGAATGTCAGACTCTTGGAAATTAACACACTTCTAAGTAACATGTAAGTCAAAGAGGACTTGGGCCTGGCGTACAGCTCAGTGGCACAGCACTTGCCTGGGAAGCATAAGGTCCTGAGCTTGATTCCTGGTACTTACATACAAAAAGAGAAATTAGAAATACATTGAACCAAATAAAATTAAAGTTTGTGGGATGAACCAAAAGTAGTGTTTATGGGAAAATGTATAGTCTTAAATGACTTTATTACAGCTGGGTGTGGTGGCACACGCCTGAAGTCCCAGCACTCATGAGGCTGAGGTAGGAAGATCATTGTGAGTTTGAGAGCAGTCTGGGTTACAAAGTGAGCTCAAGGCCAACCTGAACTGCAAAATTAGACCTTGCTTCAAAAAGACGTAAATAAATACATAAATGACTTTATTACAAATGATTTAAAATCAATATTCTAAGCTTCTACCTTAGGAAACAAGAAAAAGCACAAATTAAATTCCAAATCATAAAAAGAAATAATAAAATCTAGACCAAAAAAAATCAATGAAATTAAAAATAAGAAATCAAAAGGTAAAGTCAATGAAACCAAAATCTGATTCTTTAAAAGATCAATTAAATTGATAAATATCAAGATCAATAGAAGAAAAACTACCAATACCAGAAATGAAGTGGAACAATCACTACTGCACCCATGAACATTCAAAGGCCAATAAAGAAATAGGAAAAAAAAAAATAGGAACATCTCTATAGATACACAGATACCCAGGCTACAAAGGACAGACAGAATACAGGGATTGAAAGAGGGCTGCTACTGTCACTTGCTGCTTTCTGCCTGCTGTAAGCTGTTTCCCCTCTGCGATGCCCCTCTGCCATGCCACCCTGTCCTGGAGCCAGGTAACTGAGAACTCCAACCTTTACAGACTGCAAACTACAATAAATCTTTCCCCCTTTATCTTTGGGTATCAGATATTTTGTCTCAGCAGCAAGAAAGATGTAGCTAACACAACCACTCACATTTGATACTACACTTTGGTGACACTTGCATTGGCACAAAAACAGAGATTTAAGTAGAAATGGTACAAAATATGTACGATATGACTTACTGTATGAGAACTATAAACCTCAAATGAAATAAAGTTCCATACAAATTGAGAGATATTCTATATTGATTGAAGGAAAATGAATAGAAGATGTCAGTTCTTTTCAACTCAGTCTCTGCATTCAGTGAAATTATAGTCAAAACCACAGGAGCTATTTTTTATGGGTTTCAACAAAAATAATTCCAAAGTTTAAATGAAAACCCCTAAGACCCAGAATAACTGAGACAATACAGAAGAACAAAACTGAAGAATTTACACTATCTGACTTCAAGACTTACTGTAAAACTACATTAACCAAGACAACATAGCACTGGAAAACAAACAGATCAATGAAACCAAATAGAAAGCACAGAGAGCCGTACAAACGCAGTCATCCCAGTGCCAGAAGTGACTCTGTGATACGCTGCAGTTCAGGTCAAGTTCAGTTTACATGAAAAGTCGTTAACAGTACTTTGCATTCAGGAACCATCAGTATCTCCTATACAAGCTGGGACTTCTCATATCTAAATAAACATATTTCATGACTTTCTATGAAAGGATAAAATTTAGGAGTATGATAAAATACTTGTTATCAAAGTTAGTTTCTTTATACAATCCAAACCATCTGTTTTGAGAAAAACAAGTCATCAGTCAATTGTGTAAGAGAAAACTCTAGTTTTGCGTAGTTTGTTTCAGGCAGATTTACCATCAAAAAGTTTGGGTATTTATTTGGCTGTTTTGAATTCTTTTCCCCTTCTAGTTTCTCTTGTCAGAAAAGAAAAACAACTTACAACATGGTATTTAAATAAAAACTTTTAGGTCCATGTGATTTTTTTATAGGTAAGCTTTAATATATGTAACTTGCTTAAGCTGTTTGGCACTAAGATATACCTATTTTTATTTATTTATTTAAAAAAGCTATTACTCTACGCTTGATCTTAGCCAAAAGGCCAAGACAGTGAGGCTTCTATCAATGTTTTCCCTTGTAGTAAAACAAAACCACGAAGTACTTCACACAGTCTCTGGCTCTTAGGCAGAGAGTAAATGACTTGTGTTAATATACCATTGTCAGGTCATAGGTATACCAAGATTTTGTCTGAATCAGTATCATAATGACTTTGACATCTTAGAGGCATGGCTTTTTATCAATTTTTAAATGATATCATGTTTGGATTGCGGAGTAAGTGAACACTAAAATGTAGATTGAAATTTAATTCAGTGTTTGATATGAAAATAGACAAAGCCATTTTGATCTCTTGATACTTCAAACTCACTAATTTCTTAAAGCATATATTTTACTTTTATAACTTTATTTCTACTCCATGTAAAAATATTTTTGAGGGCTGGGGATTTAGCTCAGTGGCATAAGCGCCTGCCCTGCAAATGCACAGTTGTGAGTTTGATCCCTGGTACCAAAAAAAAATTTTTTTTTTGACACTTTCAAACACTTCTTTGCAAACAGCAAATTTGGAGAGGGATAGATTTTATTCCTAAAAAGAAACCAGTTTGTAAAATTAACCACCGTATTTTCTTCTTTTTATATTTTTGTGTGTGGGTGTGTTGTTTCGGGCTTTTTGGTACTAGAGAGTGAATCCAGGGCCTTTGTACTGAGCTCTTTCTTATTTTGACACAGGGTCCTGGTAAATTGCCCAGGCAGGACTTGAACTTGTGATCCTCTTGCTTTAGCTTTCCAGATTGCTGGGATTACAGGCATGTGCCACCGGACTCAGATCACATTTGCTTTCTAAGGAGGAACATTATTTTTAAAAGTATACCAATTGTCTTATGTGTCTTATGACTTTTAGCCTTTTAGTCTGGCTGTTAATTTGTATGTGTGGTAACTAACTGCATAAGGACTGTAAGCTAAATAAATGCTGGAAAAAAGGAGGATAAAAGGAAATCAAAAGAATCAAGGTATGTTATGTTCATGTACCAATTCCCTATGAATGTAATCATTATGCACTGAAACCATGTACTAATACAATTTTTAATTTTTTTTTTTTTTTTTTTTGTACCAGGAATCAAACTCAGGAGCTTGCACTTGCCAGGCAGGAACTGTGCTGCTGAGCTACATCCTCAACCCTTAATATTTTTTAAAAAAGAACTGAAGAGGGCTGGGGATTTAGCTCAGCGGCATAAGCGCCTGCCTTGAAAGCAGGCAGCCGTGAGTTCGAACCCTGGTACCGATAAAAATGAAAAAAGACAAAAACAAAAAAAAAAAAAGAACTGAAGAGCTAGAGACATCTCAGTGGACTACGTGATAGTCCTTACATACTAGTACACTACATGATATAACTTACACAAATGGTAAAACATACCTTGAAGTAAACACAAAGAATATTTTCATTAGTTTGTATTTCAACACTAGAATATTTCCTATTTCTGTGACACTAAAAATATATTAACCCGTACTGAAGTTTAAAACCTTTGTGATGGCATTATTTTCTGAGTGACATCAACTAAGGAGTAATCAGAACACATGACTAGGCCATCAGCATATTCTTCCAGCCTCTGCCCATTTTTGAGTTTGCATACGAGACCCACTGCAACACCTTCTACTGGTTCTGTTTCTAGAGACAGAATTCAGTAATTCAATAACAAACACCCAAAAGATGCCCTCAATGCCTTCAAAGCTTTCTCTGACTGCACTTCAATGGGTGCCATGCCTTGGAAACCACCTCTCTAATTTCTTTAAATGGTCATTCAGCCCAGCAGGTGGGCGGTGCATTCCCTGCCAACAGACTATGTCTTCACATTCCGCCTCATAGTAGTCTCTATCTAGGGCAGTGATGACACACAGAAAGCTTGTGACTGCTCTCGTTACCTTAGAAATCAACCCAAGATATCCTCAAAACTCACAAGTAGGTAGCTGAACGTGTAAATGAAGGCCAGAAACTTTAATGGTTGGAAGTCGGTACTTTGCAGAATGGGGAATGGAAGATTAAAGCATTGGGGCAACAGTTCATGAGAAGAACTCAGAGGAAGAGTGAATAGCAAAGATGCTGTACATGAAACTGGCAACTGACCAGGCGATGGCTGAAGCCAAAGACCTAGAAGATAAATGCAAGGCTACAAGAACAATGCGAGTGACCAAAGAGGTTGTGGGGACAGGGGACAGTGGGAGACTCTCGAAGGAGATAGGAGCCACGCAGACCCAACCCTCACAGCCTTCCACAGAGACAGAGTGGTTGGGTCTGAGTACAGAAAACCAGTGAGTATTCTTTTCCTTCCATTTTGGGTATAAGCCACAGAATGTTCGTATCTGGGAACAAATGTAGCACATGGATGAAAATGATGGGAACCAGAATCACAGAGGTCACAGCTGCCACTGAAACCAGCCCTGGACCCACTGACAACTGCTAACCCCTGGCCTCTACTCTCTTTGCCATGAAATGAGGAATAATAAGTACTTCCTAAGGTTTTAAATATTAATAATCCACTTTAAGCTTATAGCACAGCATCTACAGTAATCTCAAAAAACTGTTGCTATAAATAAGGAACTCTTAGAAAAGAGATACATGAAATCAGATTCATCATATTAAGAAATCCGCTTTACTTAAAAGACAAATAGTTCCATGTTCTATGTTACAAAATCTTCTCTTTTGGTTGTTAAATACAGAACTATTTCGTCACTAATCAGGTTAAGAAACATGAGATCTCTAAGACCCCTAAATGTGACTCTGCTCAATGGTAAGGGACAAAGTCTCACTGCATTTATCTGTATTAAATTTTCAAAAAACTTAGCTAATCACTTCACTTTCCATTTAAAATGTAAGCCTTTGACAAGAATCATGGAACATACTTAAAGAGCTGCTAGAAATTTTTACTAATATCTTTACATATAACTGAACTTAAAGTGAATTTAACACCTTTCAAAACTTTTCTCATCAAAACTGGGTTCTTTTGGGGCTGGGGATTTAGCTCAGCGGCATAAGCACCTGCCTTGCAAGCAGGCGGTCGTGAGTTCGATCCCTGGTACCGATAAAAATGAGAAAGACAAAAAAAAAAAAAAAAAAAAAAAAAAACTGGGTTCTTTCATTAACAGTATACAAAAGCAATGGTCTGTGATATTTGAAGCAGCGGTTCCATCTTCTCTTGCCAGTATTAAAATAAATGTGCTAAAAAAGA
Organism: Cavia porcellus; assembly: GCF_034190915.1. Taxonomy (NCBI): domain Eukaryota; kingdom Metazoa; phylum Chordata; class Mammalia; order Rodentia; family Caviidae; genus Cavia; species Cavia porcellus. Next base: position 95,052,922 of record NW_026947485.1, read on the forward strand.
TAAAATAATAAAATAAAATAAATGTGCTTCCCATAGTTGCAACCTCAAAGGCAACGTAGCTCTTGCACCAGAGCACATTTCTTCCTTGCTTCGGGGAAAGGAAGGAGATAAACAGAGTCCTATCCTGTTGGCACAAAGAAATACCTTGTATTGTGTGGCAAGTGGGTCCCAAGTCAACCTCCTGGAGCAGTTCATTCTGTAACATGTTTCCTAATGTCTTTCTCCAAATCCTGGCATTCCTCTTTTTGACATTCCAGATTGAACTGGGCTAGAAATACTAAAGATCCTTGGATTGCAGCAGGTCCCTTTTCCCCACTAGAAAAGAAGATTAAGGTGAGAAAATACATTTTCTATGAACTTCAGATTCATCATTAAGGTCATAGAAAGTTTATTATAGAAGTCAAAAGGGTCCAAGTGTTTCAAGACAAAGTATCCTGTTTAGTCTGGCATTTGATTCTCAAAGCACCTGGACTGATGTCGGTATAGCAGTGAATAAAATAAACACACTATGTCCTCGTAAGCCCTTAATCTAGTGACGGGCATTAAACAAAGTTATCACAAATTGGGGTGTCATGAAAGAATTTCTGTCCGAAAAGCATGTGGAACACGTAAAGAAACGATACATGAGCTGAAATCTAAACATTAGAAACCTGAATACCACAGTGCTGCTGATGTTTGGGGCAGATGAAGGAAGAACATGTGAAAACACTCATATGGCAAAGAGAATACCATTTTTGAGAAAGAGATGTTAGTGTAGCTGCAGCAGAGGCAGATGGAGAAAAAGTAGCAAGAGAAAGAGAATCAGGATATTCAGTCATGTGAGGGGACTCAGCAAATGGCTAAGATAGTCTGAGGGGCCCAGGATGACCTTAGTCACATGATCTCAGGGGTAGCTTGGAAAAAGGGAGAACTTTCAAAAAAGAGAGAACGTGGTTATCTGTTAAATGCTACTTGAGGTCTCACTGATAGTAATCGCAATAGGACCACCGTACTTCCTACTGGAGACCACTCATGACCTAGACAAGAGCAATCTCAGAGCAGTGGACAATGAAAGCCAAATGGAAGGGAATCGGGAAAACAGAGAGAAGTTAGAGAGGGGTTACAGATAAGCACTCAGAGTACACTGTGAAGCCGGGAGCAAAAAGAATGAACGGTAAAGGCATCCCCTAGAGGAAGAGTTCTTTCATTTAAAAAGATTGTATATATAGTGTAGTATGCACACTTTCGTGCTGATAGGAGTGATTTAATAGAGGGGAAGTTTGGTGATGCAGCAAAGGAAACTTGGAATTCCTGAAGCTCAACAAGCATAGGTGGAAGAACTGGCAAAGTTAGGGCAGCCTGACTAGGAAGAGGGTGCTCCCGAGTGCTTGTTTTCTCAAGGACATCCAAAGCAAAGTCCCAGGAGGGAACGCTGCGGGTAGGGGAGGTACAGAGAAAGATGTGACTACAGTACTTGGTTAAGAGACCCCAACTGGGGCAGAGTGTAGGAGTATCAGGCAGGACTAATAACCCCTTTGAGATCTGTACCATGGATCTAAATTCAGGATACCCAACTTTAAAAGTTCTAATTACCCTTTGATAAGAGTTTAGGTGACATCCATTCTTCAGGAGTGAGAAAACTACTAGCCCAACAGTTTCAAAAGGAGAATGAAGCACTTGATAAACTTAAGGCCATGTCTTATGACTTCTGGTTTGCTAAAGCAGAGGCATACTACCATCAACGGTATCAAGAAATCACAATGAAAACAGCACAGGACTACAAAACAGTTCCAGAAATTAAAATACATGAAGATGAGAAGAGATCACAAAGTAAAAAATCAGAAGATGCTAAAAATTGGGAGTACCTAGTGTCTAAGAGGGAACTGAATCACATACAAAAACACATACACCAAATGGAAAGAGCTAAAGGCCTCAGAGACCACAAATATCGACTACTTTCTCAAAGAACTCCAAGTGAAATACTTTCCCCGAAAACGTTGCCACTGGAGGATGAAAAGAATGGAACTATTCAGAAAACACACAAAACTGAAACCAAAAAGCACAAGGTGGCATGGGCCCAGGAGCAGATGACGGGACATCAAGATCGAATGATTCGAGGGAGAAAACTTACGGAGCAGAGAAATAATCAAAAAGATGTTTGGAAACTCTCTAGCTGTGCTCCTCCTCTCCCAAAATCTCAAGCGGTGAAGAAGGTGAAAGAGTATGAAAGGATCACAGCTTATCCTATATTCCAGCCTTACCAGAAAGCACTCATGGAAGTGAATATCCTGAGGGAAAAATCAAAAGAGGCTAAAATTCAAAAACCATTCCCCAGGGAGTTCTTAAGTATACCGCCATTCCTGAGAAGTAAACTAGAAAAATATAAACTTTTAAGTTATTTTACTATTGTATTTCTTTTTAAGCATATTTTATAGTAATTAGTGCAATAAAATTGTAGAAAGTAGACAAAAAGAAAAAGCAACTCCAGATGTGTGGTGTTAAAACAATTTGTGTGATTTCATTTATGGAAAATATCCAAAGCAGGCAAATTTGTAGACAGAAAAGTAGGTTTGTCACTAGTTAGAGTTAAGAGATAGAAGAAGAAAGGGGAGTGACAGTTAATGAATACAGGGTAAGGCGACAAAAATTTTGGAGACAGCTACACAACCTATGAATTAATTTTAAAATACTGAATTGTACTAAGTGAGTAAATTATATCTCAATTAATCTATTTAACAAAAAGAAAATGCTAGAATTTAGAAGGACGTGATCCAAAAAGTATGGGCAAGTGACCTGATTCTGAAGGCCCTGAATTTCACCAGAAAATTAGCAACTGATGAACACACGGGGTTTAAAGGGTTGCAGGGGTTTCTGTCCAAAGAAATAATGTGCCAGTATAGGAATTAAAAGACTGGAGTGGGAGGCAGTTTTATGAAGGTTTAAAATAGCCTATATGCTGTCTAATAAACAGTTGGTTACATATATCTAACATTTTCAATTAGTTTAGGTATTAAAGTTTTGAGCTGTTCAGGAAATAACTGTATATGGATCAAGAGACTAAGACAGTGGAAATCAGAAAAAAGGCAGATATTTCTCCTTTGTTTGTTTTTTGAGACAAGGTCTCACCATACAATCCAGGGGGCCTCGAACTCAAAGCATTCCTCCTGCCTCAGCCTCTAAAGTGCTGAGCCTACAGGAATGGGCCACCATGCTCCACAAAAGCAGGTATTTCACATGTCAGATACTCAGAATTTACTCAATCAACTCTGTTTGGAAAGGAATTGGTAAAAGTGGTATAGCACTCAGAAGACTGATGGAAAAGGAGGTGTCACTTTGCCATGGTTTGAGGATGTACAGGAGACCTCAAGTGATTCTTTGAGATTAGGTAGGATAATATATTGCTCGTTGAAGGTTACACTTAACTTTTTTTCTGTTGGTACTGGGGATTGAACCAAGGTTATCTTCTGTTTGTTTTTTTGGTTCCAGGGATTGAACTCATGACCTTGCGCTTGCCAAGCAGGCACTTATACCGCTGAGCTAAACTCCCAGCCCTCCTCTAATATTTTTTTGAGAGGAGGTCTTGCTAAGTCTCTTAAGTTGCCCTGGCTGGGCTCCAACTTGTGCTTCTCCTGCCTCAGCACCCCAGAGTTCTGGGATTACACAAATGTACCATCACATTCAATCACAATTAACTATTTTTTAAGATGGGAAGTGAGCTTAGTTAAAGGGAAAATACATATATGGCTAGATAGCACAGTCTCCTAGGAAGAGCAGGAATGCTCCAGAAAAATGATGAAAGTAGAAAGTGAAGGAATGGGAGGAAGAAGCCCAGAAAACACTGAGGGCAGATCTGAAAGCCTATCGGAGATCAGAAGGATGAAGCAGCATGCAGAAAGATGGATCCAGGCTATTACTCTTGAGGAAAGTAGCCCAGTCTGGCTCGCCAGAGGATTTAATAGTTTCTTGTATGCAAGTTACAGGTTGAACCATAAGAAATTATTGATTTGACCAATGTTAGCCTTCAAAAACAACAACTTCAGAAGGTACAACCTATTTGTTGACTTGGTCTTTACAACTAAAGACACATAAAAACTATAATGATCCATGGGGAATTAACTACCTAAGGAAAACTTCTCAATGCAACAGCTTTGAAAAAAGGAGAAATTCTCTCATGTATACAAAGTAAAAAGAGCACAATTACTTGTAAACATGACACTGAATTTCTTTTAATCAAAGACAACCATCACAAATTTATTAACTATCAAAAGCTACATTTTACTAAAAACAACCTGTATTTAAAAATGTTGAATCATACAATATATACAATACATGCTGCTTTCCTTTTTGAATTTCACTATCCATTTGCATCCTAAAAAGAGAAGAAAAAGGACTAGTTAGCAGTTTATAAATGGTAAACCAAAAGGGCATATAATATGGATTTTAAAAAGTCTGTCTACCTCTCCTCAGTGAGTAGGGCCCAGCTGAATTCACATAGTATACCTTATATCTAGTCTCTCTCAGAGTATTTTGACAGAAACAAACATACTGAGAGTTTATATTAATTATTTTTTAAAAGCTCATTTAAATTCCAAAAATCATAGAAAATGAGCTAGAAGTAGAAAGTAATTATCTAGTTGAAAAGTGCCCCTTTATATGGACAGATGCATAACAAACAGAAAGCTGAGATGAAGCAACTTGCCCAAACGTTTAAACAAGGTGGCACCGACAGAGCCTACGTCCCCTCATCCCCACCCACAGCTGTCTGCAGCACACAAAGCCTGGCTATTTCTATTTTTTTCTAGAAATGCTCCCCTTCATAAAAATGAAGGATTATTTCATAGCATAATTCAGGTCTCAGAAATGTCCCTTTACTACATCACTCCCAGATAATTCTGCCTTTATCCTTCTCTGCTACTTTGTACTTACAAAACAAGCAAATCCAGTGGGACAGTGAAGGACACTGAGGGATTCCAATACTTCATTTATTTAATTTAGCTCTATGTTGTGGGAGGAGAGGGAGGCAAACTACAAGCTCTACAGCTGCAAATCTTAACCCAAGAGTAACAGATGCAGAGAAATACTTGCAATCACCATGTCCAACCCCTCCCTTCCTTCCTTTCACCGGCTATACACAGTTCTACCAGTCTGACACTAGAGGGAGGCAAAACCCCTATTTTACTGGATGGGAAAAGGATGCTTTGGATTGTCCCAACTGTTATACAGTGCAGCTGTCCCATAGATATTACCTTCAGCTGGCATCAAGTGCTTAGTCTCTGCCTGCTCTGTACTGGAGGAATCAAAGGCTCAGAAATTTCAAAGGTCTTTACAATCTCCTGGCAGAGAAGAAAGAACAATGTTTGGGTACTGGGCTTCATTAAGCAAATGCAGCCAGAACTATTCAGGGGCAACATGCAGAGCTTTACCTCCCAGTCCTGGTAACTCAAAGATATAACTGCTTGACTCCTAATTTGGGTGTTATGGTCAATTCCTTCAGTTTCCTCATTAGCAGGTTCTATTTGAAAGTCAAAGTTTTCAAAAGTTACAAAATCAAAACAGGTAATGTGAACAGTGGCTGATGAATAACAGCAATAAAACCTACACTGAGAGAAGACAGATATTATGTACTTATTAAGGCTTCATGCATTAAGTTGCTGTAGTGTCACATAGTAGCAAGTAATTTCATTTGTTTCCATTTTTGAAAACACACTCCAAACATTAGAAAACCTCTGTATATCTATATATCCTCCAAAGAGCCAAGCTCTAGGGGGTCCAGTACGAAACTGAGAACATCTGATGGAGCAAGCTAAGTGCAGTGCCTTTTTACAGGAGCCCTCAGGAGGACATGTGTAATAAAGACGGAAATTATTCAAGGAAGAATGAAGATTATAGAATCTCAGGTAAAGAAGGAGCTAACATCCAGAGAGAATTAACATACCTAAGTGACTGCAATTACAAACTTTCTAAACTAAATTTTGGGAAAATTATGTCATTTTTTTGTTCATCTATGTAGCAGATGTTGAATCAATGATATAAATGAATCCATCAAAGTTTTAAACTATGTTAAGTTTTAAGTTTTAAGCCATGTTTCAGAGTTTTCATTTAGCAAGATACAACATTGAAAAATTTGTTGCCCATAACGAACTCATTTACAGAATTAATGTAACTCATTTGCATTATTAACATACATTTCATAAACTTTAATACCAAATATGTTTTCTTTAAAACTTGTTTTTCCAAACAACATCATTTACCTATTACTGGCAATCGGTCTCGATCAAGCCTTATCCGTGCAAAACCATCCTAAAACAAAAACATGACTTTTAGGAGAAAAACCAAATTTATAATAACTACTGAATGAAAAAAAAATCATGTGTGTATCTCTGACAATCACAATGTATCCTAACAATGACTCAATACAGACAAGACCTCTCTAACGTGTTTCTTTACATTTAGGTATCACTCAGATTTCAAATCAACTTTTTCTACTCATGGCCTCCCTTCTTCCTGAGCCTCGCAAGAAAAACTGTCTTGTCTCTTTAACTGATTTATGCTTTTTTTTTGGCCTTTTTGAGACAGGGTCTCACTATGCAGTTCAGGATGGCCTTAGGTTCACTTTGTAGCCCAGTGTGGTCTCAAACTTGCAAATGATTCTCTTACCTCAGCCTCCCAAGTGCTGGATTACAGGAGTGTAGCACCACATCTGGAGATTTATGCATATTTTGTTATACATGTTTCACTTTTTGCTATGTATAATTCTATCACTGGACTACTGGTAAAATATGCCTCCTCTACAAGGTAGTTCCGAGACTTTGGTCAATACAAGCTTTTATCTGAGGTTCAAGTCAAATTTATTTTACCTGTGTAGGAACGCTTAAGTACCTTTCTATATAGAAGTGGTTTTTTTTCTTGTTTTGGTATCAGTGACTGAACATACAACCTCATGTTTGCCAAGCAGGTGCTTGTGCTGCTGAGCTAAACCCCCAGCCCCGAGTATAGGGTTTTTTAAAACCTACTTTGAAAAACTTCAGACATAAAAAGAGCTACAAAACTACTAATAAAGACCTCCCAATATCCTTACCCATATTCACAAGCTATTAAAGTTTTGCACCATTGGCTGTATTAGTCTCCCTAATATTATTATACATGAATGATGTGAAAATGAGACATCCTGCCCCTTCCCTATAATTTTTCAGTGAATATTTTGTGAGAACAGGTTATTCTCTTCTAAAACAAGGCAGTTACCAAATTTAAAAAATTTACTGTTATTTAATTTATAGTTAAACCTCCAACTTTTGGTAATTCTTCCTCTAAATACAGGTTAAGTACCCTTTATCTAAAACGATTGGGCACAGAAGTGTTTCAGGATTTTTGGATTTTGGTGTATTTGCGTATGTAATGAGATATGCTGAGGATGGGACATCTACACATGAAATTCACTAATGTTTCATATGTGCCTTATACACAAAACAGGAATTTTTATACAATATTTAATGCACCTGCTCCTTAACTGCGCTCTATTACAGGGTCAGTTATGGAATTTTCCACTTGTAGTCGTGTCAGCACTAAGAAAGTTTCAAATTTTGAAGCACTTCAGATTCTATTTTTCAGATTAAGCAACTCAATCTATAATTTTTAAAACATAAAAGGAACTACACAAATTTTTAGCTAGTGTCTATCTAATATGTCAATTAATGTTTTGCTACAATGAATCTAAATTGCGCACTGCTTAGTACAAATAACTTTGCCAGTTCCCATTCTTATGTACCCTTTTAAAAGCACATAAAAGCAATCACAGAAATCTTAAATCTTACCCGTATAATGAAGGATACATGAAACATGTTTTCTACCGTACGGGAAAAAGAATGCGGGTCAATCACAAAGTCAAAAAAGGATATTGGAGTATCAGCTATAAAAAAAAGAGAAAAATTCTTCAAAACATGAAATATTGCTTGTGCTTACAAATAAATAAGACCTATATTCTTTAGCGTTAGCCTGAGACATGAAAGGAACCAGCAGTCCTCCTGCTGTGGAAGAGCAAATCAACACGAGCCTTGCACAGGTCAATCTGGCACATCTATTAAAACACATATACCCACTGACCGAGTGCCCTATAAAAAGTCATCCTCATCAAAAATCAGCAGAAGTGCACAAAGTTCCAAGAGCAAAATGCAATAAAGAACTTTTCCATTAACAGAAACTTCTTCAGTATGTATATGATACAGCCATACAGTGAGGAATCACCAAAGCATCATATCACTGAAGAATGAGTATACCATGAATATTAGCTTTGAAAAAACAAAACAAAAAAGAAATGCATGTTTACACAAACAAAATCATGTAAAAAGACATCTTGTTTTATATGTGACTACCTCTGAGAAGTGAGAAAAGATAAAACCGGTACTCAATTTTTTTACTTTTCTTCATTTTTATGGTACATTTACTTTGTAAAGAAAGAAAGATTGATTCAATCTTTTATTTTTTGAGACCGGGTCTTGCTAAGATGCCCAGGCCAGCCTTGAGCCAGTGATCCTGTCTAACTCTCTCAATTGCTGGGCTTATAGACAAGCTCCACTATGCTTGGCTAAAAAATACCTAACATTTAAATATTTTTTAAAAAAAAGATATTCCTTCGTCAGTGGTCTCATGAGATGCTCAAAGATGAAGCAAGCCTCATTAAATACATATGACAAGGGTCAGGGGTGTAGCGCAAGCTACAGGGGAGGAACTCTTACCTAGCACACATAAGGCCCTGTGTCCAATCCACAAAATCCCTGCCTCCAATACATGAGAAGAAAAAATCAAAATGATTCAAATACTATGTACAACTGAAGATAACTTTTAAATAAAAACCTCATTTAACGTGACACATCTGATAAATGCAAATTGTTCCGTATTTAATTTTTAAAAATTGTTCCATATTTAATGTGATATCCTACTTACGATCCTCTCGAAAATATGTCTGCAATAATCCCAAGATTCTTTCCACTTCTTTTTCTGTGGCTTCCTGATGAGATTCTCCCATACTTTTTAACTGGAAAAAATTATCAAACTGATCAACCTTCAGTTAACAATCTTTTCTTCTCTTTTGCACCTAAATTTTTCAGAGTATCTTTGTTGGGGATTGCCAGCAATTTCTAAGCTCCAGTTTCATGTTTATAGTTAAAAAATATTTCCTAGTTTCAGTAACTTATGTTAATTTATAAGCAGAAAAATAACATTACCAAATCAACTACAAAAAATGGTAAACTGCAACAGTGGCCTTTAACTAAAGTCATTTCGCCCCCAGGCTCCTTTGCCATTCATTATCCATAAATACTTTTGGTTGTCACAACTAGGGGGGGGGGGGGGATTTTTTTTTTTTTTTTTTTTGTCTTTTTCACAAAAAAAGACAGGATCTCTCTATGCAGTTCAGGCTGGCCTTGAGCTCACTTTGTAGCCTAGGCTGGTCATGAACTCCCAAGGATCCTCCTGCCTCAGTCTCCCAAGTGCTGGGATTACAGGCGTGAGCCATCAGGCCCAGCTAATTCTTTTTTTTCTTTTTTTGTCTTTCTGGGAGGTGTGTTCTTGGCACCTGTTCCAAGAGACCAGGGATGCTGGGCTGCTAAACATCCTCTATGCCCACCCAGGTCAGTTCCACAACAAAGAATCATCTAGTCCAAATGCTGTTGGGGCTGAGGTTGAGAAGCCCTAGTTTAGGAGAACCTTTTGAAACTACAGAAATGAGTGAAAATGAAGTGGTCAGTCTAATAAAATGGTAAAGACTTAAAATGACTATTTAAATGACAGATCCCGATTCCAGACTCTAAAACTTACAAAAGATAGCCAATCAGCATGTACATCATTTCACAACTATTTTAAAAAATAGCAACATTTCAAAAAACAAACCTACCTGAGCAGGCATTGTCGTCTCCTCTTGTATCATCCTAACTTTTTTGGGGCGATCAACTCGTGGCTTTGGCACAGGTGCCTCTCCTTGTATTGAACCCAATCTAATAAGAAATATACTTTTATGTCTTTTTATGTTTGGTTTTAAACAAACCAATTCCACTATCTAAAAGCAGCTGGCATGGTACAGTCAAATGCAGACCAGGTATCAAGTGACCTATGACCTGACATCAGACCAAAGTCTGTGATATCCTTTGTGCTCTTTGTATTTATAAGCACAGTACTAGGAGGCTTGCTCAACCATATACCTAGTTGAAGCACCTCCCTGGTATGCAGACATTTATTAGGCCAGTGAAGGTACCTATGGAGTCTGTCCTATAGCCTGTTGTCTATTTTACAAAGCCAAACTTCTGAGGTCATGCAAAGAATGAACAGGCGAAGAAAGAGAACAGAACTGCTCCACTGGGATCAAAAGCCCTAGATCTAGCTGTGCCAAGGCAGAAGCTTACGGCAGGGGCTACAGAACACACCCATCAGGGTAACAAGTTAAGCTGAGGCCATGGGATTGTCCTTTGGGCCTCTGACTATACCCCCAAGAAATCCCTAATGCAATATTCAGCCCTAGTGATAGGTACATCCCGCATAGGTGAAGAATAGTGTGTCCCCCCTCTATGTGCTGATACAAAAGTAAATGGTGTACCTGGCCAGATAGTGACTTACTCACAAAAGTACATTTCAGTGTCCTAAAGTTCTGCAGGTGTGTCACCCAAGTGCTGTGAGATCACCTGGGCAGAGATTTCACCCAAACATAGGATCAGCAGGCAAGTCTGATATCCTACACTACAGTGATGACTCCTCGCAAAAGTTACTAAAGGTTTCCAGGTTGAGATTTGTAGAACGAATCTTTTCTCCAGATAGAAAGGACAGCGAAAATTACATGGAAGGCCAAAGGAAGAGTAAGTACAGGAGCAGAGTTGCAAGCACCTCACTGTTGCTAAATACAGGGCTGAATGCTGAGGGAGAGATTAAAGGCTTATCTTCAGATGTCATAATTTATAATGCAGCTTGGCACACAACAGCAAAAATCAAAGAAGTAGACTTTATCTTACAATAAAGTAGCCTGGTCTTTATCCTAGAATATCCACAAAGTGGTTCTGGGCATTTGAGTTACCTATCGTGTATTACAAATGGATGCCAGGGACCACAACACAGACCACTACCACACATTACCTTCAAAGCTTGCTGAGACATTGCCAATCTGAGGTTTTAAAAAGCAAATTTAAAAAGACAAATGTCCAGCAACTATACTACTTAAGGAAGAAAGGACTGAAACAACTTGGAAGATTATCCAAGAGCAATGATAGCCAACCTTTTAGAAATGAGTGCCCAAACTGCAACCCAAAACCCACTTATTTATCACAAAGTGCCAATACTGCAATTAACCCTTGATACTGAAGTTTTAGTTTAGAAAACAAAATCTCAAACATTAACATTTTCTGTCTAGAAAGAAAAACAACACATGTGCCATAGGTTCGCCACCACTGCCGTAGGGAAAGAATTTATGGGAGAACCTGACAAATGCAACTGAAGGTTATCTTATAAAAGAACTAGGTAGGGCTGATCTGGGTTTCTCAGTAAGGCCAAACTAGGAAGTTAAGATATCAGCCAGTTTCATTTGCATACAAAGAAAAGCTTTTCATAAAGTTGCATCCAAAAAACAAACTTCATAATTTGTTACAGTGATTGAATTTGTCTTCAAATACAGTTGAGTAGTCATCTAATAGGATACTCTAATTGCCCCTGGCCAATATATTGCTAGACTCTTAACAGAAGTGAGACACTGCATCCTTCTACATTGGTAAGGATTTCAAAGATGATATAAAGGAAGCCAGAAATATGCTACAGACTCAGAATTGCATAAGCTAAAAAGCAAAAAAGGCTGGACAGGGTCATGGGTAAGAAAGTTCTAGTCCTTGGCCTTTCCAATAAAGTAAGACAAGAAATCCTTGAAAATCCTTCCAGAGTTTATGGACTTTTAAAACAAAGTTTAGAAAGTCTCCAAATAATGGCATTAGGATTGTCACCTATCATACCAAATGATCTTTGTCCCTATAATAAAAAACAATTTTAAGGTTTATAAGTGGTTGGTTTGTTGGATTTTTAAAATAATCTTACAGAAAGTGGAATGTATGGGTTTTATTAAAGGTGTTTTCTGCTGTTTTGCCTGATATTTTCCAGGAGTCATAGACTATGAATTCAAAATCAGAATTATCTTCATCATGGATGAGTTCTTCAGCTTCTAGCGGATTTACACCCATATGTGTCAGCTACAAAAATGAAGGAAAACAAAAAACCCTAGTTAAGCCACAAGCAGTCATTTACCACATACAATAATCCATATAATTAACCTTTAAAAGGCCAGAGCAAAGCCAGCTTTTAGCATCTTAATACAATGGTTCAATTTCTTATTTTAAACATAATTATATATATAAAGTCATAATCAAAAGTATCTTCTTTTTGGCAAAACACACTCCTCAATGTTCTTAGAACCTTTAGATGGGAAATGAGATGATTTAGATCAGTAGTTCCCTACCAGGGTGATTTTGTCCCCAGCGGTCTTTTGACAATATCAAAACGTTTTTGGTTGTCACAGCTGATGTGGAACATCCACATCTACTGAGGAGAGGCCAAGAAGGTTTCTCATTTTAAAATACATTTTAAAATACACAGTAGCACCAAAACAAAAATTTACTCAGCCTGAAATGTCAACAGTGCTGAGGCCAAGAAACCCTGTAGCCCACTGCAAGGCTGAGGTGTTCAGCTAGGCCCAAAACTAAGCACACTGGGGACTTCTGTATCATAAGTAGTTTAGTTACCAGTAAAACTGGACTATCATAGAAAATGAAATTCAAAGTCAGTAACTCCAAGACAGAACAGGGAAGTTTAGCTAGCTTTCAGATTTTAATTGTTAGCCAACTTCCTAGACCTCTTTATTCAGCTTTATTCATACTTTCTTCAGTATATCCAGAGAAGAGCAGCCTAGGCACAGCGAGAATATCACTCACTTTACAACTGCTTTCCTGGGAAGAGTTGGCAAAGCTGAACAACTCTCAAACTGGCAGACTTTACTTTTATGGAAGAACACTTAAGTATATTATACTGTAAAATGCCTAGAAATGTTAAATTAAAATTGTAAAATATAAACAATAAAAATGAAGACTGTAAGAAGCTTAGCCTTATTTAAAAGCAGAAAAACTTTAAAGAAAGAAAAGCTACAAGGGCCTGACCAGAGCAGTATGGTCAGCTCTCCTTCAGTCACTTATAGCCCACTTTTACTATCTGACCCTCATAGGAGGATATTTCAACTTTTGGCTGGTCAAATCTGCCAATCTCGGGGCTGGGGATTTAGCTCAGCGGCATAAGTGCCTGCCTTGCAAGCAGGCAGTCGTGAGTTCGATCCCCGGTACCAATAAAAAGGAAAAAGACAAAAAAAAAAAAAAAAGACCGGAAATCTGCCAATCTCTTCCATATAATGTCTATGTCTGATATGGTTCTTGGGAAGGCCTTCCCCAACCAGTCTAGAAAACTTAAGGTTTTATATTTACTGTTTTAAGACTTCTGGAATTTATTTTGACACGTTTAAGTATAATGCTTAACTTGATTTTTAAAAATATAATTAAAACATATATACCCAGCATATGGTCACTTAGAGCCATACACAAGCATCCATTTTCCTAAATCCATTACATTTCACAATTTTTCACAAGTTTGCTTTTTTTTTAAAGAAAATTTTAAGGTTTTAAAAACAAAGCAGAATTGTTTTGCCTTGTGCCTTTTTAAATAGTCACTTTATCTGATCAGATCTCACAATACTAAACCATTTTAATAACCATGTAATATCAACTCCAGTTAGAAATTCCATGTTCATACCAAGGTCCACCTCTCTGTGCTATGACAGAGGCTGGCTCAGGATAGAATAAATAAAACAATAAAGATAAAGTCAATCTCTGTGTGCTTTTCTTGGTAAATCAGAACTACTTGACTAGGTAACAACTATTCGAACTTGTTATGAAACAATCAATAAAAATAAAATCGAAGAGCAAAATGCAGTCATATTCATATGGTTTTAAATATTCTCAAAGACAGATCAATATATGCTTCCTCCTTAGGCCTAATTCATCTCCAGCTGAGCTATGCCCCCTACAGCGTGGGCTTTAGCCCAGTTCAAAACAAAGGTTTCAGGTCACTGAGACTGATGTTACAAAAGTGACTGACGACTGACGAAACAGTCCCTTAAAAATACCCATTGCACCTAGAGTCTTGAACACTAAGACTTTCAAACTGGTCTAAACGCCTAAATTCTACCATGCAGTCTAGTTTCTTCTGTTTAACTTAAGATCTCTTTAGAAGAACTGGAGATTAGAAAAAAAAGGGGATGGGGTGCAGTGAGTGAAAACATCTGCACACTGGTATAAGTAGATGATCATACAGTACGACAAGAAACACTTTTGTTCAAGTTCTGTAACTCTGAACTTACCAGAGTCTCAACGTATCTTAACATATCAAATGAGTTCAGATCAGACCGTAGCTTCTTTGCTTTTTCTTTGCCCAAATCTGAAGCCAGCACAAGAAACTGGGCATCTAGGACTGCTTCTCTTGCTCGGGACACTATCAAGAAAAGGACAATATACACATTACAAAATACACATTATCAACTGATTTTTCCAGCTACTTACTAGGATTTCCAACTGCCCGCCCCCCAATCTCAGTAAGGTGAAAAAAGATCCATCTTCCAAAACTGGCTGCCCAAGCACTTCACCAAAATCTCAATCAAAGCTCACCAGTCTTCCTAAAAGCAGCATTCTTTCTAGCTTTTACATACAAGTAAATTTAACCATAGTTTCTTCATAACCCTAATTTAACAAAATCCTTGATCATGTCCAACATTCATTTTCCCCTTCAACTCAGCCTATTCTAATCACTAATCTCGCCTGTGCTGACATAAGGCAAGTCAAATTCTATGTGTAAGGAGACTTGGTTTGAAGTTTGGGGAGATGGAGAAAACAGCAGGGCTGAGCACCCAGGGCTTAACAGACATGGGTAACAGGGAGCATGAAAAAGTATCACGAGAACATCTGCAAAAGAGAATTCTAAAAGGAGTCAGGAAGACAAGAACTCGGCCATGTTCAAACAGATGCCTGTAACTGGCTTATACCTCAAGGTCATCGCATGTGAAGCACTGATATCCTCAACAATCGTCACACACACAGCCAATACTTGGCTGGAGAACTTGTCGACTCCAGCTTTTGTTCTTATCCTTCATGTTCTCAAAGGTAAAAGTTTTCATCATTTCAGAAGAGTCACTGCTAAAATGACAACGAATAAGGGAACGAAGTGGATGCAGATGATGGTTACTGGGTAGATTCATTCCTGGGCTCTATTCTACATCTCTCCTATTCATCAGCCCACTGCAAGAAAAGTCCGAGTACCATGTCACAGATGACTACACAACCTCGAAAGACTTAAATCAGAGACATCACATTCATGAATGCCAAGCATCTAGAATTATATTTGCTGAGCAATTCGTAAGGTCCAGTTGAGTGAACAATTTCGCCTTAAATTCCTCTCTTAACCTAGGAAACATCTGAGGGGCACAAATGACATGTGCATAATGATCTATAAGATGTACAATAAATATCAAGGTAGTAAATGGATCAAGAATAAGAGTGAGAAGTCTGTGAATTCAAGCTGTGGAGGGAAGGAAATGCAGATTAGGGAAAAGATTTGTTCAAGTTAAAGTGGAAGACCTACTTCCTCAAGGTGCTCATGAGATTTACAAATGTAATGGACCACATGAGGAAGGCCATGGTCAGCAGAAAGCCACAAATTGGAGACTGTAGAAGAGAAAGTGTTAAAAAGTGGTAACACTGAAACCTCTAGCTGTATTAGAAAATGACTAGAAATAAATATTCTGATCCAGGACAAATAGGAATTATGGTGTCAGGACATGACCAATTCTGTGAATTTTTTTTTTTAGTCAAAATATGTATCTGCATTTTCCCCTTCTGTTCCCACAGAGCTTTCAAGAAAGTGGAGGAGCAGTGTCTTGATAGGTCCTATAGCTCTTTGACCCAGCACCCACATCCAGGAGTACCCCAACCTGCCCTCCATTGAACACAACTTCTGCAATTGCTTTTTAATCCAAACTAAGATTATTTTTCAAAACTCCAATGGACCAGAGTTCAATGCTCTGAGCTCACTCCCTGCCTTCCCTTGGAGACTGGCAGGCACACTTGGGGACAAGGCCACCTCACGAAGGTATATACACAGTCCCACAGCTGATGGAGGGGGCTCAGAAGGGGAAAGAACACCAGGACATCAGAGGCTACCTCAGTTCCTCTTTCATTAAAAATTTACATTTGTAAATCTCTCAAATAGGAACAGGCAACATGTGGGAAGCTTGTTAATATACATTGTGGGGCTTGCCTCATAATTTCATGCAGTCCTTGGTATAACTTTAGCACCTGGGTAAGTGTATAATAAAAGTAGTATTGTTACTACGATAAATAAAGGTTCCAAAATTTGGTGAAGCACTACAATAATTCTGAGAATTGTGTAATGTCAATAATTTAGCTCTTATATAAAACTAATTAACAATCATCAAACATGGTAATGTAAAATAATCAATTACCTCCATTAAATAGAGTGTTGGCCTCTTCAAGGACCTCTGTTAATTTGTCGCTGGCGTTAAGTATATCCTCCCGGTTTTCTATTAAAAAAAAAAAAGTCACCGGAAAATGTGTTCACCATTCACGATGAAGTAGTTGACAAGGTTATCACCTGTGATAGTAAAGCCAAGCCCCACCTCTGCTCCAGGAGTAATGACTTAAAGCAGCCTCACCTTTTAATAAAATGGCAAGGAAAGAGAAAGGCAACTGCACCCCTTAAACAGCTTGAAAGATAAAAGGAACACCTGGCTTCTTTTAATCTTAATTCAAGGGGCTCGACTCCCTGCAGCTTCTGAGCAGGGCTCCGTTAAATGGGCGTTTCACAAACTTTGCAACTAACTGGTTCCCGTAGACAGCCACGCAACCGACGCCCTCACCTCTGAGTTTCAGATTTGGTGGGTCCGGGTGGGGAGGGAGACTGTGCATTTCTGACAGTCTTCAGGGGATGCTGTCGCTACTGGGCCCGCGAGCCCAGGCAGGTAAGAGCCGAATGCAGTAAGAAGCAGCCGGCGTCCGCGTCACGCTCTCCCCCATTGACTGAGCTACTGGCTGCGGGACCGCTCGGGTCAGGCCTCCAGCTCTGCCAGCCCGCCCCTCACCCCGGTCCTCTGGCGTGCCAGCCACTAAGCTGGCGGGGGAGCACTGTAAACAAACGAAGGCTCGGCCGCCGCGAACCCCGCCTCCCGGGCCTGGGCCGCCACCTGCCGCGGCCCCTCCTCACCCGCCCGGCCGCCTGAGGCACCGTCTTACGTTGGACCGAGTTGATAAGCTCCCGGTACTGATGGCGAATCTGGCGGCACAGGCCGAGGTCGGTCTCGGCCTCCAGGGTGGCCGGGTCCACCATCTCGTCCCCTGAATCCGACGGCTCTCCCTCCTCCAAGCTCGGGCGCTCCGGGGCCTCCCGGCGTTCCGACCCGACACTCCGGCTAGACAACGGGGAACGCGAGCGGGAGCGAGAGCGGGTGCGATCCCGGTGCGGGTCGCGACCCCGGCCCCGGCTCTCCGGCCCGCGGCCGCTACTGTCCCCCGACATCGCGCCAATTTGCCTGGTAACTTTGGAACGGCGGAAGTTCGCGCCAGAAACTGAAAGCCCTGCTCTGCACGAGCGCCTGCTCCCGGCGGAACGAAGCTCCCGGGGCAGGGCGCGAGCTCACAGCGACGCCTGTGGCGGGAGGTCGGCACTGGGACCTGGGCGGAGTCCGCAGGCTGGGATGCCGGGGACGCTGGGTGCTTAGGCATTCCAGAATGTGAGTGCGCAGAGAGGCCTGAGTCCATCTATTCTTTCCACAAGAATAAAAGCGATTCCACTTGCAGTACTTCACACTGCACAATCATTAGAATCTCGACTTTCTTTACATTACAGCTGCATCTTCCCAAGTCTCTTTGGCCCCAGCAGAACACAGCCACAAACTGGCAACCGCGGGAACACAGTGCATGTTGATTGAGCGAGCTCCCCCATAGTGCAGTAAGATGAGTCTTTAATTCGGACAAGAAAAGTGATCTCCTACTTGCTCATCTTCAGTGACCTTAGCTTCCCTGAGCCATATCAGGGGTGAGGAAACAAATGGGGTTTGTGTATAGTTGTAAATTTCATTCTGTGAGCACAACACAAACAACAGAGTTCCTTGAATTTTTCACAGTAAACTGTTAACCATCCTTCTAAATATTTGCAGCTTAACAATATGCTAAGAATCGATTCTCAAACTAAAAGATTGAAAATTACCTACTTACAGGGTCCATAAAAGATTGCATTGTATTCAGTACATTTTCGAAGAAAAATGTATTAATTTTGTCAAATGGTTTTTCTGAGTCTACTGAGATCATAGTGTGATTCTTGTTCTGGCTTCTGTTTATGTGGTGTATTGCATTTAGTGATTTGCAAATGTTGAACCATCACAGCATTCCTGGAATGAATCCTACTTGGGAATGATGTGTGATCTTTTTGATAATTTGCTGCATCCTGTTTGCTAGTATCTTATTGAGGATTTTTGCACCAGAGTTCATGAAAAAGATTGGCCTATAGCTCTTTTTTGGTTGGATTCTTTTCTGGTTTGGGGGTCAGGGTAATGCTTGTTCCAGGAATGACTTTGGGAGTACTGACTGCTTCCTTTTAGATTTCATTAAAGAATTTGAAGAGTATTGGCATTTAGATCTTCCCTAAAATTCTTATAGAATTTAGCAGTGAATTCCTGGAGACCTGGGCTTTTCTTAGTTTGTATTTTTAAAAGTTACTTCTTCAATTTCACTGGCTGGTGTTGGCTTATTCAGGATTTTTTTGTATCTTCTTGATTCAGTTTTGGTCGTTCACATATATCTAAGAATTTGTCCCTTTCCTCTGAGTTTTCCATTTTATGACAGTACATGTTCTCAAAATAGCTACTGATAATCTTCTGGATTTCAGCTGACTCTTGTGATTTTACCATTTTCATTTCTGTTTGCATGGATTTGGGCCTTTTCTTTTTGGGTAAGATTACTAAGGGCTTGTTTAATTTGTTTAATATTTCAAAGAACCAATTCTTTGATTCATTGATTCTTTGGGTTTTTTAGTCTTAATTTTATTAATTTCTGTTCTGATCTTTATAATTCCTTCCTTGTATTAGCTTTGGATTTATATTGTTCTTTTTTTTCCAGGACCTTGAGGTGCACCACTAGGTTATTTATTTGAGCTCATTCTGTTTTTCTGCTGTGGGAAGTCACTGTGATGACCTTCTCTTTTTGCACAGTTCTCATTCCATCCCATATGTTACGATGTGTCATAGTGGCATTATTGATGGATTGTAGACCATCTAGTTTCTTCTTTAATTTCATCTGTGACCCATTGATTATTCAAGAGAGTATTATTTAATTTCCATAGTTTTATGTGGGTTCTTTTGCCATCAATTTCTAGTTTCGTGCACTATGATATGATAATATGCACGGAATAATTCTGTTCATCCCATATGCTAAACTCAAGGTGGCTATACTCACTGCTACAACAGCGGATCCCTCCCCTGCACACCTGGGTTTGAGGATAGATACACTCTTGTGCCTCTTTATTGAATGCAGTATGATTGCTCCAAAAGAATCAGATGATAGTCATCTTATTCCCCTTCCCCAGTGACTGATGTAGGGGCTGGCTGCTGATCCTGTCGTGGTCAATGAGATGTGAGAGCCCCTTCCACTGCCAAGAAAGACATGCCGCACTCCTCTGAAATACTGGCACAAGAACATCCTGCCTGGCACATTGGCTGCCACCTACAATTCAGAAGATGATGAGCGCCATGAAAGACCAGAACACGGAGGACAGTGGAGAGGAAGCATGGACCTGCATGAATTGCTAGTTGTGCTGCCTACTTCCAGATGGCTTAAGTAAAGCACATATGTGTATCATAGTTTTAAGCCACTGCAGTTACAGTTACTTATAGCTCAATGCACTGTTACTCAAACAAATACTTGGCCTTCTTTCATATAAAAACTCATTCCAAACTCCAGGCAAAAATATCTACAACATCCACTTCCATAAGCTTTTGATATGTAATAATAGCCCACACTCTGAATAAGTTCATTTAGGCTGTCAAGTTCTCAAGTAGATGGTGACTATAGGAAAAAGATGTGATTAGCTTTAAGGTCTTATGCAAATAATCACTGTTTATTGTCTCTAGTAGAGGCAATTTGTGAATCACCCAGGAGGATCCCAAAAGAAACAGAAAGAAAAGAGAAAAAATTATGCTATAACTTGGGATAGTGACCTCAATCAAGTGTAGTAAACAAAAAAATGTAGCAAGACTATCCACATAATTTACTTAGAGGGAATAAATTTGATTGGTTAACAAAGTGGTTAATGTTTTTCTTCCTTTTTTAAACCTAAATAACACTCTTTCTTGCTTGCTTGCTTACTTGCTCGCTTGCTTTCTTGCTTTCTTGCCTGCTTTCTGAGACAGGGTTTCACTATGCAGCTCAGGCTTGCTTAGCTTCACTTTGCAGCCCAGGCTGGCATCGAACCCATAGTGACCCACCTGCTTCAGCCTCCCAAGTACGGGATTAGAGACTTGCACCACTATGCCCAACAGTGAGTTTTTCTTTTTCTGAAAGAAAGCCTGAGGCTGTCCACTTGTTCACAGGTATACAAAATTTACAGTCAATCTTTTTCATTTTCTGCTATTTCAGGCAGCTTGGGTTTTACCTGATAAGGTAAATCCAACTATCTCTTCTCTTTACCTTGATGGCAGAAGGAGTGATCAGAAGGGTTGTGTAAGGGCTTCCCATCTGGGTGTGAGTTGATCCTGGAAGTCCACCTTCCTCCTAAGTATTGATTGGGACCTGGTCACTAGAGCAGGCATTGTACTGACAATAATTATTAATCTCTATGTGTGGAAGAATCTTCCATATTTCCAGAGGGTCTGTTAAACCCTTCCCAAACAGACCAGCTAGGAAGTTTTGGTGTTAATAAATAAATGAGATATCAAGCAGGGTCTCCCAAAAAGCATTTCAAAAGTCCCAAGATTAAGTTTGGATTTGGGGGGTGAGGGGACAAAGCCTCATTAATGCAATTGGAAGAAGATTCAGTCACTTATGGTAGGTTTCTCTACACAGCTACAATTTGAGAATTTTGATTGGCTCTCTTGACTTTTCCTGGTGACTGGGGTCTCCATGCATTGTGAAGATGGCATGTAATTCCCAGTGCTTTGGAAACTCCTTGAATGATTCAGAATATAAAAAAGGATTCATTATCACTCTCAATAGACCTAGGAAGTCCAAGCCTAGGGATCACTTCTTTAAGGTGGACTTTTCCCATGTCCAAAGCCTGTTCTGACCTGTTAGGGAAGGTCTCTTTCCATCCAGTAAAGATATTAATACCCACCAAGAGGTGCGTGGGCCCCTACTCTTAGGCATATGCCCCTTACTCTTGCCAGTCTTCTCTAGGGAAGGACTAACAACTTTGTGCTTGATCAAACAATGGAGGAGGATAAGTCCATGGATTACGGAGGGCACAGACGGGATATATCTTACAGCCCTGAGTTACTATGTGCTACAGTGGTGGTGGCATCTCACGCTAAATGGAAAGCATCTTGTAGGAACTTAATGACTTTCTCCTGCACTCATTGTGGAAATAACAGTCAGTTTCCCACACTAGCACTGACCCTTTTCTCCCTCATGATGTTATTGAAGCTTTTTGTGGAATATCCTGACTCTATGTCAAGATCCTATAAGAGGACTGTGGGTAAAGCTAGTGATTGGCTGGAATTATATTGAACAGCAGCCTGCTTTACAGTAGAATCTGCTTTAAAGTTATGCTGGGACACAATAAACAAGGAGACTTGATGTCCCCAACAATACACAACTGCTATTTCACTTGGAAGTTTACTGTCACAAGAAGGTTGAAGATTTCTGCTTCATGTTTTATTGCAGACTGGCAACTAGTCCAAAGTCTTTTCTTTCCAGATGACTGCATGGACATGCAGGATGAGAAAGAGATATTTGGAATATATCTAACCTCTTTTCCTGAGCAAGCTGAAGAGCCTGAGTGAAAGGAAAAGCTCTATCTTTTGAGCAGAAGACCCAGGGAAATTCCTTTGCCTTCAGTGACCTGGGTAGAGCTGAGAGTGGCATAACCTGCCCTCCCAACATCATCCTTCATGAAACTGCTGCCATCTGTGAACCGCATGCT
Organism: Cavia porcellus; assembly: GCF_034190915.1. NCBI lineage: Eukaryota > Metazoa > Chordata > Mammalia > Rodentia > Caviidae > Cavia > Cavia porcellus. Next base: position 95,075,161 of record NW_026947485.1, read on the forward strand.
AGCTGTATCTGTCAAGGGCCAGTTCCTTTCTTTTTATTTTCTTTCTTTTTTTTTTTTCTGTCTTTTTGAGACAGGGTCTCACTATTGCAGTTCAGGCTGGCCTTGAGCTCACTTTGTAGCCCAGGCTGGTCTCGAACTCCCAATGATCCTCCTGCCTCAGCCTCCTGAGTGCTGGGATTACAAGCGTGAGCCACCATGCCCAGCTCTGGGCCAGTCCCTTTCATTGGGCAGCTGGCATAATTCGGTGTGATGGTTCATTCTCACTCATGTTCTGTTGATTGGTTGGAGAGGACCATGGTTGGGTTTAAAAGAGTGCAAGGCTGAAGAGAAACATCTGGGTTTTCAATAAGAATGGCCTGATAATTTACTGAGTTTTTCTCTGGTCATCTACAAATAATCCATTTGTTCTACAGAGCCTTAACCAGGCTTAGGATTAGAACTAAGAGCTTTTGTCCCAAGGTTATCTTAGACTCCTCCTAAAGTAATATTGCCATTGCTGTTATTACTCACAGGTAGCTAGGCTAGCCCTGCATCACTTCATCCAGTCTCTTGGAAAAATAGGCAACTGGTTGGCTTTCCTGGAGCAGAGGCTGAGTTGGTATTTTCATGGCTACTTATATATCTCAGTCATGAAGAGAGAAAAGAAGAGTTCATTAGGTCTGAGATTTCTAGTGCTGGGCCCTGCATCAGGGCCTACTTTAAGGCTTTAAAAACCCCTTGAGTGCCTGCTGTCCATTTTAAAGTTTCAGTTGTTGATCCTTGAGTTGTCCAACAAAAGAGTTTGACTATTACCCCAAAATGAGATATCCATATGAAGTAGTAACCTGAAATTTCCAAGAAAGCCCTCAGCTGTCATTTAGACTAGGGGACCCCGATGGCAAATTGCCTCTGTTCTCCTTGAGAATAGTTGTTTTTGTCCTGGAGTTAAAACATACCCCAGATATGTCACCTTTTGAAGAGAAATCTAGGCCTCATGTTGGGACACTTTGTAACTACTTTTTGCTGAAAAATTGAGAGTCTTAATAGTACTTTTATCATATAACTCTTTAGTAGGGCTATACATGAGGTCATTGATGTACTGTAATAGGGCTCCCTTTCTGAATTTTAAATCTCTCAAGTGTTGAGAAAGAGCCTCTGTGAACAGATATGGGCTCTCTCTAAAGCCCTGAATGAGACATGCCAAGTACACTATTGGCAAAGAGCTGTTTAGGGATCTTCCCATTCAAAGGCATACAAATATTGGTAGTTAGCATCCACAGGGTTAGGAAAGAAGATGATTGTTGTAGTCAGGGGTTGCAAGGAGAACAATTACAATCAGGACAAAGAATTTATAATATTATTTTATGATGGTCACCCAGAGTTAAGTGAAAAAGAAAGTACAGAAAATCTGTCCACAGCACTAAAGACCTAGGAAATCCAGCAAAGGGCCTGGATCCTACAGTAATGTCCTGCATGAATCCAGCTAAAGACCCAGAGCCCATGACAATGCCTCCTGCAAGTCCAACTGGAGGTTTAGAGCCCACAACAATGACTCATGCCAGTCTGTTTTATGGATCTGCACTGGAAAGGCCCAAAGGTCAGCAGTGGAAGCTAGAAAGTCTATGCCAGTGGGATGAAGGATCTGTGTGAGCAGTAGGTTGAGGGCTTTGCAGTAGAGCCAAGAAACGATGCTCAAAATAAGGACCAGGGCTTCCCTAAAATGTACCACAGCCATCCTCAGTGACAATGAGATCCTGAGCTCCTCTGATGATGAGAACAGTCAAGTACATATCAGGAAACCAGTGTGACAAGCCTCCTGGAGATTAAACAGCACACATCTTCCCTTCTGGAGTCAGGAAGTGATGCTCAAAGTAAAGACTAGAGCTCCTCTAAAATGAACTGCGGCCATTCTCAGCAACAAGGTCCCGAGCTCCTCCAATGAGAATGGCTGAATTCATATCAGGGAAGCTAGTCATGATGACAAGCTCCTCCAGGGAAACCAGTGGCTCCAAACAACACCACTTAGAAGAGCTCAAAACACCTCACTCCTCCTCTTGCTGTCAACAGTCCTTAGGTGGGCCATCTACACTCAGCACCATGCTGATTTAATTCAGCTGGTGTTAAATTGATCACCAGTTTTTAATCCATAACAATAACCTTGAGATCAAGGACAGAGAACCACTTTGTGTCTCCTGGGATCTGGGCTAAAAGGGTACACAGGTCTGTTACTAATTGGTGAATAGGTACCACTGCCTCATTGATGTCCCTGAGATTTTGTACTAGGTGATACTTTCCCAATGGCTAGATTACTGGTAAAATGGATATATTGCATGGGAACCAGCATGGCACCAGTAAGTTTGTAGCCAAAACCTGATCAGTAACAGGCTTTAACCCCAGTTAGTTTTTTTTTTTTTTTAAAGTCTTACTGTATTGGGGATTTTGTGTGTGTGTGTGGATATAGATTATGGCTGGATGACTACTGGAATGACCTTGACAGCCCTTCCTGAGATGTCATACCATGCTTGGGAATCAACTCCTGGTGAAGACATCAGGCCTCACAGGGTCAGGCTGCCTGAGTCCCCAGTAACTAGGAGTGGCCTTCAGTAGGAAGAATATATTTCTTCCAGTTCCTGAGTATGGAGCATCTGGTATCACCATAAAGGCATCTTGGAAAACAAAATCTTCCAAATGGCAATTCAGAGTGGGGATTAAAGAAAGGTGTCCAGCTGACTCCTTCAAGGTCCACCATGACTTTAAAACAAGACGAAAGCTCACCCCAACAAAAGAACTAGCATTGAATAAGTCACCCCAACAAAAGAACTAGCATTGAATAAGTCACCCCAGTATCACAGAGAAATATAACTTATTCTATTTCTAGAGTCACACAAGGCTCCTGTAAATTGATCAGAATACTCATGTGTTTGCCATGCAGGCTGCCCCTGGTGCCATCACTCACTGTCTGGGCCTTACTCCCTGGCCACCATAGTGAGAGATGACTCATCCCTCTCTGAGAATGAGGGTCATCCCTGCTCCAATACCAAGGATCCTCTTCCATGTTCTGACATGACCCACAAGTTTTAGACAGTTTCTAAGGGCATTCCTTCACCAATGCCCTGATTGCTTGCACTTGAAACATTTTGACTTGCTTCCATTACTCTTTGGACTACCTTGGTTTCCCCTAGCACTGTGGGCTTTGTCCTGAACCTTGTCAAATAGAGTAAGCACGGCTTTAGCCTGCCTGTTTTCCTTATTAAACTCTTATTTGTCCTCTACTTCATCATGGTTTTGAAGGACTGAATAACCTTCATTGATCAATTGATTTATTTCATTTGTGGGCCCAGTTGAAGTTTCTGGAGCTTTTTCCTGATACCTGAGTAATGAAATATGGCTTGCAGATAACCTGACCTTCTCTAAACTTAGAATCTACATTAGTATATTTAAAAAGTGCCTCTTCAAGCAGGTGCTAAAAAGCAACTGGATTCTTATCAAAGTCTTGACTAATAGATCTGCGTTTATCATGGTCTATAGATTTGGGCATTTCTCGTTTCATATACATTAAGATAGACTCGATGTATATCTTTGGTTTGGCTTTTCCATTCCCTATGTTATAATCCCATTTGGGCCTCTCTCGAGACCCAAATAATGCAGCGTTGGCTGATTATCAGAGGGTAAAGTTCTGAGGGCTTCACCATTAGCCTGCTTTGCAGACCTTGTAATCTTTCTACTGCTGTGCAAGAAAAAGCCAGAATAAACTGGACATTTCACCAGGTCAGATCAAAAGCCTTTGCTAGGATATGGAATCCTCAGCAATCTTTAGGATCTCAGAGTATCTCTCCAGTTTTTCTTTGCACTGCTGAATATCTGTAACTAAAAAGGGACTAGCTGAGAAGGAATTTAAACAGGGAGCCAGGTGGGATGGACTTGGCAAACACTAAAATAAGTTTTGAGGATAGATTTTGTGGGAAACCTAACAGATTTATCCCAGAGTCAGTCCCTGACCCATTAGTGGGACCTGATAGAATCATGATGGCTCCTCAAGATTTCAGCCCCAGGGTTGTTACCTGATAAAACTGAATTCCTTGGAATTATGTCACAGAACCCTTACAGAACTTTCTGTTGAGTTAGATCCCACATAGGAACATCACCTCTAGCCAATTTCAGCTTTCATCAATGCATCCCCTGATACTGATAAACTCCCTGGGAAATGGAGCCCTCTGTTACTGTGTGGGTACCACTTTTCCTTTTGGAACCTTAGTGTCTCCCCTATGTCCACAGAAGTTCAAACACAGAGTCCAGAATTGGGATGCCTTATTGGCTGAATGCTTGTTAGCCATTTCTAAAACTACTAATACCCTGTTATCCAATCCAAAAATGGGCATCTGAGATGAATACGCAATTCTCAGATGAAGAAATGCAAATGGCAAATAAATACATGAAAAAATGCTCATCATCACTGGTCATTAGAGAAATGCAAATTAAAACCACACTGAGATACCATCTCACTCCTGAAAGAATGGCCAGGATCAAGAAAACCGACAACAAATGCTGGAGAGGCTGTGGGGAAAAAGGAACTCTCCTGCACTGCTGGTGGGAGTGTAGACTGGTACAGCCTTTGTGGAGATCTGTCTGGAGATTTCTCAAAAAGTTGGGACTGGAAATCCCATTTATTCCAGCTATTCCACTTCTAGGCATATTCCCAGAAGAACTGAAAGCATCATACCACAGTGATATATGTGCACCTATGTTTATAGCAGCACAATTTGTAATCGCCAGATCTTGGAAACAACCCAAGTGTCCATCAACTGAGGAATGGATAAAAAAGCTGTGGTATTTCTATACAATGGAGTATTATTCAGCTATAAAGAAGGATCACATTGAGATATTTATCAATAAATGGGCGCAGCTTGAGACCATACTCATAAGTGAAATAAATCAATCTCGCATGTGTGAATACCGAATAGTTTCCCTAATGTAAGTAATGATTCAAATATATAAAAATATGTGGTAATCATGATTCCCCATTAGGTGGCCTTGGAGACTTATAAAGTTTTCACTCATTAATTAGAAAGGCTTTATTCTGGGCTTCTTGATATGAAAATATTTGAAGCTAGAGTATATGAAGTTTTATCCAAATATTTCAAGGAAAAAGACACTATGGTAACTACTATTAAGTCAGGTTATATGGTGGTGAAGTACTAGGTTGTTGAAACAGTCATGCTGTGACCTCTATTGTTATATTGTTATGTCCTGTTTTATCTCAATCTCCCCCTTATTGTTTTAAAAAAATTATTTAGTCATTTCTTATGTTTGTCTTAATTAAAGAAAAAATTCAAAAAATTAGGATATATAAATAGTAACTCTTTTTGATTTCCTATTAACTTGTTTTGAAGTCCTGTAGTACTCCCACGATCTTGTTTTGACTGATTAGACTCTGTTCCATTCTATATGATAGTATCAAGTTTGAAGACATAGGCAACTACTTTGAAGACAATAAGATTCACTAAGATACCCATTCTGGTTTGACTATTGTCTTCTTTGGAAGTCCTGTAATGTTTACAATGCCTAAGTTTTATTGGTCTTGTTCTCTACTGTTTTGTCCAACTTTATAATATCTAATGAGATAGACAATTCTTTTTTAAGGAAACAAGGGACAACGTTGATAACCATTGTTGATAAACTTGTACTCTGTTCTACACCATGTGCTATGTCTATCCTTGGTATTGATTGACAGCTTTGTTTTGCCATATTTGACTGTATTCTTCCCCCCCACCAAAAAAGTAATAAGCACTAAGGAGTAATAAAATCCAAAATATGTAAATTTTGTTGTAAAAAAGAGAGGGGAAAAAAAAAGAAAAAAAGCTCTAACGGATATAACAGCAAGTGTGTTTAGGGGTGTTAAATAGCTGACTATATCAATGTTTTTGGATCATTGAACATAGCTGTTTGCAGTCTCCCTGTTTGAATGTCCACCTTGTATTCTTTGATACTGTGATTTGAGGAACTATTTTCAAGATGATAATATGTAATCTACTAACAGGTGATTTCTTACTGTTATGTTTTTTGTTTGTTTGTTTGTTTTGTTTTTTTTGTTTTGTTTTGTTTTTTTGTAGTTCTGTATTACGTGTACCCTTACACCGCTTTGGTTTGTTTTGTGTTTTTCTCTTTTTCCTCTTAAATTAAAAAAAAAAACTACTAATACCCTGTTTAGGGAGGGTAGCAGTCATCTTGCTCAACAGAACCACAAAACCCTGTCAATTTCTGCAGATGTGACATTCTGCAGCACCTTCTGGCTAAAAACCAGGCACTCCGCAGATGATGTCCTATCTGACAGTCTAAGAATAGGGAATAAGACAAGTCTCTAGAAAAAAGTCATCACATTAGATCACAAAGCACACATGTCAGGTGACCAATCTTCAACATAAAAGTTAGGCACAATATAAATTCAGTCATCAAACAGTTTATACATTCTTTTAGACAAGTGCATAAACTTGAAGCCATATTTATCACAATGAAAGCAAAACGGAGTAGAAGTGAGGAAGGGAAACTGACATTAGAGGGGCAACCAGAACTTAAGCAAGAGAGAGGAAGGAAAAGTAACTCATGAAAAGCACTCACTCAGCATGAGCCGCAAGCAGCTTGGCACTCTGAAACTGATCATTCAGGTCTATATGGTGCAGGGCACACTGCCAGCTGCACTCCACAAAGAAAAGCAACATTTTTTGATGGACCAGGTCCATGTTTCCAGACTCTCTGTTGTGGAAGACTGTGGCAAAACAGTGCATTCCCTAGGTGCCTGGTTCCATTCAACTCAGCTCAGGCCCATTCATCCCCACTGAGGTGGTGTCATAGCCTCTGAGATGGAATTCCCACATTGCAGGGACCAAAACCAAAATGCAACACCAACTAATCCACAGGGCTGCTCTCACTGTTCCCAAAGGCAGAAGCCTTTTTCTCCACAATCTAGCTCTCTCCAAATTGCAATCTGGTCAGCTGCTTGTTCCATGGATCTTTCCTGTGCACCCAGCAAAGGGAAAGAGGGAAGAGTCTCCCAGAGTGAGCAAGGACTTACCTTCCTTTCCTGACTGGCTTCTTCAGACTGCTGGCTGGTGGCTTCTTGGCTGCCAATGTCCATCATTATCTCCTAGTGTCCGTTAATTTCCTGAGGCCCATTGATCCTTCCCGGCTGGCTCACAAAAATGTCACCATATGATGGGCAAGTATAGTCCAAGCTCTGGTATAACATGAGCAAAGGATTGTCAAGTACACCTGATAGCAAGTAGCAAGCAGCTACATTATTGGTGACCTCAGGAGGATGTTCTCAGGGCAAGTCCATGCCTCCAAAAGATATGGCACGGACAGAAAAATGGTGCTGGGGTGCCAGAAAAGTAAAAACACTAAACACAAGTCATAGCAAATGGAAACAGCAACAGCAGTCCCCAATAAATCAGGTTTTGGGGATTTAAAGATGTGCACTTCAGCCCAGCAGCCCCCTCTGAATCTCTAGGTGTGATCCACAGGAATGATTGACAGGACACTGAGTCATCTTAGAGGCTCTTATCCTGCATGCTTGTCCCAGAATTCACTCTGTCCTTAGTCATATTTATGAGACCTGATACATATTCATGAACCTGTAATGAAGTTTAATTAGGGTGAAAATGACTGAAGGTCAGGTTAGAGATTCATGTATGTATTGTCTCCTAGCACATCAGTGTTGGGAGCCGCGTCTGTGATAGCTCGCCTTGCGCGGCGGACGTGCGGCCTGTGGTAAAGAGCAAAGCCTGAGGTAGATTACCCCTCCCATCGAATATGTTAGTTTCCTGCTTACCGCGTAAACAACCCGCTCAACAATATAGTCTGCCTGGCAACTGATGATGTTAGCCAATCAGCTTGCCTTGCTTACTTTAACATGATTGGACACTGTACCCGTATATATACCGGTGCCACCCCTGGGCGGAAGAAGAAGCCAGGTAGAAGCCCAGAAGTAAAAGCCCAAAAGGAGCCGCGGAGAGCGGACCGGTAGAGGCTTTGGGGCAGACTGAAGCACAAAAGGAGCCGCGGGGAGCGGACCAGAGGAGGCTTCAGCTGGGAGAACCCAGGGCAGGCTGTACGGAGAAGGAAAATAAAAAGAAAAGGTTGTCCACTACCAGACTTTGTCGTGTGTCCTTCCTGCCGGCCGGGAGCGGACATCGACACATCAGAGATCTCTTTGTTTTTGTTTTGGGGTTTTTTTGGTGATTATCAGGGATCAAACTCACGATCTCACACTTGCCAGGCAGGCACTTAGGCCACTAAGTTAAATTCCTGGCCCCTCTCTTGGGTTTTAGTTATTTTATTTTCTACCTCTCTTAGGACAACAGAAGGAGGAATGGCCACTGGGTGCTATTTAGAATTAAATAAGTGTCAAGGAATGAATCCCTCAGCCCCATTGTTCATAATGCACTTATACCATGACGGTGGATCTGAAGCTGAAATGGCTACTTAGTGACTAGTGGACAGGTGGCAGGGACAGCATGAATATGTTGGGCAAAGGGATAGTTCACAGGCCAGGCAACTCCTTGGAATGATGCATAATTGAGAATTATGAATTAGGACTGGATATGTACCTCGATAGTAGAGCACTTGCCTAGCATGTACTAAGCCCTGAGTTCAACTTTCAGCAAAACAAAAAATGTCAAAATAAAACTTACAAATTGATTATTTCTGCTATTTTTCATTTATTTTTTACCATGATTTACTGCTAACAGCAGAAGGAGAAACTGAGGATAAAGGTGCAACTGCTATACCATTTTATTTTTGGAAGAAATCATAGATGTAAATCTTTGTGACCACAGATGAGATGATGGTTTCTTACATATGACATCAAAAACACCAAAGAAAAAAATGGATAAATTGGTGACCAAGTTTGTGGTAGTTGATTACAGTTATTATAGGAAATGGATCTCCTTAAAAACACATGGACAATCTATGAGATACAGTCCATAGATCAGTGCTTTGGCTGAACAGAGCCAGGAAAACGTTAAGATGAATTTGAGTTGAAGTGAAGACAGAGAGCTGAAAAACACAAGGCTTTGTGTATCACACTCTATTTACTAGGGGTAATAGAAATACTGCTACAGTGTATTTCCAAAATACTTACAATTTGTCTTGTGAAACCAGAAGTAGACAACCAGGATCATCTCATTGGCTTAGTTGCCTAAACACAGAAATTGCACGTATCTCCACTACTCACTGTCCATTGACCATATCTAGTTACATAGCCCCACTTACCCACAAGGAAGCCTGTAAAACCTTCTCTTTCCGTCATTTTCCCCATATCCTTACTGGTAGAACCCATTTCCAACTATAGGGGGAAAGGAGTTGCTTTCCTATCCAGGTTTCCTCGTGCCTATAACATGGAATGTGGCCCAGTCTTGACCAAGGGGTATAACTGAAATTAGTGAGCAAGGAGTTAAGATTCTATTAGACATGAATGACAATGACCCAAAATAGAGTTAGGAGGACCTGCTAAGGCGTTGCCCTCCAGAGGTCTTACAACGGCATCTGCCAGCTGTCCTTTGGCTATCTGGGGGTCCTCCCTAGAACATGATCAGGCAGGCCACTGAGTCAAGGGCACATGGGCCTTGCATAGACACTGCATAAACACTGAATAGATTAAGCCCTAAAAAAATGTGGTCTCCTAAAGGGTAGAGATTGTATTGCTTATGTAAGTGCCCAAACTCCCTTAAAAACCCCTTTAAAACCCCTAGACAAGAGTCCTTGTGGTCACCCTACTCAGTACTCCTTCCTGCCTAGTGGGAGCTTTACTTCCTTGCTTTTATATATTTTACTTTCTAGCCTTTACACCTTTTAAATAAATTTGCTTGAACCCTACCTCTTCTGCTTGAGGTTGCATTTTTCATCACTGTGAAACACTACCCTGGTGTTTGCCAACGGTGGGATTAAAGGTCTATTGAAGGTCTTCTCAGAAACATTTTACACTAAGAGGCTCAACTATCACGTCCACGTGTGTTGCTCCAAATGTGACAGTCATGACTGTATAAGGACAGACTAACAAATTAACATCATGAAACAACAAAAACTCATGTCCTTGATGATATCATCCAAGCTGCTGAGCCAAAGCTGCCACTGTTTTTTCTCTGTACATTTTGTTATGGGAGATATTAGATGTCCTAATTGTTTGAACCGCTTTTCATTAGGTGTTCTGTTATTTGTAGACAAAATCATGCCAGTGATTTTGCCGATTTGTTTTAGAATTTCCAGTACCAAAAAATAATCTTGACATGTACAGTTTAATGGTTTCAGAAAATAAGGATGCTACCCCAAAAATGAAAGACTGAGTAGTCCAGGTGGCCACACACATAAAATCAGGAGCCAAAAATGTTGCAAGATAATGAAGTAGAGAGAGCTGAGTGGGCAAACGCCATCTCTTCCTTCTGGAAGGTGAAGCCTCTGGGCTACCCTCTGGTTAAATGGGATGACAATGAGGAATTACAAAGCCTACCTGGTAACCAAGACTTAATGTTGGCCAGCCATAGAGGAGACATGTAGGAGGATTTGAGATTAGAAAGGATATGTCTCTTGGTATCAAAATCCCTGCTAACCTAAGCTGTTAACAGCTCTCTTGAAAAATCTAATGTGAAATCCTGCAAAATTTTTAAGTGGGAAATAAAGTTTGTAGTACTGCTGGCAAAATTGCCTCTAGGAAAGAGAGCAGACTTCAGCTTTCAGGTCAGGTGAGGTCTGATGTGATCTAGGACTGCTATACAATAGCCGTGCACAGGCCGGCCGGGCCTGAGTTAGAGCGTCACCTGTGTCTATTGAGGCAAGTGTCATGAACATGTCACATGTTATAATTCAGTTTAAGTGTGTCTTTCAAGGAGAGCTCAGAACTCCTGGTGGTGATGTTGGAAGTGATTAAAAACATGGCTTCTACTAGTAATTTTGTAAGTCCATGGTGAAAATCTTCCCAAATTCTAAGTTCTTATTAATGAGTGGTTTTGGAGTGACCCAGTATGATAAGTGATCTGTGGTGTTAAAGATAACATGCAAGGTAGCTGTTCTTGTGGAGCTTCCAGTTTGGGGAAGGAGTAGACTTTCAACAAAAGAAAACAAAGGCCTGGAGCCAGTTCCTGCCGTGCTATATTCTGGGAAGAGAAGGAAGAGGTGCTAGGCAAGAAAGCGTTCTAACCTAGATGGCAAACTCAAGGTCACTATGCTGAGACAGAAAGGAGGACAGGGTGCGAGCCAGAGTAGGAGACAGGTGGAGGGAGAGCAGGCAAGGACACAATATAATCCATAGCACTTAATGCAATCCCAATCAAAATACCAATAGCATACCTCACAGAATTAGAGAAAAGAATCCTAAAATTCATATGGAACCAGAAGAGACCTAAAAAAGCAAAAGCAATTCTGGGCAACAAGGGCAATGCAGGGAACATTACAGTTCCTGACTTGAAATTATACTACAAAGCTACAGTGATAAAAACAGCATGATACTAGCAAAACAACTGACTCAAGGATCAATGAACCAGAACAGAAGATAAGGAAAAATTCTGAACACATTCAACTATCTTATCTTTGACAAAAGGCCCAAAAAAACCTTCACTGGAAGAAAGATAGCTTCTTTAATAAATGATGCTCAGGAAACCGGCTTTCCACATGCCGATGATTCAAGATATACCCATATCTCTTACCATGCACTAAAGTAAAATAAAAATGGATCAAAAATCTAAATATTAAAACACAATCTGCTGGAAGACAGAATAGGTAAAACACCTGAAGACATAGGTGTAGACCAAGACTTTATAAACAAAACCCCGACTGCACAGAAAACATGAATCAACAGCTGGGATCTCATCTTATTATAAGCTTTTGCATAGCAAAAGAAACTACCAACAGAGTGAAGAGACAACCTGCAGAATGGGAAAAATTTTTACTGGCCATTCCTCAAAGGACAGTTATCTAGGATACAAAAATAACAAAAAAAATATGCCCCCAAAATTTAAAGACTCAATCCAAAAATGGATTGAAATGAACAGATTCTCAGGTGAAGTACAAACAGCAAGTAAATAAGTGAAAAATATTCAGCATCACTGTCAACATCACTGGTCATTGTGAAATGCAAATTAAAACAGCAGTGAGATTTCATCTCAGGAAGGATGGCTATCACAGAGAAATCAATCAATAATAAATGCTGGTGAGGCTGTAGGAAAAAAGAAAACTTCCTCACACTGTTTGTTGGGGGAAGTGCATATTAGTACAGCCAATAAGGGAATCAACAGTCAAAAAACTAAAGCTAGAGGTTCCATTTGACCAGATAGTCCCCTTCTCAGTAGCTTCCCAAAGAGTTAAAAGCATCGCATCTCATTGATATATAGACACTCATAGTTATAGCAGCACAATTTATATAGCTTAATCTTAGAAACAGCCCATGTGTCTATCAACAGATGAATGGATTAAAAAAATGTGGTTTCTGATAGAACTGTGGGGGAAGACCAGCAGTGGCTGAAAAGATAAAAAGTATGAAATATAAATAACCTTTATTTTGGGAGTGCAGGGAGAGACACCCCCGACCCCCTGGGGCATGGCATCTCTACCCCAGGGCCAGCAATCTCTCCGTGGAACACATGGAGTGAGGCACATAAGTAGCCTCAGCCTGGGCTGGATCCTAAGGGGGCATTAGGGATGCACAGGTAGCCCATTGGTCTTAGTTTGGTGCCAGAGGCAGATTCCTAAGATTGGGGGAGATAGGAGTTCCTAGGCTTTACTTGCTACAGTATCCAGCCTGGGCCAAAACCCTTTCATATCCCGTCTTATGATTATTATTATGAAAAGGGATGAAGATTTCTCTCTTTAACTGCTTCCTGCTGGCTGAGGGCGCTATACTGGAGTCTAGGGGAGTTGACGGGATGACAGTTGATGCCCAGGTAGACACTGGTGCCAGGTGTTTTAGCCAGGACAACTTCACTGGTGAAAGCACGTTTGTTAGACTGGAAAAACAAAGAGACAAGATGTATGAGGAGACATGACACTGTCATATTTAAGGACCCAGGTGAGGTAGAAGGGAAGGTGCCTTTGACTCAGACATGTCATTTTATTAGGACCATGTTGAGGTAGAAACATTTCCGCGGTAAGGCAGAATTCTGAAAGTTAAACATGGGATTAGGAGGAGTGAAGTTATGAGAGGTGCTTACTCCCCCATCTGAAAGCATAAAAGTTAAAAGGTAGGTCGGTAAGGCTTGTCTCTGGTATGCATGACATTGGAGTCTGTAGGCAATACTGTTAAAGAGTCCTGCTGTAAAAATGATCATAATAGAACGTAAGAAATTAGGAACCAAAGTGGATAACCAAACATGACAACCTGTGAGTCATGGCCGTGAGGCCTTGGTAAGGCAGAGATGAGTAGGAAAAGGACGGTCAGCTCTAGGGCCTGAGTGATGCGAAACCAGAATGGCAGTCTAGCAAGTTAGTCCTTGGAATGATTTGCTGTAACAGAACTTTAGCAAGTATATCAGCAGTTTCCCTCGTTATGAGAAAGGCTTTTATGTATCCTGAAAAAGTATAAACAAAGTGAGAAGACAAAATGTATCTGTCAGCCTGTATAAAAGGGAATAAAAGCATTTTAAGATTTAGGACTGGGACCTGCACAAAATAGGCCCTGTTTATAAATGGCATAGGTTGACTGTCAATATCCCGTCAGAGATTGAGGACTTATTATAGCAGCCTGAAAACTCAGGAAGAACTCTGTATATCTGGCCTCTATGTCCACAAATATAGAGAATGTCTTACCTTGAGAGTTTTAGTGTGACTTGGACTCTGAGACGGACACCCACAAAGGGGGCTGTTGTTGGCCCTGAGCCCCTCTCAGTCTTTGGCAGTAATTTTTGTTGGCGATGAATCTGGCAGTGTCCTGCGGGGCTAGAAGTTAGGATGGCCCACCCACTCTCTGGTGGCCAGGACAGCCCAGCAGCCCTGGAGTAAGGTCTCAAAGAACGCCAGCATGGGGCACAGGCATTTTAGGATGGCTTATCCACTCTCTGGTGGCTAAGACACCCCAGACCGATGGATTATATGGCTCCAAACTCCTAATAATTGGCCGTAACCAATATTATGAGTGGACTTTACGTAGGCTGAGTAACTGCTCTGCTGTGAGAACTTAAAAAGCTCTAAAGAACATGAGGGTCTCTCAGTGTGGGTGATCCAGAGTGGACACAGGCTTGCCCAGAAAAAACCCTATTTTGGTCTGTCCAAAGGACGTGAAAGCGTCATGAACCTACGCAAAGTGGGGAGAAAATCCGCCTGAGGCCTGGCCCAGTGGCTATCTCTGGGGAGTTGCTCACCTGTGGTAAATTGGTGGGTATTATTTGCGAACCAGCAGCAACAAGCTTACAGCTCCTGAGTGTAGAAGTGAGGAATTAATGCAGGATGCAGTCCAGTCGGTCCTGGTCCTGAACAGCAGGGGACTCAAAACTGGGAACCGGCCCCAGGAGTCTCTCGCCTGCCATTCCTGGTCAGGGAACCATACGATAGAACTGTGGGGGAGGACCGGCGGTGGCTGAAAAGATAAAAAGTATGAAATATAAATAACCTTTATTTTGGGAGTGCGGGGAGAGATACCCCCGACCCCCTGGGGCATGGCATCTCTACCCCAGGGCCGGCGATCTCTCCGTGGAACACATGGAGTGAGGCACATAAGTAGCCTCGGCCTGGGGTGGAACCTAAGGGGGCATTAGGGATGCACAGGTAGCCCATTGGTCTTAGTTTGGTGCCAGAGGTAGATTCCCAAGGGTGGGGGAGATAGGAGCTCCTTGGCTTTACCGGCTACAGTGTCCGGCCTGGGCCAAAACCCTTTCAGTTTCTATATTCAATGGAGTGCTATTCTCTCATGAAGAAGGAGAAGGATGAACTTGAGACACTTCTAGGTAAGTGGATGTACCCTGAGACCATACACTGAAATGAAATACACCACACACACATGTATTTAAATATCACATTGTTTCTGTTGTGTGCGAAGCCCAAAGGGTAAGTAAAGAGCAAAACCAAGGATAGATACTGGGAAGTAAAAAGAACATTTTCAAACAGGAAGGGGAACAGGAGAAAAGGGGGAAGGAAAGGAAAAAGGATTTTTAAAAAATGAAAGGGAAAAAATGGAAACAAAGCTTTTGTGAATGGGACAAGGGTGAAGGGTTAAGGGAGGGGAATGGGAAAGAAAGAATTAAGATACATTATGTATAGGTACCAGTTCCCCACAATGAACGTGGTCATTCTGTAGGGCAGACATGTACTAATAAGAAAAAAAAAAATAAAAATAAACCATGTGAAATAAATTGGCACTCTGGAGTTTGGTTAGGGGGTGCTATTGGAAAAGGAAAGGAAGCCAAATCAGGCAGAAGTTGTGTAGCACACCACGGAAGGCTCTCATCGGAGGCGGAAACTCCTCCCCTTCCCCCTCCCCCACCCACCCCTACCCTAAGCCCAGCCCCACCCCCAGGGCAGCACTCCAGGCAGCTCAAGCTTTAGCTTCTTCTCCACAACATGCTCAAGCCCACCCAGTAACCACCAGTGAATGGTCTGTGCCTCATCTGCACGCTGATCCTCCAATTTGAAAACCAGCCAGGAATGTTTTTACTGGGTTTCTGTGAATATTGTTTAATGTGGAGATAGTGCTCAATAGGATTACTGAGTATATTTTTTTGTATGATTTTCTTCCACAGTTTTGGGTTTTGCTTATTTGTTTGTTTGGAGTTATATATATATATATATATATATATATATATATATTTTTTTTTTTTTTTTTTTTTTTTTTTTTTTTGAGATAGGATTTCATTAAGTCACTACATTGCCCTGGCTGGGATCAAAGATGCAGTCCTTTATCCTCAGCTTCCCAGAGTCCTGGGGTTACCAGCACATACTGTCATGCCCAGCATAATGTTACCTTGGCTCTACACTTTCTTTGGAGATATAAAGAAGGCTAGGTTTTAAAAGTTTGAAAAATGTCTTTATTCTACTCCTCTGCTTGGTAGATGATTTTACTTTACATAGAATTTGAGTTGAAAATAAATTTTCATCAGGATTTTTTCTTTTTCTCCTTTTTTTTTTTTTTTTTTTGGAGACAATTTTGCTATCTAGTTCTGTCTGTCCTTGAATTCACTATGTAGTTTAGGGCAATCCTCCTGCCTCAACCTCCTAAGTGCTGGGATTATAGGCATGTGTCACCACCCCCAGCCTCACATCAGAAATTTAAAGGCATTGTTCTATTGTGTGTTTGAAATGGCTGCTGATTCAATGTTCACTCAAAAAATATTCCAGGTAAAATTTAAGCACTGGAGATACAATAGTGAATAAGACAAAAATTTCTACTCTCTTGAAGAAGACAGGTAAGAAACAAGGAAAAAAAGCCAAAAAATAAGCCTTAGCCATTACAAGTGCTATAAAGAATCTGAATAAGGCTAAGGAATGGCTGCTGACTGAGAGTTGCTATTTTCAATGTGATGGGCAGGAACACCTTACTGAGGAGGTGACATTTGCGATGAGACTTGATTTGTGAAATATTATAATTTGTGCAAAGATACAAACCATATTCTAGGCAAAAGTAAAGCAAAGATGTCTTTGAAGTTAAAACTCTGGCATATTCAAGACATTTCAGGAATGTACATGTGGCTGGTGTGCGGTACATAAAACAGAATGTTAGAAAATGAAGTTGGTTCTGATTCTCTGATTCTTATGACTTTGTCAGTGTAGACTTCTCCTCTACCTTCCCAGGCTAGGAAGAGCTGACAGTGGAACTCACAGCAGACAGACTAACAGGAGAAAAGGCAGTAAAAATGTATTAATTTTTAATTTTATGTGTACTGAGCAATCATGGAAAGAAAAGAATACCCCAAAAGAACAAAGCAATATGAGGACATACATCCTTCTTACTAGGGGAAGCAGAGGGAAAAACTTACTGATAAGACAATGAATTTTTGGAAAGATATAAATGGGCTTGCAGGAGAATTCAGGGGAGGTGCCACTGTCTGTCTGGGTGTGGTGCTGACTGCTAATCTTTCTGTGATAAGAGTCAGTCTACTTTTCTTGATGATAATCCCAGGGAAGGGATTTATGACAGCTGAACTCTGTGTTTGAAGCGTTGGTTTTAGGCTGATAAAGAAAATTCAGACAAAGCCTTTTCATGCGTTTTTCGATTCTCAAATGCCTTCAGTGCAAAAGTCATCCTTGTGCGCAGTGGGGCATCCTGGAACCCTTGAAAATAAGGACCTGTTTCATTCCATTTTCTGGAAATATTTAGCATAGGTGGTAGGTTAGAGATTATGGGGAATGGCTGAAGCTGGAGATCCATCACATTGGGGCTGGAACAAGGCCGGTCTGAGAACAATGAAGGTCTGGTGCAAGCTGCCTAAACAAGCTGCTCCAACCCAGAGAACACCACGCCCCGAAGCTATCGTGCGTGCAGGTTGCTAGGCAGAGGGATGTCAACCTACTGAATGTTTAGGAAAGCATGTTGTGGTGGCTGAGCATTTCCTTTCCTCCCCTAGGAGAGAGGGTTCCACCTGAGCCGTTTTTTGTAGTGTGACTCTATTTCTTCATCATCCTGAGAGCTGTGCTTGACATGGCAGAGATGGCTATGAATCCTTTGAAACTTTTACACTGAGATGTGGTTTCTGACCAATAGCATACACCAGAAGCTAGTTTCTGGATCCAGATGGTGAGTGGAGTACTCAGTCTCAAAACCAACACGCCCTGCTGTAAGAAACTCAAGACACTGCAGAGGCCATGTGTGGGCCATAGATCAGTTTCTAGCCAAAGCCCATGTCACCTGCCAGCTGTGTAAGTGAGCTGTGTGGCTGCCCAGCCCAGCTAACCCTGCAGGGGAATTTAGCTCTCACTGTTGACTGACCTTAATCAACTATGTGCTCTGCCCGCAGTGAGAACTGCCCTGAGGAGCCCAGCTAACCCACAGCACTGTGAGAGATTGTTGTTTACTGAGATAAGCCCTGACTGGGCCCTGTCAATCTGGAGATTCACCTCTTCCAACTATGGGAAATATTCTTGTAGCATTTCTTAACATGTTCTTTTTTACCCTTTCAGTTTTTTTTTTTTTTCAACCAGGGATCGAACTTCCTTTCGGTTTTATGTCTGCAGGTCTTGTGATAAATAAAATATATAGGAGGCCATCAGTTTGCCCTAATAGACCAAACCAAAATGGAGTTGTTCATACTAAAGTCCTGCTCCATCAGCGGGAAATTAAGTTGTTTAACTCAACTTCTAAGAAATAGGAGACAATGAGACAATATTCCCCAATAGGCGGATTTCAGTCGTCCTCCCCCTCCTCACCTGTTTTAATCCTTGCCAAAGTAACCAGATATCAGTCAGTTATTGGTTGGTGCTGTAAAAGGAAAGTAACTCTAAAATGAACCATATGCTTTTGGTGCTTGGTTTCAGCTTTCCTTGGCCCTTCTCTGTCCATAAGATCAGTGTCCTCTCCTCAGCGCCTCAGAACAATCATTCTTTTTTACAGAATGAAGTGATTCCCTATTCTAGAAACAAATAAAGCCAATTAAGGTCTTTGAACCAAATTTGTTGTGGTTTTCTTCTGAGAACAGTTAATCAGAGAGGTCAGACCACAGAGCAGGAGGTGAGTGGCAAGCGGGCGGTGAAGAGAAGCTATGTGTGTATATATATATATATATATATATATATTTTTTTTTTTTTTTTTTGTACTGGGGATCGAACTCACGACTGCACACTTGCAAGGCAGGCACGTATGCTGCTGAGCTAAATCCCCAGCCCCGCTGTGTCTATGTTTACAGTTGCACTCACATTATCACCCCTGTTCTTCTCTCCAGTACTGGCATTGAACTCAGCTTTTTTTTTTTTTAAATAATTTTTCATCTTGAAACAGGATCTCAGTAAGTCACTAAATTGCTCAGGTTGGTCTGGAATTTGCCATGCCCCTGCCTCTGCCTCCCAGAATCCTGGGATGACAGGTACGTGCCACTATGCCTGGCTATTGTCTGAATGCAGTCTCTTCCACCTCCCTGTCACCTCAAACATGATCTGTGCCCTGCTTCCTCTATTACTAGACAGCCATATTCGGTCCACTGTCCACACTGGGAAACCTCCTGTCACCTGACGTCCCCTCTCCAGTTTGCCATGTCACTGTCTTCACAAACATTTTTTTTTTTAAGTTTTTGTGTCATCACTTTAACAAAGCCTCTTGAGGGAGAGGAGTGAAATTTTGTTCTGTCTGTTTCAGTTGCTTTGTAACTATATATGGAGATAAAGAACCTTAAACATTATCTTTTTATGTTTATAAATCTGCCTGTTTACTGTCATACTAAACAGTCCTTTGAATTTTTTTCCTCTTAAAACTTTTAAATAATCAGTAGCTCCACACACTGCCTGAGAAATACTGTGTTTTCTTTGTGTCCTCTGACATATGCTAGTGCCTTCAGCAAGGCTATGTTTATGTGAGCTTGAATTGGGCAAGTACAAAAAAAAATTAATGAAACCTCACTTTGTGAGTGAACTTGAAAATAATTCAAACTTTCTCAAATTAAGAGATGATTTTTTAAAAATAATTCGATGTTTAAGTCAAGGATCATTTCGGGCAAACGAATAATAAAAGCTCTACTTTGCCACTGCCCTATGTAGACGTGAAGTCAGTGGGTAAACAGGGATGAGGAGGAACCACAGTGTTATTTATAGGCATTGGACCTCTGGCCCTGATTTTAGTGTATCTAAAATGCTTACAGCAATTTTCTCTAAGTATTTTGTATTAGTGTTTGGGACGAGACTAAGCAAAAGATCCTAGATAAATAAAATGGGAACAGAACAGATGGACAGAAAGCCAGATAGACAAGTGAGCTAATCACTGCTGGAAAGTAGATGGCTCCAGATTACAATGTAGGCTACTTGTTCAACATGCTCAGGTAGGTCCTTTGGTTTGCAGCATTTTGGTTAATGCAAAACTCTTGTTAACAAAAACAATCCAGTAAAATCCCTTTCTCTCTCTCTCTCTCTCTTTCTTTCGTTTACTTTTTCTCTTTCCTTCTTTTGTTTAGTACCAGAAATTGAACCTAGGGGTGCCCTCCACTGAGCTGTGTACCCAGAGCTTTTAATTTTTGGTTTCGAGATAGGATTTCACTAAGTTGCCCAGGCTGGCCTCAACTTGTGATCCTCCTGCCTTGGCCTCCTAAGTAGCTAAATTACAAGCATGTACAACCATGCCCAGCCAATACTTTTAAATACATGAAAAAATCCCTGAGATTTGGTTAATTGGATTCAGTACACTGAATAATAGAATAATCTAGAAAATTAAACATTTCCAATGAAAGGAGATTATCTTTTAAATTTTATGTAAAAGTTACTGTATGTACAAGTGGTAAAATTTCTAGATTAGGATAGGAGGAAAGTGAGGAAACGGTTTTCTTTTTCTCTACCATCAATCTAACCACTGTTGTTTCTTATGTGAATTTCCAGTCATTTATATATCATATTACAGTATATTGTATAATTACATTTAGATCACAGATACTCATGCTACCTCTGATGTGGTGGTATACACACAGCAGTTTACATCCTCCTTTTCTCCTATTCTAAAGATAACATACTGTACATATTATTTTGGCCCTTTTTCACTTAACAATGTTCTTGAAGAGTTTCTTGTTTGCATATAGAGACCTCCACATTCTTTCTAATAGTTGCTTGATTTGCTGTTATATGGTAGCACCTTCAATTCATTAAAGATCAATGAAATTTTAGGTAGCTTGTTCTTTAGAATTTGTCCAAGAATAACCATTTATCCCTTTCTCAGGAGAGTATACTGACATCTTTGAAAGGGCAACATGATATTATCAGTCAGTGGAAGCTGGCAACCACCTGCCCCATTTACTAGAAGCACTTCTAATTTTATTATGTTTCTTTAAGGTTGCTTTGCTTTGCAAAGTGCCAGGTCCCAGCCAAAATATAGAACTGCTCCAACTTCATTAAACTGCAACCCTAGGTAGCTGATAAAAGCT
Source organism: Cavia porcellus (assembly GCF_034190915.1). Classification (NCBI taxonomy): domain Eukaryota; kingdom Metazoa; phylum Chordata; class Mammalia; order Rodentia; family Caviidae; genus Cavia; species Cavia porcellus. The sequence continues at coordinate 95,096,160 of NW_026947485.1, forward strand.
TGTTTTTCCAGGTAAACACAGAGGAGATAAACAAGAGCTGGAGGCAGGCAGTACCTGCAAATTTCCCTCCCCTTGTTTTCCTCCCCCAGGGCTCCAAAGCCCTCTGGAAAGCCGCCTTCTGGCCCGGGTCAGATTGCGTACACACCACCGCCTCGCCTCGCAGGCCAGCGTTCCCAACCCTAAGCCAATGCACATTTATAGAACAATTCCATGTGATCCTGAGGAAGGCGGACTGCAGGCGGAGGGCAGTGCTGAAAAGTTGTAATCTCAGAAGAGAGGACTCTTCCCTCTTGCTGCTCTTCATGCTAAGAGGACACTGGGTAAGTCAGTCTCAGATCCGGCTTCTTGCTTTACACAGTTTGACTATAGACTAGCTACTGAGAATGAAGGGATACATGCATTTCTTTATTTTTTTCCTTATAAAGAGAAATTAAAAGCACATCTGTGCTCCTTTCTCCCTGCCCCTCATTCTCTCCTAAGCCAAATGAACTACATGCTTTCTTTCTAGTACCTTGCTGGTTACTTTTAGTAGGATATGGCCCTATTAATCTAGATCTTAGTCATTTCATTTGTAAACTGAGGGGTTGGACCAGATAACAACTGGGATTTCTCCCGGTCTCTGTGATGACGCTGCCTGAGGCAAATTATACATTCAAGTGTCCTACTACATCAATACTTCGTGAGAAAGTTATTTTAAAAGTTATAGTTGTGCTGCCCTTGACATGTTTGCCTATGTATTTCTCTGGCCTCTTTCTCTAAGTACCTTTTCAGACCTATTTCTGAGGCTGTGACTGCCAACTGCAGTTGCCATGTGATCTCAACAAGTCTGTGTTTCTGGGTTTGACTTTTCGTCAGTTATAACTGACTCATCGGGTCAAAGCTGAAGTTAGGCAGAATGCTAAACCTCTTCAGAGAGTGCTACAGTTCGATTGAACACAACAGAATGTATATGTATTTGAGCACATATGTGTGCACAATGCTTTCTATTATGTACCGTGAAACAGAAGTGCATGAGCTGAAATTCTTTATCACACTTGCACACTTACACTCTGTCGTGTAATATCAGCACAGGTGTAGACAAAAGGCACCAAAGCGTTTGAGCTGCTGCTTCACCCATTAATCGATCCACTGCCTTTTCAGGGAATACCTGTTGGCTATTTGAGGGTTCTCTTGTTCTTAGGATTAACTATGGTGCTTGTTGCTTCCCTGGTCAGTCTCATATGCCCACACATTCACAAGATAACATCTTACCTAGTTTCGTTGCGAATATTGGCCGCAATTTTGAGATTCCATCAGTTGTCCTGTTTGTTTATCTGAGGGAGCTTGGGAAGTTTCAAACACTCTGCTGCCACCGTTTCCCCAGAATTCCATCTATTGGGCTCTATGCTATATGCTCACTTTTTCAATAGCTCTGAGAGACAGGTGGATATTTGGCTCGGGCAAAGGGAATAATAAGTAAGGAGACTTAGGGAAAGGAGAATCCAGGGGGCACAGTGCGGGATTGTACACAAAGGAATGAAGTAGAGAGAAGAATACAAAATAACCATTCATTTTTAAAATTTCATTCAACAAATACTTACCAAATGACCCCATGACAAAGACATAATCATATTCTACACTGATACAATGCCTTCCCTCATGGAGATTTTGGTGAAGTGAGGAGACAAATACTAAGCAGGAATCACCAGGAGGTGCAGAGGCATCCTGACGGGCTCAGGCCACGTGCTAGAAACAGTGAGGTCCTCTAAGTGGAAATGGGAAAGGCAAGAAGGAATGGACAGGGCGGAACCATGGCGAGTTTACATTTCAAAGGTTGAGCTGGCAGTGAGGCATCAAAGTAGAGGCATCCAGTAGAGACAAAATGCACGTGGAGTAGGAGGGGCAAGTCTGTAGAAGCTGAGGTCTCTTGAAGGAGAAGACCAAACCCCGAGTTTCATGAGACTGCTTCTTGATAGGTCAGGAGGAGCAACTGGAGCATGGGAGCAAGCAGAGCTCGGCAGCACCTTTTCTGGAAAGTACTGAATGGATAAGAGTGGAGGGTGAAGGTGGGGTGACATGGGCAGATGCTGCAGAGAGGCTGAGACAGGATGAGGACTCAAACAAAGCTAGAGTTTGGGGGACAAGTGTTCAGAGGCAACTGCGGTTTTACTCAGCAATGTTTGACTACAAGAAGCAAAGCCTACTCAGAAAAGAAGGGTGTTTATTAACAACTCTTTTACCTGGCTTCCCAGCAACCACCGCTTCGTTCTGATCTGAGTATGGACCAGTCTCCTCTGCTGGGCTCCTCATCCTGCCCCTCTCTGAGTTTGGTTTGTTCAGGCACAGGGTTCTCTGTCATTCAGCCTGCCTCATTCCTCGCTGCCTAGTGACTAGGGACCTTCTTTTGTGAATTTCAGGGTCCTTATCAAATAACAGGAGAGAAAATCTGGACCACCTTAAGGCAGAATCTGGCTATAGTCCAATCAGCAGTGTCCAGAGGTGGGTTTGTGTGATGACCCAGGGCCACTCAGTCAGTAGAAGGATGGGAAAGAGAGTACAGGGATGGCAGGGGTGAGGAATGAAGGGTTTTCCAGAGTACAGCACAAAAACAAACAGTTGGATTTTGCTGCAAAATACGTGGTTTCATTGTAACAGAACTGAAAGCTGGGCAGCAGCAGCGCTCCTAACTGAATGCAAGGGTTGTATTCCCTGGCCAGGGGCATGCTGGGTAGGAGACACACACCACCTAGTGGCTAAAAGAGAACCAGGGGAAACAATCAAAACCATGGCCAGCCAGACACCGAACTCTCTGATGCTAACCCCTCTCTAAAGAAGCCATAAACTCAGGTGAGACTTTTCCAGCTCAGCCCCGGCAGCCCCACGTAACTCCAAATGTAGGGCATGGAGACTGCATCTTCAAGTGGTGAGCAACTAGACACTGCTTGAGAAGCCAGCATGGGAGGACCACTCTTTGTGGGTTTGTTTGCATTCTCTGTGAGTCCCTGGACAACTCACTGTGAACCTATCCTTGAGTTTTTATTTCATCTGTGTTTCAGAGAGATGGGTATCAGTTCTTGTCATTGTTGTTTGGTTTGTTTGCAATGCTGGAATCAACCCAGGGCTTGTGTGTGCCAGGCAAAGTACTTTATCACTGAGCTACATTCCCAGCTCGCTCTGTGTTTTTACAATCCTAGCCTGCAGAGACAAATTGATTCTTGTGTTTTAGTCTCCTGAAATGCCCAAATATAGCAGAAGAAAGGCAAGATAGTTGTCACTTGCCAGTGTTTCATAAATGTTACTAATAACGGTGTTTCAAATTGACACGTGGAAAGAGTGACTGTGATGTGATGAGTGAAGGCTGAGTTTGTGACCTAAAAAGGGGAAATTTTCTCTGCACTCAAGTCAGGGAACTGCCTCACAGATCTCTGTGCCAGAATTGGTGCCAAAGAACTGTAAAGAGATTAAACCCAGCAACACGAGCTGATGTTGTCCAAGCAGAGAAGGCGAGCTTTCTGTCGTCAAGCTGCCTACATCTGTGCAAAGCTGAGGAGTGACCCATATTATATGTGGCTCAATATTCAGGAGCCCAAAGAAATATCCAAGAGTTCCAGGACTAGGTGCCTTTGCTGCTGCTTACATCCTGAGTTGCAAAACGTAGGCTATGAAATGATGTATTTCTGTGTATTCTCATTTACATGTGAAAGGATTGTGAAAGGTATGGGTGTGTGAAGCTGGAGTGATCATTTCTAACTGGGACCAAGATTTTCATGTTGAGGGAACATAATTTTGTGTAACTTTGTGACCTTAAAAGTATGACTTTATATTCACTTTTGGTCATTTAGAAAATCATTCCTGGAAATATACTTCTGCTGAAATTGATAATGAAGTTCAAGATAGGATCTGACAAGTGATTTTGTGTCTCATATTTCATAGCAAACAGATGAGACAACAAGCAGTTGCATTCGGTTTGTCACAAGGTCATGGTCTCGTGTGCTCTGTTTCTTTGAAAAGCATTTGGTGATACTGTTTGCCTGCCTGATGGAAGGTTCACTGTTTGGCATTTGTCAGTAGTTCTCCCTCTTCCCAAAACCAGCTTGCTTTATTGTCCCAGAATTGAAAACACTTTAGCAAATATCTCTTCCTTGCTTAGCATTAACAAGAAGTTTCAGGCTGTTATCTTTTTTGAGGCAGGGTCACGCTATGCACTTCAACCTGGTGGTGTTGGGCTGGTTTATAGCCCAGGCTGGTCTCAGTCTTGCAACGATCCGCCCACCTCTGCCTCTCGAGTGCTGGAATTACAGGATTGAGCCACCATGCCCAGCTCTCAGGTTGATATCTTGGTCAAGAGATGTCAGTCTGGCATGTTATTATCAGAGTTTCTGTTAGATGGGCAGATCCTAGTCATATGGAATTCAGCAACTAATCTTTTTGGAGATGTATTTAAAAACGTTCAGGTCCAGACTCCAGGAGCAAGAATTAATGATCAGACACATGGTACGAGAGATTAAACCAGCATGGATGGAAAAGCACTGAACCAAGAGTTAGGGACCAACACCTGGATTTAGAGGTCCTTTGGAGGCACCTGGTCTCACGTTTCAAGTGCAAAAGGCAAATTTAGCTTGCCAAATGCAAATCAAAACTAGCTTGTTTAGTAGCCTAAATTACTGGCAGATTGTTTTAATGTTTGCTTTGGAAAGAATGACCTAACTCCAAAGCCTATCATTGACAGGCAGAGATTGGCATGACCAATATTGGATTAGGAACTGAAGTGGACTCTAGTCACAAAAGAAGGAGGAAGGATTTCTTTTCATACTTCCTACTTTCCTTCATTAAAATTTCATTATGGACTTTTAAGCATATACAGAAGCAAGCAGAGTATTACAAACATCCTCATGTGCTGGTTATTTGTTTCAACAATTATCTACACATGTCCAGTCTTATTTCATTGTTATTCCACTATCCACTGACATCTGTCTCCCTCATCTCGCTGCTAGATTGTTTCAAAGCAAGTAATTCTGTCATTCCATCAGTAATATTAAATATGTGTTCGTAAAAGGTGGGGGCTCTTTGTATATGTAAAACCACAGTATCCTCATCATACATAATTTTAAAAAATCTTTAATATTCAAAATCCTGTTGGTGTTCAAATATTCCTGATTATCTCACTTTTTTTTATTACCTTACTTTTTAAAAAGTTCGTTTATTTAAACCAAGATCCACAAGTTGCTTTTTGTTAATACATCCCTTAAGGCACTTTTCTACTTTTTCCCACAGATGTTCTGTATTTTTCATATATCCTTTGCAGATATAGCTATAGATGCAAACATATACATCTTCCAAAATTTTCTCATATCTTTTATCATTTTTCTATCTTTTTCTTAAGTTAGTATTTTTTTATGAGTCTACTAATTTTACTTTCTGGGTCATTTGCACATTTGCTTTTCTTGACTTCTTTCATCCTTGATTTTAGGTTATCATCTTGGTCAGCTCAGGCTGCTATGGCAGAATACCATAGACCAGTGTTCTGTAATTTATTACAGAAATTTATTTCTCACAGTTCTGAAGATCAGTAAGACTAAGTTCAAGGTGCTGGCCTTTTCCTGGTTTGAGGATGATGCCTTCTTACTGTATCCTTTCATGGCAGAGAAAGGAACCATCTCCCCAAAGTCTCTTCTAATAAGGCCACAAACCCCATTAATGAAGGTGCAACCCTTATAACCTCATCCTTTTCCAAAGGCTTCACTTCCCCAAACCCTTACATTGGAGACTAGGTCAACATATGAATTTGGTGGTGGGAACCACGAACATCTAGTCTTAACACTAGAGAATATTAATTTCTGAATGTGATGCTGGGCTTAATTTGCTAGTATTTTTCTTAGCCTCAGAGTGAAGTTTCTTCTCCAGTCACAGCCTTTACAGACAGAACATGGTTTGGGGGCTTCTTAAAGCAGTCTGTCTTAAGGTGGCCTGGATTTTCACAGTAGGAGCAGCTGTGTCTAGTCCTTGAGTTTTTGGAGCCCTGAGGTCTGTTTCTTTTAAGGCAACCACTTTTTGGTCTCTTTGTTTTCTCTCTTCGGCTTTCTCCCAGTCCTGATTATAGAATACTAAGGAGATAATTTTTACTGAAGTTTTAAGTGGACTATCGGGAGCAAAGTCTATCTTTTGTAACTTTTTCTAATATCTGGGGGTGACTGGAAAATGAACGTGTCTATTTCATCAGAATCTAGGGAGATACACTTTACTAGTGTAACTAGTAAACCATCTAAGAAGTCAAAGGCATTTTTATCTCTCTCCTGAAAAATAGCTGACAATTTAAAATAACTAGAAGGCTTAGTTTTTGGCTTTCCTAGACTTTCAAGAATATGCACTTGAAAATGTCTCTTGCTCCAATCTCCTGTCTTGTTGTCAGGCCTGTTGAGGTCTTGGGTGGGAGCTGCTTGTGCACAGGTGGGAATTGGTGGTTCCTCTGGCTGTCTTCTTCTGGCTTTTTAAAATTAACAATATAATATTCATCTCCAAATGCAATAGCAGCTTGTAATGTTGCTTGTCTCTTACTAGAAGTCAATGTTTGATTTAAGATTAACATGTATCTTTTCAGCCTAGCTTATAAGTCTCAGTAAGTCCTCTAAAGACATTGATACACTTAATAGGGTCATCTGAAACTTTTCCTATCTTTTAGTTCTAGCTTAAGTTTTTTTTTTTTCCGGTACCAGGGATCAAACTCATGACCTTGTGTTTGCTGGGCAGGTGCTTGTGCCACTGAACTAAACCCCGGCCCACTTAATTTGTTTCAAGTCACTGAGAGAAAGCGACCTATGAATTGGGAGTGTTGTAAGAATTATAATTATACCTTGAGCATAAATAAGAATTATTTTTTAATAAAAAGAAAATTTGAACATAAAGCAAGTCTTCCTCTGTCTTATAGTATGATTTTAGTTGTAAAAAACCATCATAATAAATACTTTCTTCTGTATTCCATTTTGGTTGTAGGGGGTAGGTAGGCCATGCACACGTGAGAGAAATATCAAACAGCTTTTTTGCTTTTTAACATGAAATGGTTAGACATCTTCCAGTGCTTAAGAATGCATTCCAAAGGCGTAAGGGGCTTTGGCATTGAGTTGCCCATGTCTCCGTCCAATGATCTCAGTAGAAGACCCCCAAGTGATATAGGGGAATGAAAGCCCAACCTACTTGTATAGGGGGAATGAGACTCCCGACCTATTATGTCCAGTACAAGTTCCTGTTCTCTAAAATCAAAGAATGAATTTTAGGAATAACCGAGGTTAAGAGCAGAATATTTTTATTGAGAGAAAGAAAGCTTCTGTCTGAGAGAGAGAGAGAGAGAGAGAGAGAGAGAGAGAGAGAGAGAGAGGGAGGGAGGGAGAGAGAGAGGGAGAGAGAGAGAGAGAGAGAGAGAAAGAGAGAGAGAGAGAGAGAGAGAGAGAGAGAGAGAGAGAGAGAGAGACAGAGACAGAGACAGAGACAGAGAAAGGGAGAAGGGTCCTGAATGGGTTGCCCAACATAATCTCTTTTAAAATTTCTTCTGAAACAATGGCTATTTCCTTTTTATCATTTTGTGTGCTTATGCTTTCTTTCTGTTTCTTCTTGATTGAATTAGTGATTTCTCTAGTTTAATTTTGGTAAAAAATTAGAACTTTTTAATTTAATTTTTTATTATTTTGAAGGTAGTAAAATACAACAGACCAAGATGGAACAAAGCCAATTTAGACAGTGTAGTGAAATTGGTACAGAACTTCACAGCAGATTACTGAGATGACAGTAATAGGTAAAACAGTATGTCTTGTTTTTTGTCTTTTTCTTTTTCTTTCTTTCTTTTTTTTTTTTAATCAGCACTGGGGATCGAACTCACAACCACACACTTGCAAGGCAGGTGCTTATGCCGCTGAGCTAAATCTCCAGCCCCTTACAGTATGTCTTGTTATTCTCACAATAGTTGTTCTTTCGATCAGTTATAGCAAAATAAAACAAAACACAGAACATTATAAAACTTATGAAAACAGAATATTGAATAGAGCAATACCATTAATCAGAATAAAGCAAAACAGTGATAAAAACATTTGCCTCCAAAGAGATGGTAGAAGAGAACCCCCCTTATTTGCTATATTGCATATGGTCAATCCCCTGAGAGATGCTCTGGCTCCCATGTGTTAATGCGGGTGGGGAGTGAGGGGAATGTTTGGTCCTCAGCCTGTGCGCAGGTAGGTTCACTACCGCTTAGCAGGGAGGCGAGCTGGTTGCTTGGTTTCCCAGAGCCCTAAGTTCCAACATGGTGTGATCTCAGGAGACACTGGTGGTTCTCCTCCTGGGGTGGCCTCAGCCTACCACACTCAAAATTAGAATTTTGATTTGTTCATTAGTTCACTTGTTTTCTATGTTTTATTTAATTTCTAATTCTAAGTTTTCTCTTTCTTCTCTGTACATTTTTTTTTGCTTACTTTGGGTTTCCCTCTCTAGTTTTCCAAGTTGAGAATTTTTCATTTTTCCTGATATTTTTACTGTAATTAATTTTCCTCTGATAATTGCTTTTCATCTCATGAACTGTGATGTATAGTATGTTCGTTGCCATTATTAATTTTTATAATTCCAAATTTCAACCCATATTTCCCTTTTTGCCAGAGTTATTTAGACAAAGTGTTACTAGTTTCAAGTGGAAGAACTACTCTGGCTTATTGTTGTTGTTGTAGTTAGTAATTTCTAGTTTTATTGAATTTTGATCAGAGCAGGTTGTCTGTAATATTTTTATCTTATGTAAATTATTGATGCTTTCTCTCTGACCTTCTACATGATCAATTTTTCTGTCTGGTCCATGGGCATTTGGAAGGAAGATATATGCTTTATTATTAGGGTATAGAGTTTAATGACTATTCGTGAGATTGATTATGTTGTTTAGATCTTCTATCTTTTTTCTTAGTTTTCTCCATTTGATGTGTCTTGTACTAGTAAAACCTCCTATTGTTAGTGTATTTCTATCTTTGTGCTTGCATTTTCTTTAGTTTTTGCCTCATACAGGTGGTGGCTACTTTGGTAGATACATATTCCTAAATATTATATGCTCATTGACAATTTTGGCTTTTACCATAAAAAGTTTCCTTGTTTGTCACATGTGATGTTTGTGACTTGAGTTCTAATTAGTCTGATTTCAGGACTATGATGCCCACCATTTTTTAGTTTCTGTTTCACTGGCATGTCTTTATCCATCTCCTTTATCCTTTGAACCAGTTTAGTTCAGGTGTATCTTCTTTTTTGTTTTTTTTTGTTTGTTTGTTTGTTTTTGTGTTTTTTGGTGCTAGGGATTGAACTCACGACCTTGCACTTGCCAGGCAGGTGCTTATGCCACTGAGCTAAATCCCCAGCCCCTAGCATATGGTTAGATTTTGTATAAAGAACCACCTTGAATATTTTCCTTTAAATAGATGACTTAAATCTATTCACATTTACTGTGAGGACTAACATGGTCAGTCTCTGCCATGCCATTTATAATTCATGTCTTGTTGTATCTGTCATGCTTCTTTCTCTTTTAACAAGGTTTGTATATTTCAAAACCGTTTTTTATGTGCTCATTCTCCCATTTTGTTATTTAATCTTTTATCAGTTTATCAGGGTGTTTTTCCTCTAACATTCTTTAACAGGCACCTATTGCCTTACACAGTGAAGTGGTTCCAGCTCCTTTTCCTCTTCCACATTTTAGATAAATTATTTCAATTTTGTTAACCCAAATAAAGTTGTACATTGACCTTTCACCCTTGCCTGACCTTTGGTTTAGTCTTGGATGTGCCATTACATGTTTCGGAAGCCTCATCAGCAGAGGTTCTTCCCTTAAAGTTTTCCTAATCACCACCCCGTTGGATGGATACATTGTTGAGTAGATTCCTCAATACAGGTGAAGAATTTAGTTAGGTATTTTAAGTTGAAAACTGGTTTTCTCTGGTCTTGATAAATGAAGAATATCTTAACTGGATATAATGATCCTCCTGCCTCAGCCTTCCAAGTAGCAGAGATTATGGGCATCTGCTTAGCTAAAGTTTTTTGTTTTGTTTTTGTTTTTCATTTGCTTGTTTTTGTTGGGAGTGGGGTTGTGGAATGGAACCATGCCTCAGACATGCCAAGCATGCACTCTATCACCGAACTACATATCCAGCTTCTGAATTCTTCCACAAGCTGTCCACTGCAATCTTCTTTGATGCCTTTTTTTTCTTTTCTTTTCTTTCTCTCTTTTTCTCTGTCTCTCTGTCTCTCTTTCCCTCTCTTTCTTTCTTTCTTTCTTTTTTTGTAGTACAGGTTGGCCTTAAACTTACTTATGCAGCCCAGGCTAGACTCGAACTGACAGTAATCCTTTTATCTCAGCCTCCTGAGTGCTGGATTTACAGGCACACACCATCACCCCAGCCTGATGCATTTTTGAAAGTATGATGCCAGCCTAACTTTTTTGTCTCTATTCCTTTTTTTCTTCCTTGTTTCTTTGTTTCTTTCTTACTTTTTTTTTTTTGTACCACAGATTGAACTGGCAACCTAATACTAGGCTGTTGAGCTAAATCCCCATCCCTTGGCTCTATTTCTATCAAAGTTATTTGATCTAATTAGTAGGAGGTCTCTTATCTTTAAAATCTAATAGTGTTACTGAGATTTGTGTTAAAATTGATTGTCTTGGATTCACATTCCTAAGGGAGTTTCAGTAGGTAGATTCAGGTACACATGTTTGTGGTGATGTGGTGTCAGGAAGGTTACTAAGTTTTCTGGTTTTGTGATTTTTCTAAGTTATTTTAGGACTTTAAACTTTCTCTTTTTCCTCCATTCCCCATCCAGTACCCTATTCGCGCATGGTGCTTCTCCTGTAAATTTCACCTTTTTTCTATTTGTGCCTTTTCAAGATTATCCCTTTAAATTGTGTCTGTCCTCTTTAAATTTCCCAAGCTTTGCAATTTTTTCCTCCTCATCCCTGCTTTCACTAGCTCAGGTTTCTTTCTTTCTTTTTTTTTGAAGATATTCAGGGTGAGGGTAAACTGAATCCTTCTGGCACTAACTCTAGTTCAGCCTGAACTCCATTCACAAGCTTTCTGTACCTTATCCACGGTTTTTCCAGGGAGCTCGGTTGACTTTTGTTCCCTATAAACATTTAAGGAATGGGAACTTAAAAAACCATGCTGATAATTTTCTGACTTCATTCTTTTTATTCATGATTGTTTGAAAAGTGCTTAAACTTCTCTGTTTTCATTCCTGCCTCTGCTTTTTGTGTACATTTACTTTCTCTCTCTCCTGTTTTATGTCACATTGGGAAGGGAATACTAGAGATCAGTGGCTAGGATGCCTCTGTTATTTAGCTACCCTAATAGCTAATTTTAAAACAGGCAAACACGATTAAGGTGTTGCTCTTATTCTTTTTAGGAAGAAACATAGACTAGCTATATGGTACTTGACACAAATCCTGTTTATTTAGGGCTCTTAAACTATATAATTAGTGCTAATATCCTTAACACTTTTAAGGATAAGTTTACGATAAACTTTTCTAAGAAACACAGGTTTTAAACAACTGTTTTCTATTTAGATCATAAGACTGCACAGTGTTAGGAGAAACTCAGTAAGTTCTAATCTCTGCACTTGCAGATATGAAGGCAAATAGCTCTCTTTTCTCAGCTTGATTTTAACACACATCTTGTTGGTGCTGACATCTCTGCCTCGGATGTAGCTGGCACCGATGCTGTTCTTTCCCCTGAGATCGCTGTGGTAATCTTCAAAATGAAATAGCCCCGTCCTTCATTGTACTGTAGCTCTACCTCCTCTGAGCCCACAGATCCACTATGTTGATACTGTATTTGATTTTCAAAAATGATAGCACAGTTCAGCTTTGGGATGCAAACATACATCTGCATTTTTGTGGGTTACAACAGATTGTTTTCATAAGAAATATGGTTTCTGCTAAACTCATCTCCAGAGAAAGATGATATGGAAATTGTGACTAAGTGGAACCATATATTTCAATGTATCATCGAGTATCTGCTTTAGCATGAAAGAAGAGGGCTTTTGCAGCAAAGCAAGATGCAGTTTGATGTTTCTATTTTGGGATATGGGTCCTTGCATGGTTTGTAACATATTCTGCTATTCCAGACTGGAACCTTATCCTCAAAAGCCTTGCTCCGACATTAGACCAACGTGACTCTGGAGGCCACCAGTCAAGGGCCCTGCTTGTCATTTGCCATTTGAACCAGGGAGAGGGATTTGACACACCCTTCTTTTCCTTCCTTACTCAGCATCCTTTGTGATCCAATGCAGAGATCTGATGCTCTGCCAGGATTGGATGCAGAGTGCTGTGGAGGGAAGTTGATGAGTCCCCTTGGTAAAGCTGATCACTTAGATTTCGCTTCATACCAAACTACCACAAAAGTTGGCTTAAACAAGAACCACTTATTAAGCTTTGACTTGTGTGGGTTGGCACTTTGAAGCAGAGCTGAACTGCTACTCAGTGTGGGTCACTTGGCCTCAGCAGGGATCCCTCATGTATCTGTGGTCAGCTGTGGGCTGGCTAACTGTCAGCCACAACTAATTAGCCCTGATGAGGAGGGAACATGCTGACTCAGTGTAGTCCCAGAACAAGCCAAATTTATGTGAGGTATGTGGCTTAGAGGAAGGGGATGGGTCATAACTTCAACTAGATTATCCCTTGTTGGCTTTGAGCTTCACCACTGACCACTGCCAGCCGGTTCCTGGTGGTGTCATCAGTACACAAAACCCTGGGGGAATATCTAGTAGGATTACGTTTAGGGTGTAAGTTATAAGGCAATAGAAATAAGTTTCCAGTGATCCAGGGAAACTGACTTGAGAGGATGACTACTTAACCACAAGGGAGTGAGTTTACTATTACTGAAACTATTCAGGCTGATCTAGAGCTTCCACGATTACCCCAAGTTCTGCTTTAGACATTCATGACTTGGCAAGCAACACTGCCACCATACCTGATGTCCTTCCCCAAAGAACCAGGTTCAAGCTAATGATCTGAGCCGTTGAGGTCTGTCTTAAATAGCTTAGGACATGATTGTCCAGGTTTGCACCCTTAAAGGCAGCACAAAGTGAGCTGCCCTGTCTGCCGAGCTACCGTATCTGCCCTTAGTTTAACTGCAGTTCCTTTTCCTGGTTTAAGCACCCTGTGTTCCTGCTGCTCACCAGCCCTCTGCCTGGCTCCCTAAATCCCTGCCCACTTCCGATTCTGCCAGCCAGAGCTTGCCCCTAACTCACCTCTTAGTTACAATTCTCTGGTTTCAATTCTTCTCTGCTTGATCTACCCAAGGGCAGGTCTAGACTGACTCCACTTACCTCACTCTGCAACTTCCCCAACCATCCCTGACAGAGACAAACTACAGAAGATGAGGAATGCGTTTGTGAATAGTTAAAACAGGAAAACAGCATGGCATCCGCCGTACCTATTAAATATGATCTATGGGACTGGGGATTTAGCTCAGAGGCATAAGCGCCTGCCTTGCAAGCAGGCAGTCGTGAGTTTGATCCCTGGTACTGGAAAAAAAAAAAACACAAAAAATTAAATATGATCACTATGCATGGGAAATATTCTTAGTATGCTACTGTTTAATTTTTAAAAAGAATAATACATTTCCAAAAGAGTACTATGATATGTACTGCCTCTACTTGGTATACTTTATAAATATATGTTTATTCAGATATAATCTGGGGTCTCCCTGCCCCTTTAGACGACCCTAAATTCATAGCTGGTGGATCTCTGAAGTCAACCCCGACTTCTATGACCTTCTAAGAATTAAACTCTCTGGCCTCCTCTGCTTCCTCATGTAATCTCTGTCTTGTAGCCTATTGAGCCAGGTATGGCTAAAGTTCAGCCCTTATCCTTGTTTCAATACCCATTGCAAAAAAGACAAAACGAAGCAAGAAAAAATGAATGCAGAGGGTTTGGAGCCAAGAAGTGCTTAGCACCGATGTGAATCCTGCTACCAGAAATGTATGTGTCTGGAGAGTCACACCATGGCGCAACATGGGCTTCTGACCTGAGCTGGCTGGTGTGCTCCTGGGCCTGGAGGAGCTGGTGGGGATGAGGCTGCCGGTGGAGAGCAAGCCTGTACAAGGCTAGTTCTGGCCCAGCCATCTGTAACAGAGGGGTGGCTACATCAGTCTTGACTCTGATAACTGAGTCCTGACAGCAGGAGGTCTCTAAGTCCCTTGCAGCCCTAGTGTTTTGTAAGATGGGACTTTTCATATCTAAGTTTTTAGATGGGCTTAGAGACAGTGAAAAGACAAAAAAATAGGAGGCTAAGGAGAAATAGGAAGTAAAAGTGTCATTTAATCAAACCCCAGAGCAGGCAGGTCCTTGGTGCCAATGAAGGTCTCTTGCCAGAGCAGGAAACAAGCAACATCTCTTCATAAATCTCTTTGCTGGGCTACGGCTGTTTGTTTGTATTAAACAGGAACATGGTAACAAAGCTATAAGTAGCTCCTTGCTCAGCTGTACAAGGTAGGAAATCAGAGCAACTGAATTCAGTCCCTGGAGGGAGAAGGGCAAGGTTTACTGCCTTCCTGGGAGGAGGGCTGGGCCATCTGTGGCAATCAAAGCTGGCCTGTGTCCTTGGGTTGGCCAAGTGGCCCAAGGAGCAGCAGGGTCAGGTAAACTTGAGCTCAGCTGTAATGAGCAATGTAACCTGTGTTTAATAAGGCAGAGCAGCCCTCTCTATGCCCTATCCTGATGTAGCCTACTGCTAGAGGCCTGGAAAAATCATGGGCTTCTGATCTGAGCTTTCTGCTCTGCCAGGGAAAGAATCCCCAGGGCCTGCAAGTGCTGGGTGGGATGGTTCTGTCTCCAGCCCTTTCTTTCTGATAAACACTAAATAAACCATTGCCACCCTCTAGGCCTTAGCTTCTCATCTGTGAAGGATGGTTTTAGAGATGATGACCTCCAACTTTCTTCCAGCAATAAAAATTTAAAGAGGTCTAGCAAGAGAAAAGGCAGAATTTATTAAACTTCTAAAACAGATGCATCTCTATCATATCGCAAGAATTTTTTTCCTATGGAGAATAAAAATCCTCAAAGAAAATATACTCTATTGTCTGATACATTAACAATTCCTCATGGAGTATCACGAGTCTGCTCTCACAACATACCAGGTAAAGACAGTGAGAAAATTGTAAAACCTCCCTCACCCAATTAGTGTCAGTGAAATGGCACCATATCCGCTGCCTCTGACTCCCTGGTCCCTGCCCTGCACTGGCTTGGAGTCAGCGTCAGGGATCTGAGCAGACTTCTCCACCCTCTTGCCTGTGTGCAGCTCCTGCAGTCACGCTCCTGGGTTGGTCCTTGCGTTTCTAGGTCCTCTCTTCTCCCAGACTTGCTCCAGGCCCTGTGTCCCCAGTTGTACTTTTGACTCCCCTCAGCCCTCCCTGGCAGACTGCTCCAGCTCTGACATTTAGTCACCTGGCCTAAACCTGAACCTTCTGTAGCCCCTCCTGATCAAGTAGAGGAATCCTTTAAACTAGGACCTTCTTAATCAGCCATACTCACTAACAACTAGAAACCCCACGCTTTGCTATAAAGCTAAAGGAATAAGAGATAAAGACAGGAAATTGTCTTTCAGATTCTTCAAAAAGCTTCCCAATAGTAGCATCACATTGTTTACTACATGCAAATTTCTGTCTTTCCCCTTGTTCTCAGCTGGACATTTGCTAGGCTTCTTGATTTCTCTGGGCTCTGGCTATACTCATAAAACAAGAAATAAAACGTAGTGGCCTGCTATAAATATTAAAAAGGACCTGAACACCTAGCTGTGCTTGGTACACAAACATCACACTATTGGCTGGGCGTGGTGATGCACACCTGTCATCCCAGCACTCGGGAGACCGAGGCAGAAGGATTGCTGTGACTTTGAGGTCAACCTGAGCTAATAGTGAGTTCTAGGTCATCTTGAACTGCAAAGTGAAACTCTGACTCAAAACAAAAACAAACAAACAAGAAACAAAAGCCCTCACTATTAATAGAGTATAGTAAGTGAATTAATGAACCAGAGTATCCTGGTTTATATTCATGGTATTTTAAAGTTTTGATGATGTGGCTCAAATACATTAGTAGAAAATAAAATTTCAAACAACTGTTTTTTGCAACAAATGAAATTTATATTTTTATCTCAAAGTTAAGATTAATTTTAGGGGGGCTGGAGATTTAGCTCAGCAGCATAATCACCTGCCTTGCAAGCAGGCGGTCGTGAGTTCGATCCCCGGTACCGATAAAAATGAAAAAGACCAAAAAAGAAAAAAAAAGATTAATTTTAGGCTGATATGAAGGAAGAGGCCCATTTTGCATGACCATTTAGGCAGTGTTCAGAGAACACACAAATATAAAGCTTAGGAATTCAGCCTTATTTGTGACCAACTGCCTTTTTTGAATTTAAAGCCAAACCCTGAACCTCTTTTAAGGTGCAGTTTCATTTGCTCAAGGACATGGACTAACTCCAGCTAATAAAACATTTGACACCTTGTGACAGTTACACTGGAGGGCCTAGACAGGAATGACATGTCATTAGCCCAGCAAATAATTTTACTAAAAATGGCTTGGTTAAAAGTTTCTGAAACCCTTACTTTCTTTTCATTGGGCCCATGCTATGGGCCCATGAGTTTTTCCCTGAGAAACAGATATTCCCTCAGAATGTCAATAAATTGTTTTAAGTTGAATTCCAGAGGTAGATCCCTGCTGTGCACAGCTAAGCTTGTGTGTGTAGCTAGATTTACCTAAGGACATCCGCTTCAAGTAATGGAAGAAAAAGGAGAAGCAAAGATCAGAATGTCAGGGTTGGAATTCTAGTCCCACCTCTGTCTGTCCTTTGGCCACATCCTGACCTTATGGAACCTTTAGAGGATGTTTCCTTACCTGCTAGAGGATGACAATAGGTCTGATGTCATGTGTCTGCTACAAGGGTAAAGTATACAAGCATGGTGGGTCCTCAGAAATGCTAATCATCACATGGAAAACAACCCAGCAACAATAGTAATAATAAAAGTACTGATAACAAGAAGCAACCTCTGAGTGGAAGCCAGTACATGAGAGGGAAGGCAAGAGGAGGTCAGCTTTGCAGCCTGAAGGCACCAACCTGGAATTATTGCTTTTTAGACTGGAGGGCTCCCCTGAGCAGCCCCTTCCCGTGTCATGGTATGGGTTCCCACAAGTGCAAGCGTTGGTTAAGAGCAGCTGCCTGCAGGATGATCCTAAGTGGGAGGCAGGGGCTCTGGTTTACTTGTTGTCTTCTTTGCTCTCTTCCTCCCATTTGGACCCTCAGCACTGGGTCTTTCATGCTCTGAACGCATAATCAGACCCACCCCTCTCCACAAACTTTACTTCACTGCAACATCTATTTCATACCAGGTCCTCTTTGTCCTCCTCATTTAAATCTCTGATGCTTTATATTCTGGCCACCCAAGGGACATCAGGCCCTACATACTCAACACCTTTCTTGTCTCTGTGTTCTGAAGCTCTGGTTCAGACTGGCTTAAACTGCCCCATCCTAAGCACTGTGACTGTCATTGGCCTCCCAAAGGCCCCTTAAATTCCTCAGCCTTTCCTTTTTCTATAGTTTCTTCTGCCTCCAAATTTCCTTTTCCATGTGACTCCCACTTTTGCTCATATCCTCCCAAAATTCGTATGTTGAAATTCTAATTTCCGGGACTTTAGAGTGTAACTGTATTTATAGGTAGAGAGTCCTAATGGGTGGGCCCTAATCCAGTATGACTGATGTGCTATAAGAAGAGATTAGGACACAGATACAGATACACACACACACATAAACACACACACACAGAAGAGAGAGAGAGAGAGAGAGAGAGAGAGAGAGAGAGAGAGAGAGAGTCTGAGGTCTGAGGAGGAACCAGACCTGCTGACACCTTCATCGAGGACCTCCAGCCGCCAGAACTGTGGGGAAATAAATGCCTGTTATTCTAGCCACGCAGACTGAGTAGTTGTTTTGGCAACCTGAGTAAACAGAAAGTCTACTCAGAACAGACCCAGCCTTGGAGCTTGGCTCTCTTACTCCACCCATATTCTCCTATAAACCCCAGTCACTGGAGGCATTTGTATCCACCGCAGAGTTGCCTGGGAGGTTGGCTTGTGGAGGGAATTTGGTCACAGAAATGTACACAACCGGGAACTGGAAGCAGCACGGTCACTCCCACCTCAGCGTTCCCATCTTCCTCTGGGAGGGCCTGGCACACTGCCGTTTCCTCTCCTCTGAAGCAAACCCCCAGTTCTTCCTCTCTCTTATTCAGGGCTCTTACTATGTTCTGTCCACCTTTTGAAGACTTGCCTCTTCATTCCCAACTGGGCCATCCAAGATGATTTGCTTAATAAGATTTTCTGTATTTAAAAAATTCTCCTGTGATTATTAGAGGGTAGAAGCCAGCATTCTTGTTTCTCATCCTTCCGGACCTTAACTGTATTGAAATCTCATGTTGACGAACTCAAAAAGAAATACTTACAAATTTTTCTCTTAGTAGTGAGATTCTTTTTGCAAACTAGCTTATGCAGAACTCCAAGATGTGAAACATACTTGTGAAAATCAAGAGGGCATTCATCTAACATAAAAACAACCACTTTCAAGTGAGCAATTGAGTAGAATTTAGCATACTCACAGCGTTATATAAACTTCATTTCTGTCTAAATCTAAAACACTTCCATCACCAAAAAATCAAACTCTGCACTGATTAAACACTTACTTTTCCCCTCACAGCCTCTGGCAACCACCAATCTGGTTTCTGTCTCTGTGGATTTGCCTATTCTAGTTTTTCATATAAATGTAATCACATAATGCATGATCTGGCTTTTTTCACTTACATAATGCTTTTGAGGTTCATTGGAGTCGGTGCATATACCAGCGGTCCATTCCTTTTTATGGATGAGTAATTCATTTTGTGTCTAGACTGTGTTGTGTTTAACCACTTATCCCTCAAAGCATGTGTACTTCTACTCCAATGAACCAACCCTAAGTGGGTCACTGAGCTCCTCCTCCTCATCTAGCATTTCCTAAATACCTCCAAGAAGCTAAGTAAGATACCTGGTCTCCAGAGAGCCTTTGGTGAAATGCTGTTTTGTTTTCCTGAGTGACAGCAAATGGGCCTCTGCAGAAGATTTTGATGAAATGAAAAGTTCTGGTGCTGTAACACACACACACACACACACACACACACACACACACACACAATCCTGGAGGTGCAAAGTGACTGAGCGGGAGGGTTCTTTGGGTGTATACCTACAAATCCACAAGGCCTCCTCTACCCAGTGGGCAGGCAGATCTCCTATCAGCGATCTAGACATGCCTGCTGCTTTTGATGACTTCAGTCACTGGCACGCCAGCCACACCCTGGTGAATACATTCTGCACACACTAACAAATACCAGACTGTCACGTCATTGGAGTTTCACAAGTTTTCTTTGTCTTTCCATAAAATTTTCTCAGGTGCATACAAGAAGCTCAATGAGCCTTTCGCTGTTTTCTAGAATGAGAGTTTGTTGTCTGTACTGTTACATAAAGGCAAGCCTGTGATTTTTGCCACGGTGCTCCTGGCCCAGGGCAGTCCTGGAGTCAGGTGCAGCCAATCAAACGGCAGGAGCTGTGTTAGTAAGGATAAGCCTTTTCTAAAAGGAGCCCTGATGATGTAATAACAGGGGAAAATCCTCTGTGCAAAGGCCTCTGGAGGGATGGGCTGGAAAAGCAGATTCCATGTGGGCAGGCTTGGGAAAGCTTGTATAATCTCAGCAGTCCACAGCTAAGGTATGAAGCACAGCTGGTTTGTGCCCATGCCAGTGTGGAGTCAGACTGTTTGTCCAACTGGTTGAGGTGGTTCAAGGCCATTGGCTTAGACCTCATATGTTTCTGGAGCATGAGGAGAAAGTCTTAATTAATGGAGAGCACATTTTCCCTGGGCTGCAGTTTCGAAAGTTCAGATTATCCTCAAAGGTAAGCAGATGGCAGACTTGCGGGCACCTTCCTTTCTGATCTGGGCAGTGAGAGTTGCAGAGACGCTGGGAGAAAGTTCCAGATGCACCCAGACCTTTTTTTGTGGATCTGAAATTTATACTTTACCAGAGCAGTTTTGCTGTTTGCTTAAAAAACTAAGATGCCTTGCTTTTTAACAAAATTATTGAGTTTATTTGTTGAATGAATATCAGAATTTAATAACTGACACAGGTATACTGATGGTAACACTCAACATTCTTTCTTGGGAGGTGATAATGGTGATTGAACTTAGAGCCTTGTGCATACCAGGGAAGTGCTCTACCACTGAGCTATAGCTGCAGCCTTTTTAAAATTTTTTATTTTATTTTGGCTGTGATTATGCACAAGTAGCTGTGATTACAAATGTGTGCAGACTCAACATTATTTCCTTATCATCTGACATCTTCCAGATGAACAGAAAAAAGAGTGATCAGTTTTGTATGAGATTACATGTGTGTTCATAGGAAATGGATAGTATTCTTTCAGTTAAGGAGTTATGAATAAAAGAATTGAATGCAGAGGTGACATTATTTACAGTGTTCTCTGGTTGGAGGCATTTTAATTGGGACCACTCACAATAATTATATTTTATTTTTTAGTGATTATTCAGCACACTTAGCATGTGCTAGTTACTCCATTAATGTTGGTTGAATAAATAAGTACAAGTTTTCTGAAGAAATACTGTGATGAAAGCTCCATTTCTGTGGAACAAATCTTGAATTAAAGGCAGGAGGCAGGCTGGTAGAGCACTTGCCTAGCACACGCAAGGCTCTGGGTTCAATACCCGTTATCCCAGGTGCAGGGAGAGACAGACAGACAGACAGAGGCAGAGACAGAGATCTATTTCTAGATTTTGGTCTCCAAAAGCTGGATCCTTGGCAGGTTCCTTAACTTCTCTAGCCTCACTTTCCCTACTGTAGTGACAATCTCTAAGTCCCCAGCTCTGAAATATTCAATGTTTCAAGTTTTATAAATGAACCACTCCATCTAGAAACAGAGGAGGTAACATCTCAGTCCTGCTTGCTTTAGGGTCTCATGATCTCAGGTGCATGATGTCAGCGAAACGGTCATGCATCTCCTTGAGTGACGTGAGAAAATGCCCTAATTATGATAATAGTTAATAAAACATCACCGAGTGAGACCCATGAAACAATACCAGTTGCTTCAGCAGCCTGACAGGATTGACGGGATTGACAGGATTATCCATTCCTTGTCTGGCCCCAACCAGGTATCTTCCTCAGCAGGAAAACCATTCTGCTTCCATAGGAACATGTGCAGAAGTGAAACTGATTTGCTGAAGCAAGCATTTAGAGTAAAAACTATGAAAACCATATGTTATTGAAGAGAAGTAAATTTCACGCTTCCTAATCTTTGGCGCCGAGTCCTACTGTCACCAACAGTAAGAAACCAGCCACCCTGACTTCCCAACTGAACACAATTAGAAACGACGAGCAGTGCTCCTTAAACTCCCACTGGCCCTAACTCAGCCTCAGGAACAAACTTGCCTTTCTGAAATGTCTGCCAACCCAACGTGGGGAATGAGAACACCAGCCCTCGTTGGGAAAGAAGTCTGGGTGGCATTTTGCGAAGGAAAAACCTTCAAAAGTAATTTTCCATGATGAGGCTGCAGAGATAAACATTTGCCATCATCTGGCTTTTGAGTTTAGGGAGACGAGCAGACAGAGAAAGCCTCAGAGTTTCTTCCATGTTACAGATGTTTACACCCTTCCATCTCTTCCAGGGGCCTCTGACAAAATTCTGAGGGACCCTGGGCATCCTGGCTCACCATGGGCAACGAGAGCAGCACCTTGGACCACCAGGTGGGTGTCAAGAAGCTTCTCCCTGGAACTGCACAGCTGTCTTAACTGAGCTAGACTATGTCCTTCCCTCCCCAGCATCATGTCTCTGCCCAGAGAGAAGCAAGCGCAAGACAGAGCTTATGCCAGATCCAAGCAGGCATGTAGGCAGATGTCTCGGGATTGCCTTTTCAGAATTCTTTGAGGATTTTCCTATTTTCATAAACTTTGAACACTATTTCTTCTTTTTTATTCTGTGCTTTTAAAATGGGCATAATGAGTACTTGGCGCATTTTCTCCAGACTTTCTCTACTCATCAACTTTAACAGATTCAGCAGAAGAGGCTGAAATAAAAACTTTTTTCCATATTCCTCCCAGATATAAAATGAAAAGTGATTTTAAATGCTATCAGTGCTGAGAGATTAACCTAAAGTGTTATTCTCAAGTTGGGCAAGATTTTCAGAATTGAAGAGTAGACTTTAATTGCTTATTTGTGCGTAAGTCTGAGATGATAAAATATATTCAAATTTCGTTATTATCCATCTTCAATTTGCTAATAATAATATAGTATGAAAAATAACATAACCAAATCAAGGAGATATTTTCCCTTTTATTTCACATAGATTGGAAATTTTGGATTAATGGTGTTGACTCCTTTGAATGTGAACGTTGAATCTGAAAGCCAGCCTTGTGCAACTGATTTTTCTCTGTTTTCCCCTCCTGTAATCTTTTCTCAATCAGAAAAATAGGAATTGTCAGAAGAAAAGCTGGCAAACCGCAGGGGCTTTAGGGGCAGGCAAGCAGCAGTAATTGTGGGTGTGAGCCGATAGGAGAGGGGATACCACGGTAAAGGGGCAGCTGATGGCTGCCATTAAGAAAATGGTCCGTGTTATAGAATTTTCCCGTTTCTTCAAAAGAAGTGAAAACCCGTATTTTTCTATGAAACCTTAGATGTTTCAAAAATAAACTTTTAAATTAAAAGCAATGATAGGTTATATACGATTTAAGAAAATAATACAGAGAGAACAAGTGTTCCCTTTATCTAGTTTCCCTGTCTCACAAAACTATCCAACAGTGTCAAATAGTCAAGATGATGGAGCATTTGCATCAGCAAACAGAGGCCCCTTGTCCTCCCTCTCATCTTGCGTTCCTTATCCCTACCTTGAGCAACTACTCGTCTGGTCTGTTTCTATAATATTGTCATTTCAACAATATTACAAAGTAGAATTATACAGAGTGCAGCCTATTAAGATTAGCTTTTTTTTCACTCTGCATGATTCACACAAGTTGTTGTACATAGCCATACTTCATTCTTTTCATTGCTGAATAGTATTCCACAGCATGGTGTTCCATATAACTCATCGTATCATCCACCCATTCAAGCACACTTGGGCTGTCTCTAGTTTTTGGCTATTTTGTGAATGCTTTTGTAGTTTTTTCGTGTATGTGAGTAGATTTTTTCATTTCTCTAAAATAAACACCCAAGATTGCAATGGCTGAGTCAAATGCTGATTGCTTATTTAATTTTATAAAGGACTCCCAAACTATTTCTAGTCACTGTACTGTTTTCTGTTCTCACCAACAGTAGGAGTGATCCATTTTCCCTGGCATCCTGGCTATCATTTGGTGTTGTCACTACTTGCTGGTACCACTCTGTAGGGTTTTAATTTGCATTTCATTGATGAATAGTGATGCAGAAAAACTTTTGTGTGCTTGTCATCTGTAGATAATAGTTCCCCTTATCTGTGATCTCTGTTTCTGAAGTTTCAGTTACCCACCATTAACTGTGGCCTGAATGTATTAAATATACACATTTATATATATATATATATATATATATATATATATATATGTATATGTAGTACATGGGTATTTAACCTAGGCCTTCTTACTAAACTACACCCCCAAGTTGTATTTAATTTTGAGTGCAGGCTGTGGGCTTTTATAAAATATGATTGTTATAATTTATTATTAGTTATTGCTATTAATCTCTTACTGTGCCTGATTTTTAAGTGAATCTTTATTAAAGTATGTATGCAAAAAGTATAGTAAAAACAGGATTTGGCACTATGCAAGGTTTTAAGCATCTACTGGAGATATTAGAATGTATCCCTTACGGATAATAGGAAACTAGTCTCTGGTGAAATACGTGTTCAGATCTTATACTTCTATTATTTATTTATTTGGAGACAGGGTTTCACTTTGCAGTTCAGGCAAACCTTGAGCTCACTTTGTAGCCTGGACTGGCCTCAAACTCTCAGCAAGCCTCCCACTTCAGCCTCCTGAGTGCTGAGCTCACTGATGTACACCACCATGCCCAGCCTCTTTTGCCTAATTTCTAGCTGGGTTGTTATTATTGTTTTAATGTTGAGTTTTTAGAGTTCTTTATATAGTATAGAGTAGTTCTTTGTCAGATTGTGGTTTGCAAATAATTTTCTCTCATAATTATCATTCATCCATTTAATGGGTTCTTTACAGACCAAGTGTGTGTGTGTGTGTGTGTGTGTGTGTGTGTGTGTGTGTGTTTTACTGGCGATTTGATTCAGAGCCTTTGAACTGAGTTACATCCCTGGCCCTTTTTATATTTTTTATTTGTCTTGACATACCACACCTTACTTTTCTACTGAAAACAGTAAGTCCACCAAGCAACACCTTGGTTGCTTCCAAATTTTGAATAAGGCTTGCCATAAAAATCCACGTGCACATTTTTGTGTTTACCTAGATATGAACTCCTTTGGGGAGACACCAAGGAGTGTGATGGCTGAATCCTATGCTAAGGGTGTATTTAATTGTGTAAGAACCTGCCAAACTGCTGCCAAAGTAGCTTTACCATGTTACATTCCACCACCAGTCAGCGAAAATTCTTATTCTTACACATATTCACCAGCATGTAGTGTTGCCAGTGTTCTGGATTTTGGAATTTCTCATAAGTTTTTAGCAATGCCCCACTGTTACTTTAATGTGCATTTCTTGATGGCAAAGAGCAGCTTTTCTTACTACTAACCCCCTGTATATCTCCTCTGGTGAGGTGTGTGTTAAGGTTATTGGCATTCTTACTGCTGAGTTTTAAGAGATTTCTGGATATTGGATGGTGGTCCTCTTTTAGATATTATCTTTTGCAAATATTGTTCTCCAGTGTGTGGTTTATGGTATCATTCTTTTGAGCTTGAGGTTCACTTTTCAGTATTTTATTCATTAATGTTTATCTCTCTACTCTATTTGTTGAAAAATTATTTCTCCATTGAATTGCATTTACATTTTTGTGAAAAATTAGGTATATTGTTTTTGAAAATTAGACATATTTGTGTGGACTTATCTGGGTTCTCTGTTCTACTGCATTAAATGTCATCATTACTACTGTTATATAGTGCATCATAAAGTCAGGCAGAGTCTCTGTCTCTGTCTCTGTCTCTCTTTCAGTGCTGAGATGCATCCCACATCTTCCTCTGACTCCTTTATTTTTTTTGAGATAGAGTCAAAGTCTGTAACATGCCCAGCTGAACATTTTTTATTTTTGTCTTTTTGAGACAGAGTCTCACTATGCAGTTCTGGCTCGCTTTGAGCTCACTTTGTAGCCCAGGTTGGTCTCAAACTCACAATGATCCTCCTGCTTCAGCCCCAAGTGCTGGAATAATAGGCTTGCACCACAATGCCTGGCTCTTCAAAATTGTTTTAGCTACTCCAAAATCCATAGTTTCTCTGTAGAAATGTTAGAATAAATCTGTATCTACCACAAACCTGCTGAAACTGGAGAGGAGCTACATTAAATTGATAGATCAATTTGAGGAGAATTTCTTTCTTTCTTATACTGAATTTTGCAACCCATGAGCAGATGATATGTCTCTCCATTTATGGAGGTCATCCTTAGTTTATTCATCCTCACCATTTTGGGGTCCTAACTAAACAGATCCCATATATGTCTTGTTTAAAGTTACACCTAAATGTTACCTTTTCTTTGGAGTGACTATAAATGCGGTCATATTTGTAGTTTTATGCATATAATTAGTGCAACTGAATTTTACATCTGTATTGTATTGTACAGCATTTATGAACTCAGTTATTAGCTCCAAGTGGTTTTTTAGTTGTTGATCCTTTGGGGTTTTCTATGTATGGAATGTTGTTATTTGCAAACAGGTATAATTTTCTTTTTCTTTTCTTTCCATTCTGTATGATTTCTATTCCTTTTCTTTTTTTCACTATTACACTGACAAGAACTCCCAGTGCTGTGCTAATTAAGAGTGTGAGAGTGGATATTCTTACCTCACTCCCAGTCTTAAGATAAAACATTCAGCCTTTCATTATTAAGCAAAATATTAGCTGCAAAGGTTATTTTTTTTAAAGGAATACTTCTTATCAAGTTAAAGTTTCTCTTTATTGTAGGTTGCTTATGACTTTTTTTTTTTTTTTTTTTTGTCTTTTTGAGACGGGGTCTCACTGTGCAGTTCAGGCTGGTCTTGGGCTCACTTTGTAGCCCAGGCTGGTCTCGAACTCACAACAATCCTCCTGCCTCAGCCTCCCAAGTGCTGGGATTACAGGTGTGAGCCACCACGCCTGGCTTGCTTAGGTGTTGAATTTTGTCAAATGCTTTCTGTGCACCAATTGATATAATCACAGTATCTTTCTTCTTAGATCTGACAGTATCTTGAATTACAGTGACCAGTTATACTGACTGACTCAATTGTACTGGTTCAAATGTTTAACCCACCTTGCACATCTGGAGTGGTTTTCCCTTGGTCATGATAAATAGTTACTTTGATATGTTTCTGGAATGTGTTTGTTAATATTTTGCTGCAGGATCTTGTATCTAAAGTCATAATAAATATTGTTCTGTGGTTTTCATTTTGGTCCGGTTTTGGTATTGAGGTAATAGTAACCCCACACAATGAGTTGAAAGTGCTTTCCCCTATTTTCTAGAAAGTTGTGCAAGAGAAAACTTCCATTTAGAAAATACTGGCAACTATTTTTTTTTTTTTTTTGTCTTTTTCCTTTTTATCAGTACTAGGGATCGAACTCATGACTGCCTGCTTGCAAGGCAGGCACTTATACCGCTGAGCTAAATCCTCAGCCCTATTATTTTTAAACCTTACATGGACCAAAAATGTACCTGCGAGGTGGAGCTGGCTCAGATGCCCCTTTTGGGTCTCCCCTGGAAAGAAAGCTTCATCTTGTGCTTGAGCACAGGAAGGCGTCCGATCAATCGAGAGCTCTCCCTAGCCTTTATTCTTCCTCATTAACAAACCAAGAAGTTCAGCTTCAACTTTTTCCTTGAGGCCTCATGGATCTGTGTGGACACCAAACTCCTTGCAGGTCACTGTTAGCTACAAACAGGATAGAGCAGTGATTCTGACCCAAGGGTGTCTGTCCTCCAGGGGGTGTTTGGCAATGTCGAGAGATAATTTTGGTTAGCACAGCAGATTTGAAGTACTAGTGGCATCTCATACCCAGAAGTCAGATCTGCTGCAAAATATTGCAGAATCCACAGAATAGTCTCACATTGCAAAGAGTTACCCAGAACACAACATCAGCAGTGTCCAGGCTGAGGACCCCTGCTTTAGTGGAACATTTGCCTTGACTGCTTTAACAGAACTCCTGAGGGTAGTTAGTGGGTTCGCTTCCCTGACCTGAGATGAATTTCAACACAAATAATAGCATGGTTTAGGATGGCTTACCTTTTTCTCCACACTATCTTTACTTAACCACCTTGCCCAGAATGGAATGCTTATTGTTTAGCTAGCATAGACTCATAGAAATGGAATTGCTTCAAGAAAAGGGTAAGAACTTTTGAAAGGCTTTTGCTCTTATGCTGCCAAAATGCTTGCCAGAAAGGTGGTATCAACTAAACTTCTCTTACCGAGCATGAGGGCCCATCTCACCCATCTTTGCAAACAAGTACTATTTTAATGCTTCAAAGCTTTACTAATCAGAAAGTCCAAAAGCTCTAGGGATTTAAAGGCCCTCATCCCATACTTGTTCATTATCTCTTCCCTCACTTTGCACGTCCCACCAGCTCTCAAACCCATCCTCCCTCCTCAGTTTCTGTCCTACTGGAGTGGTCAGGAGATGCTTCCCCAGCTTTGCAAGTTTCACATTTCCAAACTCAGCCAGGCATGAGCCCCCAGGACTTTAAGGGATTGCCTTTAGGATTCCAGGACTGGAACAAAGTTTGCTTTCCATAGAAAAGCAAATAGGAATGAAGTGCTGGAATGTTTGGCTGCCGACCCTATGGAGCATGTTTCAGGCTGTCTTTCCACATCTCCTGGATATCTTTACTTGAATCACCCGCAGCTAGCCAAGTTCCTCAAACCTAACTCAGCTTCTCTCCTGACCCTACTCCTGGCCATCCAAGACCGAAAGCTGGAGATCACTCCTAACTTTGCCCAACCGCTACCTCCTTGTCTATTAATCAATTAATGAATGGCTGGCCCTCTAGACTTCCTGATTTTTAGGATAACTAGGGCTTTTGGGGTTTGCAAGAGACAGGGGCCTGTCTCCAATGACTCTAAGCAGAGAAAGGGGTTTTTGACTTAAAGCACTGAGAAGACTACAAGCTTTATCCCCAGTGCAGACCAAGTCCAGAGACTCAAAAGATGACACAACAGCTCTCTGGAACTTGCTCTGTTTTTCTCTGAAATTCTTGAGTATTTAGGGATGTCATCAGACTGGGAAAAGGAAATGATACCTCTGGCAGCTCTGCCCTCCCATGTTTCTTTCAGATAGTCCAGCCCCATTGCCACCACCCAGCATGGAATCAGACCTTCCCTGATTGTGCCACCTGACCTTCTTTCTGTGATCAGTCATTGTGCCCAGCCTAAAGGATCCTCTCTCTCATAGTCAGCCCAAACTGCAGACTATCACCCTGGGGGGCACAGGTAGGCCCAGCTTGATCATCGTGCATCAGCATAGCTTGGAGCATTTTCTCAAAAGACAAAGAGGCAACACAGATCCTTTCAGTTATCCTGTCTCACATTTTTCCCCCTTACCCTCTCTGTCCCACACCTGGATCATTGCTGACACTTCCAAACTGGTTTCTCTGCCTCCACGTGTGCCCCTCTTCCACTCAGGCTCCCATTCATCTCTGGAGGCTTCCCATCTGTGAAGATGCACTTGGGGTCCCTTGATCCTGTTTACAAGAGAACTCTTGGAAAGACAGATGTGAGCCTGAATGAATATTCTGTGTGTAGAATAAGGACTAAGCATCACAGACCAATCATGTCACCCAGGCAAAGGATGGAGAATTAGCCCACCCGGACCTAACCCTTACCATGTTTAAACATCTTCATGCCACAGCTTCCTCTCCTTTCTTTGATTTCACGTGGGTGGTCACAGGCAAGGCAGGAGTACGTCGCATGGGTTCAGGGTGGGAATAGAAACCAGCGGTCCTGTGGGGTACCTGTTTCCGTGCTTTTGCTGACAATGAGACCACTTTGTTTTCAGCAGGAGGATGCTAGCTTGCATAACGTCATCCTGTGGCCTCCAAACCCCGAGCCTCTGCAGGTATGGGGCATGTGCTGCTCTGCATGGTGCCTCCCCAGCATCTAGACAGATGAAGCATGTGGTGTGACACGTGTGCTTGAATATTTAGGTTTTCTCTTCCTTCTTCTCTGTTACTTATTCCCATGTACTCCCAGTAAATTGAAAAACACAGTAGAAATGAACTATACATGTTTAGCTTTTTAGAAATAACATTTTGGTGTGTGTACCCAAGAACTGGCTTGGTTGATGCGCTGTGAGATGCTGAATCAGGCTTATGCTGTTAACGGAATGGAAGGCAGATGCTGGGAGCCGGAACTAATCCTTCCAGACTCTGATGTTGTGATTTTCTTTGTTCTGGATTGGAATGGGGTGGTGGCTTTGCCACCACTGTTTTTATGACTGATTTGTCATAAAAAAAAAATACATTTAGAATTAGCAATTGGTGTCATTATCCAATAACGCACTTAGCTGAGTTCAATTTTTACTGTGCTTGAGGCTGGAGGGAAGGAATGAAGGAGCTGTGCCTCCATTTCACAGCGGGTTTTCCTGCAGAGGATGTGGAGGGCAGAATGTGCCTGTGAGTAGGGGTGGGGGAGGCAGGAAAGTACCCAGCTTCTCCCAGGCCTGCTGTGAAATCCCCGTCATACCTGTTCAGGTGTGTCAGTCCTCCACATAAATGCTCTTTGCTTTAAGAAAGAGCTGTTCTACACCTGAAAGTGGCTGCCAGGTTAGTGTGTTTTCTACATATACCAACAAAGACATTTAATGTTGTGAAACAACATAGCTATTTGCAGAGAGCGTGTTGAAGCTTTTATATACCTGTGGCTTTATCTGGCCCTCCTCAGGATCCCATGAGGTGGACAGGCCCAGGGGATTACCCTCATTTTACAGTCAAAGAAGGAGGCTCAGAAGAATAATCATCCCAGGTCACAGAACTCTGGTCTCCAGAGGGTCAGAAAGAATGGCCATGCTGGTGGTTTTCAAACTGTTCTGGAGAATCCTGGAGCTTCCAGCATTGCTTCAAGGATGAGCTCAGGATCAAGGGGAAATTGAGAGGAGAGAATCTAGACCACCAGCTCACCCATTACCCATCAGTGCAGCTTGCCTTATGTGGCCTTAGGTGGTAAGGCTTTGGGAGAAAATGTTTGGCAGTTAGAGTGGGAAATAAGCCCCCATCTGTTCCCCTCCGATCATTTTTCAGTTTTATCTGGTCGGTAAGAAGGACAAAGCAATTGTCCACTGCTATCAATCAGTGAGAGGTTAGGGACAAATAGCCAGTTTGGAGGCCTTTAGTCCAGGGCTCCTAAAGATGCCTCTACCATGGGAGGAGCACTGTGGTCTGGCTCAGCACTTTGAAACAGAACTCAAAAGCTCAGTTACAAACTCCCTGCCAGGAGCTGTTCAGTTTGTTTTCCCTGCCAAGTGGCAGGAGTTCATTTAGATGCTAGGGATCCATAGAGGAACAAAACAACAAAACAAACAAGGTTCCTGCCTCAGAGAATTTACACCTAGTGGGGAGCCGGGGCAAGTGCATGAACAAATAACAAGCCAACAAGTAAACACAGTGTTTTTTATTCAGTACAGATGGAAGTGGAGATCTTTATGTTAAATAAAATAAACCAGGGACAGAAAGAAAAGCACCACACATCTCATTCATACGGGAGAACTAAAAGACTTGATCTCATACAGGTTAAGAATAAAAAGGTGGTTACCAGAGGGTGGGGGCATGGGCCAGAAAGGGATAAAGGTGGTCAACAAGTGGTAGTTACAGCTGGAAATAAGAAGCTCCAAGTTATAGGTAACATACCGTATACCTCAAAAATCTGGAAGAAAGGAGTTTTTTTTTTGTCTTTTTCCTTTTTATCGGTACCGGGGATCCAACTCATGACTGCCTGCTTGCAAGGCAGGTGTTTATGCCGCTGAGCTAAACCTCCAGCCCCAAGAAAGGATTTTAAATGTTTTCATTATAAAGAAATGATAAATGTTTGAGAAGATAGATATGGTTACTCTTACCTAAGTATTACACAATATATGTGTATGTTAAAACATCACGTGGTACTCCATGGTTCTGGTTTAGATAAAATGTCCCCCAAAGTCTCACATGTTCAGACGTGGGACTTTTGGAAGCAGAATGGGTCATGGGGATACTGCACTCATCAGTTGATTTGTCTGTTGATGACTTTATAGCTGAACGAGCTATTTGAAGGTAGAGCCTGGTAGGAAAGCTGAGTCACTTGGGTGTGAACGTGCCCATGCTCCTCCCTTGTCTCTCTCCACTTTCTGGTTGCATAGAGTAAGTGGCTTTCCACCATCCCGATCTTCTGCTGTGCCGTTCCTGCCTTGGAGCCAACCAAGCAACCATGAGTTAAACCTTCTGGAAATATGAGCTAAAAATAAACCCCTGCTTCGCTTTGCTGTCCAGTATTGTCCCAGTGACAGGAAGGTGACTAATACACTCTTCAACATGTGCAGTTTTTATTCTTGTAGCAGTTGACATTAATTTAATTAATTAAAAAAGAGCTTATGAAATGTCTTGTTTACCAGGCTCTCTTCTAGTGGTAAAATGATTCAGTCATGGCCTGCCCTAATGTATTTTCCCTTTTCTATAAGGAAAAACTGAAAATAAACCAGTCAGCAAGTAAACAGTCCATAATATTCCTACTCAAACAGGGTTATTTCTTTTTATCTTTTTTTTATTGTGTTAATGAATAACAAAATTTACTTGTTCACCATCTTTGAGTGTACAGTTCCATGGCTCACTATTCTGGATGGATGCAGAGGACCTGGGATAATAAAGAGCAAGATGCCTAGGAAACCAGAGGCGTGTGCCTGGGGGTGCAGTACATCCCTGTGGGAGGAGGAAAGGGGGTGCTCTTTGTGGCATCAGGGCATGAAAGTTGCTCTGGCTTTTCAGAGGAGGAGAGACAAAATGGCTCAGAAGTAACATTAAGGAGCAATAAATTCTGTAGCTATTGTCAAGCCTGTCATTCTGTGACTGTGGGGAAAAAGTCAGCTAGCCCTTGGCAGAATTGCAAGATAGTGGGTTTTGGGGGTTGACTCAGGAGTTAGGCAAGGTGGGAAGGTCAATGGTCTGTTCTGTGACGGTCCTGAGATATTTGAGGAAGGGGAGGATTCTCTGCCCTCTGGTCTGAGGGCAGAGAAAGATGTGGGGATGGAGAATAGGTAAGATGACACAGAGGTGCATGCAGCGACCTGGGACTTGGAGGGGAGCAATAGGTGCCTGGTGGCAGGACCTTCACACAGTCACTAAAGGAAGTGGAGGCATCAGCATCTTCTTTGAGCCTCTTGGCAGTGGGCCAACAAATTATGTGAATTGCATTTGCTTTTGAAATTTATTGGTAACAACTAAACTGTTGAATCAATTACTGAGTGTTTTCTCTTATCCAAGAGGTCAAGTTTAATAAGATCACAGTAGTTCAACTTTTGGATCCTGCTGACCAGGCATGGTTGTTTTATTTTTCTTTCATCAGCATGAATACTATTTAGCCTGGAATTTAGCAATATGGATTTAGTTTCCATTCTGCATTCCAAGGGAAGAGAAGCCACTGACAGAGAAAAATTCCTACTCTACACTAAAGCCTGATCTATCAATTTGTGGGTATTTCCTTTCAGTGGGATGAGGCCTCTGGACCTCAAATCAGACCCCTGCAGCTGCTTTTACTTCACTCTGAATCCTGCTTATTGCTCCTGCTGTTTCCCTGCCATGACCGACTCACTCCGACCTTCTGGCAGGCATCAGGCTGATAGCACTGGACCTCCTTAGATACAGCACATCCACTCCTGGCCCTTCCTCCCTGGGCACTTGCCTTCCTGCACACATACTAGTTGGAAAGGAACAGAAAGTTGTGTGTGTAACCAAGGCTATGAGGCCAGTGGAATGCTGAATGTTGTGCTAGGTGAGCCTGCACCACCCTTGGGTGTCAGATGCTGACTTGTATAAGTCCTTCCTTGGAACAGAGGTGGCGATGGAGCTGGCTCAAGCATAGCCTTTGCCTTACATCCTTCCTAGGCCTCAGGCATGATGACTGGCATGAAAGCCTCCATGGTAAGACAAGGGCCTTGCCAGCTTGTGGTCCCAAGTCATGAAAGTGAGTATGGTAGTTATTCAGTTCTGGGAGCCCAGAAAAGGCACATGAGCTCTCATTACACAGATTCCAGAAGGAAGAGCAATGACCGAACCTGCCCAGGCAGCCACTTTCTAGACTTCACCTGGGCCATGAGGCTGTCATGATCCTGGTGTATGACTCTGAAGGAGTAGAGAGCCAGAGAAAGACATTCAGACCTATTATTATAATGACCTAACTTTTAAAATCACTCCTTTCAAACAATTCCACTCTAGCTACAATTCTGTAGCTAGAGTTTCAGAAAATATGATTTGTGACTTTGGAAACAGTAGTCAACGTGATGAAGCAACAAGACAGGTGCAAAGGCCTGGCTGAACTTCTCCCCTGTTGGCCGTTGTTTGCATTCCAATCTGACAGTGAGCAGGTGGTCATCAAGCTCAGAAGGCTCTAGAGCCAGCTTGGTGTGTGTGCTTTCTCTACCCTCTCCCAATCACATCTCTTCAGGTCTTGGCTCAGTATACATGAAGCAGCCAGGGACTGAGGTTAGTTCCTGGGGATGCTTCAGCACTATGGGCTCTGGAGCAAATTCTTTGGCATCTAAGAAATAAAGGACCAGGATGGGAGGAAAATCTGTGCCATATAACCTGTCCTTGGGGTCTGGTCACCTTTGGAAAGGTGATGGAACTCGTTTCTGCCAGACTGAGGTCAACCTTTTCTTGTTATTATTTTGCTTCACAGATAAACAGTCCATAAGTATGCATATGTGCCACTGACAGCTACAAATGTCTGTGCTGAATGGAGCAAAAAGGTGCCTTCTTCAGTTCTGTGGAACCCAGAACCGTAGACTAGTGTTTCTTAGTCACCTTCCTTGTCCCTAAGACACAATACCTGACACCCACAACTTAAAGGAGGAGAGATTTATTTTGGCTCACACTTTGTAGAGGTTTCAGTCCATTGTCCAATAGCTCCAAGCCAGTATGGCATGGCGGCACAGGACATGGTGAAGGAATGCTGCTCGAGACATGGCAGATAGGAAGTGAACAGCTTTAGGAGAAGAACGGAGAAGGAAAATATAATCTTCCAGGTCAAGCCTACAGCAAGTCATCTTTCCTTACCAGGTCCTATCTCCCACCAGCAATTCAGCTATCCTGCCCCATAATCCAGCAACCTCCTCAAAGCCCCATCAACAAGTGCATGAGGCTTTGGTAGGGGGCACATCTAGGTATAAACCATAACATGCTGGAACAAGCATTTTCTAATACTCTCCCGGCAGTATGTGGACTTTGGATGATTTAACTGTATTTCATGGGAAAGGAATTGAGAAAAGAATATTACCACAGATTCCATACATAACAATGGAGAGCTTCTCTAATGGGGCTTATCTGCTTCCACAGCTGAGTGCCAAAGATCCCCTGGCCTAGAGGCAGGGCTGATTGTCATGGGCACAGTCACTAATGGGCACAAACAGACTGGCTCTTTTCAAGACTGATTAACTGGCTCTAAGCTGAGAAAGCCACCAGAGGTCTCAGTTAATGACTTTTAAATCTGTCCTTCTAATAAAAACAGTAATAATCACTAGCATATGTGATGTCTACTGTGATCTAGTCATATGCTAAATGACACACAAATATTATTTTATTTAACCCTCAAAACAGCCTGTGATTATGAATTCCTTTTATAGATAACATGATTATGGCCCTTTAGATATAGAACCCAAAGGCTCACAGCTAATCTTGGTGGTAAATTTTCAGTTATAAAAACACTGTATTCAGGTTCTGCCAGCCCCCTCTTTTTTGGTATCTGGGATCGAACTCATGATCTTGCACTTGCCAAGCAGGTGCTTACTCCTCTGAACTAAATCCCTAGCCCCCTCTTGCCCCTTTATTTTTGAGTGAAGCCTCATGCTGCTGTAACCTGAGACCCCATGGACACAGGAATTCTTGTGGACCAAAATAAACAAGTAAGTTTTTCGGTAGTTTTTCAAGTCGACCCAAGGAAACATGGTAACACATTGCCAGCTTCCCTGACCACACAGCTCCCTGAATAGGCTCTCCCTCCCACATGCATGGTTCCATGCCACCTATCGTTGCCAGCTACTCACATGGGAAGGACATGGACTGTGGTGCCCATTTTGCAAGCTTGAGAGAAGCATCTCGAGTTGGCAAAGCTGATTCAGCACAAGGATTTGGGTTTGCTCACTTTATCCTTTATCCACCCCTCCTTAAAACACACTGCTTCTAACACATTAAATGCACGCAGGACCTCAGTACTGGGCATGGTTTTGAAGTCTCAAAAATATCCCTTTCCCCTGCTGACTAAAGCAGTCATTGTGTCAACTCTTGCATCTTTGAGGTTCCTGGGACTTTTAGGGTAATGCCCACCACTTGTGACCTAAACGCTTTTGAGCAAGGAAAGGCAGACATTTATTGAATGTATATTACTCATTCATTATCTAGACTTTATGTTCCACGAGAATGGAATTTATAGCTTGTTTTAATTAAACTTTTTACTTAGAATATTTATATACTTACAAAAAAGTTGCAAAGACAGTGCAGCTAGGTCATAGGGAGACGTTCCCTCTGGTTCTCTAACAGATACCAGCCCATACCACACCTCTTCCTCCACTGCCTGCTCAGAAGGCGGTCAGGCCTTATATGTGAGGCGTGGTCATTGGAATCCCGCTGCTGACGCCATCTTGTTATTTTCTCCATCTTCTGCCTTCCCCAGTGTTAGGAATCGAACCCAGCACTGAGCTATGAGCTACTGAGCCAGATTCCCAACCCTTTTACCTTCTTTTTTTTTTTTTTCTTTCTTTGTTTTTGTTTTTCTTTCGTTTGTTTTGAGGGTAGGATCTCACTAAGTCTCTAAGGTGCCCAGACTGGGCTCAAACTTGTGATCTTCTTAACTCAGTCTCCCAGAATGCTGCGATTGCAGACATACACCACCATCTTTTAAAGAAGGAAAAAAACTCAGCTCACTCTGACTCCAAAGCTTGTTCATTTCCTTCCGTGTATCACACTGCATCAAGTCAGAAAACACTCGTTTAGGGAAGAGTGAGGCCCCATTCGTTCACTCTTCCTCCCTTGTGGGCCTCACAAGGGCGGGCGGTCCCCTTGGCCAGCATTATGGCTGTGTCGCAGAGTCACTTCAGTCTTTCCTGTTCACCCTGGGGGTGAAAACAGGTCAGGGATGACTTAGCAGAACTCGTGTGACAGATGCCTTCCCTTGACAGGGAAGAGGGGCTGCCTTCTGGCTGCAGCAAAGCACATGTGTTCATCCTCCATATTTGGCAGCCTGGCAGTTGCTTCTGAAATCTGACTCCTGGTGCCATAGGAATGACCTTTGGTCTACTTCCCAGCATTCCCCTGCCCTCACACTGCTCCCAAGAGTGGGAGTCCTCAGTCAAAGAGTGGGCAGTGTGGGTAGACACTTTGGTCTTGAGTTAGCCATGCTAATGAAGCAGGCTTTCATTAATTTTGACTGACAGGGTCAGAGAAATGGAGCCCATGTAAGAGGTAAGTAAAGTCATTGAAAACTAATTTTAAAGGGTGAGTGCTTTAGCTCTTGACAGAGGAATTTTTCACGACTGGAAATTTGCTGTGACTATTTAAATGTTGCTTTAAAGGATTAGAGCTTGTAAAAGAATAGAGCCCTAGGCTCTGGGGTATTCAAGTCAGGGAAGACTGTTTGTTTACCAAAGTAGTAGCAGCAAAAGAAAGATTTGAAGAAGCAACTGGGCAGTCATTCATCATGTGAGGGTTGCTGATGGTTTTTCCAGCCTGCTGCTATTTGAAGGTGTGAAGGGTAACTCTAGAACGGCATGCTGTCTGTAGTGACCTCTGTTGACAGAACAGGAATCCAGTAAGCAATAAGACTTAACACTGTTGCTAGGATGAGAAAACGGGAAAGGAAGATTTGAAGACACAGCAGGAAACAGAACAAATGCAAGAGCTCCCAGGGCTCAGTATGTGTCCCTTGATTTGTAGAAGTAGCTATCAGAAAAACTGGAATAATTGACTTCTCATACATTCAGCAGATATTTATAGAATGCCTTTTCTGTGCCATGAACTATTCTAGAATCAATTCTGGCCCTCAGATATGGGTTCTTGTCCACATTATTCACAAATACTTGGTTGTTTTAGTTACAAGATGGCAGAGATTATTAGCAACAACTTCCACCGTTTGGTGAAGTCTCACAAAGCAGTGTTCAAGAGCACTGACTCTGGGGCCAGATCATCTGGGCCCAAATCTCAGCTCCACCGCCTCTGAGCTGTGTGACCTTGGACTGGAGACTTCTCTGTGCTGGTACCTGTGTTCTTCTCTGTAAAAGGGAATTATAAGGATTACATCAATGTAAATATATAAAGTGCTTAAAAGAACAGTACTTAGCACACAGAGAATATTTATAGCATTACGTTTGCTATTATTGTTATAGCAGAAGAGATACTATCTATGTGTTGCACGGTAATATTGCTGTGAAAAAGAGCACTGGACTCCAAAGCAGAAGACCTGAGTAGAAGCCACCTAATCTTTGTTTCTTATCAGGAAAATGAAAAAGCATTGTTTTACCTGCCTATTCAGTAAACAGGGGTTTTTCTAAGAATAAGAGGGATGTTAAAGCTCTTTGAAAACGGCAATGAAGGTGCCATTTATGGGGATAGCTCTATTCCTTGCATTTATTTGTTTGTTTGTGTATGCATGTTTGAGGTTAAACCGAGGGCTTTGCCTGTTCTAAGCATGTACTGTACTACTGAGCTATATCCACAGTTCTGTTGTTTTTATGGTTAATTAATTTTTGCAATACTGATTGAACCCAGAGATTTTCCACTGATCACAACCCCAGCCCTTTTTATTTTATGTTTTGCAACAGGATCTCCCTAATTTGCCCAGTTTGGGCTTGAACTTGCAACCTTCCTGTGATAGCCTTCCAGAATGCAAGTATTGTAGGCATGCACTGCTGTGCCCAGTTTGTATTTGACTCTGTTCAGATCTGTTTCTGCTAGAAAGAATTTGTTTTTGCAGATTAGCTTTCTGGTAGGGGCTTGAGGAGAAAGGCTTGCCCTGTGTTCTTCTTCAGAGGTGAGCCAGAGCCCTTGAGTGAGAGCCCTCATTCTACTCCTTTGCTTGAAGAAATAAAGTTTCCCCCATTTTAGTTAGAGCAGAGATCTGCCTCCTTACTCATTCTGCTGTTTGCATCTATCTGGGCTATTAAATGTGTTAATATCTTTCCAGAACTACTAGAAAGAAACCTGGATCGTGGAATCCAGGGCTGGAGGTTTTTCTGTTAAATTATCTGTGGACTGTTCCATGTGGATAATGTGGTGATTGGAAGGGAGGCCTGGATATTGGTGTGAGTAGCTGAGGTTTATCTGACAACAGAGAAGCAGGAATTGGGTTGCAATTTTTAAAATTCAGGAGCCTGATATAAAAATATCACTCACTGTATTATGACTAGTGAGATACAATACACTGTGAAAATCATGCACCTGATGGTAGCAAGAGTTCCTAAGTGAGGGATCCAGGCACTTTACAAGTGTGACTGTAAGGGGATTTCAGGTGTACACTGTCTCAGTCCTGTCCTCTAGCTCTGGCTGCCTTACCAGAAGCACAGATAGAGGCTGAAGCCTCCAGGTCAGGGGAGGAGATTCTTATTAAGCAAATCATTCAGCTGGCATGGAGATTGTTATGGCTTGTATCTGGATATCATCTTGAGTGTAACTAGTGGCCTGTTGAAAACATTTCTGTGTTTTCATAGATTTTGATCTAATTTCTTTTCCAATTTCTCTTTCTTCTGGTTCAGCGGACTTCATCAGCTCAGAGTCCAAGATCTGCGCAATCACCTGGGGACAAGAAGGGGGGAGATTCTCCCAGAAGCCCTGATGGTGTGGACTTGTCCAGGTAGGGGCCAGCTATGGAGGGTGGACACAGCCCGAGGCATGGCCAGCTCACTGTCTGTTTCAGCAGTTGCTTTGCTCAGTTTGTTTGGGGAAATTTACCATTAAACACATAAGATGATCCTCACTATTGAGATGATGAAGCAATGGTTCTTACCCTTCTTGGCGATTAACCAAGCTTGCAGAGGTTGGAAAATTTATACTTTTTTTCCTGCTGTAAGATTAAATAAGAAATTATATATTTCCATTAAAGCAGCACTCCAAATTGTTCAGCTTCAAAGTCAACTCAAAATGGGAAAGATCAAGGCTTCCCAGGGGCTTAATCTGAGGCCAAGATTCCAGAGAGCAGTCCATTGTAGGCACTGGACCATGAAACAGGATTCAGACAGGAATTCATTCCTCAAGCCGGGAAACCTGGCTCTCAGATCACACGATGGCAGTGGAATATGGCCCCGCAGATGTGGCTTCTTCATCAGCAGATGCTCATTGTGATCCTCAGCCAGGCCCTGATTCCTGCCACAGCTCCCTACCAAAAGTCCCCCCGTACTGCTGTACATCCATAGTTTTGGGGGTATTCACAAGCAGAGGGCCAGTGGACTTGAGTGCTCAGTCCCCAGCATGGACACAGGCCAGGCACACTGGAGCCACCTAGCAACTACTTGTGGGTTCAACTCATGAATAGGTCTTTAATCGGGTTAAAACAACCCTTTCGACCTATAAAGCCCAACTTCCGGGAGCCTATAATTATAGGTAATAAGAAAACACACTAGAGCTCCATACAACAAAAATTAAATAATAAGACCCTTGTCATACTGAAACTTTGGGTCACACAGCTTGCTTCATTATAGCTTTTCAAAACCTTCAGACTCACAGTGACTTTTTTTTTTTTTTTTTTTTTTTTTTGCTTTGGGGACATAAGAGCGACCCCTGGTGGCAGAAATTGCCATTTTTGGGTGGCTTGGGTTATGTGGTTTCCGGAGGAAATACTTGAAACCTCTCGGCATGAATATTAAGGAACCAGTGATCAGATGGGACAAGGTGGTTTTTTTTTTTTTTTTTTTTTTTTTTTTTGTTAAGTCACAGGATGATGCCCTGAACAGCATCTTTGAGTCCTGGCCTCTAGTAATGGTAGCACCCCCTTCCCTCCCCAGATCCCTTTAGTGTTCTTGTTCATATACATTTTACCAGGGTACTAGGACAAACATTTTCACATATAATTTTAATCAGACCTCTAAAGTGGTTCTAATGATTATAAAACTAACAGATGAAATTTTTTTTCTGAAGTTCTTTGCAAAGGAAGTCACTGTTGGCTCAGACCCAAGGTCTTGCTCTTCCCCTCTCCATCTTCATAGGGTCCTGGGACCGCTTAGGAACCTTGGGAGAATTGTTCACAGCTGGACTGAAGAATAACAGTAGCTTAAAGGTCTTTTGTTGCTTGTTCCTCAGCTTTAGTCCATTATTATTTTCCCTTGAAGAAGAAATGCCTCTCATTGGCATGCAAATTGAGAACAAAAGAAATATCTTCCAGGAACAAGCCCAAAGGAGCAACTTCCTGTTCACAGTGGAAAACAAGATTGTCCTCAATAAACCACAGCACAGAGCCCTGTGCTAATTACCTCGGACGGATGCCACTGAGAACAATCCACCTCCCACCTTTTAGGGATTTGCAATGAATCTGTCCTGAAGTTGAGATGTTTATAGAAGGAGAGTTGGGGCACCAGCTCCTGTGGGTCATGCCAGTCCTGGCATTAACCAAAGATAGCAATAGCATTTCATATGCATTCTGCATCTGGGTGCCAGACATCAACAAATGCTCTATGTGTACACAGTAAGATTTTGTTTTCTCTCAAATGATTCAATCTTGCTTTGAGTCCTTACTCTCCCAGGCTGTCAGGAATGCCCATGGCAGCTGTCTTTGGGTCTCCCCTCTGTTAAAGCCTGATATATTAAAGCTGTGGTCTGGCTTCTTCTTACTTCCAGGGCCACCACTGAGATGCCTGTTTGTCCAGCCCCTATGACTGTGCTGCCTCCCTATCACATGTGGCACATGGAAATCGTGGTAGAGACTGGGAGCTCCTGGCCTTTCTAGTGGTATTTTTTCTTTCTGGTCATCCCCAGCTGACACTGTCATGAGGGCAGAGTGGGATGCTCAAATATCCCCACTGTCCTGGGCATCTCTCTGTTCTCTCACCCTGCAAGGCAGTTGTCTTCTCTGGTGGCTTCAATGCATGACCAGCCATTACTATCCAAAAGATACAGCTTTTTACAAGGGGTAGGAAAAGCCACTGACCTCAGACTGTTTCTGCTCATAAAAACACCAGAGACAGGCCAGGGATTTAGCTCAGCGGCATAAGCACCTGCCTGGCAAGTGTGAGGTCACGAGTTCAATTTCTGATACCAAAAACAAACAAACAAATAACACCAGAGACAGAAAACAGGAGAGCCTGCTGTGGCTATCAGTTTGTTGTGGAAACATTAGAAGAATATAGCCAGCCCTCAAAACTCTTGGGTTTTGTATCTATGGAATTAGCCAATCATTGATCAAAAATATTTTGGGGGAAAATAGCATTTGCAGTGAACATGTACAGACATTTTTTTTTTTGCATTATTCCCTAAGAACACAGTATGGCAACTATTTAGGTTGTATTGTTAAAAGTAATCTGGAGGGGCTGCACCTGCCGGGGAAGTGTGAGATTGAGTTCAATCCCTGGTACGAAAAAAAAAATAATCTGGAGATTATTTAAAGTATTGGGCTGATGTACTATGCTAATGCATAAGGAACTTGAGCTTCTTAGATTTCAGTGGTGGTGAAGTCTCTAAATCCAATATCCATCCCAAACCAAGGGACCACTGAATACATAGTCACAAGTTAGTATTTCTAAAAGTTGTCCTTATGCCCAGTCATTGTTCCACTCCATTGATGAGCAGAGGCTTAATGCATTATGGAATTTGTTGTAGCAGTAGAAAGGCCACTGTTTTGCCTCAAGGCTCTTCCTTCCCTCTAAACTGTAATAGAATCTGGGATTTACACACCTCCAATGCCATAAGTTCTCACCCAAATAGAAGCCTGGGGTTTCAGCAGCTCTGCTGCCCTACCCCTGATTGCCACATGGTGTCGCTGTTGTCATGTGGCCCTGCAGAGCCCACACCCTACAAAAGCTGAAGCTCTGCATGGTTCAAACCCTTCCTGAAGCCATTCCTGGCAGGCCCTGAATTCTTCAGGGACAATGACACTGCCCTCCCAGGGTGAAAGTTAAGCTCAGGTGACACCTCTACCATTCAGCGATGTCCACGCCTGCACAAATCGCAGGCCTAGCATCTTTTGAGTCCTTCTCTCTATGAGTATCATGAAGCAGAGGTGGGGCAGCCTTTTCCTTTAAGACCCTTGAACACCACGGTTCTTAACACACAAACCTTCCCCTGGACCATGGAACCATTAAGTGGCACCAGAGGAAGTGACTGCTTCTGTAGGTAAAAGATTCTCAGACACAGGCCACTCCCATATCAAGTGGCAAGTGTGGTGAGCTTCTAAGGGGGGCCCAAGCTGCAGAGATGACTGGTTTTTCTCAGGGAAGGACTCTTCAGTTCTCTCTCAGGCACCTTTAGGCACTTTGTTTCTAAGAAGGAGGCACCCAACCGTCTGGGCCCCGGAGCCTCAACCTCAACCCAGCGGTTCTCAGCTGTGCACAAACATCAGGGTCACCCTCAAGGCTGGTTAAAATGAAACTTTCACCAGAGTATGATCTGGTAGCTCTAGAGCGAGGCCTCAGAATGAGCATTCCTAACAAACTGCCTAACGAGAAATTCCAACAAAATTCCTAATAGGTGACACTGGTGTGGTGGGCCCAGGATTGGACTCACACATTCTGAGGCCTGGGGTGCCGGGCCTGCTGTCAATGCGGTTCAGATCAAGAGGCCCTACCTGAAGGGCTAGGCTGGAGAGAAAGAGTCTCCTGGCAGGAGCCAGAATCCCAGGGAAAAGGGCACTTTCAGAGGCCAGTCTGAGTGGAGGCCAAGCAGGACATGAAAACAGACCAGGTAGTCTTGTGGGAGTTTTTTGCTTGTTTGTTTGTTTGTTTGTTTGTTTTTTGGTCCTGGGGATTGAATTTACAACCTTGCACTTACCAGGGAGGTGCTTATGCCACTGAGCTATGTCCCTGGTGGTTTGTTTTTAAGCAAGCATGAAGGCAGACAAAGAGGTCAGAAGAAGAATTTTGAGACCCTCCCTTGGTACATTAGACAGTAGTGAGCGATGTCCTGGCAGTGCAGGGATGGTGGCCAAGAGACAATCCCAAGGCAAGACCGGGAACCTGGGAACACCTGGGAGTGGGAGGAAAAGGTAGT
This sequence comes from Cavia porcellus, assembly GCF_034190915.1. Classification (NCBI taxonomy): domain Eukaryota; kingdom Metazoa; phylum Chordata; class Mammalia; order Rodentia; family Caviidae; genus Cavia; species Cavia porcellus. The sequence continues at coordinate 95,139,736 of NW_026947485.1, forward strand.
CAAGGCAGGGGCCAGTGTTCTGAACTGAGAACCCAGAAGAAACGTCTCGCTTCAGAAACTGGGACGCTCAGGTGGGAGCTGCTCTGGCAACACCGATTAGTTCAGACACATGGCAAGAGCACCAAACTCCTCCACTGGGAACACTGCCGGTCTGGCCTTTATTTAAGCAGGCCCCTGGCAATGGGGAGGACTGACAGCTTAATGGGGTGATTATGACCCTAAATCCTATAAGAGCCTCATGGTGGTTTCAATTATTTATGCAAGTTATTCACAGATAAGTCAGCTCATTCCAGTGCTCTTGTTTTGTTTTAACAAGAGGCGGACACTTTTTTTTTTTTTTTTTGGTACCAAGAATTGAACTCAGGACCTTACTTTTGCCAGGCAGGGGCTTATGCTGCTGAGCTATAGGCCTAGCCCTACACTGAGTTTTACATATATTGAACTTTAAATTATATTGAAGAGCACAAGAACAGATCCAGAGAGGGGTAGATGACATAAACGGAATCATGCGGTGATGGCCTCCCAGACTCTCCAATCACAAGATTTTCCTGGCTGTTTGGTAAATGCATCTATTGCTAGGCCCCTTCCCAGAAGCAGCAGCAGTCCTGGGTGTAGAGTAATGAGCCTGAGATCTGTGGAATGGTTAGGACCTTCGCAGAATCGCCTGGGGCACCAGTTAAGATACTCATTTTTCACTCCGTGGCTTTTTCAGCAGACAGACAAACACCTATTGAGAACAAAAATCCTTGGTGTCGGGTGGTAGCTGGTGGCGTTTCAGGGGAAAAGCAGCCAGGAGGTCTGAAAAATGAAATAATGAATACCACCATAAATGCAGGGGGTGTCTCATGCTCTGCTTCCCCTTCGTTAAGGGGACTGTGTCTGTGCCTTGCTGAACGTCTGCCCCACCCACCAGCAGCTCTGTTTGAATCGGTGTAGATGACCGAGGAGCCTATGAAGAAACCAAAACTCAGAGAAGTCTAGGAACCGCCCTCCATCACACAACAGAACGGAGCACGAAGGGAGCTAGACTCGGGTGTGGCCCGATGCCATCCGGAATCCAGATTCATACCATACGCTCCCTCTCATGGAGGCCTGGCAGAATTTGTGTTGTGGTCTCCATAATTATAACATAAGCCACAGCCAATTGTTAAAATCTAAAAGTCAGTTCTTCAAAAGAGAGAAAAGAAAGCTCGGAAAGATCTGAGCTGTGTCACAGCAGCGGCAGGGTGGCTCTTAAGGACTCAGCCCCACCGCTGAGATCTACTTGCTTGCTCTTGCTTAGCCAGGCAGCTCCCTCCTTGTCCAGTTTCTTGATGTATTATTTACTTCTCGCTGGAGGCAAACACAGAGCAGGAGAGGGGGAGGGGAGGAGGGTGGTCCTGATTTTCAACACTTTCTGAAGTAGCTATGCATCTGTTTTCTGCTCATCTGGTTTCCACAGAGCAGTCTAAGTCTTAAAATCAGGGGGAGGCCAAGGATTCAGCTCAGTGGCACAGCATCCATCTGGCCAGTGAGAGGTCCACGTCATTTACAGGAAACTGCTCTTAACACATTAGTGTTTTTCCCACACACTTTTCTAAGTTTTCAAAATAGTTCTTTCTTGATTGTGAAATAGTTACTTTAAATATAAACATACATACATACATACACATATATTTATGTCTGCGTGTCTACACACATATAAACCCTATATATGTATACTTTTAAAATGCCAGCTATTTTTAAATTTTTATTTGTTTATTTATTCTTTGGTACTGGGAATTGAACTCATGACCTCGTGCTTACCAGGCAGGTGTTTATGCTGCTGAACTAAATTACTAGCCTCCCCCCTCCCTTTTTTTTTATTTTAAAGAGAAGAAAACCAAACAAAATGAAACAGAATAAAGCCAATCAAAACAAAACAATAAAAGTGACACAGGACTTCAAGACAAGATAATTAGAAATCAACAATGGCTACCATAATGCCTCTTATTATCTTCACAATAGCTGCCCGTACCACAAAACATAGAAAATTAGATGAAACAGATACAATAAAACCAATGAAAGCAATATAGGACTTCAAAACAAGACAATAGGAAATCAACCATGGCTACCATAATATATCTTGGTAGCTTCAAAATAGCTGCCCATACTATCAGACATAATAAAATCAAACAAAACAAAGAAGAATAAAACTAAACCAAACCAAACAATGAAAACAATACAGGACTTCAAAACAAGAGAATGGGAATTAACAATGGCTACCACTTCCCTTTTTAGACCTTTCCTCCCCTTTCACTTTCCCAACATCTGTTGTACATTTTGGATCCCATAACTCCTTTGGGAGACGATATCAACCCATGTGAGTCTGAATCATTTCATCCTTGAGCATGTCCTCAAGTGGCATCCATTTACCTACAAGAGCCTCAAAATTATCCTTCTTCATAGCTGAGTAGCTTTCCCTTTTATAAATATACCATATCTTTTTTATCCATTCTGTGGTTGATAGGCAAGTTGACCCTGCTTTTTTCCAGGTCCTTGTTATATAGAACATTGCCTTCTGTCCTCTGACCTTCAGTTCATGAATTTTTTTTCGTGTCAGATGTGTGTATACCGCACGGATCCTGTCGGATCCTGTCTCCTGATCTACTTGCCCATGTTTCTTTTTTATTGGTGAATTGAGGGCATCTGTATTAATTACAACCAACACGCACTGGTTCACCTCTGCCACGCCGTCCTCCTGCTGCTGCCCCCCTAACTTTTCCCCTCCATTCCATTGCCTTTCCTGCTCAGTGATTCCCCTGCTGCTCTTCCTGGAACTGTGATCATCTTTATCTCTCTCTAGCAAATCCTTCAGCACTCTTTGTAAGATTGACTTGGTGAAATGGTTCAGACTCACGTGGGTGAACCCTAAGCAAGAAAGTCCTTCAGTGCCCATCCAGACCTACTATGCGATGCTGGGAACTCAAACTGTGTGCCCTCCCAGGAATCTAGCCAGCTATTTTTAAACCACTTTTAGACTTCTAGAAAAATGAAGCAGATAGTTTAGAGAGTTTCCATGTATCCTACCTTCCTTCTCCATACAACTTCTGCTGCTATTAATAACTTGTGTTTATATGATATAGTGGACCAGGGATGGTGGCACACACCTATAATCCCAGTTACTCAGGCAGAGGTGGGAGGATTGTAAATTCAAGACCAGTGTAGGCAATGTATCATTGTATTAAGAGGGTGTCTCAAAAGTGAAATGAAAAGAGCTGGGATTGTAGCTCAGTACTTCCTCAGAAGTAAAAATAAAAGTACATTTGTTGGTTTATGTGTTACAATTAATCAACCAGTAATGACAATCATATTATCCACAGCCTGTGGTTTGAAGGTCAGCTGTGTTGTACAGGCTGTGGGGTTGGCAAATGCGCAATTCCACATGCGCCCCGTTACAGTATCACACAGAGCAGTTTTGTGCCTTAGAAATTGCTGTGCTCCACCTATGTCTCTCTCCCTTCCTCCTGGCAATCCTTGAAATTTACTGATTCTCTTTCACTTTTTAAAAAAGTGGTCTCTATACTTTCCTTCTTTTCCTATTCCTTTTAAAAGGTGGTATAAAATGGCGTGGCGAGGTATTACATCTGACGCTTGATGAATGATTGTATTCCTGTCTAGTTGTGTAATCGCACTGAAACGTAACATAAGTCATTTCCGTCATGCCAGAATGTTCCTTGTGCTCCTTCCCAATGTCTCTGCCCAAGAGAAACAACCGTTCTGATTTCCCTCACCACTGGTTAGTTTGCTTATTCTTGAACTTCATAGACAACAAATAGGATTAAGCATGTGTATGTTTGGTATTTGTTTTGCTTTATACACTACTACTTGGTGACTTTTTACCTCAAAGGTACAGGCCAGGGTACTAAACACATTGCACTGTTGTGCAGTCAGTGTGTCTGTAGTTTTGTAAGACAGAATATGCATCAATTCAAGTCCTTTTAAAAACCTGGGCCCTTTTTGTGTTATATGTCCCTCTGACCTATTTTGTCTGTATTCCACTAGTTTGATGTTTATGTTTTCATTTTAATTTAAATAGTTTCTAATTTCCCTTTGAATTGTTTGACTTCTGAGTAATTAAGAGGTATGTTATTGAGTTTCCAAATAGTTGGAGATTTCCTGGATAGCTTTCTCTTATAATTTCTAACTTAATTCAACTGTGGCCAGGTACTATACTTTGAATAACTTGAATGATCATTTCTCAATTTTACTGAGACCAGTTTTTAATGTACAGATAATAGTTTGGCTTGTAAATATTCTACCTGTTCTTGATGAAATTATTTTTTACACTATCCAATATTGTTCAGATCTCCTACATCCATGCTGATTTTCTATCTATAAGTCCTAACAATGATTAAGAAGGGAGGGAAGAAATCTCAGACTGTAGTATAATTGTGGATTTTTCCATTTGTTCTTTTGGTTCTATCAGTTTTATCTTCTTGTATCTTGAAGTCTGGTTGTTATTATATATCTAAATTTTTAGAATTTTGTGTCTTCTTGAAGAGTTAATGCAACTCTTTATTGTAAACAGCATATAGTTGACTCTTTTGTTAATCCACTGGAAATGTCTGCTTTTGAACTAAGGCATTTATTAGTAATACAATTGTTTTCATTATAGAGTCTGCAAATAAATAATGTACATTTACATATTTTGTATTGATCATTTGTTTTGTTTCTTTTTCCTGTTCTTTGTCTTTTGCATTCTTTTCGATTAATTCGTTTTTGTTTTGTTTTGTTTTGTTTTGTTGGTACCAGGGATTGAACTCACAACCTCGCACTTACCAGGCAGGCATTTATGCCGCTGAGCTAAATCCCTGGTATAATTCGTTATTTTTATGATTCTGCTTTTTTCCATTTTGACTTATTAGTTACAATTATTTATGTAATTTTAGTGTTTGCATAGAGGAGCCACAATATACATCTTTAAAACAGTGGATCACAATCTGCTTTCAAGTGACACTATCATTTCATGTATGTTAAAAGAATCTTAAAACTGAAAACTTGCGTTTCTTCTTTTGGCCTTTGCACTATTACTATAAAACAATTTATTTCTACGAGTTACAAATCCACAGCACATACTTTTGCTTTAAACAGCAAATCACCTTTCAAAAAAGATCTAAATAATAAGGAAACAGGCTACCTTCATAGTTACCATTTCTGACTTTCCTTATTCTTTTGTGTAGACCTTGGTCACTCTGGTATTCTTTTCCTTCTGCTTAAAGGATGGCCTTCAACATTTCTTACAATGTGAAAGGTAACACTTTAGATTTTGTGGGTTGAAAATAAAAATTTTATTTCATGTGTTTTAGAAATACACTTTTTCTGAGCGAAGAGCCCCAGGTAGACAAATTTTTTCCCAGAGCATGAAAGGAATTCTGTTGCCTCATTTTGGCTGCGTTACTTCCGGTTAAGACTCTGCTGTCATCTTTTGTTCCTCTTGTTCTCTTTAACTACTTTTATCCTCTTCTTTTTCACAAGCTTTAAGAAATATGGTTACAATCTGCTTTGGTGTGGGTTTGTCCCTGCTTTTAGTGCTTGGAGTAAGTTGAGATCATATTTGGAAACTTTTCAGCCTTTATTTATTCAATTTAAAAAAATTTTTTCCTTTTTTTATATTTTTTCTTTTTTTTATTATTTATTCAATTTAAAAATTTACCCCTCTTCTTCTGGAGATTCCAAATACATATGTATATATATGTACATATGTATATATATGTACATATGTATATATATGTACATATGTATATATATGTACATATGTATTTATATATATGTATAAAAGAGAGAGAGACAGAGAGAGAGAGAGAGAGAATATTCAGCTCTTGGAAGTTGCCTCACAGCTCACTGACAGCCAATTCTTTTCTTTAATTTTAATTTTTGTTTTTGTTTTTATCAGTACCAGGGATCAAACTCACAATTGCCTGCTTGCAAAGGCAGGCGCTTATGCCGCTGAGCTAAATCCCCAGCCCCCAATTTTTATTTTTTTTGAGAGCAGGTCTCACTATGCAGTCCAGGCTGGCCTTGAGCTAACTTTGTAGCCCAGGCTGGCATTGAACCTGCAGTTATCCTCCTACATTAGCCTCCTGAGTGCTGGGATTACAGATGTGTGCCGCCACACACAGCCCTGTTCATTTCTCTTTTTTTAAAAATTAATTAATTAATTTATTTATTTGTCTTTTTTGTTTTTATCAGTACCAGAGATTGAACTCACGACCGCATACTTGCAAGGCAGGCGCTTATGCCACTGAGCTAAATCCCCAGCCCCGCCCCGTTACTTTTTAAATCTTCATGCTCTCTGTTTTTCTTTAGAGCATTTCAATTGTTACACTATAAATTCACTGATTTTTTTTCTGCAACAGCTATTCTGTCTTTCATTCTCACCCATTGTATTTTTCACTTTACACACGGTAGTGTTCATTTACATATTGTAGTTTTCTGGAAGTTTGATTGGCTTTTTTATCTCTTCCATGTCTGTTTAACAAGCTCAATTTTCTCTCTAGCCTTTTGGATATATGGAATAGAGTTATGATATATTATTATTATTGCATTACAATATTATCAAAACATTAGGCAAGTGCTTTACCACTAAGCTAGATAGACTACAAGCCTTCTAATACTTCTAAAAAATGTACTCTTGTACTTAATTCTGTCATCTAGGTAATTTTCTGGGTCGATTTTGATTGAGTAATCAAATCTCTTCTCATTGTGGATCCTCTGTTTCTTTACATGCTAGACATTGTAGACCTTAGGCTTTTGGGTTCTGCTTATTTTTTGTACTCCTATAAATATTCTTGAACTTTGAGCTGAGATCCAGTTATTCAGAGTAGCTTAATCCCTTTGGGTCTTGCTTTGATAGGTGGGACAGGAGCAGTGTTTAGTGAGAGTTAATTCCCCACTACTAAAGCCTGGCCCTTTTTAATACTCTAACAGATGCCCCATTAATTATGAGGTTTTTCATTCTGGCTTATGGAGGCGGGAATTATTCCTAGCTCTGTGTATCTATGAGGATCATTCTCTTAAACCTTTAAACTTGTTTATACCTAATCTCAAGTGGTTTCTTTATGTGCATGTACTGGTCAGTACCTCATATTTCTGGAGATGTCTGTCTGTCTGGCCTTTTCTTCTCTGCTATTTTGTTCTTGGAATTCTAGCTGCTTGGGTCTCCCAAGGCACTTAGCGCTACCCTCTAAACTCCAGGAGACTGTCAACTCCCACTTATTCCCTAACCTCCACACCATATTCTCCAGGCCTTTGGCCTGGCAACAGTAGGATTTACCTTGTTTTTTCACCACTCCAGGGATCCCCATTGTCTTCTTCTGTGTCTCCTTTAGTAGCCAACACCTCCCAACACACACACCTAAGTGTAACCCCTTTTGTAACTTACCATACTTTCTTTAACATTTTTCAATGCAGGCTGTGAAAAGATTGAAAAGCCGTTTCTTTCTTTCATTGTAAATGTAAATGCATCAGAACACCTGGCATTTACATTATTTTAGTTGAGAGATCTTTCCAGAAAAAAGGAAAAGAATAAGAGAGAGAATCTTGTGGAGAAATGTCATGAGTTCCTTTTATCACAGCGGCTTGGCTTGCAGACTCCCGTGTCTTTTTATGGCCTCAGAAGGCAACTTTGCCAGCTTTTAACCCTCCCAGTCTTGTCAGTGTAGCTGCTGGGAAGGAGTCTAGAATGGTCTTTATGCCTTTGACGCTGAACCAGCTTGGTTCCCAGAATTGTTGACTCACCAACATTTTACCCCCCATATGTCAGTGGGATTATAGAGAGACAAATCTCAACAAAATAGACTGGTAACTGACATGCAGTCTAAAAAGAAAGCATTAGTTACATATTTGAGCTTGGTATAAATGAGCTCAAGTCTCATATAGGTGGCATTGGTAATATCTTATTATTCAAAGGACTCTCCAAATGCTCTGAAAGATTTTCAGTCATCAAGGGACAATTCTACTGGGTTTTCTGTTAATATTTACTATGGCATAAAAATTATCTTACTGTTAGACATTTTATCAAGAAGGAATGAGACAAAAATACATTTTCTGCCATTTGCTGTTTAAAATACTTTTCATGGTGTAAAAATAAGTAAAAGTGCCACCAGAATTCAACTATACAAGCAAAACTGCCACTTGCATTCTTCCACGAATGACTAGTGTGTGTGGGGGGGTCTAACTTAAAAATAATGAATTATTCAGGTTTGGGTACATATTCTACCAAATTCCTTGATTTGAGTATCATGGTTTTACATTGTGCTTTATTTGTTGGGAATGCAAATAGATGTTTTCTTTACTGGATAGTTAATTTTAGCTTTTGTATTTGGTAGTTAAGAAAAGTTTTAGATCCATTCAAAGGAGAGTAAACAGACAGATGTGAGAGACATAAACTTGGTGTTTATTTCAGTTCCTATGCACAACCACACACCCTGTTCTGACAATTGATCTAGGAATACAGAATGGGGTAACTCTGCTCCCTGTAGGACCCTGTGGGAGAACTGCTAAAAAAGTTGGCTAAAAGGCTGTGTATTACTCAGTGTTTACTAGAGAAACAAATATAACACAAGATATAAAGTATATATAAATTTACAAAGTTGGCTTACAGTGACCACCCACAGCGTCATATGAGGAAAAGTACAGGGTCTGAGCACACACTGGAGACCGAAGGATCTAGCTCAGGGTCTGGAGCTCACTGCAGGGTCCGTGCAAGTCCGTATCAGGAGGCTGATGGGTCTGTGATGGAATGCAGAAGACTCTGCTGCAAGGGTGGAGGATCTGTACTGAGAGCCAAAGAGTCTGTGCTAGAAGCCAGAGGATGACAGCTAAGGTGAAGGAGAAGGCTGGAACCCCTCCAAAGAAATGGAAGCAAACTGTCCTTCTCCCTTTACACTATCCAGGTGACAAGCTACCTTAGCGTGGGTCTTCCATACCTTAGGCTGTGGAATTGCTGAGCGGATTTAGTTAAGCTTCTCTTACTCAAATTGACACACTCAACCATCACAGGCTGTTTTTAAATTTCCTTTGCCCATCCCCGTTCTCTGTGCTAAGCGGGATGATAGATTCTTGTGAATCAAGTGACACCCTGACCTTGAAGTTCTATAAAAGTTCATGTGGTAAAGTGTAGGTCGAGTGAATGGTATGAATATTTTGGGGCTTATTCACCGCACACACATACACACACCTCACACACATTTTCCCTAAAAACTATTTAGAACATACAAATGTTTATATTTCATTTGTCTTTTTAATTGCATCACAACATAAACAAGGAAAAAAAAACTGGATCAAAACCTACAAAGCCTGAATCTGACCACCCTGACAGGGTCAGGGAGCTCCCAGGCATTTGTGCAGGAAGAGTGGCTTTGACAAATGAGAGCCATGTGTGTGGATGGCACCTAATTAGCTGGGATTGCAAAGAGATTTTGAGGAGGTGCCTGTTTGCATGAAGCATGTGTCATCATTGTTAAGGCCAAGCAAGTTTCCTCCCTTAGGAACATGAGCGTTAGTTCCCTGGCGTGGATCACTTGGAATGAAAATTCTTTTTCCAAAATCTCTGGAATAAATAGGTGATACAGCTCTCAGTGCAGATGTTGATCTGAGAAAGTGATTATTATGACTCCACAATTGTTGGTTGCAAACCTTCTTTTATTGGTTCATTCCATGTCATTTTATCATTCATTCATCAGAATGCACACAGTGCTGAACTGAAATGTACAAATGAACTAGGGGAGCTTCCTCTAAGCATAAAAAAGAGGAAAACTAAAGGAGTAATAAGTAAATAAGAGACCGTGGGCTGAGGGGACAGCTCAGTGGTAGAGTGCTTGCCTGACATGCTGTAGGCCCTCAGTTTAATCCCCAGCACTCTGGGAGGAGAAAAGAAGAGACTAGGGTAGGTTGGAAGAGAGAATGTGTCCACAGAGATTGGGGGGACAGAACAGGGAGCTTCAGCAGCCCCAGGAGTGTGCAATGACCTGCTTTGGAGAGAGGGTCTGGAACTCACCCTGAGCAGAGAGGAGTGGTTTCATAGTTCGCAGGCAGCTTTTACTCAGAGGAGTAAGAGACCATCACAGAGGGTGCTTTTGGAGTATGTTTTGAGAGCTGATCTTCTATTCCCTGAAGGGCAGACTTTACCCATTCTTCTTTGCCCCGGAGGCTCTGTCTCCACAGTGTGTTCTGAGGCACTTCGGTCTCACTGAAGGCTCTACCAACAACAGGGACGGAGGAAGTTTTCTGAGAAACTACCTGCATGCATCTTCTGCTTGACTCAGTGCTCACTGGCACCTCCAAGGCTCTAGACTACGCTCTGAGATGCCCTCCAGCTCATGCAGACATCCTTTACCTAATGCTTCCAATGTTATCTAAGACACTGAGTTTTGGTTTTTAAAAGATCCCAGTATAAGTATGAAAAAATGGAGATTGTGCCCAAATGTAACTTTTATTAGTCATTAGTCATTGATCCAGAACAGTCTATCATAGTTGGCTCAGTCATTTATCAAGTTCTCGAGGAAGCTGTCTTCTTGAGTGGTCTTCTCAGGTTGGGGTGGAAAAAGAAGGTGAGAGAAATAGGGAGGAGGCATATAACAGAGAGCAGACTACTAAGAGAATCGTAACGACTTACAACCCCACACAGCTTAGATATCTGATTTTCAATGCCTAGAGAGAAAAATATGCAAAGCAGGAGGCAAGAATACAGTCAGTGAACTGATTGATTACATGGTTAGCAGGTGTCTAGCAACGTCTATGTGGTCCCTGTTAACTGAATTTATTTTGAGTTCATGGCAGGAGGGACTGAAAACATTCTGGAGTTAAGATCTTCTTTTTAAAGACAGAATCTCGATCTTTCTTTCCTGCACAATAGGTCACATGTACAGCAGGACTCCTGAGCTGATTCAGGTTTTGACCAGTCCTGGATGTTTGGGGTGAAACAGAACATTGCTGTGTCCTAATGTGTTGTTGGAGTTTGGAGGGGCTACTTAATGACACCCTTTCCTCCAGAATCTGAATGGATTGTGAAGTAGGACACTGGAGTCAGAGATAAAAATGCATGATCCAGGGCAGGGTTGAGCTGGAGGACCCGGCAGAACTGGACTCCTCATAATGCCTCTGAGTTAACCTTCCATAGCAGGGGTGGACTGCAGAGGTGCAGGATGGGAAGCCAGCGTGGGGTACCCATACACAGAAGACAGCTGTGCTGTGCGCAGGTTCAGCCAGCAATTCTGAACACCTTCACCCTACCCACTGGGAAACTGCACCCTTGGGGGCTTCTCTCCCCCTCTCACCAATTAGAGAAATACTCCTCCTCTTCCTGGATAGCTATGAAGAGCCACAGCACATGCCAGAAACACCACACTTGGCTGCTGAGAAGTGTCAGCTCACTTTGAGGCCACAGCAGGAATACAGAGAGCTGGGGAAGCCCCTCATCTCCATCCCAGTTACCACCAAGGCTGATACGCACAGGGTTGGTAGTTCCCAGACTTCAGTCTAACTTACTGGTGCCAATCTGCCCCTGGCTTTCCTTTTCTGGCAAATGCATTGGAATGCAATGAATAACAGTGATGATGTTATTTGTGAGAAATCTAGTCTTTGGAATTAGAGTAATTTATGAAAATAAGAAGTCATTCACAGACATCTGTATGATTAGTAACAAATTACATGCTTCCCTTCACTTATTAGACCTACTCCTGAGCACGGGGGGAGAGCTAAGAAGTGCCGCCTCAACCACATTTATTTAATTTAAGAAAGCACTTTGGCTTTTCTCCTGGACCTCAGTTTCTTCATATTTAAAATAAGAGATTTGGACTAATAGGTTACTGAAGTGCTATAATCGTGTGGAAGAAAATAACTTTCCTAATCATCTGTAAAACAATCATGATGTGAGAGCATTGCTGTATATTTAATGTCCTTGATTTGCATTCAGTTGTTTCCATCCACCTGTCCATCTATCTGTCCATCCACCAACCTTCCTTGCTTCCTTCTGTCCTTCCATCCTTCCTTCCTTTCATCTTCTCTTTATTCATCCATAGATTAATATATTTAACATTTGTTGACTATATGCTATATACTAGGCATTGCAGATATAATATTGAAAACAGACATGGACCCACCTTCCAGAGAAGGAAAGTGTCATCCACCATTGTTTTTTTTTTTTTTTTTTTTTGATACTGGGGATTGAACTCATGGCCACGCACATGCCAGGCAGACACTTGTGCCAGTGAGCTAAATCCCCAGCCCTCATCCACCATATTGATGGCCACTATGACCAGTGCTAGGTGGGCCTGTGAAAGGAAATCTGACCTAGGAATCAAGGCCAAGAAGGGGCTTCATGGAGAAGTGGTACCTGAGATCTAGGGAGCAGGGAAGCTCCGGGCTCCACCCAGATGCAGACCTGGTGAGCTCTGGGCAGGATAGGCAGGAGGGTTAGGCTGTTCCACAGCTGATAGAAAATGAAACTAGCAGAGACTTTTTCCATGGGGAAGGTGACAGGCACACTTTGGACTCTAAGCCATTGAGTCCAGAGAACAGAATGAAGAGGTCCAGAGTGGAAGGGAAAGGGGGCAGCTGTACCTGTCCAGATGAGAGCTGGCAGAGGCAGCAAGCTCTGAGATAGGCTCTGGAGCCAGGCAGTGCCACAGGCCTTGATTGTGCTTTGCATCAACAGCTCTTCCTCTCCATTCTGATCTGGAACCTCCCCTGGAACCCTTTTTCCTGTGTGCAGGGGCAAGGGTAGGCATCCCTTCTGCCAGGCCACAGTGCAGATTCAACGCCATCATAACTGAAAGTGTGTAGCATAGGCATGGCCTTGGTGATGCTCAGAACATGACAACTTCACCATAGCGATTCTGTCTTAGAGTTCTGCTGGTCTCTTTAAAGCCCAGTGTTTGCCAGGCCATGTTTGTGTTTTCCGCCTCCTTCCTTTCATTCTCACCCCAATGCTCCTGTGTTTCCAGAGCTAGCATATAGGAGTCCATCTGACTGTCACTGTCTTCACCTGGGCAGTGGAGAGGGACTCTTCTGTCCTGCCAGGGTCTGTCTGCTGAACAAATCACCCCTCCTCCGGGGCCAACGCCAGGCTATCAGTTCTTAAGGGTCTATATCAGGACACTACAGTCCCTTTGCCCTCCCTGACCCAACCATGAGATTGGGCTGAAAGGCTTCTGTTAAGCCTACTTGGAACCAGCCAGCCCACGCCCCACCAAAACAACCCCTTGGGGATTCTGTTTGCAGCCTTAACCCACACATTTTGACTCAGAAGCATAAAAGGACATTATGTCAGCTTAATTAATGCACAACTCTCAACAGACCAGTTCTTACAATTTGCCCTGCCCTTAGGCAAATCTGCTCCTAGTGAGCAGCTTTAATCTGGCTTTAGAAATTGCTTCTGGTAGCGAATCAGAGATGGCTGATGCTCAGCTCATGCTAAATAAACCAGCCAATGTCTAGGCTCTTGTTTAGGGGATATTGCCCTATAGCTCAAATTCAGTGGAAAATTCATCTAGATATTCTGTGATAAGAATGCACAGATTTCCAAAAATGCGTATAGAGTGAACTTATCATCTTGTCCCTCTGGTAATGACTACAGTCAGCCTGAAGGGAAGCCCTGTACTCTTCCCCCAGAGGCATGAACAGGAAGTGGCTTTGTTTATTTCATCTCCACTGTGATAAAAGCACCCTACTTACAGGATGTAGAGTGACCTCATATTTGGAGGTGATGAACTTGGAAGAGGCTGGAATGGGGCCACAGAGAGCCTCCTCCTGTCTTGGACATTTCTTATTCTTGGAGAAACATGGCAGAGTGAATAACAAGATGCCCAGGTTGATATCCAAGCTGTTCCTCTGCGTCCCCATGTTCTCGTTTGCAGATGGCAGAAGGAATACGTCCTGAGCCCAGCTGTCAGCAGGGTTAATGAGGTGCCCCTCGCCAAATACTGATTATTTACTTTTATACATTATTATTTCCCCAATTTCTTGCTGGAAAATTTTTAATTAATTAAGTTTATTAGTACATTTTCATATATATAATGATCACATTTATCATAAGGAATTTGTACCTGTAGACGATAGAATCTTTTTTTTTTTTGTCTTTTTCGTGTTTATCGGTACCAGGGATCAAACTGACGACCACACACTTGCAAGGCAGGCACTTATGCCACTGAACTAAATCCCCAGCCCCAAGATGATAGAATCTTGATTGTTCTTTTTTTCCCCTCCCCATTCCCCAACTCTTCCCCACCTATTTACAAAAGCTTTGTTTCCATTTTTCCCTTCTTTTTTCATTGTTTTTCTTTTCTCTTCCTTTCCCTTCCTCCCTAGTTCCCTTTCCTATTTGAACATTTTCTTCCTATTTCAAAATATCTGTAATACATTTTGGTCCTTATTTACACGTTTGGTTTCTCACACCAGAGAAACAGTATGGTATCTACATGTGTGTCTGATTTATTTCACTTCAGCATATGGCCTCAAGGTGCATCCACTTACCTAGAAATGTATCAAGTTTATCCTTCCTGAATGCTTAGCAGTATTCCATTTTATTAAAAACCACATCTTCTGGGGCTGGGGATTTAGCTCAGCGGCATAAGTGCCTGCCTTGCAAGCAGGCAGTCTTGAGTTCAATCCCCGGTACCGATAAAAAGGAAAAAGACCAAAAAAAAAAAAAAAAAAAACCCAAAAAAACCGCCACATCTTCTGTATCCATTCATCAACTGATGAGCATCTTTATTTCCAAGATTTTGCTATTACAAACTGTGGTGCTGTAAACAAGAGTGTGCATGTATCACTGTGGTAGGATGCTTTTAAATCTTTTGAGAAGACACCAAATTTTGAAACCTCAAAAATGTTGAATGGATGAAGCAGGAGATGCTCATGTGACAATTTTCTTAGTCTTCTCAGGCTTTCACAACATAACACCACAGCCTCATGGCATAAATAATAGACATGTATGTTTTCAGTGTCCTGGAGGCTCAAGTCCAGGTCAGGGTACCAGCTGGGCTCGTTTCTGGTAAGGTCTCTCTCTATGGCTTTAGGGTAACACTTGCTTGGTGTGTCCTCACGTGGGCTCCCTCTGTGGATACACACGTCTGCTATCTCTTTCTCTTCCCAAAAGGGCTCTCATCCTTTTGGACCAGGCCCCCCTACCCTGCTTTGAACTTTGCTTCTAGGGGCCCTAGGTTCAAAGGCAGTCTCATGGGGAGTGAGGTTGTCAGCACAGGGGTGGAGCGAGGCAAACCGTTTTGTCCATAGCACACATTTTAAAGTGTCCACAAGAATGCAGTTCACCTTCCCACTCTCTACTTCCCTCGTGTATTAGGCAGGTATATTCCTTGCATGGAAAGCTGGAATTTGGTAGTGGACATGGAGGATGGAGTGCTTATCTCTGGCCACATCCAGAACACTGTGAGACTAACACATGTGAATACGTGTGTGACAGCTCTGAAGAGATTCCATGAACTTCCTACTCTGACTTTAAGGAAAATAGTAAGAGCCTTAGAAAACCACACTTCTGTTAAGTTTGCCTAGAGTAGTTTCTCCTGACACAGAAAATATGTAATTCTCAGGAGCATATAGATCACAGCTATGTAAAAATAACAAATATTGTAGCTCCAAAATATGTTCCTAAAAAAGAAAAATCACTAGAATAGTGAAAAAGGCATGGACAAAGGGTGTGTCTTTTCTTGTTTTTTCCATATTTCCAAATTTTGTATATTAGCCATTACATTATTTTTAACTATGCTAAATTAAAACTATATAGACTAGTGCGACACAGTCAAATATGGCATGTGATAAACTATTTTACAATAACCAGAGTGTATTTTTATAGCAACTCCGTAATTCTAAGCCAAATTTCTCTATTCTAGTTTTTGTTTCATACATGTTACCCAGCTGGGTGTGTTCGAGTTAAGACAAGTATGAAGCTATTTCAGCAGAAATTTTACACAAAGTACGACTGTGTCTTAGATTGTGCCTTTCACTATAGCACCTGCTAAACGTGCAGAATCCAGTTAACTCTATTCAAGAATAGCTCTGTTTTTCAAAGCACAGCTTTGCCAACTTGTGCTTTTCCCCCCAAACATTCCCCAGTAGTGCTCAGGACCTCTTTGTAATCTATACAGAGCTAGTTTAACCTTCGTTCCTTTTATAGTTTCCTCTTATTAAAAACTTCCTGGGTTTCCTGCATTTCAGACTATTATGAATGAATTTCCATATTCCCTATTCACAGCTCACTAGCATGGAAATCCCCACACTGAGGATTTGTGACTCTTTGTATTGACTTTTGGGGAAAATGAGGGCATGTGTTACGGCAAAGGGAGGGAGGAGCTGCGGGCTCCTCACAGAGTACAATGAACTGCATGGGTGCTGGGGTGTTTGTGATAGAGTCTCTGGGCAGCCTTTTGTAGGGGAAGGATCAGGACTAGTCTGCCTGCAGTGTGGCTCTGTCTTGGAATCCATGAGAATCAATGAAACATTAAACGTTTTCATTTTTGGCAGTGTTGGGCTTGGAAGCTCCTGTTCCACTTCTGAGACTGCTGCCAGCCCAGACCCGTGCATCGTGTCCTCAGAGGTGACAGAGCCAAGGAAACACCCGCAGGAAGCCAGCGGTCCAGAAGGATCTCCACTGTCTAGCCTAACACCGCCCCAGGAGCAGCAGTGTCCCTTGACCTCCATGCCCTTCACTGAGTGCCCTCCGGAAGGTTGCTTAGAAGGCCCAGCAGCAGCACCTGAAGATGCTGTCACCCAGCACACAAGGAGGGAGCCTTCTCCAAGTGACCCAGGGGACTCCATGGCATTTACCTCTGAAGGGGACAGTATGGCTGCCATAGTCTCAAGTGCTGGGGGAGACAAAGAGATGAAGACAGAGGAACAAACTTTTACCTCCGACAGTACCACTGACCACTTGCCAGGAATTTCACCAGTACCTCCAGCAGAGCCAAGGAAGGAGCTTCTATGTGCAGAGGGCTGCTTAGAGTCTCAGGGGAAAGAAGGTGTAAGTGACTGTTCCCCTGCAGAATCCAGGCTCAGTGTGGCTTCTTCCCATCCAGGCAAGGAGAGCTCAGCTGGCCAAGTGGAATATCCTCTAGAACCTGAGACCATGGTCCCACAAGATTCAACTCCAAGAACAGTGGACAGAGAAAGAGGCCAAGTACAGGTGTCACCTCAGCATTTAGCCAATGACTTGGAATTCCTTAGTTCCTGCCATTCCCCTGGGAGCAATTCAGGGGCTACCCATGAAGCTGAAGCTACTGCTTCCCAGGAAAGTTGCCAGCAGCAAATGAAGGCACATCTGCTCCACACAGAACTGTCCTTGGATCCACTGAGTTCTGCATTAGTGCGAGGGAAGGAAACTCTGGATGCTGGTGATGCTCACAGCCACTTGCAGATAGGGACGAAAGGTGTAGAGTCCCATCAAGTTATTGATGTAGCAACAGACATCCAGGAAGATGGGAGTTCACTTGGGAGCCCCAAGCCCATTCCACTTACCCCAACTGAAGAAACACACCCAGCTTCAAGCTCCACATCATCCCCACCCACTGGGATTCTTGCTGCCACAGAAGGAAACAGTTTGTTGGCCAGGGACATGGCTTCCAAAACTGAAATGCCCGTTTCTGTAGGTTTGGTCAAAGAGCTGGTGGATGAAAAGTTGGCAAGACTGGAAAACTGGTCATCAGATCTTGGAAAAGAGCAAGAGCATTCAGAAGCAAGTCCTGGAGAGGTTTCTGCCTCATTGCCCCAGGAGGGAGCAGAGCTCTGGAACTGGGAGCAAAGCCATGCAATGCCCCGAGAGGTAATATTGTCCCCTCCTCCTCCTCCTGCAGAGGCTTCAAGGAAAAGTATGGAGAGCTCAATAGGGTCAGAGGAGGGAACCAAGGGCCCTGAGGATGCTGGAAATCCAGTTGTAGCTAAAGAGAAAGGCCATGGAGACAACTCTGCAGGACTAGAAGGACAGCCTGGAAACCAGAGGGGAGAAGAGTCTCAAACTTTCCAGTGCAAGCCTTATGGGAAGGTGGTCAAAGATGGGGTCTTAAAGCCAAGCGATGATTCAGAGAACACAATGTTTTCCAACTCAGATTCAGCACAACCACCCAGAGAGGGAGACACAGGACACACGGACTCTGGGTCAACGGAGACAGCATGGCAAGTGGCAGCTGAAATCCATGTGGCTGGTGCAGATATCTCGGCTCACAAACCCCACAAGGAGGATCCTGTCCTGACCGCAGTACCAGGGGATACTGGCAAGTATGTTGCTGTTCCGGAAAAGCCAGGATTACTGACCAAATGTCTGGACATGCTTCAAGATAGGGAAGGACTGGGAAAAACAGAGCATCCTTCTGCTTTACAATCTGAAAAATCAGATTTCCTGTCAAATTTTGCCAGAGAGGTTGTAACTAAAGCTCAGGAGGTGGAGCACACTTTGGAAAAAAGGATGACAGTCTGCCCATGCCCACAGAAGCCCTGCAGCTGCAACACTGAGGGCTTGTTGACATCCCCAGGTCAACCTTGTGGGCCAGGGCAAGATGCAGCTGGACAGGAAGTTCCTGCTGGTATGCCACCTCCCCCCGACGGGGAGACTGCAGCAACAGACTGCATGTTCACTACTCTCAGCCTGACTCAAGACTGTCAGGGAAACTCATCCTGCCCAGGGGACAGCCAAACAAAAGGAGCTGCATCAGAGTGTCCCCCACTGCCTTCTGAAAACCATCTCCAGCCATCCCAATTAGACTCAGAAGCATCCGTATTCGATATTCTCAGGGAGAAGACCCAGCCACTAACAAATGGGGAAGAGGCTGACTCAGGTGATTCAGAGTTTCAGAACCAGGGTGCAGAGTCTTCCCAAATCCACATACCTGTGGAGCCTCAGCCGGATGTGCCCCTACCCACTCCCAGAGGATGGGAACAAGTTACTGGGTCAGAACTTCAAAGCCAGCTCCCCAAAGGCATTCAGTCTGCTGCTCCAAGTTCATCTCCCAAGGACACAGTTCTGGAGAGTTCTCCACTAGTGGAGTCAGAATTGTCAACCCCAATAGGACAGACGTTGCCTGCACTAGGGAAGTCTGAGCAAGAGGCCATAGGCTGTGGTGGCCAGCAGCCTCCTCCTGCAGATGCCTTAAAAGACTCTTCTCTTGCAGGGGACTTGGGAGGAAAGGAAAGTTGCTGTGCTGGGCAGGGACCAAACAAGTCCCAACAAGAGCTGGTTGGTGTTTTGAAAGCAGGCAGCCAGCATGAAGAAGCATGTTGCAAGGATGCAGGACTTTCTGAAGCAGCTGACGCCTGGGCCCTGCCGCAGGGTTTGGGTAAGACAGAGACGGCAAGTAGAGACACAGTGGAGGCCCCGCCTTGTCCACCTGACTCAGTAGATCTCCTGGATGCAGCTCATTGCCTGCTGGTCACAATACCTGCCAGTGCCAGAGTCACACCCACCCAGGATGCCCCAGAGAATCAGGCATACAATAAAAGCCAGGAAGACAGGCAGGAACCAGCGCCGGCCCCACAGCAGGGAACGGAGTGCCCAGCCATTATGGATACAGAGGCCCAAAAACTTCTTGGAAGTTTCCCATCACCTGAGAAGCAAAGTGAAGATACAGTTGCTGAGAGTGGTGCAAATGCCAGTGAAAGAGACCCCAGGATGCCACAGGTTCCCCAAGAACCAGAAGTCACTCAGAGCGGGGGCTTGTCTCTGACCGAGTGCTGCTTTACATCTGAGAATGAAGACTCTACCTTGGCCCTGGGTGAGCCTTGCCATGTTGAGCAGCTTGTGGCCAGCGGCCAGAGTGCCTTGCTCTCAGTCAGAGAACTGGGTGGTGTACTGAGGAACACTGCGGGTATTTCTGCCTGCCAGACTGTCCCTAACCCAAAGAGGTGTCTGCTATCTGGGTCACATGAAGAGGCTGATCCTGACACCCCTTACCTGCATATTGATGGTGCTGCCAGGCAAGGAGCAAAAGACAGTATAGTGAAAGCTATTTCCTCTGAGGGCCTTCAGCCTCCTAGTGAAAGCCCCCACCGCAAAGAAGAGCCTCTACTTGCCCTTGGAAATGCCGCCTCTGTGAAGCTGTCTGCTGGCTCCCTTGCTTCGCCCTTGCATCCAGGAATTGCTGGTGGGGAAATCCCTGCAGTGCAGCCCAGCAATGAAAGCCCCAAAGCTGGAATCACTGAGGGACCTGTGGCCTCTGTGCCCTACCTGGACAGGATGCCTCTCCTGGCCAACGGTAAGCAGATTACAGGGGAGGATACACTGGCCACAGATCCAGACCCAGGCACCAGACCATGTGAGATTCCTGCTAGTGAGGATGGCATGGTGGCTGATACAGAAAGAGAGACAGCGGGCAGTGGGGAGAGGATGGTAGATCCTTCCCCAGATCCAAAGAGGGATGTATCATGTACTATGGAGACATGCTCCAAGCAGACCAACATGATCACTGGGTTCCCTGACTTCAGGGAGCACATCACCAAGATCTTCGAGCAGTCTGTGTTTGGAGCACTGGCCACTGATCAGCCCCAGAGTGCACCTAGTGAAAAGGCAGGAACTGGGAGAAATGTGGTGGGCAAGCACCCTGCCACACCGCTAAACCCAGAAAAGTATCTAGATGGGACTCAAGGAGTGGCCGTTACCCTTCTGCCTGCTCCTCCTGCTGAACTTTTGGCAGAGAAGAAACAAGAATGGGCTGTTGAAGCTGAGATTTCCCATTTGGTTTCCCAGGATCCAGCTCCAGACAAGCTTCTGGCTCTGGCAGGACCAGCCTTGGAGCAGAATCTGCCAGGTGCCAATGCTGAGCAAGAGACCACTGCTATCCCACTGATAGGGCGAAGTGAGAGGCCAGAGGGGGATAAGGAGGTCTGTGCAGGCCTGGGATCCCAGGCTCACTCACAGCTTGAGACGAGTGAGCAGGAATTAGCTGTAGGACTTCCCTCACCTGTGCTGGCCAATCAGGGGATGCCTACAGAAGGGACCACTGACTCCAAGGTAAGTCCTCAGAGCAGCGGAGAAGAGGCCTTGGGCTTGGCTCAACATGACAGAATTCCTTCTGGAGAACAGCACCAGGGAACACCAACCTGTGACAGCCGACACAGAAAAGATGGTCCCCTTGACTTCGCTCCCACAGGGGGATCAGATGATGAGCTAGGATCAACCCACATCCTTGAAACCTCTTTTCCTAGTGGGGATGTGCTGATTGTGCCTGAAGCTAACAGTGAGCCTGGGACCCCTCAAAACCTTGGGGCTGGGAAAAAGCCTGAGGTTGCTGCCACCATCTTGGAAATGCAAAATGCCCTGGACTACAAGAGCACCCCTAAGCCGCAGGCTGGAGAAATGTCAGACACTCTGCTAGAGCCCAGCAAAGTGACAGGAGCTGCTGGGGAAGCCCAGGGCGACATCACATCACACTCAGCTGAGACATGGGCAAGTGCATCTGGTGACTTGACTGAAACAGGTACTACAAGGATGTTCTCTGGTATGCCTTGTGACTCAGCGTTGCCAGGGAGCTGTCAATACTCTGACAGGGATCAGGTGATGGAGGACACACAGTTGGACAGCACAGTTGGACACCAGGAGGCCACGGAGCAGCCAGGGCCTGAACTCCCTGCTCCTGCTGGGCACATGAAGGTGTGTGACTCTTCAGTGGCTGAAAAAACCAGAGACCCAAAGCTGCAGGACGCGGCTCCAGAAGAGCTCCACGCTGGCAGGTATTAGACTAAACCCCTATGGGCTCAGCTTCAAAGGTGATTCCCAGCCTGATTTTTCTAAGAATCAAAGAGATGATGGGTGGTTTTTAAGAGGCTAAGTTTCCCACATCTGGTGGGTTATATATACCCACTTAACCTCTCTGGATATGCTAAAAGTCTGAAAGAATGGAGACTGTTTTAACATACCTTGTTCTTTTTCTTATATTCTTTAATTCATCCAAGCTTAACCTACTGGAAAAGCTTGAAGTGTTTACTGGCTGGCTGAGCATGATGGAGTGATAGGCTGAAGTCAGTGGAATGTTTTTCTGGAATGCAGATACATTTTTTTCTTTTCTTTCTTTTCTCTCTCTCTCTCTCTCTCTCTCTCTCTCTCTCTCTCTCTGTCTCTCTCTCTCTTTCTTTCTTATTTATTTTTGATACTGGATCTCACTATGTAATACATGCTGGCTTTGAACTCACTATGTAGCCCAGACTGGCTTCAAACTTGTGGTGATCCTTCTGCCTCAGTCTCTTGAGTGCTTAGGATTACAGGCCACCACACCCAGCCAGATACGTTTGATTTTAAATCTGGGTTTGTTTACACAGAGGAACCTAAATGATTCAAAAGTGTCTCCAAGCCATTGTCTGTCTGAAGTTCTACTCTCCACTCCAAGGATTTTGGTGTAGCAGTTACTTAAAACTATCACTGGGAAACGTGCTCTTTTTAATAGGACATGGAGATATGGCCATTTAACAATTCCACATTATGCTATTGACTGCTTTCTTTCCCTGTTCCAGGAGGAGCCCTGGGCCTGTCTCAGCCACCTTGCCTTTGGTCCCTGAGGATGCTCGAAGAGTCCCTTCCGATGAGGCCAAAAATGCAAGAAGGCTAGAAAGGTCAGTGAACTTCACCACCCTTGGGAGACTGGGGTACTCTTCTTAGACACAGACATGCAATGTTTTACAAAGAAGAGTAGTCTTGGGGCTGGGGATTTAGCTCAGCGGCATAAGCGCCTGCCTTGAAGCAGGCAGTCGTGAGTTCGATCCCTGGTACCGATAAAAACGAAAGAGACAAAAAAAAAAAAAAGAAGAAGAAGAGTAGTCTTTAACCTGACTTCTTAAATAGGAAAGAGGAAATAGCCATTTCCCATCCTATACACAGGCAAAGCAGGACCTGACATGACTCAATGTGTCACTGTAAAAAAGGACTGAGTTGCTTTTGTACCTAACTTTATTATCTTTAAAAAAACAAAACACCTTTATTGAGATGCAATTCACACAGCATATAATTTACTCACTTAAAGTGTATGTATAGGCTGGAGATGTGGCTCAGTGGCAGAGCTCTTGCCTTGCATGCACAAGGCTCTGGATTCAAATCCCAATCCCACAGACACACACCAAAAAGAAATGTCTAATTCAGTGACCTTTAGTGTACTTAGAATTATGCAACTTTGGCTACAATCAATTTCAGAATATTTCCATCCTTCCAAAAGACAGCTTGCAGTCTTAGACAGCACGTTTTGCCCCTGCTCCATACCCTCAGTCCCCGGCACTCACTAATCTAGCTGGTTGCCTGTGGAGGCAAATGGGACTTAATCTCTGAAGCAGAAATGGCTCATCACCACCAGCAGCTGCATGCCACAGAGATCGGAAGATTAGGAGCATGGAGGACAGATGTAACTGTCACACCCAGACCTTCAGGAGACCACTTGCAGCGGGGAGGGGCTTTCCTAAGTGAAACACCACCTGTGGTCCCTCTGAAGCTGCTGCTTAAGTTTCATCTTCCTGTGAATTTAGCAGACATCCACACTGTGAATAAGTTTGCAGTATCCCTGGACTTCCAGCTCTCTATCTCCTCTTTCTTTCTCTCTCTCTGTTTCTCTATCTCTTTCTGACTCTAAATTAGTACCTGTGTCTCCTGCTAACTAACAGCTGCAGGCGTTTTACAAATGATTTGATTTCCATTTTGCACATGCTGGAAGAATGCATGGTCACCTGTTTTTCGAGTCTGAACACTTCCTCTGACTCCCAGCTGCCTTTGCTGCCCCACAATTGTGACTCTCGTGATTCTGGGCCAGCACGGATGCAGCCTTGCCGCCCAGACAGATGCAAACTAATCTGCATTTGACACCCCTTTCTGCCACTGCCTTAGTGAACTATTTCCTGCAGCCCTTGCTGGTATGTACTTTTTACATTCCCAGTTATAGCATAGGAAAAATATCTGCCTACCTAGGGAAACTCCGCCGTTCCACAAATGACTACATCAGCTTATTTTCCAGCCTGAGTGGGTGTTTTAGCACCTTCTTGGGTCACACATAGAGTAGCCCCATAAACACGTTGAAGCTCAGTGTATTAATCATTTAAAATGTTAAAATAATTTCCCAAATTGCATTAGAAATGATCACTTTTCTAGCATGTGTGTAAAGGACAGAAGAGTATGAAAAGGACAAAAATCCACAATCATACCACCTAACAATTACTGCTACTTAGTATCTTAGTGTCGTTTTACCCACTGGTTTTTTTTCTCTTGAAATATTCAGCCATTTTTTCCCCTGCCACCAAACTCTTTACAGAGTAAGTATAGTGGGTCATGCTATGGCCAGCATTGTGTAACTGGTTGTGGATTTGTAAGTTTGGATAGTATTTGTGTTCATTTCACTCCTATAGAGACTTCTTAAAAATCAATTTTTATGTTCATTAGTGCATATTTACAATATATAATGGTTACATTCATCGTGGGAAGCTGCTATCTGTACAAAACACATCTTAATTTGCAAAGTTTTACATGTTCTGGAACCGCATGGTCCAGTACAGCTGTGGCTGGCCACACGTGGATGGAGATATGTATGGGGTGAGTGTAAGATACAGATGAGATGTTAAAGAATTAGAAGGAAATAAGGCATGGGAAACACATCATTCATCATTTTATACTGATTATATGTGAAATAGTCACATTTTGTATATACTGGGTTAAAGGCATTTATTGAAATTAGTTTCATTTATGTCTTTTTTGAATTTTTAATGCAGCCCCCAAATGTTTAAAATTACACATTGGCCTTGGCATCCACAACGTGCATTCTATAGAGATCATTTGGTGGCAGCAGTTGCTTTTCTGTGTGAGTGGTTCTTGGGGACAAGGCCTTTGGCTCTCTCTGCTCCATGGCTGAGGCCCCCAGGAAAATCTCCGACTAGCCTCTGCCCAACAGCCTGCCAGGTTGTTGGCACACCTTCGGCCCCTCTTCCTTGAGCATTACAATAGGGGTAGCACCTGGGCAAATAGGCCAAAAATTCCATCTGTGTTTAGGGGCAATCAAAGTTCTCCGGAAGGGTGCAGACCAGCTCTGCACAATAGGAATTTGACGGAAGCTACAGAGGTAATCTTAAATTTTCTAAGCCAAATTAAAAACCTAAACAGAAATAGGTAAAATTAACGATATACTTTATTGGACATGATATACCAAAATATTACCATTTCAACACGAACTTGATATAAAATTACTAAGGTGATACGCTGCAATCTTATTTTCTCATAGTCTTTAAAATCTGATATGCATGTTATATTTGAAGTACATCTCAATTTGCACCAGCCATGTTTTGGGCACTTAGTAGACAAATGTGGCAAGTAGCTACCCTCTTGGACACCCCAAGATTGGACCACTGATCCAGAAGGCCACACCTTTCCCAGGTGACCCCAAAGTCCCCATATCTCCAGCAAGCTTGTTCCTCAATTTAACACAGTTGGTGGAACGCGTCTTTATTTGGAGAGGGACTCAGCACTGTACTTCTTTGTGGTGAACACACTAACCACAAGGGAGCCACGCAAGTGGACTGAACAGGTCTCAGAGAAAATTCATACTGTGGTCACAGGGTGCATGCACTGGGATCAGGTGTTGCACATGAACACCAAATTCAGCAGCTTCCTGGAGGAGGTTGGGTGTCAAAGGACATGGCCAGCAGCTGGACTGATAAAATTCAAGGCCAGAGCTTTGAATTTTGCTCCTTAGTGGTTATATATGTAACCTCAGTTTTCTTATCTGTAGAATGGAAAGGACAACAAGTTTCCTTGCCTTGTTAAACTGCAACAAGGGCTAACTGAGATCACCGATTTCCACATTCTGGTGCTTAGTAGGTATTAGGTTTCTAGACATTTTGCAGTGGGTTTTCCTTGTAAGTAAACTCCACGATTGTATCTGTCTTCAGTATGGAGTCTGTTTCTGGGATCTCGTCTGTGTGCCTGACACTGAGACACCAACCTGTCTATTTGCCTTTTCTAACATGGAATTCTTTGCCTACTAAAATATTTGAACGATCGAGGAGAGAGAATACTTTCCTCCCTGCTGCTGCTGGGCAACCCACAGTGAGCTGCTGCAAATTAAACATTCTGGAGATAGTATTTTACTATGATATGTGGTGCCTCTTTCTTTGTGTATCCCACTGTATTGTATTTCACCATCAACAATGTTGTAAATTGCCAGGAGAGAAGTACCTCAATCCAAAGTTTTCATTCCTTTGTGGATTAGGAGGTGATTGCTTCTATGGAATCTACTGAACTCTGAATGCCTGTTGACTTGAGTGGAACTGATAGTACACATGAGGTGCAGTATCTGAGAAATGTCTCTTTTGCTATATTGGGCAGGATAGTTTGATAACGCAGTCTCATACAAAGCAGTGTGAAGATACTTTGTTCCCAAATTAGGAAGCTCATTACGCCCTGCTGGTACATGGGTAGCCTATGGTTTTGTGTCCCTCCAGCCACCGTCTCACATCCTGAGGAGCAAGCGCAGACTGACAGTCTGTGAGGTATTTGGTTACCGTATGTACTTTTCCCCGGGAAGGACTTGGGGGGAAGCATGGCCTCACTGTGCCGTGAAGGAGTTTGAGTTGATCTTCACCTTTGTAGGCTATCTTCCTTGTTGGTGGAAAGTCTGGGATTTGCATTTTGATAATACATCACTAAAGGCAGCTCTGATAAGTGACACGTGTCATTCTGAGTCAATCTTGGATGATACTTTGCTTGTTTTCGCCGAGCATTGCTTTACTACCAAAAGTTGTCTAAGTGATGTTAACTCAAAGCCTATGTGCTTGTATGTACCTTTTTTTTCCCCTTTCTTTTTTGTCTTTTTGAAATATGTTTTCACTATGCAGTTCAAGCTGGGCTTGAACTCACTTTATAACCCAAACTGACCTTGAACTTGTGTGATCCTCCTGCCTCAGCCTCCCAAATACTAGGATTATGCTGAACGTTAATTTACAGGGTCCCCGCCCCCTGCAATTGGCATAATGGTTGTAAAAGAATCACATTCCATAGTGCATTTTAGGAGGATTAAATTGTTCTCAGATGCTTAGGGTCTTTGCGTAGACCCAGGCTAAATCATAAAGGGCATTTGGATTGAAAAGTTGAGAGAACAGAGAGGGACAGTTGGCCTCTTGCCGAGGAAGCCCTGGCCACCCTGAAAGCCACATGGGAAAGGCTTCCCCTTCTCCCTCCCACCCCATCTTCCCACTCAGTCTCTGGTTTTTCCTTCTCTCGTCATTTCCTTCTAAAATTTACCAAGATGACATCGTGTTTTCAAGTTTAAGAATAAGGTTAGAGGATGACTACAACTGTATAAATTAAGAAAAAGAAAAAAAAATCTTCCAACACAGTTTTCTTAGCAGGTGAAACCTTAGCAACAGCTCCCTCCCAAGAGCCTCCTGGGTTTGCCTCGTAGCACGGGTTTTCACTGTGTGTGAGGCTGTTGGGGAAGACAGAGCCTTTCACAGCTCTTCAGTATCTTACTGACTGGCTACCCTGGATAAGCTGCCTAACTGCCCCAGCTTCAGCTTTCATATCCACAAGAGAGGAAAATCACTGGTAGGGTTGGGGTTACATTTGGGATGTTTCCAGAGCTTCCAATATGCTGCCTGGTGCATGATCAAATGTGGCAAAAATTAGCCACCCCTGCTCCTTGCGCCTCTGTCTGTTCCACGGGGATTCCCCAAACTTGCTGGTCTGCAAGGTGCTCTCACACGGAACGAGGTCACAGATTCGATCATGCTCAGAACACTGAGAACTGCAAAAGAGGTGAATATCTTCTTGTCAACAGCTTCAATCATTGTGAACCATGCAATATAAAATTCAAAGGGCCCTTTGACACGAAGCCTTTATGTCCTGAAACTTTCATGTTTCATAATTAAAATATCCTGAGAAGTGAATCTGTCATCTGGAAAAGTGCCAAGACTCTTTGGAAATCCAGTTTATGAGGCTCTCTGCTTGGCGGCAGGGGGGTTAGTTCCCTGCCTGCAGGCGGTGGGAATAGGAACACTGCCATCTTGGCTTCTAGCTCTTCTGGATTTATAAGCTTCTTTGTCCTGTGGTCTCTGTCTACTCTGTACCTAGACCCAGGGCTGACAAAAGTCACTCTTGCCACTGGGAAATCCAGGGTTAGATTTAGGGCAAGGTGATGATTTCCCACATTGAATGTGTCCAGACTGACCCAGCTCCTCCTCCAGACTCCCTTTGTTACTGTCACCAGGGAAAAGCGCTTACATTTAGCTTGTACTTGGCCTTGTTTCAGTAGCAATGTTTGGCAAATAGAAATTGTGCACTCTACTTGGTTAGAACTAGAAGGAAACTTGTAGGAAGCTTCTTGTAGGACCCCACTTTTTGGAGGCGGTACTGAGCCTCAAATGGGGAAGAGACTGGGGAGCCAACTAGCCACAAAGCTTGAGATGGATTCTGGCCCTCTTGACAATGCGTTCCCTCGGGGCCTGGGCTCAGCCTGCCAAAGCCAGTCACCCCAACTCTGCTTCTAGACTTTTGAGAGAGGACCACACCACTCTGTGGTTGGACAAGAACAGGACTGGAAATCAACAGAGCTCAAGGTTCAGCTTAGGCTGGCTCTGTGTATGGGATCTGCTGCTACCCTCTCTGGGCCTGTTTACCCATGGGGACACAGTGCAGTTTACATGCAGTTAAAATGAGCTGAGCCACTTTATTGAGAGCTCCTGACACAATAATGATTATATGTTTCTTTCATACACTTCTTCATTGGGGTCAAATTATTTTCATATTCACTTTGTATTTCATTCCCACTTTAACCCTTAGGTAGGTGCTCTTTGTGTTCATCTTTCCCAACTGAGAAATGACAGCTTTGACAGTGACATGGCCAGAGACCTAATAATAGAGCTAGGATTGGAGCTTCTCTTCTGGAAAACTCCTCAGACCTAAAGTTCATGTTTAGATCCCTGATTATTGACCTATCTTGAGAGGTTATTTTCTAATGCAGGGCTGTCATTTGACATTTTCTACAATAATAGAAATATGTCATATTGGCACTGTCCAATACAGTAGCCACTGGCTTCATACAATTACTGAGCACCTGAAATGAGGCAGAGGCCATGGAGAACCTGATTAGTAATTTTATTTAATTTTGTCTGACTAAAATTAAAATAGAAACAGCCACATGAGGAGAGTGGTTTTGGTATGGATCAGCCCAGCTAGAAACCATAGCACAGTGATGGTGAACCTTTTAGAGACCCAAAGCTCAAACTACAACCCAAACCTGCTTACTTATTTCAAAGTACCAACACTGCAATTAAATCTGAATTCTGAGGTTTTAGCTTAGAAAAAACAACTCCTGCTTTAAAATCTTTTGTCGTAAAAACCTGATAATAGAGCTTTCAGTGATACAAACAACTTTTTATTGGGAAGTAAAAGTTTGCATGTGGCATGCTTTTGCAGTTAATGTGATCTTTGCTATTGTATTTATGCTGATAATTCATCAAAGCTTGGCTCATACTTCCTTAGTTTGAGAGCAGTATATGCAGCACTCAGGTCATCTTTAGTCTGTTTCTTGTGTCAGATTTGATGTAATTCCAAGCTGAAAACAGCTGCTCACAAGCATAAAATGACACAACCAAAGTAAAAATGCAATCCCAAGTGCTTCCACTGACTTTCAATTACTTGGCAGAGAATCCCATACTTTAAGGATTTCATTTTCAGGACTGTGGACTGTGCTATCCTTTGTCATTCTTTCATACTCTGTCTTCTCTGTCTTCTCAAATGTTGCACACAGGATATATAATCTATTTTTCCAGATAGAGCTTTCTTGAAATTCCAATAGCTCCATTTCCAGATTTCCAAAATCTAACCTATGTAAGCAGGAAAAATTCAGTTCTTCAAATTTGGCTTTATCTGGAGAAGTAAGAAAACTCAGGCGTGTCTCTGTCTCATGGAATTGTAAAAATCTATTACTAAATTTCTGCTTTGCAGTGGCTACAATGCTAAAAAAAATTTCTTGTAGCTTTCCTGACAACTTGTAGGATTGTCTCCAAATGTTGCAAAAGTTTCTAAATGCATTTTTAGATTTGGGAAATATTTCAGCTGCCCATATTCACATTCTTTTTCAAAAACCTGAGGTTTCTCTCACGTTTTGATATCATGAGACATCCTTTTTTGCTGTTTTCCCTACACCTTGCAGTGCTTTATTCAGTACATTGCAGTATAGTGTAAAACCTGTAAAAAACAAAACAAAACATGAGGTTGTTAATCCAGGCTGTATGGGGCGGGGGATTTAGCTCAGCGGCATAAGCATCTGGCTTGCAAGCAGGTGGTTGTGAGTTCGATCCCCGGTACGGATTTAAAAATATATATATATATCCAGGCTGTGTAAATGAGCTTTGGATATTCCTGCCCTTTTTCAGACATAAACAGTCTAATTTCATTCAAGCAGGATGAAATCTCTCCAGGACTCCTCCTCTGCTCAGCCACCAGACATGATTGTAAAGCATTGTACCATGTCTCAACCTTATCAAGAAGTGCTTGAAGAGCTGGAGGTTTAGCTCAGCGGTGTAAGTGCATGCTTGGCAAGCATGAGGTTGTGAGTTTAATCCCTGATGCACAAAAAAATAAAAAGCTTGAAACTGTTGAAAATAGAGCACCAGCCATGATATAATTCATCATTTTTGTGACATCTTTGAGGATATCATCTAATTTTTTGCTGCTTTTACTGGCAAAGAGAACTTCTTTATGTATAATACCGTGAAATTGAGTAACTGGATGTTGTGATTCTTTAACAAAGAATGGTATAAAGCCGGATGTTTCTCCCACCATGCAAGGTTCCTCGTCTCTAGTAATTGAAACCACTTTTCTGGACTTACACCTTGTGACAAAAAACATTCCATCACAGCTTCATAGACATCAATCCGGTGTGTTCTTCCAGGAAATGATACCAGTTTCACCAGCTCTTCTCTCGTGTCACCAACTGCATAGTGCAAAATTACTACTGTCCTTGCACGATCATTTATATCTGTGCTTTCATTCAAGCACGTGGAGTCACAGGCTGCCTTTTGTAAGTCAGTGATGATCTGCTGACTAATATCACTCACCACATGCAGGCCATGGTCTTTAACAGTATTTCTGCTAATGTAGCTCAGAAATGCATGCATAATTTTACCCTCATTTGAAAAATCATGAAAGAAGGGACTCACTCCCAGACAACATCGCCATTTTGATAAAACCCCCATCAGAGAGGGGCTTATCGTGTTTTGCTGTGCACAGTGAAATTTGAAAACTGGTAGCTGTCAGATGATTTTTTTTTTTTTTTTTTTTTTTTTTTTTTGGTGCCAGGGATCAAACTCACAACCTCACATTTGCCAAGCAGCCACTTACACCGCTGAGCTAAACCCCCGGCCTCCAGATGATTTGCAAACCCTAAGACACTAGGAATGATATTTCCTCAGTTTCCCTCTGAGGAACTCTTTCCTTTCAGTTTCACCATGTTTAGCCACACTTCTTTGCTTGGTGTCAATGTGCCATCTGATACCTGCTGTGTGACACACAACAGTTCCATTACACAGAACACAGAATGCTTTCCCATTGCATTCAGTCACTTCCATGTGACTCTGTCCACACTTCTTGGTATGATCTTCCACTATCTGTTTTCAGTTTTGCTTTTTTTGGTGTAGTCATTTTCTGGTGTTCAAGGCTTGTAGTTTAGAGAAACACAAAATTGAAAAAAAAATGAAGTAGCCAATACAAATGTACATCTATATAAAAATTAGCAAACACTATTAGTTAACACTGGAGAACTGGATATTCCCTGAATCAGCAACCTATCGCAGTTATTCTCAGCTGGCGTTCCTCTTGGATTTGTGGACTACCAGAGCAAGAGGACAGTGGTCTACTAACCACTTGCCTTTAGCCTATTCTCTGAAAGTCATCATCTGACTTTCCTACCTTGTCGGGGCTTCTGCTAAAATCACAACTTGGCTCATGTGCTGACAGACAGACCTTTGCATTCTCACTGCAGTATGAATGCAATTGTTTGCCTCCAATGTCATAGTGTCTTCCCAACTATATAACAGATTAACCTTCCTTGTCAGGGTCAGAGTGGATTCCGTGTGGAACCCTAGAAGTTTCCCAGGTGCCTCCTGGTGCTCAGTAATTATGAGATTCCTCCTTGCCAAGCCTCAACAGTCTGGCTCCACAAGCGGGGAAGCCAAGTGGTTGTGGATTTTTTTTTTTATTGTAGTTTTTCTTTCCTTTTGTCCCCTTCTCTTGTGACATCCTTTACCCTTCCCCTCTTCTCTTCCCTCTCCCCTTCTCCTCCCTCCACGGTCCTGGGGATTTTGCACAGGGTCTTGCATGTGTGCTTTGAGCTACACTCTTGGTCCTAGGTGACTGTGTCTTTAGAGTGGAATCAGATGCACATTCATGGCACTATGCCCAGTGACTAGGGCCAGCTGGAGGTATCTTTTCTGCACTGAGTCAAAGAAAGGGGTGTCTCTCTCTCTGTTGCCGGTTTCCACCTTGCTGTTTGCAAAGAAAATGCATCCCAAATCACCAGGTTAACATGCTCACCTACCTTTCCCTAAGCCATGCTTATAAAGGAAGGCCCAGGCCATCTACTAACACATCTGGATGTGTCCTTTCTGCACATCCCTTGATGATTGCATCTGTAGGAGTCCTTTTGCAAGCCTGAGAGGGAGCCAAAATGGGCACCTTCTTGGCCTGAGAAACTGGAAGGGTGGCAAGGGGCTTAACTTATGGTATCAGCAGGCCCCAGCTTGAAGGATCTTGGGCTTGCCTTTCCCTTCTTTTTTACTGCCTGTTGTGTTGGCTGGTCTTAAATATTTAAGTGGCTTTCTGAGCCAGTTATAGGCTGTGGGAGTGTTTCTCCATTTCAAGAAGGCACTGGAACAGGTCTCATTACTGATACTCTAAATCCCCTTTCTTTTTGCAAGACTAGAAGGAAGGGGCTGTGGAATAAAGTTCCAGGGAAGGAGTGCATCCATCCTGCCAGTGGGCAGAGTAGGCCAAGAGAGGAAACCAATGCACAGCAGGCTTGGGTCAGCATGGAGTTTTCACAGCAGGAGGACCTGAGGGAAAGAGAGCAGGGTGTTGCAGCTGCCACAGGTGAGTGGGAACAGTTGGGAGAGGAGGCCCCAGGCATAAGACTGAACAGGAAATTGGGCTGGAGTCCCAGCTTGTACTCTTGGGTTGTGATGGGTGATTACAAAATTGCACCAGTCCTTGGTGTCTGTGTGAATGGAGCTGACTTTCAGGTGAATGGGCTGACATTATCTTCTGAGGGCAAAAGAGGTTGAAATTGAGATAGATGAGGTCAAACACAGCGTGCTACAGAAAGCTGACTCACAGTAAATGGTGACTGTGTTTATGAAAGAGGGAGAGCCATCATATCACATCCCAGAGCTGTGGGCATTGTGCACCAGGCCTGGTGCTCAGAAGAGGGGACCCAGTTCTCTCCCAGTAGAGAAGCACTGAGCTGGGCATGAGAAATGTACTGGGAAGTGGCTTTTCCACCAGGAAGAGCTTCGGGATAAATGATCAGGTGGTCAAGCAGGTGAACATGCTCCAGGTGAGTGATGGTGTGGCTTGTTAATGCCAGCCCAGGATCAGAAAGCTCCTGAGGAATCAGGTTGTTCAAGGTACCCGTCATCTTGCTCACCCTTCACCTGCCTGGCCCTGAGTGACCTCTGATGTAGGATCAGAAAGTTAGATTCCAAATCTTAAATTCTGGGTCTAGACATGTTTGCTGGATATGTATTTGTAGCCATTTAAATATACAGCGGGTGTCAGTCTCTGGCCAAGAGGACAAGCTGCACTTTTCTCTCTTGGGAATGTTAGTCCTGAGGCAGGGCTCCTGTTTACCAGCATCTGATACTGTGCATGACGCACAGTAGGCACTCCCCAAGTGTCCACTGAATAATTAAACATAAATAGCTATCAGGTGAGTTCCAGGGTTTCTGTTCTAGAAAACAAGGTCAGGGAGGACTTCAGAGGCAGACAGCTAGATACAATTTTTGCTTCTTCTGTTAGACTATTTAACCCTGAGCTCTTTAGTCACTTGGAACCTCAGTTTCCTTGCCTAAAAATAGATGTAATGCTAGAGTCCATCCCCCAGAGCTACTATGGAGATTATATAAAAATGATAGGTGTAAAGAGTCTTTGCATGACCTTCAGCAGATAGCAGAGGGTTTTTATGATTATGATTATCATCATCATCATCACTTGAATGGTAATGCTATTATTAAAATGGATGAGTGGTAAAGATTTGGGCTTTTACACAATGGCTGTTATGGTTTATGTCGGTGGCCCCCAGGCCTCACATGTTTGCATTGTGCATTTGTGATTGGTTCATTGTCTAGCGATTGGATTAATGACATCAGTGCTACACTCACCTAGGGGTGGAGCCAGCATACAATGTAATGGCTGGAAGAAAGGGTGTCTCTCTCTCTCTTGCTGGTTTCCACCTTGCTGTTTGCAGCCATCCTGAACTGCGGCCCTGCCATGCCACCCTGCCTTGGAGCCAACTGAATATCAACTAAAACCTCCCAAAACTGTAAGAAATAAACCTTTCCTTTCCCAAATTTGGGCATCAGGTATTTTTATCTCAGTGACGAGTAAAAAATAACTATGACGATGGCCAACTGAAATTTGTTGAAGTTCATGACTATCTACTTTGGATTCTTTGGAATGTGCCAGGACCCTCGAAAGCCCTCCCTTCCTATAGGCTGCCACCACCAACAAGGGTGGCCTTGGTGTTGCAATTCTGTATCGGATGCAAGGTCAAACCACCTAGCACACATGGGAAATGCATTCTCTTTCCTTGTGGAAAGCAGGGTTTGGGGTTAGCCTCTTGCCAAGAATGGCTGGGAAAGGCTGAAAGCTAACATTAGTGGTGGAGTGCAAACGCCTGCGTGGGTGAGCTGACTGCATCACTGGGAAGTCAGCACCGAGAGTATCTCAGGGTCAGAATGCCTTGACTATTTTGGAAAGATGTTTGGAGCTGGTAGCCTATGCCAAGCCTACTACAAACATAGGCAGGTTGGAAAGTTGTCTGGCTCTGCCTGCCTGCCTGCCTGCCAAATACCATAGCATAATTGCTGGAAGAGGAGACCCTTTGTGGCAGGTGGCCAAGCAGCTGGTATCTAAATATGCATGGCCAGAGTTGGCAGACATGGAGAAAGTGGGGGAGGGTGGGATTGCCAGCCCTGGGCTTGAGGTCAACTGTAGGCCAGATTACCTTTCTAGGTCACAGAAGAGGATATCTGGGTAGATGTTCTGTGGCTAGGTAGCAGGCATGTTGGCCTTTGAAACAGAAGCCACCCCAAGCCTGGCTCAGCCATTCACTGTCATGTAATGTCAGAACCAGAAGGGTCTCGAATTTTCAATTTCTTCATTTTACAAATGAGAGATGAGACAGAAAGTGAGAGAGAGAGAGAGAGAGAGAGAGAGAGAGAGAGAGAGAGAGAAGAGAGAGAAAGACAGAGAAAGAGAGAGAAAGAGAGACACAAAGAGAGTAAGAGAATGAACTTGAAGGTCACACAGCCTGTCAGTGGCCCCCTGGTTTAATTTAAATTTCAGCTTGAGTTCTCTGCTATAATACAGTTCTCCAGTATTCTTCTCAACAACCCGTAGGCTGCAGTAGGCCCCATAGGCTCAGCACCTTCACCAGGCCCAGGAAATACTGCCAGGAAGTCGGGGTTCCTGATTATTTTCCTGGGGAAGTATTAGTTTAAGGTCATCTCTACCTGGGGTTGTGTCTGAAGAAGTCCTATCTGCAGGCTTGTTCTGGCTTTTTTTTTGGCAAATCAAGTCAGACTGTTGCTTCTGTGTTATGTAGCTGGTTTTCTGTGCTGCATCTGAGAACATTTTCTGAAAAACCACTACAAAAATCATTCCAAGATTCTCTAAATCACCACAATGAGAGGGATGCGCGGGTTGGTGGGGGAGGGCAGCCTCACAGTTCAATGGCAGAACATTCTGCTGAAACCTGAGCTTCTCCCCTTTCTGGCCCATGTGCCTGTGTGAGCAGTCTGTGGAGGAAACCTCAGAGGACACAATGGCCTGGTTCAGGTTTCTTCCCAAACAGTTGGGCTGTGAAGCCTTGCGAGATAAAATGCTCTTAATGATCACTGCAGGATTTGGTTTGGGTTTTGCCTAAAGATGAGAAGTTTATCTGTTACAAACCACCAGTCTCCCTGTGGAACTGATGTTTATACCTTTTTATCTGGCTCATGTTTTATCTTTGGTGAAGAGAATTTTGTAAAAGTAGAATATGGAAATAGCCCCCAGTGGGAGAAACATTTGCTTTCAGAAACTTCCTTTGCATTTTGCAAAGGGTTAGTACAAATAGGCAAGCTGCTGTTTTTTCTTGGCTCTGATAGAGACTATTTTATGCCTTCTGAAATTTTTTCTCTATGGGTAAAGCAATGTGAAGAAAATGTGTAAGTGTGGAGCAGGCCCAGACTTTAAAAGCATTGGGAACAGGAGGTCCTCAGGGGCTCAGAGATTATAGCTGGAATCACAAATCCTTGTCTCTGGGTGACTCCTCTTCCTGCTTTGCCATTTCCCCTACTAGTGGCCCTGAAGAGACAGTAGGGGCTCAGATAGTGTTTTTGAAGACTTTTCAACCCTCTGATTCTCCAAGAATCCTTGCCCAGTGAGAATCCTTCTGTATACCAAGCTAAAAGCTGGTGTTCAGTGGAAGATTGCCCCCTTGTACTGATAGTACAGAGATCCAAGAGGAACACCAGTTGAGATCACTGCCATGGATTGTTGATTTGGAGAGTATCCAATCTTTAGTGTTAACTGTGTTAGTTATTTTTAGTATAGACATAGATTTGTATTGGAAACGTCTCTTTTTTTTTTTCTTTCAATTTCGTGTTTCTGTAGAGTATAAGTCTTGAACACCAGAAAATGATTATACAAAAAAAAAAAAAAAAGAAGAAGAAGAGTGAAAGATCACACCAAGAGGTCTGCACAGAACAATTGGGAGTGACTCCATGCATTGGGAAAGCATTATATATTCTGTGTAATTAAAGTGTTAAGTGTTGTAGGTCAGATGTCAGGTAGCACTTTGACACCAAGTACACAAGTGTTGCCATACTTGGTGAAACTGAAAAGGGTTTCTTGAAGAGCAATTGAGGAAACATCATTCCTAGTGTCTTAGTTTTTTCAAACTAGTTCTTTTTAAAACAAATCAGCTTTCAAATTTCACTGTACATAGCAAAACACGATAAGCCCCTCTCTAA
Organism: Cavia porcellus; assembly: GCF_034190915.1. Classification (NCBI taxonomy): domain Eukaryota; kingdom Metazoa; phylum Chordata; class Mammalia; order Rodentia; family Caviidae; genus Cavia; species Cavia porcellus. Next base: position 95,176,945 of record NW_026947485.1, read on the forward strand.
TGGGGATTTTATCAAATTGGCCATGTTGCCTGAGAGTGAGTCCCTTTTTAATGATTTCCCAAACAAGGATAGAATTATGCAATGCATCTCTGAGATGCCTCTTAGCAGATATATTGTTTTTTTTTTTTTGTACCAGAGATCAAACTCTCAACCACACCTTGTAAGGCAGGTGTTTATGCCACTGAGCTAAATCCCCATCCCTAGCAGATATACTGTTAAACATCAAGTCCAGCACATGGCAAGTGATGTTAGCAGATCATCACCAGCTTACAAAAGGCAGCCTGTGACTCCATGAGTTTGTATGAAAACACAGATAGAAATGATCATGCAAGGAGAGCAGTGATTTTGCACTTGCTGTTGGTGATATCATAAGAGTTGGTAAATCTTGCACTTAAGTTTTAAGTCTGTAAGCTAGAGCCTGCTCTGTTGCTGTGTTGCTTTCACCCTTCTAGGGTCTCAGTTTGGATTCTAGCATTACAACAGCAGAAGTTCTCTATAAACTGGTGTTTATTTCTTTTTTTCCTCTTCTAACGAGCCTCTTCTAACAAAATCATATGTGAAATCCAAAGATATGAAATCTAGAGGTTGACCAGCTTTGGTTGCAGGTACTGTGGGTATCTGCAGGTACTCCTAGACAGCCTTTAAAATAACTCAGAAACTCCAGGACTCTGGAAAAGACAGCACAACATCTATTGCATGAGGGCATTGCTGAAACCATTCATGCAGGCTGTGTTGCTACAGAGGCCACAGCCGTTTCTAAGACCCAAGAAATCAATCCTTAGGACTGTAAAAGATTCAGTCATGCATACAATTTCTAAGACATATTCTTGCATTCAATGATTTAGTCTTCCACACATTCCATAAGCATGCACTTGCTTTCTTGTGTGCTAGATTATGTTGCTGCCCTGACTTGAAGCAGGAGACAGTAATGCACCCATAGCTTCACGTTTATTCAGGCAACATTCTTGGATCTACCTAGGATCAGAGCTGTGTGGGTTGGCAGAGAGCTTCTGATATGGATGCATGTCTGTCACATGGCAAGATTTGAAACTTAAACACTTGTGATGTTGGGAACCCTTGAATTCATCTTCAAATGGAAAGCAAGAATAAAGACGGCTTTTAAATATTCTTGAACATGGCTCTGCCTGATGGCAGCAGCCCAAGACCATTGCACGTTCTCAGCTTTGGGACATATTAAGAGACAGAGGTACTTGGTCCAATTTCCTCAGATAGATTTCTTCTTCTTCTGTGATGAATGAATGGCCCCAAACTCCAGAGACACTCGTAAATGTAAATTTCAAGATGCTTCCTTAAAATCCTTTAGAAAGGAGATTAAATCACAGTAATAACAGATTCCTACTATGCAAGTTTCCTGTTGCTGCTGTAATAAATTACCATTAAATTAGTGGTTTAGACAACACTAATTTTCTGATAGCTCTGTAGGTGAACTCTCTAACATGTATCTCACTGGGTTAAATTCAAGGTTTCAGCTGGTTCATGTTCCTTGTTGGAAGCTCTAGAGGGGAAAAAAACCCATTTCCTTGCTTTTCCCAGCCCACAGTCTTGGGCTGCCCATATTTCTTGGCTCAGGGCTCCATTCTCTCAGTTTAAGTCAGCATCTTTAAAAATCTCTCACGCCTGCTTCCACCACCACACTGTTCCACCTTTTTAGGACTTTGTTCTTACAATGATCTCATCAGGGATAATCCAGGATAACCTTTAAAGTCAGATGATTAGTGAGTTTAATACCATCCACAACCTTAATTCCTCTTTGCCTCATTCACTTAGCATATTCACAGACTCGCAGGACATTCTCTGGAGGCCTTTATTTTGCCATCAACATCTAACCTAGCTGTAAGCATCAGAGTACAGCAGTACTTTCCTATGTCATGAGTGGCACTTGTCACCTGGAGTGGGAGTGTTGCCCAGGAAAGGGGTGCTCTTCCAGTTTGCTTTAGTTTTTTGCCTATTCGGAGTGCTCAGGATTAGAAGGTGGGAGATGGCTGTGTTTTTACCATAAATGGGTATGACTTGGGAGCATGGTACAAGAACACCAGAGACAGGCATTCCAGGCCTCACTTCACCAACAACTGATACTTAAAACAGTAGCCTATTGGGATCTCACTTAGTGCATGTGTGCAATGGACACAATAATACTCTACTAATAAGCTCGTGATAAGCATGAACACAAAGAATCTATTTAAATTGCCCTCAGAATATCTCTTTATCTGTTACACAGAGATATGTATTTCTACCTATCTGTCTTACCTATCTGTCCATCCTTTGTGGGAGTAACTTACAAGAATTCTACAGCGAATCCTTATTTTGGGGCCTCAATCCTCAGACATCTGTTTCTTTAAGAGAAGGAAAGGAAGTATTGAGTCACTTGTCAGCTCCTTGCCCTTTGGTCCTTGAGTACATAAAATATAGCAGTGCTTTCTTTGATACTAAACTTAATATAGGAAGCCTGGCATCCGCATATAGCCACAAGTTCTTCCCAGCAGGGCTCTAGTTGCAGAAATTTCCAGAGAAAAGGTGATCCACAATTCTGTGGGCAGGTAAGCCCCATGTGGTTCTGGGTGTGTGGTGGACATTAATGAAGGAGTTAATTTCTTACACTGTAAGGGGGAGAAAAACACCCAGACTCATAAGCCAATAGGAACACAGGAGCTCCTCAGAAATATGGCAGCGGTAAGTGATCCGGATTTAGCTTCTCCTGCTTCAGGGGCTGCCACGGCCAAAAATTGTGTGCTAAGTAGCTGAGGCTAAGTAAGCTCCCTTAGGCAGATGAAAGAAGGACCAGAATTTTGTGCCGGGACCAAGCAAGGCACAGCCTCACCTTCAGCTTCTTTCAGAGTCTGCCGGGGTAGCACGCAGGCAGTTCTCCCGCGGAGGACGTGTGGGCCGGGGAGCGGTGCCACTCGGCTCGTATACTCCTCGGCCTTTTCGGTCATTTCGCGTGATTTCGCGTGCCGATGCCTTCCCCGTGTTGCTACACACAGCGCAAAGTGCGGTGGAAAACCTAAGAACAGTAACAAGTTGTCATAAGCCACGACTCCTGGAAAAAGTGCTCAGGCCCGTTAGGAGCGGCGGCCAGGGAGTGGGTGCGCTTCCGCGTGGCCCCTCCGTGCGCCTCGGCGCGCCGCGGGCCGGCCCTGCGCATTCCTGGTCGGGGAGGAGAGCGCGGCGGGCGCCCTTGCGAGCAGCTGGCTGCGCGCTGGCCCGGCTCGGAGCGCCCAGAGCTGGGGGAGGAGCCTGGCCCGGCCGCCGCTCTCTCCCAGTCATTGGCCATTTGTGCTGCAACTTTCCCGAGTCCTTGGGGGAGCCGTGCCGTTGCCCCGGGAAAGTTTGCGTCCCCGGGCCCGATCCGGACGTGGAGGTTTTGTGCAACGCGCCGCGCCAGTTTCAGAAAACTCTGCGGCTCTGGGACTCTTTGGAAGTTGAGTGCCTGAAGGGCAGAAGGCTCCGTGAGGGCCGTCCCGGCTCTCCTCCCGCGGGTAAGTGCGCCGCGGCCACGGAGAGGCAGGCAGGCGTGCGCCGGAGGCAGGGGGGAGACCCGCTTCCCCCCGACCTTGGCTTCCAAACAAAGGCGCGCTAGAAGTGGTAGCGTAGCTCATTTCAGTTTTCCTCAAGAGACTGGTAAAGGACAGAAAAGTGGCTAAATTACACGTTATGTCCCCTGCTGGCAGAGGAGTCTGTTTGCGGGAGAAGCGGCTGGCTGAGAGCGTCTGTCCCTCAGACTCGTACCTCGGGTGGATGAGCATGGGGTCAGTACCACGGGCGAGGTGCTCGCCAGTGGCTGGGATCCCCGCCTGCGATTGGAGACCCCGCCTGGTTTGAGGTCTCCGCCCACAAACGGCCTTGCGCCATCCCTCCTGGACTCCCCCCCCCCACCTCGTGCAGCACCCCCCCCCCCCGGGGTCTCGTGGGAGCACCTCTGGTGGCCAGAGCTGCGCACGGGTTAGCCACAAAATTCTGCACTCGATTGCCTCCGAGTTTGGGACTTTTAAATTCTCCAATAGTTGCGTCAGCGGAGCCGAGCGCTCTTCGGGGCTCCGTGTAACACGTGACCGGGCCAAGCTTCCCCTTGGCGTCCTCTGCTCCCGCCGGCAGCCCGCAGCGGCGCTGGATTTCGGAGTTAGGGCGGCTTCAGAAGTACTGTGGTTCGCTGCTGCAGGCTCACAATGCCTAATGAATGCCGTTGCTTGTATGCGGTCCCTGCAATCTTGTTACAGTCCTCAGGGTTTGTCTTTCCTTAAAATGGCTTAGCCACCGTTATCATTGTTACCTTCTAGCTTTGTTAAATACCTGAAGGAGACCTGACGTATACCTGTGGAGGGGAAATAGAAGGAGCCTATGAAAAGAGCAGGGGGCTGAAGGGGCTTGGTTGGTGCTGAGGGTGGCCACTGTACAGTATGAGCACCTGTAAACTGTCCTAGTTCTTTCTGTGCCAGTGCATCGAAAATCAAGGAGCCTAGGGCAGTCTCCTATCGGTTTTGGCCACAGGAAAAACCTGTCTTCCGTTACCGGACAGAGAACTCATACCATTCCCGTATCTCTGATTCCCTATCTAGGCCACATGTCAAAATTCATTTCTGTTTTATTTGGAAATGTCTGGCCAAGGCTCTGATTCCAGGCTGGGTTTCTTTTCTTTCTTTCTTTTTTTTTTTTTCATCTATTCAGATCCATATGTAGATTTCAGAGTTGAATCTTTACCAGTGCTTTTAGAGTTGAGAGTCAGTGGAACTTGGAAGAAAAGTCGTTGTGAGTTGCACAGCGAATGACCTCCCAGGGTGCCTGGCTGATCTGGGGCCAAGTGGCAGGGCCCCTTGAGAATGGGGCCAGTTGTGCTGGGCCAGCAAATGGAAGGGCGTGGATTCCCCCGGGGCTCCTTCCCACAGGCCCTCCTCTGCCCTGGGCATTTTCCTCCAAAGAGAGTTGGAGCTGGGAAATAGGCCAGTAGCCGCCCTGGTTTATGTGGATACCACAAGTTCACCCAGGAGAGCCTCTTCCTTGATTCTGCATCATTCATTGTTCCTTATGAAGAACTATGGCCTGACCTCTGGAGTGTGGGACCCATGCTTACGGCCTGCTTCATATTACAATTATTTATACTACTGGTTCTGAAAACCTGCGGGTCAAATGCCACTGCTCTGTGAAACCTAGATAGAAGCAGCCTCCTGGCCCTGTTTACCTCCTCCTTTTGTCTTTCTAGTGCTTGACCATTTAGAATATTTCAGCTGGAGGGAAATGTCAGGGTCTCATTTTACAGACAGGAAGAGGGAGGCTCAGAGAAGTTCAGGGTTAGAAGGGGGTGTAGTTCAGGGGTGGAGTTCTTGCCTAGCATAGGTGAGACTCTGGGTTCAATCCCCAGTTGTACAAAAAACAGCAACAAAAACCAAACACAAAATAAGAGCAAAAACAACCAAAGAAAATAAAACTAAATCTTAAAAAAAAAGAAAAGTCTTGGGTGTTGGCCAAGGTCACAAGGTCACAAGGGATTCCAAATATTTAGGACCTTAGATGCCTAACCTGGAGTTCTCTGTGCAGAGTCTCACAGGCAGCCTCTTTGGTTTTATTCAGCTTTGAGTCAGGGTTATTTGTTTGTCGCTTCTATGGAGACAGACACTGACTGCTTGAGGGAGGAGGACCTGTCTGGTTCATAGTATCACTTCACCGGTGACATGGGGTCTGGGGAAGTAAGTGGTTGGTTGAACTGAATAAGACGTAGCCCCTGCCTTCCAGGAGGTTGTGTGTGTGTGTGTGTGTGAGCGTGCGCATGGTATTTGAGCATATAAATACTGGCACTCTGTGGTGGGCGCTAATGCTTCAGGAGGGGATGTTGAATGTATGAGGATGTTTATCATTTTGCCAGTGACCAGGGAGTGCAGTATAGGCATCTCGAGGATATCAGGCATATTATGCATGGGACAATCCTGCACCACCAGGAATTACCTCAGCCAAAATGCAGATAGCATCTTGTGTCAAGAGTTCTGCAAAGGTCTGAGCAATTGAGAGAGAAATTTCTAGTTGGGAGGATGAAGAAAAGGATTTCTGTGCTTGCTAGGCTCCAGGCTGCAGGTCTGGATGAGGTTAAGAAGAGAACAAGGTGGAGTTTGCCTGTATCTGCTCTCCTGGAACTTGCTTCCACAGCCAAAAGCAGATGGTCCTTGAGTAATTGTGGTCTGTGTCTGGCAGATCTTTGTACCTTTGCAAACGGGAGGTGGTTTGGGAAGTTGGTAATAGAGTCATTGACAAATGCTGGCAAGAGGAACACATCTAAGAAAGAAGGCTGCAGAGTTGGGTCTCCTGGTCTGTCTTGTTATAAGCAAGATCTGTGAGATTCATCTTCTTGGCTGAATCCTTTCTGTCTCTCCCCTATTGAGGTTACAGCCTTCGATTTATAACTTCACTAATCATTTCCACAGCAACTCTCTGTGATGACAAAACATCCCAAAGATTTTGAAATCATTTAAGAGAAAGGACAAGCATAAGAACAAAGACCCGGGGAAAGAAAAGTTTGCAAGGCAGTGCCTCTAAAAATAGAGCAGTGGGCAACTGAAATTCTCCCGGGACTGTGGACCACAGGACTGTAATGGAGATTTCATTTCCCTACCTCCCTGTTCTACAGTGTTACAGAGTTTCAGCCTGTTACTTAGCAAATGATTCAGGCCCTTCTATTAAGAGAAAATTCTCAAGATTTATTTCCCCTAGGGTGGGGAGGGGCAGCAAAGGGAAGGTTCAGGATTTGGAGACAAAGATTTTTCTCTTGAGGGCTCTGCCCCACCCCTTACCAGCTGTGTGACCTTGAACAAGTCATGAACCATCTCTGAGTCACTCATTGGTCCTGTTAAGGATATTTTTCCTGTTCCCACTGGCTCACCGAACCATAGACGCCAGTAAAATGACAATGCTTAGAAAACTGGAAAGCACTGTGCAAATCAGAAGTCAGTTGTGTTAATAGTTTTCACCTCATTTTAAATAAAGCCGTTTAGTGGAGCTGGACTGTCTAATACCTCCCGTAGCCTTTTTGTATTATTAGTATTGTTAAATGTAAACAAGGAGACAAATACTGGTGAGTGGAGTCCTCCTTTGTTTAGAAGCTGCTTCTAGATGCTGCTATTGCTGAACTGGTCAGCGAGGTCCAATTTTGTTCATTCTCCCTTGCTTTGCCACCCTCCCTTCCAATGGTTCATTTATACTTTCCCTAGAAAACAAGTAACATTTAAAAAATACAGCATCGGTTCAGTTCTATCCATGGAGCAAACATGAGGAGAAATAGAAAGAAAAAGCAGTTGTTCCATTGGCTCATGTTCTTGGCTATTGGTTCCATTAATTCCTCTCGTTTTGTGGGTGTGTCCATGCGTGGACCTCCCTGTCCCAGGAGCTGTCCCAGGGCTTGCATCACTTAGAGTCTAGCGCTGCTGGCCAGCCTTCTTATCCTGAAGCCCCTTGAGACATGAGGGCTGGTTTCATATCCTGAGCGCCCTCCAGGTAGAGACACATTGCACACTGGGAAGTAATGGTAAGGAGTTGCGTAAGTAGCACCCTTTCCCTTCCTCTTCTTCTTGCCAGGAAACCCCACCTGTTTTTTTTTTCTTTTTGAAGCAAAGTTTCATTATGCAGTTCAGGCTGGCCTTGAACTCACTTGGTAGCCCAGACTGACTTCCAGTTCACAGTCATCCTCTGGCCTCAGCTTCCTGAGTGCAGAGATTACAGATGTGCGCGCCACTATGCCTGACTCCCTCTCCCTCCTATCATTTGGCTTCCTGCTTTGCCATAGAAGAGAAAGGTCAAATGTCACCTCTTAAACCTCCACTGAACTGCCTGTAACCCAACCACCTACCTGGCCCTAGAATCTGTGTTCTAGGCTCCTTATAGCTTCTCGGTTGTGCTGTGGTCTGCCATGTTCTAGGGTCTCTTGATGAGATCCTTCTCACTGCTGTCTGCATCCTCAGTGCTCAAGACTGTGCTGAGTTTCTCCTGGTTCAAGGTCTAAGCCTCAGTGCACTGTGGGGAGAACATATGGAGGTAATTTAGCTGTTTGCGTGATTTTGGAATTAGGGAAAATTGTGACCCTGATAATATACTGAGCATGATATATATATATATATGTATGTATATATATGTATATATGTAAAATTTTGCCTTGTCTATGTAAATACATCTTTTAAGGCAACACCTTGTTGCTTGTATGCCTGTTCTCAGCTTGGGAAAGTTCAAGAACTGTGCTCATTCTGGCCCGAATTAAGTTGTAACTGGACAGATCTGGGATTGCAGCTATTAATATTATTCTATTAATGCTTCTTTCCACGTACTGACATAGTCTTTACCGAATGCCTAGTGTTTATTAAGCATCCTTCCCCTTTCTCTTCTCATTGCCAGGGCACCCTTTTCTCCTACCCTTGGGCTTCTTAGACTAAGGTGTTTCTGTGAATTTTATGCATTTGTTGCTCATATCTCTTTTAACAAGTGTTCAAGTAATGTATTTTAACCTTCATTTTACAGTTCAAAAACTAAGACTCAGACAATTTATTGAGCTTCCCTGGGTTATAAATGACCAGTGAGTAGCAGAGCTACTGAGACCTGTGTCCCGAGACTGGATTTATGTACTGTACTTGCTGTCCATGCCCACCTCTGCCCATGAACTCCTTGGTTTGATTTCTATGCCCAGTGTTCTGGAGAGGCAGGGTGACTGTAGATTTGAAGTATTAAGGAGAAGTAGGCATCTCAGCTAGGATCTTGAGCTGAAGGCCTGGTCCGTTCAGTCTTCGGTGTCCCTTGGCTTTCTGCTGCTTTGATCAGGGGCACAAATCTATTGTCACTCACCTGAACACACAACTTCTTTCAGCACTTAGGCAGGTTTATTTTTCGTTTCTCGAGAACAGTGGTTGAAGGCTCCCTGCCTCATCCTCCTATAATAGCTTCCTCTCTCTGAGCTTGTCATGAAACAGTCCTTATGGTGTAGCAACAGCAGTAGTCTGATTTTAAGGGACTGAGCCAAGATGAGTACTGCCTGCACAAGCTGTCCTTCAGCCAGTCCAGGACGCCGTGCCTCTAGAAGCCTGTGGTTTCAGAGTATTACTAAATTTGGGGGGCTGGGAAGGACCCTAGAGACTAAAGAAGCCAACCCTTACTTGCTGGAGAAGGTGCCTGGAGCCCTGGGTGAGAAGAATTTTCCTGTGGTTAGTGCCATCACAGGGCTATGGCTGGCTGCTCACATCTTTCCAGGGGGAGGCAGCTCTACTCGCCTGCCATGGACCTCATTCTCAATGCATTGTACGTCACTGGGAGAGATACTGTCCTGGGGCCATCAGGTCCTATCAGTCTGAGATCTGAACAGACAGGATGGAGCTCAGCCCAGTGTGGGGTAGAGGGATATGAGTCCATTTCCTGTTGCTAATATTACAGAAACATAGCTGGATAAGTTACAAGGAAGGGGTTGATTTTGACTTATACTTCTATCCAAGGTCGAGGGGCTGCATCTGGTGATGACCTTCTTGCTGGCTGAGTCCCCAGGCATCACATGGCATCATGTGTTGAAAGGCAGGGATCACACGAAAAACGGACTGGCTTTCATATCCACCCAGTCTCAAAATACTGCATTAATCCATTAATTGAATGAATGGATTAATCCATTCATGAGGGCATAGTAACAATTACCTTTTCTAGATTCTACCTCTTAATAACTCATAATGGGGACTGAGTTACAGCATAAGTTTTAGAGGAGACAAATTCTATTCAAGCCCTAGCCTAGAGACTCTGTTCTCTTGTGAGTCACCTTGTGCTGTCACCTTGCTCAAGTTGCTGACAAAGAGCCCCCACTGTCCTTGGCACACAGTAAGTGCTGATTGGTTCCCTTCACTTGTTACCACTTGTATTTTTTTTTCCAGTATTGGGGATGGAACTCAGGGTCTTCACACTAAAACCCCCCTAGCCTCAGCCCTTTGTTTTATTTTTTATTTTGAGACAGGATCTTACGAAGTTGCTTAGGTTCAGCTTGAATTTGCGATTTGTCTGCTGTAACTCCCAATGTGATAGGATTATAGGTGTCTTCTTTTTTTTTTCTTTCTTGGTGGCAGTGGGCTTGAACCTAGGGCCTCAAACAAGCCCTTTACTACTGAGTTACCCTTGCATTCTCCTTAAAAAATTATTTTTAGTCAAGGTCTGGCTAGGACTGGTCTTATGTTTGTGATTCCTCCCACCTCAGCTTCCTCTGTAGCTGGTATTTTAGGGGTGCACCCCCATGCCCTTCTCTGATTTATTGCTAATCTACACCACTGGTGATGTTCACATGGAGTCTGGGGTGAGTAAAGGAGCAGTTTGCACCCCTGAGCATGCACAGCTGGTGGGCAGAGTGAGAGAGCTGGGCACATGCACTTGGGAAGACAGGTTATGTTTGCAAATGGCACCCTGCTGTGTTTGTATGGATGATGCTTTGTTCTCTGGAGTGCTTCCAGTGCATGGGGGAACATTCACACAACTTTTGAATTCTTGCATTCTCTTTCCAGGCAGGTACAGCCATTGCCTCCTGAGTACACCTGTCCCAGTGTGGCACAGCTCAGTGTTCTGGCTTGGGCAGTCTTGGCCTCTGTCACCTGCCATCTTGTTTCTCAAAGCTGAGGGTAGCATTTTGTTTCTTTATGTACAGAAGACTGGTACTGAGGCCCAGGGCTCAGGAGTATTCAGAAGGATTGAAGACCTTAAATAAATTGGCTCCAAAATATGAAAAGCCCAGTTCATAGTATTTAAATTAGGCAAATATGTAATTTGAGGTGTCTGTGAAATATTGGATTGTAGCAACTTCCTTGGCTTCTTGGGACTGTACTTCATTCATTCCCATAAACCTTTGCCTGTCTGACTCTGAGCAGGGGATTCAGCAGAGAAGGCAGAGGCTTCCTCCCCTGTTGCAGAGGCCACAAGTTTCCCGCTGCCCTTATCTCCTCTTCCTGCCCCCCAGAGAACTCCACTGCTCTTCTGAGCCTCTTCTGCCCTGTGCAGTGGGCTCTGCATAGGACTATAGTGCACTTTCCCCTGGGGAACGTCTTGGGACGACGGCATGAGCTCCTAAGGGCAGCATCTGTGGTGGAAGCCTGGGTTCTTGTCAGTTGCTTCTTATTCTTGAGTCTCTGTCTTGTATAAAATAACTTGTCTTCACAGAGTCCTGGAGAGCCACAAAAGACAGCATCTGACGAAGTTCTAAGTAATGTACGAATTTAAGTACTTACTATTTTTTTTTTAACAGCATAAATATTTTAAGTTGTTGGACTTTCTTTTCATTTTTTTTAAAAGTTATTGGGCTTCTTATCTGGGATTGGAAAGTGTGTTTCTGTCCTCCTGAAAGCTCCAGGATCACTTCCATGGGTTACTTCCCCTATAGTCCTATGGGAGATGTTTTCTTATTCCCTAGCTCAAGCCAGCTGGAGCTTGTTCTGGGATTTCCTGGCTTCTGTGCCCTTGGACCTGGGTCCAAACCCTGATTCTGGTCTTTATCCTTTCCAGAGGGAGGGGGTGGGAAGTGCTTCATACAGGTTTGGCAAAAATAAGCACTTTGTGTTTGCTGTTTTTATGATTACTGCTATGATGCTTTTATTATAATTATTCAAACTTTTTGCCTGGGGATTGAACCCAGGGTCCTGTGCATGCCAAGCAAACACTCTCCACAGAGCTATACCCCCTACCCTGATTTTCAAACTTGTTCTAATATTTTGTATATATTAAAATATTATCAGCAATAAAACCAGCATGCTTAGTCCTCAGTCAAGTCCCTTGATTCTCAAGGTCTGTTCCTGGGAGAGTTGATCTTATCCATCTGGCCTTGCACCTGTACCTGGCCTACTGGGATGCCAGGGCACACTGGTCCCACTTCATCTGCTCGATCTAGAAGTGGATTTTTTACATTGTGAGGAAAGACAGCATAGGTTGGCTCTCACACATGGTGAACATACCTGCAGGAGTGGAGCAGAGCTGGGGTCTGTCTGCTCAATACACAGGGGAGGAAGGCTTTGGAGTAGTGTGCCCAGGGGGACTCTAAAAAGGATACTGTACGTGTATGTGCCCCATGCTCTGATTTCAACCTTCACCAGCTGGGTCACGCTGTGCTCAGAACCTGGCAACAGGGAGATTTACATGGGAGATTTGGGATCTCACAAATTCCCTTTTACTGATTTATGACAGGCTTTCAAAAAAGGAAAGAAGAAGAAGAAGAGCCGACATATGTGAGCCATGTGGGGCTCTCTGTCAGTGTGACATCATGAACTACACTGGCTTTCCAGAGTATGAGGCTGCGTGATCATTGTAAGAGTTACACATCAGCTAAGTGTGGTGGGTGACACACACCCATAGTTCCAGGTGCTCAGGAGGCTGTGGCAGAATTTCTTGAAGCCAAGAGTTCAAGGCCAGCCTGGGCAATCTAGTGAGATCTTGGCTAAAACAAAACAAAAAAACAAACAGAAAACTATATATTAGTTTGTAACAGAAAAAGGACATGAGGCAGGGTGCATATCAAAGCCAAGGGATTCATTGATGTTCTTTCTTAGAGTTATGTAAATTTATTTAAATTGAACATAGTCTTCCTTTGAAAATAAGTAAATCATTTCTCATTAAAGATAAAGATGATGATTCAGGAAGTTTGTGGCTTTATGTGTGAGATATGCAGTTAATAGCACAGCTTTCCAACTCATTAGATGTTCAATTCAACCAAATTTTCTCTCATTACTCCCATAATCCTTCCCTCCATCCCCCATGGACATCACAAAGCTCTCAAGACTAAACTCCTCTTCTGCAATAGTCTGAGTCCTGCAGGGTTTTCCCTGCTCCAGAATTTCTCCGAGTTTCTACCTGTTCTGTGAACTCTGTCAGTTTTTCTCCATGGCAACAGGCACATTAGATTCTGAGCATTAGGCTCTTGGTTAATGGTTCTGTGGTGCTTCCAGTCTCCCCTGTGTCTACTGATTCCTGGTCTGAACTTCTGAGGTTCTGAGGCCTCTTCAGGTTGGCCCTGGCCCAGCTGTGCAGCTGCAGGTCCCACAGCCACTCCAGTGCTGCTCTAGCCACAGGCTGCACTGTCCTCCAGAGCCAGCCTGCGATCCAAAGGCTCCGGGGTTTGGTCTCAAGCTTTTAGGTCTTCGCATAGCAAGGTTATTTGCTGCTGAGCATAACGCCAGTTTTCTGTATTAAGAATATTGCAAAGGACACCCATATTCCCTTTGAAATATGGTTATCTAGTTGTTGATGTTTTTTCATGTGCTGGGTCATTTATCCTCTGTTTATGTGTGTGATATATATCCACCATTGTTGCTCTTTCTGAATCATTTGAGAACAAGTTGCAGACGGGAAGCTGCTCCCTCCAAAAACAATTCCATAACTCCAGCGTGCGTTTCCCCAAGCAAGGGTACCCTGAGGTGCAGCTCAATAAACCATCCAGTTGGGAAGCCGCATGTCAGTCCAAAGCATTCGTTCAGTTCACCAACTCTGTCCCTTTTCCCATTAGATGCAGATGGTCTTAAATCATGTACAGCAACCTGTGTCCATCTGCAGACTGTCTTTAATCTGAGAGGATCTTTAGTCTCTCCCAACTTTTCCTGACTCTCACAGAAGAAGGTGCTTTTAGTCTGAAAAGAGCCTCACAATCTGTGTCCATCTGGTTTCCTCATGATGTCTCTGGCCATCCATTTTGGGCATGGATTCTACAGCAGTGATGCTGCACTGTCCTGGTGGTGGAATGGTGTCCTGGGCAACATCTGGTCAGGTTTCTGCCATGAACTCATCACTTTCTGCTTCCTAATCAGCCAGTATTTGCTAGAAGGTGCTCCAGAACACACCACTGTCTGACTTCTTTATGTCTCCACGCAGTTGCTTCAGCATCTCTGCTGGCTGCACTGTGAAGGTTCTTAAATGGAGATTCTGTTTTTTGTTTTCATCATTATTCCTACATATTCTATTTGTACTGTAAGGAAGTGCTTTCCCTTCTCTTCCATTTATTCTTTGATCATGTCTTTATATTTAATGGACTCATAAAACAATAATAATGCAATGGGTTAAAAACCCATCACTGTATTATTCTTCTTATTAATATTTTTGAGATTCAAATACTCCCAGACTTGGTCAGTGGCAGCCCCTTTGCAGTGGTTCTTGTGCCCTTTTAACATGACCCTTCCTAGAGAAAGCTGGGAAATAACCGTGTGTGTAGCGTGCACACATGTATATACATACGTATTTCTCGGCATGTACTCTGTGTACATGTGTACTCTGTACCCTCATCGAGGGCAATTCTTTCAGCTGATTACTCTTTGTGCATGGAAACCCTTCGCTGAAGGTGAGAACCTGGTTCCTATTATCTTTGGTATGGTTATTAGTGTTGTTTTGACTATTTCTCCCAGCAAGTAATGATTTCTTGAAGACCCTGCTCCTCGTTCTGGCACTGCTGCTTCTGCCTCTTCCTTTCTATCCCCAAACCTCATTTTTAGAGGAAGGGAAAGGAAATAGAACCTACTGGCTTTCCGTTCAAACCATCAGGGAGACAGGGAGGAGAAGCTTATTTTGTCTGTGGTTCTGGGAATGGAACCTAGCACCTCTTGTATGCTAGGCACACTACTCCTGAGCTACAACCTCAGCCTGAGAAAAATTTCCCTGGAAAGTTCTTTGCATGCTTAGCCTATTAAAGCTCTTCATTTGTTTCAGCTAGTCACAGAAACTTCCTGCATTTCTCTGGTCTCGAAGAATCCTGTGTTTCTATGGCAGTTTGTTCCTCTGTTACCACCTATTATGGTCTGAATGTTTGTGTCTCCTACAAATTCATATGTTGAAACCCTAACCCCCTAGATGATGGTATTAGCAGGTGAGAGCTTTGGAAACATGATTAAGCATAGGGTGGAACTGTTGGAAACAGGGTCATTGCCTGAAAAAAAAAATCTCCCCAGTCCCTCTGTCTTGTGGGGACTAGTGAGAAGGTACCATCTGTACCCTTACAAGACCCAAACCTGCTGGCATCTTATGTTAGGCATTTCAGCTTCCAGAGAAATAAATGGCTGTTGTTTGTAACTCACGCAATCCCTGGCATCTTATAGGGTAACCCTCATGGGCTGAGACATCACCCGTCACAGTCTCCCTTTAGACCTTGAGCTTGCTTTTCTCACCATTATCCTATCAGGCCTGGGACATGTGGTCCTGTGTAATTCACGCTGGCACCTGCCTGCTTGCTCAGGCATCTATTGTATGTGTAGAACCGAAAGTGTTGCCTTCTGGACTGGAAGTCGAATGTCTTTCTTTCTGAACCAGAAGCCTTTCTGCCTGGGGTCTGTAGCAATGACTCATGGCTGTGTGTAGAAGCACTTGTTGATACAAGCTTCCCTCCCTGACATTCCAGTGGCAAAATCAACCCTTTGCTATCCTGACCAAGTTTATAGTGGGCTGGCCTGGCAGCTGGCGGCAGCAGCTGGGGTTGAAATCTCTAACTGATATTTTTTCCCTCTGAATAATGTTGGTCACTCTAGCCCTGCACCATCAATAATAGAATCTAAATGCCTTTTATAGCCTCTGACAGTTGGTCTGAGAAGATCTGTTTTTGGAGTACCTCCATCTTTCCCAAAGTCAGCTCTCTCCCATCCTTAGGCATCTGAAACATAATAGGATCTCTAGAAAATAAGGCAGAAAAGTTCCGGAGCTGATGGTTCAATGTGAATTTGATGTATTTAAATGTTACACATACTTACCAATTCCCTCTATTTCAACTCCTTGTGTATTTATATACAAACATACATGTATATTTTAAAATTTTGTATGGGAAGTTGATAGAACTTTATTTAAAGCTTATTAGCTCTTGATGGACACAGAGTTCTTAGTCTGCAGTATAGCAGAAGCAGAAGTGGAAGGCATAACAGCAAGAAGAAGGAGCTGAGTTGGTAAGCACAAGTTAACCAACAGGGCTGAATAAGAGTCCATGGTGATCGTGTAGCTTGGCGCCTTCTCTTTCACGAATGGAAAAGCTAGAGTTCAGAGAAGCCACCTGGCTGAGATCCCAAGGTGGGGCTAGCTTGGAATCCAGCCCCTTTGACTGCATATGCAGTTGTTTTTCAGTACTGTAGCATACTTCTTCACTTATATCACAGTTGGTCAGGATGCCAATCAAATGTCATTGAGAAACTATTTAATTACGTATGAGTCCCCATTCAAAAAATAAGGAAAGTGTCCAATATGCTTTGAAAAATAATTCCGCACCAAGAGATATTGGCAAGCACTTGTCTTCTGAAACTTCCCTATTGCAATCTTTGTTTTCCTCAGCAATGCCTAGTAAATGAGTTGTGGGTATGTTTGTGTCTTGGCATGGGACTGGCAAATCTAGTCATCACAACAACGTAAGTTATAGAAGGAAGGAAAGACAGCGTTGTATTGGTTGTCTCTATCTTGTAAGGCTTTCACTGAATTGTGAATTGAAGTTGTTTCTGATCTTTAAACTTTTTCTCAAATAAGTTTTTTTTTCCTTACTGTGATTATAAAGGCAGTTTGTACTCAGGAGAGAACTGGTAAAGAAAAAGAGAGCCTGAGAAGAAAAAAAACACCGATTATTTTACTACTGAAAGGTAGTTCCTTTTAACACTTTTGCATATTTCTGTCATTGCTTATTGGCTCATTCAGTCTGTTCTCTGCTTTCTGCATCTGTGTATTTATAGAAACACACAGTGGTATACACAAAGAATCTCAGCATGCTGCCAATAGTTTTACCCCATTTTCAACTAATAATGAACACATTTCCATGCGTACAGCGTTACCTTCCCTGTTGATAACTGTTGCAAACAAGTCTGTTCTATGGCTGCATCTCATTTGGCTAGCTGTCCCCTGCTGTTGGGCGTTTTGGTTTTTCCCCTTCTTTATCATCTCCTTAAAATAAACTTCTGGAAATACAGGGCTGTGTCAGAAGAAATAAAGTCTTCTCTGTCTTTCACATTGTTTTGCCAAAATTCCTAGGTTGCTTTTCCACTCTGACTTTCTGATGTTGGAAAGTTAATTTTGTCCGAGTTCAGAATTCTCCAAATTGCAATCCATCGAAGGCAGCCAGAGTCCTTGCTGTTTTTCCTCCTCCACGGCTGGCTTTTCCTTTCCCTTGTTCTTGCACCAGTGTCTGTGTTCTTGGGTGTGGCCTCAGGGTTCCAGATCTGATCCTGTGGGACTGAGAATAAGATGGGAACCATGGGGAATCAGTAGAGGTATGTGGGCCCCACTCTGGGCAGTTTCAGTCCTGTTTAGAGTAGTTTTGGGAAGTTACCCTGGACATCCCCATTTTCATTCATCTTGATGCCAAGTTGCAGTGTTTTGTGGCTAAATATTTGATAGAAGCTTGGGCTTATCCTTTGGCTTAGGACCAAGACCCAATTCCTCCTGTGACTTGGCTTCTGTCCACCTCTGCTCTTTGTAGTTCTCCCTTCTTTATCGACACTATTTATGCTGACCTTTGGTGCTCTTCCATAAACTCCTTCCTGATCATGGCTTTCAAACACACTGTGGCTCCTAGAGATGACAAATGGGACTTCTGGAGTCGGGCTTGGGTTTGTGTCCTCATTCTGCCACTTAGCAGCTGTACAGTGCTTCTCTGTACCTTAGCTAATAAGTGAGGATGATAATAGCTCCCATTTCATGGGATTGTTTGAGGACCAAACATGGCAATGTATGTATAAATATGCTTAGAAGACACCATTGTATACAGTAAGCATCAGTAAACCTCGCCATCCCAGACCTGCCCAGCCAACCTCTGCTTACTCAGCACTCCCAAGGAAGTTTTCTTTGACCTGACTCTGGATCAGGAACTCCTCATGTGTCTGTCGTGACTGTCTTAGCAGTTATTACCATTATTATAAAAAAAATAAGCATTTAAAAATACCTGCCTTTTGCCTGAGACTACAGGCTCCATGAGGACCCATTTCTGTCTTGCTCATAATATAGATCAGGCATTCAATAAATGCAGAGGCTTAGGGAATGAAGGTCATGGTCACATTACTTACGGCTACAAGCAGAGTTGCCACAGAGCCCATCAGAAAGAAAGGTGTGCCTATGTCTCAGCACTTTTGGAAACTGCCGGCCCTTGGGAATTTTCCAGGATCAGTTTTCTGGTTTTTTTTTTTTTTTCTTTCAGCCAGGGAAAGACCAGGGCAGTCTTTAAAATTCTAACTTGTTGAATATCAAAACTTTTTGAAATGAAATTAGATAAATTACTAGGAAAATGAAACAAAACTTGAGTCCAGGCTTTCGTGATGCCAACCATATGTTTTTTTTTTATTTTAAGGAGGGAGAAAAACCAATAAAATCAATACAGAGTTTCAAAACAAGATAATAGGAAATTAACAGTGGTTAATATATTGCATATTGTTATCTTCAAAGTAGCTGCCCAGGGGATGGGGATTTAGCTCAGCGGCATAAGCACCTGCCTTGCAAGCAGGCGGTCATGAGTTCGATCTCTGGTACCGATAAAAATGAAAAAGACAAAACAAAAAACAAAAAACAAAGTAGCTGCCCAGATTACAAAATATAGGCACGCAAAGTTGGTCAAATAATGTAAGCACAAACTTCTTTTCAATGAATTAATGAAAATTAGAAATATAATTATATTAGCTATCACATGATATATATAGTTTATATATAAACCATATATAGTATATATACTATATACTATGTATATATAGTATATATATTATATAGTATATATAGTAACTATATTATAGTATATACTATATAGCATATATACTATATAACATAATATATACTATATAATATACACTATACTATATACTATATAATATAGTATATATAGTAACTACATTATAGTATATATACTATATATACTGTATATACTATATATAAACTATATGCTATACTATATATATGCTATTTATAAACTATATATATATATATATATATATAGTTTTCCCTTCTTTCTTTTCTCTTTTCCCCATTGTAACCGTTCTTTCCTTTTGAGCAGTTTCTTTCCCTTTCACTATATCTATTGTTAAGTTTTGGGTGTTATTTACTGTTTCTGTTTTTTACACTAGATAGACAATACAATGTTCACACATGTGAGACTGATTTATTTTACATATGAGTATGGTCTCTAGTTGCATCCGTTTACCTATAGAAGCCTCAAGTTTATCATTCTTTATAGCTGAGTAGTACTACATTCTGTAGAATTACCACATCTTGTTTATCCATTCCTTGGTTGATGGCTTTTGGGTTGTTCCCAAGATTTAATCATTACAAATTGTGCTGTTATAAACATGGGTGCACATATGCCACTGTAGTGTGATGTTTTTAATTCTTCTGGGAAAATACCGAGAAGGGGAATAGCTAGGTTGAATGGGATCTCTAATCCTAGTTTTTTGAGGAATCCCCATACTGATTTCCACAGTGGTTTTATCAGTCTACACTCCCACCAAGAATGGAGAAGTGTTCCTTTTTCCTCACAGTCCTATCAGCATTTGTTATTGGTTGATTTCTTGATGATAGTCATTCTTTCTGGGGTGAGATGGCCTGTCATTGTTTTTTTATTTGCATTTCTCCAGTGACCAATGGTGGTGTGTATTTTTTCATGTGTTTATTTGCTGTTTATATTTCTTCATCTGACAAGTATGCAGTCATCTCATGCAAGTGCCCATTTTTGCACTGGGTCTTAGGGAAAAACACCTACAAAAAAATGAAATACTTAGGAATCAATCTAACAAAGGGAGTAAAAGATCTATACACTGAAGAGGAAGAGGATATCAGAAAATGGAAAGATATCCCTTGCTCGTGAGTGGGAAGAACCAGCATTGTGAAAATGGCCATACTCCCAAAATTGTTATACAGATATAATGCAATCCCAAGCAAAATGCCATTCGTATACCTCATAAATCTAGAGAAAATATTCCTAAAATTAATTTGGAAACAGAAGAGGTCTAGAATAGCTAAGGCAATCCTCAGCAACAAACACAAGGCAGGAGGCAGCACAATGCCTGGCTTGAAATTATACTACAAAGCTCCTATGATAAATCAGCAGAGTACTGACGAAAAACAAACAGACCTGAGGATCAGTGGAGTTCAACCACCTTATCTTTAACAAAGGGACCAAACATGTTCACTGAAAGAGAGATAGTCTCTTCAATAAATGGTGCTGCAAAAACTGGTTTTCCACATGCTGAAGACTAAAACAAGACCCATGTCTATCACCAGGCAGTAAACTAAAATCAGCATGGATCAAGGATCTAAATATTAAAACAGAAACACTAAATCTCCTAGAAGAGAAAGTAGGTAGAAACCTTGAAACCACAGGGGAAGGCAGAAAGTTCATGAACAGAAACCGAACTGCATGGGAAGTACTTCAAAGGATCAACAACTGGAATCTCATCTTTTAAAAAAGTTTTTGCACATCAAAAGAAATCACTAACAGAGTGAAAAGAAAATCCACAGAGCAGGAAAAAAATTTAGCCAACTGTCCCTCAGAGAACTTCTATCTAGACCATATAAAGAATTTTAAAAAATCAGGCCCCAAAATTTAAAGACTCAATCCAACACTGTTGACATCTGGGGCAAATAATCATTTGCCACAGGGGACTGTCACGGGTACTATAGGATGTTGGTCTCTGCCCTCTAGATGCCAGTAGCTACCCCCAGCCCCAGATGTGACAGCCAAAAATGTCTCCTGAGATTGCTAGTGTCCATGATTTTTTTTTTCTTTTTCTTGTGACAGGGTCTTGCAATGTATGTCAGGCTGGTCTCAAACTCACTTTGTAGCCCAGGCTGGCCACAGCTCACAATGGTTCTCCTGCTTCAGCCTCCCGAGTGCTGGGATTATAGGCAGGTGCTGGCTGGTATCCCTGATTGAGAAGCATCAAAGACCTACAGAGCAAAAGCTGTGACTTTTTGTTTTTAGATTCAGTGGACATGCTCTCAAATTACTATAAAGGTTCCTAAACTCTTCTCCTTGTTTGTATACTTAACTTGCCATGGGCTAGTGACAGGCTTCTCCCAGACCAGCATCCTCTGTGGACCCTCCTGTGAACAGCATAGATGCTTCCATCACAGAAAGGGAAATGGAGGTCCTGCTGAGAGCTGACGAAATGTGCTGTTAAGACGCATTTGCAGCTTCTAGGAATAGTTTTGAACTTTGAGGGTTTTTTTCTCTTCTCAGCTCACCTGTAACAGATGATGTCATCCAGCCATCTGCCCCCACAGACCTGGAAAACCCACCCATAGCTACCTCCTCCCACCACCGTGTTGCTGCTGGTGTCTCTACGGATCTGACAGCTCAGAGGTACGAGGGGCTGGGGCTGGTGGTGGTGGTGCTCCGGGGCCCTGTCCCAAATGCTCTTCCCTTCTTTCTCCTCTTCTTATTCAGTTTTTCTCTTATCTCGTCACGGCATCTGCGCTCTGTTCCCCACAGATGTGTGCCAGGGCTCAGCCTCTCTTTGTGGCCTTAGGAATGATCTGTGGTGTCACAGAAAGACCCCTGCTCCCTTTCCCCACAAGGGCCATTTAGCGGTTTGTTCCCTTGTAGTCACCAATCAGAGATTCTCCAGGGTGAAGTGTGTATTTCTGCTGTTTCAGGGATGGTTTAGTGGGCTATCTGATGGGCCTCCTGGGACACGAGCTGGGTCAGCTGCTTGCTTTCATTCATTTCATTTCTAGGAGTCCAAGAAAAGCAGAGCCCGCAGCACACCGATAGAGGAACCAGGTTGTAGGGCTGTTGCTGGGCACAGAGGCCTGAGGTCCCAACTGCGATCTTTTCAGGGTCTCCTCCTCCCCCCAGCTTTACTTCCCCTTGTCCCTCGTACCACAGCAACCCTATGCCGGGCATGGTTCTTCATCAACACTGGGGTCTGGGTTCAATTTCTGCTCATCCTCCACATGCAACCTTTGCATTTAGACTGAGCTTGCTCAGAATCACCTCACAAGCCTATGTACAAGGGATGGCCAGAATATACTGTGAATGTTTGAATTAAATTTATGACAGTAAACAGAACATTGTCACTGGAAAGTGAGCTGCATTCACCTCCTCTGATGCAGCCATCTTAGTTGGGCACCTCAATTGGGAGCACAAAGGGATACAGGACTTCCTTGAGAGAGGATGGAGGACTCAGCAGGATGGCTCTCAGGAGCACTGAAGTCCAGCTGGGACAATGATGGGTGCTTCTAATGCCCCCTGCCTACCCCAGGACTGTTTGAAGTGACTTGTTCCAGTTCCCTTTTGCCCAGACACTTGTGTGCTGTGGACCAGCTGGAGCATCTCAGCAAATCCTCACAATGGTCTGGAGGAGGTGTTATTCTGATTGTGTTTCCCAGGCACTTAGACTGAGGCTGGGATCTGTTAACGGGCTCCAGGGCACCCTACCAGTGAGTCATAGAGCTGTATTGAAGCAGGTGGGGCACAGCTGCCCTGCTTTGACCTGAGCCTTGCCTCTCGCAGAAGTTGAGTCCGGGTGGCTCTGACCAAGAGTGACCGCAGAATGCAGAAAAGGATGGGCAGTGAGACCTAGATGCTGTTGGTGCTGAGGACTTGGTTGATTTGATTTTAGAGACCCAAGGTTACCACAAAATGCCTTGGTCTTCATTATTCCCTGACTCCATATTTGTGAGTTTGATTACTCTCTGGCATTTGTTTATAACCTCCAACACAGTACTTGTGGCTCTTCCTCAGTCCTTTGCCGACATGTTCCAGAGCAGTGAAAACTTGGATTCATCTGACACAGCTATCTTCTGCTGAGGTCAAACAAGGCAACACTTTTTCTTGATATTTCAGTTCTCATACTGCGAGCAAGCGTTGTTGTTTTCATGGTATGTGTCTAGCGCATCTGTTGTTGATTCTGCCATTTAAGATGACCCCATGGATGGTGCTGAGGGGCTCTTCTGAGTGTGCCTGAAGTTAGAGAATCTTTGCTGTGGCATGAGTCACAGTGCCACTGGCGAGAGTCCAGTGCTGGTGGATCAGCATTTGGTATGAAGCAGGATGCCTTTAAGCAGAAGCACAGTGCACAGAAGGTTATGTTTTTGTTGACCTGCTGGCGAGAGTCTGGTGCCCAGAAGCTCATGGGAACCTGACCCATCCTTCCCCTGGGAACAGTGGTTCAGCATTGGCTTGTACCCTGTGTGCAGACTTTATTGTGGACATGACTGCGAGTGGCGAGCAGCAACTGGACATAGCTACCAAATTGTTGGTGAAGCTAAGCAGAGTGTTCTTAGCTAAGAAAGTGTGCAGTGTTGATTTCTCAGCCTCAGAAGTGGCCCTACCTGTCTACTCCACTAAAGGACCTTCCTCCCCTTCCTGCTAAGAGCAGAACAGAGAAGCGGGGAAGGGGAGGGCTGGAGGAAAAGCTGGGTTGCTGTAGCCCTTGTGGGAGGTTTGTCTCCCTTCAGAAGCAGGTTGGTGCTGTAAGTTAGAAAGTCGCTTAAATTAAACACTTTAATATGTCTATTAAAATTAATTAAAAATGTAAAAAGGGAAGCTCAAATAGTGGTGCACACATGTAATCTTAGCAACCTGAGAGGGCTGGGGAAGGAAGACCGCATGTTTGAGCCCACCCTGCACAGTTTAGCAACTTAGCGAGAGCCTGTTTCAGAAACAAACAACAACAAAAACCAAGCAAACAAAAAAAGGGCTTGGAGATCCAGGGGTGCAGCACAGGTGAAAAGGCCTGGGGTTCTATCCCTGTAAGTGTAGTGTTGAGGGGATAGGGGGTGCTCCGTCTTTTCCTACCATCTCTGTCTTGCTATCCTTTAGTACCACAGTCTTACATTTCTAGAGCATTCTTTCTGAATAGTAAAAAGGGACAATTATGCCTTTTTTGGTTGAAAGGACAGAGGCTTTGATGCCCATTCTCTGTTACCGAAGTTCCTGGAGGAATCATGTGTGCCCCTTGCTCCAGAGAGGGCCACGGCTGCTTTGGAAGGAGGTGGGGTGTTTTTCTGGATAACCCAGAAACCTGGGCCCAAATCATCTAGAATGCTCCCTCAGTGATTTAGATTGCCTATGGCTATTGGTGTCCTCATCTTTTCTGTATTTTAATTAAAAAACAGAAAACCAGAATAGTTTTCCAAGTGAAGCCTTCCAGCTGTACTATGGAGAATGCTGTTCTCTGACATTCAGGAGTCTCCTGTGCTCTTCCTGTGAACAGGACTCCAGGCAAGCAGGTGCTCCACACCTCAGGGTTTCCCATCAGCATGGCTGGGAAACTACTGATATATTCATCACAACACCCTGGTGACATCCAGATTGCTGCTCGACCTTGAGTCTCTGCTGCAGAGGTTTGGGGAGCAGCCCAAGACTGTGTTTCTCACCAATCCCCAAGAACGCTGGTACTGCTGGACTGGAGCAATGTGGAGCACACTAGGTAGAGGCAATCTTGTCCTGGTCCCAGCTCCCAGACTGGGCAGCCTGGCCTGGTAGCTGGTGACTGAAGCTTCAGACCTGTGACTCAGACAGAAAAGCCCAGAACAGGGGAGTCTAATGTTCCTGCTTGGTGTTACAGCCTCACTGGAGTGTTGCCAAGCTTGGAATCCATGCTTAGCACTTACAGATGGTGAAAGTACAGGGAATTCAGGTTGACTAAGAGCTTCTGTCTTCTTTTTGCTCCCAAATTATGTAGGGATTTTGCTTTTATCTGTTTGCAATAAAAGTCTTGTCTGTGAGCTATAGATATGCATCAGTGGGTTCAAATACCTCTCAAGTTAGTAGAACCCTTATTTAAGCAGGCAATTAAACATCGAGTCATAAAGTGGAGGCATTATTATTGTTTTTTAATTAGAAAAGGAGTCACCCGATTCTGGCTAACAGAATTCCTTTGTACCATTAAAAGCTACTCTGGTGTTCATGAGTTGAAAGATCTGGCTACTGTTAGCCTGAACCACAAGAATTACCACATTGGCAAATTCAAATTTTGTATTGTATTGACAATTTTGTATGTTCGAACTGACACAAGATTTTTTTTTTTTTTTTGATGATTCTTAAGCTGCTTTTATCTGGGTAGTAGATTTTGACTTTGTGCATAAATAGTTAAGTCCTGGATGTCTGAGCTGAACCTCCTGTGTTCTGTGTGTCTTGCCCATGCATCCTCTCTAACAGTGGCCTGTCCCTGGGATGCACCTGGACCACACATGCAGGGAGCGCCTAGTGATGATGGTGGGACTCATGACCTGGCTGTTCCAATCCAGGTCTTCTTTAGTTCTGAGATACTGTTGATAGTTTTTCCCTAGTTAATATTTTCACTCCTGCTTAAGTTCTGCTCAGGCCAAGCTCAAAAATAACCTCCCTTCTCTGGGCACAAACACCTTTTGAAGAGAAAGAGGAAATAAAGTTACCAGGGAAGGCCTAGCTAGCCAGTTCAGGTTTAATGGTGCAGGACAACTCCCGCCTCACCCCCAACACTGGAAACCTTCGGGTCAGCATGTTGGGGCTGTTCGCATTCTCGTAGGCCCTGGCTGGTGTTCCCGTGCTGGTGGAGCTCTCTGGAAACTGGAAATGTCTGGATGTGCCTGACTGAGAGTTTCCATCCAATTTGCAAGCCTCTTTCAGCACCTTTTTTCTAGTGTTCCAGCAGCCACAGTTCACAGATGCTTGTCCCGTCTCCCAGTGCTGAGATTTGTTTTACCAGATTTCAGGCTTCCATCAAACTGCTTGGACCCTGTTCTCCAAACCAGCAATTTCAGGGCATTTTCCTTTTTCTAGCCTGCTATTCACGTTCAGGCTGGGTGTCTCCGGCCTTTCACTTGCCCTGTTATGTGATCAGGTGTAAGTGCGGATTGCAGAAAAAAGCAGAGGGCCTGTGAGGCAGGCTGTGCTGAATGCTTTCCAGGTGGGGATAAGAAACAGAGATAAGATGCTGCCCGCCCATCTGGCCCAACAGGATGTGATATGTTCAGCTTGCACCATGGGGCCATTATCACCCTCTTGTGACAGCCTGAGTCACTCTGGTGTCTGTCCATGGACAGGGCTTAACTTGGCAGCTGCAGCTGATCTTTGAAATAAAATTTGCTATTCGTTCAGGAGGAACTCTGCCAGGAAGGACTCGGCAGCCCTGAGCAGGGAATCAAAGGACATTCATTGCTGGCACTGTCTTCCTGTAGCTGTGCTTGTAGGGCCTCTAGTTGAAGGCCAGTCCTGGAGTGCCACCTCTGTTGTTTGTCGGGGATGGCAAACTGACCGATCCACTGGTTCTGTTGTGAGAAAGATTCTGAAGTCAAGGCTTAAAGGGAAGGGACACTGTGATCGATCAGTCACATCTGTCTGGTAAAATGTGGTGGTTTAGATTCTTTTTATTATCCACTGTGTTCTAAAAAGAAGGAAAAGAAGTTTAACTTAACATTTTCTTTACCTACCAAAAATATAAACACTCTATGTGAATTTGAATTTAGTTTCTTTCTTATTGTAGTAAAAATTGGAAAACTTTGAGTAACAGCTTAAATGGGAAAAGAGATTGGGACACTTACAATTAAAAGGGCCTTTGCATCCCGCGGCCCCAGCTTCAGACAGCATGATGGCTCCTAGAGGTGCCAGAACACCGTGTGAGGAGCCCGCCTCAGCGCTCTGTTTTCTCTGTGCCAGATTAGGCAGCTGTCAGGTAGATCCTACCGTGGGCTAAAAATGGGACCATGTACTGTCTTTAAGATGCAAAGGGCCTGCTTTCCTGAGAATGTCTTTAAAACTGTCACTGCTGCTTGCCAGGTGACTTGAGCAGAGATGCAACTGCCCAAAGGTGTCAATGAGGAGCCTTTACTGTTCCTGGTTCTGCTGGAGCAGATGTGCCTTCTGCAATTGAAGGGGAGGAAGGAGGACTTCATTTAACTTTATCTCAGGTCCAGACCAGGGCTGGCGTTTTGAGTGTGTGAATCAACTACTAAGCATGCACACTTTGAAGTACCCTGTGCCTGGTCCAGTTCCATCTACTTTGGAATTGTAGGTGCTTTTAGAATATGGGCCCTGCATTTCTTTTCACTTTCATCTGTGTCCCATTTTATTTGCAAATTGTGTTACTGGTTCTGCTGTGCATAGGCTCACCTGGCCCAGAACATAGGACAATTGTCCATTGCCTGTGACCTGTGAGTTTGGAGGCCAAGGGATGGAAAGGAAGGGCCTGCCACAGCTGCATGTGCCAGCTCTGTGCTAGGGGCCTAGAGACCCACAGTAGATGATCCTTGTGCCTGCTCTCAGCTTGTGACCTGCAGGGATAGGACGTGTTCATGGAAAACAGTGGGATGCTCAGAGGTTGGGGCCTAGCTCAGCCTGCCGATGCCAGGTGGACACTGTTACCTGGTTTGGTGAAGAGAGGCAGGGACCTTCCAGGTGGACTCAGCCTGAGCAAAGGCACTGCAGAGTGTCAGAGGGACTTGTCTTCTGGGTAAGGTCAGAGCAGGAACTGTGGGTGCTTCAGAGCTGGCCCAAAGGGTCTGCTGGGGGACTGTACTCCAAAGGCTGTGAAAAGTTGGGAGAGGATTTTAGTTAAGGGAAAGGACTTGACGAAAACTTGAGATGGATCATTCAGGTAGCTGTGGGAACCTGGACCTGAGAGAATAAAACCAGAGTGGACATAGCAGCATGCCACAGGCATTTTGCTCCAAGAGGATAAGGCCTGGAGCAACAGAAGTGGCTGGACAGAGGACGGACTCGACTTGGACTCCGGAAGAAGTAGGTGACTCAGCAGGAAGAGGTGATAAGGGGCTCTTGGGTGAGACAGTATGAGGAGTCCAGGTGTCCTGATTTCAGGTGCTGTGCCTGGTTGGCTGAGAATACTGGAGGAGGAGAAGCAGCAGGAGGGAAATGAGGTGTTCTTTGGGGACCCAGGTTTCCTGGGTGCTCACATGTTAGACTTGGTGGTGAGTCATTGCATTTCCCTGTTGGGACCTGACCTCTTTGGCCACTGGCACAGGCCAAGAGCACGAGGGGAGGGAGGGAGGAACCGGTCTTAATTGGGCTGTTGAGTCATTGTTTAGCTTCTTTGGCTAATAGGACCAGGCCAGGGCAGGAAGGGTGTGGCTGCAGTTGTCCTGGGCCAACAGAGGGAAGGGTGGAGGAAGCAGTGAGGTGGCCTGGCAGGAACAGGAACAGGATTGGTTTCTAGGACAGCTGGGATGGCCAGGCTGCTGTGTGGAGCATGGTAGGGGTGAGCCTTAATGTGCTCAGGGGAGGGACGGCAGTGGATTTGTAGCGTGGCAGTACCTTCATCAGATCCTGGGGCTGGTGGCTATCGTGCCACAGATCTAAAACAGTCTGCCCCTCTCCTCTGCCAATATTTCAAAGACAGATTCTCCCTTGGAGTCTGGTAAGGAATAGTACCCTTGATGGGCGTAGTGGCACAGACCTATAATCCTCGGTACATGGGAGGGCGGCTGATGTAGAAGGATCACAAGTTGGAGGCCAATTTAGTGTGACCTTATTTCAAAAAAAGAAAAGAAAAGCCCAAGGTTGGAGCTCAGTGTTGGAGCCTTCCCAGCAGCCCACACAAAAAACCAGTACTCTGTAGATAGTACAACCACTAGGCAAGCAATATACCTTTCCCCAATTTGCATTAAATTAAATTAAATTAAATCTTAGTGGAAAGTATGTGAGTGGAAAGAGGAGGGCCAGGGTAAGTAGTCTATTTACTGATTTCACAGTGAATGGAAGTTGGCTTCCAGAGAAACATTCATCTTGTGGCATTCTTTTATAAAATAAATAATTTCAAACACTGTTCAGCTTGTTACAAATAACAGCCTGACAACCAGTGTGTCCCTTCACCTGTAAACCTGTGTTATGCTTCTGTTGGGTTCTTGCCAGAGTAGTTTGTATTCACTGTGGATTGCTCAGAACCTCACTGTGATCAGTACTCTCTTGACCCTCATTTTTTTCTGCATTTCCATGGAGCCCCAGCGGAGCTGACAGTGTGGGTTCCAGCTCAGGCTCTGCTCTTGACACTTGGTCACAGCCTTGGGATACTTGTAAGCTTCCCATTTTCGTGTGTGATTCTACTTCCTGTGGGTGGTCTGGCTGGATATTGAGTCACTGTGGAGAAGGAAATAGATGTGACCCTTGTACCAGTGGGGCTCATAGGTCTGTCTCAGGAAGGGTCCCCAGCCAAAGAGGCAGTGGGTGCTGGGAGCTAGAGGAACCCAGGCTGGTCAGGGCAGAAGGAGGGGAGAGAGGGTCGGGGCAGGGTTGGTCTTTTAGGCTTTGGGGTGAGACTGAAATTCCCTTTCCAAGCTGAGAGGTGGCAGTTTGAGAAGCGTTAGTGAGTAGGACATAGTGACATAGAAATCCCTGCTCCTGTGAGTATTTACTCCCAGAGAGATGAAATGATCCTGCACCCCAAAGGCACTGAAACCTCAAAGCCCAGCTGCCCCAGCTGCACCTGCAGTCAGATTTTGAGCCCTCTGCTGAGTCATGTAATTCTAGTGCAACCTCTAGCTGAGAGGCGACTAGCACCCCGGGGACAGCAGCGTAGATGGCTGCAGAGGTTCACCCCAAGTGAAATTGTTCCCAGGCTGACCATGGCTTTTCTAGTCTCGCTTTTTGCCAAAGGGGAAAATCAGAACCTCTGTTGAGCTCCAAGCCTGTGCCTTTTGGATTTGGGGGGTGTGTTCCCAGGGCTGCCTGCTGGAGGTTCCTTCTATGACCAGGAGGGGGAGCTCACCCATTACACGGGAGCTCCATGCTATGGAAATCCTAGGGTGCAGGATGGTGTTTGTCTCATCAAGCCCCCAGGCAGTTTCCTGGCTACTCCTCAGCCTAGCCTTTTCTCAGCTTCAGATTTCAGGGACAAATCCTGGAGAGTGCAAAGTTGTGTTCTAGATCTCAACGGAGTTTCACTGTCTATTCAAAATTATTAAAAATCATGCTATGAAAATTCTCTCCTCTGAACAAAAAGCAAAAAGACTCACATGGAGGATCCTGATCATCTGAGCTGTCAATAAAACATGAGAAAGGAACTATAGGTCATAGTTTCCAGTGGGTATGCACAGAGGCCTCTGGTGGGAGCCCTGAGGAGCAGTGTGCTGGGTCTTTAAATAGCCCATTTGATGTGTGTGGGAGGGCTGGTAGGGTGAGTGGGACCTGATGAATGTAGCATTAATGAGCCAAGTTCCATTTGAAATAATTCTCCTATTGTGTCCCCAGCACCTCCCCAGCTGCTACCCGTGTAGGTCTCACTCTTCTGGCCTCAGCACACACAGTTTCGCCTTACGCCCCAGCTGGTCATGGAGTAGATGTTTTCAATGCTTCTGGCCAGGATCGGGCCAAGCTTATAAGCAGGTACTGTTCAAGCGTCCCTCTGTAGCAGCTGCCGAGGAGAGTAGGGGTTGGGTGGTCTCTGCCCTGAGCTGTGGCGTGAGCTGCCTTGAGGAGGGAGTCACGATACTCTGAGAACATAGCCCTGTGATGCTGTCCCTGATCATCTGAGGCTTCCCCTAGGCAGTTGGGGATATGCTTCCTGAGCAGGGCTCTCCAGAGCACTGTGTATATATGAGTACTTGTTTCATAGGACTTCCTTTATATCATGATCTGGGGAAAAAAGGCAAAACTATAAGGAATGGAAAGCCTATCAGTGGTTGTGAGGGTGGGGAGTTGGAGGAAGGCATTGCCTGTGATTGGGAGTGAGGGAACTTAGGTGATGGGAATGTCCTATGTCTTAATTGTGGTGGTTACATGATGTCCATCTTTGTCAAAAAATCTGTGCAACTATACTCAACGAGAATGAATTTTACTGTCTTGCTCTATGTAAATTATACTTCAATTTAAAAAGAAAAAAAAAAGACCAAGTTTACACAAGGGCTTGAGTCAATTTTATTTTATATTTTTACTTTTTGAGACAGAGTCTTGCTATGCAGTTCAGGCTGCCTTTAGCTCACGCTGACCTTGAACTCACAGATCCTTCTGTCAGCCTCCCAAACGCTGGGATTGCAGGCGTGCGCCACCTCAATTTTTATTGAAGTCTAAAGGAATTCCACTCCAAAAATTTTGCTGGTGCAGTCTAGGGGTGCAGAGAGCGTCATCAGTTCCTCTTGGCTTCAGCAGATGAGTGGTACCCACTTGCTCCAGGTCCTTATTTGATGAAGTCACCTGACTAAGCTCCCAGTTGTTCACACAGGATTCTCCCCTGGGGTGTTTGTTTCCTGTTTCCTGTTGAGTGGCTTCTGAGTCTCATTCATTTATGCATGTGAATGCTCATGAGCATCGCCTTGGGCTACTGTGGACCTGGCACTGTGCTAGGGAAGGACACAGACATCCAGGAGGTTTCACTGCCCTGCCTGCATGGAGCTCACAGTCCCCTGGAGAAGACAGACCTGGAGTGAGCAGTTAGAGCCAGAGGCACATGCAGCATGCTGAGTGGTTAGAACTGAGCACCTCACCCAGCCAGAGCAACTGAGGATCTGCTATCTAAGTAGACCTGGACTAAGGTCTCTTGGCAGAGATTAGATCATCTTAAGAATTAGGGACTTAAAAGAGAGGGGAAAAAAAGTGCTCTAAAGGATACAACTACAAGTGGGTTTAGGGGTGTTAAATAGATGACCATATTAATGTTTTTGGTTGGCTCATTGAACACAACTGTTTGCAGTCTCACTGTTTGAATGTCCACTTTGTATGCTTTGATACTGTGACTTGAGCAACTATCTCTAAGATGATAATGTGTAATCTATTAACTGGTGATTTCTTACTGTTTTTTTTTGTTTTGTTTTGTTTTGTGGTTCTGTATTACTTGCACCCTTACACTGCTTTGTTTTGTTTTTTCTCTTTTTCCTTTTAAATAAAATTAAAAAAAAAAAAGAATTAGGGACTTGGTTTTTGTTTCCTTTGGTAGCATTTTTTAAAAATTAATTTAGGTGCATAAATACAATTTAGGTGCATAGAAAAAAATAGAGAAGATAGTATGGAAAATTCCCATTTTCCAAGCACATGGTTTTCTCGGTTAACATTTTAATAAAAACTTGGTACAATTAATGAACAAATACTGATACATTATTTTAACTGAACTGTGTAAACTATCAAGATTTCCCTTTCTTTTCCATATCGTTTTTCTGTTCCAGGATATCCTCTAAGACACCATTCCACATTCCATTTAGTCTTCTTAGGGGTGTCTTGGCTGTGGCCACTCTTCAGACTTTGTTTTCATACTTTCACTGTTCTGCAGAGCCCCTGTCTGATGCCGTTCTTATGGTTAGACTGAAGTTACGAATCTTTGGAGGAAGAGCACAGGGCAGAGTACCATTTTACCACATCATAACGGGGTCCTGACGATCATTGGGACTTGCATTGTTGGTGTTGATCAGGTTGGTTGGCCAAGGTTTGTCCTTTGATTCTCCACTGGCTTCCTTTTCCCCATCCTGCAGTTTCTGGGAGAAGTGACTATATGTGGTCCCAGGTCTACATGGGGAACTATGGCCGATCTGGTAGGGAAAAGCATCTACCTGAATTATTTATAGTTCTTCTGCATAGATTTTTTTTCTTCTCCATTTATTAATTTATTTAATCATTTATTTATATCAGAATGGACTCATGGGCATTTATTTAATACTTTGGGCTGTAATCCAATACTACATTTTATTGTGCAGATTGGTGCAGCTTTGACCACTGGCTCCTTTGGCTTTCTTTTAAGTGTGTCCAGAAGCCCCATGGGCAGGGTAGTAGTGTGATCAGATTTGCATTTTTAAAAGATTCATTGGATCCCTGATCAGGCAGGACAAGTTTCATGATTGACAACCCCCATGCCTTGAGGTTCCCAGCTGGGTGGAATGGGGACAGCTGTGCCTTCTTTGCCTTAAGTAAAGCGTAGCCTCCAGCTCCACTCTGTTCTTGCTGCTTTTAGTTACTGAGTGGTGCCCAGGATCCAGGGGTCCAAGTAAATAATGTTTTTCCCCTCTGATGGGTCTCTGTTGGTGCAAGTTTTAACAATGCACAGATGGATTTTTATCTCTCTGAAATGGAAATTGCTGTTCACCCAGCCTGGTCAGCATCTGGGTCCTCATGCCCACGTGATATAGAGATACATCCCCTTTGGTTCCCATTTCTAGCATGGATTTTTTTTGCTGGAGCTGGGTGTCTTCTGTGTATCTTTACCATCACAGGTGGCTGGCCACAGTGCCCCCACATCTGTGGCTTTGTTTCTCTTCTTTGGGCTTGGAGAGGCATGGTGGTGCCCTGGGCTTATCGTATTTGATTGACAGATGCACAGTTCTTACAAGCACATGGGATGATTTTCCACAGCCTCTTGTTTCTCATGACTGGTGTGGTATGGCTGACACATCCCATATCTCCAGGAAAATGGCTTTCTCCAGGAGTTTCATGGCTCCCTTTCTCATGCCTGTTGGTACTCATTAGATGGTGTATCCCAGAGGAACACATGGAAGTATGAAAGGAAGAGGAGGCCGTACATTTTGCCACCGAAACTCACCTGAAGCAAGGAGTTTGTCTTGGGAGGGAGGCCTTCCATTGCTATAGGTAGGCTTCTGACAGGCCTCTTGCATTGTGCTCCCTGTGAGGCTGTGTGTGTGCTCAATAGCTGAGCCAGCTCTTCTAGTGCTGTTTGGTGATCTGTGGAGAGGTCTCGAAGAGAGTCAGAAAGAATTTTCAGGAATGCAAGTCCAAAGCCTTTGCGCACTCCTGTACAGCTTCCTGGGCTTGTGTCAAAGAGCCTGGTGCATTGGCATTTGGGCCAGATGATGTGGGAGCCCTAGGAGTATCATTGCTGTCCAGAGCTCCCAATCTTCCTGCTGGGGACAGCTGACCCTTAGGAACTGGTAACTTGGAAACCTTGCCTCGTGCTTCCTGGGTAGATCTGGAAGAGGTAGTTGAGCTTCTTTTTTTTTTTTTTTTTTTTTTTTTTTAATTTTTATTTAAGGAGAAAAGAAAAGAAAGAAAAAAAAACAGTGAAGGGGTACAAGTTATACAGATTTACAGAATAAAAAAATGCGCAGTAGGAAATCACTAGTTAATGGATTACATATTGCCATCTTAGAAATAATTGTTCAAGTCACAAAATTAAAGCTTGTAGAGTGGACATTCCAACAATGATACTGCAGACAGTTCTGTTCAATGATCCAATAAAACTCTGTGATATCATTTTCTATCTTATACACTTAAATATACATGCAGTTATATAGTTTAGAGCACTTTCTTTTCCTCTCTTTTGTACAGTGACTATTACACATTTTGGGTTTCATTGCTCCCACGGTTCTTGTTGCTTTTTTGGAAGAGAGTAAAACCAAATGTGACATAACAGAACAGAATCGGTCAAGTCAAAAGGGTGGACATAATAGATAATATAAAAACATAATACAAGGTGATCAACAATGGTTACCATAATGCCTCCCGCTATTTCTAATAGAATTGCCTATATCATTAGTTGTAATACAATTGAACAAAACCGTAAAGAATAAAACCGACAAAACCAAAACATTGGAGATATTGTAGGTCTTCAAAAGTAGATAAAAGTCAATGAGAATGGGCGTTATAATGAATCTCATTATCTTCTCAGCTGATGCCTAAACTTTCGAACCTGATACTATCCAGCAAAACAGAATAGAGGAACCTCAGTCAAAAACAAGATGGTGAGAGTAACACAGGGCTTCAAATTGAGATAATAGAAAGTCAAAGTGGGTTACTATATTATATCCTGCTATATTTTTCCCTTTAATTAAATGGATAAAAATAAAAAAGTAAATAATGGAGTGGAGATTGAGAAAAAAAGAGGGCATAACAGCGAAACAGGGCAGATCAAAACATAACCATTTAAGCAGAATAGTGTTTCACCACCAGATAATCCTGACCCAAAAATAGTTACCATATTGACTCCCTCCCTGAAGTCCTTGAGTACAACTTCATATACTGTAGCATTAAGTATATCAAAACAATGTAAATCCATTTAAGAGAATGACAGCATTATAGAGTATTTAGAATCGACTAACAGAAAAAGAACAATGGTCTCTGTATAATCTCCTTGTCTTTAAAAGGTTTTTTCTTATACTATCGTACTTAACAAAATCCAATAAGATACAACCTGTTTAGACCATTGGAGACAGAAGAACAAAAGCTAGATGAGACTTCAAAACAAGATGGTACTAAATCAGCATTACCTATTAAGATGTCATTTTCTCCAAAAAAAGTTGTTCCTATCATCCAATCTTCTCTGTCTCATTTCTGTTGAGCTCTTTTTCTGTCAGTAGCTGTCAGTTTGTCTTCTTCATTTTGTTCTCTGCTCCATTCGTTGTGGCCTCCCCGCCCCTATTTCTGGGTTCTTTGTATTTTTCTTTTTTTAGAATATCCTGCAATACTTTCTGTAGGGTTGAATTGGTGGTTGCAAATTCCCCCAGTTCCTCTTTATCCTGGAAGCACCTCGTTTTTCCATCAATTTCCAGGGACAGTTGTGCAGGATATCTCAATCTTGGCTGTAGATTATTATCTTTCAAAGCTTGAATTATTTCTCCCCATGCTCTTCGTGATTTGATGGTTTGTGAAGAGAAATCTGCTGTTAATTCTGATGGGTATTCCCTTGTAAGTGATCTGTTTCTTGTCTCTTACAGCTTTTAATATTCTGTTCTTGTATTGAATTTCTGGAATTTTTATTATTATATGCCTGGGTGTTTCTCTGTTAGGGTTGTAGGTAGCTGGGGTCCTGTATGCCTCATACATTTGAGTATCTTTACCTTTTGCTAAATTAGGAAAATTCTCCTGGATTATTTCTGTGAGTAGCTTTTGTAGTTCATTTGTTTGTGTCCCTACTTCTTCTTTTATGTTCTTAATCCTTAAGTTATGGCTCCTCTTATCATCTTCTTGTCTTTGTATTATTGCTGTATGTTTCTTTGTTATTTTTAAGAAGTTTTTCATTTCATTCTCCCATGTTTCAAGTCTGCCCTCCAATTCAGATAGTCTGTCCTTAGTTTCTTTCAAGCTGTTATGCCAGTCTTGGGTAGACTTCTTAATTTCTTGATAGTCCCTTTGCACCTGCTTCACATACTCAATGCTTTCTCTGTTTTCTCCATCAAACAATTCTCCCCTCTTTTTCTGTTCTTCCATTCCACCATCTGCTTTTTCCTGGGTGGTGCTTAGCATTTCTCTAACTATTCTGCATACTTCTAGCTTCAGGTCATTGATAACTTCATTCCTGAATTGGTCTATGAGGCTCTCTAAATGGCGCTTAATGTATATTGGTGCAGTGTCCACTGCCTGATTCTCAGGATTGGGGGTCGAGGAGCCTTTTTTGTTGCTTCCCTTCCCCATATTTTCTGTTCCTTATAAAATGTAATCTTACACAGGAGGCCCGGCTTCCCTGCCTGTCAGCCACAGCTTGATCAAATTGCGCTGGCTAGTTGTTCCCGCTCACCGCTGCGCCCCAGGGAGTTGCGGAGGAGGCAGCCTACGCGGGAATCGGTCGCTCCTCCGGGCCACCGTCAGGCTCTGGGATCTGGGTTAGGCCAGCCTAGGGAGTCCGCCAGCAGCGTCCCTCCGGTCAGGCACCTTTCACCAATCCCGTCCGAGAGGGAAACGTGCGGCTGCAGTTGCTACCGCGCCCTGCTCTTACAGGACTGCCCGCGCCCAGAAAAACCTCCGCTGGAGTCAACCTGCGGTAGGGAGTCAGTTCCTCGCTCACCTCGCCACCAGTCAGCCTTCCTCCCTGTCCGTCGCGTTTCCGACTCCGTTCGCAGACTCCCGTTCCCAAGCCTCTGCGTGTCTCTCCTTGCCGAGCCGCTATGGAGGCAGCCGGCCGCCGGGCGGCGGGAAATCCAAACCGCGGTTTCCTATGGCGCGGAGTCGAGCCTCCACACCGAGATTTTTCTGTTCCTATTTTAGCGCCAGGACTGTATTCCAAGTTGGATTCTCTCAGCCCAGTTCGTTCCTGAGTCAGCAGAGCATATCTCTACTGGTTCGTATCTCCTTAGTCCGCATCATTCCTGGCCTCTGAGCCGAGCCTTTAGAGAGCGTTCAGTAGTTGCTGTTGTCTGTCCGCCATGTTCTCCCCTGTTGGTAGTTGAGCTTCTTGTGGGGAGAAAGCTGTTTCACTGCTGCTGCTGCTGCTGCTGCTGCTAGGGGCTCAGAAAATGATAGTTTTTGAGAAATGCTGCCTTGACCCCAGCCCAGGGGTGTGTGGTAGTCTTGGCTTGGTCACCAGGCATGTCTGCTTAGGTTAGCCTGCTCTGAGTGACTCTCAACTTTCTACCAATGTTCCCCAAAGGTCTGAGAGCTTTTCCGACAGAAGAGGAAGAGCAGAAACCTTTCCATCTATTCCCCAAGCTGGGGACATGAACCCCTTGACAAACACTGCACATCTTTCATCTTTGTATTTAGAGATCTTTTGCTTGTATGCCCAGCCTCAGAAGTTTATTTTGTAGGCAGGGTCCTCTATTAATTTTTTTTATTACTATAATGAAACACCTGAGGCAGGCTGACTTTATAAGGAAAAGAGGTTTATTTAGCTCATGGTTTTAGAGGCTGAAATTCCAAACAATATGATGTAGGCTTTGTTATTCCCAAGCTCTTGTATTACATGAGAAGGGATAACGAGTTTGCATGTCTTTATGAGTCTAGTTTCTGTCCCTTTTCCTATAAAGCCACTGGGGCCCCACTGTAATGAATTTATCTAAATTTCATCACCTTCCAAAGGCCCCACCTCCAAACACCACCACAGATTAAGTTTCCACCCTCTTAAAAGCCATTAAAACATGGCTTTGGGGATTAAACTATATGAGTTTAGAGAGTGGGGTAGGAACAACTGTATTAAATCATAGCCATTCTGGATGACTTCCCTGGCTTGCCAAGGAAAGGGGTCCCGTTGTTGGGACCGAGGAGCTCTGTGGATTGACCTTACACTCCAGATGTGTGTGATCTGGTATCAGGTTCTAGCCATTCTTCTTCCTAAGGTCCACTTGTTTCAGGGCAGACTGAAACATCACCTTCCCAACATCACCTTCTAGTGAGACGAGTGCCGACAGTCTGATCCTAGGCTCCTGCTCAGTTCCCTGAATATGGACCTGTGCTGCTGGTTGCCTCATTCCTCTGGGTGTGTGTCCCATGAATTCCAACTGTCTAGTTCAGCCAGAGGCTGGGAGCAGAGGGAGGCATTGCTTCACTCTCCAGGAGTCAAACAGAAAGTGGCCTTCTCCTCCTCCGTCTGGATGGGAACAGGTGTGGGAAAGAGTAGGGGCTCTGGATCACAGCTGTGCAACTAACTCACTGCCTCTCCTCTCCTTGGAGAGGACTGGGATTGGAGCTGGCATTGCAGTGGCCAACAGGTCCCCCTGGCCCTGCTTGGTGGAGCGCAGCTGGGGAAGCTGTGAAGCTGCAGTCTTGTGACCCTGCCTGGGCTGGAGTCTCACGGCCCTGGAGCAGCTTGGAAGGGAAGCCAATCCTGAGTGGGCTCAGCAGGAAGCAGATGGTGTGATGGGGGTTGGAGGAATCAGGGAGGGTAGGGCTGGAAAGTTCTGGGACAGTGTGAGCTACTTCATGCTTGGATAGGAACCAGCTGAGGCTGGAAACCCACCCTGCACCCCAGCATGCCTGGCCAATAATGGTCTTAGTCTGCATTGTGCAGTCTGCATCCCTGGAGCCCTTGAGTCCTCAAACCTCGCTAGAGGAGTGGAGAAGAGGGTTGCTAAGGAGAAGGCCCAAAGGAAGTAGAGAAATACATCCCCAAACCAAGGGAGAGCAGAGGCAGGGCCTCAGGGAGGAGGAAGGACAGGATGTTCTCGCCAGAGCATACTTAGCCCTGGACTCCACCGGCCTAAGTGCTGCTGCCTTTGGCTGGTGAGACAGTTTCTATAATCCTTTGGCTCCTGAGGTGAAGCCACAGGCTGTTGCCCTCGGGAGTGGGAAGGAAGTGATGAGTGCTTGTATCCGATGGGCCCCCCGCCCACCCCGCTGTGATCTCTGGTTCTGTCTTCTGCTTTGCTTGCACTCTTCCATGTATTTATCCATCCGTCCAGCCATCCAGTCAGCAGATACCTCCTGGGTGAATTCTGTGCCATACCCTATGTATGATGTGGTGCAGGAGAAGGAACATAAAGTTGGAGTGACATGGCCCTTGGCTTGTTTGTGAGCTGTATGGTACTGGACAAATTTCATGGCCTCTCTGAGCCTCAGTGTGTCATCTTTAAAATGTAGCTAGTAGTGAGGGTTCAGATCCAAGCTCTCAAGACGGTTGCCGTAAGAGAGATTCCCTAAAGCCAATGCAGAGTGTGATCTGGGCTCTACGTTTTATTTATTTTTTAAATTTTTCTAGCTCTCTTTAAAGATGGGTAAAAAACAGAAGTACAAAAAAAAAAAAAATGTAGCTGGTAGTAACCACCTCCAAGGGCTCATTGTAAAGAGTAAGATATAGGTGAAGAAGTCACTTTGTACTTGACAAGAGGAAGCCATTGATTCCCCAAACCTCCAGTAGTACCAGGGGAAAGGAAGCACACAGAGACAGCTGTTCTCTAAGCAAAGTGTAAAGCAACACGCTATACTCTAGTAGGGTGGAGAACAGAGGCACCCAAATGCCTGGAGAAGTTAGAAAGTCTTCCCGGCAGAGGCAGCATCTCTACTGAGTTTTGTAACACAAATAAGCTTGATAAGAGTGGAGAAGAGCAAAGGTTCTGCTGTGCCATGGCCTGGGGTTATGGAGCAGCCCAGCAGATCCAGGCAGCAGGCCAGGGAGAAGCTGGAGGGTCAGGAAGGAAGGCATCAAGGATACGTGCAAAGCAGCAAGTTAGCACCCGAGTGGTAGGTGGCCCTCAGATTTGGAGGCCATACAGGCAACTGTGGAAGGAGTGCTGGGACCCAAGAAGTGAAAGGAAACTCACGTTCTCTTGCAGGAGAAAGTCAGGAAGGAATTTGATTTTGGGGAAATATTCCTGGCGGCCAGGAGGAGTTTAGATGAAGGGGAGAGGCTGGACCTGCTTAGGCCCTGTGGTCTAAGCAGGAACATTGGTTGACTGTATAGGGCAGTGGCTGTGGGATGGAGAGGATCTGAATCTGATTCGTGGCTTATTCACTCCTTCATTCATTCACTCACAAATGTCTGTGAGGCAGCTGCACTGTGCAGTCCTGATGCAGTGGTGAATCTGCAGACATAGGTGATATTCTGAGAGTGACTCTAGCAACAGTGACTCCCAGGTCAGGCAGTGATTTTTACAGGGGCTGCCAGGGCAAGTCACCCTGGACCTTGGGCTTGGCACCAGCATTTCTTCCCCGTGATGTGCAAGACTGGGGCTCAGGGCCAGAGGGTGCAACTTCCCATGTGCCTCCACCAGCATAGAAACCCTGATGTATTCTTCTGAGCTCTGAGGCAATGGATGGGTGGCTCTTTGGGGACATGCCCTTCTCAGGTCCCACCTTTGTGCCCTGACTCCCACTCTCTGTCTAAATACTCATCTCATCTAGTGTCATTGTCTGGGGCTTTGCTGGAGTATGCCTGCCTTTCTCAGGTGTACACAGTGACTAGACAATGAACAAAAGCAGACTTTTAAAAAGGCAATGGGAGAGTTCAGCTTTGACCTTGAGGCATTAAAATAAGCACAGAAACAAACAAACAAAATAAAAGAGGGAAGTCTTACAGGTGTGAGACCATGATCCGCCTAGGGCCACTATCTGTAGCCATAGGGAATTCCACACACGCAGACACATACATGCCTATGATCAGCGCAGAACTCCCTTTGGTAGGTGGGATGTGTTGCTTTTCCATTTTATTATATCCCTCCTTTCCATTCCATTCTGTTCATTTATTCTACGCAAAATGTTGGTTGAAGCCTCAGTCAATGACGGTATTTCTGACGCATGGAGACAGCTTAGTTCCAAGAGGGGAAGCTTGCTGCTTCTAGGTTGGTATATGGGACCTAGGGAGCCTCTGCCAGCAGACTGAGATACAGTTGGGTGTGTGGGCTGGGCCGTCCTCCATCCTCCTTCCCTGTGAACAAAGCATTGTTGGAGTGCTGTCTGGCAGGACTCAGGATGGTTTTTATACCCTACTGAACAAAGGGGTACAGAAAGGAAGGGTGGCGCAGCCTTCTAGACTGTGGCTGGAATCTGGTTTCAGGTTCTCCCTAGAGCTTCACAAAGTGGCAAGAGCTTTCTTATTCCTTATGATAGCAGCTAACTGTCATCTAGTACTCTCTCTTTAATGGCTGCAACAGCCCTGGTGGGGCAATATTTTCATTGTACCCATTTTATAGGTGGGAATACACAAGGTCACAATCTCTGAAGGCAAAACTGACAATTTCAGGAAGCCTGCTGACCTTTAGCTATCCTACCTGACTGAGGAGCTCTGAGCTTATTAGTGTCCCAAAGATACTGTGAGAATCAGAGAAGCAGGGACACTGAGTCTTCCCCAGCCCAAAGTGATTTCTTGCACTTTCACAAAGCAGCTGTAGAGCTGTGTGCATCCAATACTTGCAGTGTTCCTGGACCTTTCACGTGAAGAGCTATCTCATTTAAGCCCCATGACCCTCTGTGTAGGAGGTGCAATTGTAATTGCACAGGTAACACTGAGGCACAGAGGCCCGAGGAACTTCCCAGGGCCAGCTTAAGTACTCAGGCTATCACTGGGCAAGTTTCCCAGAGCTGAGACAAGGAACCGAACCCACCCTGCCCTTAGAATAGGTTTGCAGGTTCATCAGCTCCTACAGAAAAAGAATTTTTAGGACTGATTGGTAAGAGGCACAGGAAGAGTTTTAATAGGAAGGAATTCAAAAGTACACACTCAAAGAAGCTGAGTGTGAACCTTGAGACAGAGAGGCATGTTATTTCCCGAAACTGAAATGTTTATGCTTCTCTTAAGAGGTTGGAACCTCAGGAAAAGGTGGCGCACGCCCCAAAAGGGTACTGGGCTGTTTTATAGATATGAGCCCAGTTTTTAATTTTTTTTCAGATGGATAATTTAAGCATTCTTTCAATTCTCTCAATTGTTTCTTCATCTTAGGATCAGGTTCCCACTCTTTACTTTCTCAGTTAAGCTGATTTATGGTTTTGGAGTATTCCTGAGGAATTTTGGGTATGATGAGTCTGGAACAAAATGAACTTAAATTAACAAAGAGAATGTGCTATGGATCACCTGGGTAGCTTTAACTAGGTCTTGGGTCTTGGGATTTGCGAGTTGTAGTCTTCTTAAAAGCACAATTTGTAGTTACAATTTTCATTTCTTTTCTAACTTTTATTTTTTTTTAACCTATCTCAAGGTGAGTGAAACAGTTCCTCTGTTGTCCATTAGTTTTTTTTGACTTAAGTGTCTATGGAAGAATTTAATTCAAACCCTGCTGCAGAGCACCCAATGCACTTTCCTCCCCAAACCACAAAACAAATCGTGGGGACAGTGAGTAGGTCAGCAACTGGAGTATGAGGCTTTGGGTTTGGGGTGGGATGCCTGGGTTTCAGTACAACTCTGGGCCTCTGAGGAATTACTTCACCAAGTTTCCTTAAGCTCTGGCCTCAGTTGGAAATGATTTTGCTTTCTCCCTTTCTTCTGTGTGTGTCTTAGTTACTTTTTCCTTGTCATTGAGACAAAATACCTGACGCCCAAAGTTAGGGAAGGAAAGGTTTATTTCTTACAGTGCTCGAGGTCCATACTCAGTTGGCTCAGGTGGCATGGCTGGGCACAGTTCATGGCAGCTGCAAACAGCAAGGGGGAAACCGGCAAGAGAGACATAGCTTCTTCCTGCCATTACATCATATCCTGGCTCCACCCCTAGGCGGGTGTAGCACTCCACTCACACCACCAATCCAAGCACTAGCCAATGAACCAATCACAAACACATAATTGCATGAGGCTTCGGGGGCCGCTGATATAAACCATGACAGTGTGTCTGTAAGTACAGGTCTATCTGCCCATCTGTCCATCCATACATCCACCTAGCCACTGAGACCTCCCTGTACCCTGCCAGAATGAAAAAGCATATCATGCTAAGATCTGTTCTTCAGGCAGGGCAACCACTGTGTGGTGGGAGGCTCACATAAAGCAGGAACCCTTCATGTCTTTCTGGTTCTGTAGCTTAAAGAGATAGGACAAGTAGCAAATGCATAAGAAAAGA
The DNA here is from genome assembly GCF_034190915.1 of Cavia porcellus. Lineage (NCBI taxonomy): Eukaryota > Metazoa > Chordata > Mammalia > Rodentia > Caviidae > Cavia > Cavia porcellus. The sequence goes on from NW_026947485.1 coordinate 95,219,917, forward strand.
TAACCTTGTGTGCTGATAGGAAACCTGGTCATGTGTGTGTCCAGGAATCTCTCACAGAATTTCTGGAAGGTCAGCAGGATGATGCAGGACTTGAGTCTGTCTGAGGTCATGGAACCATTGTCTTAACACGTGCACTGACAAAGGATCTGAGTACAAAGGGGGAAAATTGCTATTGTCAGACAGTTATATGGTAGTTTGCAAGCAGCCACAGGCTGGTGGGGGGCAGACAAGGCCTCTGAGTGGTTATGGAAAGAGAGAGAGACTGTTAGGAGTTGGTAGCACATATAAGCGTGTGCGTGTGTGCACACACACACTCACACACAGACCCTCACGCTGACATACTCATTCACTCACTCTGGCCACAGAAGGTGAGCTATCTATAGATGTTCACAGATACTATTTCTGGGCCAGTGTTCTGGATTTCTGTTCCTTTGTGGAGTCTTGAGTCAGCAATTCCTGGCTTCAGTGCCAGACTCACACTGCCCTGCTCCCAAGTAGGGCAGCCAGTGTCAGTCCATGTTGCTGGCTTCGAAGGCCTGGAAAGAAATGTACCCCAGAGCAGCCGCAGAGGGGCAGCCCAGTGAAGAGGGGCAGGCAGTCACAGTACTGCTTGCTGTGGGACCAGGACCAAGAAGTTGGAGCTTCTGAATTCGCTGTTTTAGATGTTCTTCTGGGAAGCTTTCCACCTGAGGGGGACCTCTCTGAGGCACTCCAGATGGGCAGGCTGGTGCTCTCAACCTATTTCTCCAGTCGGGCGGGAGAAACCAGCTTTGCCATCCATTTTGGCAGCTGGGAAATCCCATCTCTGTTTACACCCAGTGTTCTTCTTAAAAAGCCTTTTATTCTAGTACAAAGTAGCCTTAAAACTAGTAAATTTAAGCTTTAGAAGAACTCATTCAATTAACATGTCAACATTTATTTCAAACCAAATATAACATTAAAGCTCTTAACGAGAACTAAAATCTCTTCCTAGTGCTTAAGGAATTTTCTGTTCTTCCTGAAAATAGTTCTGAGAAGAAAGATGACATATACTGGTTATATTTTTAACCCTAGACATAAGCAATTACCTGGCCCAGGTGAGTCCATTGATTCTCTTTTTAGGTTTTTTTGGGGGGTACCGGGGATCAAACTCATGACCTTGTGCTTGCCAGGCAACCACTGTGCCACTGAGCTATAATCTTTGATGCCTCTTACTAGATTTAGAATGAAACTATTTCTTAGTGGGATCCTGAACTCTGGAGGCTGGGTTTTTATTTGACCAAATGGGTGCCTGGCCTGTTTGTTTGCCTATGATTTTAAACTCAATTCGTTAAGTTAGTTACAGGACTGGGGGAGGGTCTGGCACAGTTATAAGAAAATTACTTAACACTTAAAATGCATCCACTTGGGTCAAAGTTTTACTGGTTAATAGTTGGAGAAAATGTTTGAGACTTCATCTTATAAAAGGAAATGAAAATCATGAAAATTATTATATTTTATGTGTAACAAAATGTGAACTTTGATGATAACCATATGTTAATGCTTAGAGTCAGGGAGGAATTTGGGCCACATTTTTCTGCCCAAGTTTTGGGGTTATGTATTCTGAACTCACAGTTGACTTTTGCAGCTCCACAGAGGCACTTTCCCATCAACAGCTTGGGAACCCTTTCCTGTTCTTGGATGCTCATATCTCCTCTTTTGAAGCCACCTTTCAAAATTACTCTGGTAGATGCCTCTGCTTTAGTTGCGCTCAGAGCTCTGACTCTGCCAAACTCTTCTTTTTATTGGTTCAGTGAGTTTCCAGCCATTCATCAGAATCACTTTCATTGATTTCATGACATCTTGCATTTTCTTCCAGGCTGGCAGTTTTGTTGATTTTTCTCCCCTTGTTTTAGTGGTATTATGAAGACTAAACCTACATCAGGTTCAAACAGACCTACATCCCCAGCCCCTTTTTATTTTGAGACGGGATGTCACTAAATTGCCATCCTCCTCCCTCAGACTCCCAGAGTGCTGAAATTAAAGACACCTGCTGGCTTTGCCTTTTGATTGGTGGCATTGCATATGTGCCCCAACAATCAGCAAGCCTGGTTTGGTATGGAGTGTAGTGGTATATGCCCTAATCCAAGCACTCTGAAAGGCTGAGGCAGGAGGATGGTGAACCAGCCCAGACTGGGTAACTTTGTAATTTAGTGAGATCCCGTCTCAAAATAAAACATAAAAAGGGCCAGGGTTAGTGTGAAGGCCCTGAGGTGAATCTCCAGTACTGCAAAATTAAACAAAAAGACTGATTGGAAAGACCTATGAAGCCAACAGGAGTATTTGAAGGATGACTAAGACTATTAGAGGTTTTGTTGATAAACATATTCCTAAAGCTGCCCTTCACTTCCCCATATGTAACCTTGTTACCATGGAGATGTAGATGGTGAGGCTCCTGAGTGCAGGCTGGGGCAACTAGACAGACACTGCCCAGCAACTTCTGATGTTGCTGATTACTGCTCGCTCCTGATTGACTTGCTAAAGTGGCGATATAAAATTGAGTGGTGGATTGGTGGAATGTATTGTTGGAAACATCATCCATTGTATAGGTACAGTTCCTTGGCAGAACAGGTACAAGACCTGGGGCTAGGGATATAGCTCAGTGGCACAGTGCCTTTCTGGCAAGTGTGAAGTCCTCAGTTTGATTTTTAGTCCCCCCCCCAAAAAAGGACTTACAGGAGAGGGCATGAATGTCAGTTATAAGAAAAGCTGTTCACCCATGGAGTGATCTTGTTTTGTTTTTGTTTAATCTGCTGGTTTAGGGTAGTATAGGTGATCATCATTATTGCCTTTTTTTCTTTGGCTGCCAGGAAGCTTCAAATCAGACTTAGAGCCTGTGCCAACAAGGGCTCCTGTTGGTTCTTGCAGGCTGGGCTCCCACTTTCATCTTTTCCTTAGCTCCTGTAGCTAGCAAGGTGATATCCTTTTGTTGTTAGGTAGGGTATATTTTCTAAAAGTTATCTTATAGAATGTTGCCTACCATTTCCATCGCTGAATTAATTTGGCAAGGGAAGGAGGATTTTGAGAATCTTGTTAAGCCTTGCATGGAATTTATGTTACTGATTTCCTTTTCATATGAAATGTGACTTCTCTACACTTGCTTAACTTTTTGCACAGCTCTGGGATTTTCAGGGTCAGCCAGTCTGCTTGCCTTCCTTCCTCCTCTTCTCCTTCCCACCCTTCCTTCCTAGAGCTACAAAGATAACTAGATTGTATCATGAATTTTCCATTTTAAAATAAAAGGCAGTCTCATCTCTTTTTACTGACTTCTTTTCTTGCCCTTTTTAGGATACTTCCCTGGGTCTAAAGCAAAATCCTGAGCCTTCAGCTTCTACCATAAGTGAATACCATACCATACTTGAAGTAACATAGCCTTGGAGCTGTCCTTGTGTGTGAAGAACTTTGAAAGGTCCTGTGTGTGAATGTGGAGTAGGGAGGTATAGATAGATCACCTCTTTTCAAGGAGTGAATGAGAAAACCTTCTGGAAAAGATGAGCTTCTTCTGTGTTTAGTTCAGGAAAACCAGAGACTCCCTCTGGTGAGGGTGAGATGTATACTGGTGTATGAGAGATGCAGAGAATACACATGTAGTGGAAACAGAGGAGCTCACCATGTTTCTACCCTTCCTTTATGGACTGTAAGACTGAAGACGTTCCCTGTGACCCCAGGTCTTCTTCAGTGTGTATTTAAGGGGCTCTGGCTATGCATGGACATCATTCATGGCTGCAGAATGGGAACAGAACACAGACATACACATAAGTTGAGACTAACAAGACAGGTAGTGCCAGAGCTAGGGTTATGAGAATGGGGGAAAAGTGTGATAGTGCCAGTGCTGGACAGTAGCGGGGCCATAATGTTCAGGCGGAAGTAAGAGAGATGGCAGATTTGGGGCACTAGTAGCTCCTTGGTGGTAAAGTCACAGTGATGCTCTTTCCTGTCTGGGCTTAAAAAAGTGACAGGATCAAGTCCAGGAGGTAGAATTGAGACTTTCCTGAAGATAGGAAACAGGGCCTGAAGCTTTTGGAGCAAGATTGAGTGATATGCAAGCAAGCCTGTCAAAGTCCAGGGAAGAGGATCCTGGGTCTGTAAAACCTGGGTAGAAAAAGCCCAGAGACTTCTTTTCCTGAGCTGCAGCCAGGTACTGTCCCTTAGGCTGAGCTTCTGCACAGTCCCTGCTCAGGTGTACTGTGGTGCTGGGCTAGGGCCACATGGCTTCCCAGCTTCTAGAATTTTAGGCAGGTAGTGTGTGTTGAGCATAGCACATGGGTGATCAAAAAGTGCAGGGTGTGCATGTGTGATGTGGGATTAGACTCAGGCTGTAGGCTGGGGACTGAGTGGGCAGCACCAGCACCATCTCAGCCTGGAGTATGTGTAAAGGGGCTCCCTAGAGAAAGGTCCTGGGGTTCTCACACACTGCGTGCTAAGTAGGAAGGCCAAGGGCTTGAGAGAATGGGACCATACCCAGTCCCTCTCTCCACCTGTATTTACAGCCTTAAATTCTCTGAGTGGGCTTTCCTGCAATCTGACCTACTTTCCTTTAGCATGTGCTTGGGCTAATTAGCAGCTCAGGGGGCCACTTGTAGTGCTCCTAGAGTTTTGTTGCTATGGCAACTGGAATCTGCCCTAAAATTGCAGGCCAAGGTGGAGCTGCTTCAATTTGTTTTTCTTGGGGTGTCAGAGTGTTTCAAATTACTGGTTCTTAACTGTGTTTTAGACCCTTGTACTTTTGTGGGACCCAAGACCATGCAACACAGGATTTACCTCTTGGTTACAGGGATTTTTCAGACTTGCTGATCTTTCTGGTATGTGCCCGTAATCAGTGCGAGCAAAGACTCATCTGGGTCTCCGTATATAGGCCAAGGCACATAACAGGTGCACTAATGTATGTTTCTGAAGTGGTACTTTATTCCTTGATTTATCCAGGTCTGTAGGGTGTCTTGGGGCATGAGAAAGAAAAGTTATGGTGGAGTCTGTCTCTGTGACCTTGGTGTGCCTTCAGGGTCCTAGACTACGTACACTATGTCCCAGAAGCCTGTAGAGGGGATGATTGAGGTCAGGGTCTCATTAGGGTCAGGGCTAGAAGTGATGGGAATCACTGATGTGATCTGGAAAGAACCTGCTCTGCTGGAGAAGCCTGTGTCCTTCACAGAGTGGCCGAGAGGAGACAGGGCTGGAAATGGGGAGGAAAGGAAGGGAGGAGCAGCGAGCATGTGAAGGTCGGGGGTAAGCAGGAGGCAAAGAGCAGCCTGTGTGGACTCTCCAGATGACTGTCACTGTGGACTCTGTGGGCTGACCCTCAGCCTGGCCCAAGTAGGGGCTGAGTGTGTGTTGTAATAAATAAGGGAATGAGTGATTGGCATGCTATCTGCCTGCAGTTTAATACCTTTAGATTGTTAGGTGCTTTCTTATTGCACATACCAGTGAATTAACCCTTAGAGGGTGAATTTGGGTGTGAGGACAGGGAGGGAAGGAGGGAAGCAGTCAGACAGGCAGGAGTGGAATGTGTGCTAACAGCTGCTGTGGGAACTGTAACCCAGCAGCAGCGTGTGCCTCTTAGGGCCTGTGAATCTCTTAAGCTATTTCAGTGGCCCTGGACTGTTTGGTGGTTTCCCTGGTCTGACTTATTCATTTTTCTATCTTTTGCTGTTGTTCCTGGTACTATCAGTGTATTCTGTCTTAATTCAGGTTGCTGTAACAAAAATACCATAGACTGGATGAGAAGGCCAGGGTACCAGCATGATCAGATTCTTGATGAAGTTACATGCTTCACAGGGGTGCAGAAAATTTTACATCTTGTCGTCTTTTTATAAGAGCATTAACTTCATGCTGCAAGACATTCAGGACCTATCTGATATCCAGTCAGCTCCCAAAGACCATTCCACTGGGGAGTAGGGCTTCAAAAGATGAATCGGAGAGGGCATAAGCATTCATGCCATGGCACATCCTTTTCCTTCCTCATTTTCTCCTGCTTTGCTTTTTCTGAAGGCTAAATAACCAAGTTCACTTTAGTAAAGTCAGAATCGAAAAGTTTTAATTGAGAGTCTGAGAGGCTCTTTCTATAGAGAAAATCACACAAACTAATAATATATTTGCATCACATTACTGGTTGCATTGGTTTCAATTGCATTGACCTCAAAGGTGCCCAAGTTCTGCTTGTTTCTGGCCTGGTTCTTGGGCATATGTTTGACTGGTGAGAAGGTCTCAGCTTCCTATTAATACGTCACTATGCTGTAAGTTTTAGGTGATTGTGATTCTAAGTAGAAGCCCCTGATTTTAATGGTCTTTTATTTCCTTTTAGTATTAAATTTAGGGTACTAGTGGTCCTGCGCTTTCATAGATAGTATTTTATTTGCCCAATGCCCTTGCAAAATAGATACAATTTCTCTTTTGCCAGCTGAGGAAGTAGAGGCTCACACTGTTAAGCAGTTGGCTCATGGCCACCCAGCTAAGAAGGTTCTGAACTCTGGTCTTGTTTTAAAATCCTCTCAGTATTGCAGCAAAACCCCTATCTACTAAGGGGTAAGAACATTATGATATGTGATTTTGTATGTTATACAAAAAACAGAACCCAAAGACAAGTTCTAACGATGGTTTCTTATCTCCCACAGCTCCAAGGTATTTTCCTAGTGCCAGCTTGGCTGAAATCCATTCCCTAGGTGCCCAGGGAAAAGGTCATGTTCCTCAAAATATTAAGAGTCTAGATTATTGTTATGAGTGTTATGAGTGTATAGCTCTGCATGGTAGGATTCTTTGGGTTCCCAATTGCAAATGGAGCCAGCAAAGTCTGTTTTCTGATACAGAAGTGAACCTACAGGTGTTAACAATGGTGCTAGGATGCACAGTTTGCCATCAAATGATGCTTAGCATTGACAGTGAGTGATGCCTTCCTGGGGAGTGTTTTCTAGTGCAGGGTTTATCCATGCCACCCACTGACAGTGACTTTGCCTGCATGATTGACATAGTCATTAGCTATTTTCATATAAATGCAAGAGTAAATCCTCTTAGTATCTCTGGGAAATTTTATGTTGCTGAGTCCTGGGATATAATAATGATAGTCTGATGTTTTGTTTGACACTGATGTTAAATATGAATAGAAGAAAGTCAGCCCCAAGAAGCTCTAGACTATCCTAACATTGCAAATGGCAATCCCAAATGTGCCCATCTGTTATGGTTTATATCAGGATGTACCCCCAAAGCTTCATGCACTCATAGGCAGGGCTTTTGAAAGGCAATTGAGGGGCTGGAGATTTAGCTCAGTGGCATAATCGCCTACCTTGTGAGCAGGCAGTCATGTGTTCGATCTCTGGTACCAATAAAAAGACAAAAAAAAAAGGCAATTGAATTATGGAGGCACTATAGCTCAGTGTAACATTAGCTATAGTGTTAACAGTATAACCATTAGCGTGGGCATTGGTTGGAAGAAGTCAGTCATGAAGGTGTGACTTGGAAGGGTATAGCTTCCTCCCTGGCCTTTTCTTTTGCTCCCTGCTTCTTGGCTACCATGATGTGAGCAACTTCTTCTGTGCTATGCCCCTTGCTATGCATGCTGTGGTGGAGCCAGTGGACCTTGGACTGAAACATGAGCTAAAATATGTCTCTTCTTATTTAAATGATCGGCATCCAATATTGTGTTTCAGCAATGAGAAACTGACAGAGACACCATCCAAATATCCGTGGCCACAGTTTTAGAATGCATGGAGCATATTGAAGGAAAATTTAAAATGCTTTGAGTAGTTTTATTTTGATTTGATTTTTCTTTTGGCCATAATTTAGATACGTTTTAGGTTAACTACCCCATGGGTGAAGAAATGGTGAGAAGATATGAAAATCTTTAATTTACCCATGGGTGGACCTATCTGAATTCAGTTGTGAGTCTGTTCTTGGAGCTCACAAAGCCGTTGTGCTGAATGCAGAGCAGGAGAGAGGGTCTGGTCCCCAGGCATGCTTCCAAACTTCCTGAGCCCCAAAGGAGAGGAATTCTTCGATTATCTTCAGTGAGAAGCGCCCAGAGCTAGAACTTTGAGAGTTTCAGAGCCAGGGGAGGGGGATCTGGCCACTACCCAGTAGGGGACTGGGTTTGGGTTTGCAGGCTGGCCTGTGCTTGTCACTACAAATTGCCTTTCACCTTGTCACCTGTGTCACTACAAATTGCCTTTCTCCGCAGACACTGGTGTTGTTTCATAGGGGCCTGACATGAACAATGCAGCTTGTCTGGCCTCTCTGTTTGTTTAGGGTGAAGCTATATGTAGGGCTTGTCTGTGTGGAAAACACTGGTGGCCAAAGATGGTGTTGCAGACCCACTGCCTGTAGCTAGGTCTGTGTCCCCTTCTCGCTTTCTCCAACCCCTGGGAAGTAAACCTGGCATACTTGGAGGTCTTGTCTTCCTGAGTGGGAAGAGCTGAGATAAGAGACTCCCCCTGGAATACACCTTAGTTCCTTCACAGCCTGGGTGGCCAGTGGACCTAGAGGTGGACAGTCCTGGTTTTTTACTACAGTCTGTTTACCTGTCCCTCCAACCTCCGGGGCCCTGAGACGGGAGAGACCATTTCCTTCTTTTGGAGGGATGTACTAGCCGAAGGAAAATCCTGGTGGTCCACGCGCCTAATCACACTTCTACTTCCTGGGGCCCCGGGGCCTCCCACCCTGAAGCGCATAGTATTTGCACAGTATTTGCATCTCAAAACCGTAGAGTGGGGGCGGTACCGGGTGGGAAAAAAGACAAGCGAGTCTGGGGCTTGACCAGTTTGGAGAGGGAGGGTCTTTGCATGCCTCCCCCGCCCTGTTTCCGGAGCCAGCCTCCGAGCTTTGTGAAGATGCGGGAGTCCCGGCTGCTCAGCGGTGGTGACATCATCGTGTCCTACACCGAAGCGGGGCTCCCAGGGCCTTAAGACAGATCCATTCAGACCCCAGCGGCCCTCACGCTCAAGCTCTCGCTCGCGAGCCCCAGGCAGAGCCGCGCGCGCGGCCACAGTCACGCGCACACCTAGGCGCGCGCCGGCTGCACTCGCGCACACATTTCCTCGGCGCTCGCCCCGTGGGCTTGACTTGGGCCGCGAGCTGCAGCTTCCAGCCGCCGCCGCCGCCGCCTGCCGCCCCCACGGATGCCAATAGCTACTTCCATCTGCAGTGCAGTAACCCGGGCCGCCGGCCGGCCCGCCCCGGGCTCCCGGCTGGAGGAACCGCGCCAGGACGCTGGCCCTGCCTGCGGCTAGCCTGCACGCCTGGGCGCAGCGAGGATGGGAGGGTCGCAGTCCCTGCAGCCAGCCCCGTCCCTCGACCTGAACCAGGAGGTTTCCGAGGCCATGTAAGTGCTGCGTCCGGCCGCCCAGAGTCCCCCGGGGAGGAGGAGAGGCTGCCTGGCTTTGTTAGAATATTTCTCCTGATGCCCGTGCAGCTGGTGTCTGGGCTGGCCTGGTATTTAAGGGAGCCTTGCACGGCTTTACCTGATGGCCACTGCTACTGGCATTTTGTCCCCTGGCTGAAATGGGCATCTGGCAGCCTCAAGATAGTGCTGGGAGCCGAACGAAGCCCCTTAAATTCGATTTTGGTTGTGCAGCAGTGGAATACTTGTTTGGGGGCTTCTTGTTCTATCAGCATCTTTTCTTCTACACCCCCCTACACACAGTGGTATTTCCTGCAAAGGAACAGCCAGGAAGCAGTGAAGGCCTCCTCCTAAGGAAGAGCCTTACAGTGTGGTAGCTTCGTGCCCAAAGAGACAGACTAGTCTACAGACAGATGCGGCATGGATGGACAGATGGTGGGGAACTCACTGGTGGACGCAGAGTCCAGTTAGCCTAAGCATCACCCATGTACTCACTCTCTGGTGAACACTGAGAACAAGGCCGCTTGCTATTATTAGTAAAGACAGCCCAACAGCCTTGTCATTGGTGGAAGCAGCCCTTGACTGTGCATCGATCCAGGAATCTGATCTTTTCGCTAAACCACAGAGCTGGTGTGCTCAGACATGGCCTTTATGCTGGATGAGTGTTTATTAGAATTCCCATTTCTGTTATGGTTGTCTCAATTATCTACCCAGGCATGTTTGAAGATGGGCTTGTTGGTGAGGTCTGCCTGTGGGGTCACATTTCAGCAAGTCAGGCTGCTGTCCACAGTGGACTTTCGCTGTCCACAGTGGACTTTCGCAATCCACTCTGAGACCTGCTTTTCTTTTCCAAAATGTGCTTCAGAGAACATTTCTGGGGACTTAAGGGTGGGCGTTGCTGTAGGTTCTTAGAAGTCTTTGATGTATACATGAAAAGATAGCAAGGACTGGTCTGTGTGTCATAGTAAGGATAGAGAGTCTTCCTCCCTGGTCCCCACACCAGAGCTATAGTGAGAAACTGGCTCCTTGCCGTGATGTAATGCCGGGTCGAGCCACATGGTTTCCCAGGCTTTGGCTTTGAGCAGTGTGAATCGTTTTTTAGGAGCAGGTGTGTGCTCATTGTTTGTCTTTATTCCTGTCACTCAAGAAGATATCATCTTACAGTGAAGCTGCATCCCATTTGAGGGTTTTTGTTTGTCTTGTTTTGTCATAAGCTTTGTACTCTGCTGTCCTGCCGCTCATTCAGGTGCAGCAGTATTGTAAGGTGTGTGGACCTGCCTGCTGCGCTGCAGGACTGTAGCCTAAGCAGGGAGGAACAATTTTGGCCACTGTTTTAGAAGTCTCTAAACTGGAAATCAGTTAGTGGGTGACAGACACCAGCTCAATAGCTACTGTAATACCCCCGAAGCACTTAAGAGACTCAGAAAGGATAATGTGACCATATGTTTAGGAAAAAGTGCTCTTTAGCCCACCAGTCCCAAACATCCCTGGCCTCTTTCTCAGTTTATAGATGACCTCTTTGCTGAGGGTACCTTTTTGGATAAAGGCCCTTAAGGTTCTGTCCTGTGGAGACTGTGATGTTTAAATACAATTTAGGGCCAAATGGCTATGTTGGGATGGAAGCTGCTCATCAAATATTTTCGTGGTCGAAACATGGCTTCTCTCACAGGAAATGATACTTATGAAATGTCTCTGAATATGATCTTTAAAATAATGTATTTATTCATTCACAGAATCCCTCCTTCGGTCCCCTAAAATTTTTGTTGTAAAAAATTGGAGAGAGGGGGAATGTTTGGGGCAGTGCCAATCCTACTACTTTCTGCTCTACACTGGTCCTTTCCAGTGTAGAGGTTTTTGAAATATATTAAAGGAGCACCTCTTTTCCACACAGGCACAAGTCTTTCATGATAGTATATATTTCCATGCACCTAAACATGCATGCACATGAATAATACAAGAGACAGTGCAAGTCCCAGGGCAGCAAAGAGCTGCCATTGTAAGATGATGCCTTCAGGGCTGTAGGAATGGAGCCAACAAGGGCTGCTCACTTTCTGACAGTTGGAGCCCCTGATGACTGGAATCTAAGTGGATGCTTCTCCCTTTCTGTGATGAAAGACGGGCTTATAGAGGACTGTGGGTAAGAGTAGAATCAGGAAGATTTATCAGTGACTAGGGCTTTTTTGTTTGTTTTAGCATGCTTTCAATTTATGACTGGGGTGCCTTTACACATCTGTGCTGATCTAAATGACAGCATAGGTCTGTATAAGACAAGCAGTAGACTGGGGAGGAAGAGAGACAGGAAGGCTTATGGAATTGGAGACTGGGGCAGGGATGAAGGTTTAAAGTCACCAGTCTCTTGCTACTTCCAGGTGTTTCACAACTGCAGCATCAGCTTTCTCTTAGGCCTGTCAGAAATGCAGATTCTCAGGCTCTGCCCCAGACCAGCTGAATCAGAAACTCCATTTTAATCAGGAATGAAAGATGCCCAAGTGATGTGGGGCAAGTCAGAATTGGAGAACCCTTGAACTATTTGTTTCCTTCTCCGTCCAGGTCCTTGAGAAATTGCTTTCTGCTTTCCTAGCTAACCTTTGCTGCATGGAAAAGAAATTCTGATAACCCTAGCCACTTCCAGGTCAAAAATGGGTAGCAGGGAGAGGAGTAATTCCATAGTGGAAACCCTGATTTCATTTCATTTTTTTTCTACTCTTTATTCTCTGGATATTGAACTGAGGGCTTCTTGCATGCTAAGCAAGCACACTGCTGCTGAGCTGCAATCCTGTTTTAGAAACCATGGTTTCTCAGCAGAGATGGGGGAACTAGCACAGGAAAGGGACAGGAAGTACTTGAATAAATGTGATCTTTATGTATTGATTAGCCTGCTCTTCATCCTTCTCCCTGGGTAACACTTGGGACTTTGCTTCTACTAATTGAAGCAGCATTAAATACGTTGTCATTTGTGTGGTTGGAGATCCTATTCCACGGTCTATCCCAGCTTCCTCCAGGTTACTACCCCCCAGCCACAGAGAGCCAGGGGCCAGGGGCCCTTGTCATCTGAGAACCAGTAGAGTGATTTTGTTACAATGCAGGCCGCTAGATGGTGCACCTCTCTTGGGTGGAACACATGCATTGGCAATAAATAAATAAATAAATAAATAAATAAATAAATAAATAAAAATGCAGATGTAGAAACCCACAGCTCAAAACAGAGAGGCCAAAGGGAGTGGGAGAGAAATGAGGGGAATGAAGCACCAGGCTGTGGTGATTGAGGCACTGGCAGAGGGAAGGGTAAAGACAGTGGCACATACAAAGTGAGGGTTTTACGCTCTAGGTGTTAGCACTGGTATGGGATCCAGGACAGGTTCCTAGGTTTTTTGTGTGCAACTAACAAAGGATTGGATGTAGCATGGGATAGTAAGGAAAAAGCATTAAAGTTTATTAAAGCAATGGTATGTTCAGAGTGAATGGACTTGTGCCTATAAAAAGAAAGTCACACAAGTGCTGAGGTCATAAGGTATAGGAGTCGCACTGGTTCTGGGGTACCTGCCACTGGGGTCTTGTAGAGCATGATTGACAACATGATTGACAGAGTGCTAAGTCATGTCACCTGCATCTTGCTCACACTTTGCTCTGTTGTCATTGGTTGTATGAGATATAGTCCAAGGATGAACCCACAGAGCTCCAGTTGAAGAAAGGTTACTGCAGATTCCAGGGGCAGGTATGCGTGCTGGCCTGGTTTGAATTTTGGAATTTCCAGAGAAGGCTCAGGGGTCTTTGTTTTTGTTATCTCTGCCTCCATTTGTAAGCCTTAGGATTAGGCAGGGGGAGGGTTGGCTCCAAGCCTTGTTCAGTTTCAGGTGAGTGGAAGGGAGTGGTCTAAGGGTGAGAGGAGGGAAGTATGGGAAACTCTAATTATATTATTGATATTATGGTGACTAAGAGAAGGAAGTAGCCTTGGCTGAAATATGAAAACTGGATTAGGAGCTAGTTTGGAGGAAAGTTGATGAGTTCGGGATGGGACTTGAGAAGCAGGTGGGATCAGAAGCAGGTGACAAGGGAGAGTAGCTCACACAGAGAAATCTTGGGCACTGCTTCACTAGGTGGAGTGGTTTGGAGCTCTACTCAGCTGTGGTCATAGGCCAGAAAATGGGGTTCTGTTTCCTTCCCTCACTTGTGTGTTTCTGGACCATCTCTGTTTCAGCCTATGAGCTGTAGATGGGCCATGATTCTGCTTTGAGGTGTTTCTCAGAGGTTAGACAATATACTTGTGAAGAGTCTTTGAGATGATGAAAAGAGATGCTCTGTGCCTCGGAATCATGCTTCTCAGTCATTCAGGGGATCAGAACGGCTGCGGGGATCCAGTAGGAACCTATCTTTAGCCCAACTGGATCCTGTTTAAAGCCTGATTTCTTGAGATAACCCTTGGCTAAATCATTTACCTTAAAAGACAGAATTTCTAATGTAAACTACAGCTGTTTCTGAGTTCCCAGAAGCAGATTTTACTTTGGATGTTATTGTTGGACACAGTGTTTTTTTCCCCCTAAAATTGAATAAGCTGAAAAGTTATCTGTTGAATAGGAGGAGTTTGAGTTCCAAAGGCTCCTGATGGGCGCCCTTTTCTCCATCTTTATTCCTTGAGAGCTCCAGCCTGACCCTGGGGTGTTGTGTTCAGGTACTTAAGGGTTCTGGCCCTTTACCAGTTTCTGTGTGGGGCATCCCTGGAGTTTCTCTGTGGGTTGGGTGGGGCAAGCTGAAGGCAAGAATGTTCTGAGGCCTTCTAGGCAGCTCCCAGGTGTCTGAAGGATCCCTTTCTGCTGAGGCCTTGGGACAGGATGCTCCCCCCTGGTAGGGTAAGTAGCTGGTACTCTAGTATTGACTGAGGTGATTCTGTCGACAAGTGTTACATCAAGGTCAGGGAATTCTGGGTCACTCTTCCCCTCGACCCTCCCATTTCTGCCTTTGTGTTTCTTTCTCCTATCTACAGCCTGTTTCTGCGACTATATTGCTGGTTGCCTAGGAGACTGCTTTAGCCTGTACTATGATTGGCTGCTCTTGCCAGATGGATTACCAGAGCTAGGGCAGCATTGAGGATAAGCAAAAGATGTAGAACAATTCCATCCTTACTCCTTCAGATAAGGTTGTAGACTTAGGCACTGTAAATAATTGTTCCATGAAAACCAATTGTTTATGGACTCATGCCTTTGTTCCAGATGGGACAGGGGCTGGAGGAGACTAATTGCATGCAGACAGCTGAGTCAGAACTGCTCTCACTCACTCGCTCTGAGTTGGGTGTGATAGCTCGGATGACACTGGTTCTGTTTATATTTATGAATCCTTGTTAGCAGTTGTTTCTGGAGAGTAGGTGGGTGCTGTTTGGTGTTGCCAAATGTGGAAACAGAGCTGGATGTCGTAGCATCAGTGCCAGAAGAGAAAAGCTTTTTCCCTTTGCCTGTGGAGTAAACTTAGACTCAGTAGAAACTTCTGTGTGTTGTCTTTGCATGCCAGGCATTTTCATTATAGAAACAGGATATCCATTTCTCCTAAGGAGGGTTTTGCAGGTAAGGAAACTGAGTCCTCTGGATAGTTTAAATCAAGGGATCAGCAGTCTTGGTAACTTTTTAGGGTTCATGAACATTAAATCTGCTGTTTTAGTACAAAAACAATCATAGATAACACATAAATCAGTGTTCTAATAAAAGTCATAAAAATGACTTTTATTATGACTGGTAATGGCTATACTGGTGGTTGGTGTAGGGCTCTGACCTATGTCCCTATCCCGGGACCATAGGCTGTGTAGGAATCCCAAGCCTTTGGCCCAGCTAGTGTTTATTTCTTGTTTTCTCTCTGAGGGAAAAACATGTCTCCTCTATGCTAATAGATTTTAATAATGGTATTGTGTTAATAGCACCTTCATTTATATTCATGTTCGCAACATCCTTATCCAGCTTTGTGTCTCCTCTTGGTTTAAGCTCAGACTTTCCATGTCCAGGATAGAGCGCTGATAACCTTCGTCCTCTCAAAAGCAGCTCAGTGATAGAGTACTTGTCAGCTATCCCCAGCAGTACCCCCACTTTCACCCCTAGCACTGCTAAAACAAGAACAGAGAAAAGCAAAGAGTGGGAACAAAACCAAAAATGTACATTCAGACAAACACAGCCCTACCTCAGTCTTTCCAGGCAGCTCATGGCTCTTCATCTCCGTAGGCAGTCAAACAGGAAACCTAAAGGGCAAGTCTTATTTTTTCCCTTTCCCTTTCCTTCCCTATGTTCCTTAATTTCTGTTCTCTGCACAAAAGCCAAGATTATGGCCATTCTATAGCTCGTCTCTGTGTCTGCTTTCCATTGCTTGTCAAACCCTTGCAGGGCCATAAACTGCCACCTCTCCTAGGACAGTGTTCTCCAAAGAAACAGGTCACCTGTCAGCTCTTGGACTGTACAGTGCTCTCCTGCTTGAGAGACTTGGCACCCAAAATGCTCTCTAGAAAGTCTTCCGTGGTCAGCTCCCTCACCAGGTTCGATTCTTGACAGGCTTCCCCCTGTCGTTCTCTGGTGCCGAGCAGCAAAACTTCTGCAATCATGGGCACTATCCATTGCAGTAGCATCTAGCCGCATGTGGCTGTTGAATGCCCAGAAGGTGGCTAGTGCAGCTTAGCAAGTTTTTAATTTTAATTAGTTTAAGTTAATTCAAATTTATTTAGCAACACAGAGCCAGCAGCTGTTACACTGGCTGCCATAGCCCTATATTATTCTGTTTCAGATTTATCCTCCTCAGCATACTTTGTAATTGTATGATTTACTTAACTGTTTCCCTTAGAATGAGGCAAGGGCAACATGAGGGTCTTTACTTGTGTATGCTTCTATCCCCAGCATACAGCAAAGTGCCAGCGACATTGTGGATACCAATATATGCTTGTCAAGTAAATGTTTGCATAAACAAATGAGTGGGCCTCTTACTAGCAAGAATCATAACCACATCTGCACTGCACCAGGCCATGGCTAGGGCCCTGCAGTCTACCAGGGCTGGGTCTGGCTGAATGTCTTGTTGGTTCTGTGGACCTGACCCTATAGCCACCAAGTCTGCAAGTTCCACAGTCTACCTGCCTGGCACCATGGGGTGGCATCTTAGCACCTTCTTCATGCTACTGGTTGGAGGAAGTGAATCCTTCCTTTGCACTGAGTACCTCAGGAAAGTGCAGTGCAGGACATAGCTGAAGAGCCTTGGCTAGTCCCTCAGATGATACTGGAGCCCCTTTCCTCACATCTCTCACAGCCCCCACTCTCTCCCCTTCTTTGTGCTTTTCTGTCACTCCTGGATGTTTTACTTTTTTTAGATGTCTGTTTGCTCCCAGACTTTGTTCTTAGTTCCTTTCAGTTCCCTTCCCTTCCATGATCATCTTTTTGTCACATCCCTGCCATCATCATCTTCCACTTATGGAAGTGTTTGGCTGGGTAGTCCAGGGACTACCCCAAGCATCTCAGAGCCCTGTGAGCACCACATTACCTTTGTTCCTACTTTCTTAGCTTTTACAAAGGAAAGGCCCCTGGGCTGGGAATGTGGGCCTGCTGTGTAACGCTTTCTCTGTGGCTGTGCAGTAAATCACATGTTGGGGTGATAGTCTTCCTGCAGGTTTGTACCATATTTAGAAGGGCTTGTTTCTTTTACCTTGCTGCTTTCACCTTTCTTTTGCTCTTTTCTTAGATGGAAGTAGATAACAGCTTTTTGCCTGCAAAATTAACAGCCTTAGTCACTGTAAGGCCCAGGATGGGAGGGCTGGAGTGAGAGGGACTGCAGCTCTGTGTCCTTGTGGGCTGAGAACTCAGGCTGTCTTCTGGGCCCACTTAGTGCCAATATCCCAGCTTCCTGTAGTTCAAATTGTTGTGGAGTTCTGTATTCTAAAGTTTCAATCATAGGAATCACAGAGGGCTTTTGTCTTTCTGTTGTGGTTCTGGGGCCAAACCTAGGGCCTCATGCATACTAAACAAGTGCTCTATGACTGAGCTGCACCCCTACCCTCTGTCACTAGTTGATGTCATGACTTGGTTGAAGGTTCTTTTGCACAGTTCTGGTGGAAATTATGAATTGGCAAAGTGCAGCTCCCTTGATGTCAGCAGCTCTGGGCTGTGAGTGCCAGTGGCTCTCAGCCATTACTATTGTAGCTCCCAGCTCTGAGCGCCAGCACCTCAGCTCTTAGTGTTATAGCTTCTGGTGACTCCCATCTACACTTATCAGCTCCTCAGCAGCTGGGGTTTACTGTCTCCCTTGAATCTTAACTCCTGTCTTAGCCCTAAAGGAGCTTTTTCTTTGCAACTTTGTCTTCTTAGGGAGATCTAGGAGGTCATTTTTAAGGAAAGTGGGTATTGATTGTTAATCCTAAAGGAGAAATGGTTGTAGGCTACTCAAGACAAAAGCTCATCCCTCCTAAAGCCCAGCAAGCCCAGAAGTGTTTGGACAGACCATAACTTGTCACTACTGAACCCTGTTGAGGCTGAATTAAAATGCCCCAAGCTCCAACAGAGGGGCCTAACTATGGATAAGCTGGAATGTAGTCAAAGACTCAGGGACACAACTAGAGGCTTCGGGAAGTCTTCATACTGTGTTCTGGGTCTAGGTTACAGTAGGCTGTTGGTCTAGACTGAAGTTTGATTGAGAACAGGTCCTGCCTGTTCTAACTACTGCTGGAGGAAAAAATCAAGCAGGAAGTTTTCCTTCTCATTGCTTCTGGTCACTGGGCTGAAGTCAAGTTTCTTAGCAATCTAGACCCAAGCAAGTGCCACCTTTAATATGGATCAGACCTGAAACATCAGAAGCAATTGCACTGAAACCCTCTGGACAGGATTACTCATCAGGGGCCTGATGGAAGTTGCTAATTGTTATTTGTTCTACATTAAAGAGAGGCTCCTGGAGTGTATGGAAGTATTTTCCCTGAAGGAGAAAGTAGACAAGGCTGGCTTCACTTTAGGGGAAAACATCTGCACACACATAGGTCATGCAGGGAGTTTCCTGTAACTGCATTTCCTTTCCTAGTGGTCCTGGAGTGCAGGGCTGCTGGGAGTGAGGCTTACCACATATGACACTCATCTTTGCAGGAGCAGCCCAGAAAGTCAGCAGAGGCTGCTGGGGAGCTGAGGAGGGGTAGACAGGAGGGTCTGCTGTCCATCCCTTTGGCATTTCAGCCTGTGTTTGGGGAGCATTGAGCTTTGACTCCTATACCAATGATTGGTCCTTAGCAGGGTAATTCTTTTTTTTTTTTTTTTTCTTTTTTTTTAAATTTTATTTAAGGAGAAAAGAAAAAAAAGCAGAGAAAGGGTACAAGTTATACAGATTTGCAGAAAAAAAAATGAACAGTAGGAAATCACTAGTTAATGTATTACATATTGTCATCTTAGAAATAATTGTTCAAGTCACAAAATTAAAGCTTGTAAAGTGGACATTCCATCAATGATACTGCAAACAGTTCTGATCAATGATCCAATAAAGCTCTGTGATATCATATTCTATCTTATACACTTAAATATACTTGCAGTTATATAGTTTAGAGCACTTTCTTTTCCTCTCTTTTGTACAATGACTATTACACATTTTGGGTTTCATTGCTCCCACGGTTCTTATTGCTTTTTTGGAAGAGAGTAAAACCAAATGAGACATAACAGAACAGAATCGGTCAAGTCAAAAGGGTGGACATAATAGATAATGTAAAAACATAATACAAGGTTATCAACAATGGTTACCATAATGCCTCCTGCTATCTCTAATAGAATTGCCTATATCCTTAGTTATAATACAATTGAACAAAACAGTAAAGAACAAAACCGACAAAACCAAACCATTGGAGACATTGTAGGTCTTCAAAAGTAGATAAAAGTCAACGAGAATGGGCGTTATAATGAATCTCATTATCTTCACAGCTGATGCCTAAATTTTCAAACCTGATACTATCCAGCAAAACAGAATAGGGGAACATCAGTTAAAAACCAGATGGTGAGAGTAATACAGGGCTTTAAATCGAGGTAATGGAAAGTCAAAGTGGGTTACTATAATATATCCTGCTATTTTTTTCCTTTAATTAAAAGGATAAAAATTTTTTTAAAAGTATTAAAAAAGTAAATAATGAAGTGGAGATTGAGATAAAAGAGGGCATAACAACGAAACAGCACAGATCAAAACATAACCATTTAAGCAGAATAGTGTTTCACCACCAGATAATCCTGACATAAAAGTAGTTACCATATTGTCTCTTTCCTTGAAATCCTTGCGTACAACTTCGTATACTGTAGCATTAAGTATATCAAAACAATGTAAAACCATTTAAGAGAATGACAGCATTACAGAGTATTTAGAATCGACTAACAGAAAATGAATAATGGTTTCTGTATAATCTCCTTATCTTTAAAAGGTTTTTGCTTATACTATCGTACATAATAAAATCCAGTAAGATACAACCTATTTAGACCATTGGAGACAGAAGGACAAAAGCTAGATGAGACTTCACAACAAGATGATACTAAATCAGTATTACCTATTAAGATGTCATTTCCTCCAAAATAGCTTTTCCTATCATCCAATGTTCTCTGTCTCATTTCTGTTGAGCTCTTATTCTGTCAGTAGCTGTCAGTTTGTCTTCTTCGCTTTGTTCTCTGCTCCATTAGTTGTGGCCTCCACTATTTCTGGATTCTTTGTATTTTTCTTTTTTTAGAATATCCTGCAATACTCTCTGTATAGTTGAATTGGTGGTTGCAAATTCCCCCAGTTCCTCTTTATCCTGGAAGCACCTTGTTTTTCCATCAATTTCCAGGGACAGTTGTGCAGGATATCTCAATCTTGGCTGTAGATTATTATCTTTCAAAGCTTGAATTATTTCTCCCCACGCTCTTCGTGATTTGATGGTTTGTGCAGAGAAATCTGCTGTAATTCTGATGGGTGCTCCCTTGTAAGTGGTCTGTTTCTTGTCTCTGACAGCTTTTAATATTCTGTTCTTGTATTGAATTTCTGGAATTTTTATTATTATATGCCTGGGTGTTGCTCTGTTTGGGTTGTAGGTAGCTGGGGTCCTGTATGCCTCATACATCTGAGTATCTTTACCTTTTGCTAAATTAGGAAAATTCTCCTGGATTATTTCTGTGAGTAGCTTTTGTAGTTCATTTGTTTGTGTCCCTACTTCTTCTTTTATGTTCTTAATCCTTAAGTTATGGATCCTCTTATCATCTTCTTGTCTTTGTATTATTGCTGTTTGTTTCTTTGTTATTTTTAAGAAGTTTTTCATTTCATTCTCCCATATTACAATTCTGCCCTCCAGTTCAGATAGTCTGTCCTTAGTTTCTTTCAAGCTGTTATGCCAGTCTTCGATAGACTTCTTAGTTTCCTGGTAGTCTCTTTGAACCTGCTTCACGTATTCTATGCATTCCCTGTTTTCTCCATCAAACAATTCTCCCCTCTTTTTCTGTTCTTCCATTCCACCATCTGTTTTTTCTTGGGTGGGGCTTAGCATTTCTCTAACTATTTTGCATACTTCTAGCTTCAGGTCGTTGATAACTTCATTCCTGAATTGGTCTATGAGGCTCTCTATATGGTGCTTTATGTGTATTGGTGCGGTGTCCGCTATTGCCTGTTTCTCAGAATTGGGGGCCGAAGAGCCTTTCTTGTTGCTGCCTCTTCCCATATTCTCTGTTCCATATATATGCAAGCATATATGAGAGGCCCAGCTTCTCTCCCTGTCAGCCACAACCTGATCGAATTGCGCCGGTTAGGTGTTCCCACTCACCGCTGCGCACCAGGCAGCCTATGCGGGGGCCCGCCCCTCCCGGTCTCCGTCAGGCTCTGGGATCTGGGTTGGGCCAGCCTACGGGGTCCGCCGGCAGCGTCACGCAAGCCAGGCACTTTTCACCAATCCCGCCCGAGAGGGGAATGTGTGGCTGGAGTCGCCACCGCGCCCTGCTCCCGCAGGACTGCTCGGGCCCAGAAAGTCCGCTGGAGTCAAACTGTGGTGGAGTGTCAGTTTCTCTCACTCACCTCGCCACAAGTCAGAACATGCCTCCCTGCCCATCCTGTTTTCGACTCCGTTCGCAGACTCCCGTTCTCAGAGTTTCCGCGCGTCTCTCTCCTTGCCGAGCCGATGTAGAGGCAGCCAGCCACCGCGTGGCGGGAAACCCAAATCGCGGCTTCCAATGGCGCAGGGTCCAGCCTCAGCAGCGATACTTTTCTGTTCCTGTTTTAGCACCAGGACTGCATTCCAAGTTGGTTTTTCTCAGCCGAGTTCGTTCCTGAGTCAGCAGAGCATAACTCCACCTGCTTATGTCTCTTTAGTCCGCACCATACCTGGCTTCTGAGCCTAGTTTTTCAGAGAGCCTCCGGTAGTTGCTGTTATCTGTCCGCCATGTTCTCCCGGAAGCAGCAGGGTAATTCTTGTAACTAAGAGCCTGGAACCTAAAGGCATGTTTCTGGACAGAGCTACACCAGCATACCCATCCTCACAGGTGAGCTTTGCCTGTGCCCTTGCTGATGTACCTTTGATAGAAAAAAAACTAATTTAAAAGATGGAATATGTCTCTTGTGAGTGACAAGTGGGATTCCTACAGGGGTAATTTCAGGATGGCTTTAAAAAATGGGACCCCCACTCCCCCAAAAAGAACTCTAAGAATTCTTAGGCATCAGGGCTTCCAGTGTTTAAAGCACCTCCTTTACTCTGTCACAGCTAACTTATTTTAGGTCTCCAGCACTGCCTTACCTTCTTTTTTTTTCTTTTTTGGTACTGGGGGTCGAACTCACGACTGCACGCAGGCGTTTCTGCTGCTGAGCTAAATCCTCAGCCCCTGCCTTTCCTTCTTGATCCCTCTAACAAGCTTCAAGCTGCTGGGGGAGTTTTGTGTCTCAGCTTCTGGGTTGTCTTCAAGGATTTGGAGCCTAGGTGGGGAAGTAGGGACACTGAGAAGAGAGCAGTGTCCTGGCCCTGGTCCTGGTCATGGTCCTTGAGTGCCCTTCAGCAGCTCAGCTCACATCTCTTGCCCTAACTGGAGGTTGTGGAAGGCAACCTGCTCTTGGGTCAGCTACCAGGTATTGGCACCTGAAATATGCATCTTCAAGTGCCAAGCAAAGCTTGAGAGCTGTGACCTGAAGGCCAGGGAGGAAGGGCAAGGACGAGTGTGGTCATGTGTGGGCCGAGAATCTGGCAGTGTTTTCTGGAGCCTTACTGCTGACGGTTCTGGGGTCAGCAAGAATGAGCTCCAAGTAAGAAGGAGGGAGTGGGGCACCAGGAAGGTGTTGCTCAGTGCACAGCTGCTGGGACTGGAGGACAAACATGACCTTAATGGCGAGAGATGTTCATTCTCCACATCCTTCCTACCTTGCTGTGCTGATCACAAGTGAGAGAAGAGGGTCCTGAACCCACTTCCCGGATTACACACACGAATGCTGATCCCCCCTCTGCCTCTCACTCTCTGGCCCAGTATGAGACTGTTCCCAGACTCCAAACCCTGGTGACTCTCAGCCACCAGCTTCCATGGAGAAAACAGTGGTCTGGGCAGAAGGGGGCCAGAATGCAGTGAGCACAGTGCTTCTCTCTGTCTTGTCCCCCTCCTTGTGTCTTTTGCTGTTGTATGGTCCTGTTCCACTGGATGGCGTGAATGTTTGTTCTCCTGAGCTGAGGGTCTTCATTTCTTCTTTGTTTTTCCAACTGGTGCCACCCTCATAATCTATGATCTGTGGGCCATAGCCTCCCTGGACCAGCAAGGCAGGTGACATTGAGATTGAGGGTATTCTCAATAAACTGACCCACTGATAGATGGGAGAACATACTTAGAGAGCATTACCCGGCCTGGGTACACTGTAGGGAAGTGCCAAGCTTGGGCAAATACTCTTTTAAAAACCGCTGTGGACAAGGGCATTGGCTCTCGGAAAACTCAGTTATACCAACAGTGCAGTGGCATTAGCATCCCTGCTTCTTCTCTGTTGCTCAAGGTTTCTGCAGCTAACAGAGTACAGAGAATGCAAAGAAAAAGGAGAGAAATGCATCAAATGTTCATGAAATATTATGCTTGTGTTTTTGTTTTCTTGACAAATGCAAGTTATAGATATTTATGGTATACAACATCGTGTTTTGAAATAGATACACATTTGGAATACCTGAATCCAGCTAATTAACATGTGTTACTTTATGTGCACTTTTGTGTGTAAGAGAATACTTAAAATGGACTTTTTAGCAGTCTTTAAGTGTACAATATTTATACATAGTTATTAACTATAGTCATCAAGTTATACAGCAGATCTTTTGATCCTTTTCCTCCTAAGTGAAATTTTTGTGCCTTCTAATCTCTATCTGCCCACTACTCCCTGCCTTCAGCCCCTGGCAACCACTGTTCCACGCTCTCTTTCTATGAGTTTAATTTTTCTAGCTTATATACGTGTGAGATCGTTTGTGGGTTTGCAAATAAATTAGCGTAATTCTGAAAAACCCTGAGTGACTCAAATTTTATTTGAGTTTCTAGTATACTGAGTGATGACTCAGTGGAATTGTCATTAAGGACCGTGGGCTGGAGTGGGCTGGCCATTTCCTCTGTGGTCTTGATCCTTAGCAGGTGAGCCACACAATTGCATCTCCTCCGGTGCTAGCTTTGGAAGGAACTGTGCTCTGGAAAAGGCAAGAGTCCAAGCTTTTCCATCTTAATTTTAGGCCAAATTTGTCATCCTCCCCATTTGTACTAGAGTAAGTGTGCCTCCCATCTGGTAGTATAAACTAGAGCTCAGGCCAAATTTTTCATCCTTTCCTTTTCATATTTCTGATGATCCAGCAACACATTCTCTGATTAAGACAATAGATAAGTCCCTAATTATTTTAACTTTACTTAACACTAAAATTCAGTGCTGAGAGAGCAATATGATTTTTAACTAGCAAGCACATTGTGGTAGTGGACAACTTTGAGGCTTTAAACTAAGAGGTTTGAAAACCCAAAGGACAGAGCTGCCTTTCACATGTTTTATGTCATAAACATAAGAGAGAGGGCTGGAAAACTGCGTATAAATCAGGGCTGAGAGGCAGGATGAAGAGAAATAGCCTGGTGACCACTGTCAGATTTATACCTTATTTCTCTTACTGTGCAATTGAGTAGGTTGTTGGCAAGAAGGTCCACTCTTAGAGGCTATTTTAACTCAGTTGGATTATTGCCACAAAACAAGTGAGACAGTGATGCTTGTTTGATACGTGAAATTGTATCTGTTCATTGGAGCTTTGTTATGTGTAATTGAAATCCAAGGATACTCATCAGCCTGTCGTATTTAAACCACTGATCATGGCTCTGATGTTTTTGTTGCTATTAAATCAGGTGGTGTGTGAATGATTTCAGAATCTGTTGGATTTAGGTAAACTCTTTCCTTTCCTGTATAAATTATAGACCAAGTAAAAATAAATGCCTGTTTTCGCTAAAACCTGAAAAAGATAATCTGGAATCACCACTCTCTCGGTGACATCTGCCACTTTAACCTCCCGCACGTGTCTCAGGTCTGGCCGCTGTCACCCCTCCCCCTCCTCTTTGTTTTGGATGCAGTCAGGTGTCTGCCTCAGTTTACCTCCTGACTCCTTATATTTCCAAGCAGGGACCAGGTCATGGTCAGCATCGCTGCTCACCTCGTTCACCTCCTGGCAGACTTTCTCCTGCCTTCCACTTTATTCTCCTACATAGCACTCACTGCACCCATTTCTTGTACTTTACCAGTCTCCTTCCCACTCCTGGCAGCCTCTCTGCCTGAACACTCCCCAGACTGTTTTTGATTAACTGGTCCTCAGACATGAAGGAACACTCGCAGTGCCTCCTGGAGCTATGACAAACAGTGTCAGCACTGCTTCTTTCTGGCTGGGGAGTTCTTCTCCGAGCAGCTGTGAATTAATTCAGTAAATATTTGAGTGAAATTTATTGCTTAATTTTGCAGTTCTTCGCCTACTGCCACTTTAGCTGTGTGTGCGCGTGCACGTGTGTGTGTGTGTGTGTGTGTGTGTGTGTGTGTGTGTACTGAATGTGTAGGAAGAGCCACAAAATCACATTTTTTTTCCTCATCACTCTGCAAACTCATGAGTCACTGGAACAGCTGTTCCTTAGCTACAGCGCATTTTAGAGCAGATTTTAGAGCAGACAGGCCATGAGTGCACTCATTTGGATTGTAGAATTCTAACACTTGGAGGATTATGGTAAGGAAATGCCTTCTGAGTGCCGAGCCTTGTACAAGGTGCTTCCTAGCTGTTGACTCAGCTCCCAGAGTGGTCCTCCGTGTGGGACAGTCATCTCCTGCCATTTGTCCAGCGTGCAGACCAAAATACTGATGCCTAGGACTATGAGCAACCCGTTCCAAGTTGCTCACAGTGTGAACATGAAACCAGATATGTTGATACTCAGTTTTATTTGTGATGAATATGTAATTTAAGTATTTTAGTCAAAGAAGGTGCCTTAATATAGATTTTTATCATTTCAGAATTTGTAACAAGTGAGTCAAAGACTGAGGTGATGATTTTGCTGCATATTTATGAAAGAATGGTGTGAAAATATTCTGCAGCAGGCAGTGGCTTAGAAAAGAGTGCCCCTCCTGAACTAGTTAGTGTGGTGTTATAAACGATTCACTCTGGCTGTAAAAAAGTTGGGAAAAAAATGACAAAGAATTTCAGTCCTCTTTCCTTTGTTGTATAAAGGTGTTTTTGTGGTAGAAAATATGCTTTTAATAAAGAGCCTATGGCTATGGCTCACTGCAGATGGTCCTGGTGAGACCATGTGAGGTAGACGTTCAGTGGGGATCAAACCTGCAACCTCGTGCATGCCTGGCAGGCGCCTGAGCCACTGAGCTAAATCTCTGCCCCAGAAAGTATGCTTTTAAAACTTTATGAATTTCAGGCTTTTTCCTAAGATATATTACCACTTCTTCAAAGTCTAGGTTTGTACATTTATATCCATGAATAAAATCATAATCGAGCTTTTGTGCAAAACAGAGTAGAACATAGATGCCGGCCCCCCCCCCCCCCCCCCCCGGTTAGTAGAGTGAATGAGAGGCATTCGGGAGAATTTACCTGATTGGGGAGTCATTTTTGAGGGAATTCACTGAGCTGCTCTAGCAGGGCTGCTAGAATGACCAGTTTAGACAAATCAGGTGTAACAAAACCTAAACCCACTCTGGAAGCGTGTTCTTGCTATGTCAGGAAAAATCCAGGGTCACTGGTGGTTTCTTTCAGTCCTAGTTGTCCTCAGCAGGGTTGTGATCGCGTTGTAATGCTGAAATCTCCAGCTTCGGGGCCTTCACCGAGAGCTCACTATGCTTTCTGGGCTGCTTGGAATTCTACCAGCTGGTCTAAGTGCACATGTAAGTGTGGATCTATTTGTTCCTGACAATTACTCCACAATGTGCATCTTCATTGAGTGAAGTATCACTAAGACTGTGGACAGGAATATTGCCATGCCACGCAGTAAGAGTATACAGACCTCTTCCCCTGTGCTGTTATCTCTAATAATCTGCAAGGCGTGGAAGTACCAGTTTAAAGACAGATTTATAAATAACAAATTCTAAAGTCAATATATGTGAACCATAATTATTGATGGCATCTGCAGTATTCGCAGTACCGGGGCAGCCACCCAATGTGTCTTTCCTCTTTTTACCCAAATTCAATGAGGGGGAAATGAGGAGAGAGGACAGCGTATTAAGGGGACAGAGGCTCGAGGTAGGTAGAGGCAGAGATGGATTCAGAGTCACAGTAAAATACAGAGAGACACATAGGTGAGGACACACTGGACCAAAGAGCTTGGAACCAAAACCCCATGGCTGCCCTTTGGAAGCGTCTATGCTGAGATCAGTCATCCTCTTCATCTTCCCTGGGCCCCCAGGATGGCATTGCCTTTTGCCCAGATCAGAATGGGCAATTTTCCAGTTTCCCCATGACACTCCCTGTAGAATCCAATTAAGCTCTTGTAGACCTAATGGCAGGGCATGGGCCTTCTAGATACCTGCTCCCAGGCTACATGAATTAATGGACTAAAGAAAAGAGGAGGGGGGTGAGGAGGGCATTGTGGTGGCAACCACTGACCAGCCTGGCTAGCTGTCCTCCATGGGGTGGGGTACAATTGCTCAGTTCCCCTGGAGGTAAGGATGCTCTGGGAAACTGAGGGCACCCAAATAGCGTAGCAGTGCATTTGGAGATGTGCATGTACACAGGGAAGGACAGTTGGGTTTTGATGAGACACACACCCCTTGTCTTAATTACCTGTTCGCATCCTCAGATCCCGGGAAGACTCAGGCTTCTTTGAGAGTGGGGGCTGATCTTTATTCCCTGGGTGCCTGCACGTGATGGGTGGTGCATCTTGCCTCAGCAGTCATGTTGTCCACGTGCTGCACCTCTTAATGGGGTCAGATGAGCGGGTAAGCAAGGAAGTGCTGAGCAAATGCAGGCTGCGAGCACAGGTGCGCAACAGCGGGGTTAGTACCATTCCTGACTTAGATGGAGCCTCTGGCAGGGAATCTCCACACCTGCCTGGGCACCTGCACTTTGAATCAGGACTCTGGGTAGAGTGGACTTTGGGCTGCAGATGCAAGATGGGTGTTCGTTGCTGGCTGGAGGAGCCCCAGTAGCAGGCCCTGCTGAACCAGTGAGGTTGAGCTTGGAGGGGGCTGACTCTGGTGGGGGTGTCTACCACAGACTGCACATTGGGAAAGTTACAAAACCCTTTTGCTCTTAGCATATTCCTTGTTGGCTCCTTTCCTTAGTCTGTATTACCCAGAACAAAACCGCCTAGTCAAGTCCTAGCTGGCTTTCCATTTGTTTTGTTCAGGACCTGGCTGAGATTTGGAAGATGGTGTGGAGCAGTCTGGGTGGGCTCCTCAGGCCCCTGGTGATGTAGGGGGCTTTCTCAGGGGTCAACATTCTGCCCTACATCAAGGCAGCCTTGTTGCTTCTGGTACCTTTAAGTATATGTTTCTGAATTTTAAAAAACAGCATGTATATGCTGCCTCTGTGTGTGTCTGTATTCCCCCCCCCCCAGTACTGGGAATTAAACCCCAGGTCTCCCCACTGAACTGTATCCCCAGTCCCTCCCTTTTTATTTTGAGGCAAGATCTTGCCAAGTCATTTGTTACATAGGCTGGATTTGAACAGGTGATCCTCGTGCTTCAGCTTCCTAGAGAGCTAGGATTATAGGTGTGTGGTATGAAGCCCATGTTGTATGTGTATTTATACACATGTATATAAATGCTCATGTGTATTTATATACATTTGCATATTTGTATTTAATTTTTAAATAGTAAATAGCCTCATACTACTTGTTTATTCCTTAATTTTCCAGGATTTCCCTTACCTACTGCATATGTAAACTCCTTCCCCCCAATCCCATGGGTGGTCCTGAGAGAGCTTCTGTTACTTCCCGGTGCTTGGGGAAACCCTAGGAGTTGGCCAAACATTAGTGCTCTTTGAGTTCTTGCATCCCCTTCCATGCTTACTTTGTCACATTGTCTTTATAGATACTATCTACGTACCTGTCTCCAGCCCTGCCACTTAACTTGATTTGGGTTCAGAAACCAGACACCAAACCTATTACGCTAGTGAATAAAAGAAACTTTAATTAAATGTGTTTTCAGAGATGCCCAAAAGAGCTTTTGTGAGTGAGAAAAATGGAGGGGTTTTTGTGCCAGCCGTATGCATATGACTTGGGTGGATAGAAGTATTTGTGTTTCTGTGGTCCGGTTGTGTCTCAGCTGGGTGAAGATTCTTGCCTGCGTGTAAAGTGGCTTCTGATGAGGTAGGATGTTACTATAACTCACCTCCCTGGAGGAAATAGAAAGGCTTATTAATGACCGCCTTTTGGAAGCCATTCCTTACATCTATCTCAGTTCGATGTGGTATATTCTTTACTCTTTAGTTGCTATAAATATATCTTATTTCCCATGAGATGTTTTTAAAGAATCTGAGTTTAAGTGAAAGATCTGACTTAAGTTACTCAAGCAAGGAGTTCAGTTACAAATGAACTGGGGATATGAGTACATGAAGGCAAGAGAATGAAAGGGCAGCCCAAGTGCCATTTTCTTTATTTCTCCCAAGGCTTGGTTCACAACCTGGCTTTTGTCCAGGGAGGCTTAATCAAATCCTGGTACAGATCAGTGGAATCTCGAGCTTGGGGAGCCAGCTCAGCATCATTCTATACTCCCTATGGTGGAGCCCCAAGTTGCTGAGACATTGCTTGTCTTCTGTGAGGTGCCTGGTGTTACCACAGATAAACTAACTTCAATACTAAGCTTTGGGGAGGTGTTTCAGGGGAGAGCACATATATGTCCATACAGGCACAGTGCTGCACCCCAAGCCTCCTTTATTCCTGGGGCTCTGGCCTCTCCCTGGAGGCTGAGTTATGTTCTGCCCTCAGGAAGAGTGAGTTGAACTCCTGCTATTCTGAGCACCCCCATTACCACAGTGCACTCAGTCCACAGACATCCTGGCGTGTAGGGACCACAGTGTGGTCTCTAGATTGTCTGTCATGCCCAACTCAGTGGCTTTGACCAAGTGAAATAAAAGACTCAGCCAGCTTGCTAGTAAATCACATTCCTCCAAATAGCTAATGCTTGGAGGCCAGGGGCAGAATTGGAACTGCACTGGTAAGGGGAAGACATTATCTTATAGTTACTATTGTCCCTGCTTACTGAACAAGTAGTCCAAGGGCTCAGGAGGCTGGGTGGTTTGCCTAACCCCATATGCCTTGTCCAGTAAGTGACATGGCTGGGAGGGATGATGCTTTGATTGGGCTCCAGGCCACCTTGTTCTTCCAGCTGCCTCCTGGGGAAGTCTCTTTGCCTCATCCATTAGGATATTTATTAAGATTCCTTGTCATATACTATGTAAGGCATAGATATATGACCCAAGATGGGCCAATTGAATGCTCTCATTCTACAATTGAAATCAAGAGCTGAATACTGGGAGATCTAAGAGTGATTAGAGGGCTGAAAAGCCCACATTTCTATATAAATCTGGGTCCTCAGCATCCAGTAAATTCTGCTTTTGCCTTAGTTATTCAGAGTCAAGTCCCGTTTCTTTGTGACAGTAATCTACGATTGGCTGTAACTAGGTCTGTGGGTCACTCTTGTCAGTGTGGACTCTTTCCTCTTGGCCTGCCATGCCTCTAACCTGGAGGCAGCCGGTATATTCATGGCCATGGCCCCTTTGAACCCTGCTGATGTCTCAGCATAGCCACCAAATGATCCGTACCTGCCTCTGAAAATAAGAGCCCTCCTCAGAAATCCGATAGATGCTCTGTGCTGGGGATCTTGGGATGAATGTGCTGTCAGCTGCCTTGATTTTTCTCTAGGTGTCAGTCTGGAAAATTCAAACAGTCTGGCTTGTCAGAGCTGGTTTTGTGTTCACAGAAGACAGGCTGCTGAGCAGTCTGGTCAAGTTGTTTTAGGAAGAAAGAGAGGGGAGAGGAGGGGAGGAGAAAGAAGAAGAGCCGGAGGGAGGCATGCTGGCTGGGATTCCGTGGAATATTTCAATGAATAGAATCTAGTGTGTATCAGTTTCAAAAATATCCACTCACTAATTCTTCACCCAGTCTTATTTCTAGAAGCTTTCCCTCTCTCTTCTCCCTCTCTCTTTAGGAAGGCAGATGGTCTTTTGTCCTATACCTGCTGACTGATCTTCTGAAGAGCAGGGCTTTTCGCCAGAGTTGTGGCCTTTACCAAGCAAAAGGGAGGTGGGGGACAGAAAGAGGGGAGTCTCAGGCTGACCTCAGGCAGTTTGAGACTTGTTATGTTTACATATGGCTAGATGTCTGTCTGTGTGTGTGTATATGTTATGTGTGTGATCTTAAACCATTTTATTGTTGTAATTCATATATGTAAAAACATGACCATATTTATACCAAGTCACAAACAGAAGAAAATGAACTCTGATGGTCTGTTTTCCAGCTACCTGACTCTGGCTTTAGAGATAATGTGACCCCCATTCTAGCACTGTTTGTCACTGAATTCTGCAGTGTGTGGAGCAGAGGTGTACAGACTGTGCCTTGTTGAATTTGAGAGCTTTATAGGTGGTTCTCTGAAATCCAAGAAACTTTTTAAACTGTGCTAAAACAGTTTGGGAGCCCTTGAGACTCGGATTTGCATGGTTTGCAGTCTGTCCATGCTTGGGGGTACTCATTTCTCTCTCCCACTGTCATCTGTACATGTTCATTGTGGTCTTACTTCCCCCAGCATATTTGTTTCCTTGTGCCGATAGATTAATTGCTTTGTGGGGTTAGGTGGCTCTCATGGCTCATCTGCCTTGGTGAAGACTATCCCATGGTCTCAGGACCAGCTGTGTATCAGAACTTTCCCTAATACTATGCCACTAGGAGGGACAGCAAGAGGGGCAAAGAAAGCTGCAGTTAGTGTTCCCAAACCCCAGTGTCAAATTTTCAAGTTCATGCAAATAGTTTAATTGTTCTCTGTGATAGATTTTATCATACGAATACATTATATACTGAGCTTCTTTGAAACATTTGGAAGGCCCAGACGTAGTGATAAAAGCACAGATTTTGGAGGCAGACAATTTGGATTTGAGCCTGCTTCCCATCCTTTCCTAATTATATGGCCTTAGACAAAGGTGTCTAAGCCATAATTGTCTCATCTGTAAAATGGGCCTGCTCTCCAGCAGGCTGGATATGAAGATTGTAGATAAGGATACAAATGGGCCTAATCCAGGGCCTGAACATAACAGAATGTTCAACAATTGGTAGCATGCTGAAAGTTACTCACTGTGTTTCATGTTTGGCCATTAAGAATATAGATAATTTTGTATGCATATTTACTTATATACATCTGAACATAGCATCTGTCTACCAGGGAAATATATTTTCTCATAATTTAGAGATGTTTTAGCAGATTGTAGTGACAACATTGCTCTTTCTGATACATATTTGTGGCAAATTAATTTTTTCTTTGCTTCATTTTTCAAGTGTATGGAGCCTTCGCAGAGTAATTTCTTGTACTTTAGTTTCTTCTGATGCTGAAAAAAATCTTAACAGCTGATGGGCTGAGACTCCAAAATGCTGCTTTGCATTGAGACTCTGCATTGAGACTCCCAAAATGCTGCTTTGTTTTTATGGACAGACTCTTTGTGGGTGGACTGCAGAAATTCTTGCCGGTGGAAATATTTTAAGCCCCTGGGAAACTGAGTAGGGAAAAAAGAGCTAATTAAAAAAGCTGCCATCCGCCTCCTCTAATTAACTCTCTCTCTCTGCTCCTAGGAGAGGGCACAGGAATAGGCAAACAGGGCAGGGGGTACCGGAAGTGAATGCCATTCTGTGGTGCGTGGTTGGCTCTGCTGTTTTGAGGCAGAGGCAGTCAGTAGTAAAGAAGCGAGGAGGCAGAAAGGCTTGGTGTGCCATGCCCTGGCCAGCTCACACACCACCTCCACGCAGGCTGGGGTAAACAGTGGTCTCCTGGAGCAGGTGTGCGTCCGGCAGCTGCAGCAACAGAGACTTCATTGGAATTCAGCAGCTAGAACCCAAGAGCATCTGACCATCCCTATTCCTGTGCTGTTGAGAAAGACCAGGGCCCTTTGTGCTCCAAAGCCACGTGTTGTCAGTGCCAGGGATGCAAAAGCCAAGGATACAAGCATTCAGTCCCTCTCCTTGTGTCTCAGTTTGAGCTTGGCAGCTTGGGGCCTCTGGACCCTGGAGAGGAAGCTCATAGCATTTGTGGCTGGCAATGTGGCTTTTTGGCTACAACAAAAAAGATTTAGGCCTGAGATACCAGTGAGGGGACTCGGGGTGGGAATTTGGGGAACAGAGGCTACTCTTCAGTGGAGATGGCTTTTGACTCCTGGCAGATGTGGTCCCCCATGGAATGGGGCCGGTGGCTGTGGACAGTGGTGAGCAGCAGTGCAAATTCTAGACTGTTAGCCCTTCAAGGAAGCACCGGAAAGAGGCAAGTTGTCTTTGTGCACCTTGTAAGCATTTCTCCCGACGTGATAGTGCTGGGGACTGGGGTGAAAAATGGCTCCCAGGCGCCACAAAAGTGATCTGGGCTCAGTTCTGTGATATCCTTGTGTTTTCCATACCTGTAAACAGGCTGCAAAAGTTTAGGTACCTAGATCTGTTGTTGTCCAGGCATGGATGAATAAAAAATTGTTCCTATAAACAAAAGCTTAAGCTTTTTAGTATTAATGTATGTGTAAACAGTCAGTTCCTCCTCTGTTGTGTTTGCATGGATTAAGTATTTATTCATGAAATTTAATACTATGCTGTCTAGGGCTCATTGGCTACAATCAAAAACAGCTCTGATGTTTCTGCTGATTTCTTTAGGTCCCTGGAGGGCTTTGTGGCTAACTGGAGGAGCCAACGTCCTTGGGGGTGTGTGTTGGTCATCTTTGGCACTGATAAAATGAGTTACCCACAAAAAAGTTGTAAAAACAATATTGATGTAGATTTTCTACAGGAAACTTCTAAATAGCTACTTTCTCTGTTCCTAGCAGATAGTAGAGGGGTTGGTTTGGTTCTTGGCACTGTGTGTCAGATGGGTGATGATCTTTAGAAAATGGTGACCTGTACCAAGGTTACTGGTCCTTTGAACTTACAGGAACTCAGCAGAATGAGCATCTCTGAGCTTCAGGTGATGTGGCAGTGACACATGTGTAGCCCTGTGCAACCCGTCACTTTATGCTCTGTCTTACCTGGTGTGTCACTTTCTTAATTCCAGTCTTCGCTGGATCGACTTGCTGAGATCTGAAATTATAAGTATCCACCCATTTTGGTGGTTGACCTCCTCAATGTAGATGAAT
This sequence comes from Cavia porcellus, assembly GCF_034190915.1. NCBI lineage: Eukaryota > Metazoa > Chordata > Mammalia > Rodentia > Caviidae > Cavia > Cavia porcellus. The sequence continues at coordinate 95,254,008 of NW_026947485.1, forward strand.
CCATTGGTACTTGGGTCTGTTTAAACCATTTCCAGACAGGAACCAGTCTGCTGCTGCTGCTGCTTCCTCTTGGCTTCCCCTGCAGTAGGGATGGCCTGTGTCTCCAACAGAATCTTGAGCCAAGGGGCAGCTGCCTCCTGGCCTCAGGCACACAATGTCCCATGACTGGAAAAGTTCATCCTCCTGGCTACATGTCGAAAGCCAGTGGAAGCAGGCTAGGGAGGAAGGCTGCCTTTAGCCCAGGGCAGGGTTTTAGCAATTGTCTTCTACTTCAACTGTGGACAGCTTCCCTAGTGGACTTTTGGTCCAGCTCTCTGTGTGAAGGAACTTCCTTGCATGTGGATTATCCAGCGGACCAATGAGGGTCATGTTTGTACCTGTGTGATTGACAGACTACTTTGTGACTGTCTGGTACAGCCTCTGCTGGTTTTCATTCATTTAGACATATTCTCTACTTCCTGTTTTAGGCTCAGAGATGGTGTGATAAAAAAAGCCTGACTATCCTCTTGGCATTTTCAGTCCAGTGGAGGACAAAGAAATAGGATTATAAAGTGAACGAATGTATGCTAACAACTTAAAAGAAATGCTGGGAAGGCAGGGAAGTAGAGAATAGGGGTAAAGTGGGAAGAGGGTGAATGGAGATGTAATTTCATAAGGTAGAGATTCTAAGGGGTGTAACCATGGACTGCCTCTATATTTGTTCGGCTGAACTGACGAAATAGCGGGTGCCAAAGTCCGTTGTGTCTATTTGCCACTGAGGTGAGAAGTGTGTGTTTTGAGTAGAGCTAAGTTCAAAGAATATGCCATTTGGGTAAATCAAGGGTAGTGGTAAGATTCTGCTTTGGGAATTATGTCACCAGATGGTTTTCCTCACATGTTACCCTAAACAGTTGAATCAGCCAGTGAGCCTGAATCCACCATCTCTGGGTTAGAGTCTTGCTTTGCTCAGCAGAATTGTGCCTTGGCCTCTGTCTCACCTGTGTCTCTCCTCTCTCTTCACTAGGAGTTCGGACTCTGAAGAAGCATTTGAGACCCCAGAGTCAACAACCCCTGTTAAAGCTCCTCCGGCCCCACCCCCACCACCCCCTGAAGTTATCCCAGAACCTGAAATCAGTGCACCACCAGCCCCGGAAGAACCAGGTAACCAAGGATCAGGAGCCCAGAGGAGTGTGTGGTGTCTCTTCCTGGAGCTCTGCTTGAGGCAGAGAGCCAACCCCAGTGAACACAGAGGAGGGCTCTCTGAATAGTCCACATCTTTCAGCCATGGGGTCCCTTGGGTGTGGGCTGTGTTTCATAAATTTTGTGGCTATTCAGGAAGCAGAGATGGAGTGGTTGTGCTCTGTGTGTTTTTTATGTTTATGTACTACTTTCGCTCTGGGGACCTTTCACTTGAATGCTCAGATGGGTTTGAAGGCTATGTATCTGGACAAGGAAGATTCCAACAGGGACTTAGATTCTGTGTTTGCTACCACAAGAATGCTGGTTCTGGACATCTTGTGTGACTGTCCTTGTATTCCAAGAATATAGCCCCTGCAGACCCCAGGAGCCAAGACAGGAAGACAAGAGAGAGAGTCACATCAGTCCCTGCCAACTCTCATTTCTCTCATGTTAACTGATTTTTTAAAATCACTTTTCCACATCTTTTCTCTTCCTGTATGACTTAAAATACCTTTAGGTGCCATATAATATGATAAACCGCGGGATGGGGACAGATCTCCTCCCACCTGTATCCCATTGCCATGGCTCCCCACTTGTATCCCCAATTATCCCAGAGGTTTGGGGATGGGGCTGCCCCTGGTGGAAAGTCTGATATGAGGCCTGTAAGGAAATGCTGGCTGCCAGAGATGGTCCTTCAGGTTGCTCAGAAGCAGGTGGTGTTGTCCTTTTGACCTGGACAGATCTAGGCCCACATTTTAGAGGACCTTGTTCTGACCTTCCTGAAGCCCTGTTCTTACTTGTGTAAAACACTACAGAGCCCGCTCCTTCAAGCAGCCCCTTGCAAGGGCCACCTCATTACCAATCTTGACCCATCTTTCTGCGGGTACTTGGCTTGCAGAAGAACCAAGGATGGGGCTGGCACCTACAGGTCTGGTTGTCCACAGCCAGGCTTGAGGCATCTACAGGTGAGGGATGGAGTTGACAGTGGGAGAAGCAGATAGGCAAAAGGCAGGACTCCACTTGTCCTCTTGCCGTGGCCAGGAACAGGCAGGCTGTAAAATATATTAAAATTTTGGCTTTGATGTTAGTTTTAGAAAAAAAAGGAGTGGAATCCATTTTCTCTGCCTTGAGTATGAGCAGGCCGGTGACTGAGAAAGGATATATGCCAGGGCTTTGTTCCTAAATAGATAGACTCCCCTGTGCTGGGGAAAGAGGGCAAGGCATTTTCATGAGCAGATGCCCTCGCTCGTGTCTGGCATATGAAATTTCCATTTTCCTTTTGACAGCTCATTTGCCAGCAGCAGAATCCAGAAATTGCTGAGTCAGTGTAGATGCTGGGCTCTGGGAGGATAATGATTATCTTGATCTGATTTTATGGTGGAGAAGAGCCAGCAAGGCTGCTTATAGTTCTTAGAGAGTCATTTTCGTTCTCTCCTTTATTTCATATAGTAACACTTATTAAAAATGTATTTCTCATATGACTTTTACAAATTTGCCCACAGTTTTTAATGGAAAATAGCTAGAGAACAGGCACATTGTGTAATCCTTAGGTCAGACATGTGATTAAGGCATTTGTGGGGGATTTAGGATTTTTCCCTGTCAAATGCACTAACTACTCCTGGGAATGGTTTCCTACTTCTCTCCTCTTTGTTGCTGTTTTTCTTCCTTGTGCCTGACCCCTCTTCAGCAGAACAGAGAACAGTCTCTGTTCTTAAACACACACACATCTCTTTCTTAGATGACAATTAATAAAAGAACGGGCGCTATAGAGGCTAAGGGATCACTCCCACCAGGGAAAGATTGAAGATGCTGATTGCCATTGAGTCACACTCCCTTGGATCCTTTGATTATGGCTGTTGGAATCTTTGAACAGGAAAGATGAGGACTTTATAGTTCTTGAAAAATTGCAGTATGAATTATAGTCCAACAGTGTGAGGGTTATATAATAAAAAGATGCAAGTTTGGAGTTGTGTTTAATCAAAGCACCTCTGGAGCGCTGTGTATAAAAGTATGTGTGATTTGCTGCCCTTGTTAGAAACCTCCTCCCAGAAGTCGCATTCTGCAGATCCGCATGGGGCATTGCAAAGGCCCGAGGAGGCAGCTACGTTTGCTTGTGTATGGAGCCGTAGGAGGGGAAAGGTTTGTTCTGAGAACCATGGGAAAGAAGGGGCAGGAGAGGAAATCTATTGTGTACTTTTCCTCTGCACAGTGCTTGGAACATTACTAAGACTGTTGAAGGAACCACATGAAATAACAGATAAGAACTTTGGCTATGAATAAAGACATTTTTTACTCCTGGAAACCTACACTTTACAGAACAGTTACTCACTGTGTGTTGGGTCCTGTCATCATGTTTGTGCTCCCTGGGACAAAAGGACTGATGCTGGGTGCTCACCTAGCACTTGCCCGCATTTGGGGTGGGCCGGGGCTCAGCTCCTGAGAGCCCAGTTTTCTTATCTGTAAATGAAGAGAATGACTTGAGAGTTCTCTTCCCTCTGACCTCCATGGTTCTGTGAGTGGAGCACTTAAGTAACACAGAGTGACTCTGTTATTACACCTCAGATCTGGCCGCTGGGAGACATAGTTCACTGTCACATGGTTTTATAATAGCTCCTATTTATGACTCTGCCTGTCAGCCCAGTGACAAGACCTTCGTGTGTTTCATCTGCTGCCCACGTTCCTTTTCTGTGATCCTAAGGGATCTTGGCTGTGGTCTTGTAGCAAGTGAAGGGTGCTGGGGTTGAGCTTAGCTCTCTGCCTCCAGCCTGACTCCTTTCAACATGGAAACCAGGCTCAGGAACAGGAGCAGCCGGCCACTGTGCTCCCTGTCTCTGCTGGTCCTGTGTGGGTGCTAAGCTAGTGGTCGTGTGCTTGCTGGGTGAGGTTTGGGTGTGTATAGGTGGAGCCTTATACCAGCTGTTCTGAGTGCTACAGCCTGGGCTGTACCCCAAGCCACAGGATGGGAGCAAAGGATTGTCTGTGGGGTGTTCACCATGATTCAGAGAGCCAACCCTCCTTCTGGGATGCCTTTCTTGCCTGAAGTTGAAGCTTGTGTAGCTCTTAGGAAGATCTGCTGAGCCTGGGGACAGGCCCTGTCGGAGCCTTGGTGATAATCAGAGCTGCCCTGTGATGTGCATCCCTGCATGTTTCCTCGCTCCCCAGGATTTAGTGGCCCTGATTGTGGATGGCTGTTTTCATGTTGAGTTGGACAGGAGCTCAGTGCCAGTCCTGGCTGCAGAGTATCTCATGGTTTTTGTTTTCACTGGACCCACTGCTGGGAACCATGTTGCCATCCACACCATCACTTGCTTTCATCTCCTCTGAGGGATCCACACATGAGTGTTCCCCACAGAGACAGGAAGTCTCCTGGTATTTGGCCAGGAATCCCAGAGCCCAGCCTTGGGCAGGCTGCAGGCAGCAGGTGTCACTGTAGCACATGCAAGATTTGGGGGCCATGGCTACTATTTCCTACTGTCCCTTGGGCAAGGTGCTTATGTAACTGTCCTACTTCATCCTCTTAATAAGAATGCCTAGTTTACAGCTCAGTCTCAGGAAGGTCCAGTAACTTGCGCAGGGTTGCATATGATCATAGTCAATTCTAACTGGAGTAGCAAAATCCCATAGTCCAGGTGGGATAGAACTTTACTGCTCACGTCACGAAGACTGGAAGTTTCAAAATCAAGGCAGCTACAGGTCTGGTGTCTGGCAAGGGTCAGTGTGTGGTTGATAGATACCATGTGTCCTCACATGGTAGAGGGACAAACAAGCTCTGGGACCTCTTTTATAAGTGTACTAATCTCATTCTTGAGAACTCTGCCTCCATGAAATCACCTCCCAAACTACCCCCTCCTTGTATCATCACCTCAAAGGTGAGGATTTCAGTGTGAGAATTTGGAGGTGGGAACACAAACATTCAGGTCACAACACAGAGTGAACGGAGGGTCAGGGCTTCTTGGACCCAAGTCTGTTTGCTGCAGATTCTTGGATCATTCTTAATGAACAGTGAGGGCAGCTGGGAACTCTGACAGGCAGCCAAGTGTGAGGACCCTTGTGTGTAAGGGAAAGCACCCGAGTGGGTATGTTAGGGCCAGCTGGTGGTGATGGATATTGCCCAGGCAGAGGCCCGCTCTGCACCCTGACCCTGGCCATTGAGGTAGTATGGCCACTGCTGCCATACTAAAATCCCCTTCACCTTAGGCTAGAGAAACAGTAAGGAAATCAGAAGCTGTGAGGACAGAGAAAGAAGCATGAGACAATGGTGACTTCATCTATGCATGGTGGCTGTCTGGGAACCTTGGATGGGGACCCCAAGAACCATCCTAACTGAGGGCATGTCATTTAGCTGCTCACAAGGTACACCATGGTGAAAACAATCTGATTTTCCTAAAAAGTTTCTTTAGCTGAGTTGACATGATCAATTGTGTTACAAATAATGCCTGGTTCAGCGCTTTGCCCTCTTGGAATGGAATAGGGGTTTGGGAACAGACATGCCAGAGTCAGACACACACCCAGGAAGCAGTGGAACTCACCACCTATTTCTTTGGATTCCATGAGATCTCCAGGAGAGAACAGACACTCCCCAGTTCAGAGGGAGTAGTCTTAGCACAGGCCTTCTGCTGTTCTTGCTGTCCCACTGGGGCTTACTCCTTGATCCTTGTCAGCCTGCACTTGGGAGCATGTTCAAGAAAGGAATGTACCACTGGTAGGCATCTGCCTGTCACCCCTGTAGCCCTGACACTTTAGCCTCTGAGACAGAGACCCGATAAGAAGTTGGAGCTCAGTCATGACAGTTCGTACCTGTCCAAGGTCACCCTCAAAACTCAGAACTGAAATGTTGCTCACTGGAGGTTTTAAGAGCTGGGACAGACCCATATGGAATGCAAGCAGGGTGAGTCAGCCCAGCTCCAAGCATTCCTGCTCACTCTGGTACCTTTTAAACTGGGGATTGACAGCCTTAACCCTGCCAGTCTTCTCAGAATGGGATGGATAGATGGGTGGTTAGACAGACACCGTGGGGTTTTGGTGAATGTCCCCAGTGTGTCTTGGGAAATGTTGAATTCATCATGGTTTTTCTGTGATTTTTCCCACAGCTACCAGTAAAATGCTATTTGAAAACCAAGTAATACTCTATTTATAGCTGCTTAAAATATACTTTTCCCAGAATCAACTTTATTAGTTGCGGTAGATTGTGACTTACATACTTAGCAGATGTACAACTCTGCTTCGTACGTGTCCTTGATTGATTAGTAAGTTAAGAATCTGAGCATGCTAGGGCATATGAGGGTTCACCATTGCTCCTCGGGGCCTAGCGAAGTGCTGTCCAGAGAGCACTCTAGAGATAGGGAAGAGGAGCATCCAGCTGGTAGTGAGTGTCCCCAGTAAGACTAAGAAGTGTAACCTTTGGACAAGGTAGGGTGACATCAGTTGTTACTTATTACCTGTCTTCCTTTTTCTGTAATTCTCTCTGTTTTCAAACACATCTACCTTTTCCTTTACTTGGAGTATTACAGGCTGAATTGTGTCCCCTAAAATCTATATATTGAAATCCTAACCCCGCAATGTGATGCTGTTTGGAGGCAGGGCCTTTAAGGAAGGTAATTAATGCTAAATGGGGTCACAGGATGGAGCCCTGATCCAGTAACGCTGGTGTCCCTGTAAGAAGAGGGAAAGACATTGGGGAAGTTCATGCAGAGAGGAAAGGCCCTGTGCGGACACACTGAGGAGGTTGTCTGCAAGCTCTTGCTAGGGGCCTCAGGAGAGGTCATCCTGACACCTTGAACTTAGATTTCCAGGCTCTAAAGCCATGAGAAACACATTTCTGCTGTGGAAACACCCTACTCTGTGGTGTTTAGCAATGGCAGCCCAAGTGTCCAAAACAACTGGGGAGCTCCAAGTGAGCCTGTGCGTGTGACAAGCCACAGATGCTGACTTTATCCTCAGAATAAGCTAGAAACTTAGTGCCAGAGTGCGTGTGGTGGTTTTGAGAGTAAGCCTTGTCCAGGCCCATGCTGATGAGTGTGGAACGTAGAGGACATGCTGATGTGGATGCATTGATTTGGGGACTTGTCCTTCTTCATGTCGATGTCTAGGCCATACTACACAGGGGCTCACATATAAGAAACACCTTGGGTTTTTTGAGGAATGAGGGGTCTTCTTACGCATATGTGTGGACATTTAGAAATCCAACAGGAACCTAGCTGGACCATATTTGCTTCTGAAAATCAAAGCTTCCACATGGCAGTGACTTTTCCTAGTGAAGGGTACTTCTAGCCCTGTGATGGACGCCATGGTGCAAGCTGCTCTGGGAACCACACAAAAGAGAACACTCTGAGTCAGGTGTATTTTTGTCCCCAGGGGGATACAGGGCACTATCTGGCACAGTTTTGTTTGTCACAGCTGGGCGGGAGGTGCTACTAGCATCTTGTAGGTTGAGGTTAAGGATGAAGCAAAGCATGCTGCAGTAAATAGCCAGCCCCTCATGACAAAAGACCAAGCATCCTGAAATATCCATAGGGGCCAGGTTAAATCTTACAGCAAGACTAGGTCTGTGGTCCATGATAATGTGATTAAGAAGAGTCAGTTCTAAGTGGGAAAGCTACGTTAAGGAGACAGGGATCTTTTTCTTCTGAGGCAACAGTGAGCAGATGGTTAAGCTAAGTATCTGCTGATGGTTGCATGATTGGGGAAAACCACAGTACTGACATTTGAAGGCTGCTGAGGCACGTGCAGCAGCCTGAGAGAAGATAGGTTGGCACTGGTGGGCCTGGCTTGGAAGTGATGCAATGGGCTGAGAATTCTTCTGTATCTTGTCAAGTTCACTCAAAAGCCACCTTGTCCCCTCCACATCCCTGTCCTTGGTACCAGGTGTCCAGAGGTAGCCACAGGGCAGGAAGATGAGGTTGCTGCTGCTGGCATCATGAAGTGCTTGAGGGTGTAAGATTCTCCAGGAAGAGAGTTGCTTTCAGAAAGTAGTAATGTTGACACCTATTTTTTTGAGGTGAGATGGCATGAGGAGTGTTTGGATGATCATGGAGAAATTATTTGGTGAAAAGAGCTAAGTAAGAGGCTCTCAGGATTGTGTCCTCCACATTTAGGACATGCACTTCTGATATGGGTAGTATGGCACAAAGAAGGAAAAGAGGGACAGATCTGAAACCAGGACTGGCTCAGAGCTGTGCTTTGAGATGCTTTTCATCCAAGGCATCTGTGGAGCTCTTAAGAGAAAGTGTGGCCAGTCAAGGAGGAAGCGGAGGTAAATGGGACCAGTTCTTAAGCACAAGAGGCTTGACATTTCCTTCGCGTATGATTTCCCACTTCTTGAATCAGAGTCTTTGTGAAGCCCCAAGGGAAAGATGTGCTGTGAGCAGAGATTGGTAGCATTGTGCAAAATGCTCACCACCTGGAGGACTACAGGACAAGCACGAATGGCTCAGAAGAAATCTGCAGTAAGAGATGAGTTTGGGCTTAATCGAGCACTTCCCAGAAGTTGCTTGTTTGGATCAAAGATAGGGATGCCAGACTGAGCAAATAAAAATGCAGAGCATCCGGTTAAATTTATATCTCAGGTAATAGATAACTGCTATATGGGATGTATTTACACTAAAAAACTTTATTTGCTTATCTGAAATCCAGATTGAACTGGGCATCTTGTACTTATCTGGCAGTTTTGCCATGGGAGAGGAGAGGTAGAGAGACATAGCACCTGTCAATAAAGCACATTTTGGGGACATTGTCTCATTGTGTTGGTGTCAAACTTTTCTGTTTTTTGTTTTGCATTCTCGTGGTACTTTGGCCTGTAAACCATCTAACCGTATTTGCTCTCTTTTACCAAGTGACACCTTTTTTGCTTTTCTGGAAAACCATTTTCTAGCATCCTTGGCTGCTCAGAACAGCTGGGAAACTAGAAATGCATGAAAAGTGCCACCTGGTGCAGACAGAGCCCAGATAGCCACGCCAAGGCCAGGGCTGGCTGGGTCGTCCAGGAGCAGTGGGGCAGTGAGATCATGAATGTCATTTGGCCAATATTTCAAGAATGTGCAGCATGTTGGAAATACAGAATGGCCTCTTGGCTGACACTGGTTGAGGAGGTGGAGAAGTTGAGAAGAAGCCAGATAGAGAGGAGGAGAGAGGTTGGGTAAGAGGGAAGGACAAGCAAGGCTGAATGAAGAGATTCTGCGTGAGGTCTGGAAGAGCAGGTGGCAGAGGGCAAGCTCAGTCCTGCTGAAGTTGGCCCGTAGGCCTCCACGTAACGGTTCTGACTGTTCCTCCCAGTGGCTTAGGAGTCGGTAACATGCTTGCCCGTGATAATAGCTACTAAGTGCTGAAGGCTGGCTATGCTTCGCTTGCCTTCTTTTTGTTTTCCTGTTCTTTCCTTCTACACTTGGCTTTTTCTATAACACACCAAAGATGCTGGTACCCCAGGGCCTTTGTGTTTGCTGTTCCTTCTGCCCAGGGGCTTTTTCACCCTTAAAAGTCCTTCTGGTTTTCATCTTTCTCTCATTTCTGGCTTTTGCTCAAGACCAGATTGCCACTACCTACCTATCTTATTTAAATTTGCAGCTCTCCTGTCCTGGCCTTGTTTTTTTTCTGAGCACACATCAAGATTGGGCAGTTTGTGTATTTTATTGTTCAGCTGTTTATTCAGTGTCTCTCCCTGAAGGCTGTCTCCTCTGGAAGGCAAAGATTCTGTGTGTTTTGTTCATTTCATTGTGAGTCCCCAGCATGACCCCTGAACCCAATTAGGCACTTGGTAAATGTGTTTTTAACAGATTATCTGAGCTCTTTCTTTATCAGCTCTCATGGCTCCTACTTTATAAATACTGAGGTAAACTTGCCCAGAGCTGAAAGCTAATAAGAGATAGGACTGGGATCTCTCCCTGAGCAGGGTGTCCATTGTTGGGTCAGGTAACTTGGGGACTGGAATTTGTCAGCTCTTCATTTGTTCTGGATGACAATTGCTCCCAGGTGACTTGTGTCCTCAAATGACAGCTTTGTCTCCATTTCCTCAGGATGCTGTTCTGAGACAGTCACCATCCCCGATGGCCCGTGTAGTAACTCAGTGGAAGGAAGTCCTTTCCGACCCCCACACTCCTCCTCTGCCGTCTTCGATGAAGACAAGCCGATAGCCAGCAGTGGGACTTACAATTTGGACTTTGACAACATCGAGCTGGTGGATAACTTGCAGAGCTTGGAGCCTCGCTCCTCAGACTGTAGGAGCCAGGACTGCAAGGGGAGCACACGCAGGAAGTCTACGGAGTCTGTGCTCCCCTCCAAGTCCACGCTGTCCCGCTCGCTCAGCCTTCAAGCCAGTGACTTTGACGGTGCTTCCTGCCCAGGCAGTCCCGAGGCTGTGGCTGTCACCACAGATGCCTGCAGCACAGGGTCCAACAGTGCTTCTAGTACTCTCAAGCGAACTAAAAAACCGAGGCCACCTTCCTTAAAAAAGAAACAGACGTCCAAGAAGCCCACAGAAACCCCCTCAGTGAAAGAGACCCAGCAAGAGCCAGTCGAAGAGAGTCCCGTCCCCTGCGAGGAGCATCTGACATCTGAGACAAAGACGGAGTTGGCCACGGCCGAGGGCCCCGGGTCCGTCCTCCTGGAGGAGACGCCCCTGGAGCCTGCCACTGTGCCCCCAGCTGCCTCTCCTCCAGACTCAGACTGCACAGAGGGTGCTTGTCCCCCAGCTTCTGGAGGTGGCAGGGTGCAGAACTCACCTCCCATTGGGAGGAAAACACTGCCTCTTACCACGGCCCCTGAGGCACTGGAGGTGACCCCATCAGATAGCAGGGGCCAAGAGGACTCCCCGGCCAAAGGGCTCTCAGTGAGGCTGGAGTTTGACTATTCTGAGGACCAGGGTAGTTGGGACAACCAGCAGGAGAATCCCCCACCTACCAAAAAGATAGGCAAAAAGCAGGTTGCCAAAATGCCCCTGAGGAGGCCAAAGATGAAAAAGACACCTGAGAAACTTGACAACACTCCTGCCTCACCTACCAGATCCCCTGCCGAACCCAATGACATCCCTGTCGCTAAAGGTACCTACACCTTTGATATTGACAAGTGGGATGACCCCAATTTTAACCCCTTTTCTTCCACTTCAAAAATGCAGGAATCTCCCAAATTGCCCCAGCAGTCATATAACTTTGACCCAGACACCTGTGATGAATCCCTTGACCCCTTTAAGACATCCTCTAAGACCCCTAGCTCACCTACTAAGTCCCCAGCCTCGTTTGAGATCCCAGCCAGTATTGAAGCCAATGGAGTGGACGGGGATGGGCCCAACAAGCCCGCCAAGAAGAAGAAGACTCCCCTAAAGACGTAAGTGCAGGGGTGGAGGCGGGAGGGGTGGGAGTGGGGTGCATTGTGCTGTGGCTTTGATCTCGCTTCTGGATGACCTTCAGCTGTCCTAACCTCACCATTATTGAAATGACACCATGTTTGCAGCCCTTTTGCCAGACAGGCAGGGCACACCTTTTTTTTCCTCTAGGCTGTCACAGTGCTGGCATTTTGCCATCCATAAACCACTTTGGGGAAAAAGAGTCCTTGGGTTTTTTGCCCTAATAAGTCATTGGTCACTCTGAGAGGCTGAGGAAGAAGGATTATATAAAGTTTGAATCCAGTCTGGATAACTTAGAGACTTAATAAAGTTTTATTTCAAAATAATAAAAAAGGGTCGGTTTTGTACCTCAGTGAGAAGGCCCTGGGTTCAGTCCTTAGTCCTGGGAAAAAAACCTAACAGTTAGTGGTCTAAAGCTGTACTTTTATGAGAGACTTGACATTCAGATCCAGTGCATGTGGGAGACCTTGTGAAAGGGAATAGTCGTGAGATCCCTGGTCAGCCACCTGTTTGTGAGTGGCCCTTTCTCCTTTCAGCATATATATTGAAGCCAAGAGATATAGCCTGTAAAATATTGTTAAAATTTATGTCATTTGTTTCTGTTTGTTAAGACTTTAGCCCAAGAATCCAATATAGAGTAGTAGGCTCCAGGAGGCCCATGAGAGAAGTGTGTTTTGGGTCCCTCTTTGAACCATCATAAGAAATGAGCTGTTTGTATCCTTCCCTCTGTCTGGTCATCTTCTGCACACTAGAGTTCATGTTGGTCCTAAAAGTCAAAACAGAACAAGACCAAGGAACCTGAAGCCAGAAGCAGACCCTATAATCCCCAGGAAGCCATTTATAAATGAGTCCATTATCCACACTCACTTACCAAGTGCATGGCCCTTAAAAGCTGAGTGAAGTCTCCAGCTCTCCAGCATTCATTCCAAGCTCTAGCTCTAACCCACGTGGCTGCAGGTCTGTTCTTAGGACTCTGGACCATGTGCAGCATGGCTGACCACTTGTAGACTTTCTCTCATGGGAAGCACTGACTATAATTTAACAAGGTTGAGAAAAGTAATTTTCCAGGAGCTTTGTAACTGAACAAGTCACAGTATCAGCCCCTTTGGGTCTACTTGGCACGAACCAGGCAGGGGTGGCCCATTTAACTCCCATTCTGGGTACCCTCAAGCACTGACCTTCTGAGAACAGCCTGAGAATTGTTTCTAGAGCAGAGTTTGGTTGTGGGTTACACTACCATTGTGTGGTGGTGGCTGGGAGACCATTCTGGCCAAAAAATGTGGATTTTTCTTAGATCAATTCCCCAATAGGCTTTTCCTGAACATGCCATAGGACCCTATTGGAAATTAATTTTAAGCCTGGCAAGAAGCCATTGACTACTTGCAAAGCTACTGTGTCTCATCATTGACCCGCTTCCCTGAGATAACCCTGCTCATCTTCTGTCCTTAGCCACTTTCTTTTTTGATCATTAGAGCTAACAAAGGTCAGGGAAGCTCATCCAACATCTCGTGATCTCACCCCTACTGCAGATGGGCCTTTGTCTTGAAAGCTCCCATCCTGGGTGAGACAGTTCTTACGATTCCGACCCTATGTGAATGATCAGAGCCTAGCGAAGAAGCTTTGTCCAAAGGTCCCTTTCCAAGAAAACTGGGATATTGGTGTCCTACAGCAGAGTCTGCAGTGAGTGACTGTCACATCCTGACCTGCTAGGAACCAGTTGTCTGCAGATCTATCTATTTGTCAGTTGCTCTGTCTGTCTCTCTCTTCTTTGTCTTCTTGTCTTAGGATGGTTGAAGATGTGATGTCTGTGTGTTCTCTGTTGTAAGTACACTTAATGCAATTTGCCTTTTATGCCAAAAGTGCTTTCCCCCTGCTTTTTGTTTTGGCTTGCAAATCCTTTTTTTCTTTACATGGCTGCTATGATGTACTTTTGTGTTAGACCTGGGAATGATGGTACAAACAGGGGTCCCCAGCAGCAGAGGTCATTTCTCTGTTTCATAGTGATTATAATTGCATAAGTGAGAATGCTTGGCTGTGAAAACATCATTATCCAATCTGCCTGCTTGTCAGGAATGGAACTGTTTTCCCCTTACATATTGGATGTCTTCATCTGAAACCTGAACATTTTTTTAAACCTTTCATTCCATTCTTTCATTTTAAAATGGGCTGGCAGGTGATTGCTTTCAGTGGCACCATGGCTTCACAGACCATCCTGGGGCAGAGACTGGTATTGGTTGGTCTTGTGGCTAACACATGAGGCAGAGCCATTTGGGCCATTCCAAACTGAGGCTGTAGGAGCCACCCGAAATACAGAGTTGGCTCAGAGTGGAACCTGGGCTGAGAGCTATCACCTTGCTGCCCTGCGCCATGTCCTTGTCACTCATGTCCAGGCTGGATGTTGGCATGCCTTGTCTGTCATCTGCAGGTCTCCCTGCTAGGCATCAGTGCAGCTGACTGCCAATGCGCCTCTGCCACTCTACCTCCCTTGGCCAGGAGGGGTCTTGTGAACAGTGCTCAGGGCTCTAAAGCATGCAACTTCTCCCTGTCCTTCAAAGGGAAGCTGACCTAGCCCTAGGTGTCTGGCAGTCCCAAGGTAGAGTGGAGTCTCCCAGACTTTTTTCTGCCCAAAAAATTTCTTTAGTATTTTCAAGCTATTTTGTAACTATAAAACATACAGCTATATATTTATGTGCATGAATAAATAAAAGCTTGAAGCTGTGATTGCAGTATTCTTATGGTAAATGCCATAAATGACCACTTTCTGACAGAGTAATTTTTTTCATGGTTAAATGCCATTGTTGGAACATTGTATTTGAGAGAACACAGAGGAATGTGGGTGCCAAATTGCTCTACCCACCCATTTAATATGGGAGACACGGGAGGGTGGTAGGTCTAGGGTGAAGGCTTAAGATGAGCAAAGCTTTTGCTTTGCTGGAATGGGGCTGTGTGAGCAGCGGGCTGCAGTAGGGAGAGAACCTGCATTCTCACTGCGGAAGGACTGACTGCCTGAGGACTCCACGGTGCCCTTTCTGCTAAAAGTCACACTTTCTCTTGAGATCTGCCTCCTTGTCCCTTTAGGGGTCTTATCTGGTTTCCTCTTCCCTTTAAATTGTCTGCATGAAGGAAAAAGGAAGAAAAGAGTTATTAATCTTATCTGTTAACCATGCCTAGGAAAAGACAAAAAATATTATCTCACCACTGGTCCTGCCTTTGGTGGGAATCATCACTAGAATTCTTCAGCACTCAGCAATCCGTGAAGCTCATAGCTGGTGTGAAGAGGAAGGATTCTGCAAATTCTCCCTGAGGACCCAGAACTTTCTATTTATGCATAGGGTTCTGCAGGGTTCTGTTCATTCAGTGCTATATCATCCCACATATATGAAAACTGGATCCTGTTGATTAGTGTCATGAGTTTACAACCCCTCCCCCAACCTTGGTTGGCTCAGACATTCCTGAAAGGATCCATGTATGTTAATCTGCTTACCAAAAATTTGCTTTTGGTAGTTAAATGTAACTTCTTTTGGTGGAGAGGTCAGTCAGTGCTCCAAATGGTATCTCTAAAGATTTCCAGCTTGATGGCTCTTTCCCTTGGGGAAAAATAATATCTGTTTAAAAGTCACAAGGAGCTGTTGGGGTGAACATCTCTGGTTGCAGTGGGCAGATAGACAGGAGAGTGGCCTGGGCAGATAGCTTGGCAGAGGCAGTGGCTTCCACAGTTCTATATTGCTTGGGATGTTCTGTAACTCTGTTGTGTTTACATTTTCTATTTTGTTTCCAGTGACACATTTAGGGTGAAAAAGTCGCCAAAACGGTCTCCTCTCTCTGATCCACCTTCTCAGGTACAGTGTTCCTTTGAGCTCTGTGATTTTACTGCTCACCCAGAGAGTATTACCCTAGGCAGCAGAGCTTTTCTGTCTGCTTTTCATGGGTGCATTTCCAAGGTCCTCTTGCCCCTACTTGGGGAGGTGCCTTGGTTTTGTCAAGATGGTTTCAGTTGCTTCACTTTGGTGAAGATGAGGATGTGTCCTCAGAGTAGAAGTTCTGGGAAAATGGTACTTGGATTCTGCAGGAGGATCTGTTCTGTCCATTCTGTCCAGTCGCTGGACAACTTTATAGCTATCAAGTTGGAAAAAGTCTTTTGAGATCAATAGAATAAAAAAATGTGAAACCTGAATATGTGTCAGAAGCACTAAACTATGACCCTAAAGTCACAATGGGAAGGTGAGGGATCCCTACCCCAAAAAACGTGGGTGCTTCAGTTGTTATGAATCCCTGTTTCTTCCTTAATAGTTCACCGCCAAATACGTACCACTGTCTTCTGTCCTCCTTACAGACTGAGGAAGGTTTTCATCAAGTAGTTTGCCATATCATTCCTGGGTCACAAAACAAGCAAACTTGTCCCATCTCTCTAAAACAGATCAGCCAAGTTCCAGCCTCAAGGACTGGCCCGGGGCTCCTAAATCTGGACCCCTGAACAGTGTCCAGTTGTAGCTCTGCTTTTTCATTCCTAAATTCCACCCTGCCCTGCTCAACTCCACCCTCTCCTGCGGGGTGGCAGTGTGATTCCCTTTCTTTCCTTCCAGGGACTGGCATGAGGATTATGGGGTGATATTGATGATGCTGACCCCCATACTGTGTATGACCCTCATACTGTGTATGAGCATCACACAATAGTTGTACTGATGAAGTTAGCAGAAATGTCTCAGATAACCAAGACACAAAATCTTTAGTTTTTTAAAAACCCATGATCACTCCTGGAAACAAACTGTCAGGAAAGGAGATTTATAGAGGAAAGAATGTGTTTCCTTGAGGATGTCCCTGGAGCAAAGCCCAAGTAGAACAGAGAGGATTTTGAGGGGGCTGCTCCTGGTTGAGCAGCTTAAGACTCCTGAGTGAGTGTGATTTCTGAGCAGTACACTGAATGAAAGAGGTGACTGCTTTTCTTCTCTTTGCAGGACCCCACTCCAGCTGCAACACCAGAGACACCACCAGTCATCTCTGCAGTGGTGCATGCAACAGATGAGGAAAAGCTGGCGGTCACCAGTCAGAAGTGGACATGCATGACAGTGGACTTGGAGGCTGACAAACAGGACTTCCCACAGCCCTCAGACTTGTCCACCTTTGTAAATGAGACCAAATTCAGTTCACCCTCGGAGGGTAAGCAATCTGGTGGCCAGCTGCACGCCCACCCTGTCTTGGAGAATACCGCCCCTAGGGAGCAAAAGGCCAGGAAAGACACTTCTCAGCCAGGTAACTTTGTTACCGTATGACTGTCTGCACGCCTCCAATGCACCTGAAGCTAAGGCTGCACTTCAAAACAGCCCAAGACTTAAAACTAGCTGTCCCTTGACCCCACAGTGCCTGCTAAGAAGCAGTCTAACATCTTCTAATCCAGATTCTGAGTGCTACTCACTTGTGTTTGCTTGTTTTTGACTATGTGGCTTAATGTGCCTTCTATAATTTGGGGGGTGGCGGAGGCTTTAAGTGTTTGTTCACAGCAAATGCTCAGTGTAGTTCACTGCACCTGTCTGATCTTAGCGTCATGGGATAATGAGACAGCATGGCTATGCCTTTTAGTCAAGACCCAAACTAGAGGCTCACTCTAGGCTTACTAATGAGGACTTTATTTTTTTCCTCTGTGGTACTGGGAATTGAACCCAGGGTCTTTGCACTAAGCTGTAATCATTCCTTTTATTTTATTTTATTCTTTCTTTTAAAAAAATTTTTTTTTACAACAGTGTCTCCTTAAGTCTCTAAATTGCCTGGGTTGGGTTTGGCCTTGTGATCTGCCTGCCTCAACCTCCCAGTGCTGGGATTACAGGCAGTGCGATCATGCCTGGACAAGTCATTTATTTTTAAATTAAGTTTTAATAAAAGCAAAGCGTTTATTTAAAAGTGATCACAGAGCAACTCAAAATGTAGAGTAAGGACGAGAAACATCTGACTGGTCAATAGATTTAGTTCTCACTAAATGAAACCCTAAGCTTTTCTTTTTTAGGAAAAGTAAACTGTAATTTCAGTAGACAACAATATGGGAAGTTTTTGTCACATAGACTAGTTTCCAAGTGTTTCTGGCTGTCTCGACTGGGATGGATACATTTACATAACTGGCTGTTGTCCAGCTTTCTTTGCAAGCAGCTTTAGATCTGGAGTACATTTGGCAATTGTCTCCTCTTCCTATTGTGCAGAGATGCGCTGCACCACTTGCTTCTCCACTCAGCCTATCATGCGCTCTTGTTCGTTTTGATGCATCATATTCTGCTCAGAGATAGAATAGTCCAGGTGATTCTTTACTTCCTTGTATTCTCTGTGCAGCCGTTCCTGCTGAGTAATCTCCAAGGCTATAGTAATATTATTCCTCTGGCCATCAAAAAGGTAGTGGTGATTCTAAACAAGTGCCTGCTGTGATGTCTCGAATTCAATTGCATCCTGGGTTAGTCTCATGAAAGCTTGCTTTGCCTCTTCTAGCTGGGCAGTTTTCCTCATTGAGTTTATCAATAAATTCTCCAAAAGAGGCACCATATTTTTAAATTCCATAGATAAGTAGCCCTACTATGGATGTAGTAGAGAAAGTCTCTGGGGTAATCACATGTATTTCTTTGGACAGAAAATACTCTTTGTGAAAGATCGTTGTTCCCTGCGATACCCCTGGTCCTAGGAGGGCTTCGTTCTTCAGACTGGATGCCCCTGTGGCAGCAGCAGAAGGTACCACTCAGGGACAACATGGTCAACAAAGGTCCAGGAAGCGGTCTTAGCATCCCTGTGACCTCAACCAGACTCTGGTCAGGGGCAAGAGCAAGATGACAAGTCATTTTTAACTGTAATTCAGTGCTTATCTGGAGGTTCTTCCATGGTCAGGACTCTATTTTCTTGGTGCCCACAAGTGCATTTGTGGTGAGAGCTGGTTTGCAGTAGAAATAGGTATTTCAGATTTGGGGATGCTTACTTTCTTTCCATACAAAATGCTCTTCCCTTGTGTGACCATGAAAAGATGATTAATATATGTGGATATTTTTGGCATTTTATTTTCTACAAAGTAGAACTGTTTGGTTAGCTGTCAGGTCAGAACAGGATTGCAGCTGTGTTGGAAGACTTTCTTACACAGAAGTTACCCACCACAGGGAAATGAAATGTTGAGCTCCAAGTAATAATTACTTCATTCTAATACTATTCTGTAGGTGAGAAGAGGAAAGCATAACTGTCTGTGGTTCGGCGTGTCCCTTGAGTTGGGCTGAGGCCCTAATATACATGATTTCATTTCCTTCTCCTGGCAGTGTTGTGCGTTTCCACACTCCCCTGCTTTAAGAGTGAATGAGCACAGACGTGGTGCTGTTAAGTGACTTTCCCAGCATCGTGGGCTGAGCCATGGAGAGCTGTGTCTGTCGGACCTAACAGTGGTGCGCTTTCCTGCTTTGCTGTCCATGTGAACTCTGACCAGGCTCCCTGCCTTCATTTGCAGCATGAGGCTGTGAGCTCAACATGCGTCCTCACCGGGGTTCCCAAAAGCAGTGTGGAAGAGCTTCGCGTTCAGAAACCCCAGTGAAACTAGCTTAGAAAGATGCTCTGGTGATTAAGTAGCATGTTTGTGCTCTACTACATCAGCTCTCTGTGGCGACTCTGGTAATCGCCACCATTTAAAGACTCAGATTGGCAGATAGAAATATGCAATTTTGTGTAATAATGCCCCTCTCTCAGGCAGTTTTTTCAATCGTGGCCCTGTGGTCTCACTTGGGAGGAAAGAGGCTAACTAGCCTCACTTGTCTCTGGTCCAAGAGGCCCTTGTAAAGCAGTTGGTTGAGACTCATGAACAACTATGTGGACACCCAGTGTCCTTGTCCCCATTTTGCAATATCCGATTCTCTGTACAGCCCAGCAGACAGGAGGCTGTCCTTGGAACCTAATCCATTTATGGTAGGCACCGTCACTGCTGCTCACGTTGTCAGACACTGAGAAGGTAGACATGAAGGCCACCAGGAGTCACTGCTCTTTTCTTTTCCCCCTATGATGTCATTTATATTAAAAATTCCAGAAATATTAGCAATGAGTGGTGAGCAAGACGTCAGGGATCACAATCCCTTACTTCTTTATAACCCGCTGTATGGATTAGACTTTACACTATTTCTTCTTATCCAAAATACGGGGCACTTTGAGCTCCATTTTACAGGTGAATCAGTTGTCACAGAGTAGTCAGGTGAGTTGATTTCTTGGATGTTGGGAATGAAGATCCTCTGGCCTCTGATTATGGTTCTTTTCAATCCCCCAGCAAAGGTCTAGCAATTAAAAGTCAGGAAAATGACATTCAGGCCATCTTATGGTACAGTGCCCTGATACAAAATAATTACCAGAAGCCATCTTTAGACATGAAAGGCCTGTTAAAAATCACTTTGGACCTCTTTAGCTTGAAGTAGCCACAAGCTTTAGCAAGTGAGCTTTCCTTGAAGTTGTAAAGAAAATGTTCCACTTGGTGCCATTGGTGTAACCCTCCCTGGTCTGCCACCCGGATCTGGCCTGGTATAAAAAGGAGGCAGAAATTGAATATGCTTCACCCCATGCTTAACCTGCGAGACTTTGTATTCATAGCAGATGAATGAGGTTTCATAAAACCAGTTTCAATAAGATGCTTCCTTAAGATATCAGAGACCGTCTGATGACAGGGAGAAGCATTTATTTTCCTTCCATCCTATCCAGGCTGTTGTGTAAATTATAAATAAGAACCCCACGAGGCTGGGGTTAGAAGTGGCAGGCCATCTTCTGAAGGAGTGGCTCCGGTGTCTCACTCCGGAGGGTGAAATTCCCAGGGGGAGGGTGGGTTGCCTAACACCAGGCCTGTTTCAGATCAGTATTATAAGCGGGGAGCACAGAAAACCCCCTTTTTTACTCTCTGGTGATTTCTCTGAAAGGAAGAATGGGAGACACTGGGCAGAGAAACACCCGTGGCAGGTTGGAGAAAAGGCAGACGAGTGAGCTTAGTGACTTGAATCGCATCCAGGTCTGGCTGTTGGCAGAGTGAGCCAGGCTTTTAGGGGAGTGTTTTACTGTGGTGAGCTGGTGGCCCCTGAAAATCTCTTGGTGATCCCTTGCTTGTTGGGTGCATCCTAGGTGCTCTCTGCCACTTTGGGGAAGGGGACTCCTGAGGGATTTCTTTTCAGTGATTTAGGATTTTATAATCTTTGGCAATACTAGTGATAGCTTGGAAGCCACAGCTGAATCACTATTATCTTTTCCATTTCAACAATCTCTAGTGGGGCAATAAAAAAGGTGCATTGGGACCACATACATAGAAAATTATAGAGCCAGCAGAGACCTTAGAAATCACTTTGGCCTCCTCCCCTACCTGCTTCTTATTTTAAGATGAGGGGAGGTGTCACGTCTTCATAAGCCAGTGCTTTTAGACACTAAGTTGGCACAGACTTGCATGACAGTTGGAGATACACTTTCCAGACTGCATCTCAGTAGGGTGTGGTTCATGCACCAGTCTGTATGACTTCAGGTGTAAACATCTATGTGGGAGGGAATCCTGGCCATTCGTATTCAGAGTCAGCTTTAGCTCCGTGAGCTGGAGGATGTATCTGCTTTACCAAGGAGATTCAAACTTCCTGAGGATTGTCCAGATGCTGAAGAGTTTGGGTTTATGACAGTTCTTTCAGAATGTGGCTCCTTATAAAGCTCATATTAAAGAATTTTTTTGGTGATGCCTTTAGCAAGATGCAGAAACAATGGAACTTTCCATTAGAATTGCTACTTAAATTTGTCTTCATTAAAAAAAATTGAGACCTTAAGTTTTATGGATTGGCACAAATGCTTTTGCACAGTGATGTCACTTATCTCATCTAGGTTTCTCACTGAATAGAGGCATCTGGTAGCTCTAGATGGTAGCTACTCTCTGGAGAGTCCCTTCTGGGTTCACTCTGTATCATTTTTATTGCACAGCTCATGTGCGACATAAAGTAAGTGCTCAATTTGTGTACTGGACAAGGAGTTTTAAGTGGCAGAGCTGTAGAACTTCTAGGTACCTGAGGCAGGCAGAGAGGTGTTTAGTCTTCAATGAGTGTCTGGAAGTTTTGGCAACTTGACATCATCAAACGACTTGAAATATATAATTTTTCCTCCTAGTTGGATTTTTATAGTGTTTTCATTTGAAAATCAACTTGGCCTGGCCCTGTAGACAGTGGTAGAGTTTTGGGAAATGTCCAGATGACTGCAAAGTCTCTCTTAGCAACACTGGAGTGGGGAATAGTATTTGTCCTTCCCTTGGGGCTGAATTCACAGAGAGAGACATGTACAGGTCCTGGTCCAAGATGTCACCAGAGAGGCTCCTTCCACATGCTGCACACAAGAGTTACCAAGTATGGTGCACAGTGCTCAGATTTGTCTAAAGCCAACCCTGTTTCACTCCCTTGGGACTCCCACAGATACCCTAAAGGCAGAGTCCCTGCCAGCAGCAAGTTGACTAACTGAAAATAGCTGAGCAGTTGCACTGCAAGTCTCAGAGGGCATTCCTGAAATCTTTTGAATTTTTGTCCCTGTCACTAATATCACTTTGTCTTTCTTTGCAGAGTTGGACTACAGAAACTCCTATGAAATTGAATATATGGAAAAAATTGGCTCCTCCTTACCTGTAAGTTTTTCTTGCTCTGCCCTTTGCTGTGATAGGCAGGAATCTCCTCCCCTGACCATGCAAAGCATCTCTGGGAGCTCAGAGCTCACACTGGTGTCCTCTGTACCTATAGCATCTAGGAACCCCTGGGGAGGGGAGTTTGAGGTTCATATGCAGTCCGTATCACGTGGCATTTGAGGTACAAAGGGAGAAGAGGATTAGGCTTCCTGCTGAATTACTTTCCTAGACTCAGAGCACATTAGAATTTCTTTAAAGGGTAAAGGATTTGTAAGTGGTATTAACTGTTTGCTAAATTACAGTTGACTCTCCATTTCCACAGGTTCCATATCCATGGGTTCAACCTTAAAAGGAGTCTAAAATAATTGTGTCTATACTGAACATGTACAGACTTACTTTCTTGTCATTATTCCCTAGATAATACATCATAACTACATAGCATTTAGATCTTCTTAGGTATTGTAAATGTGCCAGAGATGACTTAAAGTATAGGATAGGATGTTTGTGGGTTGTCCTCAAATATTACCCCATTCTATACAAGGAATTTGGATATTTGTGGGGCTCCTGGAACCAATCTTCCATGGATATTGAGGGTTGACTGCAATGGTTTTAAGCAACTGATCCTTTAGGCAGTAACCACACCCCACTTTCATATTAAGTGGTTATGACAGGCGACGTCTTCCCTGGTTTAGTGGCTACTACCCTGGCATTTTGTTCAGGGTGTGACCTCTTACTGCGCTGTTGTTAGTGATGTCTTTGAAGATCCGAAGGGTATACCAGAGAGCTTGCCATGATACAAAATGCTCCTGGACTTGTAGCTCTTATCTTTATCTTTCTGGGCATTGTTCGTAGATGCAGGGGTTGCTGATTCTAAACTGCAGTAGACTTGAAGGTTGGGCAGGAATTCAGCCTCCCAAGTACAGTGCATGGGTCTTGTCATTATCTCTTTATATCTGTTGCCCTTGGAGGTTACAACCCAATGGTTGACAACACGCACACAATATATATAAAATACCAAGGGAAGATATGTTACTATTAAAGTGGAATGATCGTATATTTTGATACTGTTGATTTAATGGGACCAAAACTCCAAGAGGCCACTGCTTATGTACCACACCTGCTGACCAGGGCATCAGCAGGCCTCATGCATGAATTTCATAGTGTTTACCTTACCTAGGAGCCACACAGCTATCCAGAGATTGTGTGATAGTGCAGAGCAACATGCCCACTGGCCCCTGCAGCTGAGGCTTCTGTGGTTATGCCAGAGTGCAGAGGTCTCTCAGGGTCTCCTCATCTAAGAAATGCTAATCCTTGTTGCTAGGCTTAGTGCACATGGTTGTGG
The DNA here is from genome assembly GCF_034190915.1 of Cavia porcellus. Classification (NCBI taxonomy): domain Eukaryota; kingdom Metazoa; phylum Chordata; class Mammalia; order Rodentia; family Caviidae; genus Cavia; species Cavia porcellus. Next base: position 95,277,456 of record NW_026947485.1, read on the forward strand.
GTGGGTTAGTCCTGCTCCTCCACTCTGGCCACTCATCCACCCACTTCCCCACTTTGCGCCACAGTACACACCCCTGTGCACCAGGCCAGCTTTGCTCTTTCACTGGCTCTGAACATGCCTGGACCTTTAAGGTCTTTATCCACTGCCCACATCTTGCTCTCTGCTCATGTCCTTCTTGTCCATGCCCACTGAGGGGAATTCTTGTCCTTCCAGGCTAAGTCCATCGCTCTTTCCATCGCTCTTTTCATCCTTGGGTCACCAAGCTGGTCTCCCTCACTTGGTGGTGGGCAGCCCCAAGCCAGGAGCCTGCCCTAGTCCTCCATTTATCCTCAGTGGCCAGCACAGTGTCTCAGCCTGAGAGCATGGTCAGTAAACACTGGTGCCTGAGCAGGGTTGGCAAAGCGATACATCCAATTCTTTCTTCCCTCACACATGGCCACTTGTACCCAATTGCATATTCCTTACGATGTCCTTTGCTCCCTCTGTCTACCTGTCTCCTAGCCAGGACCTGCTTTCTTTTTTCCTGATCACTTGAACGAAGTGAAGGCTTCCTCTGATGAGCTGTTTGATCCCTACTCTAGAGGGCTCTGGTTTTCATCATGGTAGCATGTTCAGGCCAACTCTACCAAGCTGACATGTGCCTTTGATCCCTGCAGCAGGACGATGACACCCCGAAGAAACAGGCCTTGTACCTTATGTTTGACGCGTCTCAGGAGAGCCCCATCAAGTCTCCTCCAGTCCGGATGTCAGACTCCCCGACGCCATGTTCAGGGTACGACTTCTGTGATGAGAGAGTTACCAGCCAGACCAGAGGCCCCAAAGCCCCTGAGCACTTTTGCAGTTATCCTGACTCCATTCCCTATTGTGTATTCAGACAGCCCAATATCATTCTTTGTCCAGCTGGACACAGGTGACTTCTTTGATTTTGTTACTGGGCTCTTTGTACTAAGGTAAAATTCTTTAACATCTGACTTGACCCCCGTTACACCCCAAATCTACACAGTTTTTTCTGTCATTGGCCCATTGTTAGATAGCATGACACCTGGGTCCCCACTTCCATTCCTTACTAGCTAAGGTGAGTTTCTTATCCCCCATGCCTCAGTTTCTTCAGTTGTCAAGTAAGAGTAATAGATTGACCTCAGAGCTACTGAAGAAGATTAAAAGAGGCTGTTAGTCTAGCTCCCCACAGCTGTGTGGTGGGCACAAGGTACCTGGCCTCCAGAGCAGCGATGTGTGGGAAGCACTTGCCAGAGTTCCCGCTATGTGTGCAATGCTTGGTGAATGCACCTTCCTAAAATGGATGGTAGTGTTTGCATCTGTCGAGTTTATGTTGTAAGCAGTGCAGTATTTGGGCAAGAATGGGCATTACTCTAAACTGTGGACTGTACCATCCTTGTCTGCCTCCTCCTTACATTACACAAGACTTAGAGTTCCTGGTTTGACTTCTCAAATTTACTGAATTTGCCCAGGTGCTGAGATGATAATTTTATTACAACCACAATAATGCTGCCATGTGATGGGCACCATGCTGAATATTGTATGTAACAAGCATTTTATTTAATCTTCACATGGTACACTGCCTTCATCTTACAGAAAAGGAGACTGAAGTATGGTACCAATCACTTTCCCCAGTGTGCACAGCCGCACACCTGGCTGTCAGCTTAACACCAGATCTTATGTGCCTTAGCCAGAGGCATATGTGCTCTGCCATTCCCTTGTCATTTGGACCTACGGTGGGGCTGGGCCACATCTTCCCTCTGATTGCCCAGCTGAGAGGCTACATGGCCACTGAAGATCTGGCCCATGTCCCTCTGAGGACTCAGCCCTACAAGTCCAGCATTTCTTGGGCTCTTGCAGGGATTATGGCTCCTTGGTTGATTCCAATGAGATGATGCTAAAGATTCCCTTTTGTTTTCCTAGGTCTAGTTTTGAGGAGAGTGAAGCCCTTGTGAATGCTGCAGCAAAAGTCCAGCATCCTGTCACACGAGGACTGGCCACCAGCCAAGAGCCACACTTGCAAGTGCCAGAGAAATCCTCCCAGAAAGACCTGGAGGCCATGGCCTTGGGGACCCCTTCAGAGGCCGTTGAAATTGTAAGTGGAGTCACAGGAGCTGGAAATCCTTGGGGAATGAGATGAGAGCCTGGCGTGCCATCACCACCACCTGCAGTTGCTGTGGGGCCCATTATGTCTCCTGCAAGGCAGGAACCAGCTTCTGGGCCCCCTGTCATCACAGTGGGGAAAAGCCCTGCTATATCCCACTAGGATAGTTTGGTGTTCTCACCCAAATGCTTTTATTTGCACTTAGGACTATTTATTTTCCATTTGTCCCCCTTTGGGACTAGACTTGTTCCTTTGGAGCCATCATCAGGCAGTACTTTGCTTCTCTAGTCTATCTGGCACAAGCAGAAAATGATACAGCAGTGTGCACTCTCCTTTTTGAGATTTAAGTACTTTTCCTGGTCTCAGTTATGAGTTTTCTCTTCTTTATAGACTAGGAATTTTACCTCTCCTTTCCTAAACCCTACCAGGGCCTTGCAAAGCCAGCAGGTCTGAGCCAAAGGTCTCACCCACCCAACCTCCCTGCATGTTACCTGTGTGCACCAGGCATCTGTCATCTCCCTGGAGTATGTGATACACATGTGAGCATTTGTCACACTTATTTTGTTTTCTTTTACCTCCAGCCTAGCAAATCCCTAAACAGGTTTGAAGGCATTGATTTAGTATGTTACTTTGTTCTGTATTAGAAGACTTCATTTGTCTCATGCAGCAAATATTTATTGAGAACCTACTGTGTGTCTGGCAGTTGGATGCTAAATTGGAGAACAGAAACACAAAGTGGGCATAAAGGGGGTTAGACATGAATCAGTCATTTTGTAAATAAATATCACGAAGGACTCACAATTCACCTTCTCCAAGGTTGGCCTCTGATTTCTACGTTGTTTGAAATCGTCTTTCCATTATTTAGAAAATGACGTTTACCAAAATCTTACTTCCTTGATGTTTATACCTGCTGCTATTTCCTCGAGTTTCTTTGTGTTTTGAAAAACCGTCAGCTGGCTTGCCTCCCACGTATTGGCTGGGGACTGAGGGAAGCTTGCTGGTGGGGAGGGCAGCTAAGGCTGTGTTTTAGGGGAGGAGTTGGGCCTGCCAATCTCAAGATGTTCATGGTCAGCAAGTGGGAATTCGTCCAGGTGACCCCTGGAGTACTGGCAGCTAATGATATCTGTTTAGCCATAAGGCAGGAATGTCCAGCAAATGCATGCATGGTCCTTGCCTGGAATCAGTATCACTCTCTGCTCCTTTGTTTTTCTTCTGTGTCCTCCTCTCTTCCGGTCTTCAGACAGCTCCCGAGGGTGCCTTTGCCTCTGCTGATGCCCTCCTCAGCAGGCTAGCCCATCCAGCCTCTTTCTGTGGTGCGCTTGACTATCTGGAACCCGACTTAGCAGAAAAGAACCCCCCAGTATTTGCTCAGAAACTTCAGGTTTGTAGCCCCCGTGTGACCTTTGGGAATTTGTCAAAACCTCAGTAGAAAATGAACCCCCAAGCCCCAAATGAACTGAGGCAGTACTTACTGAGGAACTGCTGAGGCTGTTCCAGATGAACTGTCTTCCCCTCAAACACTGATTTATGTGGTGTACTTTATCCAGTATGCTGAAATTATATAAATTGTGCGATTACATATTGCACGAACCATTTCTACTCAATTTGGAATTTTGGCTAAACAGTCATTATTCAAATGTATTGATAGCGCCAAAGGCAGTTTCTGTGATTTATTCACGGAACCGAAGGTATTAGGTCACCATTCAGCCAAGCTGTTTATATGTACAGGCAATCTCAGATTCCCACTGAGATAACATCTGGACACAGCCTTGCAATTGAAACCAAAACGATTATCCACTCTGTGCTTTAAATTTGACAATTTGATATCCCCTAGACTAGGATGTTTGGGGCACACTGAGAGGATCTTTTGAGAGCTGCATATCCATTTGTGTAAAGTGTTGGGCAACTTTAAGAAAAACTAAAGGAAAGAAGTGAAAGAATACAATACAGTAAAAACTGAACGGTTTGGAAATCACTTTCTATTCCACTGCATGATACTTCTTGATAGATATTCAAAAGGGCAGTTTTGTAAAAAGGAAATTAAACACTTGTTTCATGATCTGCTGAGGTGATCACTGTGAAAGAAAACTGAGCGTGTGTTTTCCCCCCGAGTACCTGTCATGACACATTTATGTGGCACATTCATTTCTGGGATGTGGAAAACATTGCGTCTGTCTGGATGCATTTCCCCTACGGTCTGCTCACACCCCACCTGTTGGGCAGGAGGAGTTAGAGTTTGCCATCATGCGAATAGAAGCCCTGAAGCTGGCCAGGCAGATTGCCCTGGCTTCCCGTAACCGCAAGGACACCAAGGTACCGGTTTGCCCCTGCAGTGCACTGCCTCCTGGGAATGCTGTGTGTGCCACCATGGTCCAAGGATGCTTTGCTAACCATAAGCCAGGCAGATGTTATGAGTGTCCCACAAAGTGCGCTTGCCAAAAAAACTGAAAATGTAACTCTTGCATAAACACATGTCTAAGCTCTACTTAACTCAAGAATGAGGGAACTGACAGATGATAGTGCTGGCTAAGTGGAGAACAGGAGAAGATTACATATAGACTAAGGTGGCTAAATTAGATACAATGCTGACTCAGCAAGACTAAAAAAAGCATTGCTTTTGAGGCTTTTTTTTTCTATAAATATCATTTGCTTCTCTGTGAACAAAAAGGATTTGCAACTTTTCTCTTTTCTGCAAGTTCACATCATACTTGACTGAGAATCAGCAGTAATTAGTAAGTGAAGGCAACACCTGCCCTGAGACATTGGGTGTAAGATACCAGTTGATAGTCCATTGGTGAAGGGCTGCTGGTACACATTTCAGGTTTATAGGGGGCACATCTGGTCTGTGTCACAGCTGCTTGCCTGTCACAAGCAGTATGCAGAGAAATGGTGTGGTGTCATTCCAGGAAAACTCTTTTCCTCTCTCCTCTTCCTTCTCTTTCTTTTCTTCCCACATTTTCCTTTTTTTTTTTGTAACAAAAAAGAGCAGTAGGCCATTTCACCTGTGGGCCAGTTTGTTTGCTTTTGCAGTGGAGTGTGGTATGAACAAGGGTGTGCAGAAATCTTTCTGGATAACTTCCAGACTTGGGGTCATTTTTCTGTACACTTTGAAAGGGTTGCTGATGATATGCAGGTGGCACATTGCCCTCGGGCTGTGGGTGAGGACTCTTAATCCTTCATCCCACCTGAGTTGGACAGTCCTGTGAACTTGGTGTGTCAAACCTGAGAAGGACCCCACTTCTGTGGCCTTGTATGAAATAGTGAACTTCAGTGAGCCTTGGCTTTTCCGCCTGTGAGATGGCTCATGACAGTGAGTTTGCTGGTTACATGAGAACTTCAGAGGACAGGTGGAGGGCTACCCTACGCCTGGTAGTGGCAGGTGTGCAATTAAAGGAAGGCACTCTTGTTAGCCAACAATTTACCTTTGCCTCTTAGCTGGTCAGATGTGCACAGCATTTCTGCTGGAAGTGGTTCGAGGCCCTCTTATACAGATGAGGAAACCAAGCCATTTATTAGGCTGAGCCTAGAACTCCAGTCTCCAGATGGTGCCCTGCCTGTTTGTTTCATCCACGGAGGAGTTGTATTTGGTGTGGGAGTAGGTTTTCCAGCTGCTACTATGTCACAAGGGCCCACATGTGGTCTTCTTGGTTGAAACCCAAAGCAAGACCCCTCCCAGAGATAGGAGGTGGTCACGCTGGGATTATGAGACTCTGGGCAGGGGTAAGAAAGTAAATACCGATCAGTGATATTGATGTTCTTATTGCCAAACTATAAAATTGAATTAAGTTTCTATGAAAATGAGAATTTTAAAAACCATTAAGCAATGAAGTCCCCCTTACACACACACACACACACACATACACACACACACACACACACACACACATACACACACACACACACACACACACACCCTACGTTTATCTCTTTATATCCTTGCAGAATGGCTTAAAAGCAGAGTGAGTTGTCTAAGTTTGGCTGCTATAGGTGTGGTACTTTTCCTGAACTGATGCAAAGTTGAGCATAGTCTGCTGAGTGTTTCAGCTGGGCTGGAACTATTTTGGGGTTCTCTGACCATGTGTCCCAGTTTTGATTTAGCAAATAGTGTCACATGGGTCCACTGGGTGTGGGCCTGACCTTACGTATTTCTGAAATGCACACTAACAGGTTATTGGGGTAGAGCTATCTTGGAGTAAAAGGAACATCTTTCTCTACCATAGGAATATGTATCACTTTTGGAAAATGCATTATCTGATAACTCTGGCCCATGGGAAATAGATGCTCTTTCTGTAGCTAGCCAGCCTGAGGGGGATCCTTTTACCTGCAGGTAGGTCCCTGTGGGTTCCTTGTGCATATAGATTCTTGATGACCCCTCACTGTGTTGCAAAAGTCTGATATAGAGACAGAGAAAACAGCAGCTGGGTATCCAGCTTGCTCTTCTTTCTGTTGCTGTATTTCCGCTGCAGGTGATAGAGCCCTGTCTGGCATATGGTGCTGACACGAAAATGGAAGAAGCATTTGGAATAAGGGATATCCTGTCAAAAGGATGAAAGTCAGCAAATGGGGGTGGAGGTATAACTGGTTGTTTCTTAGAGCACCTTCACCTGTCATTTTTCTTTAGCCTGACAGAACTCAGTTGGCCTTTGAGGAATTACAGTGAAGGTTCCTTTCTCACTAGTCAAAACTCGTTAGAAACAAGAGGCTTCTAGAAACTGGGGTGCTGGGCTGCAACTCCATGTTTACTTTCTTCCTACAGACTTCTGGCCAAACTTGCTTTTCTCCCTGGGAGTGAATTTGAGCAGGGTTGTTGGATATGCTGCAAGAAGCCCGGGTTTAGCATAAATCAAGTTGGATGGAATCTGAATGTCCCGACTGTATGACTTTCCAAGGCCATTGCAAAGCACAGGGCCATTACTATGATTTGTGTGACCTCTGGTTGTAATCTTGGAGCTGTTGGGCTTTCTAGGGACCTGCAATAAAGATTGAAGGATGAGGGTCAGGGATGTAGCTCAGCAGCTCAGCTCCTCCCAGCAAAGTACAAGGACCTGAGTTTGATTCCCAGTACCAAAAAACAAAATGAAACAGGAAGGACTGGAGGTTGAGGTTGTGCAATGGTAAGCTTCAGGATGGTAGCAGCCAACACGTAGGGAGTGGACATGGTATGACTCCTTTGTCTGATTTCTCCAAGAGTCCTGATTTGAACAAGCAGGAACCTGAATGTTGCAGGAGCTGAGTTGAGGGATAGCTTGTATTGTTGGTGGGCAGCCTGGCATTGTGTTCTGTTTCTTCACCAGCCATATTCTGACAGCTCCATTTGACAGTGGGGTCACAGAAGGACACAAATTTGAAAGCTCTGACAACAGCCTGGAGAGCAGTAACAAAGGGCTATCTTGGAGGCCTCGGCTTATTTGGCAGTTTTAAGAGTGCACAGTCATCACCTGGAGCCTGTGTTTAAGGACTAGATGGTTGGTGCCATGTGGCTCATACCCTCTGAGTACTTATCCATATTCCATGGACTCACACTAGCTAATCATGGCTTGTGGGTGCTCTCACATGACTGTCCAAGCCTTAGGTCTACACGTGTTCCCTCCACAGTTGGCCTCTGACTGCTCTGGGACAGGGATCCTGCTACCACCCAAGCCCCTAAGGTCTTCGGACAGGAAAGACCACAAAGAGGACTGTGAGCTACGGCAAGTGACAGGGTATCTCCTGGCTGTGAGGCCTGCAGTGGGCCAGGCTTCTTAAGGCTTGCTGATCTGGAGGGGTCTTGGTGGGCCCAGGATTCTCACAGGACCCAGGACTTAAGGAGTAGATTGAGCACTGAAGTTGCTTGCAAAGACCCTTGCTTTCTGGCGTGTGGCCAGTTTTACATTTCAGTTTGTGATTTTAGTGGCTTTTTGGGGCCTCTTTAAAGTAGCAAGTAGAAAATTATGTGAGAAACAAAACTGAGCCTAAAAATATCTGATCTTAAAATAGCCATGAGAGACAAACCTTTTAGTTTCATTTGAAACGTTTCTTGGTTGTAAGGAGAAACCAGACTGTGTGTGATGAATTTCATTAATATGTGGATAAGCGCATTAATTTAAATGGGTCTCAAAGTCATTTGTTCCTTTACTGGAAACACCAGGTGGCTGCAATGAAAAGTGACTATAAATCACTCAGTAGGGTAATATCCCTTTACTTTTGCTTAGAAAGATCATTATTTTATTCATTTTTCCATTCAGTTCCTTGTTTTAAAAAGCATAAAGAACATTAATTCTTTCATTGGTGATATTTGCCTCCTGCCTAGTATGGTAAAGTTAGGGTGGTTTTTCTTTTTCTTTTTTGTTTGTTTGTTTTGTCTTTTTGAGTCTTGATATGCAGTTCAGGCTGGGCTCTAGCTCACTTTGTATGTAGCCCAGGCTTGTCTCAAACTTGCAGCAATCTTCCTGCCTCAACTAAGGTCAATTTTAATTAAATTAATGTTCTCCAATACCTAAAGGAGCCAGTTTATTTTGGGTCAGAGGTGAACACTGTTTTAAGAAACCTTTACACCAAATCTCTCCGAACCTCAATTGCTTTGTATTCAGAAGGACCAGGTTGAGTGTGATGTCTCTGATTCTCCTTTTCATTTTTAAATTTTGTTTTTCTAATTTTTTAAAAGAACACATTTTAAAGCAATAGGAGTAGTGTTTTTCTTTTTCTAAGTGTTTTTCAGAATTGTTTGCTTACGTACTTTCTCCTGATTGCAGGTATTGAGTGTGGATATAATTTGCAGGTACTAGATGTAATTTCCAGCTACTTTTAAGAAGTTTCTCTGTAACACGTAGACTTGTGGAAGCCATTTCCGATAGCAATGATGAGCCCATCCGTGCAGAGCCTGGTGGTCTGGGAGTGCCCTTTCTTCTGACAGCCCAGTCTTCCTGCTGCCCATGATTAGTCACTTGTGCTCTGGTCGGGTGTCCTGTTAACGGAGGTGTCTCAAGGACTAGAGGTTGGCAGGTCCCGGCAGCCCATTTGACCTGTGAGTCTCTGGGGTCTGGTTGCCTGAAGCTGTGTGCTCCTGGTGATCAGGTGACAGCACTTCAGGGAAAGCCCAAGGACTGGAGGCCAGGTAGGGCCAGTGAAATCAAGGCAACAGGAGGTCTCTTCCCAGACAGCCTAGATGATGGTGTTGCATGTGTACCACTAACTAGCCCTAACTCGATAATCTCCAGTCCTATCCATTAAACTTACACCTGAGCTTTCCAAACTGTTTCCTTCCATAAGAGCATGGTCCCTGGTGCTGTAGTAATAAGGTAAGCATGGTGTTTCTTGTGATCACAGAGTCCTTTTGCTTGTGTGTGTTCTATCTACCTCTTCCGTTTGCTGCTAGCTCTGTTATCTTACCTGCTGCATTTTATCATCTCCATCCTCTGTCCAAATCTCTCTGCACTATACCGTGGTGTCCTGTTCACCACTCAGTTTATTCTCATACTTGCCCAACGAAGGAGCCTGTTAGACCACTTTTACCTCCCTTGCAGTGGGTTTGTAACCAGGCTTCAGGTCACCTTGGCAGCTGTGACAGCACTATGATGTTGATGAATAGGACTGAGAGTGCAGTTGATGTGTTTCTGTTGTGGTAGAAGTAGGCTGACAAACCTGGCCAAGTTGACTGACGATGCTCCTAACACTGCTTTTCAGCTCTGCTGCAAATTGCTGAGTGTTTTGTGCTAAGAATAATCACAGTCTGCTCCTAACCTTTCTGAAGCTAGCATTTGTCACCTGCAGAAGGCTAGAATGCCTCGCTGCAGTGTCAGTAGGGTGGGGCAGGGGTTGTACCACTCATTGCAGGTCTAATCAGCAAATGTGGATATTCTGATTGACCCAGTTTTCAGGTTTCCTATTGATGTAACAGCCTTAATGGAAACATAACTCTTCATGTCCAGAAACTATAGCTTGCTGAAGTTGAAGACTACAGTAGGCCTGATAATTTGTGTGAATCACATCCTTTCAAATGGATCCTTTCAAACAAATGGCCCCCTAAATTGAAATGTAGCCAGTCTTACAAAAGTGATCAAATCTGTTGTTATTCAGACAAAGCAAGGCAAATGTAGGGTAGAATGCAGTATCATTCATAGCAGGATTTTCACTGGGCAGTGGAGCCTGCAGGATCATAACCTCGGTCCTCAGGCACAATGCCTGAGTGGCTTGGTATCTGATAAATGGCAGCGATATGTGAGCTCCAGACACACTTGACTCCCAGGGCTCCAAGTTGCCGAGGCTTCTCCATTATCGGTGCCTCCATCTGCCTGCACCGGTACAAAATGATGAATTTCCATCAATTGTACCTGCCATTGCCCCATTCGTTAGTCTGCATTTTCTCATTCTTTGGATGTTTTTTGTTTCAAAACCGTGCAACTGAGGATGAATGCAATTCACAGCAGGATGATAGAGCCCTCTTTGTTATATGGTGAATGTTAACTGGAGTGTTTTTTATTTTCACTTCTGTTTTTTAAATGGAAACTCATTCCACAGAGAGAGGCAGCTCACCCACCAGATGTCTCCATCTCCAAAACAGCCCTGTATTCCCGCATCGGGACCACTGAGGTGGAGAAGCCTGCAGGCCTTCTGTTCCAGCAGCCAGATCTGGACTCGGCACTCCAGGTTGCCAGAGCTGAGGTACTGCAGCATGTGGCTTGGAAAAGGGCTACTCTGGCTGCCCTGGGAAAGATGGTGCCTGTCACTTATAAATAAGTATGTATATATAGCCACAAAGCCAATGTCTTCAGAGACAGACTTTCTCCTGTGGACACTACAGACAAAGATATGTGACACTCTGGGGGTCTGATCTAGACATCATGGTAACAGACACTTTTGGCTTTGTTTGATGTATAACAAGCACCTACCTTCCCCATGGGCATTGCAAAAGTCTAATCACTGGTTTATTTCTATCTCTTGCTCTTTAAGTCTCCAAATGTAATTAGGTGTTGGTCTAGAAAGTTTTAATATGCTTATTTGATATCGCCTTGATTTGGTCCAACTGGAATTCACTCATTTGGAGTTCACCTTTTTCTTCTCCCTGATACTAGGTCATCACTAAGGAGAGAGAGGTCTCAGAGTGGAAAGATAAATATGAAGAAAGCAGGCGGGAAGTGATGGAGATGAGGTCAGTCGTGGGACTCGGCCTCCTGGTGCCTGGGGGAGCTGACCTGTGGCCTGATAGTGCTGGTATTCGCGGGGTCTCCAAATTTATCTTCTGTTAGAGAAATCTTCTTTTCTTCATTTTGCAAGGGTCACATTTTTATGAGAGTAAATCAGTATTATTAAGACAGCCTGCACCTTGGTTAAGTACAGTACAATAAACATGTGTGATGAAAATTCCCCTCTCTACCAGCCTCCAGTTCTGCAACTCTAATTTCCCTTGAGTGATTTCTTTTCATTTGTTCTGTTCTGTAATAGAAATAAATAGCCACCCTGTAATACGTAGTGTATTTAACTGCAGTGGTGAATGCTATTTTAGTATGTAAATCAGTTATATTCATGGCTACCATTTTGAGTAGGAAGCACACTTTTTAGGTCCTGTTTTTTTAGGTTATAGTAAGATCTACCTAAAAATCCATATGTTTTTATTCTTTCCACTGATGCTTTCAACCTAGCACATCTGGAGATTAACCAAGCGTGGTTTTCCACATCCAAACTGAAACCCTGCAGCTACATTATTTTTGTCTTTAAAAATATCTCTTTTGGGAGGAGGTAGGGGGTATTGAGTGATTCTAGCTTTTTACCTGCACTGAGAAGAACAGGACATACTGAGAAGGCCAGTCTGCCTCCCAGGGGGACGTAGAGGTACTGTTTATTAACCAACAGCGTAGGATTTCAGATGTCACCTGCTGGTGCAGCAGCACTGGCATTTGATGGCCCCTGCAGCCTCTGATGCCACGCCAGGTAAAAATTACATCCTTTCTGAGTTGCTTTGGGTTGGTGTTTAACTCTGTTCCCCAGTTTCCTCATCTCCACATGAGGAAAGAGGTACCTCAAAAGTGTAGGGCACAAGTGCTGTGAACCAAGGTGCTATAGCCTGACACCTGGGTTACTCCTTAGCTCTGCCACATTGAAGCCCTGGGATCCTGGGGAGATTTCTGGGTCTACATGTTCTGGAATCCTTATCAGTGATGCCAGGCAGGGTGAGAATACCATCTCTTGGAGTCCCTGGGAAGATAGGCTGAAAACCCAGTGTACTAAAGCAACTTTGAGATCCATGGTAGCCCCATGATTCTAAAAGAACACAAATCTGCCTCGTGGTGCTGTGATTCTTAGATGCAAGGTTTTGCTTAATCACAGAAAACACAGGGATCCTTATGTGTAGGATAGAGAAAAGACCAAGACAGCTCTGTCACGGGTACCTTTCTTGTTGTGGATCTGTCAGGTTGAGGTATTGATCTTGGAATGAAGGCCTAGAAGCCAGGGACAGATGCCCAATAACTGAGAAGCCTTCAGACTGCAGAATGCCTCTGCTTTCATTATGCCTTTAACCTTACCAACTTTGCCCCAGAGCCTCAGGTCAGACACAAGGGTCATCCCACACCAGATAGTAATGGAGCCCCCAGCTCCTGATCCAGAATCACATAGGCCCCCGAGGCAGATTAGAGGAGCCCAGGCCACTTAGCCTTGAGTCTTTTTGGACTTCTGTCCTTCGGGTAGTCCTGAATGTTTGGCCGTTAGCATCTGTTGGTTCTCTTGGGGAAACTATCACTGAGAAATGCAGTTGAAACTCTGCACCTTTCCCCAAGTTTTCTTTCTGAAGATCAACTTTGGAAGGAGGGCTCATCACACTTTGCTGCTTTCACTTGGGGGTAGCTAAGAAGCAAGTTTGTAAGTGGAGGCTTTAGGTTTGTGTGCAGCTGCTATTTGATGAGACTCCCTAAGAAGTGCTCCTTTAAACCCATCCCCTGCTCCCAAAACACAAGTGAGCAAGCAAGAAGTGGCCGCAGGCCTTGAGGAACTGCTCCTCCTCAAGGAGAAGATGGGGCTTATGTGCTATAAGGCCAGACCTGAGAGGCTGTGAAAGAACATACAGAGGACATGTTAGAATGAAGGAGGGAGCATTTGAGAAAGACCTTAAGAAGCAGACTGAGAGGTGGAGGTAGAGAGGGAAAGTGAACGTGGACAGGGCATGGAGGCCAGAAAACCACAAGAAATCCTTTGTTCTCATTGTTCACTGAGTTCCTGAGAGGGCTGAGAGGCCGTGAGATTGCTGAGGGAGATCAGGCCCCGGTCACAGAAAGCTTCAGTCACTGGGCCGAAGGTTTGGCCGTGGTGGGCAGTGAAGGGGCAGAGGGATTCGTATGGAGGAAACACTGTGTTCAGAAGCTCTTGGGGGTGTGCAGGGACAGTTGAGAGTACAGGGTGTCACATTGTTTGCTTCCAGCTCCTAGGCCTCTGTGAGCAAGTAAGCCCTGGGCCAACCTGCCTTTCTGTCTCTTGCAGGAAGATTGTGGCTGAATATGAGAAGACAATTGCACAGATGATAGGTGAGTGTCCTGACCCTACCTGCCGGTTTCCCAGCTGGGGGACACCTTCGAGGGTGGAGGCCTTTGAGAGTGTGAACTCTGCAGGAGGACTGAGAGCAGCTTGATGAGTGGGCTCTGCTTCAGGGTGGGGCGCCAGGACTTCTTGGAACAAACATCCGGATGTGGCTTAGCATTCTTAATGCCTATGGGGAACACGGTGGTCACCTCCATAGGCCATAAAAGGACTGTCCACCTCATAGGAAGAGACTGAAGTTTGCCCCTGTGATGTTTGGGACTTTTTAAGTTTTGCTCATGGGAGAAAATACGAATCAAATTACTGTACTTTATTTTAGTTTGGACTCAAGTGACAAAATTCTCCCACTCAGCCATTACCCAGGGCTCTAGGGTCAGGAAGTGGAATCTGTGGTGACTGCCTACCCTGTCCCCTTTCCTTCTGCAACTGTCCAGAACCCTGCCAGTACCAACACTCTTTCTTCCTGAGATTGGACACTGCCTCAGCATCTATCTTAACAAAGCGCCTCGGCCACAGCTCTGACAAATTGCTTTGGCCCCTGATAAAAGAAGGCCTTGGGTCACAAGTTACAGCTGTGCCTTTATTTTCTTTTCTACATCATCTTTTTCTTTTTTAATAATGAGAGAAGATCTTACAGAAACGCTGAGCCCAAGTTTTTACAATAAGAATCACTGTTCAGAAGTGATACTAAGACTTGGTGTGTCTTTCTAGCTATTCAGTTTTAGGTTCAGTGTTTAAAAAATCTTCTTCCCCTAAGGGTAAATGTAGTAAAAACTCCATGTCCCTGCAAATCACCATCAATATGTTCAAGTTTACAAATAAGCTCTTGCTCAAAATCTTGAATTTATAAGTCACACCCCCCCTTTGGCTTGTCCCAAAATAAATAGAATAATAGCCTCATTGAAGAGGCCATTGAGTACCTTGCAAAAGAGTTTTTTATGTGTTATTTTGTTTTTGTTTCGGTGAGCTCAGAGCCCCTTACTGACCTATAACCCTAGCCCATTTATTTTTAAATTTGAGACAGTGGCACCTAAATTGCCCAGGCTGACTTTGAATTTGGAATCCTTCTGCCTCAGCCTCCAGGATAGCTGGGATTATAGGCATACACTGTTGCAGCAGGCTCAGAAGAGCTTTAATTATGGTTTATTATAATCAAGACCATTTCACTCTGTGCTCCAAAAAAGACCACTTGATTGCATCAGCCCACTGTGTATACTTTCTGTCAAATGAAATATGGTAAATCAGCTTAAGAATTTGTGAACACCTATTGGTGAGATAAAAATATTTTAAAACTCTGGAAATTGAAACTGTTGGTAAAAATGGTCAGGATGATAAAGGATTTACAGTAATACCTTGGTCCGTGAGTGCTTCTGTTTCTAAAAAATTAAGTTTCCAAACAAAAATTTGCTTCCACTCTCAAACTACACATAGGCTGACAAATGATCACAGCTATCACCTCACACACAAATGCAGCCATCTTCCCCAAAATTGTCAAACAAATTAAGTCTATAAACAAAGATACCATTGTACGTTCCAATATGAAATATCTGCCAAGTTGAGCAAACCTTTCACCTCCTGGAGATTTGGGACATGAGAGTATCACTTAGACCTGCCAGAGCCCATCTGGAAACATCTGAGACATACATTTGTAGTTTTGCCCTTGGTGATTATGCGTGGACAGACATTAGAATGAGGTTTGAAGGGCTTGAGCTTTGCTCCTGAGAGAAGGCTGCCCACACAGCCAGCTTTTCCTGGTTAGCTGGCAAATTTGATACAAGCAGACTCTTGAGAGCTCAGACATGTGAGGACCTCCCTAAGTAGCATGGATGGCCAGTCGTTGTGTGATAGAAAACTTACTAGACTTTGAGGCTTTCCTTACAGAATACTTTCAGATGACAGCCGCTGGGGTGTTTTCCATCTCAGGCAATGGAGAGTGTACACTGTGCAATTCCAGCTTGATCTCTGAGAGAATGACAGCTTTGCCTTTCCCCGACTCCAGGGATTTTGGCCACATAGACCACCTCTTTCTCCCAAGGACACTTGTGTGTTTGGCCAGAGGTTTTCTCTCCAAGAACTGCAGATTCATCCCCTTTAAGCAATTTTCTCTACCTTCTGGGTAGCTCTGAGAGACCCCTCCAGAGTCCAGCTGGGAGTAGCAGGGTCGCTCAGGGTGATCTCTGTGTCTGTTCCCATCTGCGTTCATTGTCCTCTTTGTTACCACTTTTCCAAAGCCTTTCTCACCCCAAAGGTGGCACATCCATGGTTGTCATCGTTTAGTTACTATTACAGGTCATTGGTTAAAGCCACTATATACTTTAAGGTCCTTGTGTCCGCATAGAAGACTGCGGGGGCCTGAGGCCTGACTGGGCCTGGGCTGTAGCCATGGCTGGACAACACCTTTTTTGGGCAGGTGTGAGTTGCAGCACCCCCTTGAGCCTTATGTGTATTTCAGACTTTCCTTTCCCAGTTTTACTCACCTAACCAGCATCACTTGGGGTCGGGCAGACTGAGGCCCTGTAAACAACAGTTCAGGACCAGCGTGAGCATAAACATTTGAAATTGACATGAATGCAGCTCATCTGGCTAGCTTGTGTGGTTCTGCAGCTTCTGTTGGGCTTTTACAGATGGCTCTCCACACGTATGACTTTGGCCCTGCCATTATTGCTCCCTCTCATCAGATGTGTCTTACCAAATTCAGATACTGGCTGTTTAGAATTTAGAAAAAAGAGTTCTGTGCTTTCTGCATTCCAGGTTGTGCAATTGATTTTTTTCTGCTTTCCTAACAACTGCCCTGATTATCTGTTTTGCTTCCATTTTCTGTTGCTTCTTGCCCTTTGCTTGCAAAACAAACAGGCAAGCCTGGTAAGTAAATGCTTTTCCCCTAATTTTCCCCATTGCAACCCCTGTTTGTGTTTTGTTTTTCTATTTTTGTTGTTTTTGCTTTGGTGTATTCGTTGCATTCCCCACATAATTTAATAATGTTTTGCTGAAAAAGCCAGAAAAGCATTGTTCTGTTGCCGAGTGCATTGCATTGCTGGTCTAAGGCTGATTTCCTGATATGAAGAGCCTGACAACACCGGTCATGTATAAAAAGATTTGCACACCATTCTCATCGCCTCAGTCTCCTGGGAACTGGGCAGTTCTATTTTTACAAGGGTTAGATGGGGAGGAAAGGAAACCTGAGGCAGGAGATGTCTTGGATCCAGGAAATCAGATAGACTCTGTCTGATAAATGACTCCTTTCCCCTCCGTGGGTGAAATGTATATGTGGTGATGGCGTGTCAGCCCGGGGTGTGCTGGGAACTAAGGAAGCACCTAAAATGCAACAAAAACAAGCATTTGATTCCAGATAAAACATTGAAAATGCCGTTTTTGAAGAGAATGGGTGGAGCAAGCTAATTACTCAGTTCTCTGTGTTAGACACCCCTGTCCTGCACGAGTCAAGTGTGCACACTGTGTCACATGGATTCAGGGGAGGTTTACTGGGTTCATTATGGACTGATGCTGTTGATAATGAATCACTGCTACCAGGCTCTTTCCTGGTGTTGAGGACTTTGTATATAGTCTCATTTATTCCTCCCCCAATGAGTTAGAAATAGTGTCATTCCTGATTTCAGGTGGAGAGACTGAGACTCAGAGTGCAAAACCCCTGCCCAAGGTCACACAGCTGGAAGGCGTCAGAGCCAGGCTTCAAATGGACAGTTAGATTTAGGAGTCTCTTGGCCATTGCCCCATGTGGCTCCAGACTGCTGGTAGTGAAAGTGCTAAGAGCCCTGTGACCACAGAGGCAGGGTTGAAAGACATTGAGCATCTTCTTGCCAGTGGTCCCTAGGCCACCAGCACCTGCATTATGAGGAGATTGTCATGAGGAGGTGTAGATTCCTGGTCCTGGTCAGTGTGAGTGGAGGCAGAATCCGTGTACATGCTCTCCAGCTGACTGGGGTACACACTCACACATGACAGCCACCTAGATCAGGATCTGCGAGCACTTTGATGTTTGGGATCACCAGGGCCATTCAGGTTGTGGCCCCACCATAGCACACTGCAGGGTGGCAAGATGTCCATGTATTGGGAAGAGCACCCAGCCCAAGCCTCCCTGCTGTTACAGGAGTTGTGTCTTTCAAAGCCTGTCCACACGGGATCCCTACGTAAAAATGTGGTCATGATCAGAGCTTTGGGTTTGGGTTCTGCTGTCAGTGAACAGTGACTCCATTTCATCTTCTATAAAATAAAAACAAGAAAATCTCCACCTGCATGGCTATAAGGTTCACCTGTTCATTGATCACATGGACCATGTGGAGGGATTACTTGGGGAGAGATGTTCTTTATCCCTGGGATAGAGCAGTGCATAAAACAATCGATTCAGCAAACAGACAAAAAACTAGACTGGTGCCCACCCCTGAAGAGTGTGTGTACAGTGGGGAGATGGGCAGCCAGCACATACATTTTCCCAGGCGCACATGTACGCACATGCGTGGTATAATAATACAGAGGGGCTGCTGCTCCCAGGAGGAGAATGAAGGACTGGAGAGTGTAGAAGTGGCACATTGCACACCTTCCAAGGTGACAGGTCAGAGTCCTGGTTGGGGGAGACCTGGGGAGCTTCTAGGGCTTCCTGTGTGGCAGGCCATCAGGCTAAAGCAGACAGACCAGGGAAGACAGAGGGTGGAGAATGTGAATTTATTCCTAGCATAGGGTAGGCAATCGGGGTTTTCTGAGCAGGAGTGAGGTGGCCTGGTTTGCACTTTAGGAGGCTTATCTGCTACAGGGTGCTGGCTCAGAGCATTTGCTGAGCAGAGCTGTCAGCATAGTGCTTGGCATAGGAAAGTTGGTGGTTACTATTGCTGTCACTGTCACCACCTTTAGATATAATTACTCATGGCAGCCAGCCCTTAGAGTCAGTCCTCTCCTAGATGAGCTGAGGCTCACAGAAAGTCAAGGTTGCTAAGCCATGTACCTCAGGAGCTCCAAGCAAGGCCTCCCCCTTCCCCACTTGCTGTTACCCAGAGAGCAAAGGCTGCCTCACCTCCCCCCGCACCCCCAGGGTCAGTGCATACAGTGGCAGTGTATAGAGTGGTTGGAGAGACCAGTCTCATCAGCACAGTTTGGGATGTCTGGGGTAGGAGATTAGCTCAGGATGGTCACAAGCCAGTGGGACAAGCTGAAGATTAGTGCTGTTCTCAAAGCAGGACTGGCACTCCAAACTGGACCCACATTCAGTTCTGATGCACATCACTGAGGTGAGAGCTTGCAGTGTCAAAGAAACTTTCAGTGTGAAATAGGATTTAGGGGAGAAAGTTTTGTGGGCTATTTATGGGGTGTTTTAGGGGTGAGGAAATTTTTTTCTCTCCCAGTGATAGTCTATATATGGCTAACTTTTAGAGAGGCTCACCCCTCAAGCCAAGATCATAGCACCCTTTAATCTTGCCCCTGGTGATATCTTCTTTATCTGCTGGATCTGTTTGCTGTAGGGAAAAATAGAATCACTGGGTTCTCTAGGGTAGATTTGTAAGGGACTAGCGTGATCAGGCCAAAGGATAATGGTGAATTTCCACTTGTATAGGACCAGGTCTGAGGTGCTGGGGCTGTAGGTTTTGTACTTTACAGACCATCTAAAAGGACTTCGGGAAGAGGGTCTGTTCCAGGAAAGACCTTGAGTTTGCAATGCACCCAGTGGGTAGGTTGAGTTGCATCCAAGGGCTTGGCTGGCCCCAGAGATCCAATATGGATTTCAGGTGCCATTGTTTGCCCCCCTGTCTCTCCTGCCAGAGGATGAACAAAGAGAGAAGTCAGTATCCCACCAGACAGTGCAGCAGCTGGTCCTGGAGAAGGAGCAAGCCCTGGCCGACCTGAACTCCGTGGAGAAGTCCCTGGCTGACCTTTTCAGGAGATACGAGAAAATGAAGGAAGTCTTAGAAGGTTTCCGCAAGGTGTGTCTGCATTCATGGTACAGTAGGAGGCTGGTGAAGGTGGGAGCTTTTGGAAGAATCTAGTGGGGATGCCAGGTCCACCTTGAGCAGATTGTGAAGAGGAGGATCCTTCAAGGCTCAGGAACCAGACTTGACCTTCTGGAATTTTACCTGTACCCTAGAGTTTGTGGGGTTCTTGAGACTCCTGACATTTCTTCTTGTGAGTCTGATCCCCATCCTCTGTCATTCCAGAATGAAGAGGTGTTGAAGAAATGTGCCCAGGAATACCTGTCCCGAGTGAAGAAAGAGGAGCAGAGGTACCAGGCCCTGAAGGTGCATGCGGAGGAGAAACTGGACAGGTAACATATCCCTTTCCAGTTGGCAGTTCCAGTCCCTGACATTGCTTTGGAGAGGGCAGCTGATCCATGCATGTTTTTTGCTATGATCAGTACTAAGGGCACACTCTCAATTAGTATCCACTGTGATAGGGGAGGGGCATGTGTTGTAGTGATTATGGTACCCAAAGCATTTCAACCCTGTGGGCATTGGGGCTAGAGGCTTTACTGAGTTGCTATGTGTGGGCTCTGGTCAATGGAATTGGAGCCAGTCCCTCCTCCTGCCCAGAGTTGAGAGAAGGGTGATAGGAAATACCTGTGGTAATCTGTAGCCACCTATGACAAAGGATGATCATTTTGAGCCCCCTGTTCCTCCAGGGCCAACGCTGAGATTGCCCAGGTTCGAGGCAAGGCCCAGCAAGAGCAAGCTGCCTACCAGGCCAGCCTGCGGAAGGAGCAGCTGCGAGTGGATGCTCTGGAAAGGACACTGGAGCAGAAGGTAACAAGACAAGAGCCGGGACTTCTGTGGGTGGGGCTGGTGCTGTCCTGCCGGTGGCCATTCCAGCATATAAAAGGAGGTGGAGCTAAGAGGCAGAGCCAGCACAATTCTTTGTGAACATACCATTATCTCCAGTTCTACACCAGCCCTGAGATGGGCCTCCTTTCTTCCTTTTCTGAAATTCTCTAGATATTTACTTTCATTTTCCTTTATACTATTCATTCATTTGTATAAAATCTGTTAAGGACCTCTAATGTGCCAAGCATTACTTGATTTGAATGCCTGTATCCAAGGTGCCTGCTAATGCATGGATGGGGTACCCACCAAGCCCCAGGAAGAGGCAATGGGCTGACCCCAAGAACAGAGTGTCGGGCCCAGAAGGGCCCAGATGTCCACTTGTTCCATGGATAAGGAGCAAACCTCCTGAGGTCACTGTGCGTGTCCCCCAGTTTCCAAATTTGCATTTGATACTCAACCCACTATGTATACCTCCTCCCTGGGTGTCCAAATGAGGAACTCTGTCAGCCCAGGAGCGCTCTAAGAGCAGGAGGCTGAGTCTGTCTACATGGGAGCAGACCTGTTCCTGGTGTGTTTCTTGAATGAGGGAGGTTTCTAGACATGTAGCTTCCTTTCAGTTTATTGCTGAACCTTAAGATTCCCCTGGTTGTCAGAGCTTAGCAGCCTGGGGTAGCACATTTTGTACATGTAAGCGTCAGTGGACACTTTGCATTGGCAGGCAAATAAGCATCAGCCTGTCTCCGAGATGGCCTGTACTACTCTGAGGTTCCAGCATGGTCTAGAGGGACATCTTGGCCAAACAGCGGTAACTTCTGCCCCAGTAAAATACTAAGTCTCACTTTACTTAGATGGTATCAGGGCTAGAACCCTGGGAATTAAGGAGCATCCATACAGCTGTGGGCAAAGCTTGTTCTAGGCTCTGAAAACCTGTTAGGCATGAATTTTCCTGAAGTTCAAGTCATTCCCCACTTGTTACAACTGCTAGACAGCTTGAAATCACGTGGTACAGATAACTGTTTTCATTCTACCTTTTCCTCTTAGGATGAAAAAAGACTGATAGCAGACAATTTAGTATCCAAATTGCATTTTAAAAGGAAAGAGCCTGGACTGTGCCAAATATGCCAGATATGTTGAGCTGTGCTCCTTCATGGGGCAGTTTGATGCTCCCAGGAGAGAGCTTGGAAAACCTCCAGGCATCAGAATCTGATGGGTCTGTCGGGGATATAGCTCAGTGGCGTAAGCGCCTGGCTGGCAAGCACAGCATCCTGAGTTCAATTCCCAGTACCCCCCTCCCCAGCAAGAGTCTGCTCATGCTTCTTAACCTTGTGTCACTTGGCATTTTATTTTATAAGTATAATAACAAAGCTATATAGTTATCAGTTCAACTTGAGTTTGTATTCCAGGCTGGCCATATGTGACGGGTTATGTGACTGTAAGCAAAATGCTCAGGGTTTTTGAACCTCAGTTTCCTCACTGAAAAAAATGGGGTTATTAATGGCTTCCTTTAAAGGACTGTCATGAGAACTGAATGAGGTACAGTACCCAGGGTGTCTAGCATGGTGATTGCCACATAGCAAGCACTCCAATAAGATCAACATTTATCATTAGCAGCCCAGCAAGGCATTGGTGGTACTGACGATGATAACTTGAGGATTCATGGTCCTAAAGGGCCCATGATCCCATTCAGAGCATTGTCTTCCAGCAGTGCATCTCTGAATCATGACCTCAGAGCATACATTCTAGCAGGAAGTGAGGCAGCTCGAGGTAGACTGCTTTTCCCTGTCCCATAAAAGACTCATTCTCCACCTGCATGGCTCTGTGATGCATGGCACCAGGAGTCCTACCCTTAAAGCAGAGTTCATGTTTCTGACCTGGGATATGTCTCAGAAAGTCCTGAAGTTTCCAGGAAAGGGACTCAGTACAACTCCAGGGATAGATTTTTGCTAATGATTGACTTCCCATAGAGACTTTGAGGCTGCAAAATGTACCCAGGATGCCAAAAAGACCTGTCCCCTTGGAGAAGACCCCAGAGACAGTTGTGCAGTTGAAGCAGCTCAGCCTGGGGACTCATTGTCTAGCTCAGTGAGAGCTAAGCGGTCTGTGCATGATGGGAACATCTCACTGGATCCTGTCATACAGGCTAGGAAACAACTACTACACAAACATATGGTCAGCTGCCTTGATTGGATGTGCAAGGATGTGCAAGGTTCCACTGTGCCTCCTTCACAACACCTGTTTCCACAGCAACACTAGGGGGCATCTTCCAAATAATGCTAGTGCTCCCAGCCACATAAGATTGCATGACCTTCTTGTGCAGTTTCTCCAGAGAGCCACCAAAGAGCATAGCCCAGACCATCATTACCCCAGAGCAAATAAAGAGATAAAAGCTGTACTGACTGACCCTGCATTCGGTGCTAGTCACTCTGCTTTTATACCTCATTTGCATTTCTAACCTGATTTATTTTCATTCCTTACCTTATTTGCATTTCTTACCATTTACTTCTCAGACAGACATTATCACTTACATTTTAAAGATAAGGAAACCAAGGTTCAGAGAGGTGGTGTAACTTGCCACAGATCACAGGTCACAGATTTAGAGAGGTGTTCTAGAGCAGATTGTGCAGTTCCAAGTCATTTCTCATCCTGCCTTAGATCACTTTGGAGGGGAGCAAGAGGCTGGACAGACTCATCCCCACAAAGTTCCCAGGGCCTCTTCTGATTGTTTGATTTTAACAGCAGAAACGTATTCCTTGTTTTTACTTTCAGAACAAAGAGATAGAAGAGCTCACCAAGATTTGTGATGAACTGATTGCCAAAATGGGGAAAAGCTAACTCTGAACCAAATGCCTGGACTTGACTGTTGCGTGCAATATGACCATTGGCACACTGCTGTCCTTGAAGTTACAGGGACAGGTTCTGTTTTCACTTTTCGTATGCACTACTGTATTTCCTTTCTAAATAATGTTTGATTTGATTGTATGCATTACTAAGGAGACTATCAGGATTTCTTGCTATTGGTTTGCATTTTCCCAGTATAATTCATAGCAAGTTGACCTCAGAGTTCCTGTATCAGGGAGATTGTCTGATTCTCTAATAAAAGACAAATTGCTGACCTTGGCCTTGCCCTTTGTACACGAATTCCCAGGGTGAGCAGCTTTTGATTTAATATGAACCTGTACAGCGTGCATAGGGACTCTTGCCTTAAGGAGTGTAAACTTGATCCGCATTTGCTGATTTGTTTTAAAGAATGCATGTTTCAAATAAAATCTTCTATTGTAAATAAATTTTTTTTCTTTGGATCTTGGCAAAGAGTGTGGCTGTGATTTATTTTCTGGGAAGGGTGAGCCTTTACTTGCCTTTGTTAAAGAATATCAGATTTGGCCTTTTGCTCTTTGGCTCATTTGTCTGGGCTTCCTTCTTCATCTATTGATTTAAGTAACCTTTCCTTCATTATTGTGGTGGGGTTTGTAAATGAAGCTAATGAGAAATATTGGCTTGCAACTTTAAATAATTAAAGGGACACATTGGATTAACTTGGGTTTTCTTTTTATGAAGTATCTGCCTTTAGGAAGCAAAATACTTCTTTCTATGGTGTAAAGGAAGTAATGGGCTCTCAGTCTTGCAGCTCAGTCCCTTAGTGTGTGACAGTCAACCTCGAAACACTGTTCTTTGCCTTCTCAGTGATGAGCCACTCTGGGGGGAGGCAAGTAATTGAGATACTTAGCCAGTGCCTGCTGTCCAGTTCCTTTCCCTGCTCTGGTCTTGCTCAGGGACCTCAAGGTGGTGAACAAGAGAACTGTGGAAATAGAAAGGTGTGTGTGTTTAGTGTTTTTCCCTGAGAATTTCCATAACAAACCACCCCAATTTAACAGCTTAAAACAGCAGGAATTTATTCTACTGTGGAGTTCAAGTTCAAATTATCAGAGAAGTTGGTTGTCTCTGAATACTGTGAAGGAGAATCTGCTGCCTGCCTTTCTGTCCACTTGCAGTGGTTACCACAACCCTTGGCACTCCTTGGCTTGTATATGCAACCCTCTGTCTCTGCCTGTCTTCCCGTGGCCTTGTCCTCTCAGTGTTTCTGTCTCAGTTCTCCCTCTCCTTTCTTATACAAGTCCCCCATTGGACTTTGAGTCCATTGTAAATGCTGGATGATCTCCTCTTGAGAGTCACAGTTGCATCTGTGAAGCCCATATTTCTAGATAAGGTCACTGTTCACGGGTAGCAGGGATTTGAATGTGGATGTTTCTTTTGGGGGGACAGTGCCAGTGGGTGTGTAATACAGGTTCTGATTGTATGAAACACCACTGAGTCCTTACGTGTCTTCAGCTTAACTCCCTCTCTGTGACCCAACCCCAGTGGCTTTGTTCTATTCCCCTGATACAGGGCTCCCCCACACTGACTGGGCAGACCCTTGGCAGCCTTAGTTATGGGACATGGGGTAGGGTGGGTTTTGCTTTTGTGACTCAGTGGATGGAGGTCAGCTGACCCAGTCAGCTCCAAGGAGAGAGGTGGCTGTGGGCATGTGTGGCATCTGACAGTGTTTGCTTTCTGAGCAGCCCAGACCTCTGGTCCCCTCTGGCACCCTCACCTGCTAGGCACCTGAGCCAGAGAAGGGACCACCTCCCTCCCCCTGCCCAGCTCTGCTGCCTGGTCTAGCCATGGCCCTAGGCAGGTGCTCATTCACCAGGACCGTCGCAACTGCTCTCTTAGAAGCTTTTATTTTGATTAAAATAAAATACTTCTATTGATTTAAAGAAAAACCAGAATTTTAGGTAATGGAATGTGATGGTTGACTGTGTCAATTTGAGTAAGATAAAGCTCAAGCGAATTCGCTCAGCAATTCCACATCCTAGACTGTGGAAGGCCCACCCCAGGGTGGCTTGTTGCCTAGATGGTATAGAGGAGAAATGAAGAAGGAAGGCTCACTGCTGTTTCTTCCAAGGAGCCCCAGTCTTTGCCTTCACGTTGGACATCATCACCAAGTCTTCAGCTTCTGGCATAGATCCTCCAGCCTTCCGTCGTGGACCTCCTGATATGGACTTGCACAGACACTGCAGTGAGCTTCAGACTTTGAATGGATTCTTCAATTGCTGTTGTGCAGACAGACCCTGCACTCTTCCTCATCTGAGTCTGGGTACCCATTATAAGCCAGGCTTGTAAATTTTTTTTTTGTACCAGGGATCAAACTCACAACCTTGTGCTTGCTAGGCAGGTGCTTATGCCACTGAGCTAAATCCCTGGCCTGGCTTTGTAAATTCTTACGTATTTGTATTATATCTATTTCTCTAGTAAACACTGACTGATACAGGAGAAAGCCACTTACAACCTCCTGAGCAAGAAATTATCAATACATATATTTTTCCAAATCCATTTTGTTTTAAGGATAAAAAGAAAAAAAAAAAAAAAACAAGAAAATTTCAAAACATGTCAGTTGGGGTAACGTTGTGCATTGCCATCCCCAAATCATTCACCCAGAGCGTCAGAAATCTGCGTTCAATTGTCTGAACGATTCCAGCACAAATCTTTCTTTTCAGTGAACTCAGAGAAATCAGTAGTATAGCTGTCTTAACTTTTTATGTACATATACATACACATCTATGTTTTTTCTTTCAGCTCACTAATGAAACAATATGATGTTTACACATGTGGGTCTTATTTCACTATTATGTTCTCAGGTTGCATTCGTTCACCTATAAAGTATCCAGTTTATCCTTTATGGCTGAGTAGTACTCCATTGTATAAAGATACATCTTTTTTACCCATTCCTCAGGCGATTTAGGTTATTTCCAAGACGCTATTACAAACTATGCTGCACTAAACGTGAGTGCACATAGATCACTGTGGTATGATGTTTTTAATTCTTTTGGAAAGAATCCCAGAAGGGGAATAGCTAGGTGGAATGGAACCTGTAGTCCTGGTTTTTTGAGGAATCTCCACACTGATTTCCATAGTGGTTGTACCAGTTTACACTCCACCAATATTAGAGAAATGTTCATTTTTCCCCACAGCCCCTCCAGCATTTGTTATTGCTTGATTTCTTGATAGTAGCCATTCTTGTGTGAAGTGGAATCTCAGTGTTTTTTAATTTGCATCTCTGGAATGAAGTGATGTTGAACATTTTTCATGTATTTATTGCTTCCTATTTGCTGTTTGTATTTCTTCATCTAAGATACGTGTATCATCTCAGATGCCCATTTTTAGACTGGGCCTTTAAATCTGGGAGGGATGATGTTTTTTGAATTCTTTATATGTTCTCAATAGTAATCTGAGGAACAGTTGGAAAACTTTTCCTCCCACATTGTAATTTGTCCCTTCACTCTGTTGGTGGTTTTTCTTGTGCAAAAGCTTTTCAGTAAGGTGAGATCCCAGTTGTTGATTCTTTGTGATAGTTCCTGTGCACGCTGAGTTTTGTTCATGAAGACTTTGCCTACACCAATGTCTTCAAGAGTTTTACCTACTCTTCCAGTAGACTTAATGTTCCTGTTTTAATATTCAAATCTTTGATCCATTCTAATTTTAGCTTAGTACCTGGTGAAAGATATGAGTCCAGTTTTAATCTTCAGCATGTGCAGTGCCAGTTTTTCCAGCACCATTTATTAAAGAGGCTATCTTTCTTCCAGTGAATGCATTTGACACCTGTGTCAAAGATAAAGTGGCTTTAGTGTGTCTGGAGTTGTTTCTGCATCTTCTAATCTGTCTTGCTGATCTTAGAGTCTTGTTTTGTTTGGTTTTGTTTTTTGCCAGTACCACTTTTTTTCACAGTAGCTTTATAGTATAATTTCAAGTCAGGGATTGTGAAGCTTCCTGTATTGTCTCTGTTGCCCAGGATTTCCTTTGCTATTCTAAGTCTCTTCTGGTTCCAGATGAATTTTATGATTGTTTTCTCTAATTCTGTAAGATATGCTGTTGAACTTTTGTGTGGGATTGCATTGAATCTGTATAACAGTTTTGCAAGTATGGCCATTTTCACTATACTGGTTCTTTGTACCTAAGAGCATGGGATATCTCTCCATTTTCTAAAATCCCTTCAGTCTCCTTTTTCAGAATACTGTAGTTTTCAATATAGAGGTCTTTTACATCCTTTATTAGATTGATTCCTAGGTATTCTTTTTTTTTTTTTTTTTGGATGTTATTATAAAAGGCATTGTTTGCCAGATTTCTTCTCAGTGAGTTTGTTATTCGTGTACAGGGAGGCTGTTTTTGAGTGTTGACTTTAACCAGCTACACTATTGAATTTGCTTATTAAACCTCAAAGCCTTTTGGCGGAGTTTTTAGGTTCTTCAAGTAGAGTGTAATGTCATCTGGAAATAACAATAGTTTAACTTCTTTCTTTCCTTCTTTATTCCTTTTCTTTCTCGTCTAATTGCTCCAACTAAAATTTTGAGGACTATGTTGAATAAGAGTGGAGACAGTGGACATCCTTGTCTTGTTCCTGACTTTAGAGTGAAAGCTTTCAGTTTTTGTCCATTTATTATGATATTGACTGTTGATTCATCATAGATGGATTTTATCAGATTGAGATGAATACCATCTATTCCAATTTTTTGTAGGGTTTTGTCACTGTTATAGTTAATACATTGTGTCAACTTGAGAAGTTTAGAAGTTTAAGAGACTCAGCAGGGAACAAGGACGCTTACTTTGTAAATATCCTCCTCCTGTGCAAGAGGAGGGCACAGAGATTTTGTGAGTGCTACATCTGCCCTGCATGTGGAGGTGGCCTGTGTACAATATAAGGGAGGAAAAGAGGCTTTCTCTCCCCGCTTTGCTCTGGCTGCCGCCTTGAAGTGGTGCCCTAGTGCCATGTCACCCTGCCTTGCAGCCTGCTGATTATGGACTGAAACCTCCAAAAACTGTAAGCTAAATAAACCTTTCCTTCTTGTCCCAGCAATGAGAGAAAAGTAACCAAGACAATCATGAATGGTTACTGGACTTGATCAAAAGCTTTTTCTGCATCTATTGAGGTGAACATATGACTTTTGTCAAATGTATTAAATACATTTATGGATTTATGTATGTTGAACATCCTTGCATACCTAGGATGAATCCCACCTGATTATGGTGTACAATCTTCTTGATTTGCTGCAATCTGTTTGCCAGTATCTTATTGAGGATTTTTGCATCAGTGTTCATTAGGGTGATTGGCCTATAATTCTCTTTCTTGGTTTGGGTACTTCACTAGTTTTGGTACCAGGGTAATTCTTGCTTCCAGGAATGAATTTGGAGATATTGCTTCCTATTCAATTTCATTAAAGAGTTTGAGAAGTAGTGGTGTTAGGTCTTCTCTAAATTTCTTGTAGAATCAGCAATGAATCCATCAGGGCCTGGGATTTTCTTTGTTGATAGGGTTTTAATTACATCTTCAGTTTCATTTATTGATATTGATATTTAGCATTTTTATATCTTTTTGATTCAGCTTTGGTAATTCATATGTATCTAGGAATCTGTCCATTTCTTCTGTATTTTCCATTGTTAGAATACAAGTTTTCAAAGTAGGTATAGGTGATTTTCTGAATTTCTGCAGGGTCTGTTGTGATTTCACCCTTTCATTCCTATTGTGTGGATTTGAGCCTTTTATTCCTTTTTTTGATAAGGTTGGCTAAGGGTTTGTCAGTTTTATTTAATCTTTCAAAGAACCAACTCTTCATTATTCTTTGTATTGTTTTTTTTTTTTTTTTTAGTCTCTAGTGTGTTAATTTCTGCTCCAGTCTTTATAATTTCCTCCTTTGTGCGAGCTTTTGGTTTAGCCTGCTCTTCTTTTTCTATGTTTGAAGTTCAACATTAAGTTGTTTATATGTGCTTGCTATATGGGTATTTGCTGCTATAAATTTCCCTCTTAGGACTGTTTTCATTGTGTCCCACAAGTTCTGATATGTAGGTATTGTTTCTATCATTCAATGGTAAAAACTGACCAATTTCTTCTTTAATTTTATCTGTGACCCATTGGTTGCTCAGTAGGGTGCTGTTTAATTTCCATGTGTTTATGAAGTTCTTGTGGTTTCCTTTGGCATGGATTTCCAATTTCACTGCACTGTGGTGTGATAGTATGCATGGGATAATTTCAGTTCCTTTGCATTACTTAGGCATGTTCTGTGAGCCAGTATATGATCTGTTTAGGAGAATGTCCCATGTGCAGCTGAGAAGAATGTGTATTCTGATGTTGTGAGTTGGAACACTCTATAGACATCTACTAGGTCCATTTGTTCAGAAGTTTGATTTAGTTCTAATATTTCATTATTGATTTTTTTATCTTACTGATCTGTCTTTTTGTGACTGTGGGGTATTGAGGTCTTCCAATGCAATTGTATTAGGAGTTATTTGATTTTTCATGTCTTTTAGTAATTGTTTTATATGGTTGGGACACTGGTATTTGCTGCATATATCTTTATGATTGTTATCTCTTCCTCATGGACTGTTTCCTTCACAAGGATTTAGTAACCTTCTTTATACTCTTAAGCATTCATGGCTTGAAATTCACTTTGTTTGCAAATTGCTTTTTTCTGAGTTCCTGTCACATGGAGTATTGTTTTTCACTCTTGATTTTCAGTGTATGAATTTCTTTTTTAATTAAATGTGTTTCTTATATGCAGCATATTGTTGGATCTTGCTTCTTGATCCATTCTGCCAGTCTGTCTGTTGACTGGTGAATTGAGACTATTAACATTGATATTTTTAACTGATATGTATTGATTTATCCTTGTCATGTTATTTTCCTGCTGCTGGCTCTCCCCCTTTGTTCCCCTCCTCCAAATTGTTTGCCTTCTCTGGTAGATTCCTTCTGTTGGGGTTCATGGAGCTGTGGTCCCTATTGTCTCTTTCTAGAATGTCCTTCAGAATATTTTGGCGTGCTGTTTTGGTGGTCACAAATTTCCTTAGATGTTCTTTGTCATGGAAGTATCTTATTTATCCATCAGTTTTGAAAGATAGTGTTGCAGGGTACATCAATCTGGGTGGAAAGTTGTTTTCCTTCAGAACTTGGAGTACTTCATTCCAAGCTCTCCTTGACTTGACAGTTTGCACTGAGAAGTTAGCTGTAATTCTGATGGGCTTTCCTTTATAGGTGATGTGTTTGTTTTCTCTAACAACAGCTTTTAAAATTCTATCCTTGTTCTGAATTTCTGGAATCTTGACTATGATATGCCTGACTGTAGGTTTTTCTTAAATTGCTAATTGGAGTTCTATATGCTTTGTTTATCTGCATGTCAAATTCTGTTTTTCTACCAGGAAACTTTTCTGTCGTGATGCCTGTAGACATTTTTTTTAAATGTCAGTTGTGGTATCTCCTGCTTGTCCATTGACTCTAATTAATCTTGTGATTCTTCTTTGTCTCATCCAGCAGCTGCTGGATTGATTTCTCATGTTCCCTTGCTATTTTTGAGAAATCTTTCTTTTCCTCATTACTAACTGCAAGCCTCTCTTCAATATCTGAGATTCTGTCCTCACATTGGCCTAATCTGCTTTGAATATTTTCAGTGGAGCTTTTTTTTATTTTAAAAATAATAACCCCCCTAAAAGGAAAGCAAAATAAAGCCAATAAAAACAAAGCAGTGAAACTAGTACTGAATTTCAAAGCAGAATAACAGGAAAACAACAATGACCACCATCATGCATCTTGTTATCTTCACAATAGCTATAGCAAAATCAAACCAAAACAGAATAAAATCAATCAAAATAGAACACTGAATAAAGCAAAATAATCAGAACAAAACAAAACAGAACAATATTGAACCTCAAAAACAAGATACACTATCTTTCAAAACTGATGGATAAATAAGATACTTCCATGACAAAGAACATCTAAGGAGGGGCTGGGGAATTTAGCTCAGCCGCATAAGTGCCTGCCTTGCAAGTGCGTGGTTGTGAGTTCGATCCCCGGTACCAATTAAAAAAAAAAAAAGAACATCTGAGGAAATTCCCCATATTTACTATTCTGCATACTGTCATCCTCCCAACAGATGCTCAGACTGCTGGCCCCAGACCTCTGAAGTCAACCAAGAAATACAGACATTTGGTTGTTTTTTGCATCTCAGTTACTACCAACTCAGCCTGTCCTCTGAACCAGCTGGTTGCTTTTCCTGGGGTGTGGAGTGTGGAGTTCTTGATTCTCAGCCCAGATGCCAGTGGGCACTATGAGATTTCCTTCTTCCTGAGCCCTGAAAGCCATTGTGCATCTTACCAGAAAGGCCCACTATCTGGCTTCTTGGTGAGTTCTTCCCAGTCCCAGCAAGGCCGATTCTCGGGAGACACTGACTTCTCTCTTCCTGGGCCCTGCATGGCTTGCATGGTTTACCAGAAAGACTGGCTATTTGCCTTCTTGGTGGGCTCTTTGAGGTCCTAGCATGGCCAATTCTCAGGAGATGCTGACTTCTCTCTTCCTTGGCCCCACATGGCTTGCTTTCAGTGGAGTTTTTAGTCTCTTGGATGTCTGCTTGAATCTGCTTTATGGATTCTATTTCTTTCCTATGCTGTGCTTCCATAATTTGCTTAAGCTCATCTAGTTTTTGGCTATATCTGCTCTAAAGTTGCTAAGCATGGTGTGTATTTTGGTAAACTCTGTAGTTATCTGAAAGATTGTTTCTGATTTCAATTCTTCCAGAGCCTCACTCAATTTCTTTGTTGTTTCCACTTCAGAGAGGCAGGGTCAGGGCAGGTTTTGGATTGTCCCACCTCATTGCCCCTGGATTTGCCTTTTATGAGCTGGATGTCTGAGGCTTTATTTTGCTTAAGAGTTTTCTCATTTTATTCTCTCTCTCTCTCCCTCTCCCTTTCTCAGCTTAATTCCTGGGGTGATGCTTGTAAGTTGCCTATTGTGGGTTGCTTTGTTGGTAGTATTTAGGAGCTTTAGGCGATGATTGCTTCTCTGAGGCATCTGTTTTCGGGTTTTGAGTCTGTTGGAAGATCTTACCTCTTCAGTTGGAGATGAGAAGTTGTTGCTTATTTGGCCCAGTCCCTGGTTCTTTGGCACTGTGCCACAGTGTTTTCTGTGACCCTTAGTTGATCTCAGTCATGGATTATCAGGACCCACCACACCCGCCAGTGCAGTCCTCTAGTCTGCTGCTCCCCTCCACTTCTGCGTCTTTACAGAGGTCCCTGGGGCTGCCAGCCATCACCATCATCATGATCGTGCGTCCCCAGGTTCCAACAGCTCCTCTCATGCTGTGAGTCCCATCTTAGGGTGAAGGTGCCCCTGGCTACCGCCTATTGATAATTTTACATATTTTTGCCTTTTTTCATAGATGAAATGTGTTTTTTGTTTAGACAAGCAAGATTATTTGGAGTTCTGCAGTGCCATACCCACACAGCCATCTGCAGGGGGCCTGGGTGCCATTTCTTAGCTTTTTCCACCTCATCCTGTAACCTGAACACTGTTATACAGTAAATTGGCGGAGGGACTTGCAGTCTGGGGGGCCACACCGAGGGCACTACTCTACAACTGAGCTGTATCCTCAGCCCTTTCTTAGGTTTTATTTTGAGACAAGGTCTTGCTAAGTTGCCCAGGCTGACCTCAAACTTGTGTTCCTCCTGCCTTAGCCTTCCAGGTAATGGAATTAGGAGTAGGCATGCACCACCATACACAGCTTAAAAATTTTTTTGGATAAAATTATTTGTTTTTACTTAGAAGCATTCCAGATTTCAACAAAATAGCTGCAAGTTTAATTTTTTGCAATTAAAGTGATATTCAATTAACAGTTATTTTATATAAGCTGCATCTGAAACAACTGCAGATGAAAAAAACGACCATCCCTATATATAGCCTGTGCTGTGCACCAGCAGGGACTTGCTGTAAATTTCCATGCCAGTTACAGCCTCCAAGCTGAATCAGGCAAGGTTAGTGGCTCACGAAAGTGCCATAGGGAAAGCTATGGGAAGACATGCTCAGCGGCACGTGAAGCACAACAAAAAAGACACGGTACAGTTTAAAAGTAAATCACATACAGTCTTAACGTTTCAGTGTTTTCTTTAAAATGATTGAATTATATACAGGATGTTAAATTACTTACAGACACGGGAAAAACTGCTGGAGCCAACTTACTTTCTCCTTGCTTTACATAGCCATGGCAACTTTCTTCCTTTCCCCCCTTTTTTTTGGTATCAGGAGTTGAACACGCAAGACCTCACACTTGCCAGGCAGGCACCAAACCCCTGAGCTGTATCCCTAGGCCCCCCTCCTTTTTTTTGCATCAAGCTTCCCTTTAGCTCAGCAATAACCCTTTTTGTATTTTCCTTCAGCCCGTGGTTAGTTATTTTTCCCCAGTGAGCCACAGTCACCCAGTGCCAGTCAACTTTCACTTGCCTGGGTGCCATCTCTGTGGAGCCCAATGTGCTGCAACTGACAACTTCTTTATCAATTAACACAACCATTCATTTTGGTTTTGTAGCGCTGGTGGTACCCAAGACCCCTTGATCCCCCAGCCCCACCTGGAATGGGGGTGTTATATGGCTTTCCCTGTGTTGCTATCATTCTGCATGCTGCACGAGTGCCCTTATATACATGTATATATTCCTTTAGCTAACCCTTACGAGTGGTTCACCTGGGAGACAGTTGTCACTGCTATAGCCCAGCGCCGCTGGTTTTGTTTTTTGGGTTTGTGTTTGTTTGGTTTTTTGTCTCTCTAAGACATGGTCTGTCTATGCAGTTTAGGCTGGCCTTGAACTCACTTTGTTGCCCAGACTACTCGAATTTACAAGGATCTTCCTCCCCTAGCTTCCTGAGTGTTGGGATTAGGGACCTGTGCCACCACACTTGGCTGTCCTTTTGTTGACTGGAAACACTGGGGCTTCATCATGGTTTTTGTTGTTTTGCTCCTTGCAGTGAGGGGGGACGCACGCCAGGGGGAGCCATGAGGCTGTGCCGCAAGAGGGTTCTTTGGCCGCATCACACAGGGGTTTGGACCTGGATTGAATGGTTCAGGGGAGGTTAATGACACAATCTGTTGCTTCATATTGGATGCTGTTGGTGAGGAGTGGGAACAATTCTAAGACCAGCCTCTCCGTGAGTCTACTGAGATCACACGTAGTCAGGGTAAGGCTGCAGTGGTCAGGGAACTAAGGCTTGGCCCTTTCTTGATTTTATGATGGTCACGGTCTGTCTGTGTTTATACCTGCTCATGGAGCAGTCTCGCTTTGTTTGATCCACCACAGTCCTAGTGCCCTGGCCAGTGCCTGTGTTCTATGACTATGTGTGGTCAAGACCCAACTGTGAATTCCCCACCAGTTCCTGAATTTCATATGCTGTCTTGTTCTTTTTCAAAGGATGTGCACTCTCCCTGCCAAGAGCCCAGCTGATCCCTTGAAGAGCTGAACTTTCGTTGGTGCTGGGGATGGAGCCCAGGGTCTCCTGTATGCTGGGCATATGCTCTTCCTGAGCTACGGCCCCAGCCCAGATGCACACATGTTTTTAAATTTGGGAAGCCCACTGCCAGATGCTGTGCCCATAGATAGCCTCTCTCTCCCTCAGGGTCAAATTCCCTTTGAGTTTGGTGAATCGCCCCTTAGCCTCCTCTCTGCCTGTCAGCTCACTTCTTTGCTCAGCGACCTCACTACCCTAGCATGGCCAGGACTGCAGCTGTGTCCCTCATCTTTGGTTAGCGCGCTTCACTCTGGATACTGAGTGCTTTGTTTTCCATTCATGTGATTCACCCTGGAAGCCTTTAAGGACTGTGTCAAGGTGAACTAGCAGTGTGAGATGTGCACAAGGGAAAGTCAGGACATAGATGACCACAGTCCCCTTCACTTCACAGGGTGACTTGGCAGAAGTGGGAAGGAAAGCCCACTGCCAGCACCTGCCCGTGGTGAGGGCCTAGTCTCTTAAGATCTCAGCTCTGCCACTCTAGCTGTGTGATCTGAGTAGGCTGTCTAACCTCTCTGGGCCCAAGCACTCATGTCTCTGCTTTCCGGCAGTGCTGCTGGGCGAAGGGCCCAGCCCCCAGATCCTTCTGGGCTGAGAGCAGCCTCTTTTCTTTCTACTCTTCCTTTGTAGCACACTGAGGGTTATTTTTAGTTCCTTGCCAGGTAATTAACTCATCAGTCTCCCATTGTTCATGGCCAGCTTTGGGAGGTCTATTTATTCTTTGGTCTGGCCTATGTTTGCCTGTTTCTTCATGTGACCTTTTCTTTTTCTTTGTTTGGTGTTTGTTCATCCAAGCAGCCATTTCTCCCAGTCTTTACATACCAGCTTTGTGCAGAGAAAACCTCTACCAGTGGGCCTGGTTAATGACTGTGGGGGCCTCACGAATCTTTTCTGGGGATGTGCCTACTCTGGGTGTAAGCATGGAATTTCTCAATTAGACAGGGTTCCCAGGTCTTTTCAGAGCTTACATTTTCAGGGCAGATAAAAACCATTCCCTGCTGCCTATATGCAGCTGTACTGGTGCCACAACAAAATACTGAGCTCTCTTTTTTCCCAGTGAGCTCTAGGGATCCAAAACATGCCGATTTTTCACCAGTGCTCTGAGTCAGGTGAGACAAATCAGTTTCTTGGGCGTACCCGACAGCTGGAATGTTGGATGTGCATTCCACCCTTCTTTCTTCCCATGGGCTGGTCCCGGCAGGTTGGGCCACTGTGCTTGTTGAGTGCCTCCAGGAAAACATGCTAGAGCTATTCCCATCTCTGTGTATGTCTTATCAACTTCGGCTTCTATCTCAGCTCCTGAGAGCTCTGTGAGGTAGGATGTGCTGAAGACCCGGAGTGTGGGTTGAAGGCTCTGGATCCTTGAGCTCACACACTGCAGAAACATGGGTTCAATCGAGGCCAGGGCTTCTGCTTAAGGGACAGTGGGGTCTGACGCCTGGGATGCTTCCCCATCATGGCCACTAGAGGGAGCCTAAGGCCTACTTCTCAGCAGATTGCTGCCTAAGTGATACCCAGATAGTTGATGGTCCAGGGTAATAAATGCATTTCAGATTTTTAAATGAACTCTTAGATGAGGGCCTATGTTCCAGGGGCAGTTATTTGAGGAATCTGGGGAATGAAGAAGGAGAAGCATAGAGAGCAGATCTATCTACTTGTGTACAGACTTCTGCTGAGGTACCTACACACACATACACAGACCATGGTCTTGGCACTGGGCTGGGGGAAGCAACAAAGCAGATTCAATAAAGGAGAGTGGAGTGCACTAATGTCTGGGGAAAGCAGAGACTCAAGATGAGTGTGCATACGTCTCTGTGGTTATCTGTGCGGGCTTCTGTCCCTCCTGCAAAGCACAGCCTGATTGCAGGGCCTGCACCTCCAGCCACTGATGCTTAACACAAGGCTGTCTAACCACTGTCTGTCTCCACATCCCAAAGCACAGCATCACCATTAAGTATCACTCTTAGGAATGTGGGTGAAAATCTATGCAATGCAGCATTCAGTGAACAACCTGGTGAAAAAATAATTAAAAACTCATTTAAATATGTGTGTGTACAAAATATTGATTTACTATTAAAGATAATTAACTTTGGTCTCAGAACACAAAATCATTTTTGTTGTCAAAATAGTTTGCCTCTGAATTTGTGCCTATAAATATATTATGTTTTTAGAAAGAAAAAAAATCCAACAATTCTTTTCACATGTGAGAGAGGACACACAACCTGGCTCAGGAGGACAGGCTTTGGCTCTGGTTCTGCAGCTTCTGTGGCCCCAGCAGCAGCAGGTGGGAGGCTGCTTCCTGCCTGGTTGTATTCAAATGTCAGGGGAGGGTGAGCAGACCCTGAACCAGCGGTTCTAATCCCCTTCCATAAAACAAAGGCAGTGTTTCTGGCTCCTTGCTCCTGTTCCTCTCGCTCCTGTTCTCTCCCCAGCACACCCTTCCCCATGTCTGCTGATCTCTCCCCATTGGTGGCTTCCTTTGGACTCTCCCCAGATCTGACTGTGGACCAAAAGCATCAACTTCTACTAAGCACAAAACCCTAAGCATCAGCTGCTTTCCAGCTGATCAGAAGTCACTAAGGTCACCCCGTAGTGAATGTTCCCATTGTTCACTAACTCCAAATCCAGTGTATAACCAGAGACATTGCTCTGAATCAGAATGCACCCTTAGGGGCTGCTTGAGCTGTCAAAGATTCTCCTAACACAAGCATACAGGAATGTAGTCAAAGGTGAGGACACTACAGTTGGAGGCAAATAGCCGACCATAACAGACCTATATATACATGCATGAGTGGGCATATGTGCACAGCAAAGCCCATCCATATGCAAAGGCAGAGTGGTGGCATCCAGTTAATCAATTCTGGAGACATTTGCTGAGCATTTCCTAAGGGCCAACTTTGGCTTCCAGGATTTTGGCATGCAGAGATGGATGGGTAAGTCACTCCCAAACCCTCCTGCAGGAACCAGCTGCTCTGCACAGAGAGTATGGCATCAGGAGGGGCAAGAGAATAAGATTTGGGGACTGAAGAAGGTGGTAAATTCAAAATATCTTGCAAATCTCTAATACCTCTATACAGTGTTTCATATTTTCCAGAACACAGTCACAGGTAGACAGAGAAGCCGCCTTCCTGCACTATTTTGCAGTTTATTTGACTTGAGAGAGACTATGAAGAGCCCAGGAAATCCAGTCCTGGGGTTCCATGAGCTGCCTAATTTCATATTCCTGTCCCTATGACTCAGCTTCTCTGCAAGCCCTAGAGCAGCGATCCCAGCTTTTGATGAACCAGGAGTCCTGGTGGTCATGACTGATATGACTACCACCTCCGCATTCTCGAGTTTGGAGCCTACGCTTTGCAGATGAAGTTATTCAGCACACTAGACGGTTCCACCCTGGCCCCTGGCATGGAGCCTCTTGTCCTTGTCTTTCTGAGGCAGCTGTTAAGTTTCAGGGACAGCAGGTTAAAAATCACCCATCAACTAATGCATGTAAAAATCACCCATCAACTAATGCTTAAGTAAAACTTGATTTTTATTTCAAATGTATTTTTGAAAACATTCTGGAAACTGAAACTAGACATAAAATATCTTCAAATGCTGGAGCTAGGAGGGCTCTGAGAACATTCCACTCTAGTCTCCCAGCTGAGCTGTGAGATTCACGAGGCTGATCTTCATGGAGACCCTTGCAGAAGTGGCCCGGACACTGAAAGGGAACATGGCACTCCGAGGAATGGCCCTGCCTCTGTGGAGGGAGATGAGGAGGAAGTGTGAGCCACCTAGTTGGTCTTTGTGAGAGCCTGTGGCTCACAGGCTGGCCTGTGCTCACCCTCGGGGGAGGCTATAGCCTCTCTGAATCAGAGACCCGGAACTGTTCTGCTGAAGCCAGAATCTGGAACAGGAAGTGCTCAGAATCTTCCCTGCTGTTTCCAAGGTACCCACAACAGCCCTTGGAAACCAAAGGCAAGAGCCCCACCAAAGCACCTTGGAAGATAAGGAAAAAAAGGTGAGCCCCAGATGTCGTGAGAGCTTTCAGGACTCAGGCTCAGAAAGTGGCCAGCCGCCAGCTCTCCTGTAATTCAGAGACCAGCACATTGAGTGTCTTTCCATTCCCACACTCCCACGTGGGCAATAGAGCTTCAGAACTCCGAATAGGACTGGTTCCTTTCATCTACTAGCAAGAGCAAGAGGGGCATCTAGTGACAAGTACTGCTTGGATTTGCCTCCTTCAAGTTGGCTGGCAGAGAGGAGACTCAGGACTCCTGGTAGGAGGGCAGGGATGTCTGGGAGCTGAGAGACCATCACAAGCAGCTCCTGTCCACTCAGGGAGACTGAGGAAGTGACTGTTAATACTCACTCGCCTGCTGGGTTGAAGCAAGAACAAATCCACTTCCAGGTTACTAAGATACTCTGGATTTCAAGATCAGCAATTAAAGCTCTTGGGTACCAGGTCAAAGGAAGCAAGAAATGGAATAACTTCAGGGTGAACCCGGCTTCCTTCTCTCTACTGAGATGAATCCCACAGGCATGGGGAAGTGTTGGTTGGTGCTGGGTGCGCTTTGTTCTGTGCTTACCAGGTCTGTGTTAGATCTGAGCACTCTTCCCTCTTCTCAGATTCCTCAGCCATGTCGAGGTTTTGAGAGTTTGATTCCAAAGCAATGGGAAGCTGGGGAAGGGTTCTAAACTGGGGGGTTGAAGACCACTCTGAGTCCTAAGTGGAAAAGTGGTCAGAGAAGCCGCTGTGTATTCCCTGGGGGTGGGAGAAGCCTCCTCATGCAGGGTGGAAATCCAGCCATGAAAGAAATAAGGGTGAACCCAGAGCTTCATGCATGCTAAGCAGGTGCTCAGCTACTGAGCCCCATCCCACCCGGGCTGATTTGACATGCAAGTTTTAAAATTAGAGGTGGCCAAAGCAAGTACACATTCAACATTTCCATGCCCAATGAATAATTTGTATAATAAAAACAACGTGAAAAAATGCTCTACTGGGGAGAATTTTCATAGCACGTATGGCAGACAAAAGTTCAGTGTTCCTAGAACTGTACATAAAGAGCTCCTAGAACTGCAGAGGAAACTGCGGCTGCCCAGTGGAAGATAGGAAAAGGTCATGAAGAGGCGTCTTGCAGAAAAAAATCAAAAGTCAAAAAAATACTTTAAAATGCTCAACCTTATTGGTGGCTATGGAGGTTAAATTAAAATAACAATCTGAAACCATCTATCCTTTACCCGATTGGCAAAAATACATGAGATGGTAGTGCCTATCATATGAGATTATATGAGAAAAACACCTAAATATTGCTGCTGGGGGCTGAGAATATAGCTCAGTGGCACAGCACCTGCCTGGCAAGCACAAGGTCCTAAGTCTGTTATCAAAAAATAAAAAATAAAAAAAAATCGCTGCTGGGGTTGGGAATGTAGCTCAGTGGTAATGTTTGCCTAGCATATACAAGGGCCTGAGTTTGATCCTCAACAGTGGAAAACATAATCAGTGCAAACTGCTGTCACTTTTGGGAAAGTGAGGTAGCATTGTGTATTTTAACTAAATATTTATATTTCGGGCATGATCCCACGTTGAAGAATAAAAGTAGTAACATACAAAGACACACACACACACACACACACACAGAGAGAGAGAGAGAGAGAGAGAGAGAGAGAGAGAGAGAGAGAGAGGTAATACAGATATAGGCTGCATACTCACACATAAACAATATTCAAACTGCCTTAATAATGTGTGTGTTTGTGTATTGCGTGTTGTCTGTAAGAGTAAAACACAACGAATAATCCAAATGACTATAGAAAGTCTAATAGACAGTGATACTTTTCAGTTTCTTCTTTACCTATCTTTGCACTGGTTCGCTTGTAATGAGTCTATATAAATTACTTTTGCAGTTTAAAAAAATCTATTTAATTTAAAAAGAGAAGAAACTCCTATTTTCCCAGGCATAATTAAAATTCTGTAAGGCAGGGGTCATGTGCATTTTGCTCACTATCCTAGCTCAGAAATGAGTAATCCTCCTTTGCCTGTGGCAATGAACCACCTCCCCACTGCGCTGTGGCTAGAATGCAGTGAGCCACTATTCAGGGAGCAAGAGCAGGAGGCAATTGAGATATTTGATCAAGTGCCTGCCATGGACTTCTGCTGGTTTACCTGCTCACCCACTTCCCCTTGTCTTCCTCAGTGCTGCTCCGGGGACCCACCCAGCCTGCATTGCACAGAGTCTTTGGGAGAGTTAATCAGATGTCTGCTAAGTGAGGCCAGAGGGGTTCACTTG
Organism: Cavia porcellus; assembly: GCF_034190915.1. NCBI lineage: Eukaryota > Metazoa > Chordata > Mammalia > Rodentia > Caviidae > Cavia > Cavia porcellus. Next base: position 95,318,436 of record NW_026947485.1, read on the forward strand.
TGAAGAATTTGACTTGTGCAAACCACACAAACACTGAATGTAGGGGAGCTGTTTCCTCTTAGAAGCAGTGTATGGCACAGCTGGTGCTTGCAGTAGATCCCAGAAGTAACCCCTGCCCTTCCCCAAAAAGAGTTCTCCAGATCTCCCTAAGGTTCTGTGATCATCCTCTTCCCATCAGCATCTTCCAATCAATCCCACCTTACCCCATGTACATAATATGTTTGGCATATTATTACTCAGATTTCTATCCATTATTTACAATCATATTGCCCTAGATTTGTTCATAAACAGCTAGAAAGTCCTTCTGTTGATTCTCTTTCTAGGCCTTGTAGGCCACAAGTCCACTGAGTCCAGAATGAGTTTGGCCTGCACCTGTTGTTTGAACCTAATTAAAAACGTTGATTTTAGACCAATCTCCTCCATAGTATCGTGAGGAAATTTTTCAGATATTTATTGAACATTTCATCATCTTTCACTCTTTTGTCTTACAGGTTGTCATCTTTTTCCTATCGTGTAATCTCCACTGTTTATGAAAGTGCTGAGCATGGTAAGTTGTCAGCTTTTCAGGAAGGCAGGCCATGGAGAGGATGGGCTTTGGATTGCAGTGGCTTGGCTTAGTTTCCACAGGGGACTGGAACCTGAACCACTGAGGACTTCAAGCTTATTAGCTGACTCTGCTGGAAGGAGCGGAGACCTCTAGAGTTACCTGTATCTGTATAGACAGTTAGCTGTATCTGTACACCAGGAAGTGCGTTCAGGAAACAGAGAGCAGCCCCACTGCCTCACTCTCCAGCAGGGCTACATCTAGACTCCGATTCCAGTTTTCAGTCACTCATTATACTGTGGGCAATACCCTCCGGAATTTCCCCAGACTTTATTACATCCTTTTAACAACTCTAAAAGCAAAATGCTGCCTTCACCACCACCATCAACATCAACATCATTGTCACCATCAAAATCACCATCACCACCACAACCATCACTATCACCATCATGATCTTTACCATAATTCCCATTTTACATGAGGACTGACTCAGATGGGTAAATGACTTTGTGAAACCAAAGTTTCACAAGTGGTTAAATTACAATAACAAGATTTGAACTTGGATCCTCTCTTCTATAGCCTATGGTTGCCCTCTCACTCTATTGGTGCCTGAATGACTTAGAGTTGATTGCTTACATTCTTGTGGATCTCTCGAGGTGATTTTTTTCCTTGCTGGATTTCTTGGAGCTATCAATATAGGTTTTATAACCATACTGGGTATTGTCCTGCTCCCTTAGCAAAGTTGCTGAAGTTCTTTTGAGGCCTCAAGAAAATTTCCAAGTAAAAATCTCTTCCCAGGGACACAGTAGTTCCGCTCCTGGGCATATAACAAAAAGATTTGGAAGACAAGCATTCAAGAAGTTGCAGAGATACATGACTAATCATAGTAGAATTATTCACAATAACTGGGAGGTAGACACAACCCAAGTGTATCAGCTGATGAAGAGATAAAGTGTGGTATGTCTACACAGAGCAAATTATTCTGCTTTTCAAAGGAATGAAATACTGTTGCATAGAGGAACACAGGAAGGATTACACTAAGTGAAAGAAGCGAGGCACAAGAGGCCACATAGTATGTAATTGGGCTTATATACAATATCCAAGCAAATCTGTAGTCAGGAGACAGATTAGTGGTTTCTAAGAGATGAGGGGAGAAGGAAGCCGCACAATAGCTTAATGGACACAGGGTTTCTGTTTGGGATAATGAGAATGTTCTGAACTAGATGGTGATGATGGTTGCATAACATTATAAATAAACTAACCACCGCTACTAACTAGTACATTGTGATAGGAATACATTGGTGAGCTGTACATTTTGTGTATCTTACCAAAAAAGCCCCTACCAAAGATCTCTGCAATATAGAATCTCTGAATGACATGAGAAGTTTTTAAAGAACAGTACTTGAGGAATAATATTGCTTCTGGACTCTTTGGAGCTACCTGCAAAAAAGCAATTTCCCTCCTGAAACTTTGTCCTTTGTTACTTTCTGTCCTAGATTCTAAATTCTAAATGACCTTGAAGCTTGACATCCATAGTGTATGAAACATGGTATCCTTATCTGGAGAAGATACTCATGAGACATGTTAGCCATATTTAAAAATTAACCAGCAATTTAAAGTTTCCTCGATTTCCTTTCTGCTGTGCAATTTGAAAATCTGACATCTATGTGAAGTCAAAAGATTTTTTTCTCTTCCTTTGAAAACCAAACAGCACAAGAGTCGACTGGAGCGCCGGATTGTGGGCCTCACCAACCGGTGGCGTTTCCCCAAAGAGCCTTTCTCTGGGGACCTGCTGGCACTTTCCCAGATGTGCAAGGCTTTGAGCATAGACCTTGATGATGCTCTAAAACATCCAGACAGGTAGGGAGACTCCAAAGCCTATGGTAGAGAATGGCCCATCCAGGTGAACTGTATTCCTGGGAAGGAGGGAGAGAGGGATGGACAGGTTCTGATGGGACTACTCCAGCTTAATGGAGGGGCTGTCACTGCCAGGATCCTTCCCTCTGAGACCAACCTTAGGCATAGGTGGGGTCAAAAAGAGAACATTACTTCTGAGCATGTCTGTGGGTTGTCACTAGGGCAGAGAGAATCTAACAATTTTTTCCTGGTTTTTCTTTTATATTAGGGACTTGAGACCCTCATGGGTTTCTAAATTTATCATCCAGAGACCAAATCACTTTTTGACAAAACTTAGTGGATAAGTGTTTGGACACCTCTTACAAATGCCCATTTCTGCCAAATCAAAGGATCCTCCTCAGTCTTGCAGTATCCTTCCCAGCAAGCTAGACCATCACTTTTCCACATTATTTCTTTCTTACCTGTCCTGGGGAACACAGAGCTGGATCCTTTTGCAGAAGGTATTTATTTCTCTGCCACTATGTTGCTGCCCTCTTGGCTGGCGTGTCGGTCCCACGAGCTCATGGTCAAGCCTACGTGGGTATGGGTTGCCCCCTGGGCAGTGTCTGGCCTGGAAGAGCTGCTCACTCTGTGTCTGCGGAGGGAGTGGCCATCTCTTCCTTCCCAGACCTGCTGCCCGCCATGCTCCATTGTCCAGTTCCTTAGCATCAGGCCGAGTGAGGAAGCTGGAACTGGATCTGGTCCTCGTGAGTAGAGGCAAAGTGATCCAGAAAACTGAGGAGAGGGGCTGAGGACTGTGGTAGCTGGTACTGGACATGAGGACCGTTAAAAGCAGTCTACCAGGTGGAGCTGGCATCCCTCCCTGTCTTTCCACTTGCTAGTTCTGTGACCTTTGTACAGTAGTTAAATCTTTGAATCTCAGTTTTCTCAACTGTGAAATAATTTTAATAGTACCTCCCTTGAAGAGTCGTCTTGTTCATTGAAAATGCTCAGCATTACTTTTCACAAACTTGTTCAATAAAAAAGCCATCATCTTTGCAGCCTGAGCAGCAGGCTTAATGAATGATCCTAATTTCACTTCAGGATGTATTAGCCCAGTCCTCTGCCAGCCCAAAGCCCCACACTTTTCTGGGCCTCTTAGTGCCTTCCCTAATCAAAGTACCTTGCCTGCAGCACCACAAAAGCTGGGGAACTGGTCTGGACATTAGAAGAAGCTTTACAAATCCGCCTCTTATTTGTGATGCTGCGGAACAGGGCAACAGATACCAGAACGCCCTAGTCCTGCTGCTTGCTCTGTACCTGGTAGAGCTGTTAGGTTCAGTAGCACTGAACAGTTCAGCTCTACCCCTAAACCCTCCCTTCCCCTGCCTCCTTGTGACAGTGGGCTATCCTTAGCATGTGCTGATTGTGGAGGGTTCAGAGGCAATATGGCAAAGCGTTTTCTGAACTTCCTGCCACATCATGTCCTCCAACACGGCATTAGCCAAGGCAAGTCACATGGCCAGTCACAAGGCCCAGGGGTGGAAAATATTCTCCAGCTCTCTTTTGAGAGACTTTGCAGCCTAGATAAAAGGTGTAGACACAGAGGCTGGGGGTGAAGAATTCGGGCCAGTGATGCAGTATGCCACAGTGAGGGGAGCAGGTTTTTAATAAAGATTGTAGTTCTTTGTCTTCGCTATAGGAATTTATTCCATTTGATTGTGGGAAACTTCCTGGAGAATACAATAAAGATTCCATTTGTTTTGTATTTATTATTATATTAAAAGGTAAGTTATTTATTTAAGGCAATACAATAAAGAACTATCACTGGTAATACTTTGCACTTCCAAACATCTGGCAACTGACAGATGTCAGCCCCAAGTTCAGTGGTGGTCCGGAATTGTACCATGCAACACACACAAGTTCCCCAGAGCACCTATGGTTCTTTGCCTACCTCCATCTTGCAAGCCTTGTTCTTGTCACTGATGCTCTAATTATTGCTTCTCTCACTTGGGGGCACTGTCTGCTTTGGCTGGAGTTAGAACAATCCGGTTTACTAGTTAGTGAAGGCTCTTTCACAGTGGAAAGTCTGTTATCATGGCATATGCAGATCAATGCCCTGGTTGTTGCCCATCTGGCCACCACGTCTTATGTCTGTGGGCCTCCACGCCACAGCAAGCTCTTAGGCCATTCACTCAGCCACACAACATAGGCATCTGCAGGTTGTGACCCTCCTAGTGCTGCTCTCCCTCAGTGAGGAAAAGCTGACTTCTTTTCAAACAATCTTATCTTCTGCTGCCTTTGTTTCTGTAGCTATATGTAAGCCATGCTGTTTTGTTAGGGCTGCCATGACAATTATATGACATAACTGTAGAAGGGACTCAGAACATTGTCAGGTTCAAATAAACATGTGTCAAATACTCTCCGGGGTTGTCTGGCATATGTCAATGCACAATTTCACCTGAACCCGAAGATCCAGCAAAAGAGGCACACTGCTCAGCAGTGGCCAAAGGAAGGACAACTCCCACTGATGCTCTAGGTTGCAGTGCTGGGATACAGCTTGGAGCCCCTTGCTCCCCAGCTATTGAACCTATTTCCTTTCATCCTGCCTGCAATGTCAAGTCCATTCTGGAGGTGGGATGTGGCCATGCAGAGAAGTGAAGATGCTCAGGTCGGATCCCCAGATTTTTTACCAAGAGAAGTTCCAGAAGAGCTGGACTGAGCAAACAAGAAAGCAAACACTGGTCAAATGTACAGTAGGTGCAAGGCATCTCAGACAGTCACCCTTCTATTCTACCCAATCACCTCTCCTTACGGGGGAAAGGCTGAGATCAGAAGGCTCGCCCTAGGTCACCGGAGAGAAAACAGAAGAAGTGGGGTCCAGTTGCAGGTGCGTGTGATTCTTCCATTAATCAGATTAGAGTTTTATGTGTTCCAAGTATCAAACCAAAAGACCTGTGTGTCGCTTGCTGGAGGACTGCCCTTCATACACGAGGAACTTGTAGAGTTCTTTTTCCTTCTTCCTTTCTCTATCATGGTCATGACTTGAGAGAAGAAGCTCTGAGCTGAAAAGCACATTTTCAGTATCCTCACTACCACACTGTTACAGGCTATTTAGTGCCCTAAAGAACAGAGAGATACTGTTTATCCCTTTCATTTTTCCAGTGCCCTGAAACAATTCACAGCGCTCAGTCCACAGAGCTTGTTTCCACTAATGCTCTGGGTTGCAGTGCTAGGATAGAGCTTGGAGCTCCCCCTAAACCCTCCCCTTTCCTTCCTCCTGTGACAGTGGGCTATCCTTGGCTTGTGCTCCCCAGCTATTGACTCTGCCTGATGTCTTTCCTCTCATCCTGCCTGCAGTCAAGTCCATTCTAGAGGTGGGATGTGGTCATGCAGAGAGGTGAACAAACAGCAAATCTTGACAAGCAGCCATCACATGCAGGAGGCAGTGTGGCCACTTCCGTTGTCTGGCGTCTCTGGCTCAGCTGGTGACAGATGTCTGTGAGGTGGTTGAACTCATGCACATCACCCCATATTTTCCAAAGCTCATTGCCCCAGTGAGATCATGAACTCTTGACCCTGCCCACATGTGTCACCAAAGTCGCCAGAAGAGGTGAGGAGGACGAGAGGGTTGCTGGGCTCAACGTTAAGTAAACAGTTCACTCCCAGCACCTTCCTGAGGCTGAGTCACTTCCAGCCGGCTCTGGGCCTAAAAAGGGCAGCACGTAGCCAATATTATTCCAGACACAGGCTCCCACCCTGCCACCTCCATGCACCTGGCCTGTGAAGGCTTCTGGGATCAATGAGCAACAGCATGTCCAAGTGAACACTGAATTGCATAGACCAGATGTGGTCATCAAGTGTCCCTTGGCTGCTTGGTTTTCCTGGGGTGATCATCTTCAGAATGTCAATAGATGATTCCAATTTGGTTTCATTTGCTTCCTCAACATGTTGAGTGTGCACTGTTTGTGGAAAAGCATGTATGTTGTCATTCATTCTTTCAGGAAGTCTTTACTAAGCACCTGCATGATGGGGCTGCAGTGGTAAACAACGCCCTGTCCGTCATGAAGAGGACATGTGGATAAATGGGAGTTTCAACAGGGATAATGGGGGGTGGGCAGCTTTCCCAAAAAAAGAAAATTGAAACTTATCCTGAAGAGAGAGTAAAAGCTGGCCAAAAAAGTGGGGGGGGGGGCAGTGGAAGGGCAGTAAATCTCTCCAGCGCTGGGAGCAGGTTGAGAATATAGAAAAGTCCTGGAACTGGGAGCAGGAAGACTGAGGATACAGAGTTAGGCTGGGCTTGTTAGATGTGTCAAGATGTTTGGGCTTCCCCCAGGACACTGGGGAGATGGTGAAGAATTCTTTGCAGGAGAGAAGCAAAACCAGATCTGTGTTCTGTGTGAGGGGCCAGAGAGACCAGTTGTCTTGGTTACTTTTCTCTCCTTGCTGAGATGAAAAATCAAACACCCCAAATTAAAGGATGGAAGGTTAATTTAGCTCACAATTCATAGAGGTTTCAGTCCATAATCAGCTGGCACCAAGGTGGGATGGCATGGCAGATGGACAACAGTTCATGATGGCAGAAGACATCCCCCTTATGTTGTATGCAGGCTACCAGCCCTAGGGCAGGTGTAGCACTCATGCCCCCAATCCCAGCTCTAGAAAATGAACCAATCCAAAACTTCAGCTACATTGAAAAGCCTGCCCCTCTTGACAGCATGAGCCTTAGGGAGGACAGCCAGACATAAACCACAACACCAGTTATGATCGGGGAAAGAGGATGATAATTCAGACAAAGGAATAAACACATGAACAAATTCATGCACAAGTCTGAGAATATTTTATCAGATGGTGGAATGTGGTCATATGTGACAGTGTTCAGTAGGATGGCTTGGAAACCTCAGGGCTGGTGGAGTCGTTTCCTGAAACAGGCACCTGAGTAGAGGAACAGCGACCTAGCGTACTGTTCAGAGAGTGGTTTTTGGGTACATTGAGATGAAGGACTGAATGATTACTAAATGAAATTGTTGGTGAGTTAGTGTCTCAGACATGGAGACCAGCAGAGGCAGCAGTTGGAACAGCTATAGCCTGCAACCTCTCCTGCCCGCCCTCTACTGCCCTCCACCCTCCCCAGGGTCTCTTTCCCCTTCCTCCTCCTCCTCTCCTCCTCCTCCTTCATTTCCCCTCCTCCTGCTCCTGCCCACGGGTACCTCCCTTGCCTTCCCACCCACCCCTACTGTTCTACCGCCAACCTCCCCCTCTTGCCCTTCCTGCCCACTCCCCTTTTCCCCTCAGTAGCCTTGTGCCTGCAGTTTTTGGCTTTGACCCCCACCAGTAACCAAAGACTTGACCACTCAGGAAGTCCATACTCAACATGGACAACAGTGAGACTGAAGGAGGATTAAATGCCACTCTCACCATCTGGTTACTTATGCATGGAAAGGAAGTTGGCAGTATCTTTGGAAAGAAAGGAGAGTCAGATAAGAAAATGTGCAAAGAGAGTGGTGAGGGTATCAGCATCTCAGGAGGGAACTGTACTGAGTGAATTATTGCTCTGGCTGGACTTACTAAAGCCATCTTCAAAACCTTTGCTATGATCATTGACAAACTGGAAGAGGACATCAGCAACTCTATGACCAAAAGCACAGTGCCAGTAGACCCCTGGCCACTCTGAGGCTGGTGGTCCCTGCTAGTAAATGCAGCTGTCTCATTGGAAAAGGTGGTTGCAAGATCAAGGAAATATGAGAGAGGACCAGGGGCTCTGGTCCAAGTGGAGGGAGACATGCTCCCCAACTCAACTGAGCGGGCCATCACTATTGCTGGCATCCTGCAATCCATCATTGAGCTTGTCAGACAGATCTGAGTGGTCATGTTGGAGGCTGCCCTGAAGGGCGTGATTATCCCTTACTGGCCCAAGCCATCAAATTCTCCAGTCATTTTTCCTGGTGTCAGGCCTATACCATTCAAGGACAGTATGCCATTCCACAGCCAGACCTGACCAAGCTGCACCAGTTCGCAATGCAAGTCTCATTTTCCCATGATGCATGGCAACACCAGATTCAGTGGCATTGAATCCAGCTCTCCAGAGGTGAAAGGCTACTAGGCAGGTTTGAATGCATCTGCTCAGATTACTTCTCATGAACTCATCATTCCACACGATTTGATTGGTTGCATAACTGGCCAGCAAGGAGCCAAATCAGATATGTCAGATGTCTGGGGCACAGATCAAAATTGCAAACGCAGTGAAAAAATCTACTGATAGGCAGGTTACCATCGCTGGATCTGCTGCCAGCATAGCCTGGCTCAGTAGCTAATCAATACCAGGCTTTCCTCAGAGACAGGTGGCACAGGGAGCAGCTAGAACAATGCAGAGTCATCCATAACCCTGTCTGCTGTTTACCACCACCCGTGATCCTTCTGTGTAGTTTCTAAACAGTCAGCGATTCCAGATTTTAAATAGTTTGTAAATTTTCAGTTTCTACACACTTTATCATCCACTCATGATTTTTTAATTAAAGCATTTTAATTCCTTTTTTTTTTAGAAAAATAAATGGGCAGAACACTCTATTCTTTTTCCCAGCAGGTGTTTATTGATTGCCTACTGTAGATCATTGCTTTTGACACTTCCCTTTGGAAGTATGAGGGGACCTCAAACATCTCCTTTGATAAGGCTTACCACAAACTAGAAACAGAAATCAGTGCTTGGAACCAGCTGTGTGACAGCCTACAATTAGTCAAACCCACAGACAGCCTGTAAGAACTCTCCAAAGGCAAGATGTGAGATGCTGCTTGATGGAGATGTAGGAACACACACTAGAATGCTGTGTCTCAGGTGGGGAAAAGATGTCAATATTAACTCCTGGGTTTTCTTGTTTGCGTTTTTCTTAAGGGCATGCATTTCAAAAATTCAGAAACTTTTTTCTGAGAATTTCAACAACCCGGCCATCCAGAGTTCTGAGCCAGGTGAGTTTTTGTCATTAGTGGATTAAACCAGAATATGTCTGACCTCACAGACCCTTGTAGTGTTTATGGAAGGAAACCAACTCACTGACCACATCACTAGTCTGCAAGTTGTAATTTTTCCACTTTCCTGTGGCTAACGTAGAATAGGTGTCCTGTAAATATTTGTCAAATACGTGACAAATGAACCAAGCTTAGTGAACTTTTTATATGACAATGGCCACCATAAAGACAAACATACTTATATTGGAAAACCTGGGCTCTTCTTTGTCCTTTTGAGCTTTAGCCAGTCATGACTTGGATATTCTTGCCTGCACCTGTCCTAGAGGACTTTTCTGAGGTAAAACCATGAATCAGAATTGAGTCATCTAGCTAGAAAAAGTTCACTGAGCCTCATGAAGAGCTGGGATAGGTCCTTCCTTCCCTATTTCTTTCTCTTTCCTCCCTCTTTTTAAAATCTCTCAGTTCTTCCCTCTTTTCTCTTTCTTTTCTTTTAATTATTTATTTTATGTTCTTTGCCTCATCTTTCTCCTCCTCCTCCTCCTCTTTCTTCTCCTTTCATTGGTGGTGTTAGGTATTGAACTCAGGACCTCACGCATGTCAGGCACATGCTCTACCACTGAACTATGCCTTTAGCCAAGTATCAGTTCCTTAAAGTAGCATTTTTGGGGATAAACCCACCTGTAGTGGGTGCCTAAGATCAGAAATAGCCTAATATATTTCTTCTCACTTGTTAGTGTTGACAGATCCAGAGAAATAGTCTGAGATCATCTCCTGACTGGAAAAGGGGTTCTGGGATTGATTTTTGGATATCTACCGTGTATTGGCCATACTGAAAATGGAAAGTGATATCCAGGGAGGGAATGTGCTTGACCCACAGTTCTGCTTCTGCTTAAAATCACTCTACTCATGGGATTATTTTTCTAACCCAGTATAACCAGACCACCTAGGTGATCCAAGGTTTAAGGTATGAACCCAGTTTCTATATCCTGGTACCAAACAATGTCATACAGTTGCTGAGTAACAGTAATAGTAACAGGAAGAAGAAAGAGACACCTAAGGTCACACAGCCAAACTAATGGCAAAGCTAAGAAATAACTAGATGGGACTGATGGTCATCTAGGTCCTATTCTGCATTGACATTTAGGGTTCGTGGAGATCATCCTTCGTGGCACTCCCTCCCTCTAGCTCTGTACTAACAGAGTGGCAGAGCCCTCTTGCCCACACCTGTCATGGCTCCCTTGGCCTGGCATGATGGATCTTCTCCCTGCCTTCCTATCAAAATCTATCCTTTTTTTGATCATCTAGGCTATCCTCAGGTTAGACTTCCCCCACATAAAACTGGTCTACAATTTGCAAAGGACATTTTCCACATTATCATCTTATTTCACACTTTCTGATGAAATAATGGATTTTCTGGAGGTCCCCTCTCCCAGGAGGAAAATGAGGTTCAGGAGATCCCTGCACTCTCGGGTGGCCCTTTTACTGGGTTGCACTTCGTTGTTGCCTTTCAGATGGGCAACACTTAGGTATTAATGCTCAAAAGTCCTCAACAGGGAACCAGGAATCATTCTGCTCCCCATCTGGCAATGTCTTGAGACATTCTTAGTTGTCACAGCTAAGGAAGGGAGTGCCACTGAGTCTTCCAACTTAGTCAACAGCTATTTGGGATGCTTGTCACTACCATGGTAGAGCTGCTTAGTGTCCCCCTCAATTCCATAAGCTCCTTGCCCCACTCCACTGACACCTAGGAAAGTTCTTGCTCTCCTCATCTGCCTAATACCTGCATGTGGCTGGAGGTGTATACATGAGCAGAAGTTAAGGTGTCTCTGTGTAGGGGTGTTACCAAGACATTGCTCAGCATTGTTTTCTCTCCTCAGATGTGATTCTTGAATGCCTAGGCTTCAAATGGGAACTCCACCAGCCCCAGCTTTTTCAATCTGAGACCTTGGCCAAACTGTATCTGGCAGCCCTGATACAGAGCACGAATCGCTCCCTGGGAGAAATGAACAAGACTCTGCAAGGTAATTTCCCACTGGACCCTGGGGCTGGAGTGATGAAACCCCAGAGTGGCTATGGTCACTCCTGGCAGTTAGAGAACAAGGTCGCCTGCTGGAAGATCACCATGGATTTTGTCTGTGTTTCCTCAGTTATAAGTGGGGTAATAGATCTTACTCTGTGGCTTTGAAGCCTAGAGGAGGAAATAGATGAGGTGTCCTGGAAGGATGCCTGGCAGCCATTGAGCTTTCTGTGTGAGTTGATTATTAGCCTCAGAGTAATCAAGTCTTATCTGGCCAGACACAATGCAGATTCTATTTACATCTTGAAGAAGAGAACATGAGCTATGTCAAGTCTTTTGAAGAGCTTTCTGGGAGGAAAGCATAGCTCTGAAATTTGTCACTTATTTTCTCTAAACATGCTGGTTAGACATATATGCATCTTCCCTTTCTTTCCTTATTTCTTAACTTCAAGAATTTGTCATTTTCTTTTTTAAAATACCTCCTTCTCAAGCACTAATCCTCCCGTGTCTTATACTGTTCTCTATGCTTTTTCTATGTATACGGTGACCTTTGTCTCTAGGGAGCAGGTTTACACTACCTCAGGCTGACTCACAACAAGGTGCTATGGAAAATCCGGGGTTCCCACAGCCCACCACTCTGCTGGGCATGGGACTGCCTTCCCAGGTGTGGCAGCAGGGCCCTGTTTTTCTGGAGCCAGGCAGGGAGCCAGAGCTCCCACTCCCCTTGCTCATCCTCTCCAAGCTGGCGCGAGTACCCACAGCTTGCTGGAGTCTGCATGACTAGGAAGCTGCTGACCCAACTCTCCTTGGCAGAGCTGGCAGGAAGAACTGGCTTTCCCACAGAACAGCAATAGCCCTGGCTCTCACTGGTGGTCTTCTCTGCACTTCCTTGGCATTTGTCCCAGTGACTTTTAGAGCAGGCCTGGACTTTTCCATCTCTCCTGTGCTCAGGTTAGAGCACTCACCAGGCCACCAGTAAAAGGCTTTTGAAACCTAGACAATGAGTACATCAGAAAGCAAGAGAGTCTGGAGGGGAAACAGGGTTACTGCTAGTGTTACACCCTTCAACAGGTCTAGTATGGTATCACAAAAAGATTTGGGGCTGGGGATTTAGCTCAGCGGCATAAGCGCCTGCCTTGCAAGCAGGCAGTCGTGAGTTCAATCCCTGGTACCGATAAAAAGGAAAAAGACAAAAAAAAAAAAAAAAAAAGAAAAGAAAAAATTTGATCCAAAGCCTACCTTTTCATGGCTAGCCCTGGCTGGAAATGCCAGTGAAGCAAGAACTTTCCTAGATGTCAGTGGAGTGTGGGCAAGAAGCTCATGGAATTGAGGGGGACACTAAGCAGTCCTACCTGGAAATGCCATTTCCAGGCAGCAATGATTCCTGAGTGCCCTTGACTGTCACAATTTTCCAGGGTCCCTGCCAAGCACCACGAACTGATCGGGCCCTGGGACTTACATCTCCAAGATTTTCTATGCAGAGTTACAGTGCTTCGTGTGCCTTTAACAGCAGAGGGTCTCTCCCAATTGTTGCTTTCGTGTCTTTAAAGACCTCTGTGTGCTGTCCCAGAGCTGGCAGCAGAGGACATTTCTGGCCAAGTGCTGCAGAGCTGGACTTTGCACAGGTTCTCACCACTGCATGATTTCTTTCCACCAAAGGCTGAGGTGCTGTGCCACCTGAGCAGGACATGGTCATTCTCTAGGATGGAGTCCAAAAGGAATGGCCTTCTTATTATTAAATACAACCCAACTGCATTGGTTTCGGAAGATCTCAGGAACATGTGATCAAATGATTTCCTACTTGAGTTGGGGGTTTCACTTAATTTAGGGGGAAGATTGAACTTCTGCCTTCCACTTACTCTGGTCTAATTGATACTTCTTCCTCCTTCTGTCAAATGCATGCTTAGTTTATGCCAGTTTAGATAACTGCCATCTGTAGAGGCAGACAAGAAAATCCAAAATGGTGATACAACACAGTGAGTAGCATTATCTATAGTAATACTAGCCATCATGTCCTGTGGTCCAGTGTGTTAGGCGCTCATGTGTACTAGCTCATTTACTTCCTCTGGTGGGGGTGAATCACTGGCAGGACTGTGCAGATGGGAGGTAGGCAGTAAAGCCCACGAGGAAAATGATCCAGAGCTTGGAACAATAACTGGCTCTTACTAGGCATCTAATAATCTTTGCTGAACAGGGTCAAGGGCCAGAGGTTAGTAAAGGTTATCCTGAGGCAGAGGGGTCTTTAGTATCTCTTTCTTCTGCAGTGTGATATATATCTTGGTTCCCTACTTGTATTACTTTTCATTACCTGGAAACTTAAGCCCATTGGTGATGGAATCTATTTATTTCATTAATTCAGCCAATAGTAACTTAGCACCGGTGTGGCAGATCCAGGGGAGGAGCCACTATAAACCATCCACATGCCTGTCCCAGAGGTGCTGGTGTAGTACCAGACTGTGATAAGATTGGTTTATGCAGAAAAGAAATCAGTTAGCAGGGGTGATGGTTTTGTCCTCCCTATGGGGTCAAGGAAGGCCTCTCTGAGAAAGGGACACATGAATAGGTCCCTGATGAAGGATGAGGCAGAGAGCAAGCCACACGCTGTTCTGGGAGATGAGCCCAGAGGACACAGATTTGGGATACAGTGGGCAGAGAGGTGGGGAAGGGAAGACCTTTATGGCCTTGGAGCTATGAATGGCACTTTGGCTTGTGGATTTGGGATGCTACCAAAGGCTTGAGAGACACATTTTGGAACAACTTCAAGACCAAGGGGTTGGCTAGTGACAACTTGGGCTGGCCCACCCCATCCCCCTGGAAGTAGCTGAAGGTAGAGGTCCCCAGTTTGGGGATCTGTGGGACTAAATGCCAAGAGCCAATGGGTGGACACCTCATTCATTCGTCCCACATGTCAAGCCACATTTATCCTTTAGCAGGCAGTCTTGGTGCCTCACTTGGTACCTGCCCTGCCCTGATTGCTCAAGTTGAGGAGTGGCTGAGTTTGACCCCAAACTGTTCACTTCTCAAGAGAGAAAGGTGGAAGAGAAAAGGGGTGGAAGAAGGAGAGCAGGAATAAATATTTAAAATGCAACACAAGTGTCAACACAAGTGACTAGTTTCATAGTGTACAGTGGCTATGGGAGATCTTTAGGGAAAGGAGGAGGCGAGGAGGACACAGGAACTACCTGTATTACTTTGAAAACTTTTTGGTAGTTTTGACTATTTGAAAAATATGTAGTTATTTTACAAATGCACCTACTAAATAAACCAAATACGATGCGATCACGTCACCACCAAGGTGGTGTGGAGGGTGAGGGGTGCCTCCTGCCGTGCCTTTGCTGTGATCATTGCCTCCACAGACTGTTCTCTGGTTTCTTTACTAGCTCAATCACCTGGGAAGACCAAAGAGAAATCCCCCTTCAAGAAGATGATCGTTTCTCTGAGGATCAATGATCCATCGGTCACCAGAGTTGGTAATGTAACACCTGTCTTTATGTTCGGAGAAAGCAGTTCTGAACAGGCAGTCTTCCGAGTCAAAACAATAACAAACAAAATCAACCTCCACAAGAAACAAGTGGTACATACTCCACATGAAAAACGCTGAACAGTGCAGGCAAAGAAGGGACAAAAGGGCTGGAACAACTAGGAAAACTGGAAAATGGAATGCCACTAAAGAGAGGCATGGCCATGGGGTAAAGGATGAGAAGGATGCAGGATGGAAGAAAGTAGCAGGGTTCTAAGATATGGCAGAAACGGAGCTGCCCTTCCGCAGCTCACAACTGCCCAGGGAACACGCAGGCCTGCCTTTGCTCCCAAACAGCTTTGGCCTGCTCCATCCCACCAAGGGCTCATGCTGGTTGCTTTCCAGTAGCAAAAGTCTTCCCCAGGGTACACTCATAGTCCCAGGTCACAGGATTGTGTGTTAATGCAATTGTGTGACATTGTATGATGACACAGGCCTATGAATTGCACTTAAGCACTGACTCAGCCAGTTTTCCACAGAGCACATTCTGATGGCACTGTGACACTATCTTGGATCACGTGGGATTTGAATTAGGCCAAGTCCATCTGGTTTCCAGCCAAGGCAGACCAGATTCTGAATGATTAAGTTATCTTGGCCCTTTCTAGGAAATCTTGACCCTTATTGACGTGCCCAGATGCCTAGGAAAATCTTCTGTAAGCTATATGTCTCTTCTAGAGAAGGAAATATGCCTATTTGCACATCACAGTGTGCACATATTTGGACAGTCACATTCTTGCACAGGCCACAGGCCTGGGTTAGAAAGCCCTCCTGGGATGCCTCGACCTCCAGGTGACTCCAAGGCACAGACTTTGAGGACGGGCTCAAAGGAGAGCTCTTTGAGCACAGCTCAGCTTTCTTTAGCTCAACTCCTCCAGGCAGTTGAAAGCCCAGAGCACCAAACACCCTGGTAGTGCCTGTGTTCGAACAGAGCTGGTGCCTCTTCTCCAAGGGTGTCCCTGTCTGTCCAGCTGTAGGCGTAGCGAGGCCATGGGTGGTGTCTGCATGCAGAGCTCCACACTGATAATTCTCCCTCCTCTGCTGCTTCCTCAGCCTTTGCCGCAGCCTTGAAGAATCTCTACATAAGCGAAGTGGAGATAAACGCAGAAGATGCAGTGGCAGTGCTGGCTTCTGCTAACATCCTCCAGTTCAACAGCCTATTTCAGAAGTAAGGAGGCGGGAGGGACTCAGCTAGCCTGCACAAAACTAGAAGGATCTGCCTGGTGCATTTCACGGAACTTCCTTCATCTCTTGACTAAGAGACTTTGATTCCTTTGTGCCAAGCATGACTTTGAGCCTGGAAAGGATCAAGACACTAACCTGTACTAATATATTAAGCACTCATAACAGAACTTGCTCGTTCTCCCGAATCTAGAGCAGGCTCATTTAGCCATTTGAGCCATCATTTGAGCTCTGATTCTTGACTCACAAATGGGAAAGGGGGTGTCTGCAGCTGGGAAATGTCTGAAGGTCTGCGAAGTGACTTCCCATGTGCCCTCAAGTCAGGCTTGATTATCCACTTCACTTGTGTTCAGTTTTGGATTAAAAAATTCTTCCTCCACTGAGCACACACATAGAAACATTGGAAGAACAGTTGACTTCCTAATTTTTTCTTGGCTTATTTTTTTCCCACTTGTGCTTTTCTTGTAAATAACATTTTCATTGTTCTGAATGTTACATGCGGCTGCAAGTCTTTTGGAAGAAGGAAAGTACCCATCCCATTGCCCACTTTGGGGCCTTTTTGCTGGGCATTCAGGACCTACTGTCTCAGTTGCTGCCCTTTAGGAGGGTTATCCAGGGTGAGGGGGACCAAGAGGAATTTGGAGAGGATTGACATCCAGTGTTAAAGCCTCTTCATCCTGACAAGTTACTTGGACCTGGATAACTAGGGAGTTCATGAACACTGAAATTTGAGAGAGCAGTGAATTCAGTGCTTCTGCCTGCATCGGAGGGCGTGGAGGACACTTCCCAGAGTGAACCAGCATGTGAGATGTGGGGGCGGTGCTCAGCCCTGCAATAAGCTGCCCCTTAGACTCCATTCACTTCAGCGGTCTCCACTGCAAGGTGCAGCTCACAGTATTAGTCTTGCCCACTTCCATGACTTTGAAGGGGGTGGGGGTGCTGCCAGTACAAGGAACTAGGAGATGAAGAGTTTGCAAGGCCAGATGGTATTCTCAACTCTTTGCGGAGATGACATCCTTTTATCTTCTGTGCAGCCCTGAGAGACAAGACTACTTGCCATACTCATTTTGCAGATGAGAGTGAGACTTACACTAAGGCTTGAAGAGACAAGTATCTTTCCCAAGTCATCAGGGTTTTCAGGAAAGAGTGCTCGGTGCACTAATGTGGTCCTAATTCCTGACACAGTTCAGTATAGAGGACATTTAGGGTAGGAATGTCCTACCTGTCTCGTTCTCCTTCCTTAAGTCTCAGATTCCTTATCTGAGTAAGTGAATAAGTGTCTCATCTAGGCCACAAAAGGACATCAGCTATTCTGTGGAATGCAGAGACAGGATTGTTCCTGGGGACCATGCAGGATTTAATTTCCTCTTTGAGAGTACATGTAGCTAGATTAAACCCTGCAAATATATCTGAGCTAGTACCTTATTCCTGGAGACACCTGAGGTGCCTCAGGCCAGACCATTCACCTGTAGCTTCTTGCTTGTTGGGGATGCAGGCACCCCATGATGAACTGAGAGCTACAGGTGCTCAGAGATCCAGATTAATTTGCAGAGGATACACAGAGAAGGATTCAGAATTTTGCAAAGGTCCTTCAGCGTGCTGGCACAGTCAGAGCTGTGAGGCTGAGTGGCTATACAAAGCGGGGGTTGTACAGTTGTAGGCAGAGCTGGCTTATGTAGGGTATTGGAGCCATCCAAGAAATGTGGTCCTATGTAAGATGATAGAGAGAAAAGTCTGGGTTTTCTGAGATTCCCGATGCTCCTTCCATTGTATACAACACCTACCTGCAGCTCAGTGCAGCCCTATGGCTTATAGTAACTGCTGAATCACAGCTTCCTACTCAGATCACTGTTCAGCAGCTATTTCATGGTATTGCCCAGGAAGATATGCCTGACCTACATATTAGGAGGGCAATTGCCTTCCTGAAGCAGAACCTCCCACCACTTTCTATCTCTTACCTTCCACTGCCTTGCATTGGCCCAGATTAGACACCTCATCTAATTTTTAAAACTTGGTCCCTAGCTTATTTGTGGATGAGCTAGGAGTGGCAGGTGCTTCATTTTCCTTCCTCCTCCTCTGTTCTGAATGCCAGACCACGAAAGTTCTTAGCAGCATTGAACCAAACCTATCATTCCACTAATGAGCACACCCTGGCCTGCTTGCAGCAGATGGGAGCTGCCCCAGATGCTGCAGATAATTGTTGTGGAACTGGTATTGTAGGCAAGAGGCCAGGGCAGACCTGTGCACCACTGGATGGGTCTGGATTGTCTCTGAGAGATTGATGGTTTGGTTGCAGGAGTATGACAGCATAATCCCTCCTCCAGTGTGTGTGTGTGTGTGTGTGTGTGTGTGTGTGTGTGTGGTGGAGCACAAATGCCCCAAGTCACTACAAAAGCCTCATAACATCAGATGCTGGATGAGACCTCAAAAGGCATCTCAGCTGAGCTTCTGGTCAGTGTAAATTCGCCCAGATGACTGGAGATTCGAATCTCCCATACATGAAGTATTCGTCTTTAAGGACAGAATGTATGTGTGGGTCCCACCAGGTGCTGTTCTTAGACTCTGATGGTACTTTTTGTCTGTACTGGCACTTGGGCAGGAGTCACAGCTGGGATCATAGTTGTCACATGTATGGCCCAATCTGGCTGAAGTGAAAGACAAATGACCCTGGAGTCATGCAGAGTTTTGGAGGCCATGTGAGCAGTTTCCACTCAGCTCAATCAGCAGAGGACAGAGCCTGATGCTCAGAGAGGAGGTGATGTGAACCCCTCAGGCCACAGCATGAAAGATGCAGGAGAGGCACAGAGGCAGACAGACCTGCTGTGGTTGGGCTGGGAGCCTCTGAGGGTCTGAACCACTCTAGTCAGAGGAAGAGGAAAGGAGGAAGAGAGGGAGGCTCAAGAAGCAATGAAAATGACAACTGATGGGACTCAGCGAATGTAGGAGCCAAATACCCACAGGTGACAGCAAGGCCTGGCCTTTACTCCATACAGGGCCCTCCTGTACTCAAGACCACTTCTTTTTTTTTTTTTTTTTTTGTCTTTTTCATTTTTATCGGTACCAGGGATCGAACTCACGACCGCCTGCTTGCAAGGCAGGTGCTTATGCCGCTGAGCTAAATCCCCAGCCCCTTCAAGACCACTTCTTATAGTAGGTATAGGTCTCACAGTGACAGTCCTAGGATCTGTGTTATTCATTCATCTATCCTTACCTTGTTCTAGCACACATTTCAAGTGGCTTAACAAATGAATGAACAAAGAAAAATTAAAACTAAAATTTTAAATTGTCTGGAAAAAAAGCAATAAAGAGAAAACAAGGATGGAGGAGCAAAAACTTCCATCGTGTGACACTCTGGCTAGAGGGGGCCACACATTCAGCTCTGAACTTAAGTGGAATTATGTGGAAAATTAAGCAATCAAGTGGAAAAGGGAAATTTGATCTGTGACATGAAATAAAAATAAACATTAGAGAAATAAATGACTTGGGAGAGGCATAGCTACTGTTGCTATTAAAACCACAAGTATCCTCATCAGAGGACTCCAAGAAGCATAAGGATTAATACCCTTGACAATGTCCACTGGACACATGTGACAGTAGGTCTTGTGATTTTCTTCATGGATATTGGTGAAGGTTTTACCCCCAAATACAACTCAGTAAAAGCCACTCTCTAGGTGTGTGGCTGGAGGTGGTAATGGGTCCCCCAGTTTCCTGCTAGTGTGACTTTACTGCAGAATACATTTTAGAATGTGTGCCAGGGACTTGATAGCTGTCTTTGTCTATGAGCAGGTGGATCTCGAATGGGCCTAGGATAAGCTAGGTGAGGCGCCTTTGGGTGATAAGGAGTCAAAATGATCCTGCAATATGAAATCCTTGTAGCCATCCTTGGGTGTCCTGGTCAACAAAGTGATCATTCCTTAAGGAAATTTTGTTGAAAAGAGGTTAATGTTGCTTATGAAAATGGAAGCGTTGGATGTCTATTGACCCCACCTTCCGCCTAGCCCTTCTCCCTGCCAGATCATTTACTCCTTGGTCTTTCCCTCCCTTACTGTGCTCACTACTCTCCTATCCTTGAGGTTACTCCAAAATATGGCCCTGAGACTTCCTTGGGGCCTTTGGACATGCAGTCTTCTCTTAGAATGCTGGTCTCCCAGTTCCTGGCTGGGCCAATTCTTTGTCCTGTTCCTTTAGGTTTTAAATGTGTCTTTCCCAGTATCTATCACTTCTCTGATATAACCATACTAGGTTAGATTCTGACTGTCATAATGTGGCAATCTGTCCAAGTCTTCTTAACAACATGTGTCACCCCTCTGGGTCATCATTTTTATTTCTTTGTACAATGAAATCCTCATTGGTGCTGGGAGCATGCTATGCACTCAATAAATAGATTCTTTGATAACTAAACGGGCCAAATAACAAGGCTTATGCATAGGAAGGGATGGAAACTTTTGTCAAAATCT
This sequence comes from Cavia porcellus, assembly GCF_034190915.1. NCBI lineage: Eukaryota > Metazoa > Chordata > Mammalia > Rodentia > Caviidae > Cavia > Cavia porcellus. The sequence goes on from NW_026947485.1 coordinate 95,338,952, forward strand.
CATTCTCTTTGGATTTATTCATGTGCAGAGATGAGTAGGACAGAGGGCCCTGGAGCAGCCCCAAAATGGTCTGTGCAGGAGGAAACCTGATAGGCACCCTGAAGGAGATCAAAGCTCATTTAAGCACTTTAGGCTCTCTTACTCTGATCATTAATACCCCTCCTTGCTGTTGTCTATTTTTTATTTGGACACATTGCTTCATAATTAATTGTTTATTGGTACATTTTAGATATACACAGCAATCACATTCATCATAGGGTATTTGTACATCACGTGATGTATCTGGCTTCTTTTTATCCCATTCCCCTCTCTTCCTTTCAACTCTTCTTTCTCGCCTTACTTACAAAAACTTTGTTTCCATTTTTCCTTCTATTCTCTTTTCTTCTTGTCCCTTCCTTCCTTTCCCTCTCCCCCTTTCTTGTTCCTCTTCCCATTTGAACATTTTCTTACCATTTCCCAATATCTATTATACATTTTAACATTTATTTACACTTTGTTTTCTCCCACCAGAGAAACAATGTGGCATTTAAACATATGTGTCTGATTTATTTCACTTAGGAGTGTGATCTAAAGGTACAGCCATTTACCTAGTAATGTCTCAAGCTCATCCCTATTTATGGCAGAGTGTTACTCCACTGCATTAAAAAATCACCTTAAAAATCATCTTCTTTATCTATTCATCAGCTAATGGGCATTTGGACTGTATCCAAGATCTACAATTAAAAACTATTATGCTGCTACAAACATGGTGTGTGTATATTGCTATGGGATGATGCATTTATTTCTTTGGCAAAGATAGTAAGAAGAAGAACAGATGGGTCAAATGGAACCTCTAGGTTTTTGAGGCATCTGTACACTGATTTCCACAGTGGCTGCACCACTCTACTTTCCCATCAACAGTGGAGAAGAGGTCCTTTATCCCCGGAGCCTCACCAGCATTTGTTATTCATTGACTTTTTGATAATGGTCATTCTTTCCTGGAGTGAAATGAAATCTCAGCATTGTTTTAACTTGCATTTCTGGAATTACCAGTGATGTTGAACACTTTTTCATATATTTAATTGCCATTTCTACTTCCCTCATATGAGAAGTATCTGTTCATTTTAGATGCCCATTTTTGGACTGGATCTTTAAATTTGAGAAGGTGTCTGATTTTTTTAGTTCTTTTTGTATTCTACATATTAGTCCTTTGAGGAACAGCTGGCAAAAATGTTTTCCCACACCGTGAGTTCTCACTTCAATCTGTTGGTGATTTGTTTTGCTGTACAGAAGCTTTTTAATAAGATGAAATCCCAGTTGGTTCTTTGTGATATTTCCTGTGTTACTGGGGATTTGTTCATTAAGTCTTTATGTACACCAATGTCTTCAAGAGTTCTACCTATTCTATCCCCCACTAGATTTAGCGTTTCTCTTTTAATACAGCAGCACAGTTTGTAATTGCTAAATCTTGGATACAGCCCACATACTCGTCAACAGATGAATGGATAAAGTTTTTTATGCAATGTAGTACTTAATCTGTCATAAAGAATATTTAGATCTTTGATCCATTTAAATTTTAGTACAATGCATAGTGAAAGATATGGGTCTAGTTTTAATCTTCAGCACGTGGAAAGCTTGTTTTTGCAGCATGGCTTATTAAGGAGACTTTCATTCAGTCAATGTATGTAACTCCTTTGTCAAAGACAAGGTGATTGAATGTATTTGGAATTGTTTATTCATCTTCTAATCTATTCCATTGATTCATAGGCCTATTTTTTTTGCCAGTACCATGCTGTTTTTTAAATTACAGTAGCTTTGTAATATAATTTCAACCAGGGATTGTAATGCCACCTTCCTTGCCTTTGTTGCCCAGAATTGCTTTTATTACTCCAGGTCTCTTGTGGTTATGAATGAATTTTAGAATTATTTTCTCTGGGGGCTGGGGATTTAGCTCAGCGGCATAAGCGCCTGCCTTGTAAGCAGGCAGTCGTGAGTTCGATCCCTGGTACCGATAAAAAGGAAAAAGACAAAAGAAAAAAAAGAATTATTTTCTCAGATTCCATGAGATATGATATTGGTGTTTTCATTGGGATTGCATTAAATCTGTATAGTAGTTTTGGAGATATGGCCATTTTCTTTTTTTTTCTTTCTTTCTTTTTTTTTGGTCTTTTTTGTTTTTATCGGCACCAGGGATCAAACTCACGGCTGCCTGCTTGCAAGGCAGGCGCTTGTGCCACTGAGCTAAATCCCCAGCCCTGGTATGGCCATTTTCATTATGTTGATTCTTCCGACCCAAGAACAAGGGCTATCTTTCCATTTTCTGATATTCTCTTTTTTCAGAGTACTGTAGTTTTCAATGTAGAAGTCTTTTACATCCTTAATTAGACTGATTTCTAGACATTTAAAGCTATTGTGATAGGTGTTGTTTCGCTAATTTCTTTTCAGTGGTTTTGCTATTTGCATACAGGAATGCAGTCAATTTTTGAGTGTTGATTTTGTATCCAGCTATGTACTAAATTTGATTATTAGATCTAGAAAACTTTTGGTGGATTTTTTGGGATCTTCTATATAAAGTATCATGTTATAGCAAATAATGATAATTTAACTTCTTTCTCTCCTATACTTATTCCTTTTATTTATTTCTCTTGTCTAATTGCTTTGGCTAGTATTTCCAGAACTATACTGAATAAGAGTGGGCATCCTTGTCATGTTCCTGATTTTAGATTGAAAGCTTTTAGTTTTTATCCATTTAGCAGTATGTTCGTGTTAATTTGTCATAGATGGGTTTTATCAGATTGAGATAAAGATCTTCTATTTCAATTTTTCTGTGGATTTTTAAAAATCATGAATGGGTGTTAGACTTTGTCAAATGCTTTTTTGGGGTCTATTGAGATGATCATATTGCTTTTGTTCTTGGTTTGTTAAATGTGGTATATTGCATTTATTGATTTGCATATATTGAAACATTCACTCATCTTTGGGATGAATCCTACTTGGTAATGGCATATAATCTTCTTGATTTTCTGCAAATCTGTTTGCCAATATCTTTCATGGAGGATTTTTGCATCTATGTTCATTAGGTAGATTGACCTATAGTTCTCTTTCTTTATTGGTTCTTTCTCTGGTTTTGGTATCAGGGTAATGCTTGCTTTCACAAATAAGTTTGGAAGCATTGCTTCTCTTTCATTAAAGAGTTTGAAGAGTAGTTGCCTCCTTTAAGTTTCTTGTAGAATTTAACGGTGAATCTTTCAGAGCCTGGGCTTTTCTTTGTTGGTAGGTTTTTAATTAAAATTTCAATTTTATTGACTGATACTGGTTTATTTAGAATTTTTATATCTCCTTGATTCAGCTTAGGTAATTCATATGTATCTAGGAATCTGTCCATTTTTTCTGTTTTCTATTTTATTAGTATACAGGTTCTTGAAGTACATATTGATAATCTTATGCATTTCTGCAAGATGTGTTTTGATTTCACTCTTCTCATTTCTAATTGCATCAGTCTGAGTCCTTCCCTTTTTTGATAAAGGTTTGTCAATTTTATTTATTTTTCAAAGAACCAACTCTTCAATTCATTGATTCTTTGTATTGTATTCTTAGTCTTCATTGTTTTAATTTCTGTACTGATCTTTATGATTTCCTTCATTGTATGTGTTTTGGGATTTATTTTTCTTCTTTTTCCAGAATGCTGATGTTCAATATTAGGTTGTTTATTTGAGCTCATTCTGTCTTTTCAGATGTGGGGATTCACTGTTATAAATTTCCCTCATAAGGCTGCTTTCATTGTGTCCCATAGGTTCCAATATGTTGCAATAGTATTATTGGTTAATTGTAGAAACTGTCTAATTTCTTCTGTGATCTATTGGTTACTCAGGAGGATATTATTTAATTTCTGTATATTTATGAAGTTCTTGTGGTTTCTTCTGCCATTGGTTTCCAATTCATTGCAATATGGTCTGGTAAGATGTATGAGATAATTTCAATTCCTTTGCCTTTACTTAAACTTTAGCTCAGTGTTCTAAGTGCTAATATGTTGTCTGTTTTAAAGAATGTCCTGTGTGCAGGTAAGAGGAATGTGTATTTTGATATTGTCGGTGAAACACTCTGTAGACATCCGGTAAGTCCATTTGTTGATTAGTATATTCATTACAATGAGGGTATTGAGGTCCCCATTAAAACTGTATTAGTGCTTATTTGATTTTTTTAAATGTATGTTAATATTTTTGTACAGTTAGGAGTGCTGGTATTTGGGGCATATACAATTATGATTGTTATCTCTTTCTTGGATTGTTTCCTTTACAAAGATGTAGTGACCTTCTTTGTTTTTCTTAATCAGTCTTGGCTTGAAAACCACTTTATCAGCAAATAAAATGACTACCCCTGAGTTTTTTCTTGGTGCCTGCCACATGGAGTATTGTTTCCCATTCTTTGACTTTCAATTTGAGAGTTTCTTTTTTAATTAAATGTGTTTCTCATATGCAGTATATTTTTGGATCTTATTTCTTGATCCATTCGTCTAGTCTTTTTCTTTTGATTGTGAATGGAGATCATTACCATTGATAATTATAACTAATGTGTATTGATTTATACTTATCATGTTATTTCCCTGTTGTTGATTTCCTTTTCCCTCCTCCATTTAATGAATGAAAACCTCGTGGTTGCCTTCTCTCAAAGCAGCTGGGGGCTTCCAGGATTACCAGTTCTTTTTTTACAGATGTGTGGACACGATGATAAAAGCACTCACACCAAGCACCATCAAGAACTTTTACCTGGCTGGCTGCAGGGTAAGAATACCTGACATCTGGGAGTTGTGGGGAGTGGAGGGATGGGGAGAGTTTAAAGAGCACCTCAGACTCTGAGGTTTTACCTTCCAAGCCTCTCTCCAAAGAATTTATTCAAAGGCAGATGTTTACGAGAGAATGATTTAATTTTGCTAAGTGAACACATTTTTAAAAAATATCTATTTTTATAGTTCTTTAAAAAGTTGAATTAACAGCAAAAAAAAAAAAAGTAGAGAGGACAACCTTAGGACAGGGAGCTGTATTAGTAACTTTTCCCATCACTGAGATTCAATACCCAATATTCACACTGTAAAGGAGAAGAGCTTTAATTTAGCTCACAGTGTCAGGAGATTTCAGTATATGGCTGGCTTGCTCCAAGGCAGAATCTCATGGTGAAGGATGTGATGAAGCAAAGCTGCTTAGCTCATGACATCCATGAAGCACAGTAGAGGAATAGCACCATAGAAACGGGTCAGAGACTATATATAGCACCCAAGTCCAGATTTCCAAGACCCAACTGGACAGATGGACAAGCATGCTTTATTAATGTGCTAAGCATTTCTTAATCAAATGAAGTCAATACATCAGGATTAATAGTCATAAAGGGCATCATAGATTTCCTTAGCAAAGTGCAAAAACCTTCCAGGACATTCTTGCTGGAATCATGAGACCTTGTCGCACGTGGGCCCAGTATGTCAGTGTTGAGAACAAATGATGCAATCTGCTGTCAGTATCAGAGGAGAAAAAGGAGTAAACTGCCCAGGGTGATCAGCTACCAAGAAGAAAGCCTCTGATCTCTGCTGCCACTGAGCTCCAGATTCCAGCTCCCTCCCCGGGGACACTATCGACTTAGAGGCATTCATTCCATGAGACAGACTCATGTAAGGGAGACATCCAGTTTGTGCACTGCCAGCATGTCAGGGAGGTACTTACCACAACTGAGCATGTCATGTACACATTTTAGAAGGAAAAATCAAAAGATAGGGAAATAGAAAAGGCTCCCAGAGGCTATGGACCTTGGGAGGATATTGCATGTCTTCAGGGCCTGGGGATGACAACCAGACTGAGAAAGATGTCTCTAAGAGTGACTTCTAACCCCATAGAGTAAAGGTGAAGATCACATGGGAGTCCCCTCCCAGGCCTTTCCAGGCCCAGTATCTGTTCTCAGTCTAGGAATTTCAGCATGCAGCGCTGAGTGATCAGGCAGCCTGAGTAACTCAGTGACTTACTAGTGTGTGATGGAACCTGGTGGCCTCAGTTTGTCTAGTAAAATAGAAGTAATAGGGAGCTGATCTCTTATGGTTGCAGTGAGGACTGGTTTAAATCACCCAACTGCAATACCTGGAGCATAATGCCCGCTGCTTTAATTTGCACAATTTGTACAAAAGATTTGGGCACATCTGCAGCATGACTATCCAAGCATACCTGTAGCATCACTGCAAGCCAGCAGAGGGTGCTGAGAGTAGTTTCCTTCATCAAGGAGCTTGTTTTGCCTTCTCAGTACAAGGAAGAACAGCTCACCAGGGCCTGCGAGAAGTGGCTGGAAATGAATTTGGTCCCTCTGCTGGGGACACAGCTCTACCTTCGCCATATCCCACAGGATCTGCTCCACAAAGTGCTGCAATCCCCCAGGTCAGAGTTGGTTTGGGGCATGCTGGCCTTCGGATGGGTATGGGAGGAAGTCAGGAAGGGAAATGCCCCAGTGGGGGCTGTGCCACACCATGGCCGGACACATCTATGTCACCATCACCCTTGATTCCAAATTTTCTGCTCTCAGATAACCTAGCTTCTGGTGGGAGCTGACACTCAAGGTACTATGAGATATTCAGGGTGCAAACTCAGGTTGAAAAAAGGGACCTTCTGAGCACCAGATATCTCATTATCTGCCCAGATGAGAAAAAATGAAAGGCCTGAGTAACTTTTTTTTTAAGTCCTGGTAACAATAATGAACATTCATTTTGGAAAATTTGGAAAACAGGAAAAGTCAGAAAAAGGAAAAAAAAAACTTTTTACACTAAATCATTTTATATGTGCAGCACTGATTACTCTGTTGAGTAGTTCTTACCCAGATATTTGCCTGTCTACTTGACCTTTATGACAGGTAAGGCTAGAACTCAAATCTCAGTGTCTCTTGCCCTTTACTATATCCCCATCCACCACACTGTTCCTGGACCATCCACTGTATGCTCAAGCTAGAGCCTAGAGATCCCTCTAGGTACCATTTTGACAATGAAACCAGATCTGCTTTCATACTAAGTTTATGCCTATGGATTTCTCTCCATAGTACCAGCCAAGGCCAAACTGCCATAATTTCTCATTTGGACCACAGCAGGGCCCCCTAATTCAGTGTCTTGTCTCTGGTCTTGACATCCTTCCAAGAAATCTAGCTCCTTCATCTCATGCACCAAGAAGCAGTCAAATGGCCTTTCTTTAGTCTTCTTGCTGAGCTCTTTCTCAGGCCTCAGTACAGCTGCTCCTTCTGCCTGAAATACCTGACACTATCGGCTCCTTCTCTCCCTCTTAACAGAGGTCCATAGAACCATCCCTAGTAGCTGACTTTTATATTATATCCAGTGTTCTACCAATATACATAGCACTTTGGTGAATATCCAAAGTACATTTTTTCATTCAAGATGATTTTCCTGCATTACATTTCTGGAAGTAAAATTACTATATCAAAGGACTTCTAGTTGTGATTAGTCATTAAAAAACTTTATTTGAAAATTATTTCAAACTTAAGGAAAAAAGAGTACAAAGAATATCTATGCAGAGGCTCTTCCACTTGTGATGGACTTAATCCCAATTTTAAACCATTTGTGAGTTGAAAAATCCTAAACCGAAAATGTGTCGCATACATCTAACTGCCCCACCATCACAGGCACAGGCCTACGCAGCACACACTAGGGATATCAGCTGTTCACTGTCCCAGTCACATGACTGCCTGGGAGCAGCCACCCACTGGCACTGCCTAACATCAAGACATAGTAGGGATCAGTAGCACAGAAAGATCATAATTCAAAATCTGAAGTACAATCTCTACTGAATAGGAGCTGGGGATTTAGCTCAGCAGCATAAGTACCTGCCTTGCAAGCAGGCAGTTGTGAGTTCGATCCCCAGTACTGATAAAAAGGAAAAAGACAAAATAAATAAATAAATAAATTTCTGCAGAATGGATACAGCTTTCCCAACATCATAAAAACGAAGAGCTATAACTCAAACCATCACAAGTTGGGACCTTTTCCCCTGAGTCACCCTTTTTAATTTCTGCTCTATTTGTTTTATTATTTGCATCTGTATTCATATGTACCTATAACCAAGTTTTTTCTAAACTATTCAGAGGTAAGTTGCGTATATCGTGCCCCTTTACCACCAAATGTTTCAGTGTTTATTTCCTAAGAAAAAGAATTTAATACAACAACAGAGTAGTTATCAATGTCAAGAAATTTATCATTGAGTACTTTTATATTGTTTTGTTTTGTTTTGTTTTTTGGTCTTTTTCTTTTGTATTGGTACCGGGGATTGAACTCATATCACACACTTGCAAGGCAGGTGCTTATGCCGCTGAGCTAAATCCCCAGTCCCTACTTTTATATTGTTGAACCAATATTGTCTTCAATAATAGCATTTGCCCCTTCCAATGTAGGATTCAGTTAAGGATTACACATTGCATATAGTTGCCAAGTGTCTTTGGTAGTCTTTTTGAAAATGTCCTTGGTGCCCATTGCCAAGTTTCCAAGGTTGTGTTCCTTTTGGGTGAATTTCAAAAGTCAAGACTGAATTCTACTAAAAGTCTTAGTAGTATACTGGAAAATAAGTGTTTACTCATCTTGATGTCCTTGAAAGTGTTCCTCTTCCAGAAATTAGGTCTGAAAAGTTATACATTGTTCCAGATCATTAATCCATCCCATGGTTTTTAATTAACAAAGTGGCACAAAATGCCCTTACGTTTGCAGAGACTGGAGGTTGGCAGGACAGCATCTTAGTGATAACTAAGACCTCAGGAGGCTAGGAACATAGCTCAGTGGCAGAGAGCTTACCTAGCGTGTTCAAGGCCCTAGTATGTTTTATTCAGGATGAGGATAGGGTCGGGGAGGCCATGAAGGAGGAAGATGAACAAGAGAAGAGGGGAGGAAGGAAAAGGAAACCCCCTCAAAAGCCTTGGACCAGGCACTAGCACTCACCAGTGTCATTCTGCTGTGGTCCCTGCTTTTCTCATTCATCCACCCCCACTCTCTACTCCACCCTTACAAAATTGTTGAAGAACAACTAGCCATGGCATCCCTTAGACTTTTCATAACACTGCTCCTTCCGTGGAAAGGCTGAGTTATCCCATTCTGGTAACATTTAATCAAAAAGAGAAAAAAATATCTGACCACAACCAGAACGTTGGTGACAGTACAGGTCTGGCAAAACACATGGTGAGTAGGAAAAGAGGTCAAGAGCATGACGTGTCAGATGTCTAGACTCGCCAGCCTGGGCAGACAAGACTGAGGTGGAACAGCCCTGCCCGTCAGCCTCCCCAGGCAGTGTCTGCCCAGTGTCCTGCAGAGGAGAGCAGAGCTCTGTGTGGCCTCAGGTATGTAACTGGCCCTGGAGTGGGCAAGGGCAGGATGACTGGTCTCACGGTTGCCATATCATCTGTTGTTGATATCCAGGGGCCACCTACTTTACAGGGAAACTGTTGGAAACTGAACCAGGTTTGCGGACTTCACTGAGGACACCTGAGGTCCAGGCTAGTGGCTAGCGGGTTTGGTGTCGCTATTCACACTTGATTAAAAGTGAACAAGCTCTACAGGGTGGGACATTAAATGCCTTCCACTAGCATCCAGAACTCTAGTAAGCACCTATCCCATGCAATGGTTACTAAAGTAAGGTATCTGGAGTGAACAATATCGATACCTACTAATTACTGAGCACCTGTTGATACAGAACACTAGACTAAACCATTCCCATAGCAACTCAGGGCGCAGTACTGTCACTTGCATTTTTCACCTGTGAAAGGAGGTTATAGGAAATTAAAGATTAACTAAAGATCCCCCTAATGCAGCAGGAAAGTTGGGAATGAACCCAGGTCAGAGTGGCCACAAAGCTGTGGCCTGTAGATGAGCTAGCCTGTTGAGGTGCTAGCCTGTTGATGAGCTATGCCCAGGAATTTTATCTTCCTTATTAATGGTCAAGATCAGTAAGGCTATTGGTCTTATTACTCTTACTGCAGAATATTTATAAAAGTAGGACAATTCTATTAAACACAATTGTATAAACATGTTGATGATTGCCTCCCCAATGAACACATAGTAACATTTTGTCATAAATTAAGAAATATTACTAATAAAGCACTACTTTTCCCTCCTAGTCCTATTTATCCTTTTACTAAAGATGTTCGAACCATGTTAGGAACTTATACGGATTTGATTCATGTGATTAAACACTTAGTACATATATGATAATGCATAATGTTGCCTTTCAAAGGTTCAAACTTCAAATCAGTGCTCTCATGGTTATTGCAGTGATTCAGCAGCTTATTCACTGACACCATGCCTTGTGTTCCCTGTGGGTTGATGCCTAATTATCTATGTCACATTTTTGATTTTTATTGATAGGGTTCCATGCAATGATACACAGTAATTTTCATTCCTCTCCTAAAAGACTTTAGTTTCATTAGTGTTTTGCTGTAATAATCCATGCCCCCCGGGCATCTGTGTTCCCAACTTGTTCATGTAGGCATGGCTTTTTCTATATTATTTATATACAAATTTTAAAGAGAAAAAAAGAAAACAAAAACAAGAGACATAAAAACAAAAACAAAAAAACATAAAAACATAAAAACAAAAAAAAAAGACATAAAAACTCAAAACAACAACAATATACATTTTCAAAACAAGATGATAGGAATTTAACAATGGTTATAATATTACATATTGTTATCTTCAGAGTTGCTTAGATTACCAGATACAGACATGCAAATTGATCTACACATATGAGTATTAACTGTCCTTTTCCAAGAACTAATAGAATTAGTAGTATACTCATTTTAGCTATTTTACATACATAAACAAATTTATCTTTTTCCTTTTCCCTCCCTTTCCTCCTTTCCCCTATCCTAGTTATTTTTCCCCTTTGAGCAGTTTCTTACCCTTTCACAGCATCTACTATAGATTTTGGATCTTGTTTACTCTTTAAGTTTCTTACACTAGAGAGATAATATGGTATTTACGTATGTGACTTTATTTCACTTATGAGTATGGTCTCAAGTCGTATCCATTTAATTATAAAAGCCTCAATGCAGTACTTCTTTATAGCTGAATAATAATTATATAAAAATACCATGCTTTATCCATGCCTCGTTGGTGGACTTTTGGATTGTTTCCAAGATTTGGCTCTTATAAATTGTGCTGCTATAAACATGGGTCATATAAATCACTGTAGTATGATGTTTTCAGTTCTTCGGGGAAAATGCCAAGAAGCAGGATAGCTGGATCAAAGGGGACCTCTAAATCCTAGTTTTTTGAGGAACCTTCACACTGATTTCCACAGTGATTGCACCATCCTATACTCCCACCAACGGTGGAGAAGCATTCCTTTTTCCCCACAGCCCCTCCAGCATTTGTTAGTGGTTGATTTCTTGATCTTGGCCATAGTTTCTGGAGTGAGATGGAATTTAAGAATTATTTTAATTTGCATTTCTTTAATGTCCAATGAGCTGAACATTTTTCCATGTATTTGCTACTCATATTCGTTCATCTGAGAAGTGTGTATTTGCCTCAGATGCCCATTTTTGGATTGTCTTTGAATTTTAGGATCTGATATTTTTAAATTCTTTATATGTTCTAAATAGAAGTCCTTTGTTTAAGGGAGAGTTGGTTAAGATTTTTTCCCCCAATTAGTGGGGTTTTTCACTCTGTTGGAGATTTCTTTTCACATGCAAAAACTATTTAATAAAATGAGATCCCAATTGTTGTTGATTCTGGAAAGTATTTCACATGCAGTTTGATTTTTGTCGTGAAGTCTCTACCTACATCTATGTCTTTAAGATTTCTGACTTTGTCTTCCAGTAGATTTAGTATTTCTGCCTTAATATTTAGATCTTTGATCTATTTTGATTTTAATTTAGTGCACAGTTATAGACATGAGTCTAGTTTTAGTTTTCAGCATGTGAAAAGCCAGTTATTCCAGCACACTAATTATAGAGGCTATTCTTTCTTCCAGTAACTTGTTTGGCCCCTTTGCCAAAGATAAGATGGCTGACTTGTTTGTAGTTGTGGCTCTATCTTCTATTTTATTGATCTTCAGGTCTGTTTTTTTTTTTTTTGCCAGTACCATGCTAATTTTTCACAGTAGCTTTGTATTATAATTTCAAGCCAGGGATTTTGATGCTTCCTGCCTTGCCTTTATTGCCCAGAATTATCTTTACTATTCTAGGTCTCTTCTAGTTACATATGAATCTTAGGAATTATTTCTCTAGATCTGAGGGGTATGCTAATGGTATTTTGATTGAGATTGCGTTAAATCTATGTAACAATTTTGGGAGAATGGTCATTTTACAATGTTTGTTCTTCCTATCCATGAACAATGAATATCTTTCCATTTTTTGAGATCCTCTTCAATTTCTTTTTTTCAGAGTAATGTAAGTTTCAATGCATAGTTCTTTTGTGTCCTTTGTTAGATTGATTCCTAAATATTTCATTTTGGGGGTGCTATTGTGAAGGGTATAGTTTCCCTTATTTCTCTCTCTCTTAGTGAGTTTGTAGTTTGTATACAGGAATTCAATTGATTTTTGAGTGCTGACTTTGTATCCAGCTACATTACTGAATTTATTTATTAAATCTAGGATCTTTCAGTTTTGGGGGTCTTCTACGTACATATCGTGGTCCAGGGATTTAGCTCAATGGCACAAGCACCTGCTTGGCAAACTTGAGGTCATGAGTTTGATTCCCAGTACCAAAAAAAAAAAAAAAATTTAAAAAGTATGTAGAATATCATGTCATCTGCAAATAATGATAATTTAACTTCTTCCTTTCCTATTGTTATTCCTTTTATTTCTCTGAGTTGTCTATTTGCTCTGGATAATGTTTCCAGAACTATACTAAATAAGAGTGGTGATAATTGTCTTGTTCCTGATTGCAGACTGAAAGTTTTTGGTTTTTATTCATTTGTTAAGATGTTGGCTATTGGTTTATTGTATATGGGTTTTATCAAATTGAGGCAAAGACCATCTATTCTGATTTTTGTAGGGTTTTTATCATGAATGAGTGTTGGACTTTTTTTCTGCATCTATTGAGATGATCATGTCATTCTTGTCTTTGGCTCTATTGATATGGTGTATTATATTTATTGATTTGTATATGTTGAAACATCCCTGCATTCCTGGGATGAAACCCACTTAGCCATGGTGTATAATTTTCTTGATGATTTGTTGCATTCTGTTTGCCAGTATTTTATAAAGGATTTTTGCATCTATGTTCATTAAGGAGACTGGCATGTAATTATCTTTTTTGTTTGGGTCTTTGTCTGGTTTTTGTATTAAGGTAATACTTGCTTCCAGGAATGAGTTAGAAAGAATTTCAGGTTCACTGAAGAGTTTGTGGAGTGTTGGTATTAAGTTTTCCCTGGATTTCTTATAGAATTCCGCAGTGAATCCATCAGGACCTGGACTTTTCTTTGTTGGTAAGATTCTAATTACATTATCAATTTCACTAACTAAATTGGTTCTTCAGCAGTTTTACATCTTCTTGACCCAGCTTTGGTAATTCGTATGTTTCTAGGAGTCTGTCAATTTCCTCTGTTTTATCAAACATATGAGAGTAATGGTTTTCAGAATAGGTATTGATATTCTTCTGTATTTCCATGGGGTCTGTAGTGATTTCACCATTTTCATTCCTTATTGCATGAATTTGAGTTTTTTCTTTCTTTTTTGATAAGGTTGGCTGGAGGCTTATCAATTTTATTTATTCTTTCAAAGAACCAACTCTTAAATTCATTGATTCTTTGTATTATTTTCTTGGTCTCAATTGCAATAATTTATGCTCTGATCTTTATAATTTCCTGCCTTCTTTGGTTTTGGGCTTAACTTGCTCTTCTTTTTCTAGGTATTTCAGGTGTAGTATCAGGTTGTTTGTTTTCATTCTGTTTTCCTGATGTGAGAATTCACTGTGATAAATTTCCCTCAGAAGACTGCTTTCATTGTGTCCCACAGGTTCTGGTAATTTTCATTTTCATTTTCATTTGCTTGTAGACATTGTTTAATTTTTTCTTTAATTTTCTCTGTGATCCATTAATTATTTATGAGAGTATTATTTAGTTTCCATGTGTTGATGGAATTTTTAGAATTTCTTTTGTCATTAATTTCCAATTTCATGACACTATGGTCAGGTAATATGCATGAATAATTTCCATTATTTTGTATTTTCTTAAGTGTGTTCTATGGGTTAGTATATGGTCTATTTTAGTTTGTTCCTTGTGCAGCTGAGAAGAATGTATATTCTGATACTGTTGGTGAAATACTCTGTACACATCTATTAAGTCCATTTGTTCACAAGTTTGATTGAGTTATACTGTTTCTTTGCTGATTTTTTTGTCCAGTTTATCTGTCTTTTTGTGACAATGGAATGTTAAGCTACCTGTTATGATTGTATTATTGCTTATTTGATTTTTCATGTCTATCAGTATTTGCCTTACATAGATGGGTGCTCCCATATTTGGTGCATATATATTTATTATTGTTATTCCTTCCTTTTTCAGTTTTCCCCTAGCAAGTATGTAGTGACTTTATTTATCTCTTCTGATCATTCTCATTGAAGTTCACATTGTCTGAAAACAGAATTGCTACCCTTGCTTTTTTCTGGTTTCCTGTCACATGGAATATTGTTTTCCACACTTTGACTTTCAGTCTATGAATTTCCTTTTGTGTTACATGCATTTTTTGTATACAACGTATTGTTGGATTTTGTTTCTTAATCCATTCTGACCATGTTTCTTTTAATTGGTGAGTTAAGACCATTTACATTAATGATTATAATTGCTATGTATTAATTTATCTTTGTCATGTTATTTTTCTGTTGTTGATTTTCTACTTTTACCCCTCTGTTTATTTCCTTGTTCTGCTTGTTGGTTGCTTGTTGTTCTTGGAATTGTGATCATTTCTATCTCTTTCTAGAATATCTTTCAGTACTCTTTGTAGGATTGGTTGGGTTGTCATGAAATTCTTCATTCAGCTTTTTTTTTTTTTTGTCATGGAAGTATTTTATTCTTCCAATGATTTTGAAAGATAGTTTTTCAGGGTACATCAGTCTGGTTTGGAAGTTATTTTCTTTTAGGACTTCAAATACTTCATTCCATTCTCTTTTTGACTAGATGATTTGTGTTGAGAAGTCTGCCATGATTTTGATTGGCTTTCCTTTATAGGTGATCTGTTTCTTTTCTATAGCATCTTTTAATATTCTGTTCTTGTGCTGAATTTCTGGGATCTTGATTATTATATGTCAAGGTGTAGACTTATTTTGGTTGTGGGTAATGGATTTTTATATGCCTCACTTATCTGTATGTCAGGTTCTTTTCCCATGTTTGGGAAAGTTTCTGCTATAATGTCTGTAAATTACCTTGTTATGCCATTTGAATTGTCTCTTTTTCATTGACATCTCACAGCCTTATACTGTTTCTCTTTGCATCATGTTGCAGCTGTAGAATTGTAATTATCTGATTCCTTGTTATTTTTAAGAGCTGTTTCCTTTCATGATCAGTAGTCACAATCATGTCTTCAAGGTCTGAGAGTCTATCTTCAGTTTCATTCATGAAATTTTTCCAGATTTCAATGGAATTTTTGATTTCCTGAGTATCTTCTTTAGTATGTTTCATGTATTCTAATTGTATTCTGTATTAGTCATTCAAGGTTTCTGTCACTTTTCTATGCTCCTCTATTTTTTAATGTTTTTATGTTTTCTTTGGATATATTCACCAATTCTTTCATTATGTTTTTCATTTCTGTTTTTATCTGAGTGATTATTTCTGATCTGATTTCCTTTACAGCTTCCTGGAGTTGTTTCTCTACTTCCCTTGCTATCATTTCAGAGATTTCAGGTGTGTGATTTCCAAATTCATTCATGTCTATGTCTCCTGGACTTGATCTGGATGGGCTGGAAATCTGAGATTGCATTTTGTTCTTTTGTTTTGGCTTTTTCTGTGTTCCTCCAGAACAGCTAAATATTAAATCTTAGTTGCTCCCCGTTCTGGTAGGCTGTCAGACAGTGGGCCTCACTGAGGGTTGCTGTTGATTCCAGGTCATTAGGCACAGATAACTGGTCCTATGGGCTTCACCAAGAATTCCTAGATGACTGTAGGTTGCTGGACACAGGTTCCCAGTCCCTGTGGCTCTCAGAAATGCTTCCCAGGTGTGGATGGTACATTGGGTGCAGACTCCCTGTCCTAGTAGGCTTCATTGAGGGTTCTCAGATGTCTATAAGTTTCTGAACACAGGCTCTCAGTTCCTGTGAGCCTCAGAGATGGCTTTTGGGCATGAGCAGCCCACCAGACACAGCTTCTCAGTCCCCAAAAGCCTTACTGAGAATTCCGAGATGACTTCAGAATTCTGGGTAAAGACTCTTGATCCCTGTAGGCCTCAGAGATGGTGTTCAGGTGTGGGCAGGCTGCTGAGCTCAGCTTCCCAGTCCCCAAGAGCCTCATCAAAGATTCCCAGATGACTTCAGGACCCTGGGTACAGATTCCCAGTCCTCCTATATATAAATTTCTTGACAATAAAATAAAAAGGATAATGTCCTCTAAAAATCATTTTTCTTCTTTTGAAGAGAAAACACCATTTACACTGCCAGGACTGCCAGCAAGCATCATAAACACATGTGACACAACTCATTTATCCACCTCCGTTGCAGGCAGGCTTGATGTGACTGTGAGTTCCATTTTGAATGAGGCCATCACAGCTCTTGGATGAAGGAAATGTGTTTGGATGTTCTTGGTGTGGTTGCTTGCTACAGGAGTTAATAGTACCTTGGAGTACTGATACTGATGTAAAGACAGAAAGCATTAATTCAGTAATTGTCCTTGCTATGTAAAACCAGCATTCCAAGACATGGAGTCCCAGTTCCTCTGCATTCATTGCTGTTCCCTCTGTGCTAACATCTCAGAAAACCTTCTGGTCTTGAGGACATCAAGTGTACGTTCTGCTCTGGAAGTCATGCAGCTTTCTCAGACCCAAATGATAAAGTTTTTGTGGGGATATTGGACCTAGTGGCCCTGTGGACTCTCTCTTTTTGCCTCACTATTATTGCCCAGACACTGATTAACTTGGTCCTGTCTGGCCAGATTCAGGCCTGTGCATCTGAAAATGGTGGTCTGAAAATCAAGTAAGGGGGAAAATGCTATTCTACTCTGTCCATAAATGGTGTGAGAAGTGAGAGGGTGACATTTCCACTGCCCTTTAGAGACATGAATTAGCTCAAGTTCCATCTACTATGATCCCTTGAATGACGAATGAAGAGGCTGTGACATATTTTACAGCCAGGTATTATGTTCATGATCAGGGACTAAAAATGTCAATGTGGTTAAAAAACATTGGAATGGCTCTTTATGTCATTATGTCAGCAGAAGCTGCTGGAGAAACTGTTGGAGAAGCTTCTTGCCTTACTTTATATAGCTGACATGGAGCTGCTCACTGGCACCATGAGTTCAGGATTCCTGCTGCTGTAGTTTCAGAATAAGAGGGGACTCTGGAGCCAGGACCTCGCCTTAGCCACTTACAAAGAAGAACTGTCAACTGCTGAGCACTTTGCCTTGTGCCAGGCACTATGCCAAGCATGCTGTTATGTGTGGTTAGCAGAATAACAGCCCCAAAGATACTCAAGTTCTATCTGCATAAACTGTGATTATGTTAGATTATATGACAAAGAGAATTACAATTGCAAATTGAATGAAAGTTGCTATTCAACTGACTTCAAAATGAAAGATTATCCTGGGTTATTGGGGTAAACAATGTAATCACAAGATACTTTAAATTTGAACAGGGAGGTAGAAATGTCAGAATCAGAGTAAGAATAGAACATACTGTGATGGTACCTGGAAGAGTCAGAATCAGAGTGAGATTAGAAGACACTGTGATGCTAGCTGGAAGATCAAGGAAGGAGCCATGAGCCAAGGAAGGTAGGCTTCTTCCAGATGTGGCAAAAGGCCAGGAAATGGTTCTGCAGAGGGAATTGGGTGCTAACACCTTGATTAGAACTCAGTAATATTCCTTTTGTATTTCTGACTCCCCAAACTCTAAAATAATAATTTTTTATTTGAAGTCACCCAGTTTGTGATGGTTTGGGACAACAGCAATTAGAAGCTCATGTAATGCATCCAACTTCTTCGGTTTGCACCACTCTCCCCTGAGCAGCTACTATTACTGCTCTTTCACAGATGAGAAAATTGCAATTGCAGAGCAGTTTAGCAACATGCAAGAGGTTACTGACCCATCCCCAAGTCCAAGCCCCAAACTGTGTGATGTTGGATAAATTATTCACATTCAGCCATTGACCAGGGCCAGGCTTGGGTGTGGCCAATAAGCATTCACTTGGAGATACAAAATTTAAGGGAGGCACTGAAAAAACTCATAAATTATACATTTGTATAATATTTAAAATAAAAATCAACAACATCAATTAAGAGCATTTTAAATAAATTTCCACATCTTAAAAGTAAATTTTATACCCCAACTTTGGAGGATTATATGTGGAATTAAATTTTAAAATCTACACAAAACATCTTGTGAATACCACGTACTTAGAACTCATTAAATGGTGACATTGTTTGTGGCTTCACAGTTGGGTGACTCAAAGCACGGGGCCCAGTGTCAGGCTGCTAAGATTTGAGTCCCAGCTCTACCATTTACCACGTGAGGTACCAAAAGCAAATCATTTAATTCTCCTTATCTGAGTCACCTAAAGGCCCATAGTGTTGCTTTCCTTCTAAACTCACTTTAAATGGTATGACTTGTTTGATTTTCCTAAAATTTCTTCTCCACCTTTTATTTTGACCAGGCTGTTTACCTTTAGTGAGTTTCATCTTCTGAGAACTTTACTTCTGTGGGTCTACTTACAACTAAACAGAAATATCCAGGTGATTCCAATCAATGAGACTGTGCTGACCTATTTCAACAGGTAATATGATTTAGTTGTGGGTAATGAAATCTGTATAGCCTAAGTTTTTGTTATTGTTGTTCATTATACCATGGGACAAACGTCAGTAACAATTTTCATGGCATCATATGGAAGGCATAGAATGCAATTTTCCTTATAGGGCCTAAGGCTATAGGTTACCTTGAGGCATTCAACTATTTGGAAAAGTAAATAACACAAGTTATAATATGAGAAAATTGAGAGCTTCTGGGAACTTGTGTGTTAAGTAATAGACACCATATAAAATACTCCTTTTGTTCAGGAAAATTACCATACTACATGGACCTTACAAATTTCGGTTTTTAATGTTCTTAAATCATAACAGTTCATTCTCATTTATATTTCACTATAAAATCCTGAGTTTTCTGGGAAAAAAATCAATCCATTCAAATGTGCAAAGGTTGCATGGCATTTTTCCAGTATCTTATAATCCCTAAACTTATAAAATCTAAAATTAATATGCTTCAATTTATAAGTGAAAAGTGACAGTAGAATCACTATAAAAGTACTTTATATGCAATACCTTGTTTATGTGCATAATCTTTAGGAGTTGACTTTATTATTCCCATGTTACAGATGCAAAAGGTGACAATGACTTGAACCCAGATCTGTCAAAGCCCAAGATGCTTTGCTGCCCATTCTTAGAGCAGCAGAGTATGCTGTTTCCCTCTCTGGTGTCTAGGCCAGCAGTTCACTGGTAGCTCCCCAGGAATGAAAGATCCTGAGACTGTCTTTAGATTCAGTGCTGTTTTTAGTTAAGCACTTCTAAAATTACTCAGGGGAAATTTTCTTTCTGTTCCTCTGTTGTCTTCGGCCAGTGAGTGTTTTCTGTCCGTCCAATCAAAAGTGTCCTCTTAGCAAGGTCTGTTATGGCTGCCTGGGGCAGGGGTAAATAATCATAGGGCAAAGGTAATTGTTAGGTTCTATTTTTTTTTATCTTGTCTATGTTAGTTACTCTTAACCACTGTGACAAAATATTTGAGATTATAAACTTTTACTTTGGTTCACAGTTTCAGAAGTGTCAGTGCATGGTTTGTTGCATGTATTATATTCAGGCCTATATTGGGGTAGAACATCATGGTGTGACAGCATGAAAGAGTGAAGTGGCTCACCTCGTGATGGTGAGAAAGCAAAGAGAGGAAGGACTTCCAATCAAAGGCACTCCCCCAGTGACTAGCTTTCTTCCATTAGCCCTACCTCTTCAAACTTCCACCACTTCCCAGTAGCGGTACAAGACAGGAGCCAAGCCTTTGTCACATGGGCCCTCTGCGGGCACTTTAAACCCAAACTCTAACACTTCTGTCAAAACTTTGTTAAATAATGCTTACCTCATCCAAGCTGGCTGACAAATACAGTGACTCTGAAGCCACGGACAGTCCCAGATGGCTCTCAGAGAGTCCTCCCTATGCAGAAAGCCACTGGTAGCTTTCTGTTCCCAGCATGGGCAGGAATAGGGATCTCCAAGCACAATGAGGCATGTACAAGAAAATAAAGACACGCTGTTTCTTTTGCACATGTGAATTTAACAGATGAATATGTCTTCACATATTAATCAGTGGATTGACCTGTTAAAGCCAAGTTTCATTTATACTGTTTTGAAGCATTTGATCCATTCCTGGAACATCTTGGCACCATGTTAACCAAAAATCCTGTTTTTTCTGTCTTGTTATTTGAGGAAAGTTGTATTCAGAGCCAGAATTACATGTAGTGTGCTTAGCTTGTGCATAATTTGCTTTGAACCCAAGTGTTTGAGCTCTTCCTCCCCCCTCTTTAATAGCCCATAAGACAATCTTTCCAATGAGTCATGCACACCAGGGGGACTTGCTGCTTGGCTGTAGGTCAGCTCTTGTCCTGAAAGCTCTCAGAACCAGGAGATAGGAAATGAACTACTATAGGGTGCTTCATAAGTGTTATGCTTTTGATGTAACAGAAACATGTGGGAAGGAGAGAGCTGAGGTGTGTGGGTCTCTCCACCAAAGCCGGGCTCTGTAAGTCCTTCAGTATGTCCCTCAGGGCTCCTCCTCAGAGCTTAATGAACATGGGCATTATTCCTCTTCAGAATTTTCCATGTTCATCCTGAATCTTCATGGACGCAGTTCTGACTCCCAGCCTCAGCCTCACACCTCTGTATCACATTTCCCTAAGCCCCTGATCGTGCATAATTTCTCTTGTAGGGGACCATTTGCTTGTATCCAAGTTTCCTTGCACCTTGGCCTAAGCAATACTAATGATATCTTAGCAAAGACCTGAGTCCTCACAGCTGTATGGGTTTTCCTTGCATCTGGCTCCCTTCTGGGGGTCTCTTCCTCCTTCCTTTCTTCTCTCCCTCTCCCCCTCTGCCATCTACAGTAAGCGTGAGCTGCAATAAAAGAAAAGTTAAAGTCCTTACCTGCAGTCTTCCAGGCCTCCTTGCCTATGACCTCTCAACGTGGAGGACCACATAGCTCATTTTTAGAACTGTGAATGGTTCTACTCTTGTCCTGAATCACTCTTGTGTCCTAGAGCAGCAGCATTTCTAAAGTGACTCCTTATCAGTGGCCTCTACCCGCTAAATGTACTCCTTCACCAAGGAATCATCCCTCACTGTTCCTGCCTACAACACCCCAGCCTACCCTGCCTGCTTTCTCAGAGTGTTCCTGGTGATGGTCTCCTAAAGAGCCTCTGAGACAGCCTGTGATAAAGTCATGTCTTGTCTCCCTAGATGCTTCATAGAACCTTAGAGACAGGATTGATGATCTTTTATCTTACCCCTAACTTCCGGACATCTGCACATAGAATAGTTTATTGAATGCAAGTTTTCATGAACTATTTTTATGTAGCTGTTTTCCTCATAGAAGTGAGTCTTATTATGCTGGTACAAAATTTGGAAGATATGATGTTTGTAGCAACTTGAAGTAATAGGAATGGCAGACAAGTATCCATTTTTACAGATGGGTAGTATGCTTTATGCGCTGGACCAAGGTTTTCTTTGGGGAAGAATGTGTGGTAGGTTAGTGCATCTTCCTGGACATGGGAGTGAGGACTGATGGCCCCATGCTCTGTGTTTTTCCTTCTTCCTGATTGTCTCTAGGGCTTACCAGCCTTAATGTAGGACTTGGAGCTGCTGGTCTAGAGGGGCCAGGAGCTGGCAAGTTCAGGCTCCTGCAGGCACCTGTGTTCCTGGCAGTGGTGGAGGGACCTGTGGGTACTCTCCGTTAGCTTTGGCCAGAAATAGGTCACCCGGACAATGGAGCTGCAAAGTCCAGTGAGGCCTTCAGGAATGGCTAATCAAAGAAGTTTCTTGGGAAGACAATAAATGTGGGAATGAGAAATGAGGAAGGTGACTGGCAGTGTTTAAGCTGCAAAGACTAGAGAAATAATTAAACAGAATTATTGATAAGCCATCTCCGAGGGAGGGGGAAAAGCAGGCAGAGTAGACATTCTGAGACTGCCACATTATAGGGATCTCCAAAGTGGGACTGTCATAATGTGACAACAGCAGGACAAGCCTTAGAAATGACAGCTATCAAGGGCCTGTGAGTCTGCTAGGACCAATGAGGGCTGTACCTTTGGGACTGGCTTGACCAGCCTAGCACCCAAAGAGGCCTGGGAGCAGTAATTGGATAAAATGGCTCCCGTAATCCCATTCTCATCTGTCCCAGCAGAATCCCAAGACAAGCTAGAAGGAAAGAAAGACATATATCCAAGTTTTTTTCTATTCTTATTTTTTTCTTTCATTGATTTTTTTCAATCTTTTGTTCAGTCATTCAAGAAAGATTTATTGACGTGTACTACATGCCTGGGAAACTGGTAGAAAATTTCTCTACTCAGAAGTTTTGGAACATCTTTAGGCTTTTTTTTTAAACCACTCTTTGGTACTCATTATGTACTTATTAGGTAGTCTCAGCTGGCTGTGGATGCAGTGTAACCCAGGCAGGGTTAGAATTTAGAAATCTCCTGCCTCAGCTTCTGAGTTCTGGCGTTACAGGCACATGCCACTCTGCCTGACTTCAAACTTACTTTTGTTCCTGTGTAAATACATCGTTGTAAGAAGGGAACATGCAGGCACATATGTGTATACACAAAGATATATGTACAATGCACAAATAGGCACACACACAAATGCATACACACTTGTACGCACACAAGTGTGTGTGTAGTTCTACCTCTCTGTCTCTCTCTCTCCCTCCCTCCCCCTCTTGGCAACCTACACTCTGTCTTCCTGGCAGCAGTTATTTTTGAAAAACAAATAGGCTGTCCAGAATTAATTTTAACATCTACTTGTAGGGAAAAAATGTAAGCAAAGCTATGCCATCATCCATGGAGAAAAGTCATCATCTTATCCCACTTAGCAGTCTGAAAAGTTGGAAGACTATGAAAATTCATCAATTGGGGAAGAGCAAACAGGCAAATTTTAAGCTTTTAAAAGTATTTTTTATTAAAATATAACATTTGCACAGAAATAATAAAGCAAATGTAAATGAACAGCTGAGTAAATTTCCACAAAAATCAGTGCAGCTGTGTAACTAGCTCTCAAACCAAGGAAAAGGGGACCAGCTCCTCCAAGCTATGTAATCAGTTGCTGTTCACCAACACCAAAAATAATATCCTAATATCTTTTACTATTGATACATATTAGCTATTTTTCAACTTTTTATAAAAATACTATAGTGCTCACTTTTAAAATTTTTTTGCTGAACATTATATATCTGTAAATCAGTCTATGTGCTTATAGATAGCAATTGCTTGTTCATTCTTATAGAATATTTCATTGTATAAATATCTTATTTTCATTAATTGAAAAACATTTCAATGTTATAAAGATGTCAGTTCTTCCCAAACTAATCTAGAGATTTAATGTCTTCTCAATTGAATTATCAGCAAGATTTTATGGGCATGAGAGGTGAAAGACCTCCAAAAGACCAAGAAAGGCCAAGATAATCTCATGGAAAACAAAGTTGTTGGCCTTGCATGATCATATAAAGATTTATAAAGATCAGTAAGAAAGTATGGTGATAAATCAAAGACAGATTATAGGATGACATAAAGGTCCCAGAAATGATCCCCTTATTTATGTGGTGGTCTGATTTCTGACAAAGCTAACATCACACAGCAGTGGGCAAAGTAGAGTCTTCAGTAAATGGTGCTGGATCGATTGTTCACACTTACAGAGGAAAAAAAGACCATAACCATGATCCCCTACCCCACATCTTAGGAAATGCTTCTGGATGCACTATAGATGTAAATGAAAAGTGAAACAATAAAGCTTCTAGAAGAAAACAGGAGAATATCCTTTTGGATGTGTACTGCATAGGCAAAGATTTCTTAAATATTACTAGCTATAAAAGATAAACTTGACTATTTTTAAATTTAAAACTTTAGTTCCACAGAAGATCATGAAGAAAATGAGAATACCAGCCACAAAGCGAAGATATTGCAATTTGTATATCCAGTAAATACTTGCTCCTGGATATAGAAAAAAAAAACAATTACAAATCATTACCAAAAATCTGACCATCCAATTTTTAAAAATGGATAAAGAAATTGAGAAGACATCTCACTAAAAACATTAAATATATAAAGATTTTCTCAACTTCATTAATTGGAAAACATAAATTAAAAGAGAATAAGCAAGTTAGTTCTGCTATTCATACATCAGAGAAGCAAAGGGTTGAAAATACCAAGTCCTAGAAAGGAGGCAGAAAAAAACAAAGTTTTTATGGTTGGACAGTGCTGCTGGTTGGGCACAAATTTAGCAAAACCATTTTTGCAAAAACTGTTTGGTAGTATTTACTACAGTTGGTTCATTTATTCCTTATGACATAAAAACTCTACTGCCAAATTTAGACCCAATAGAAACACATAATTATGTGTATAAAAAGAAATGCACAAGATTATATACACCAGCACTACTACTAGTAGTCATAAAATTCCTTCAACATCAGAATATTTTTCACTATTTTATTTTTTAATGTTCATTATTTCCTTGTGTTTACTTTGAGTATTATTTGATATTATTTTTTTCTAATTTCTTGAGAGGAATAGTATACTTAGATAATTGATTTCTAGATTTGCTTCTTTCTAATGTAGGGTTGTAAATTTCCTTTGTCTATACCCCACAAGTTTTGATATGATATACAACTATATGGTGCATCAAGTGAAAAGTTGGTGAGACCCTATCTGGCATTGGAATGAGGACAGATTGTGGTGGAGAAAGAGAGGAAGCAAAGAACCAGTTGGCAGTATCTGTATCGTGTCATTGTGGAGTTGAAAGAATGGCTCCAAAAGAGCAAATGTGAACACAAGATGATTCATTCATTTATCTGGTCCACTGGCTGGGGAAGGAAATAAGAGCAGATGGGAGAAGCAATCTACTGGAGTTGGAAACCCATGATAACTTATAAAAAGATTGAATCTGTGGCAGGATATTTTATTTTGCATTAGTTAATGTGCAGATAGACCCACCCACTTACTGAGACCTCACAGCTATGATTTTTTTAAATGCCACCTTGCTGAAATCATCTGCTGTGCTTTGATACTTAACTCCTGACTCCCAGAGGAAATGCTTGGGAATATCTTTCTCTGCAGTATAACACAAACACCCATTTTCTGGACTTTTTAGTGTCTTGTACATTTTTATAAGATTTCTCACTTGTTTATTTACAACATTTACTGACAAAGCCAATTTTCTCTTCTTGTGAGCCAGTGGCAGACATAAGGGGCCTGGGAGGAGTAACAGGAAGCCAATTCACCTTTCCTGTGAGCCAGCCAGCTTACAGGCTGGGAGATAAGACTTCTTCTCTGTAACCAACTGGCTGATTTGGAGAAACAGGCTGAGATGATAGCAGCTGAGGTACAAAAAATCTTAATGCTTGTATTGTTTGGTTGACTTTGCAGGCCAAGCCTCAGTGGTCTGAGCACCTATTTAGAAGATAACAATATGCAATATAGCAACTATGGGAATTTCCTTCTGTTTTGTTTTTAAATCCAATATTATTCTCACTGTTTTATTCCATTTTATTGTTTTTGTTTTATTCAATATTCTGTTTTGATTTGTTTTATTCTGTTCTGTTTTGTTGATTTTATCATGTCTGATGGTATGGGCAGCAATTTTGAAGATACAAGAGGCATTATGGTAGCCATTGTTGATTCCCTATTATTGTGTTTTGAAGTCCTGTATCTCTTTCACTGTTTTGTTTTAATTGGCTTTATTCCATTTTATTTTGTTTGGTTTTATTCTCTTTAAAATAAAATTAAAAATACAATACAATACAATAAAACAAAACATACAGTGTGACCATCTCTTCATAAGTATGGCTCCACACTGGCCATTTGCAGAAGAGACTGTCTTATTACCTTTCTATTCCAAGTTCCCAATACAGTATTTAATAGCTATTTGATAAGTATTTTTTTAAGAGAATAAAACCAAACAACATAAAATGGAATAGATTCAATTTTTTTAAAAAAAGTGAATGTGATATAGGACTTCAAAACAAGATAATAGGAAATCAACAATGGTTACTGTAATGTTTTTTGTTATCTTCAACGTAGCTACCTATATCATCAGACATAATAAAATCAAACAAAACAGAACAATGAAAATGATACAAGGCTTCAAAATAAGATAATAGGAAATTAACAGTGGCTACTGCCTTCCCTTTTTAGACCTTTCCTTCCCTTTCACTTTCACACTATCTATTGTGTATTTTGGATCCCACTAACTACTTCAGTTTTTTATACTAGGGATCAATGATGTTCACCCATGTGACTGAACCATTTCACCCATGACATGATCTCAAGTTGCATCCATTTACCTACAAACATTGTGAGTTTATCCTTCTTTATAGCTGGGTAGCTTTCCATTATATAAAAATGCTGTATCTTTCTTACCCATTCTGCAGTTTATGGGCAAGCTATCCTTGCTTTTTTCTGATTCCTTGTAACATGGAGCATTGTTTTCTCTTCTTTAACTTTCAGTCTATGAATTTTCTTTTGAGTTAAATGTGTTTCTTGTATAAAGCATATTGATGAATCCTGTCTCCTGATCCACTCTGCCTGTGTTTCTTTTTATTGGTGAATTGAGGCCATCTACATTAACAGTTATGGCCAACATGCACTGGCTTATCTCTGCTTTGCTATTTTCCTGCTGTTGGCTCTCTAGTTTTCTCTTGCAGTCAATCATTTGCTCCACTTGGTGATCCCCCTCTGTCACTGTTCCTAGAACCGTGGTCATTTTTATCTCTAGAATACCCTTCAGTATTCTTTGTAGGATTAGTTGAACTGTTAGAGAAAAAGAAGCAGATCGCCTATAGAGGAAAATCCATCAGAATCACAACAGACTTCTCAACACAAACCATGAAGTCAAGAAGAGGTTGGAGTATAGTATTTCAAGTCCTGAAAGAAAACAACTTCCAACCCAGATTGATGTACCCTGCAAAACTATCTTTCAAAATTAATGGAGAAACAAGATACTTCCATGAAAAAGAACAACTGTTCACTATGTATTGCAAGAATGATGCTTTGAATTTTCTTCAGTGGTGACTTTTACCCCTTAAGGTTTTTTTGTGTGTTTTGGTTCTGGAGATCAAACTCACAACCTCATGCTTGTCAGGAAGGTGCTTATGCCAGTGAGCTAAACCCTCATCCCTTAAGCATTTCTATTTAACTCTGAAAACCTCTCTACATTGGACGTCACACACATAATACAAGGAGGATCATAGTGACTTTTTGTTTAGCTGTTTGGTTTTGTTTTGGGCTTTTTTTGGTTTGCTTGTTTGTTTGTTTTAGGTTTTTTGAGACAAGGTCTTGCTCTAGTTCAGCCTTGCTTAGAACGCACTGTGTAGTCCAAGGTGGCCTCAAACTGCTGGTGATACTCCTACCTCAGTCTCCCAAATGCTAGGATTACAGGCATACGCCACCATGACCTGTATCTGTTTGGTGTTAATTGGAAGCAAGTATTAAATTTGCAAAGTTCACAGAGCCTTACAAGAAGTGCACAGCCTCAAGCATGATGGTGTGTTTTGCATTCAAGTGGAACTCTGTTTCTGAAGTCTGGGGATGAGTCTTCAGTTTGTATATGACCTTTGTATATGTTCAAACTTAGCAAGAGACTGGGAACTACCTTCTGGATTCTTGTCCTCATGTGTCCTCTTGGTGTCTGGGACAGGGATGGATTTGAGTGACCTCTGGAAGGTTAAAGAATCTAGCACACAATTAAATATACTGGGTCATCATAATTAGAAACAGAAAAGATTATCCTAGCTCCAAAAAACTTTCCTCTGGAGAGTAGGGGAGAATTTCTCTTATGGTTATGCAAGTTGCAGTGAATGGCAGTTTAGAAACTGTAGAAAAAAATGTGATCAGCCCATTCCAGTTCTTAGATTGCTCACTTTGTTAAATCAAAGGAGACTGATGCTGGAGGGTTGCTTAGAGATCAATTGGTATTGGCTTTTCATTTTGAACTTAACTGAGGCACAGAGATGATAAAGGACTTGCTCAGGCTCCTCTGCAATTGGCTGTGGTTCTGGGGTCTCCTGATACATCATTTTACTCTGAGATGTAATTCTGATTCTTGGCATATTTATTAATGACTCAATGGGCCCTTCTCCCCCAGGGTCAGTTCTGGCAATGGGCTTACAGCCTCATTGGAAAGAGGTCATTAAAAGCAGCCAGTGGAGCCAATTCCCATACACTACCAACCCAAGATTCCACAAACTTCTCCAGCTGAGCCTCCTCCTTCCCATTCCCTATTCAGGTCTGAGCCATCCTCTTCAGAGCCATTAATGAAAGGCTCCAGGAAGCTTTACCTGATCGTCCTTGGCCACTGGAAAGGTTCCACCTCTGAGCTTCTCTTATGCAGAGAGAACAAGAATATGGGCCAGATGCATGGGTGTGCACTGGCTTGAAAAATCCAACAGCATCTTCTCCACCCCTTCTCACACACACTGTGCCAAGGGGAACTGCTAGGAGAGGTGCCTGGTCATGCCTTGTATCCCAGGTGTCCTGTGCCAAGTGATTTCTGAAGGGAAATGGCCTGTGTTGTTACATCCCAAGGGTGGGCAGAAGCCATTTGCATTTGAGATTCATGAATGACATTTGCAAACATAGCCTGAGAGTCAACTCTTCATATGACAAGGCTGATCTTTTCACCAGAACATTCATTTTGAAACATCTTATGAGTTTATTAAATTCTTCTCTCTTAAACTTGCTCCACCGAGTTCTGTACTGGGAGGTTGGTATATTTTGGGACAAGAGGACTTCTTTCCTATGTTTTGCATGGCTTGTGTACTGTCTCACTTTGGCTAATATTGCCTCTGCTCCTCTTCATTTTGGTTTTCCAAACCGTAATTTTCCTTGGTCCTAAGTATTATCAGTATTCAAGCATACTCAAGTCCCTGAGTACTATCAGTTTCTAGTCCATACCAATCCTCTAATTCACCTTGCTGTGTCTTTGCCACCCATAATACTGAGAAGCAGCAAATACATTTTCATTGGTGATGTGGAGAAACAGGAGGAATATGAAGAGTCTGGATGTGGGAGGTTTTAAAAGCCCAGCTGTGGTTACCATAAGATAGGTTCCTACAGACTCCTTCAAATTTCCTCTTTGTTTAAGGATCAGAACTACCCTGGAAGTCAAAATGCCATTGGATTAGGCCTCAACAAATGACTAATAGGCCTTGGCCTGACAAATAAACATGGTGAAAACATACAGAACTATATGGGCATAGCAATATCGACATATCTTGTACACCAGGTTTGGCACTACTGGGTTTCCTAGTGGATAAATAGAGATGAAAAGAAAGACTAGAGGGTTCACAGGGATCAAATTATTCATCCAATCAATTCATCCAAAATACTGCAAGCTACGTGCCAGACACTGTAAGAGACACTCAGTGATAACACATAGAATGAACACAAATCTCCACCTGTGGGAGCTTGCATCTAGGAAGCACAGACAGAAAACACATAACCACACCTGCTTACCCGAGTGGATGGAGGCCAGCTCTGACTTGAGAAGACCTGGGCAGCCCTTGCCAGGAGGAGCTGGCATTTGGGAGTTGATAATGTGGTGGTGGCAGTAAGAATTGCTGTTTCATTTACCACATTTTGGAGCCAGAAGAGTCATCTCCAAATTCTTTGATTCCAGAAAGTGTCCAGGTGATCCGCACTGAGTTACATTTTTACAAAAAGTTACATATCTCCTTAAAGTGAATCATTGCCCCAAAATGTGAAATTTTTAAAACTTCATTTTAAAATTTAATATTTCAAATACTGTTCAAAAAAGCTAAATAAATTCATAACCCTAAATCTTTATGAATTGTGGCAAAGTATTACATAAAATTTGCTATTTTAATCATATATTTCAGTGAAATTAAGTATATTCCTATTGTTTAGCATCTTTCTTCAGAACGTTTTCATTATCCCAAACTGAGTTATGAGGCTGAATTATGCCTAATTCACTGGCATAATGTTTTCAGGTTTCATCTATGTTATATTACATTTCTGAATGCCAAAGTATGTGTTTTATGGTTAAAATTTGAAGTGTTTGGGCTAATCGAGCTGTGGACCTTACATTTAGCAAGAAAGGTAAGCAATTCCAGTAGATGATAGGATGCAGGAAGTGAGAAAATCTTGGCAGGAGCATCTCTAAAATTATAGGCTGTACCCTTAGAAGAATGTTGGCTTCAGGCACTGTGTTTCAGGAGGTCTGTGGGGCCCAGATCCAAATTGGGTACCTCAAGAAACTGGATTATCTTCCCTAAAGGAGTTATATTCGGGGGTTTTTCTGTGAACTTGAGACAGAGATGTTTGTGCTTGCAAAAAAAAAAAGAAAAAGCTAAACTGATTGAGGGCTTTCACATAAAGAGCTCTGTAACAAAGAAATACTGCTCATACTTGATTCCACCAATAGCCCATGCAAAAACTCTCGCTCAGCAGCCTGTCTGCTGTCATATTATGTGACATCGGGGGAATACTCTCGCCACTGGGTGGAAAATAGCAATTCCTCTCCGCTTGCTCCACCACCACCACCAACCTCCGTGGAACTGAAGCTGCACCAGATGGGAAGGTGCTACGCTGGACCTGAGGGCCTGCACAGTTGACTCTGCAACTGTGGACCTCTAGGAGCAGGGTGATACCAATTGGTTATAGGAAACTCAGATCCTTGGAGATTTTAGAAAATCAGAGATTGAAGACATCATTATCTTCCTTTGATCTAGTCCATGCCTTGGGTGATTTAGAGGGTGACAAGAATGATAAATGCTGCCAAGGAACAATTCCATGCTCCTGGCCAGCCTGTGTTCAAGTCACTTTGGGGTGAAAGGGCAGTGATAGTACTGACCAGGTACAGAGGACTCCTGGGTTCCTGCAGCTATACCAAGCACTTCACAAGCAATGACATTTTGACTTTGCCCATTTACCCAAGAAGGTACATGCAGTTATTGTCCCAACCTGACAAAGAAGGATTATGAAGCCTAGAGAGAGCAAGTCACCTGCCTGATGGGCAACTGGGCCAGAACCAGTTTGTGGTGTCTCTATCTTCTGCTTGGTTGGACAGTGACCTGACTCTTTCCTCCTCCAGATCAACCATAACAATTTCATCCTTGCCACATCCCTGGGGGTCACAGAGTCCAAATACCTATTTCAACAAAGCTCTTCTGAAATCCTCTGTCCAGAGAGGTCCTTCAGATCTGAGTGTTCTCAAAGGGAGGATCAGAGCCTAGATTCTTCTACTCTCACAGCAGCCTGCCCACTCCAAGCAGAGAAGTGTGTGGTTTCTGGATTGGAGGGAAAACATTACCTTTTCCTGCTCTGGCAGCATCTGATTGTATTTAAGCTGCATTTCCAGATGGTGCTCATACTTAGGGGCAGCTCTGGGCTAGGGAAGCCCTCACCACAGGGCTGGCTCATTCTGCAGAGCACGCAATGAGGCCAGGGTGGACTGTGTCAGCTTGGTCCTTTCTTCCCTCCTTGACACCTGCCACCAATCATAATGCTTCTTCAGATTTCCTAATAAATGGTGAAAGAGGCAGAGAAGGAGTTGGCCTCCAGTAGGCAGAAAGGACATAGCAAGTGCTATTTGGGTCACTAAGGCATCTATATTGATAGAATACTTGCACTGCCTACACTTTGCCCAAATCCAACTTGCCAGAATGATGGAAGACTGATTCCAAGATCAAGAGCCCCACACACCTGCAAGTATAAACCTTCCTCTATGGATGCCCCATCAGTCACCTCCACAGACAGGTTTTAATAAATATTCACCCAGTGGAATCAGAATGCACTCACCTCTATGCTCATCTTTCTCAAAAATCCACAGTACCCCTGACCCAGACACTGGGACCACTGATGTGAAGAGGCTAAAATTCCCAAGCATTCCAAAAGCTCCTAGAAACTAATAGTGCTGGGCGACTTAGCAGTCCTCCACAATAGAGGCAGGACTTAGGGCCAATGCTCATCCGGTCAAGCAGGGACAGGGAGTGATTTGGACTCTTGAATCATGGAAAAATAATCTGAAAGTGCCTTGGCTGGTCTTGCATAGGATCTGCCTCCAGGGAATGACTTTGCATTTCCAGAGGGATCTGGAAAGAGTATTCCCCATTATCCCCATTTGTGAAAATGACCATCTTATGAAGCAAATTATTTCAAAATGAGGAGGCCAGATGTGTGTCTGTACATGCATGTCCTTTTAAGGATAATACAGTCTTCTCCAGTCAGTCCTGACCTTCAGCCTGGGTGGAAATTACGTGAGGATTCGCATCAATACTAACTGCAGCAGAACTGAGAGTGAAGCCAGCCAGGAAACTAGCCACCTCCCCCAGAGTTTCTTTTCCTTAAAATATTATGAGAAAAATTTTGAAGAGCCTGACTTGGCCACTTAATGCAAGGGCAGCACTTGTGAAGGAAGAACCAGATGTGCAGGGTTTAAGCACTGGCTGGTCCAATAATACTGTTGTGTGTGACCCACAGGTAGCTTGTGAGAAAATGTGGATTGAAATCCTTGGTAAATAATGTGTTTCCATTGGTTTACATACTTGGTTGGCACCTCCTATGTGCACAGTGATAGATATGAAGGGAAATAGAACCACATCTCATTACAGTCCTTGGGGTAACTGACTTTGCAAATTTCATCTAAGTTGCCACTCCCCCTGAGATATCCAAGCATCATTATTCTGGATGTGATTCCAGTAGTCTTAAAGACATGGCTTTCAGTGGTCCTAGAAAGGAGTTTTCTAAAGGCTTTCTATTTTCCTTTGTGCCTCTGCTAAGCTTTTCCAAGGACTGTTGCTTTCTGGACCGGGATATAGGACATTGCTGGATTCCACTCTTCCTTTGCTTACGGCTACACAGCATCACCAGTGGTAAGTGCCACCCATGTGACGGTATTATGGCAAAGTGGTTTGGGGTCTACTCCACTCTTCAGCCACTCCCTGGAAGCTCTGTTACAGTCCTAAAGGAATCAGCTGGAATTCAGCTTGTGGCCTGGTATAAGGCTACCTGGGATTCATTCTAGGTCATTTGTTTGGGAGCAAATTAAATTAATTAAGCGCTTTGTTCCTGTCATTCATATTTTTCAAGTTCTTCTCTGGAAAGGAAATAGGGATTTTTCAGTGTTATACATAATACTAATCAAGTTTTTTGGGAATAGTTGGGGAGTATTCTGCCCAAACTTCCTGTTTTTCAATGTGTAGTTCAGCCTGGCTCTTACCTTTACACTGATTTCTGGGCTATATGTAGTGATATAATAACATTCACCCTCTCCTTGGTCTCCAGTATGTTCCCATCAATGATAATGATCCTGTCTCAGTTTCCATTTCATGTCACCTTTTATTGTGCCTGCCTGAAACATTCGGTCCTACTGGAACAAATGTAAAGCAAAGTACAGGACCATGAAAGGAATTTGTTACAATTTATTGGACTCATATTTGGCTGAATTTATGTAGCATAACAGACTTGAACATAATGCTCTCAATTGCCCTTTACTGCATATATTAGAATAATTTCCCGTAAACCAACAGGATGTTTCATGGCATCTATCAGGGACAAATTCTTTGACTGAATACATCTGAAAGCCAAGTTGTTCAACTGATCTGAGACAGGTCTGTGTCCCAGAGCCAGGCTTGTGTTCTCACAGTGGCATATCCTGGCCATGGAGGAAAGCGGCAGAAAGAGAGGGGTGATGTTAGAGAGTTGTTTGGGCAGTTCGAGAGTCCGCCTGTGAGATCTTTGCACCTCAAAGGATATTTGAGAACTTTTTTAGCTATCCAGAATCATTTCTAGCTACCCAGAATAGTAAGTATTGCCAAAACTCAGGAGTGATTGAAGGAACCAGGGAATTTTGTCCAGGTTTCCTATAGACACTTCAATAACACTGATAATCCCATTCCAAACCTCCTTTGTGGGCAGGATTGCAGCCAGGGGGCTGTGAACATCTGAGCAGGGGATCTGTAACTTAAGCACACCTGGTGGATTCCTAGTGACCTGGGAAGGAAGATCTACAGGAAAATGTGGGAGGAACACTACAGACACACAGATTTTAGCTGAACCAAGGCACAGACTAAATATCTTCTTTCCTTTTTCTTTGTAATCATTTTTGGTAATATTGTCAGAAAGGAAGTGTCGTCAAAGTATATGGCTGATTGGTCAAAGTTTAACTTTGAGGACCACTGATGGCTTCTGCTTTAACAAATTTCCCCAGGTACCTTCCAGGGTTTGCTGGGCAGTGCTGTCTCTTTGTAGGACTGTTGGTAGTGTGTTTATTTAAAAATAATTGAAGTTAGACTTAAAGGCATACAAACGCTTTTAAGAAAATGTTGCAGAGGAGTTGAAATTATCCACCAATTTAGAGTGCATTCACACATTCCTTTGGAAGTTTATTTGTGTAAGTTTAAGAGGGAATTAATTTGGAGTAGGAAAGAAATGCGCTCCGCACATAAACACTGCAGTTTTGAGATGTTTCATTCCGTTCTACCCACCAAACCGCAAACCTACGCTTTCTCTTCCCAAGGCTTCTGATGTCTTGCTTTTACCTTCAGCAAGTGAGACTTTTTGAGGTTTTGCTATGAATAAAAGTGTAAACATGTCCCCTTTCTGTTTCTCCCAAGTCAAGGATCTGGAGGAATTAAGGCACATTAACTTCTTCCCTCCGTCCTGGCTCATCCGGGTTACAGCCAACCATTACTATTCGGTGAGTCAACTCTGAAAAGAAACAATTAGCCAAATCTATAGCCTCTCTGACTTTGCTCTTCCTGGAGACAGGGCTCACATTTGATACTTTTGGGCCATTTGAGGTCAGGACCTCTCTGGATCCTCCTTCAGGGGAATCACGGAAGGCTGAACCTGAGGAGAAGAGGGAAGAGGCCCAGCTTTATAATCCAGACGTGAGGGCATCTGCCATGCTAGTCTGGAAAGCTGGATGGGTGAAGGAGCTCCCTTCACACCCCCACCCAACTGAGTCCCTGCCAGACACAAGGTAACACGGAGTTAGGATAGAAAAATTGTACGTTATGGTCACCCCATCT
Source organism: Cavia porcellus (assembly GCF_034190915.1). NCBI lineage: Eukaryota > Metazoa > Chordata > Mammalia > Rodentia > Caviidae > Cavia > Cavia porcellus. The sequence goes on from NW_026947485.1 coordinate 95,374,370, forward strand.
TGATCAAATGTTTACAGTAATTGTGTCAAGTAAAAATATTATGATGTGTCTCCATCCACCTTATTCACCGGATCTGGCACAGTACAACTTCTGGTTCCTTCCCCAACATTGTGACCATAACAGGTCAACGTTTTGAATCAGTTCAGGACATCAAAGCAGCCATGACTGATCATGCAACTAAAGAAACACAAAAAGGAACATCCAGAACTGTGGCAAGAATGATGGGATAAGTGTGTTCAAAAGGAGAGGAACTCTTTTGAAGCAGATTAATGGCAATGTGTCTTTCACTAAATTTTAAATTTTTTAAAAAATCACACTCACGTGGTGCTTCTTTTAAAACATATTAGGGGGAACATATTTTCACACAACTGTTCATTTACTACACTGAGTTATTTTGGTATAGAAGAGTCTTAGCAGTAAAAGTACTGGCACTAAAAGGGGTTTGTATTTTGTTAATACAAATAACATATTAACAAATGTAGGGACCAAATTATTCTTTCCCCAGAAATAAAAGAGCATATCTCATTTGTACATCCTTAGCCATATAGAGCACTTTAATTTCAAGTCACTTTTGTTAACTGATAAAGGAAAAATGGCATCTGATTTTTATCACATATTTGCTTTGTAATAGTAAATATGAATATTTTCCCATGCAGCCTGTCCCCTTTTGTGAATTGTCTATACCAGATGTCATACTGTGTTTCCAGGCATGCATTTTTAGAGATGAAACCAGGCAGTGTTTGAGTTCTGAAGAAACATGAGTCACTAGTTAAAATTCAACAAGTCCAACAAATACCTATTGTAATGTGCAAACCACTGGTCCAAGCCCAGAACTTCCTGCACATTCAACAGTGACTCCATGGAGCTGTGATTCTCTGGGCCATAAAGCAGAGCTATGCCACAACAGAGCAGCAGAAGGGACAGCCTTGAGGCTGATGGCCCAGGCAGTTCTCCAGTCCCTCTTCTGTCCTTCTGACTCTGCCTGGCTCCTTCCTTTCGCTCCTGCTGCCAACGCCAACCTCCCCCCATCCACTCCCTCTGCTCCCAGCCTTCACTGTGAAGCTGCCATGTGGGGCCTTACTTGTTCTTGACTTTAGGACCGCAGTCCTTTTCTGCCTCATGATTGAATGTACTGTATTTCCCTAGTGGGACTTTTCAGGGATCTTTCTTTCTCTACCCTCTACATGTCCAGGAAGCATTGTGCATGATAGCTGGCACATTTTAGGTTTTCAATAAATGCTTGTTGATCAAATAAACAACTGAATGTAGGGTATGGAGAGCAAACCTTCCTCCAATACTGTCGGGTGGGATTCAGGGCAAACTCTGGGAGATGACAAGAGGGGCTCTTTTCTATGCCTTGGGTTATTGGTAAGCTATGTGCATTTTTCTTTTAGCTGGAGAATGGTGGTGACATGGTCTACCTAAAAGATCTCTCCACCCAGGCTGTCAGATTTGGGCTGCTCTTTAACAAGGTACTGAAAATAACTCAAACAAAGGGAAAAATCTCTTTCTCCCATTTCTCTGGTGCCTGATTAAGAATGCGTATAAGGCAGCCCATGATCAATTTTCACTTGTGAAATTTAAATAACATCTAATGTGTATACCCCAAATTTTCCCACCAACTATTCTAGTTTTCCCAGGATGAAGCAGTTTTCCTGGGATTCAAGACCTTCCATTCTAAAACCAGGAGACCTGGGAAAATTATGATGGCTTAATCACCTTATCCACTATAAATATCAACAGCTACCAGCTGGCTCAACAAGCCTCAGCTCCATGTGCATGGTGAAAGTTCCAGGGGTGAACTCACTGTGGGCAGTTATTCTGATGGATCCCAGACTCAAACAGCAGTGAGACACAGAGCTCCAGTGCAAGGCATCTTGGCATTCAGTCCCAGAGGACTGTCTGGGTTTGATGGCTGTGCCGTCTCAGATTGCTTATGATTGCCACAATTCTCTCAGAGAATGCTGCTCTGCTGCTCTCCTTTGACTTCTTTAAAGGCACCCAAAACAGTACTGATCGCAAAAAAATTCATATTTTGGGAACTTGGCGCCCTAAATCTGTCATCCAAGAGATCATATGAGTCAGCCCTTTAACTGCAAAGACCCACCTAAGTAGGTAGGCTGATACTTTGTGGGACCAGGGTTTGTTCCAAGTACCACGAATGTGAAGAATCTCTTAGGCCTCTCAAAATGAAACAAAGTGCTTTCTGTGACAGGTCTGCAGCCCTCAGGGTCATCTAAGAATATACCTAACTCATTCTTTTCCTCAGTGAAGAATATGCAGAGTAAATAGCATTGTCACTACTAAGTAACAGCTACTAATTGTATTGTTAGTGGTAGTATCCTAATCTGCTGAATTAGTCAGATTTCTCATTTTTGGACCATAATACCCAACACTACAATCTAACAGAAGAGAGGTGTGATTTAGCCCTGTTTTAAGGAGGTTCTGTCCAAGGAAGAAGGCTGTGGTGCAGCAAAGATGCTGAGTTAATGGCAGTCAGGAAGTGGAGCAGGGGAACAGTGGCAGAGATGAACAGATAAGAGACCATTTAAAAGGCCCAAAGTCCCGTCCCTGTGACTCACACAGACACCCACAAGCACACTTTGCTAATCTACAAGGCCAGTGATGGGAACCTTCTGAAGACCTAGGGCCCTAACTGCAACTGGAACCCCACTTAATTATCGCAAGGCGCCAATACTGCAATTAAACTTGAATACTGGGATTTAAGTTTAGAAAAAAATTAGCATCTTTTATCTTAAAAGAAAAATACGGTAACAGAGCTTTCAATGATACAAACAGCTTTTAATTGAAAGGGAAAGTTTGTATTCTTTACACTTCTAGTTTTTTTTGCCCAGTAGACTGAAGTGCAGTATAAAATCTGAAAGAAAAAAAACCCCAACACACACACACACACACACACACACTCTTAATGTGATCTTTGCTGTTAATGCATACTGATAATTTGTCAAATTTTGGTTCATACTTTTTTAGTTTGAGAACAATATACACAGCACGCAGGCCATCTGTTAGTCTGTTTCTTGTGTCAGATCAGCTGCTCACAAGCATACCATGATCCAAACACAGTAAGAAAGTAGCAAAAACGATCCCAAGTGTTTCCGTGACTATTTTGCAGAGAATTCAACACTGTAAGGATTTCACTTTCAGTAGACTATTCAGCCCTTTGTCATCCCTGCATACTATGTCTTCTCTATTTTTTCAAATGTTACACACAGGTCATAAAAATCTATTTTTCTAGATAGAGGTTCCTTGAAATCCTAATAGCTTGATTTTTACATATCCAAAGTCTAACCAGTGTAAGCAGGAAAGATCCAGTTCTTAAATTTGGTTTTATCTGGAGAAGTAAGAAAACTCAAGGTCATTTCCATCTTATGGAACTGTAAAAATTAGTTATTAAAATCCTCCTTTTGCAGCTGATATAATGCTAGAAAATTCTTGTGGATTTCTTGATGGCTTGTAGGATCATCTGCAGAAATTGTAGAAGTTTATAAATGCATTTTTAGATTTGGAAAATACTTCAACTGCCCACTTTCAAGGGCTCTTCAAAAACTTGCAACTTTCTCCCAAATGTTTTGATTTTGCAGAACATGCTTTCTGCTATTTTCTCTACACCTTGCAGTGTTTTGTTCAGTACGTTGAAGTGTAATGTAAAATCTGTAAGAAAACATGAAATTATTAAGCCAGGATATATCAGTAAACTGTGGGTATTCCTGCCTTTTTCATCTATAAACAGCCTAATCTCATATAAGCAGGCTGAAAATCTCTCCAGGACTCATCCTCTGCTTAGCTACTAGACATTACTGTACATAAGTAAAGCATTGTACTGTGCCTTTACCTCATCAGGAAGTTCTCAAAACTTTTGAAAATTAGGACCAAGAACCATGATGTGATTCGCTGTTTTGTGACATCTTTGAGGACACTAATTTTTTGCTGCTTTCTCTGGCAAAGAGAGCTTCTCGATGTATAATATAATGAAAGGGAGTTAACTGCATGCTTTGATTCTTTAACAAAGAACTATATGAAGCCAGCTGTTGCCCTGCAGGGTTCCTCATCACTAGTAGCTGAAACCATTTTTTCTGGTCATGCACCTTGCAACCAAAAAGCCTCCCTGACAGCATTATAGACACTGATCCCTTTGTTCTTCCAGGCAAAGACACCAGTTTCACCAGCTCTTCCCCCTTGATAGCACCAACAGCAGAGTGCTAAATTATTGCTAGCTTTGCATGACCATTTATATCTGTGCTTTTATCCAAGCACATGGAGTAACAGGCTGCCTTTTGCAAATCAGTGATAATCTGCTGGCTGACATCATTTGCTGTACACAGGACTTGATCTTTAACAGTATTTCTCCTAAGTGGCATCTCAAGATGCATTGCATAATTTTATTCTTATTTGAGAAATCATGAAAAATGATGCTCTCAGACACAAGGCCATTTTGATAAAATCCTCATCAGAGAAGAGCTTACGTGTTTGCTTATGCACAGTGAAATTTGAAAACTGGCAGCCGTTAGATGATTTTTTTTAGAAAGATAGTTGCAAAAAATAATGTACTTGGAATATTTTCTCAATTTCCTTTCAGACGCTTTTTTTTTAATTTCACAAAATTTGGCAACACTTCTGTACTTAGTGTCAAAGTGCAGTCTGACTCTTGCTGTGCAGCACACAGCGCTTTCCATGTGTAGAATACATGGAAGTTCCGGTTCCATTCAGTCACTCCAAATGACTCTATTCTGTCCAGGGCCCTTGGAATGATCTTCCACTATCTGTTTTCCGTTCTGCTTTTCTTGTGGTAGTAATGTGTTAGTGTTCAAGACTTGGAGTCTACAAACACACACACACACGCAAACACACATGCACACATGAAGAAGTACCCAATACAAATCTATCTGTATACTAAAAATAGCTATCACTATTACTTAACACAAAAGAATTGGATATTCGCCGGATCAACAATCTACGGCAGTGATTCTCAGCTGTGCTTCCTCTTGAATTTCCTGACCACCAGTGCAAGGGGGCCATGTTCCACTGACCACCAGCCACCAGAGAAAGCATCTGAGTCATTTCCTACCTTGTGGGTGATTCTGCTAAAATCACAAGTTCAAGTGTATATATCCTTGTTGTTTTCATAAAATTTTCACAATGAAATATAATGCTGTAGTTTCAAGTATGATAGGGGGCAGCATAACATTAAAATGATCTGTCTCTTAATTATAATGCATCTTTGCTGAATCTTAGATATTAAATTTAAATTTTTCATAAGAAAACTCAAAGCTAAAATCTTGTATCAATAAAAAAGAATGTATTAAAATTCACAGCCAGTACAAACAAATGTAGATCCTTGATAGCAGATTGAGCAGTCACACAAAATTTCAGACGAGTTGCAGCTAGTAAGTCTCAGCCCATAACATCACCACCTGGCACCTCTGCTCCTTTCCAAGCCTGTGCGTACAAGCTTTTAGTAGACCCTCAGCCACTGGGGTGACTTGGCTTGTGAGCGGACAGAAAGGGCTCTACATGCCTAGTGCAATAGTTTGCCAGCATTGTGCTAGGCATTTCTTAATCCACTGAAATTGACAAATCAGGATTAATGTTCACACCTGCCAAAAATTGAAGTCACTACAATTTGGCTTTTTCTGTACTTCCTAGGATAAAATTGTTATTGTATCTTTTCTTTTAAACCAATGATCAAATGAGTCGCCTTTGTCATCAGTAGAATTTGTTTTCCTCTGTTCATTTCCCTTTACATGTTGAAGATTTCCTCTCTTCACTTGTTGCTTCTCTTTTCCAATGTAGGAGTACACCACTCACTCAAAGACGATTTCATTATACGGATTCTTCTTTGAGTTAAAAGGAATCAAACATGACACTACCTCTTACAGTTTTTACATGCAGGTAAGAAAGATCGAACACAAAAAAAGATATAGCTCTGCAGCAGATATTTAGATTCACTAGACTCTGAGTTAATAACTAATTAATATTTTATATGTGTTATATGTGCTACTTACACTTATCCCTGTGATGTCATTTAACTTTTACAACTACCTCTGGAGGCAGGGGTAGCTGATGAGGATTTCAACATGTAGTGACTTGCTGTTCATAAGACCTCTGTGGGTAGGGGCTGGGGATTTAGCACAGCGGCCTAAGCCGCTGCCTGGCAAGCTCTAGGTTGTGAGTTCGGTCCCTGGTACCAAAAAAAAAAAAAAAAAAAGAAAGAAAGAAAGAAAGAAAGACCCCTGTGGGTAAATGGTGATTTAATTCATCTTTTGACTTCACACCTGGGACTCAGTATATATGATGGGTGACATTCTGTAGATTGTCATTCTCCGATAGAGGTAATGCATAATTGCCACAGGTGGGAGAGGGGATGGGACACTTGAGAAGTCAGAAGGGTAATGGATGACTTCAGGGCAGCAATAGAGTTGCAGTCAGACTGCCTGGCAAACTGTATAAACACAGCAAATTCCGTGAATATCCACCTTTACAATGGAGACAGTAACAGGACCCATTTTCACTGGGTGGGGGGCGCCAGGGGTCAAACTTGGCAACCTCGCTCTTGTCAGGCAGATGCTTATGCCACTGAGCTAAATCCCTGGCCCTAAATGATTACACTAACATGTTTGTTTATGCAAAGGGTTTGGAACAGGCTTGACCCAGAAAGCATTTTATTTGTTTTGTCTTTTGCTTGGCACTTTAGTTCAACCCATAACCTTGTACATGCTTAGCTTGTGCTCTACCACTGCCTACACTCCAAGGTCAACACTATTATGTTAGCTGATGATGGTGATGATGATGACACCCTCATTAACAGCTGCAGTGAAAGATTGCACGTTCCAGTTAGGATTTGCTTAGAGGCATCTCTTATGCAAACTATTATTTCCCTAAGGAAACCATATTGCATTCATCTTTTTTTCATGACCACTGCCATCCTCTGTACCAAGGGAGCTTCCATGACTGATTGATTGAATGAATGAATGAATGAATGAATAAATGAATGCATGAACAAATGATGAAATCCAAGTTTTAGTTCCAGCTTTGCCATTAGCTTCAAAAAGGAATTAATATGTGGTATGTACATGTCCAAACCCCCTACAATGAATGTAATCATTATGTACTGCCACTGCTTTCTCATGCTCCCTAGAAGAAGTCACTTCTTTTCCTTGGGCCTCCATTCTTGATTGCCTGTCACTGCATCATTCCCCATAGAATGGGTTTACTGGATGAAAAATGAATTGTGTAATAGCATTTATCAAAAAGCCCATACAAACACTGTGTTGACTTTTTTGTTCTAGCAAAGAAATGAAAGTGAGCCTTGACTTGATGTTTTTCTGGGTTGGCCAATGATATGTGTACAGTGAAATTTCAAATGCCACTGGGCTCAGCGATGGCCCTCAGGAAATGATGGCCCTCAGGAAATGGCCTTAGGGAAATACCCTCTTGCTCTTTGCACACATAAGACACAAGGGACTGTAACCGGTGGTGGATTTCACTAACTCTGGGCACCCAGGTCACAGGTCTACTTGGGGTGGGCCACCACTGTCTCTGCAGAGAATAAGACACACAGACTTGGAGTCGCCCTCCGCGATCTGTGAGCGCAGCACAGTCAGCCTGAGAACAGAGCGCTTGGTGAATTATGAGATCAGAGCCCAGGCCCTGGTGAATGGCAGGTGGCAGGAGTTCAAGACCAACCAGATCACACAAAAGTTTGGGTTCATCAAGCCACACTGCAAAAGCCATGTAAGCATTCATCTTTGTCTCTTACCTATCTATCATCTATCATCTTTCTTTCTTTTTTCTCTCTCTTTCTTTTCCTTTTTGTTCCTTCTCTCCTTCACCTCCTTTTGGAAATCCCTGCCTTCAAATTACAAAGAGCAGTTTTCATAGTTCCTTAACGATTATTATGACTTCAAAACATGCTGAAAAGAAACATTCTAGAATGAAAAGCTGGGGATATTGATAACCATAACCCAAATTATATCACCTGATGAAGTGCCCACCAGATTCATTTTATAAATGCTAAAGGGTGTGTGTGTGTGTGTGTGTGTGTTAGGGGGCTTACTCAGATGTATTTGCTACCGGTTCCTTGATTGGCACCTACTGGAAACCCATCACTCCCCCTTTAGTCCATGGCCTGGGCCACCTTCCCTGTACTAATCATCAAGGAAGACTGAGCATACTAACCTTAGGGGTGGTATCAACAAGCAGGCAGATTCAGTACCACTCCTAGCTTCTCATAGCTCAATTCAGAAATGGCTAGAGATCGAAGGAGGGACTCTGGGCTGTGAGTTCAAGGAGGTCTACGGCCTCCCGAGGCCCTGGCAAGGAAAGGGACTGTACCATAAACCAATGAGCTCTTCTCAGGCCTAAGGGCACATCAGAACCACCTGGGCCCTGAAATGCCCCTGCTGGAGCTTCCCATGGATCATCAGGGCAGGTGTTCCCTAGAAGGGCCTGGGTTTCTGTCTATGAGCATTCACAACTTATTTGTTCTGATACTGGAAATCGTAACAGCAGTTTCCTTGGTGGAGTTAGGGAAGAGGCTGGGATGTGTCAGAAGAGTCAGGAATGAGACTTCTGAGGGCTGGACACAGCATTCACCCCTGATCAGGAGATGTCTGCACAGGCCTGCCTCTTTTGTGAAAATGTTCAAGCTGCACCCTTGATGTTTATGTACTTTATTGTATGTAAATTATGCGCTAATTTTTAAGTTTATTTAATTTCCTCCCTAGGCAATTCTGAAGCCAGGGTTGGGAGCCACCAAGACATTAATTTGTGCTCTCAATTTAGAAGTCCCATTTGTTTTGTTTTGTCTCATTTCATTTTGTTTTGTCTCATTTCATTTTGTTTTGTTTCATTTCATTTTGTTTTGTTTTGTGTTTTAGGTCTTGAAAGTCCAAAGTGTGGGCATCCCAATCTATGCAAGTTTTTCAATCATCTTCCCTATATCCTGACAGTTTCCAGAAGAATCTATGGGAAGTTCCCTCACCAATCTGCATAAATAGAAATAAAATGACATCAAAAGAGGGATGCCAGTGTTACTGTCCTGGTTAGCAGTTGCCCACATTTGTGTCACTTGAGGGTGGAAGGTGCCACAGTCATGAGTCCACTTGCCCTCCTTAACCCCAAAGCACCCTGAGTCCAGCCTCTCAGGAGGTCATGGGAGTACCTGTATATCAACAGACTCTATCTAGGAGCTTCAGTATTTCCCTTGTGCTGCAGCTGCACCTGCTACACAGAAAAACACACCTGGCCATTGCCCCTGGCAGCTGTGACTCAGCCAGAGCAAGAAATAAGAAGAGAAAGAACCAACTATAAGGCCCAGAGTTGTTTATCATCCCATCTTTTGCAATGGGACTGTATGGTTTGGAAAAGGACATTAGTGAGTCTTCTCACTTGGTGTGTTAGTTTTCTGTTGCAATGCCACAAAATATCACTGTCATGACCTAAAATAATATGTATTTATTATTTCACTAGGTCCTATGCTCAGGGCCTAGTCACAGTGAAGGAGTCCCCTTCCCATCAGAGGAGCCCCATGTCCTGGGCAGTGCAGCGTGGGAGGGAGAAGAACTGGTGGGAAGATGGGAAGGTGAGAAGCTGTCCTGCTGGAAGGATGGAGGCACAGGGACTTGTGGGGAGCCTATTTACAGGTGCATTCCCTCCTCCTGTTTCCCATTCACCCTCATTGCAGCAGTACGACTGAGGGCTGCTCCTGGCCCAGTTCGGCCAGTGGGAAGTGGCAATGGGAGCTGGGATGAAAAAGAAGTGAAGTCAGGGAAGCTCTCACCCTCTGAATGTAAGACCTTTTCCTGCAGTGCTATTCCTTCTCCTCAGCTCCAGCTCATTCATTGCAAGGAGGGGAAACAAAGGCATGGAAAGGTGGGCCAACAATTCCGGTTGGGAAATGCTCACTAGAAACCTCTGACCAGTTAGGCACTGGACACACACACCACCTTTCAACTTCCTTGGGGACAGGAATATATCTACCCCCAGGGAGAGAAAGGTGTGTGTTCATATAAGACTTTTCACAGTGTCCTGGCCATGGGCCTGTTGGCTTCCATTCTCCACATGGCACTCTGAAAAGGGCTGGGATGGCTTTGGGTGCTTACTATAGGTACTTAATATCTCACCTGCCATCTTCTAACTGAAATTTGAGTCAAGGATCTGCTACATGCTGGGCTACAGGCCTGGTCCCATTTCATCGGATTCTGATGAGAGCTGTAAGAAAGACTGAGGACGGTCCCACCGAGGAGGTGGCATATAAGTGAGCCTGGAAGGGTAACAGTGTCCTTGCAGGGATGCAGAGAGGGAAAGTAAATATATACAAGATGGTTTCCATATAGCTGAGAGAAAGTTTCCAGGCCCAGAGCTCCTGGACTGAATATGCATCTGAATCAATCTGGAGTTCATGCAAAAGCAGATCCCAGGCCAGTGCCAGAGACTGAGCTTGCAATCTGAGAAACACAACTGAGTATGCACTTTAGCAGGCTTCCTGCAGGACCCTGATGCAGGAGGTCTGTGGGTCACTCCCAGAAAGGATCTTGGTGTGATAGTGGGTCCATGGCAGGGTTTCTCTGTGTTGCACATACCCAATTGTTGTTCTCTCCCAGTGTCAAAAACTCAACACTGTGAGACTATTCCACCACAGCTGAAATAGCCAATTGGAAGAGAGAAAAAAAAAGAAAATAAATTTCCTAGAATATGCAATAAACAAAATTTCAAATAATGAGCCATCTTCGGAGGGTAAAACCATTTACTGTTTTTCTGAAAATTCAGCCCTTTCCACTAGAGGGCGAGCTGTGCCTCAAAAACAGGAACTACTATAGATACCAAAGGCTGAAATTTGAAACCCAAAGACCAGTCTCTCTGCCTGGGTTCTACTTGCTTAGGTTTGAAAGTGAAAGCCATTCATCCCGTGGAGTTGTGTACACAATTCCTAGTATATGTCTTGAATAAAAATCCTTAAGAAGATCTTAACAAGCTCTTCTTACAAGTGAGAGCTTCTTAGACTAGAATTTTTAGACCCACAGTCAGTGCCCAAGCTGTACCATGAGCACGGAATAAGGTCACATCTTATGTGCCATGTTCCTAACTTCTTTCTGCTTGCTTCTTCCATCACTCATCACGACCTCCTGGCCCACCCCCTCAGGCCCTCCTGGCTAGCTGAGTTGGCCCAGGATCTCCCTCCTTACACAGCAACAGTTTAAGTTTTATTGTTGAACTGACCTGAGTCTAAGTCCCAGCTGTGCTTTAGGTCCTGATCTTTCTTGGGGCCTGCTCCCTGTTATGCAACCAGAAGAGGCTGCACCTGGGGCTCTCTGAGGCCCTTTTTAGCTATGGACCTCGGGTCCTCTAATTCCTTGGATGGAAGAGCAAAGGTTCAGCCTGTGAGCCAGGAAAAGGCAGCCTTAGGGGAATGAATTGAGTCATTTTCCCATGAGTTCATCAGAACGAGAATGCATTAAGAAGAATGAGGAAGACACTTGTCTTCTCCTTACCTTTTAGAGGTTTTACATTTTGAGAACGAGCGTGTCTTTAAGTTCCAGGAGGAGAAAGGACGTTCTTGCCCCTGTAAGCCTAAGTTAGGAAGGAGAGTGTTGGACTTGTAAGTTTTTAGGGAGAAGGCTGACTCCTCAGGGGACACAGGGAGTCCAGGCTGGCTCCACTCCTACAAAGGGAGGTGAGCATACAATGTGGAGTCCTAAAGCCTTGAAATCTTGAAGAAGGGAACAGGGTCCTCCTGGAGGAGACAGTGATGGGACAAACCTCTGAGAAAATCTGGAGGCAGCCCTAGCCAAGAGAACTTTCTGTGATGATGGAAATGCCACATACCTGCCTGTCCAATATGATAACTGTTATGAAGAGTACATGAGAAACCACCCAGAAAATGGGCTTTATGTGAGTAAAAGGCTGGAATTTTTCTGCCTGGGTGCAGACAAGCTGAGATTGAAGAAATTTTGTATAGGGGCTGGGTGAGGTTATAATTCCAAGGAATCTGGGTGGAATATTTGGGGTCAAAGTTCCCAGGATGGTCTGTGAGGTGTGTAGGTAATATTGGTGCTGGGGGGATTGTGTGTCCTGTCTAAGTTTTCTTTATGGCTATCTGTTCTTTTTACTAAGGCTGTATGGCCCTTTAGTGGTTCCTATTGTTGTAAAGAGCAACATCTTTGCTGAGACGATCTCTAACAGGTCAGATATGACAGTGACAACTAGCCATGTATGGCCATTAAGTAATTGAAATGTGACGAGCACAATAAAGAAAATGAGTTTTTAATTTTATTATATCATACTGTATGTAAATTTAAATAGTCATAGCACAGTGCTCACTATGGAACAAAGACTACTCCTTTTTGATTCTGCAGGCTCGCCAGTGTCTGAGCCTCTCAGCCTCTCCCTATGCCCTGGACAAATAAAATAACAATGTCCAGCCATGCCTGAGACTCAGACACTGGACACTTCAGGATTTTGTATGCAACACTGGGAGAAGCCCAATTCCTAGGGTCAGAGAGAAGCTGTGCTGGGGAAAGGAAGGTTCCAAGCCCAGGGAAGCAGAGTTCAGCTGTGAATCAGTGTAACTATGGTTTCCCAGTTCCTTCTACTTGTGCTATTTAAATTTAATTGCATTAAAATTACATATAATTTAAAACCTCATGCTGTCACACTAGCCACCTTGCAAGCACTCAGTGCTTGCGCGTGCCTAGCAGCTACCATATGGTTAGGGTAAATAAAAGACAAGATGTCATCACTCCTCCTTGTGACTTTAAGCTTAATGAATTTGAATGAGTCATTTAACCTTTGTGCTCTCATTGCTTGACTTGATTCTTTCCACAGATCACTGAGAGCTACAACGCTGGGCCAGGTTTCAGATTAGGGTTGTGAAGGTGAACAAAAGACAGTCTCTGCCATCCCTGAGCCAAAGTGTCAGGGAAAACCCTAGTAATTAATGAAATAATTACACTAACAAAGGCAGGTCTTTGATAGTGTAAAGCAAAGAAATTTGAACTAGACCCTAGGAGGGGGTGTGAGTTCCAATGAGGACCCTCTCGAGGAAAATGTTACTTAAATCAAGATCCAAAGTAGGAAAGGGAATTAGGACAGCCTTGACTGATGCAAAGAAATCAAAAACCTTATTATGCCTTGCTAGTGAGAACGTGAAATGGTGTTGTTACTCTGAAAATCTGGTGGTTCAGAGATAGGATAAAAGAAATCAAAAGTTTAACATTATACTTTAAAAGAAAAACTGCAGCTTCAGGACACAAGTTACCCAAGGTTACTTTCCAGGAAAATTAAGTATTCCAAAAAATTCCTAAGGGACTTAAAGAAACAAGGCTGTAGTCTTGGGCCCATATTTTTCACCTATAATTTGCTCTTCCTCCTTCAGACTTCCCTTCTCAAGGAAGCAGCCTACTTAGTGGGCAGCAGATCTTTAAACTTCAAGTACATGCAAATGGTTTGCATTCTAACTTAGCCCACCAAATGGGTTGCCTGACAGACAGTAGGAATACTGTGTTGGTTACTTTTCTCTTGTTGCTGAGACAAAATACTTGACACTTAAAATGAAGGGAGGAAAGTTTTAGTTAGCTCACAGTTTGTGGAAATTTTAGCCCATGATCAGCTGATTCCCAAGTAGGGTAGCTCAAGGCAAGAGGGCAACAGTTCATGGCAGTGGAAAATAGCAAAAGCAACAAGACCAAAAGGGGGCAGAAAGGGAGGAATGTGGAGAAAAGACTCCTTTTGTCTTTTACATTGTGTGTAGGTTACCTACCCTAGGATGGGTGTAGCACACACTCATCCCAGCATTGGACTGTGAATCAATCACATGAGCCTTGTGGGGGGGGGGGAGGGCATGTAGATGCAAACCATAATATTCCAACCCTGGCTCCCCAAAGACTCATGCACATCCCTTTGTGCAAAAGACAGTTTAGTCCATATCTAAGAGTTGCCAAAGTCCTAAAAGTTTCAGCATTGCTTAAAATTCCACGCCCCAAGTCTCCTTCGAGATCTAAAGCAAACTTTTAGCTCTAAGCCCCTGTACAAATGAAAAGGAAGTTAAACACTTCCAACACTCAATTGCATGAAATATACATTATCATTCCAAAAGGTAAAAAGAGAGGAATACAAAGGAATGGAACCAAAGCAAGTCCAAAATCCAGCAGGGCAAACTGTGAGTCCTGTAGTTCCATGTAAAACATCTAAAGCAATGTGTGACTAACTGTGAGCTCCAAAAGGCTTGTGTAGCTCTGCCCCTATGGCACTTCTGGTTGTAGCTCCCAGGGCTACTCTTTTAGGCCTGCTTTGCTTAACCTTTGCAGCTTTTATGAGATGATCCATGTTCCTGGCTTTTCCAAACTTCTGGGTTTTTCACTGCACCTTTGGCTTCACTCTCACAGCTTCACATACTGCCTTCTCAAGGGCACACTGCCTGGGATTCCAGGCCTTCTTCTGAATCTGGGTGGAAGCCTTTTTAACCTCAGAACTCTTGTATTCAGCATGTGCTTAAAGTCAGTGCAATGTGGATGATGCCAAGGTCTGTTACCAGTTGCTTCTTTCTTGACTCTAGAAGCCAAGTGTCTGAATCACTGGGGACTCTGAACCTGACTCCAAGGAACAAATTCTCTGTACTAGGTGCAACTGCTGCTGCCATTCTGGAACAGTGTGGCCACTACCATTCGGAACATGGTTCTCTGCAGCTTTTTCCTCAAAGCAAAGTCTTTCACTTTTGCAGTTTTGAGGCTGCAAAGGGTGGAGACATGCTGCTTCTTGTGATGCCCTCAAGCTATCTTTTATATTCTCCTGTTCCTTCTCAGCAATCACTATATCCTCAGCTCTATCTTTGCAGTCCACAGATTTACTGGAGCTTCCTTTCTGGACAAACTCACAAAACTTTAAATCATTCTGCTGGGCTCTGTGCTTTTGATTATCAACATAAATCTGTTCAATCCCCAGTACTGATAAAAAGGAAAAGGACAAAAAAAAAAAAAAACCCATAAATCTGGCTAAAAGCCCCCAACAATAACTATGCCACAGCCTCAACATTAGACTGCCTTCACATTTCTTCTGCCAGATTAATTAGTCTGCTGCTCTTAATCTTAGTCTCAAATTCCTTGAACATGAGCAAATTGAAGACAAACTTTTTGCCAAGCTATAACATACATCTTCTGGAGTCCAGGACTGAGTGCAGTCCTTCCTGGCAGAAATCTCCCAAACCTGGTCTTTACCAGCAGGATTTCTAATAAGCCTTTTAGTCTTCTGAGCTCTGACCAGAATCTTCCATATAAAACAGCCTAAAGAATTCCAGCACAACTCTTTCAGGCAACATCTCTGAACCTTTCCAAACTCTTCCCACAAGCCATTTCCAAAAGCTCTTGAACCACATGATCAGGTATAGTTACAGCAATGACCCCATTTCGGTGGTACCAAATTCTGTCTTAGTTATTTTTCTCTCATTGCTGAGACAAAATACTCAACACCCAAAATTAAGCAAGGAAAGGTTTATTTAGCTCTGTTTGTGGAGGTTTCACTCCATAATCAGCTATCTCCAAAGCAGGGTGGCATGGCACAGGAGCAACAATTCAAGGCAGCAGAAGACAGCACGTTTTAAAGTGCCACTAAGACCACATAAAAATTCCTAACACCAGACCATAGTGCAACTCACTCTAGGAGTGCGCACATTCTGTGCACTTCTTTTTGCCTAATGTCTTTATGCCTTTCATTAATGTGTCTTGAAAATTCTTATTATGTGACAGGAGTCCATAAACCTACAATCTACCTTGTAGGTGTGATGAATTGAAAACCCCGTCTTTTCTTTGGGGGACCTCCTCAAACTCCACACTGTGACAATTCCTCAAATAATTAGAATTACCATGTGATCCAGATGTTTACAGTTAAGTATGTATCTGAAAGGAATGAAAACAGGTTCATACAGAAACTTGTACATGAATGTTCATAGAAGCAATAGTTATGATGCAAAAATGTACAAACAACCCAAACACCCATTAATGGATAAATGGATACACAATGTATAGTCTATTAATATAATACAATCAAATAGCATTCTGCCTTAAAAAGAAACAAAGGGAGCTGGAGGTATAACTCAGTTCCTGGTATGTGCAAAGCCTGAGCTTGCTCACCAGGACAGGAAGAAAAAAAAAAGACAGAAAAGAAAAAAATCTTTCCCATGCTACATGGATGAGTCCTGAGAATATTAAACTAAGTAAAATAAATTGGTCACAAAACATATATGATTCCATTATAAGAAATATCCAGAGGAGGGACATCTACAGGAAGAAAGAATTAGATGCTGAGTATAGGTCTGAAGGGGTCAGGGAAGGGCCAAGAGCTAGAGGGCACAGCGTTTCTATTTGATGGGATGAAAATGTTCTAAATGCATGCTAATAGTCGCACATTTTGGAGTATGCTGACAACCAATGAACCACGCACTTGAATGAGTGAACTCTACAGTGTGTGAATTCTGCCTTGACAAAGCTGTTTGATGGGGGGAAAAGAATTTGGATATTAAAGAGAGAATTCCAGCCCAGGTGACAATACATGCAGGAGAAACTGGTGCCTTCCAAACACAAGTCAGAAGGCCCATGAGCCCAGAGCCAAGAGACTCTGTGGCTGGAGATGTAGAAGGGTGGGACCTCAGAGGCCCTGGAGAATATTACTGGAGTCTGTTTCTATGTTCCCTTGAGTCTGAGCTGGCCCTGGGTTGCTTTGGCCACTCTAGTAGACACACTATAGTGGCAAAAATATCAGCATTACCCATTTGGGAATTGGGATATGGCTGGGTAAGGGGCTCTTGTGGCTTCTGCTCTTGTCCTCTGGGAGACCTTTGATCTCACAGTGCCTACTTGAAGATGAGAGACCATACAGAAGGGAATCAAGTACCCCAGCCCAACTTCAGCTCCATCTGCCAGATGTGTCACCAGAGCCATCTGGAACCTTCCAGCCCAGGCTCCTCCCATAAAATACACCCCCAGAAGTGTTTTCCAAGAAACCCCAAGATGGACTTGAGCCAATGCTTAAACATGGAGGAGATAATTCATTGTTGTTTTAAGTCACTAAGTTTTGGGGGGTAGTTTGTTAGTTGGCATGAGATAACTGAAGTACATATTCCTTCCTTTTTAAAATGGGGTCTTGCTGTATTGAACAGCCTGGGCTCTACTTCATGGGCTCAAGTGATCTTCCCACCTCAGGCTCTGAAGTAGCTGGAACTACAGGTGTGTCACTGTGCCTCGCTGAAATATATACCCTTTTGATGGAAGCCAATTTGTGTGAGAATTTTATTATTAAGAACAAAATTCAGAAAGGGCCAAGGATTTATTTACAATGGTGTTCCTTGCAGCACCTTTTAAATAAGCAATACCGCCATGATTTGGGATGCCTGCCAGCGGAAACCAGACAGAATAGGATACATCTGCATATGAGGGAATCATTAAAAAAGTTATTATTGAAGCATTCTAGTGTCATTGTGTCCAGAATACAATATACTGTTAATTGGAAAAAAGGAAACAATTTTTAGAGTATGCAAATACGATTTAAATACAAATTTTTAATGTGAAATGGATGCGTCCAAAACCTTGAGCAACTTCAATTTGAAACTGTAAAATTGCTTTCTGAAATGGATGTGACTATGCTCTTCCCACCTGCATGGAGGAGCTTGCTTGTTTCTTTTAGTCCCAGCCATTTCCCACCAGCCTAGCCAGTGCCACAGTTGGCAAAGGCCCTTCCCCAATGCATTTAACTCAGCTATGAGTTAAAACAAAAGTGAGCTCTAGGTTTATTTCACTTCACAGAATTTCCTGGTTTCTCAGCCATCCAGACACACCTTTCCCTGACATATTTCTCATCAACCAAAGGAACCTGATTGCTCATGGGCTCGGCTGAGGAGAGGGAAACTCAGCACAATATGGTGACAGCAAGCTGGAAGCCAGGCTTGGAGATCTGGAGAGGAGGGCAGCTGGGTGGAGGGGCTTATCATGAGTGTACCAGGAAGAGCTCAGAAAGGCCTGACAACAGTGATTAACTTTTCTTTAATCTCTGCACCACTGAACAGCACAATTGCCTGCTTCCCCAACAAGCTCTGCATGAGTCACTTGCTGTCTTACTAGAGGTGGAGCATGTTTTATTTCAGGCAGGTGCAACTGCTCATTCACTTGCCCTTGAGGCACCCAGAAAGTATATAATTCTTCCTGGTCCCCTCCAAAACTAACTCCAGATGGATCAGCCATATCTTGGTTCAAACAAATGAAAGTTAATCTAGGTCAGTTTTTTGGGCTAAGTGCCAAAGAGATAAGTCTCCATTTTTTTTCACCTTTTTCTGGCTGTTGGATCAAGGATGCATAACATATTCTTAGGTAACACAAGGGTTATTAACTCACAGGTTAATTAAGGAAATCATTGACCAAACCACATTTGAGTGTGCTAGACAAGTCACCCTTGGACTGTGATAAAGGCTAGTACAAGAAGGGAAATTTGGACCCTGCTGTGGCCTGCTTGCCTCTTTTAATGTGGGTCACTTCTTGAACTAGGACAGCCTGCAGGTGTTCTTTTTGTGCTTAGACAAACATTCAGCTCTTACCCCTTGGAAGAAGACAGCAGAGACAAAGGCGTGCCTGGCTGTTAGAGGAGCAGTACGCACAAAGTGGGGAGGGCAGCAGCCCTTTTCTGAGTTGCTGTGTCTTGTCCTCCTCCATGATACAATCTGGTTACGTTGGGATTGGAGAGCTCTGCATTCTCTTCTCACTTCCTCACCACTTCCTAGCTTGGTGACTTTTAGCAAATTGCCTAGCCTTTCTGAGCCTCAGTACCTCATCCTTGCAGAGCCATTGTGAAGACAGAATGAGGAGATACATGGGGAAGGGTGGTAGGCAGAATAACACCTCCAAAGATATCTGTATCCTAATTCCTAGAACCCAGGATTGTTACTTTCCATGACAAATCGGATTTTGTGGATGTAATTAAATTAGGGATCTTTAGATGGGAAGGTTATTTTGGAGTATCTAAGTGAGACTGACATACATACAGGAATCTTTATAAGATGGAGGCTGGGGAATAGAGAGGTAGAAGATGATAAAAAAACAGAAGCACACAATACAGTGATGTGACCACAGCTGGGTAAAGTGACCATTCCATAGGGGCTGCAAGAAGCAAGATGCATATTTTCTACTAGACACTTCATAAGGAACAAGCCCTGCCAACGTCTTGACTTTAGCAAGTGGGTTGTTCTAACCCTCCAAGTTTGGGGGTAATTTGTTACAGTAGCCACGGGTAACTAATACAGGCTGATATGAAGTGCCATGAAAATGGAACGACTTGCTGTCCTGAAGATAAACTAATTTTACAGCAGAAATAAAAGGCACAGGTGTGCCTGGTGAGCCAGCAAAGCATCAGCCTACAGGTGTCATTTATTAATGTGAGCTCATTTGGAGGAAGGGGAGGTGCTCCCAAGGAGGGTTGTGAGTGGATTTATTGTTGGATCCTATTTGTTTTCTACCTCTGCCTGGTCACTGTATTTGAGCCTGAGCCTAATAAGAAGTAGCTCCATGGATCTGAGGAAATTATTTTCCAAGATTCTCTGACATTCACATGGATACAAGCTCATGCCCAGGTGACACGAGACAAAGGAGCAGCAGCATTCGCTCACTCCATTCCTGCATACCACACAGTTTTACTACAGCCTGGTAGACACTGGCATATTGTGGTATCCAGTAGGTTATACCCCAAGCTACCAGCAGACCTCATCCTTGATCACTGCATAGATGATAGTGGAGAAATGCTACTCTACAGGCAAAAGACATAACCAAGAGGTATAAGCCAGAATCACAAAGTTCTCCAGAAGCTCCCACAGAGAATTAATAGGATGCACAATGGCAGGGTAAACAGAGACTCCTGACACTTGGAGAAGGCTTGGTACTCTCAGGTTTCTCCAGGGCCTGCTCACATGTTTCCTAGCAGGTCCAGTGATGCTCGGGGGAGGGGTGAGGATCACAGCACAGGTTTGACCATGTCTCATCTTTGCAAAGCATGGCTTGTTCGTAATTTTCTAGGGAGAATGATTTCCAGTTCTAATCACTCTTCTTATGTATGACATATTGTGAGTCCACTCAGGGAGTCACCAAACGTGATAAGGTGAGGCACTACATGCCATCACACATGCTCATTCTAGTCCTGACTCTTCTCTTTCTCAGATTTTCTTCCTTGTCTTGGCCGCTCTCTGGATTGAGCTTGTGTATCGCTGGTTCCACAATGCAGTGCTTTGTCTGAAGAATGTCCGCACTCACAATGCTACGCCCTATGCAGCAGTGGTCAAATGCTGGCTAACACCTCCAGTGTAATGATTGAAGCTGAAAATTTGGGGCTTAATAGATACTTACAGTATATCTCTAAGTCCATGGCTCGCTGGGCTGAAAAATCTCCAAAATTAGTTGAGTGAATGAGCTACAGGAAGCCCATGAGGGTTTTTTCCATTGTGATGGCCTGAGGGGAATTAGTGGGAAGCTCTGGAAAAGCCCTGCTGCTACTGCTGGAGACTGCCTTTCCTTCCCTGATGGAGCTGGAGATCTCCTTTGGAGTCTTCTTTAGGGTTCCTTTCTCTTCCCACCTTCTCTCCCTTGGCCTTATTTTGTAGCGTCGATATGGAGTGCATCTTTATGCCCAGGCCCTACCTCTTCTCTCTTTTCATGCTTAGCTCCCCCAGGCTTGGGTTAAAGATACCTTGGAAAGTTCCTCCTGATCTCTGTTTGTCTGGAAAAATCTCCCAAAAGGATCTTAGTGTCACCGTAAATTTTTCTCTAAATTCCTTTCTCAGAAGGAAATGTCCTGAATCATTTCACAATTTCAAAAGTTGTAATACCAAAGACAGGGAAGAAGGGGAGAGAAAGGTCAGAAAGCCAGGGAAATTCTTTGTTTAGGTAAGATTGTC
The DNA here is from genome assembly GCF_034190915.1 of Cavia porcellus. Taxonomy (NCBI): domain Eukaryota; kingdom Metazoa; phylum Chordata; class Mammalia; order Rodentia; family Caviidae; genus Cavia; species Cavia porcellus. The sequence goes on from NW_026947485.1 coordinate 95,395,308, forward strand.
TCCAGGTCTTGGCCTCTCTCTGGATTGAGTCAGTCCTCCAGGTCCCTACGGTTATTTATTTGTTTGAAACAGGGTCTTGCTTTGTAGTTCAGGCTGGCCTCAAACTTGCAGCTATCCTCCTGCCTCAGCCTTTTGCAGTCACACCCATTACAGATGTGAGCCATTACAGATGTGAGCCAGCACACCCAGATCCCTAAGGTTGTGGATCCCTGAGCCTTTCACAGCTGCCAGTGACAATGCTTGCGTGTAATGGGGATTAATCCCCAATCCATCTCAGATATCATTTCCATAAAATATAATGGAAAATGAGCAGAAAAACAAAAACTTACAATACAAGATCTTGCATTTGCACGTGGCAGTATCAAAATGCTATAATTATTCCTAAATGCTGACTCTCCATTTTTACAAATATCCCATTGAAGACAAACAATAAATGTTTTGGCCCTGGTACCAGTCCACAGAGCATACTTTGAGTACATGCATAGATTAACGCACAGACTGCTTATTCACAGTCAGAATCCTGAAAGTGTTCTTTATTCTTTGGTACTGTATATGAATCTGTAGCCAAATACTTTCTCAGCAAAAGGAAAGAAAGTTCTGATGATTTAATGTCCAGCCTGGTCTTGCAGTGTCAGGAAAGCATGCTCTGTGCAACAAAAAGAGAGTCATCAAAGCCACCCTCTCTGTAGTAGGAGACAGAGGTGGCCTTATGGGGCCATCTAGGAAAATGGAGGGAACCACACTCATCTGGAGGCACCATTGGTTTGGGGGGTAAGGGTGTGACTTTCTTCCTCCATTGGTCCTAAAATGGAAGCTGGCCCTCATGAGTGGAATCTTTACTGCTATTTGAGCTCCAGGGCTCAAAATGAAACATGTACTTGATTTCAAGTTATGACTATGAATTTTTAAAATGACTTTAGTAGTTAGGATGACTTAAGTGTTTACTGTGTTAGGATCTCCAGAAATCATCTCCAGTGACCTTATTAGGGTGCTGAATTTGTTGAGGGGGTAGTTATAGCTTTTTCTGGTTTTAGTTATTTTTAAAGGCTCTTAGAACCCAGTCGTGGCTTTTTAGTGCCTAAAAGTTAAACTATTGCTGCTCATGGGCCATGAAGATGCTGCTTCTGCAAACAAAACAGCCTTGGCAATTCACTTGTGATCTCCTCCAGGCACACACACAAGCATCACTTTGTTCATGAGGCAAACTTGAGCCATACTCTCCCCTCCTTTGCATCCATAATTCCCTTTGTTCAGTTTGACTCTTTTACCTTCAATGTACATTTTTGATTTGTTTATTGTAATTATTATTATTTATCCCTCTAACCTAAGCCCCAGATTAAATACAGAATGAGGCCCAGCCCCCATATTGAAAAAAGTACACGTCTTAACGTACTCAGAGGTCATTGAGCTTTCCTTATGTGATCTAATGCTAGGAAGGAGCTGGTACCTCCTTTTGTGTAATAGTATCTAAGAGATTTGCTTGCCAAAGCTTTGTCTACAAGGTGGAAAAGGTCTGTGCGTTGCTTCCGGGCATTTTCTGGGCACAGATCTTTGTGAGGATCCCTCCCTCTCAGGCCTTGTACCCCAGAACCTTATGTGGAGTCCTGACTGATCATCACCTTCACTGGAGGTGGGACTCGGGAGAAGGAAGGAGATGTTAAGGAGATTAAGTAGTGAAGGAAGAGGGCAGGAGCAGAGCATGCGGCGAGCCAGGGAGCAAGGACCTGGGCCACACCAAGGTGCCACCTGAGGACAGAGCTAAAGATGAGTTGTGTGTTCTGGAGAATCCCTCAGAAAGCTGGCATTTGTTAATCCTGTGGAACACGTCATGGGGCTGAGACCAAAGATATATTGATATCTTCTGGGACTCTGTCAATGACCTTGGTAGGCCACAGTGACAGATCCCAAGACTGTGGACTGCTCTGGCTTCCTCTTTCACTATGGGCCTGGTGCTGAGATGGTCAGACAGTTGACATTGTAGTGACAGGAACTGTCTGCCACCCAGTGCTGATATCTACAGCCAGGGCTGGTTAGAGATACAGGGAGTGAAAAATGGAGCACAATCTTCTGTGGTCTGAAGTGGGAGTAGCTGGGTGAAATGGTCACTCTCACCATATCATGAAGACATCTCTATGTCTTCATGATATGATACGTCAGGGGTAGGGCAGTGTCTGTCAAAAGTAGGTTTTTCAGCATGTGAAAGGTTTTCTCTTTGAGAATCAACCATTTCTACTCAGGATACAACAGGCCTCATTGAGTTTAAAGAGCAGAGAGATGACTTTGAGTTAGAGCTTGGACAAATTTCCATTAGTTCTTTATCATCAGAAATGCTGACAAACACTGGGAAGGGAACATTTTTAAATAGTTACAAATAGTTTAGTCCCCTGGAGATAGATAAAATTACATATCTTAAAGTTCTTTTTGTGGTACCTTTCTCTCTTGAGGATGTGTATGCTATTCTTTGAGAGTGTTATTCTAAAATTCTGCCTAATAAATCCTTTCTGTGCCCCTTTAAAAAATAAAAATGAAAAAATCCTTTTTACATATTTGTCTGAGTCCATTCTCTATTACTGTAAATGAACATCCAAGATTGAGTACTCTATAAAGAAAAAGTTTCTCTCCATTCTCATCCAGGGAGGCCATAAAGGCACGAGCATTTTCATGGCTTTTGGTGAGACCTCATGTCACTCCACGCATTACAGAAATGCTGAAGGAGGGCTCGGAAACAGGGGTGGGGTGGGGTGGGGGTGGGGCAAATAGCTGATTCACTATGACAACCCACTCTGACAAAAGATGATCCCATCCCTACAAACAAAATTAGCCCATTGATGAGGGGGGAAATCCCTCGGAACGTAGATGCCTCTTAAAGGCCCTACCATTGCTTAACACCATTACTTTCGGGAACTAAGCCTCAACATGGGTTTTGGTGGAGAAAAGCCATATTCCAACAATAGCACTATCTCTCATTTACAAAAATAAATTTAGACTGAATTCTTATCAGTAAATTCCTACGTGTGGTGAGATGTGGAAGTTAATGACTGTGCTAGGGTGCCAGGTGGGCATTCCCGTTTGCTGTTTGGGCTATAAGGAAAAGTATGTGGTGATTCCTCTCTTGCAACCTTCCATGAATGCCAAGGAGGGAACAAGCACAGATTCTGGGTGCGGTAAGTCTTTCAACTTCTAGCCTTCTCACTTTTCCCTCCTTCCCTTGAATGTTTATAGCCTGAGCAGAGCAGCTGTGGAAAACAGCTACTACCTGCAATTCAGGGTGAAGATCATGCTGGATGATTCACAGCTACAGTTTGTAGGTCCACCAGAACAAGGTTACTGTGAGAAGCAAGAAGGATTTGAATGTGAAAAGAGCGGGGAGGTAACTATAAGGTTTCTTCAGAAACAGCAAGGTAGTACAGCCCAATGGTAAAGTAGCGGAGATATGGGCATTTAGGATAGAGCATAAACCCACAACTTTTTAGAAAATCAAAAACCTTCAAAATTTGTTTACCCTGTGCCAGGTATTCTACAATATGCAATTTATTACCAGAACAAAGTCCACAATGGTGTATAAATATGTTTTATGACATATTATTTATTAGAAAAATTTTGTAAAGACTACATTATCCATTAGAAAAGGATTAATCAAGCAAGTTATAGGATATCCATTCAATTGAACTTGATAAAGTGGATCTATATTGACATGAAAGAAAAAGGTATAGCTCACAATGAATTTTTAAAAAGGGACATAAAAACACCATAGGACTCCCTGTACATATCTAGATACAGCTAAATACTCAAGAAAAACAGATGTAAGAAGACTTTTAAAGATAGAGTAGAAGGCAAACTGACTAGGGCCCCTGGATCCAAAGAACAGTGTGATAGTGAGTTCCCTGGGTTTCTCTTCACTTCTTCTGTTCCAGAATGCATGCTGGGAAAGCGGGCCACCTGGAAACACCGATGGGTGCAGACAAAGACAGCTCCAAGAAAATCCTGTTCTCTCTAATTAAAGGACCACAGAAAGAGCAGCCAAGCAAAACAACTCTTAGATAGTAGCCACTCTACTCCAGCCAAACGCCTCAGAAAAACTGCGGCCCCACCTCCACACAAGCCAGAAAAGCTGAGTAGACAATAGACTTTCACCACTGCCAAGCTGTAATGAGATGCTCTAATTCTGCCCTCCCCCGCCCATCCCACTCACTGGGATGTTGTTGGAGCAAGCCAAGTGGGAAGATAAGACTTGCAGTAACAAGTCCCTCACCTTCTCACAGCACAGTGTGCTAGAAATATTCAGAGAGCCTAGACTTCCACTGCCATCCAGAGATGATGGCATATCTCTCCCCCTTCTAACTGAAGATGTGTTAGAGGAGGACTAGTAAAAAGCAGGACTTTCACTACTGACCAGCGTCAGTGGATCTATCTTATCCGGCAATAGTAATAGTAATAGTAATAGTAGCCTCAGCCTTCCCTAGCAATGGAGGCCAAGTAGAGAACCCAGAAGTCCACCTCCCTTCTCAGTAACAAGGTAGTGTTTAGCTTCCTGCCACAGTGCTGCAACAGAGGACCTGCTAAAACTCGAGTCACATAATGTAGAGTTAGGGCCCTTTGACATTATTTCCAAACACTCAGATTTCAATTTTAAAATATCACTTATCATACCAATAACCCAAGACGATCGCCACTTGAATGAAGAAAGGCAACCAACAGACATTGATATTAAGATGACAGATTTAGAAGAGCTGTCACTAAAAATGTTTCAATAAGCAACTGCAAATATGCTGCCATTTATTTCTTTGAAATAAATGAAAAATTTCTCAACACAAATTTAAATCTCAGTAAGTAAACTGAAGGTTTAAAGAAGAACCAAATGGCAATTTTAGAGCTGAAAAACACAATGACAAAAAATTAAAACTCAATACATAGAAAAGATCAAAGAATCGTGACACTGAAGGCAGTAATATAGAAGCTACTCAGTCTGAACAAAAGACAGAAAATAAGTTGAAAAATGAAATAAACAGAGCCTAAAGGACTGATGAGATTATAAGAGTTGTATCATAAGAGACCCAGAAGGATAGAAGAAAATGAGTTGGAAGACGTTCAAAGAAATAATGACAGAAAGTGTCCCTAATATAAATCTATGTATTCAAGAAAATAAGTGGACTCCAGAGTCATAAATCCAGAGTAAATCATGCCCAGAATCATTTTAAGCAATTTCTGAAAACTAAAGACAAAAATATAAAGCAAAATGTCTTTAAAGCATCCAGAGAGAAATGATGGATTATCCACAGGAAAAACAAAAGCACAAACACAGTACAAGCAAAACCACACAGTCATTCTGGAAAATAATTTTGTAATTTCTTAAAAAATACATATATTTACCACGTAATCCAGAAATTTCACTGTGAGGCATTTATAACAAAGAAATAAAAACTGTATCCTCACAAAAATACCTGATTGTTCATAACATCTCTGTTTGTAATAACCCCAAATTGGGAACAAATATCCCTCAGCAAATGAATGATTAAGCACACTGGTCTATATTAAAATTATAGAAATACTACTTAGTAACCAAAAGGAATAAACTGTTAATATAAGTAATAACAGTCATGGATCTCAGGATCATCCTGAAAAGTTCACATACTGTGGTGACACATGTTTTAATCTTCAAATGTTGAAATCACAAATGATTGGTTTCTCGGAGTTTAAGGCTGCTGGGGCAGGGAGAAGGGTGGTGTGATTATAAATGAATAGCATAAGAGACATCTTTGTAATAAGATACTTCTGGAACTTGTGTGATGCAGTAGTTACACATGACAGAACAAAATCACATAGTGCTACTCATACATTGCTTCAACCTCAACTTTCTGGAGTTGATATTGTATTGCAAATGTATAAAATGTAATCATTAGAACAAAATAGGGTGAAAGGTACTGCGGGTGAGTTCCTTGTATTTCTATACACTTTAGTTAGGTAAAAATTTTTTTTAAAAAAAATTTTTAAAGGAAATTATACATAGACTATGAGATAATCTTATAAAGCCACTTAGCTTCATCTATAGCTAAATGTATCTGTGTAGGGAAGTACCTGGAACAACGTTTGGATGTTTTTGAATGATTATTATCAAAAAGTAGCATTTGGGAATGATTTTCACCTTTTTCTTCATAGTCTATGTATTGTTTGTGCTATTTTTAATTTAAAATATAAATTAGATAAATACTGTGAAGAGGGATGGAAAATAGAAAAAAAAACCAACCATCCATTTTTGTGTTTGACTTAGATGAGGCTGCTGGCATGAACTTGATTTCTTGTGGCTATAAGACCTGGGAGTTTAGTCCGGGGAAGGATGTTTAGGACAAGAATCCTTGGGGCTGGGGGTTTAGCTCAGCGGCATAAGCGCCTGCCTTGAAAGCAGGCAGTCGTGAGTTCGATCCCTGGTACCGATAAAAAGGTAAAAGACAAAAAAAAAAACAAAAACAAAAACAAAAGAATCCTCATGATAACAGCCACTCTGAGAGGCCCAGTACCACATGAGGTGCTTTCTGATCATTAAGCAGAGGCCTAAACATTAACCTTACCCTCTCCGCCCTTCTCACCATGCATTGGAGAACACCACCGAACTCAACTCCAAAATCTCACGTTAGCCAGAAATTGTTAAATTTGGTTTTAAGTTCAAATAGAAAACAGATAACAGGGATTCTGCTGGGGTTTTTTCAAACTGAAAGATACTGATTATTCCACCTAGTAGCAATGATTATAATGTACTCATAATTTTTAAGCCCCAATGTGCTAAATAATCATGACACTGACTCTTACTACTTTGTGAAGGAATCCTTTTCATGCAAGTAATTAGATAAACACACAGAGATTCAGTGATATTACTGTTTGATTTGATGAGCAACTGTTTATTCTGATTTTCCTATTGGAGAATTTGTATATGCTATATTGACATTAAAATGAACTGGGGTGTGGAGTGTGTTTATGTGTATGTGTATGTGTGTGTGTGCAGGTGTACAGGTGTGAGCGGGTGAGTGAGTGAGTGTTTTTGTTAAGTTCAGCACATTGTCATGCCTGTTTAGATCCTCTAGGTTGGTATGGCAGGATACATAAGCCTTGAGTCCCCTCTCTCTCACTTCCTAGACACATGAGCTTTACCTTTCTCATCTGTAAAATGGGATGCACGCTGGCAAGGCTGAGCAAGTTGTAAAAGAAACAATGTTTGTAAAACAGGGTCTCACTCTGGGTCTCAAATAGGATCTGGGCAACATGGTAGCTGGGGTTCTCCTGCCTGTTTGTGTGTCCACCAGTGAAGAGGAGATGACAGGCCCACAGTGGCTTCATCACCTTAAAAAGTGGTAAAAAAAAAAAATCTAGGTACAAAGATACAAAAGGGCCTAGCAGAGAGAATCAGGCAAAAGGGCAAGTGGATGGATGGCAAAACAGACCAACCTTTGCAAAGGGTTGTTGGGACTCTTGAACTGAACTGGAAGCTGAGTTTTATTCTAAGAGCCCATAGGGAAGGAGGGAGTATTAGGATGCTTGGCTGTCACTTTAACCCTTAGGAGAGCTTTTCAACATAGAATGTCTCTGGAAACTTATAAGGCATACAAGTTTATTTGGCCTCCAGAGGAGATTCAAAAGCCTGGAACCAGCATTAGCTCAGCATCTGATAAGGGTCTCCAGAAAAGCATGCGTAAGCTCAGGTAGGTCTTCTACTTCTTAGAAAGCCACTATCCCAACGTGATGGCATTGTCTAATCCTAGTTACCTCCCACAGACTCCACCTCCAAATACCAGCAACATATAAATTTGGGGATTCATGATAAGGGACCCTTTTACCTGTGTAAGGGTGGAAAGAGGGGCTGGCACTGCTTAGATATCTCCCAGGATGGTTTTAAAAAAGAAGCTAGCACTTCTGAGAGGCTCCTCACTCAAGGAGCCTTTGTGAGTGTGTGTGTGTGGGTGTGTGTGTGTTACTGAGGACTGAACTAACAGCTTTTGCTCTAAACTACATTCTGAGCCAGCCCTTTTTATTTTGAGCTGAGGACTTGCTAAGTTCAGGCAAAGCTTGAACTTGCAATCCTTCTATGTCAGCCTTCCAGAGAGCAAGAATTGCAAGCAGGTACCACCATGCCTGCATGCCAGTGGTCTTTGTTCCTTGCCCTGAAAGTAGTGGTGTGACCCACAGAGCTGTGTCCTGACCACAGGCTCACAACCAGCAGGGTCAGAGCATGTCTTATTTTTAGATCCCTACTTCCTGGTATTCTAACTTGCTTCTCTGCTTACTGACGTCAGTTGTCTCCTCTCTCAGGCAGCAAATGAGACCTCCTCTCCCACTGACGGAAGCTGGTGTCTGCCAGAGATGCAGCTCCACCTCCCAAAAGGAGCAGAGTGGGCTGGGCTTCGCAGCAGCTCAGAGTGAGCACTTCCTTTAATTCACATAGCCCCAGTCCATCTGCCTTAGTTACAGACAGAGGCCCAGATGCATTTCAAAGGAGACAAAAGATACTTCTCTTCAGGAACTTTGTTTCCTTGCTTCTTAGTCAGTTTTCTCATCACTGGGACAAAATTCCTAACACCTACAACTTATAGGTGGAGAAATTTATTTTAGCACATAGTTCAGTCCATAGTTGACAAGGTCCAAGGTAGAAACGGCGTGATGCAAAGGTCTAGACAGGGAACAGCTGCTCACAGCTGTTTGCGTCAGCTAAGACGCAAAGAACAAAGGGAGAGCCAGGAAGGAAGATGCATACTTTCGGGTCACACCCCCAGGGACCCACCTCTTTCTGATCAGTAAGTACCTGCCTGCTAACAGCACATTTATCTACGCAAGCATCAGCATCCTCATGACCCAGGTGCCTTCTAAAAGTCCCATTTCTGAGTATATGAGACTTTTGGGAATATTTTAGATCTAAACAGTAACACCCTAATCATGGCAGAGACATCTATCTGCTGCTGAGGGAGGTCCTTTGAGGTAACTAGTGCTTTACTCAGACCTCAAAGGCCAGGTGGAAGATCAGCCTCTGGGCCACAGGAGAACAGTCATCTCCTGCCAAATCTATCCTGTTATTTCTTTAGTGGTTCCCTCTCTCCTTTCATTGTTCATTCACACAGGCACCTATTTGCTCCTTGATTTATTCAGCTATCAGTTTGGTTATATATTCATTGATTCATTCCTATACTCGGTTAGCTATTCATTTATGCATGAATCCATTCATCCATCTATCCATCCTTCCATCCACTCCTCACTCACCTACCTACATATCTACCCACCTATCCATCTAACCTTTCATTTGATTAGTCAGTAATTGAATTATCCAGGTAATCAACACATACATATGTACTACAGTGTCCAAAACGCTTTTCTTTTGGCAGTGAAGAGGGAAGGGCACTAACATCCCATAGCCAGGTGCCTATGTGCCAACTGTGGTGTTAACCTCTTCACACACGTGACCCTCACACTGATAACAGGTATTAAGCTCCCCACCTAGAGAAGAGAAGAGTAAGCCAGAGAGGCTTGATTATCTGCCTAGGTACAGTCAACCAATAAGAGCCAGAGCAGGGGCTCCACTCTACATCTCCTCCTTCAGCCAAGCCTCTTCTACTTTTTTTGTTCATGCCACTCTTTTCAGAGTTCTTTTACATTCACCTGATACTGACCCCATTCCAAGGAGTGTATTGCTCCACTAAGCAAATTTCGTGGAAAGTGTGGTTCAGAGAGATTGTATGAGATGCTGAGACCAGGCAGCTGCTGAAGGCACTATGTGAACTTAAGATCAGGTTGTCTGATTACAAAAGTTTGGTTCACTCCACAGCATCTTGTGTTCAGAGTAAGGCACAAGTTCTGAGTGCTTCTGTATACTGGGCATGTAGGTAAGAACCTGGGGCCAGGGGGATGGGGCACCATAACAGGATTACTGGAGGAGGTGAATGGAGCCACATCACACTTGAAGGACATTGTGAGGGGGTTGCCAGTGGAGAGCACCCCAAATGGGGCAGAAGTACAGAGTCTTCTCAATGGTTTGGCTAAAGCAGAACACCTGGGCACTTGTATTGGGCAAAGAATAATGCAGGAGTGAATGGTGGTGGTGGTGGTGGGGGGGGTCTTTGCTTCCAGAAAGACTGTTCAAGGAGTCCAGGGAACTTATCTACTCTGGGACTTTATCATGTCCTTCATACTCAAAATCCTTCAATGTTCTGTCTCTATTTTCCCCTGATAAAGCCCACACACCTTACAGTGCCCTCTGTCCCTGTCACTCTATCTCTGGGGCAATTTACCTCTGACATGTCTGCGTGGGTGTTTGGCTGCATTGGCTTCTCCTAGCAGTGACTCAGTGAGCAACTTTTGTTTCAAGGAACCGTATGGACAGGCCTGCCACTCCCTGGCTGGTCTCTGGCATCCAAAACAAACAGTCTAGCAGGCGGCATGTGGGCACCAGAATGAAGTGCAGGAGGGCATTTCAGGATAAGTAAGAGAGCATCCAGAGAAAAGCTCATTTATTGTAAGGAAGCACAGGCGATGAACCCTGAAACAGGACTGAACAGGAGTGAGGGCATGTCTCCTGTAATGGATCAGCAGACACTATTGCGAAAAACATTTATTGAGTCCTTGCTATGGCTAAACCTCATCTTCACAACTTCTCTGTAGCCAGGGGATCCATTGTCCAGTGAGGAAATGAGCTCAGCACTTGAGCAGGTGGCTCAAAATTAGACAGCTAGCAAGTGCTACAATTTTTTTTTTTTTTTTTGGTACCAGGGATTGAACTCACAACCACGCGCTTGCAAGGCAGGTACTTATGTGGCTGAGCTAAATCCTTGGTCCGCAAGTGCTATAATTTAATTCAGGTCTGTCTGGCATCAACAGCACTCCTCTGCATCAGTATCATGAATCAAAAAGCTGAGATCGCAGAGATGAGACTGTTTGGGGATTTATAAAGGATTAGTCATTTTAAAAAAATTTTTGAAGTTTAAATTCCTAAACAATGCTTACTATCTCTTCATGACCAAAAGCATACCCAAGTGCAGCACTGCTCACCCTCAGAGTTAGGCTTTCTGAATAGTGCTGAAGGGTTGCCATGTTGCATTGAGAACTATACTGATACACTTACTTAGTTTACTTCTGTAATGGACAAGAAAGAAAACAAAGGAAAGGAGTTCTGCAAGGAAAATTCTAGAATGATCTCCAGCTTTTTTTTCTTTTCCTGACAGCTTCTTGGGTAACTCCTAATGCCCCATTGGGAGGCAGATGGCAATTAAGAGCTCAGGACCATGCCACTGACTGAAAATGAAATTCAGGGCTATGCTTGGACTCTGAGCCCCAGTTCCTTGTTGCTGGAATTACTGACACCCCATCTATGCTCCATTCTCCCAGGCTCCATCTGGGGCCATGAGCATCTCAACATCTGAGGCTAGAGGTGTGGAATCAAGTCACCTGGGCTGGTACTAGAAGAGATTCTTGGGTAGCTGCCCACTATGCTACATGAATTTATTGCACTGGACTTTCTGACAGGCTCTCCTTCATATTTCTAGTCCCTTACAGGCCTAGAGCTAGGAAGTCAGATCGGCCCTCAGGATCATACTCTTACCCTCTAGCAGGAGCTTGCTCCCAAAACAGGCTGCTGTTCCTTGACTTCTCTAACATCCTGGACACTGCACTCAGTACTGAGGATATAGAGATAATTAAGGCGTGGCCTAGGTTTATGAGGAAATCAGAGTCCCCAGATTATAGGTTATAGACACCAGTGTAATTTAAAGGTGAGGAACAGTGGGGTCACAGAGGAGAGAGACCACTTATCCTTGAAAATTCAGGATTTCTCAGAGATGATGCATTCTGTCTAGAGTCCTAGTTTGTTCTTCAGGGTAAACAGATTTTATTTGGAGGAGGCTAGGAGGTGTGATAAGGATGGAGGAAATAATCATTTTAGGCAGAGAAAGCAAAATGATAAAAGATGTAGGAGGGGAAACAACTCAGATGTCCAACAATGGGTAAACAGATAAACGATGATGTATCCATACAATGAAATATTACTTGGCAGTAGAAAGAATGAACTACTGATACATACAACATGGATGAAGCTCAAAACAGGCTGAGCAGAGGAGGCCACACACAAAAATATATGCTGTATGATGCCATTTATAGAGAGTTCTAGAAAATACACATTTACAGTAACAGAAAACAGACAAGTGGTGGCAATTGGGGTGGGGACAACAGGAGGGAGAAATGATAAAAGGGTAGAGAAAAGACACTTTAGGAGGAAATAGGCTCAGTGCCTTGATTATGGTGATGTTTACAGAGGTTTATTCATAGTTCAAAACCCACTGTGCAGTCTATTGCATATCAATTATGCTCAGTGTCATGGTTTATGTCGGTGGCTCCCAGGCCTCATGTGTTTACATTATGTATCTGTGATTGGTTCATTGTATAGTGCTTGGATTGATGGTGTCAGTGCTACACCTACATAGGGGTGGAGCCAGGATGTGATGTAATGGCAGGAAGAAGGCATATTTTGCTTTCTTGCTGGTTTGGCCTGCTGTTTACAGCCACCATGAACTGCAGCCCCACCATGTCACCCTACCTTGGAGCCAACTGAGAATGTACTGAAACCTCCAAAAACTGTAAGAAATAAACCTTTCCTTTCCCAAATTTGGTATTTTTGTCTCAGTGACCACTAAAAAGTAACTAAGACACTCAATAGAGCTGTTTTTAGCGGTAGGAGGGTAGAGTAGTCTCAGTGTGAGAATCCCAGGTTGTCAGATTACACTGAAGCAATGTCTATGAAAGTTCACAGGCCAGTGGAAAGCCAGGGTTGGTGGCATAAGCCTGTAATTTCAGTGCTCAGTAGAATGAGGCAGGAGAACTACAAGTTTGAGGTCAGTCTGGAGTATAAAGCAAGAACCTGTTTAAAAAAAAAAAAAGAAAAATAAAAAAGAAAAGAGGCCAGAGGAAAATTGTTCAGGAGTTCAGATCTTATCCTGAGTCCATGGAGAGCCATGTAAGGAAGGCTTGTCAGCAGTCCAGATACAAATGGTAGGCCCCAGATCAGGTTAGGAATGGTGAGATAGGACTGATGGATTTGCAAGACAGGAATTAGGATTGCCAGCAGTTGGCATTCAATGGGTATGAGGCAGGAGGGCAGGATGGAGCCCAGGAAAGTAACCAGGCTTCTGTTAGGGTGACTAGAGGTAAAAGGTCTGCAGTGAGACCACACAAAAATGATGGCTTTGTTGGGTGATGTCCATGATGCTGATGGGTATCCTCTTCCCTTCTCTAGGTACCAGCCACAGCTCTGAGCTCTGTGTGTTTGGGATGTGATGACTCAGAATACTCCTGGTCTGTCTAAAGCCACTTGAGGAGCTTTGCCAATTTTTTCTTCTCCCTCCAGTGTGGTGTTAAATGCAAAAGTTGTAGCAGGTTGCTGCCCCAGAACTGTTCTCATTCTAAAAGGAAGACAGACAAATCAGAAACATCACATGAGAGGCTTCACACAAAGAACCCTAGATCAGGAGTGGAAATCCCATTTGACTTTAGTTTTTTTCCCCTTTCCAGTTTCTCATCTATAAACCAAAGCAGATAAAATTCAAAAGCTGAGAAAATGGAGCAACTGGAACTCTCATGCATTGCTGGTGCCAGTGTGAAATTAGAAAAGGACTTAAACAATTTCTTCTAAAACTAAATGAATATTTTTGGTCTTTTTTTTTTTTTTAGATGAGTTTTATTATGCAGTTCAGGCTGGCCTCAAACTCAAAGCAATCTTTCTGCCTCAGCCTCTAGAGTGCTGGGATTATAGGTGTGCACCATCACAGTCAGCTAAACGTACTCTTATCCTGTGACTCAGCAGTTTCACTTGATATTCAAGAAAAAAAAGAGCACTAGTGTTCACCAGAGTTGCAGAAAGTTTATAGCAATGTTTCCCATAATAACCTCAACTTGGAAACTCATCCACCAATAGTAAAATAGATAAATTGTGATTTGTCCACAAAAATAAAATATTATACAAAAGTGAACACAATGATATAAATATATTTCCTAGATATGATGTTGAGCAAAAGAAATTATAACTTCAAAAGAGTATAACACATGCATTATTATAATGGAAGTTTAAGAATACAATAAATGCACCTACAATGATAGAAATCAGAAGAGTGGTTACCTTTGGTTGGCATAAGAAGTGTATCTAGCTCTGGGAGGTGAATACAAGCTTATTGAGCTTTTACTTAGAGTTCTAGACTTTAAGTTATAATTCAAAATAAAACAAACAAATGAAAAATATAATAGCAATGCCCATTTCTGTTGACTAGAGATTCTGGCTGAATTTTGTAAAGTTCCCCAACAATTCTACTGTGCATCAGGGCTTGGTACCCCTTAGCATAGTCCCCCTTGAAGGACTTCCTTCTCCAACGTTCCAGACCTTAGAGCAGAAGCCAGCTGCTGGGTTTATCCTGGAATGTGCAAGCTGAAGCTTTGGCTCAGGAAATAGGTGCAACGCTCTTTTATCTGAAGGAAGTCTTGCATGAAGTGCTGCTGCAGAAATGGCTGGTGAAGTTTCCAGCCTGGGGCAGTCTGTCTCTGCCAGCAGGACCTCTTGCAGGCTTCTCATAGTCAGCCCCTGCAAGTACACCTGCTCTTGGCCAGGGTCCGGTACCTGGCATCCCTTCTCAGCCCCTCGAAAGCCCCGCAGAGGAGGCAGGAAAGCTCTGATTCGAATAAGCCATAGTGCAACTGGGCAAATAATTGTGAATGGAATTCGTGCTTAAGACTTCTGGTTCTCACAGCTGCAGATGGGGGAGATCACCATGGGAATTCTGAGTATTGTTCCTGCTGACTGCAGCTTCCATTGTTGGGCTCTGATTACAGCTTTTGTTTCACCATAAAGTACAGTTATTAAATGCCAGCCAGGAACAAAGATGTATTTACATGCCAGGGGGTCAGGGAAGGCATGCTATTTTTAGAGCTGCCTCTGCAGTTTGGTTTGGGGTGGGACAGTCCTGGGGAAGGGAAGTAACCTGGAAGCTTACAGAAGAAAGCAAAATGTTTCTGAGGGAGCCAGTGAGGGCCAAAGACAATGAAGCTATTCCAGTCATGCCATAGTTTACTTTTGTTAATGTATTTATTTTTATGGGCAGGAGAGAAAAGGACAGGGTACGTTTAAGGAGTCAGCTCAAAGACCTTCCATCCAGGCTTAGTCCTTCATGAGTCCTTTCCAAAGCAGTTCTTCTGCTTCTCCAACTCCAGATCAACATGGCCTTGCTCCATAGCTACTAAATCCCCAAAATCCTAGACTACAATCCCACTTCAATCTTCCCAGTATGTGCGAAAGATTACAGTAGTCAAAGGAATTCTAGACTCTATCCACTGCCATGGCTGAAACTGTGAATGCGTTATTGCCTTCATTGGTCAAGCAGGCTCAGGAATTGAGATAATTTACTTAATTTGATTGCTGACATTCTTATGTTCTAGATTGATATGCGGTATTTCATTTAAGACTAACAATGAAGCTCTGAAGTAAGATCGATTACATTTTCATTTTACAGATAAGGAAATGTTAAAGCTCTGAGCAATATGGTAATGGGCTCAAAGTCTTAGGGCTGGTTAATGCAGGAGCCTTGGTCCCTCATTTTCTTTTCTTGGGGTGGAGGCCATGACAGCCAGGGGCTGATGGTGAAAGCTATGACTTCCATACTTCTCTTCTTTGGGGGTCAGAGTATGGAACACAGTCAACTCTCCAGCCTATTGAGGCATTTGTTCTCGTGGTTGAATGTTAATAATGTTTGCTGGGAAATGGTGAGATGGTTGGGAGAAACTGGTGGTTTCTGACTGAAGTAATTCTGCTGGAGGTGGACAGATAAGCAGAAGGTCTGAGGAGGAAGTCCCAAAGGTCAAGGAGCTTTGAAGGCAAGATGGAATTGTCCCAGAGCCTCTCTCAGCTTTGTCTTTAAAGAATCTTCACCATCTAGAATGTACTCCTACTTCAACACAGCAATTAGCAACATAGCTACAGCCCGGGGTGATAACCTAGACCTTCAAAAACCTTGTGTTTTAAGTTTGAATAACATTGGAGCAGGAGTGTACATGTTTACATGGTAACAGGCAATGTGTTCCTCAATATTAGGGCTTATCAGCCTCCCCAAACTGTCAAAAACAGTCAGAATAGTTAAGAGTATGATCTAATGTGGCTGTCTTGTGCAGATGGAATCTCCTAGACCCCAGAAGATGCAGGATTGCTGGGGACTTTTGGGGCCCAGGGGTGTTCAGTGGTTTGAGATCCAGATGTTCAGGGTTAGGCTCCTTTCCTTGTTGCCTGATGATCAGAAGACCAGGGAGACTTGCTTCTGCACTTTACAAGTCTTGGAGGCTATCATCTTCCTTGACTCCTATTTTGTTTTTTCTTTCATGGTTCTGGAATTGGGGCTATTTGTTGACCTGTTTGGAAGTCTTATTCTTGTACCTTAGTAAATACAAGACAGGAGTGATCCTCTTTCCTTATAAAGGAGTGTATCAAATCCTGGGATGCCAGAATCAGCTCCAAAAGGAGACTTTGGTCTTTTCATTTGTAGCCTGGGCAAGTTCTTCTACCTGGCCTGCTCTGGGTAATTAATTACAAAGAACCTTCCTTCCTGTTTCTAGGTTGTTTCCTGGTGTGTCTGTAGGCCTGGGAGCCTCCCATCTCCAGCTGCAGAAGCAAACCCCTCACTCCCTCCCCTGGTACTAGTTCCACTTTTTTAGGGCATAAGGAAGACATAAGGAAGAAGTGTTTTGAACTCTGCTGGATAGGACACAGAAGAGCAAAACTAGGTTCAGAGAGCGTTCAGTTCATGTTTAATTCTTGCACTATGTAGATTCTGGTTCCTAGGAAGATGTGGGTTTACTTCTGGAATTGCCCCTTCTCTTTGACTTTGGCTCTTATTCTCTCCCTAAAGGATGTTGTGGATTTTATTATTAAGCAGATATTTATATTTAAGGCACTAAAGAATATAGAAATGAGCAAAACAAATAAAATTCCTATCTGCATGGAAGTTACATTCTGTGGGAAAGGCAGAAAACAAATCAAAGCTCATAAAATCTATACCTTACATCTGTGTATATCTGTATCTGTATCTGGAGAAAAAACAAAGCAGAGACGATGTAAAGTGTCCATGGAAGTGGGGAGGCAAATACTGTATTAGAAAGGTGACCTGTGCTTAGTAAGAGTCTGTGTATTTTGGGGTAAATCACGTGGCTTCTCTACACTGTTGTACTTTGTTTTATCAATGAGGCTGATGTCTTTCGACAAAATAGGGCCCACAATTAAGTATGCAGACAAAAATTAAGAAGTATTTTTGGTACTTGGGAGGCTGAAGCAGGAGGATTACTGCGAGGTCAAGGCTGGCCTGGGCTGTATAGTGAGTTCAAGGCCCTCCTGAACTACACAGTGAGACTCTGTCTTAAAAAATATTTTTTTTGAACAAAACATCAAAGTACTTTATGTGTGCAAAAATGATAATGATGCTGATAATGGTGACGGTAGTACAAAGATGTTTTAAAGGTAAATTGTAGAACCTTGAATTTGGATTCCTCTTTTTACTTCAAATAACGAAGATCCAGGGAATATTCTAGCATTCTTCAGGTCCTTCACTGTGTCTTGAGTATTCTTGGTTTGTTCTCAGACTGTAACAGGGGAATATTCCACATACTTTTTCCCCTTAAATAGCACAAAAGTATGATTATGTAATAAGCTTCATCAAAAAAAAAAAAAAAAGTTTCTGGAAAAGCAAAAAGCTCCCCCGCTTCCAGTTGGTACTTACTGCCTCCTCAATAGCTATCAGGCTCTGGTTGTATCCCAGCCTCAAAGCCTCAAAGTAAGCCTGGGATTAATTTGCTATGTGTCTCTGGGCAAAATGCGTTATTTTTCTGGCTTCCCTCATCCCGCATAGATTTGGCTTTCAAAGTTGGTCTTGGGGGTCTGGTACACACCGAAGATAAAAGCTTTATATCACGTAAGTTGGTTATGTCAAACTGTAATAATAATCAAGAAAATTACTACAGGTCACAGGAAGTCAGAGACTCTTCCCTCAGTGGTCTGGTTTTAGGGTTAAGGTTTTTAGGTCAAATTAAAGATGCTAAATTTTAATTTTAATTTTAGATAAACAGGAAAAGGGTGTTAAATATGTCTCAAATAGCCCTTGGGGAATCTTCCAGGCCCCAAAATATGAAAAGCTACAGACTTCTAGATCTTTAAGCCAGGGAAGGCCAAAATTCAAATGCCTAGAAGGATCAGATAGGTGACATCTGATTTTTTATGGGAAAGTTATTTTTAAATGTCAGCCACACATTCTGTTACACCAACAAAACCGATGTTATGGATCAAAGGAAACAATCTGCATTGGCCACTTCAGAGCCCCATGAGGCCAATCCCTTTCAACTATTACGCAGATAAGGAAAATGAAGATGCAGAGAGCTAAGGCTTCTCAAAACAATAAAACAACCTAGGCATTTCATCAGTGTCTACCTGGGCATCAACCTTCATCCCGTCAAACTCCCCTAGACCCCAATACAGCGCCCTCAGCCAGCAGGAAGTAGTTACAGAGAGAGATCTTCGCCCCTTTTCCTAATAACCAGAAGACGGGATATGAAAGAGTTGCCCGCCCAGATGAAACACTGTAGCCAGAAAAGGCTGCAGCTAAACTCCTCCCCTACCCTGCCCCCTATGGACTTGATTGTGATTCTGTATCCCCATCCTTAAGGACCTGTGCGCCAATGGGATATCTGTGCATCCCTAATGGCCTTTGGGGCACTGCCCTAAGCTTAAGCTATTTAGATCCCCCACGCCACGTGTCCGAGAGAGTTTGCCGAGGAGTTTGCCAGAGAGAGTTCGCCAGAGAGAGAGAGCTCGCCAGACTCCAGCGCGCCAGTCTCCACTCCCCGTGTTCCCGGAGACACCACCGGCCCCGGGTACAGGGATGCCCGGGGCCGGCGACGGGGGCCCCCTCCCCGCAGTCCCGGAATAAAGCCACCGCTGACCACTACCTTCACGGCCGTCCACTCCGCTCCATTCCTCCCGCGGACTTCTCTCTCTCCGCCTCCCCCTTCTCCCAGACCTAACACATTCCATGGAGTTTCATGGATTGTATGCAGCTGATTTCATCAGTTTATTCATCTGAGAGAACAGCACATCCTGCCTCAGGACACTGGCTGTCTTGGGTTGTCTTCACGTTGGAAGGATGCGCTGAAAGATACTGATAAAAAATTCTGAAGAGGGAAAGATGCAATCTAAGGCTATGCAGGGAGAGGAAAGGAAGGGCACAAAAGGAACAAATATTAAGATTTGGGTATGTCAGGTACTGTAAAAGGTGTGGAAAGTAATTCTTTGCCACCTCTTTGTATGTCTGAATATTTCTTATTCAGGTTTAATCTCGAATATCACGTCCTCGGGCAACTTTCCATGACTATTCTTTCTGAAGAAGCCTCTCCTGAAACTCCCTCTGGAACTTGTCTCTCCATGGAAATAAAACCTGTCAAGAGTCTGTAATCCTAGCACTGTGGTGGCCAAAGCAGGAGAATCTTAACTTCGAGCCCACGGTAGGCAACTTAGAGCAAAGGCCCCAGGTTCAACCTCTCTGCCTCCAACTTTGTTTGCTTATATACACACCAGCTCCACGCAAACAAACGCAGGCCCCAAGAGGGCAGGTGATTGGCATGTTGTAAATGCTCAATTGCGTTAAATACTTATAAATAATTATGAGAATACATGAGAAGAATTTTGGCTACCCCTCAAGTTTTTCTTAGCCTCCTGTTCCATTAACACCAAGTAGGAGGTATAGCTGCATATCTAGGCAGAAAGAAATAGTTAAGAAGCGAAAAATTGGAAAGCAGAGTTATAAAGCACTTTTTCTCCTAGTCGCACCGCAGCCTCTTGGACGGATTGTGGGACAGCTTGCAAACATATTATCTGCAAACGAACGAAGCCTATTTTTAAAGATCTCTTGAGTCTCGCAGCCCCAGGCGATGACATCAGAGAATCCTAAGTCCCAACTCCCAGCCAAGCCTCGTGGTCCTCAAGAACTACGAGTCCCAGGACACAACGCTGCGCCGGGGCCTGGCGCTCCTTTAGCGACCCTCGTAACCGGCGCACCTCGGCTGCGCTGTGGAACCAGGAAGACGTCTGATCTCTGACCCGCCACGCCACTGGGAGCGCGCGGGGCCTACTGGGACTTGTAGTCTCTACAAACTGGGAGTGTCCGGTCCGGAATCTCAGTTGCTGTCTCCAAGCTGAGGCAACGCGGACGCGCGTGCGCAGTGCGCGGGCGGGCCGTCGTGGGCGCCGCTCCCGGCAGCTGAGTCCCTGTGGGAGCCGGGGCCGCGGTGGCGCGGGTGCTCCGGGCTGAGTCCGCGGTAAAGTGGGGTGTGTGGAGCGTGGCCGCGCTGGGATTGGGGGAAGGTGGTGGCGAGCCAGGGTGCGAGGCGACGGCGGAGCTCCCGGAGCGCCACGCCGGCCGTGGGGAGCGGGAGGCGCCCGCGCGTCCGCTGAAGGGCCGGGGAATGCGGGGCCGCGCCCCCTCCCTGCGCGCCGCCGCACCTGGCGGGCCGCCGGGCCGGCTCACCTGGGTGCGGGCTCAGGGCGGCGTCCGCCTGCTGGGGCCGCTGGCAGTTTTCCGGACCTCAGCCTGGGCGGTGCACGGCGGCGAAGGCAGGGAGGCGCGCGCGTCGCGGGGCCGAGGAGCGCTCGGCGTCCCCGCAGAGAAGTTCGGTCGCGCCCCTGTCTCCCTCCCTCCAGAGCGAGCTGTGGACGCGCTGTGCCCGGGCAGCTGTCCGGGGATTCCCAGTGGCGACGCCTGTCGGAGTGGAACCACTCCAGGGCCGTTCCCTCGGGGCTGATGGCGCTGGGCATCTTTTTCTAGAGTTTTAGTGCAGTTTCACCTTGGCACTCGACCAGCCAGAGACCACGGAGCATTCGCGATTGACCTTCGCACCGTGATAGTGCGTATGGCCAATGAGAGAGTTGACAGTGACTTGCCTAAGGTCCCGCAGGTGGACTAGGGAGGCGGCCGGATTCTAGGTCTTGGGGCTTTGAGGCGGGAAGCAACCCCAGCTGGAGGGGCAGTCTGGGTGATTTGTAGTTCATGTCAAATGCTTTCTGTTGACCCTCCTGAAGTACTGTTATCATAATGAAAGTGGTCTGATTCCAGGTGCTGACAACTTTGGTAGTATTTTACTTACACTAAGCCACGAAGCAGAGCATCTACCACGGTTCACATAAGTAACGAAACTCTTGCTATGTTTGAGGGGCAAGTCTGAGAAGAGGTTTAAAGAACAAATATTTAGAAAATTTATGTCATGTGCCTCTTTTGTTTACCTTCCAATCCTCTCTAATACTTGTTTTCTTACTTACAGTTGATTTTCTATTTTAATGATTTTCTTTGCTTTAATGAAGTCGTTGCTGCTTGTGAATTACTTTTCTAAGTAGAAAATCTTATTTCCTGTGTGTTCAATCATTGGAACAAATAGCAAGCGCTGAGATTTGTATCATTGTCTATTATCTTAGAACTACTGAGCTGTCTGCTTTTATTTTCCTCCAAATATCGACTTGCATGCTTTTTTCTATGTTTAATGCTGTTGAAAGAATTTACAGCAAAATTTGAGTGATTCAAGAGAAACTTTGCCAAATTTTTTTTTTGAAAGCTTTTGTAACAATCTGAAGAACTTTGTTTCAAAAAATAAGATTTATTCTGACTTAAGTGCCTATTTTCATTCTACTGTTTATTCATATTGACATACTTGTGGTGCAGAATATTTCCCCAAATAAGTTTGCTTATTGCAAAATATTTCCCCAAATAAATAATCATTACCTTAACCAGATCTTCTCAAGGGAAATCACATTTTAGAATACTGACACATTTAAGGAAGAACATTTAGTTTGCCAAAATTTAATAGTTTATTTTATAGTGCTATAAATGGTACAGTGTTTCCATTAACAGATTCTCTTGAAAAATGTATTAAGGTACTGTGTGTTGTAGATGGCTGTGAATTTATCCTTTGCAGTAAGCAGTGGATAATTTTTGCCACATTAATATGTGTGGCATAAGTTGCTTTCTATCTCATTTTATCTTGCTAATAGTTTTATTGTTGCTTTCAGTAGCAGGTTTGTATCCCTTTTCTTTCTAGTTTTAGCAGTGTAGCAAAATAGGAAATAGAAGTGGTGTGTAAGTTTGAGTATGTCATAGGAGAGACAGTGGAACAGGATAAGTATACAATTGTGAGGAAACTGCTGTGAATTCATAAGCCGGAAGGACCTTTTTAGAAGTATTTAAGGATGTTAAGAATAGCATTGGGATCTTTTCTTTTAAAAAAATTATTGTGAGGGTTATTCAGATGTTCTTTGATAACTTAGGAGGTATATTATTAAAGAACTGATAGGAAGGTACTTGGGAAAAGTGGACACATTTTAATAAGGATTTTCCCTAAAAATCATTTAATAGAGTTTTTGGAAAGTGACTTTCTGATCTAAACTTGAAAGTTTCTTACTGTTATTCTTACAGTTACACTGCACATTCCAGTTATTTTCATTGTATAATTTGTAACTCAGAATGAAATCTTGAGAGTATTTGTTAGCATAATTTAAGGCAGACTTTGACATTGACGTATTGCTTGATATGCTTGATGTTATTCTTACTCTTGTTTAAGTAACTCTACCATGTCAGAATGAGGAAGGTAAGTTTTCTTAATAGAATTAATAATTATTCAGATATGACAATTTCAAGTATTATGCAGTGGTAACTCCCATTCCCCATTTGATTCCAGTGCCCTATTACCTTTTTATGTGCTTGAATAGTTCACTTTGGGTAATATTTAAACTTAGTTTTAAATGAGAGGGGTTTTTTTGATATCGAGGATTGAACTCATGACCTAGTGCTTGGCAGGAAAGCACTTATGCTCCTGAGCTAAATCCCTGCCCCTTAAACCTAATTTTAAATTTAAAGATTTATTGCATTTCACATCCTCCAAGATACTGTAAAACAGATTTTGTAAGAGACAAATATTAAAATATAGTTTTAGGTTTTTTAACCATTTGTGAACATGCAGCATTTGGAAATTTATTGATATGATACTTAAAAGAATTTCATGGGGCAGAAACTTTCGGTAGCTTTAAATACTTAACTATAATGCTTAAGTGCATATGTATATGATGTTTTCATGTAAAAATGAAACTCTTTGTTGGTATTTATGATAGCAGTAGGGCCCCGTTACATTTAAAAAGTAACTTTAAATCATTTAACCCTGGCTGCTTGTGGTGTCACATGCTTGTAATCTCAGCACTCTGGAGGCTGAGGCAGGAGGATTGCACAGGTTTGAGGCCAGCATGGGATACAGTGAGTTCAAGGCCTGCCTGAACTGCATACTGAAACCTGTCTAAAAAGACTTAAAGGAAAGAAAGAAAGAAAAGAAAAAAGAAATTTATTTAACCCTAAGTAATATTTTTTCCTTGTAGGTACTGTGCAATAAAGAATGTGTGAGTTTGTAATTCCTAGAAGATATGTAGCAAGCATTTGTTTGCTGTTTATTTTATTAACAGTTTGACTAGTTGCATAGCTGTAGTTCAGTAAGAGTGTTTTGGGGAGTTTATGGCAAGCTTTCTTTGAGCTGGAGGTTTTGTTGAATATAAAAAAATTAAGAATCATTTAAGATTTTTAAAAATTGAAACTGTTTTAAATTAAAATGTTATTTCCAAATGCAACTCCTATCACATTTGTAAGTCTGATAGTTTTATTCTTCAAAGAATTGTGGTTTTACCCTTGTAGATAGCCCAGCCTTTTAAGCATTTTGAGTTTTAGATTCTGGTTTCAATTTAACCTCTTCTTGAAGAAAAGCTAGTTACAGGTATTTGAATTGGAAGTCATCTCAGAGGGCTTTTCAAGTAGCTTCTAACCCAGTACAATAAATCCTCCCTGGAAATTTCTGGTCTGGTGTTCCCTGTCATTTCTAAAGGTGCAGTTCCATAAGTCATTAGGTTGTTCATCAGTTAAAGCTTGGTAAGAACAAAACAGCTTTAATTTTCACTGTTCACTGCTTTTAGCTATGCTTTGTAGTATTTTCCTCTCCTTTCCTTCTCCTTGCCTCATGACATCATAGGTAAATAATAGCATTTCTGTCATTTACAGCTATTAAAATCTCCAGTCTAATCTATTTCAGTTTAAACTATCAATCGCATATTCAGTGTGGAACTCCTTTTTCCCCTTATCACAGGGTCTGGCTACTTACACCTAAAGCATTTAGGGTAAGAAGGGATTGTGGTATGATCTTAGAATACCTCTTTAATTTTCCTCGTGTGGAATCTACTTGGACCAGACTAGTCAGAAGAGAAATTTTAAAAAGGCAAGTATTTTGTATCTGGTTTTTTGAAGTCTTCTCTTTATAGTGGTAGACCATTGATGTCCACTGATAAACTACAAAATTGACAGTTTGGGTTCAATCTTTCAGAGAGTTGCCCTACTTTGTAGTTGCTGCATGCGAAATTTCTGTTGCTAAAGCAAACTAACCTATACCCTTGCCTATCTGCTCCTGCGAGTGGGCTTGAGTTGGGGTGAGGATCTTTTCTCTGTTAGCCAAGTGTCTTGATAACAAGACTACTTGAGTACTTCTGCAGTTTCCACTCAACCTACTTGAAAGTCACTTCCTTCTGATGTCAAATGTGGTATGCAGACTGTGTCTTGCTATTTCTCATAGTGCTATTTGTCCCCTTGCTCACATCGTTAATCTACTGACTTGGCAGACATTGGACGGGAAAGTGAGATGCCAGTCTTCTGTTTTCTAGGCACTTAAGATTTTGGTAAATAATTTCTCTTGGAGGTCTTGCTGCTGTTTTTTGTATGTCTTTTTCCTTTCCCCATGTTTTCCCTGAAAAATTGGAAGACTTCTAATTCTGTCCCTCTTCTGTCAGCTACTTTGGTAGAGGGCAGAGGTGATAAGGTGATGGTGAAGGTGACAGAGCATTGAGGTGTATGTGTGGCAGGGAGGTATGGAAGCCCTTAGGTTAATTTTTATACCATTTGCCATGTATCTTTACATTCAACCAACCACAGATGGAAAATATTTGAAAAGAAAATTCATCTGTGTTTAACATGTATAGGCCTCTTTCTTCTCATTGCAAAGTGAGCAACTAGTTACATAGCATTTGTGTTAAGTGTTATAAGTAATCCAAAGATACTTCACAGTATAGGGAGGATGTGTACAGGTTATGTGTAAATTATGCCATTTTATATAAGAGACTTGAGCATTAGTGCATTTGATATCTGGGAGTCTCAGAATCAGTCCCTGTGGATAAAAGGGATGACTGTATCTCCTTAGCATTGTTTTTGTCAAATTCTGGGGCAAGTGGATTAGGTCCATACATTGATGAACAGTAATACAAAGTCCTGTGAGCCTGAAGAGGTTTCACTGTGTAGAATTTAACTTTTCCTTCTTTTTCTTTATTTCTGTGTCTCTTCCTGGTTTTTAAAATTTACTTCCTGGTAATTTATGACTGACTTTTTAAAACCTATACTAGAGTATGAGTAAAGAAAGCTGAAAAACAACTTTGGGAAGTGAATAATAATGCGATTTTGTCTCTTTTTTTGCTTTACAAAAGCTTTACTAAGGATATACATTCAAACAGAAATACAGTGTTTAGCTGATGTGTTGTTCTACAGCTGCAGTTCCAGTAGTCTGTGCATTGTTGAGGCAGGAGGGTTGCAAATTTGAGCCCAGCATGTAAAGTTGAGCAGTATACGGAAACCCTGTCTCAAAATAAAGAGTAAGCAAGGAATCAGGGATGTAACTCAGATTGAGGGCTCTGAGTTCAATCCTTAGTCTGGTCTTTTGTCTTTCCATCATGTAAATCAATTAAATCTGCTACGTAGTTTCTTTTTTGATTATGCAAAAGCGACTTTGTGTCTGGAAATGTTAACCTTAATATTTGATGCAATAATTATGGGTTATTTAATACTTCATTCTGCAAATAGTTTTTGAGTGCCTTGAATATAGCAACTGTTTTAGGCATTGAAGAAAACATAGTGAATAATATAAAACGATTTCCTGCATGTTTCCTAGATTCCAGTGTGACGAAAGATCTAAATACTGAGCTGTATCATTTGTTATATAATGATGAAAGCTAAATAGAAGAATGAAGCAGGGAAAAGAGATGGTAAATAGCAGGCCAGTTTGGAGAATATCTAATTTTAGATAAGATCTTTTTTTTTTTTATTTTTTGATCCTAGAGATTGAACTTAAGACCTAGCACTTGCCAGGCAGGCACTTATGCTGCTGAGCTAAATCCCTGGCCCCGAGATAAGATCTTAAGAAAGCCTCACTAAAGAAAGTCAGTGAAGTTAAAAGGCCCTGAGTAAGGAGCTTGTCTGGTGGATCCAAGTGGCCAGATAAGTGAATGAAGTGTTCAGGGTTGAGATGCACTGAGCAGGGAGGCAAAGAATATAGGTCTTTGTGAGGGCTTTGGTTTTTGCTTTGAGTGGGATGGAATCTTACTGAAATAATGATTTTCAGCTTTGACTGATCATTGGAATTGTCTGGGGAGTTTTAAAAAAGTATTGATCCCTGGATCCCAACCTAGGGTTTTTGCTTTAATTAGTCTGACAGGGAACATCAGGCAATCTGATAAAATAGGATTTTCAAAAATTTTCAGGGAATTTTAGTAAGCAGCTAAGTTTGACGTCTACTGCAGAGAATCAACTTCCTTTGTTTGAATCCTGTCTCTGCCACTTCCTAACCAGTTACTTGGGTGAGTGCTTTAGTTTTCTCATCTATAAAAGTGTTGTTACAAGGATTAAACTAGAAGGATTAGAACAGGTCTGGGCAAGTAATAATGTATGTGTGTGTTGAGTTAACACTTGAAAACATGTTTCAGTGGGATCACTCTGTCTTGTTGAGAATAGATGGAAGTGGGGCAAGGGCTGGAGCAAGGAGGTCGTTGTAGTAATCCAGGTGGTAGGAGATGGTCACTTGGACCAGAATGATAACAAGTGGTGGAAAGTAGTGGGATATTAGATATACAATATTTTGAAGATAGAGACAACAGAATTTATTGTTGGATTGGACATGGAATGGGACAGAAGACTTCATTAAGTGTAACTCCAAGATATTTTGCGTGAATAACTGGAAGAAGGGAATGACAATTTTCTGTGATAGGGAAGAAGGAGCATCAGGCTTCTGTGGGGAGTATCTGGAGCTCAGTTCTGTGAGGCTAAGGTGAATGCTGGGTAAGTAAATAGTTCTATAATTTGAGCATTGGTATACTCAAATGTAGCGCTCAGCAGAGTATTTAGGGCTGGAGACAGCAATTTGGAATTCTTACTATTTATGAGTGTAAGTGAGTGAGCTTATCAAGAGACCAAGTGCATAAAAAAGAGATTTACAGAGCACTCCCCGAGATACTCCAACATTCAGAAGTCTGGGAGGTGAAGTGTTACTCTTAGGGTTTCTCATGTTTTCTAGGATTTAAGATAATTACAATTCATTTTTCATTTTTTAAAGAAAGCAACCTGATTTGAGACCCAGTTAACCCCATATAATCTACCCACTTAGAGTGTACAATTCATTGACTTTAATGTATTCATAGTTATGCAGCATTACCACAATTAGCCTTAGAATGATTGTGTTACTTAGAAGAAACCCTGTACCTTCCCATTCTTAAGCACCTGTTCATTTCCTTCCTGTCCCTCCGTTCCTAGGTCATCACTAATCTACTTTTTGTCCTTATGAATTTGCCCATTCTGGATATTTCACATCAATATAAAATACAGTGCATTGCCTGCTGAGAGAGAAGTGGTATCTGTTAGAACCTAGCTTGTGGATTCACTAGCTTCTAAATCATTGGGTAATAGCAAATCTATAAGATCTCTTTGTTGGAGAGAAACACTTTTCTCTTTGTA
Source organism: Cavia porcellus (assembly GCF_034190915.1). NCBI lineage: Eukaryota > Metazoa > Chordata > Mammalia > Rodentia > Caviidae > Cavia > Cavia porcellus. Next base: position 95,423,189 of record NW_026947485.1, read on the forward strand.
ATTAGTAAGAAAATTGTGGGCTAAGATTTTGAGATTATGATAATTCTGTTTCCTGACAACATTTCATCAACATTTAGTGTTCGTTAGAGATAAATTTGCTTAAATTGGTAATTATATTAGAATTGTAAACTGGTTACTTTTTTTTTTTTTTTCTTTGAGATAGGATCCCCTTATGCAGTGCAGGCTGGCCTTGAATTCACTTATTTTGCCCAGGCTGGCCTCAAATTCATGGCAGTCTTCTTGCCTCTGCCTCCCAAGTGCTGGGATTACAGCTGTGCACAATCACACCTAGCTTGTTGCTGTCATATTTTCAAAGATTGTGAGTTCATGATATTTTGAATTCATGGTATTTTTCTTTTTGTGTATTTCTTTGCTTTTACTGTGACAATCTTAGTTCATAACAAATGTTTTATATCTTAATAATTTTACTTTAAATATATTTTAAATGATATATATTTTAAATACTGTCCTATAATGTATATGAAGTCTTATCATGTTCATAAAATAGTTTAAGTTTACAGTACCAATTAGGATCAGAGGATAAATGCATGTGTGATTTTGTTAAATAATGTCAGATTTACCTTCATAGAGTTTTACTGTTTTGCATTCTCATCAGCAATATAAGACAATCCTTATTTTCTTGTATTGTAGAATGTTGTCAAGCTTTTGAATTCTTACCAATCTGGTTGATGAGAAATGGTATTTTTATATGGTATAAATTTTAAAACTTTTGTGTTATGGAGAATTGTGAACATCCACAAAATTAGAAAGTACTATAATTAAACTAATGTTGCCCTCATCAGTTAGCTTCAGAAGCTCAGCTCAGGCCTGCCTTTTCCATTTATTCCCACCATCGAAGTTATTTTGCAACAAGTCCTAGATAATTTTATCTGCAGGTTAATATTTCTACAATATCAGTGCCATAGCAAAATATTTATGTCTTCTGTAATATCAAGCAATATTTAATTTTCCCATTTTCTTAAATATGTCAAGGTTTTTTACTTTTTATATTTACAGTACCGGGGATCGAAACTAGGGATGCTGTACTATTGAGCTACATCTCAGTTTTTTTTTTTCAGTAGACCATAAATAACATCCATACATTGTGGTCCTCATATTTTTTAAAGTTCCTTTTAAAATTCTTGTAGATTCCCTCTAGTTCCTTTTCCTCTATTGCTTTTTCACTTAATTTCAAAGAAATGAATTGCCCATCCCAAGGAAATTCTTACTGTATAGATTTTGCCATTTGAATCCTTGTCCTTCCATTATCTTCTATATTTCCTATAAATTGGTAGCTGAAGTTAGACTCAAGTGTGTGTGTCTATGTCTGTGTGTTTGTGTTTTTTTCCTCTCAAAGGGCTTATAGATGGTGTCATAGTCTTCTGTCAGAAAGCATATTAAGTCTGAATTTTTTTTTTTTTGATGTCAGTTGTAATGCCTATACAGTACCTCTTTGGGATTTTTTTTGTTTCTTTTATGAACGGTATTGAACATCTCTTCATATGTGTAAATGCCATTATTAGCATTTTCTGTGAAATTTGTGCATATCTTTTACTTATTTTTCTATTAAACTTTTGATGTATCTTTCTTGACTTTTTTTGGTAAGCTCTTTAAATGCTGAGAAGATTAGCATTTTGTGATTTAATTTGAAAATATTTTCTCCTGGCTTTGACTTTGTCTGTCAGGTTTTGCCATGCAAAGGCTCCTTAAAAAAGTATTTGTAGTCATTTGTCACTGAGGGTTTTATTTCTACTTGACTATAATTCGTTTTTTAAGTTAGATACAATAAACTAAAGTGTAAATTTCAACTACATCTACTTTGTATTAATAGAACACTTCCATAACTGTGGAAAGCATCCTCAGGCTCTTAGCTTATCTTCCCTTCCTTGGTTAACTCTAAGCTATCAGTGATCTGCAGTCTACTCTTATAGATTGTTTTGTGTCTCTTAGGATTGTGTAAAAATCTAAAAGTATGTAGTTTTTTATTATGGCTTGTTTTTTCTTTTAGTGTAATGATTTTGAGATTCATTTATATTGTTTGCATGAATCAGTGATTTTTTTTTTAACTGTGGACCAATATTCCATTGTACAGATACATTACATTTTCTTTATTTGTTTACCTATTGATGGCTGTTTGGATTGTTTCTAGTTTAGAGCTTATAAATAAAGTCAATATAAACATTTGTCAGTTAATTTTTATGTGTTGTATATATATGTTTTCATTTCTCGGTGTAGATATTTAGGGATAGAATAGTTGAGTCATAGGATAGATATATGTGGTTTTATTGCTAGAACCTTTTCTGAAGTCATGCTATTTTACATTTCCATCAACACTGTATAAATTGTGCAAGTTTCACATCTTTGACATTTTGTATTACCTAATTTTAACTGTTCTGATGAGCATGTATAGTATGTTTTGTTTAAATGCAGAATTATTGTAATGTTATTTACATACAGTAAGTTTTACCCATTTTAGAGTTTTGGTGTATGTATACAACTGTATAACCACTAAAACAAGACACATTTGGAAAATTTCCTCATGTTTGTCATAGTCAGCCCTTCTCCATTCTAAGTCCTACCAATTTTAATTTTTTCTGTTACCATAAGTTTTATTTGTTGTTGTTTTTTTTTTCTCCACATGAAGTTTACTTTTATTTGTTAGTTTGTTTGTTTTGGTATTAAGGATTGAACTCGACCTTGTGCTTGCCAGGCAGGTGATGGTCCCCCTGAGCTGTATCCCCAGCCCATGAAGTTCACTATTTGTAGCATGTAGGCTCAATAGTTTAGACAAATGTAGTTTTGTGTCTCATTATAGTCAAGAAACAGAATAGTTCTATCACCCCTAAAAATTATTCTTTTTTTGTATTTAAAGAAAGACAAAACAAAATAGAAAATGAGCAGAAATAGTACATACTTTCAAAGAAAAGAAATAAATAGTAATAAATCACTAGTTGATAGATACATATTGTCCCCCCACAAATAGTTGTTCAAGATATACAAGTGGAACATATAAATGGGAATTCAATCAGGGAGACTGCAAACAGTTCTGTTCAACTATCCAACAAAAACTAAGTATTATGGCTATCATTCCTATACACTTAGACATGTACGCATTTATCCATATCTTCATTTACGTTGAAACCTAACAAAATTTATTAGATTAAAATCCTTCTGAACAAAGATTAAGAATATTGCTGGATTTCACATCGTAACACTCTGGAGTCAGCACTGGGTACTGTAGTGCTCCTTTCTTCAAAGTATTTGTTCATTTCATCATGTGTCATAAGATTAGTTGTCATAAACTGTTTATAGGTTTTACACAAGCATAAGTCTTAACATGTATTTCTACCCTTTCTATATTAGAGGGAGAAACAGAACAAAGCAGGACAAAACTAAACTTTTTCCTATAGACACATAAAACTAAAGAAACATACAAATCTGCTGTATAAGGAGTTCTACCATGGTCACTGTGCTGTTTCTTGTTATCATCAACAGAATTGGCTATATCATCAAATAAAGTATAATGGAACATATCAGTACATAACAGGATTAACAGAAATACAACTTTGTAGATAGTGTATAGCTACAAAAAACAGGTAGTAATCTTAATCAGAATGGATATCGTGGTGAATCATTGTCATTTTCAGTATAGTTGTCTATACTCCTCAACTTGATACCAGCAACCTAACAGTTTTGAATAAAATCTGTCAATAATAAGCAGCAATCAAGTCAGATTTAATTAAGATCAGTCATGATACAACAGTGTAAGTCATACAGGGATGTTGATTGAGCTAATAGGAAATTAAAGATGATCACTGTGCTATGTTCTGATATCTTCAGGATGGCTGTCTGTGCCCTCAGATCCAGTGCTTGTATACAAACTAGGATGGAACAAGTTCCAGCCAAGCAGAGTGGTATGAGTAATAGGGGTTTTAATTCCTGATACATTATTTGCTATATCTTCTGCTGTTTTTTTTTTTGAATTCTATTCCTTCCCTTTACTCCCCCAGAATGAACTGTGTATTTTTGGGTCTCTCCAACATTCATGGTTTTGTATTGGGGGAGCAACCTGCTATTTACCTAAGTGTTTCCAAACTTTCTCACTTCTGGGCTAGATTTCTAGTTATATTTCTTCATTTATTAAAGCCTGTCTGTTCAACGTATCCATAAATACTGATCTAGTTACCCCTACTACTCTCTGGTTCCCTATCACATGGAGTTCCGTTTTCTCATGTTTGATTTTGGTCCACATAACCTTCTTCAGGCTAGTTATATTTCCTATAAAGAGCCTCTCGAAGAACCCTACCTCTTGATCCACTCTGCCTGCAATTCTTTTTTCCCTTAAGTAAGTATATCTAGGCCATCTATATTAGAAATTATATCCAACCTTCTTTGCATCATTTGTGTTGAGCTGTTTTTCTATCATTAGTAGTCTGTCTTCTTTATTTCACTTTCTGCTCCATTTATTGTGGCTTCTCTGCCACTGTTTCTGGAATCCTGTCTCTCTAGAATGTCCTGCAGTATTTTCTGTAGAGTTGGATTGGTGGTTGCGAATTCCCCAGGTTCCTCTTTGTCTTGGAAGCACCTTGTTTCTCCATTAATTTCTAGGGACAGTTGTGCAAAATATATCAACCTTGGCTGGAGGTTATTGTCTTTCAAGGCTTGGATTATTTTGCCCCACACTCTTTGAGATTCGGTGGCTTGTGCCAAGAAGTCTGCTGTAATTCTGATAGGTGTTCCCTTGTAAGTGATCTGTTTCTTGTCTCTGACAGCTTTTAATATTCTGTTCTTATATTGGATTTCTGGAATCTTGATTATTATATGCCTGGGCATAGTTCTGTTTTGATTGTGGGTGGCTGGAGTTCTGTATGCCTCATACATCTGAGCATCTTTACCTTTTCCTATGTTTGGGAAGTTTTCCTTGATTATTTCTGTGAATAGCCTTTGCAGTTCCTTTATTTGTACCCCTGCTTCTTCATTTACATTCTTTATTCTTAAGTTATAGATTCTCTTGTCATCTTCTAGCCTTTGTATTGTTACTGCACTGCTTGTTTCTTTGTTATTTTTAAGAAGTTTTTCCTTTCATGTTCCCATATTACAAATCTGTTCTCCAGTTCAGATAATGTATCCATAGTTTCAAGCTGTTAT